>NC_072834.1:6821250-8042500 GCF_027744805.1 Dunckerocampus dactyliophorus | reverse complement strand
CAATGGACTGTTGTTTCTGCTGCTCCTTTTCTTGCAGGTCTGCCTGGGTGAAGGAGCGACAACATGAGGAGCAGGACAAGCAATGTAGTACAACATTAGACTTATATTAAAAAAGGATCTCTTTGCGAGGAGTGGTGGGACTGAGTATTTCTTACCATAACCTGAGCCACTGTCTCTTTTTCCTGCTCCAGTCTCCTTGTGGCGTGACGATGAAAGCTCTCCAACTGAAGAGCCGTAAAGGGTGGCCGGTCGTAACCTTCCACCTCCAGTTGTGACGACAACAAGCGGACCTGCAATTTAAAGAAGCAGTTTGGAACTTTTGCTCACGGCCTTTCCCTACAGCTATGAAGTACAATTTATGTTAAATTAGTTAGTTGCACAGTAGATCCCCATTATTCTTCGGGGTATTTTCGAAACTACACGCGAATAGCAAATAAACATGAATATTTGACAAGCAAATTGAAACCTCTATTGATGACACTATAATAAAGCCTGGCTCCTGCTGCTGCATCTAGGCGCTACCGTATACTACGCCAGCTCGCTCCTCCCCTTCCAAACCCTTCTGCTAGCTCGAGGTTGACTTCTCATCTGATTTCAGATTAACATTTGCAATAAAAGTGACTGCTGTAATTATTACATTCAGCCTTTAATTGCCATTGTTCACAAGTGATGAAGGAAGCCAACAGGCTACATGCATAGAGCACAATCCAAGCTTAAGCCCTATAATAAGCCTCACATACTAAAGCAATACTAAAGCATTTTTTAATTGTAAACTGTATAGGTACTCACCACAAATGGATGACAATGAACAATGATGATGGTGAAATTTGCTGTGCAGAATGATGATGATGAAGATATGTACGGCACAGCACTAGCTGATGCTTTAAAACTTTAATAACTTGCTGTTTTTGGAGAAGAAAAGCACCAACGAGCGGGTTGTACCACAAATAAAAAATAATTTTTTCATCAAAAATCCAAAAATTTGAGGGGCCACACATGCTGACTTGTGAATATGTGGGGATCCACTGTACAGTATATAGCTTGATGCATATGTACATGAAGCTAATAAAGCATCTGTGATCATTTTAGTCTGCATAAGCACTGCACACATTTCTGCACAGTTATTATATTGACACCAGCGGTCTGGGCTAGTCCACCTATTACAGCCTGTTTAAGTAGGGGATCCAAAATGCACAGGATGAATAATAAGAAAGATCCAAAGTTAGGGGGTCAGGTGGGGGGTAATGTCCAGTTCAGCCCACGCATATGCTGTGAGCGTGTACTGTATATGTATGCAGGTGTTTTTGCATGTCTATGTGTGTATATATATATGTGCATATTTGTGCACCTATGTATGCATACGTGTATTTGTCGCACGTCACGTACGATCTTGTAAAACTACAGCATCATGTCACAGAACTGTCAAAATCATTCATCAATCATTTGTGTTATTTGTTATGTCGTTACTGAGTTAAAGCCTGTTTTGAGCAACAAGTACCTTTTAAAATGACAATCTTGCGCTCACCTGAATGTCACGGTTCTTGATGTTTTGGGTGTGGCGGTCAGCCTCTAGCTGGAGACGTCCTAAGAAGGCAAAGATGATATGGTAAATTTATCTTACCCATTGAGAGTTTTATTTTTATTCCTGTGCATAAAAATGTAAAATCAGCTTTCCCTGTAGGCGTGACTGTGTACCTTGTTCCACCAGAAGGTCGGCCTTGACCCTGTTGAGTCTCTGACACTCCCTGCCGGCTCGCTCTAGTTCCTTCTGACCCTCAGTCAGCCTTCGTTCCTTCTCCCTCACTGTTCTCTGGTGGTTCTGGTACAGTTCCTGCAGCTGCTCGGTTGAACCCTGGAACACCTGCAAGCAAACACAAAGAAGCTCTGTCATTTTTGGGGACAGAGCTTTGTAAAAGTATACAAAAAATAATTTGCACTGTCTTCGTACACATTAAAAACAGGAAATATTTTAAGTAAATTAAATATTTGGCACCACTTTATTGAGTTTGCTGTAAACAACAGGATGGCAACTTTCACACCAACAGCTATCCTGCTATTTAGTGGCTGAAAGCAACCTAGTAAAAATGCAAATGTATTAAATTGGCAGGAAGTTATTGTCACACTAGCTTCACCAGCCTGGGGAACCTCACTCCACTCGCTTCCCTGTATCACAGTCTTGATTTTAATACAACATAATTGCGGGAATCAAATTCCAAATTACTGATGACAGTTTTACCCATTATTTAGTGAGTGCTAATATGTTCAAATTCAGCATCTTCTACCTGTTCCATTGTTTCCTCCAGCTCCTTGTTGTCCTCCTCCATTTGTTTCTTCCTGCTGTCCAAAGCTTTAATATCATTGTCCAGCTTCATCACTTTGCCCAGTTTTAAGTCGATGTCTAACAGTCCATTCTGAAAAATAAAATGAATAACAATAAATTCTTGCCTAGTTGTTCCCTGGCGTAATGATGTCAGACAGCAATCAAGTTGCACACCTCCACGGGATCAATCTGGCTCTCTATCAGCTCAATGTTGTCCTTGGAGGCCATCAGCTGAGCCTCCTTGTTGGCGACAATCTCTCTAATCTGCTGGGCTTTCTCCTTGTTCTGCTTCAAGAAGCGTAACTCCACCTGACACTCTCTCACCGTGTTGCTCTGCTTGAGACGGAGCTGACGCATTGTGTCCAGAGCTTTGATATACCTGTGGGAGAGAGCAAGACATTGAGTGGCACTGTGATGTGTTAGAAAAAAAAAACAGAGAAAATGAGTCGGCTTTACTTTGTTGCAGCAAAGATGGAATCAAATTTTTCTTTGAGCGCCTTGCCCTCGCTAAGTGGCCAGTTGGACTCCTCTTGGTGGCAGAAGATGACATGATTCAACACAGGCTTAGACACACCGAGTGCAGATATCATTTCCCGATCCATGTCTGCACATTTATTTGACATGCTCACCCTCTCACCATCCCTACATAAATGGATGAACAGGGATTTAAAGAATTGTTTTCAATACTCAAAGAGTTAAGAGAGAAGGTTGAAAACTCACTTTATTCTAGTAATAACCTGCTCTAGGCTTTTAAAGGAATAGTTCTTGGCTTTCTGGGTGCAGGACATGGAACGTTGGATCGTGACTTTTTCTCCATTGACGTCAGAGAATAAAAGTTTGATCTGTGCTCGCACATCTGTCTCGTGGGCATCCTGGAATCATAAAGCTCACATCAATTTAACTTTAGACACACACAAGCACTATCAATGTATGTTTAATGCAAATACTGAGTAATTACAGGTGGGTTAAGTGTAGTCGTGGCTATTTACCTTGGGATCATGGACAAAAGCACCTCCTTTAGAACCTGGGGGAAGTTCTCCTGAAGTCGCATACTTAAGACACTCGATAATGGTCTGAAAAATAATACAGTGTGTCCATAAAGTCTCTTTGCAATTTAACAAATTTATTACAAAAGCAAATGAACAGAAAAAAACTCTAAAGAGACTTTCTAGGTACCCTCTATCCATAATGTAGATTTGTGCTTAAGTGTCTTGTTGGTTCTCTATAGGTTCTGTAGAGCAGTGCTCCCCAACCTTTTTGAGCCCTTCTGGGAATGGCAATGTATTTGATGCCATTGTGGAAAGTTGTGGAGAGTTCCTTTAAACTTGAATCCAAAATACCGTAACACAAACCTTCCCCCGTACACAACACACAAGGGATTTGGCGCATATGCATGTCTAGAAGAGACTGAACCATATTTTAAGTAGCTGAATAGTTGAATTTTGCTTTCCTGTCTCCCAATTATCCTGGGAAGTTATTTTCAGTAGCACCAGTGAGAAGGCTTGTGAACGAAGTTTGTCTGTTAATGTACGCACTGGCCAACTCTGACCCTGAGGTGACATCAGAATTAAATAGATACAGTATATGCATATTATTATTAGATGGAAAAAAAACATTATCTGCAAAATTATTGATATTTGCATACAACTAGACTTTGTTATTTATAAAAATAAAAAAATAATACAATAACATGAAAAAAGGGTGTGTGTCTATTGATTATTTTCATTACATCTGAATGTTTTTTGGCCACAGATCGGTGGTTGGGGACCCCTGCTGTTGATAGTTTGTGTACCGTTTTGCCGGCTCCGTTGGGTCCGACCAAGACCGTGAGAGGTGTGACGAACGAGATTACTTGCTTGTCTTTGTCCTCGATCCCAAAGCTCCGCACCCCGAGGATGCTCATCTTCTCGATTTTGGACATTTTCACTTCCTGCCAGAGATGACAACAAAAAATACAACTAATACCTCTAAATAGGAATTTAAGAGTAAATTAAAACTTAACAGCTGTAAAGTGGAAAGCTTGCAAATACGGTGGGACCAATGTCAAGACCACCAGGAGTCACTGTGATTAATGCAATATGTGTAAAGTCTCGCATTTTCGGACATCCAAAATCTAGCGGCGTCCCTCGTGTGCGTAGGAGGATCACAGGGGACCCCATATTGGCCAAGGGGGCGCATTCTCGTCAAATGCACAAAAGATACATATTGCTGCCATGAGGCATAGCGCACCAAGTCAGCCCAAGGCAAGAGAGACAAAAAAAAAAGAGGAGGGGGGCATGGGGGGTGTAATGTTACCCCTCTTTTTTAACTCTGTTAACTTATAGTTTTGCACAAAAATAATTTATTAAACAATTTGCTTCCCATATATTCGTATAGCTCAAAAACATGCACCTGAAATAAAATCAGATTCAAGTCAAATGGTCAGGAGCGGCCCTGCTAAAATCCAATTTATTGGACAACATACTCATCAGATATTGCTGTCGGGAGTTCAAAACGAAAGAACACAGCGAAATAATAACACAGCACGGACAACTAACTCAAGCAGACAACAAACATTCCTTGATAGTTTCTCGACAACGTGGATGTCTTAAGGACGTAATGCAACAAATACTTGACTGCTTGACTGATTATGAAGGAAAACGTGTGAGGCTCACGCTCGTCGCTACACCCAACTCGGTAAGCTAGCTAACAACATTGACAAATGTACCAGGCTAGCATTAGGCTAGCAACGAACTGCAGCTAAAAGGAGCTATAGTGATACCTCCCATTTGTAACTAAAGTCTAAAGTTCCATTTGTGTCAGAACAATGTATTTACCTTTGTGGTTTATTGATGTTGGGCACTTCGGATTTAACACTGGTTTTCGCGCTGCATGGGGGATGTGACGTCATTACTTGCGAAGACTGACTTCCGGGAGCTGTAAAGCAGAACAGAAGCACATATATCGAGTACCGTAGAAGTGAATGGCGTTTTCTCGTTGGTGGGTTAGCAGTGATCTTCTACAAAAACTATTTTTAAAGCTAGATGTCGAAAAATAATTACTATGACAGTAAGCAATGTTTGGGTGATGTGTGCAGCAGTGACGTGAAGTCAGGGGAGGCAGGTGATAAAAAATAAAAAAACGAATAATACTAACATATCATTTTCTCCATTGGACTGTACTAAAACTGTATTGTCAGTATGATTCCAATCGTTTGCAACATTTTCTTCAGTAAAAATGGCTGAAGAGAGCTACATTTACCAAAGTCAAGTCAAATGCAAGATATTTTTATGCTGTTCTAAATGAATGAATGAATATGACTGCCAAGATGGAGGATTACATATCCAAACTCACCGAGAGGTGATCCGACTTTTACAACAAAGTACCAGAACTTTTCCTGGAGAGAATAGGGTGCATGTACTGTAGTTTGTATACACTAATCCCTCGTTTATTGAGGTTAATTAGTTAATCGATGTAGGATATATGGCATATTTTCATAGTTAGAGCATAGAAAACCCATTTATGCCCTTCTAAATATGTTTATTAAACATTATTTAGGCATTAGGTAACACCGCTATAGTCAATATAGTACACATAGAAATAGAAAATAAGACAAATTATAGACACATGTTAGTTTAGAGTTCCTTGTTGTTATTACTTTGTTTACTTCCGGGACTTCTTGCTGGCTAATTAACATTACTGATGCCTAGTGACCAGTGTAGAATACAGTGTTCCCTCGCTCTATAACTGTTCACCTTTTGCAGATTCGCTGTTTCGCGGATTTTTTTTAGTGCCTCGTTTTTTTATTACAACATATGAAAGCTGTTACATTCCGAGCTTGGCCCTTTAAGAAGACATGCATTGTGGGAAGTTGAGTGTCTCGCTCTTCCCTCTCTCGTCTGCCTGCACCACCAATTGCTTTCTGCGTCCTGATTGGCCATTGTCAATCAATCTCCTTCATGCCACACTGCTGTGTCATTGCTAGCTTGTACATGAATATTCGGTTCGAAGGAGGTGGACTGCTACAGGAGGAGTACTGCAGCAAAATGTTTTAACAAGAATACAAAAACGCTACAGTAGAGCGGAGCGGTGCCAGGACGAAAAGGCAAGGCAAGGTAAGTTTATTTATAGAGCACAGTTCATACACATGGTAATTGAAAGTGCTTCATAAAACCATTCCATGAAGACATAAAACCATTCAAAAATCATTACATAAAGTCCCATAAATTATTCCATAAAACAAAAAAGATTAAGAATGAAGAGTGCAGATAAAATACTTTTGGTTGTCATATGCACAGTTGAATAGAAGTGTTTTCAGCTTGGATTTGAACTTTGCCAAAGATGAGGATTGTCACACATCTTCTGGAAGATTGTTTCAGATTCTGGCAGCATAAAACTGAAACGCAGCCTCACCGTGTTTAGTCCTGACTCTGGGCACCCGCAGGCGACCACTCCCTGAGCTTCTCAGAGCTCGAGATGGTTTATGTGGCTCTGACATGGCAGAGATGTACTTTGGCGCAAGACCATGGAAAGACTTGGACACAAGCAGAGCTGTTTTAAAGTCTGTTCTCTGAGCGACAGGAAGCCAGTGCAGAGACCTGAGTGTTGGACTAATCTGGTCATATTTCCTGGTTCTAGTCACAACTCTAGCAGCAGCATTCTGGATGTACTGCAGCAGTTTTATTGCTTGTTTAGAGAGCCCGGTGAGAAGGCTGTTAAATTCAAACAAAGGTTAGAACTTTTTTGAGAGTGTTTAAACAAGAGAGGAATGTGAGAAAATGTTATTGCCTGTTTGAATAAAGTGTATAAAGTATATGGTTTTACGGTCTTAAAACCTACTGCATATTTGTAAAAAAAAAATGCAAAAAAAAAAAAGAGAAGTTGGCTACTTTGCGGATTTCACTTATTGCGGGCTATTTTTGGAACATAACCCCGGCGATAACGAGGGAAGACTGTACTACAAAACTATGTGTTTTTCAATGCGTTTTCTTAATGCCTCTTATTTGTACTTTGTCATTATGCTTGACAATGCTTAATTTAGGCCAAAAATATGTAAAATCTGCTTGAACATGCAACATTTTTTACTAATGATTGGCTGTAGTCAGCCACAAAACAACGATGATTTATTAATATATTTTGAAAAGCCGTCATAGAGTGAAGCTGCGAAATTTGAACACAAATGTTTTTCAGTTTATAAAAATAAAGAAATGGGACTTGGAATTATTTGAAACCGAAACAAAAACAGAATTATTCTCTTCTTTTTGTTGTTATCCTCTTAACGAGCATCCTGTAATAAGATTTAAAAAAAACACCAAAGGAGTCACCCACCATGAACCTCATCGCACGTCAATGGTATGCAGAATTCCTATGTATTCATTTATTTGTTTGTTTTATTCATGTATTTATTTATGTCTGTCATGCTCAAGCGAGAGGTACAACTTAGATCACCACTAGAGGTCAGTGTTTCCCTTTAGGGGGAAAAAAAACTTAAATTCACGTCAGTGTGGTCTCTCTGCACTCCCTAGAGTGCAGGCTTATTATTGGATGGCTCCTCTGAGGCTTTTAGGCCATTTTGTTGCATTTTCTCACAATGTCATATGACAGCTTGATGGGATTCATTGCAAGAGGAGTAAATAATACACTTTTAATACATTTGCAGGAGTAGACATTTACATATTTATATTAATATTTGTTATTGATGATTAAATGTGGACAGGTATGAAGGGTTCTTTTGTGCCAAAACAAAATGTACAACTAGTTGGATCACTGATCCCACCCACTATCTGTTGATGTGTGACTTTGACAGGTCCATTATTATTTTCTTGCTTTTCAATGCACTGCAACCTCATGACTTAAGTGTATTAAATAACAATAAACAAGGTCCTAAAATAAATCAGCTGATCATGACATAATTAAATATAAATTAAATGAACAAATAAATAGGATACAATACAATATTGATAAATGATTTCTCGTTTTAATGAATTACTTTGTATTTAAAATAGTTATTTAATTTTGGCACAACATTAAAAACATAAAAAAACAATCTTTCGAGAACATTAAATATACTTTTTGATTGAATTTGTGATTTTTTAAAAAAATATTGTGATTATATTTCATGAAATTTTAACATTATAATACCATTATATTTTGGTTATATTGCTTTTTTCCACATTGAACTGCTCAAAACTTATGTACTAAATGTTCTTTACCTGATAAAGGGCTACAGTAAAACTGAACTGTGGGGGAAATAGTGTTAAATAAATACTTGAAAGCGCACAAAGTAGTGACGATGAGTCTAAAAGCAATGTTTGGGCTTGAACAGCACTTTTCCCATGTCCACCTGGACCTGTAGTGCTGGTGTTTACCACCTGCAGCCACTCCCTTTAAAAACCTGTCAACATCACCTCTGTGACCCCCCTCTCTCTGTTCTGTTCCACATTAAAGTATGCAGCATGCACACACACATACACGCATTACCTTCTGCTTTCAGTCCACTGACTCAGTCTGTCTGCATTATCAGACCACTGACTCACGGTGCCTCAATCTGCCCAGCTCATGGCCCTCTTTCTATTTTCATCTCGTCCTGACATGAAAATGTCAAGACCTTATGTCTTGGACCAATGGAGGTGTACTGTATATGTGTGTTGGTGTGATACTGAATGCATGTTTTGGAGTGTGAAAGCCTATTACTACATACCCACTGTAGTGTTTTTAACTTGTCGCTATCATATAACCATCTTTAGCTGCACAAACAATGTTTTCAGTAACATTTCAACATTCTTAACTTTCATAAACCTGTAAAGAGAAAACTAAGTACAGTTATAATAAAGTAAAACTACTCGCCCTTTGGAGGTGCCCGACAGTGACAGACGTTGCGAAGACATGTTGTATTCTATACTGGTCACTGGGTGTCAGTAATGTTACTGTAATGTTCAGTGAGACAAATAAACACCAGACTTGATCGCCGGAACAATAGGCTTTTATTGCAGGTTTGAATTATCCCACAAACACAACAGGCACAATAATAATCCCTAATAAAAACATATCTACCGTTGCAGGCATAATCCACGGCAAGCTAAAACTCAACTCTGAACCCTCAACGTCACTTCCTGTCCGTCTGCCACTGAGGTCCCCTAGAGAACACATTTATAGCCACACACGTGAGCAGGAGTCTTAGTATGTCTTAAATAGCTTATTTTCTGTTATTATGTCCACTATATTGGTAATATGAGTGTAAAGGTGATTATAGGTGTGTTATTTCATGTCTAAAGGGCTGTGAAAATGTAAACAAAAAAAAGTATTTTAATATAATTTTATTTCTATGCTCTAACTACAAAAATATTCAATTTATATATAAGGAATCCTGCTTCACGAAAATCTGCTTATCACGGTCACGTCTAGAACCTAGACCTAGAATTCACCGTGATAAACGAGGGATTACTGTATAGATTCACACAGCCATTATTGTCTAAATAGCTTGCAACACAAGTGAGTACCAAGATAACTGTGTTGAGCCTACAGTCAAGCACGGTGGTCATGGTCTGCATGAGTGCTGCCGGCACTAGGGATCCGTGGTTCATTGAGGGAAAACACAAGTTTCCCACCCTTGAGAAACGGGGCTGCATGGCACTTTTCTAACATGATGATGATCCCAAACACACCTCCAAGATGACGGGTGCCTTGCTGAGGAAGCTGAAGCTATTTAGAAATAATGGCTGTTATGGCACCTACTGAATTAATTTGGAGAAAATTTGCTTCACGAGTCAACATAAAAAGCTGGAGATTAATTAACAAACATGCTCATTAGTGACAGAAGTTAATTCTCACATCAAATTCCTTGTACAGGGTCAACATCAGAACAAAGTCACACCAAAAAAAAAAAAAAGAGATATCTGTTCTCTCTATTCTCTTCTACTCCTATTTTGTTTGCTTTTTGGAGCAGACATAAATTAGCCTGCATGGCTGCTTGTGTGTGCGTGTGTGTATTTGCGTCTAACGTGGTCTTGGTTTGAACTTGGGCGGCTGCACGCCATAGCCTGGCTCTGCGCTGTGGGGAAATGTGGGCGTTGTGTCTGCCAGGCCTCTTACACTTGGCTTGTCTACATGCATTACTCTCTCACAACACACACACAGACACACATTGTCATGACACACACGCCTAGTCATGCCTCATCATAGATGCACACATGCAATATGACCTCCACCCCCACTCTCTTATATACCACAAAATGGGTCCAATAAATGTGTTTACATGACACACTGATTGATTGTCGTACCCTACGTTACGTTATAACATATCGTCTACATTCCTGCTGCTGCTGCACCCTCACGGGATTTTGTTTTTCTGGATTGGTGTTCATGCAACAGTGCATGCAAACACACACACACACTCTCTTGCGTTTTCTGTTGACCGCCTAGATGCCCTGTGTCCACCAGATAGCGCCGTTGAGCTTTTTGTGTGCAATCTTGCAAGATCATCTTAGGTCACAGAGGCGCCTTCTTTTCCAGCGTCTCCTCCCCTTTTATAACTTATGCAGCAATAAAATAACCTCACATTGTGTTGGCACTAGAGAAAGGTGCACAGCAGGCATAATATTTTGTTAAATTTATGTGTCAAAAGTGACTTTATGTCTTTTTGTCACATGAAAGTAAAGTTCAGGTGCAACCAAGCTCTCTAGTAAATTAAATGTGAGCACTATTGTGGGATTGTGGTGGCGCCTTTTGCCCTTACCAGCTGCCCCTGGATGGATGGATGCATGGATGGAGCGGTTGCAGCATGCAGGAGCAAAGAGAGAGAGAGTGGAGAAGCGCGCACCAAAGCTCACCTCTTGGCGAGCCCCTCTTTGGATGACACACTCTCCTCCTCCTCCTCCAATTCCTCTTGCTCCATGCGTGGATCAAGACGGCATCATATGGATGTCCCAGAAGAAAGGATTGCCTCCCCCCTGAAATAGAAAAAAAAGAAGGAATAAAGAGGACTGACTTCCCACGGAGTGCAGAGTGCAGAGTGGGTGTATGCATTTGGACTGATAATGAAGCGGAATTTGGATTGTTTGCAAGCCAGGATGCCGTGAGTGTCCTCCTATTAAACTATTTTATTGATTACATGGATATTCCAATCAAGGATTTCAAACTTCAAGGTAAATCATTGGAACAAATGAAAACGGGAGAAAATGACATTGATGGAGGATTACATTCACATGTCATTATAAAGTGAACTGCTGACACTTTGGGAATTATGCTTTCAGCCTAATTTTGTTATTGTTTTTTTCCATTAAAGGCATGAAAGAAATAGTAGGTTTTCGATTCAGGCACCAATATAGTCAAGTGGAAACGCCTGGAGTACCATTAAAACAAATCAGATAAACGCAGTGTGAAGCCTGTCAATAGCAGCTATTGATGAGGTGCTATATAAGGCTAATGACCGGCCCCAGCAGCTGTACTCATCGTTGGTGCAACGGCAATGTGGTGTGAAACTTTCCCAGATGCCAAGTCTTTGAATGCACTGCTTTGGATAAATAAGACCCTGGACTCAAAAGTGTAATGAGTGAGATTCTGAAATAGGAGCACCAAAAACCACAATGGTGGTTCCGAAGAGGTGCCAAAGGGTGACCCGGATTGCAAAACAGCTGACCTTCCTGTCCTGAATCAGCGAGAGGCGCAGCTGCAGCGAGCCGGGGGATGTGATGGGGTGACGGCTCACAACCTCCCCCGACACATCCCTAAAACCCACCTGCCCTCCCCCCCCTTTTTTTTCTCTGACTCTAGCATAGCTTCAAAACAATGGATCACAATTTCTCCACAGTGCGAGATGGTAAACAGCTGCTACCAGAGCGCGATTCGTCTAAACGGGTGCTGACGGGATGCTTTCTCTCACTCCTCATCTTCACCACGCTGCTGGGCAACACGCTGGTGTGTGCTGCCGTCACCAAGTTCCGTCACCTGAGGTCCAAGGTCACCAACTTCTTCGTCATCTCCCTAGCCATCTCCGACCTCCTGGTGGCCATCTTGGTCATGCCGTGGAAAGCTGCGACGGAAATCATGGGCTTTTGGCCTTTTGGTGCCTTCTGCAACGTGTGGGTGGCATTTGACATCATGTGCTCCACCGCCTCCATCTTGAACCTGTGTGTGATTAGCGTGGACCGCTACTGGGCCATCTCGAGCCCCTTCCGCTATGAACGCAAGATGACCCCCAAAGTGGCATGTCTAATGATTAGCGTGGCGTGGACCTTGTCGGTGCTCATCTCCTTCATCCCTGTTCAACTGAACTGGCACAAAGCTCAGCCCAGCAGCTACGCTGAGCTAAACGGATCGTACCCGGGCGACCTGCCTCCTGATAACTGTGACTCCAGCCTGAACAGAAGCTATGCCATCTCTTCATCGCTCATCAGCTTCTACATCCCCGTGGCCATCATGATCGTCACGTACACCCGAATTTACCGCATTGCCCAAAAACAGATACGGAGAATATCTGCTCTGGAGCGGGCAGCGGAGAGTGCCAAAAACCGCCATAGCAGCATGGGGAACACTTCCAATATGGAGAGCGAGAGTTCGTTCAAAATGTCGTTCAAGCGAGAAACCAAAGTCTTAAAGACACTCTCTGTCATTATGGGGGTGTTTGTGTGCTGCTGGTTGCCCTTCTTCATACTCAACTGCATGGTTCCCTTCTGTGAGCCCAACCTGCCCGACGACGCCAATGACTTCCCGTGCATCAGCCCCACCACCTTCGATGTGTTTGTGTGGTTCGGCTGGGCCAACTCCTCGCTCAACCCCATCATCTATGCCTTCAACGCGGACTTCCGCAAGGCCTTCTCCATCCTGCTGGGATGCCACCGCCTCTGCCCGGGCAGCAACACCATCGAAATCCTCAGCATCAACAACAACACCGGAGCCCCCATTCCCAACCCCAACTGTCAGTACCAGCCCAAAAGCCACATCCCAAAGGAGGGAAACAACTCGGCTAGTTGCGTGATTCCTCACAACATCCTGTGTCAGGAGGAGGAGTTACACAAGCCGGATCGAGGGGCGCTGGGGGACAACATAATGGAGGTAGGTGTGGTAAACAATGCCTTGGACAAACTGTGCCCAGCCATCTCCGGGAATTTAGACAGTGATACGGAGAGCACACTGGAAAAGATCAAACCGATAACACAGAACGGGCAGCACAAAGCTGTGTCCTGTTGAGAGCAGGATCAGAACACTCAGAGATGGACATCTCGATAAAAATGCCTGACAGTGACGTAGGTACCTTAGGACTGTCTACGCCAATCTACAAGGAAAAACCTTCCGAATGTTTCCAAGTAAAGGCACTTTATTCTGGGTAAACTAACTGCAAAATTGAATGACGTTGTGTGAAAATATGTATACATTTGCATTTTGTACAGTAATCCCAATGGACTTTTAACAGTATTTTGTGCCAAGGACAATGTAGAAATCGTTAGCAAAATGTGTTAGTAGGTATAGGCGAGTGTGTTTAATGGAAGAGGTAACTAACTTGTTTAATTTGTCTCTGATAATATTTTAATTGCAGTATTCATATGGCAGTTTTCTCGCAGAGGGCCAAAAGACAGTGAGAAAATATGTTCACAGCTAGTTAAGAGGAAGCAACCATATTTCACACAGTTGATCAGATAAGGAAAATTTTGAAATGTACACAAAAAGTGGTCCAAGGTTGGGATTTACAAGTATTTAATCAGCCCCTTTCACACAGCCTGTAAAGCTGTCTTTTTTTCTGTGTCACCATTCTGTGTACATTGCACTGACACTGAATTGCAGTCTTCCGGCTTCTAGAGAGTATTTGAGTCGTAACAGAGGCAGAATGCTGCCTGTGTGAAAGGGTATTCCGGGACTGGGACTGTTACACAACTAATTATCTGCTTGTGGCAACATCCTGCTTTGTGTGAAAACGGCTAGCGAGTGGGCTGCTAAGGGTCCTCTTTGCTGTTATGTTTTTATCCCTTGATCCCTATGCTTCCTTTCCTGCCTCTTTCTCGGTTTAGTTTAGTTTTGCTAGTCTTAATCCCAAATTATGAGTGACTGCTTCTTTTTTTTCCCCTCCCTGACTCGCTTTCCCTTCCCATCTCCTGATGAAGACCTTTCTCTTGCTTTAAAGCGGCACTAGTGTTTCTGTTTCTAGCACAGTCCTCAGTGTAAGAAGAATGTAAGTCTAGAGTAAAATAAATAACTCGTAGATGGAAGAAGGTGCAGTCAACCTTAATGAAAGTGACACAGACTGACCTTTCCCCAACTTGTAAATATCCGATTTCCTAAATTGCTCACACCAGGAGCCACGCTGCGCCATGCTGTGTGCTATGCTCCGGCGGCCATGTTGGAAGCACGCGGGGTGATGACAGTCGCTTGCGTTCACAGCGTGATGGAAATGACCGGTTAATCATGTTGAATTAACTGCTCAAAATATTGCATTGATGAATATTGATGAAACTGCATTGTAATTTAGCAGCTTTCTGGCCCTGTGAGGATTTTGGAGGCTGTCATTGGTGATAGTGTGTAACTGTATTGTGTATCTCATTTACGTGAACGATGGTTGGCAAATGCATAACGTATATGTACTGCAAGAGAACGTTCTATGAAGTCCTAATGCCTCATTAATTTGAATTACAGCAGTGATAGAAGTGTACTGCCTGTATGTGAGGTGCATCTTGGACATGAAAAGGGGTATTTGAGGGAAATATTTTTATGTATTTGTGCTCCATTACCGTATGGGGTGTCCTAGTTTTTTCACATACTATACTTCACATACTTCTGAACCGCTGCACACACACCAAAGGGTGAACATTTGTCAAAACCATGCACTCCTACTGTGATGCCTGTGCTATTGTTTTTCTGACAAATACACCACATGGTGGCGCTGTTGCTGTTTGAACCCCATAAGTCCGACTGACTTAAAATTTCTCACACAGCTCAATGCGCTTTACAAAATCTCCACTGTAACTTTAGAGTGTTTCGTCAAATCACAGCCAAATTTGGTGCACACCCTTAAGAGACTGACAAGCACATGTCTGTCAAATTTGAGCAAGATTTGTTAAAAAAACATGGCCGCCATCAAGCAAAACGTCTTTGCAGGGGCATGGACAGGACTTAACTAATTGCCGTAAGTCATTGACATTTTGTCTAATAATAATAAAACTTTGACTGCAATCCATAGCTGGCGCCACAAATGACAAAATTAGGACACGCCATGGGATCAGTTTTTTTGTTTATTTCACATTAAAGTGTTATATTCTTTACTACATGTCCAAATGTAAGATACCTGTTCCTGTTATGTTGCCTTTCCCGCAAATGCCCATGCACATGTTTACTGCTTTATTTATGCCAGAGGTTTTCAAAGTGTGTGGTGGGCTTCTGACTTTAGAGGGGATGCAGCAGCTTGACAAAAGTAAAGATGAACATTATTTCAAACCTGCTAAGCTAACTTCAATTATGTCAAAGGCAGAATGATTTGATCTTTACAGCCTACAGTGAGCGCCACTAAACATGCTCCAGAAAATCAGTTTTTTTTGGGAAGTACAGTAGGGGAGGCCGCAGCAGTATTATGTTTTCGTAAGTGCCACACTTTGAAAACCCCTGATTTATGCTCTGACTCACTAGCACCTCTGGAGGAACAATGTGGTAGTGTAAAGTGGCATCCACTGGTCACCAAAATGCATACCTGTCAACCCTTCTGTTTTCAACCCAAATGGCCTGTTGGAAATTTGGAAATTCTTGTGGAAGAGCAGTTTCCCTTATTTCCCCCTCATTTTTCCTTTATTTTTTCAGAATACTTATTTTATAAAGCAACGGTTGACAGGTATGCCAAAATGAAATCAGGTGATGTAGACTAAAATAAATGCAGGAAAAGCTGCAAACACAAAACCAAAGTTAGGTTTGTTGCAGTGTTGCAGTGATTTTTTTTTCCCAGGGAAAGTCATGGGTTTGTGCATGTGTTTTGAAACGGTTGCACATCAGGGGTAGAGACAGAGAGACAGAGATAGAGACGGTCCAATACCAAAGCAATTGGTCTTGAACGCAGCATTTGATTTTCCTGTGCTGGAAAATCCAATGCTGTCTATATGGCAACAAATATAAAACTGGGTGGTAGCTTTTAGCTCAATACGTGACTTGGCTTGTGACACAAGCAAGCTAATTGTCCTCCTGTCACGCTGCTGCTATATTAGTTTAGCAGCGAATGGCCTTTCTGTCAATTCAGTTTAATTTCAAACAGCCCACTGCACATTATTTTCTTGCATCTGATACCTTTTGAGTTCCACCTTTTGTCCCCAAAAACAAGGAAATGATGTGTGTTGTGTTGTGCAGTTAGTCAGTCAGGACTGGACAAGGATGTATGGGAACCGCCTTGAGAATATTCACCCCTCCTCATCCTCCTCTTCTCCTCCTCGCTCTCTTTTCTCTTGGCTGCTTCTGTCGACTTGATGAGCATTCCAGATGTTAACACGGATTGAATTTATTATTAAAGAGACAGGGCCTACTGTTTCCCTTCTGTACTTTTGAGTCACGGCACTGAATCAAAGCTCTCTGCAGATATTCAGAGAGTAACTGATGAGGCTCAAATTATGGCTGGGATTTTTTTGGTCATTTGTGGCATCTTAAGACTGCTTTCAAGAAAAACTGGGAAGTAGTAAATATTGTAACTGGAGCTTATAAGGTGTGATGTCAAAATGATTACACAAAATATGATTACCGCCATATATATATATTTTATAACTTACAATATAGCAAATACAGTATATTCAAAATTATTATCTAAACATTCAGGGTTTTTAAAATTGTAATATTGATATTATATATACTGTATATGTATAATATAATGTATGTTAATTCTATTATTTATTAATTATATTATATATTATTGTTATTGAAATATTATTGTTATTTGAGCCGGTTCCATGTTTGTGTTCACCCAGTGGATCCAACCTCAATCCAGTGGCTTGAGGTTGTCTTGTATAACCAATACATAAGACTAGATACTGTTTATACATACTGCATTCGAGAAAACTGGTCAGAAAAAGCCTTGATGGCGCTCATGACATTTTACCTCAAAGAGCTTCAGTCAAAAGTACATTAAAAAACATGGCTGACAATCTTCAGGACCTCTGCTTCCAAGCAACGTACCATTACACTTTTCCTATTCTGTAGGTCAGTAATTTCTGACCTCCCGGTCTTTTCGAATGCTGAAATATAGACTATGACGTTGGACTACTACATGACATTCAAGTCAGGATATAGTACACACATTTTCCCAGATTAACAAGAGGAAGTGGCCTTCCATTATACTTTTCCAAATACTTTCCCATTTACTCAGATTTCGAAATACAACTAATATGTTTTGTACAGATTGTTGTGCGACTTTAGATTACTGTAACTCAGTGAAGTCAGGTTGGAAGAATTTATTTAAGCTTCACAAGCAGAAACTCTTTTTTTCTAAACTTTTCCTCATCCAAGATCAGACATTTGTGAACTTTCAAGTTTCCTTGAAGGCAGTTTTGTCTCGTTGTGTAACATCAGTCCACTACAACTCAGTAAAGTCATAGCATATTGATTTGCGCTAACTTCGCTATTAGGAACCTAACTTAGCGTGGCAGTGACTGGCGTAGGTCACACATTTCTGATTTCCCAATTTTTCCAAATGCAGTAATAGCCTTTTTGTTCCATTGTTGCGTTGTTGTGTTTGTTCCACTGCATCTCAGTAAAGCCAGGATACATCAATTTACAGAACTTCACAAAAAGGAACTTTGATTTAAAAGGCAGTCTATTACACATTGACTAGTTGGGAGGCCTGAAATTTCTGACCAGTTTTCTTGAATGCAGAAATGTCAGTCAAGTCACAGTACGTAGCCATAATATTGATTTGTTCCAGCTTCACAAGAAGAAACTTTGATTTCCTGAGGGATTCCTTTACGTATTTCCTAAGCATGGGTCACAAACTTGTGATTTCCCAGTTTCCTCAAATGAAATCATGGTCTTTTTGGGTACATCAATTTGTCTCAACACAAGTAAGAACTATGACATTGGCATTGTCACAATTTTCCTATTAAATGATCAGAAATTTCCGACTTCCCGGTTTTCTGAATGCTGTGCAAGTTGGACTGATCTTCGTTGTGTTTCAGTTCCATGTAAAAGCCTCCGATTCCTCTGACTACTCACCTTGCATACATGAGTCATCAGTGCACGTCACTGCTTTGATTCAGAATCTGACCGACGGCAGGCCACTACATTCCCCTCCCTCCCTTCTTTTTCATGTCCTCCAGTTAGGAGTTATTGACAGAACAATGTTTGACTTTTGACAATTTAAGCAAAAACCTCTCTAGCGTCCTATCACTCTGTGATGCAGGGGGCCAAAGGTAGACCACTCCACTTGAATAACAAGCTATTTCCATGTGAAGGATGCAGGGATTGTCGTTTTTGTGATGAACACAAGTGCTTTTTATCTTTAAAAAAAAAAAAAAGATAAAAAGAAAAAAAAACTCCTGTGTCGCAAACGTGGACATGCTGTTTGTCTTTCTCCATTGTTTGAATTCAAGATGCAGGCAAGCCAGTGACTATTTATATATTTATTTATTGACCTGTTTCGGGTGTTCTTTCATGAAAGTGATGTCAAAGATTATAATCCTCTTGATTTATTACTTGTATTTAGTTTAAAGTTTGTACAAACATATATAAATATGATGTGCCATTTTCTTGTAAAAATAAACATGTATTGCTCTTTGTTGTTTTGCATACATGCTCTGTTATTGATTTTGAGAGGATTTGTGTGTGTGTGTGTGTGTGTGTGTGTGTTGTACCTTTGACACCGCTATTGGAAGATCATGTCATTGCAGTGGATCAATGTGGATTGATTTGGAACTACGATGCTTTTTTTTGTTGTTGTTCCAACTCCCTGAGCATGTTGTCCTCGCTGTGTGCCTGCCTTGGACGTGCATTTACATAACCTGACAGGCACTTGGCAGCTGACGCATCCTCTTCTCCCCCATCTTACCCAGACTCATTTGTTACGTTAAATGTGGCTCTTGGCCTTTTATGTTTTATATTTTATATCTCTTTGCTGTAAATAAATGATGCATAAAGGGTAAAAAAAAGATGCATCGCAACACACTTAACAGCTCTTGCGCCACTGTGCATATTAATCATGTCTATGTGCATGTGCATACTGTACTATATAGGTTTTTGCTCCATCTTGAGATTAATGAGCGATAATAAAAATAATTTATACTATGAATTCCAGGCTTAAAACAATATGTATGCACTAAAATAGTGCCTCTATGCCTATTTCTGTTCTTCCCATAGGCACTGAATGGATTGCTCTCCTAACACAAGCTGCCCTTAATGTGAAATTGTGCTCAACCAAGTGCATGTTCTCAATCTCAACAAGGCACAGTGCACCTAAATTCAAAAGTGATGACTTTTAATAATTAAAAATCTTGGCTGGATACTGCAATGCATTCCGCTCGAAGCACCGTCTAGTATTGCCTACATCAACACACCTGATGCCATATCATAGGTTAGCACTAACAACAACAGATGAGCAGTGGTGTTTCACCAAATTGTTGTCTGATGTAATACAAATAGTAATGTGATGTAATTTGCAAAAAGATTAATGTATGTACGATATGCATGTATGTCACTTATTAATTTGGTTTGGTGAAAGTAATAGTTCCCAATGCCCAAATCTACACATATTAATGCATGGTAATATGTAAAAATTGTACAGGAATCTCACTTTAATGGAAAAAGGTTATATGGTTTGTAGTTGTCCAACAAGAAGCAGGTGTCTTTAAATTTTGAAAATTTTGCAACATCAACATAACACAGAAATATAAATAGAAATAAAACAACTTTGAGGTGATGCAGGTGGTCCTCGGGTTACGACTTCCATTCCTAGACTGTGATGTAAGTGGAGTTTTTAGTGTAAGCCTGAACTAATACCTAAATTATACCTACATGAACTCATAAGTCATTCACACTGTACACAGAACACATGAAGGATATATAAAACATCATAACAAAAAGATTAAATAAAATAATTAAAATAAACAGTAATAAAAAAGAACAAATCCTTTTATCCCTGTGGATGTCTTGCAGACTTTTCTACATTCTTAAAATATTGTCCCAGGTCAGTCTGAAAGGATATCCTCCTCTTGTCCTCCCACATGTCCTTACAACAGCATCCGGAATTCATAATCCCTCTAGCATTCATTAGCATTCAGTCATTTCCTATCCTATCCTTATCCAGACGATCGTGACAGTGGAGCAGTTGAGACCAAAATGAGGGGCCACTATTTGTGGGTGTGTCTCCTCTGTCTGAGCTTTTTATGATGTTCACTGTGACTTCCATGGTGATGGTTTTCCTTTTCATTGGCGCACTGCTGCCTGGGAGACATAACGAAGTGTAGAAAGTTAACCAATAAACGATGTTACTCTTCCTCAGTGTTGCTGAGCAGGCACACACTGTAGTCACCTGCCCAGCAAGAAGCATACACTGTATTCTTGTGCAGCGTGGCGCGCGCTGTAACTAGTTCGTAACGTGTTCGTAACCACAAAACGTTGTAACACAGAACGGCATAAACCCAGGACCACCTCTACATGCTTTTTGATGAACAGTGACAAAACTTCCCAAAACATCATGAAGAATAACATTTACATGGAGGTGGGGCACGATGGTGAGTGTCTGGTGGCCAGGCCTGCACCCATGGGGCCCGGTCGGGCACAGCCCGAAGAGGCAACATACGTCCCCCATCCAATGACCTCATCACTCACGGGACGGGCCAAAGGGGTCAGGTGCCTGAAAGCGGGGATCTTGGCGATCCAATCTTGGGCTGCAGAAGCTGGCTCTTGGTACGTGGAATGTCACCTCTCTGGTGGGGAAAGAGCCTGAGCTGGTGTGTGACGTGGATAAGTTCTGGCTAGATATAGTCAAATTCACCTCAATGCATAGTGAGGTCTTTGGAACCAGTCCTCTTGAGAGGGGTTGAACTTTATTTAACTCTGGCGTTGCCAGTGGTGAGAGGCGATGGGCAGGGGTGGCAACTTTGGTTGCCCCCCGACTCAGGTCCTGTAAATTGGAGTTTAACCTGGTGAATGAGAGGGTAGTCTCCCTCCGCCTTTGGGTGGGGACTGTTGTTTGCGCTTATGTGCCAAACATCAGTTCAGAGTACCTGCCCTTTTAAGATTCCCTCGAGGGAGTATTGGTGAGTGCTCCTTTGCGGGAGTCCCTTGTTCTGCTGGGTGGACGCTAACAGCGACAGTGAGACCTGGAGTAGTGTGATTAGGAGGAAAGGACCCCGTGATCTGAACCTGAGCGGTGCTTTGTTATTGGACTTCTGTGCTTGTCAGAGATTGTCCATAACAAACACCATGTTGAAGCACAAGGGTGTCAACATGTGCACTTGGCACCAGAACACACTGGGCCGCAGTTCGATGATCTACTTCATGGTCGTGTCGTCAGACTTGTGGTCACATGTTTTGGACACTCGGATGAAGAGAGGGGCAGAACTGTCAACCAATCAGCACCTGGTGGTGAGTTGTCTCCGATGGTGAGCGAGAATGCCGGTCAGACCTGGCAGGCATAACAAATTGTGAGTATCTGCTGGGAATGTCTAACTGAGCCTTCAGAAGGAGTTCCAACTCCCACCTCTGGGAGAGCTTCAGAGATGTGGCCGTAAGATGGTCGGTACCTGTCGTGGCAGTAATAATTGGTGGACCTCATGGTGAGGGATGCCGTCAAGCTGAAGACTCGCGGGACTCTGGAGGCAGCTGACAGGTACCATCAGGCCAAGCGGTTTTCGGCTTTGGCGGTTGCAGAGTCAAAAACTCGGACGTGGGAGGAGTTCGGGAAAACCATGGAGAACGACTTCCAGACAGCTTTGAAGAGATTCTGGACCATCATCCGCCATCTCAGGATGGGGAAACAGTACACTGTCCACACTACAGTATATATGTTGGGGATGGTGTGCTGCTGACCTCGACTCAAGATGTTGTGGACCGGTGGAAGGAATAGTTTGAGGACATCCTCAATCGCACCGCAATGAGCAAGCAATGCCTGGGAACTCCACTGCGGGCTCTCCTATCTCTTGGGCTGAGATTTTCGAGGTGGTCAAAAAGGTGGATGAGATCCGCCTGGAGTTCCTTAAGGCCCTGGATGCTGTGGGGATGTCTTGGTTGACCTGACTTTGTAGCATCACGTGTACAATATGCAATAAAAATAAACATATTAAATATGTTGGTGCTGTCCAACAAAAAGGAAAAAAATGGAGCATGGGCACATGCTTTTTGATGGACACAAATGGTGCAGTAGATAATATACAGCTCACTAAAAAAATGCTGGAAGTAATAGGCCTTAAACCCCAAATTTCATGAGAAAGAAGCATACACTGTAGCGTGTAGACATTGGACATAAACCTCAAATTAATTTAACAAATAGATGCTACAAATACAGTACCTCTTTTGAAACAGGGCAGTGTAATTTGTAAAAACCTGACCAATTTTGTGGTATATGTGACTTAAATGCTTTAATACAATATACTGAATAGATATAATATTACAGTGGGGATTTCATGAGAGTAAAATGGATATTAAATCTTTTAAATACTAGCACAACGGTCAGCCTGCCAGAACCCATACATGGACATTTAACCAATCCTGGTCCAGTCAGTCAGTGAGAGACAGCGAGAGGTCAGAGCGGAAATACAGTCAAGGTTAATGATAGACTGCAGGCAGACATGCACACACACACACACACACACACTCACACACATTGTGTTTGTTTGTGTGTGTGTGTGCGTGCGTGCGTGCATGCTGTAATGTGCTTATGTAACTGCACCAGCCCTCACTCACTCAGCTCTTTGGCTCAATCCAAACAGTCAGACTGACTTCATTCTACAGTCTAGTGCAGAACAATATGCAGTAATATTATGAGCGCAGATTTATTAATAAACTCAGCTTTTAAACCAGACATTGACCCCTGACCTGTGAAGTACAACAGGATAGATATATATGCTGTGTTCACAATGGACTTGTTTGATATTTAAATGAGTTCTACTCCTTGGCTAAATGAAGAAATGATAGTAATTTGGAACCTACTAGTCCATGTAAGGGAATTTAAAACTATAAAAAAGTATATTACTTATTTATTTATTTTTTAAATGCAAAATATATTCATGTATTTACCTTATTTGTTATGGAATGCAACTCACATGTCCCATGTGAGTACTGCCTTGCCTTGTGTTGTGTACCGTTTTACTTTCTATGCTGGTTTTCTGTGGCTGGAGCACAGGCAAAGAGTCCAGGACAAAAAGTCAACAATGAGTACTGCCTTAATAAAGTTTGCATGTCATTCATGTTGGAATTGAGCCAAGATGGCCGCCAAACAGAAACAGTTTCATTTGTGAAGCACTCTGACTGTTCCGGAAGAAAGTAATGAACCATATAGCACTTACCTTGGTTTATGTTGAATGACTTCTATTCCGACAGGTATCAACTTCCTAGCATTTCCACAGACTTTCCTCCAACTGTATGTGCCATAGAGCCACCATCCTGGCCAATGATTCAACTTTTTATGCTAAGTTTGAGTGGATTTACGTTCCTGTCTTCCGTTTTTTTCAATCAATCTTTTAGATAGTTACAGAGAATAGACACAAAGATAGATATACGTTATAAATCCCCAGAGGGAAGGGTGTTTTTAATTCTCTCTTTTTCCTGACTCTATTGAATTGTCTGAATTTGTAGGTTTTGCTTGATCTTGCAAAGCAACAAATAACAAATAAAGCAACAAATAAAGCATAAAATCATGAAAACATTGCTTGAGGTTAAAAAACAAACTACAGACAACTCAGTATTGGCGTCAATTTAAGAAGAGCTGCCCACTTAAAGCGCTTGTTAGGGAACTTCAGCCAAGGCTTTATAGAGCCACATGAAGTGATGCAGGTAATATGCTTTGTAGGCTGCATGATGGAGGACTTACTTTAGTGGCATCTCGCTTGTTATACATTTGCAGTTTTCTGGCACAAACCTCTAGGATGTCACATTAAAAAGGCTTTTAAGCCAAACTACTCATCGCTATTTTTCACACTCTTCCACTCCAACTCTTTTTCCTCTTTAGCCTCTGGCAATAGGCTGGCTAGCTTTACTTTTGTTGTGAAGTGCTTTAATTTACCATGTGATGGATCAAGCCTCTTTCACCGCCATACTCTTAAAATAGCAACACAGTTCCTAAAAATGTTTTCATTCATTCATTTTCTATGCAGATTGTCCTCACTAGTGTCACAGCGGTACGCTATCCCAGCTGACTTTGGGCGAGAGGCGGGGTACACCCTGGACTGGTCGCCAGCCAATCGCAGGTCCATAAATATCATAATCATATTAATAATTCATTCAATTCAGTCCATTTATGTAGATATATTTCTAATGGTAATTTATTGTATGGAGAGTTTATACGTACCTGTATTTTACTGGCACACACCAGTCCCTGGCCTAAAGTAAAAAAAAAAACAAAAAAAAACATAGTGCCTATGTCTTTAATAAAAATAGTAAATAATGACAATAATTTTCAATAATTTATTGTTATTTATTGTGTTGACACAGCTTCTTTTTGTTAATCGATATTATTATTATTATTGTTATTGATAGATGTAGTACATTATTTAATTATGTATTTTAATACTGTAATAAAAAAATTAATTAAATTACAAAAAATAATTATTCACATGATGCATTCAATTGAATAAACCATTGATAATAATAATTGTTTGTAATGTAATAAAGAAGAGGCTAAAAATAATTATATCATTGCTAAAATTAAAGCTCCAATGGTCTGTACATTTCTGCCTTGGAGCAGACGCACATGCAGGCCACTCATTCATCTGCATGGAATGTATTGTAGAAAATAAATGGATCCTGGTTATAGTTTTGACAAGTGCACAGAAACAATAGCACATAAAGAATTTGTATTGTTTTTATGAGCCTGCAGGCAGAAGGTTGCACACTATACTGGTACACCCACCCACAATAACACGCACCAGAATGAGTGGAAAATTGTGTCCCGTTTGTGAGGGAACTTCATCAAAAGTATAATCAGGATGTCATCTTAATCAGGAACCGTCAACTGGACCAGCTGGTTTATTTTTTCATGTTGTATTGAAGCCCCACAAGAACCGCTTGCCTGCAGAGTCAAACTGGCCAACAGGGGGAAAACTACAGCTGGTCCACATGGTTAGGTGATTGCATAATTTTCGTTTTCTATCTTACGGCATTGCAAAATACAATATAATGGTTCAAAATGCTGGGAAACCTCACATTTGTTCATACTGAGAAACAATTCTCGCATTTGAAAAAATTGGAATTGTGCTGTTCACACTGACATGAAAAAATCAGATACAGGTCACATTTGAGCAAAAAATTGGAATTGATATGCAATGTGAGCGTAGCCTTATTGTACTGAGCAGCCTGGTCACAGGTGCATGCAGTGCAGCTGTTGCTATTCAAGATTCAAGATTCAAGAGTTTTATTGTCATATGCACAGTAAAACAGGCAGTTATATTATGCAATGAAATTCTTATTCTGTTCATTCTCCCAAGAAAAGAAAGAAAACACAAGAAAAAGAATAAGAACATAAGAAACATAAATACCAATAAATTAAGCAACAACAACAGAAGAAACATTAATACAGATAAATAATACAAATAAATGAATAAATAAATAAATAAAAGTGCTATGAGTGTGTGCGTGTGTGGCGTGCGGCGTGTGTGAGTGTGCTACCGCTTGGTGTGTATTGCATTCTTTAATTACTATTGTTGACTTAGCTTGTACTCAGCAACCATGACGGAGAGTGTACTGCTTTTTAACAACACAACAGCTCACCTATTGGTGTATATTTCATAGTTGAAGTAGTCATATTGTACTGAGGAGGCATGTGTAGCACGTTTGTTGCTAGACGTCACAATTCTACATTGCCAGGTCTATGGTTATCATCACACATTTCTTCTTTGTCATCACTGGTACACTCCTGTGGTTACTAAACATGGGTAGTCTCAAGGGTTATGCTGTCTTGTGTGACTTACAGCATTTCAAAATCTGAACAAATCATAGGTCAGTAAGCGTCCCAGAAAAGACCGTGTTCAAACCTGGAGCTTCCACCGTCTCTTTAGTGTAGTTTAGACTAAATTGCGTTTAAGGTGTTGTTAACATGATCCAAAAGTGCCACTTAAGACTTTTAACAAGGCTTCACTTTAGTGCAGTCAGTGTTCCTCACCTTGCTGCGCCAGCACATTTTCTTTGCTTAATGATTGTCTCCAAGTGGCACAGTATATACAGTATATTCTCTGCAGGGCCAATGGCCTACCTTTCCTTGCAGACTCTGTTCTTTTAAATTATGAGTAACTTCCCAAAAACTATCCACGGGTGAGACACTATGTGCTGTGCCGCTTGTGCACAGAAACCACTTCAATAACACCTCACTTACTGCTCGGGGTGGTTATCATGAAACAAAATTGGGAAATGATATCTGTAGCAGTGTTGTTTTTGGCAGTTATTTTATTTTTAGTCTTAGTCTTAAGACTTTAGTCATTTCTATATGTGATAGTTTTAGTCCAGACTTAGTCGCCAAAAATTCAAAAAGTTTTTAGTCGATGAAAACTAAAAATGTTATCGTCTAGTTTTCGTAAACAAATCAAAAGTAGGTATATCATATCTTAAAAAACACAATACCCGCACAATAGGCAGAAATGTCATGCATTTTAAACGTCTGACAGACCAGGAGTCCCCAACCACCCCAAGTGCAATGATATGCAATGAAAAAATACAATTTGTAAATAACTACGTCAAAATGTATGTAAATGCATATCAATTTTGGAAATATGGGCCATTATTTTATTTTGAAAATAATATACAGTTACGAATGCCACAGTTTTTGCATATTTGTGTTGTTTATTGCGAGCGTCCCACTTCGTTCGACGGTCCGGTGCTAACATTCTCCCATGCACTGATAGACTCCTGATAGACTACTACAGGTATACTTCACGTTTTTCTTTCACCTCATATTTGGTCCCAAATCTGATACTGTATGGGAATGCATAAAGGTAAGATTTGATGACGTTATTGAGTGCTTATGTGCACACTGGTTGGGGTACAACCTCAAGTTAATTCATGCGAGCACACTGCCTTTTACCACACACATCAAACCGCAACATAATAATCTCTTCTCTGAAAAACAAACTCCAGGCTCGTACTAGTGGATGGTGGGTCTGTATTAGTTTTTAGCTTTTAATTTGATGTTGCTACTGTCTTAGTTTTACACAATACACAATATATAAGATACATTTGATCGGTCGATGGGTCAAAAAAGGTTGGGGGCCGCTGTGATAGACCACCTACTAACATTTTCGTCCAGTCTCATCTTGTCAATGAAAGCTCACACACGACTGGTAACGTTTTAGTTATCAAATAGCCATGTTTAGCTCTTCACCGTCATCATTGACAAAAGCAACTCTGATCTGTAGTGGATGTTGCAGTATTATGCTTCACAATCGCCACTTTGCTGCCCTCAGTCTCCTCTTGGATAGGAAGTAAATAAAGGACATCCCCATTTTCCTCCATTTTTATTAGTGTGTTTCATTCTGACTGATGAGCTCAATGCATCCAAAAGCCTCTTATCGGTTAGAATAGATGGAAAAAATGGTTTCTGCTTCCTGTAGAATAACAGTTGGACTAGGGATCAGTGGAAAAACATCATGATTGACTCTTGATTGACTGACCTATCAACTTTTCCGTTACTGCTCCATGTCTGTTGAGATTCCGTATGGATGCCGTAAAACCTGTGCGTCGCATTTGCCCACCACAACTTCATTAGGTTTCATCTTCTGTCCGACTGCTGTCTCTACTTCTGCTCCTCATCTGCTCCTCATTCTCCCCATTGAGCATTTACATTCCTCTTGGCTCTCATTCAGTCAGACTGCCCCATTTACATCCATTGGAGCATGTCTGCCGATTCCCTGCTCCTCCGCTACGACACACACGTGCGCGCACACACACAGGAAGAGCCTGGCAGCAATGTGGCGACCAGGTAACTTGGAATTTAAATGAAATGTGACCACTCGCGGCGGCACAAAGTACTCAAAACCTATCTTCAACTTTTGGACTGCGCGGCTGAGCTGACGACTGCTGATGTGAGGGAGTTAAAAACTATTGATTACAAATTCTCAATTCTTCCACATGAATTAAAAAAAATTCCAGTAGCTACACCTGATCAGTCTAATTGAAGCCTGATTAAAAAAAAAAAACGCATTAAAAAGTGTCACTAATGTTTATTATTGTGGCTGCAATTGGCAATGCAATGCACCGTACTAAAAGGTGCCTGTAACATTTAAATACAAAGTCATACAGCTAAAGCCAACCAAATGATTAACCTTAGTGTGAATCTAACCTTAACCTTAATGATTAGCCTTAGTGTAATGCTGTGTAGTTTCCAACAGGTTCTACAAAATATCAAAGACTGATCCAAAAAAGGTAGGATTCTTATTTTGGTGTGAATCACAATATGGGGGGAACTATGGCTCTTGGCGACTCCTTCCCTGGTTTATTTATTTATTTGTGGAATAATGGAGGGGCTCTATATTTTAAAGGTGTGAGCCTTCCTTGGCTCCTTCCTTTTTTTTTTTTTACCCCAGACATATAAATAAGTTCAAACAGTAGCACCCCCAATGCAGTACCTAACCATGACAGACAGCACCTTTAAAAAGTACAAAACATTTTTATTTACTATTGAAAATTTTGCCTTAAATGTACTCATGTATTGCATTTTTTGGCTTAATAATATATTACTTTTTGAATGCATTTTATTAATTTTTGGTGTAATGACAGAGTTTATATTATTACTATTATTACTTTATATTAGGAAACACAATAGTGTTTCACTTTTTACATTTATTTATTTACTTACATTTCAATATTTGGAGTTATAAAATATGTTTAATGTACTTATATTTTATATAAACAGTATTTTTACCCTACTAGTTTGCTGTTTTGCTCTTTGAAATTGGGCAGCCTTATGCTCTGCCTATGAGGGTTATTTTTGAATGAAGAACCAACAATAATATCATGAAGAAAACCTTTAGTTTTTGGTATTTAGGTTATTAATGTTTAGGTTGTTGATTAACTGGTGTGCAGCAACAAATTGTTGGTTGTATATCGTTATATCTTATTTTTAATTGATCAATGGCCTTATTATTTTTTGATTGCCGAAATGACATCACAAGATTAAATATTCATATGCCAATTTTGCATGTTACTAATCCACCGTCAATCATTTTATGGATTTCCTGGACAAGCCTAGTCAATTGCCGCCTACAGATCATGACAAGTAAGCCCCCAGAGGTAAACAGGTTGAGTAATCTCTTAACCATCAGCATGATTAAGCGTGATTGATGAGACCACAAGTCTGTTTGGAGGCTGAGGAGGGATGAGAAGTGTGTTGCTAAGATGAGAGCCAGTATACTCCATTTAATTCCCACGGTGCATGAACTGTGACAGGAGATTATCCACAGTGAAGATTGGTCTGAAATTGGTTTCTTTCCATTGTTGTCCCCTATTGAAATAACTTATATACTCTTATTGACCAGATGCCCCAGTGGATGGCTATGCCAAGGTTGGAAAAGTGGGGTAGGGGTTTGATAGGTACACACATGGAAATAATACAATGTTCCTCTAGCTACCTTAGATTAAAATAGTAATTAAATAAATATGCATTAAAACAGCAACTACTAAAATAGTGTTTGTTTCTGGAAACTGTGAGGATGAGAGTGAAATAATGCTATTAATAATGGACTCACTTCACTTGATGCACATTGAGCGATAGCTAGAAATTCATGGTGGTGGGGGACCACAATGTATCCCGCTGGACATCCTCCCAAATGTTTATGTTCAACTGTAATCTAATCTAATCTAATGTCTTTTTTTTTTACTGGAAGAGGAGGCAAAATGGGTCTTTGAATGCTAAAGGTTACTGACTCATGTCCCAGACTATACTCGGAACCACAAGATCTCAGTAGTGGTTCCCGTGGGAAATCCCACACTCACTGAAAGGCACATTCCCACACTGCCTCTATCTTCCTGTTGTAATTGAATGTGCTCTCAGCATACACAGTCTGCATTGCCAAAGTTCTAATGTGACACCACTGTATAAACATGTATATGCTTGTTTCATTTAATGAAATCTAATAGTTTATCAAGAGCATCACAATAGCAGCACTTGACTTATCAGCATTTGACAATAAGATTAGAATTATGTAAATAATTATGAGGAGTCGGATCAGTGCATTGGAAGAACTGTGGTGATGAGGTTCTTGGGTTGAATGAGAATCACTGAAATGACCTGAATATAATAACTGTCAGACAATTCTCCTCCAGACTTCAGGCATATCTGCTAGCAAGACAGACCTAGTGAGAGAGACACATTCAGGGAGGGAAAATTGCTTTTGGCAGCCAAATGTGCGTTACCGCAAATTTGAGCTATGATATAATTCAATATGATCTGGAGGTACTGCGGTTACTGTAACCTGCAACGTCAGCTAATGGGACTGACAATCACACTAAGAGCCCTGTAACGTGTTGCCCACATTTCAAGCATTTGCATTGCATGGAAGAGCATGGTTTCTGTTTGCATCTGATTGTGGATATGACAGGAAACAACCCTTAATTAGTTCTACTAAACTAAAATGTAATGCCCAAATGAGCTAAAATACAAATATAAGGCATTCAGAAAACGCATTGAAAGACATGTTGATATGTAGTATTCTACACTGGTCACTTGGAGTCAGTAAAGTTACTGTAATTGTCAGTGAGACGCACACCCGCCACACTTGCCTGCCAGAACAACAGGCTTTTATCGCAGGTTTGAATGATCTCAGGGACAATAATCCCTAATAAATATCCTGAATAAAAACACAAGCTACTGTTGCGGCCCTAAGCAAGCTAAAACTAAACTCTGAGCACCTGATGTCACTTCCGCTCCTTACTCTGTTCCCGTAGCAACAAAACATGTAACACACATGAGCACGAGTCTTATTTATGTATTAAATGGCTTCTTTAAAAGGTTGTAAACCCTTTTTTCTATGCTCTCACTACGAAAACATTCCATTTATAAGTAATGAAATGAAATAATAAACGAGAGATTGCTATAAAAAATGACTGTAAATGTACATTTGTAGCGCACCTAGTGGATTTTGTTCATAACACTTTGGAAAACATGTTACCATGCATGCAATACAGATACCCTCAAAGTTTTCTAATCATTAGACAAATGTGAATGACTTAATCCTGCCCGTGCCCCTGCAAATACATTTTGCCATGATTTTCAGCCAATCTTACTCAAAATTTAAAGACATTTGCCTGTCAGTCCTAAGGGTTCATTCATTCATCTTCTATGCCGCTTATCCTCACTAGGGTCGTGGGTATGCTGGAGCCTATCCCAGCTGACTTCGGGCGAGAAGCAGGGTACACCCTGGACTGATCACCAGTCAATCGCAGGGCACATATAGACAACCATTCACTTTCACATTTAGACTCGCCAATTAACCTAGCATGCATGTTTTTGGAATATGGGAGGTAAACGGAGTAGCCGGAGAAAACCCACGCACACTAGGGGAGAACATGCAAACTCCACACAGAGATGCCCAACGGAGACTCGAACCCAGGTCTTCCCAATCTCCTGACATGCTAACCACCAGGCCGCCGTGTGGCCCTCCTCTAAGTGTGTGTACAAAATTTCATGGTGATTCGGCCAAACACCCTAAAGTTACAGTAGGTGTTTTGTGGAGCGCATTGAGCTGTGTGAGAAAATTTAAGTCAACCCTTTATATTAAGCGGCTCAGGAGTGGAAGAGTTAGCTTACACAAGCAAATAGACCACATTCTGATTTGACTTCATGTTGTCATAATTTATTGAAACTAAAGAAGAAGATACCATTTCGGCACGTGTTGACATCTCAAGTACCGTTAAGAATGCACAAAATTTGAATGTGAGCCATATGAAACTATGACCTGTGTATTAATCCAATGCAGGCTACTCTCTCCTCCTCATGGTGCTCCTCCACCATCAACTCAAGTGTCTCAGAGGATCTTTCCAGAATTTCTTCACTATTTCGTTCCATTTTCCCTCAAGTCCTGCTTAGTGTGTATGGAACTGGATGGCTGTTTGGCCAATGTGTCACTGACAGAAGATGGGACCGGCACGGAGGACGTCCATCGATGACCGAGCAGAATTAATCCCACAAGATGTTGTATTTTTCTTCATATGTCTCTCATGAAACCTATTTAAAGCAAATTGTACATGCTATCAATTTGTCATAGTGTCACCTTCAACCGCCTGTTATACAGTAGATGGGAACATTTCTCATTATGCCGAGGAGGTCCTTGTTGGAAAATGGAGCTCAGAGGAAGAATTGGGTCAGAACAGGGGTCGAGTTGGACTTTTATTAACCCATCTGAGAGTATGCATCTGATTCCTACATTGTTGACCTAATGAGCGTGCTCATGTAGCTTCACAGCTTCCTATGTGCTTGTCATTGCTGCCAAAGAAGGTCACGGAGAGATGAATTACTACCATGTTTTCAAGGTATTTCACCGCTCTTGGCCTGATTTCTTCTTTGTGAGAGATTTTCACAGGATGCATATAGCAACAAGCCATATCTTATGGTGTTGGCAGCAACAATGGTGTTGTCATATTCCTGGAAAAGGTATTTTGCCTTTTTTGGTCCAAAACCAGGTACTACCAGGTAATACTTCTCCTATTTCAGTCATTTTGTCAGTTGGGTTGACAAAAAACGCTACTGGTTGAAACAGATTCTGTGACCCTGCAGTATTATAACTCACAGCCTCTGCTCTGCTATGTTTTTCTTGCTGTCCTCAGTCTCTTGTTAAATAAAATTTGTCCTTATTGTGGCCAACAGAAGTGAGTACAGAACATTCTGGTTCTCTTCTCTTGCTGTTCATTGTCTTCACTTCACTGCAGCTATCTGTTTTTGCAGCCCCTCTTGGATAAATTTTGTCTCTTTGCCCTGGCCAACACTGGGTAAATAGAGGAGATTTTTGTTCTTCTCTATTGTTGTTGTTTGTTAGCTTGTCTCGTTTCATATGCAACTGCAGAGACTTGAGATTACATACTCCATAGTCTCCAATTTGCTGCAGCAATCTGTTTTCTTGTTGCCCTGAGTATCCTCCCCTTGTGGATAGCTCACCCATGGGATTACAGTCATCTACCACCAACAGTCTTTCACATAAGAGTTCAGTAGCACTCCCCATCAGAGATCAGGTGAATGTGCACCACTGGGATTGCAAGTGTCCATTGGCATCCTTTTCATCACAAAAGGAAATTAGAAGTAAAGAGGTAAATAGACTGGTGAAACATTTTCACAGGGGAAATGAGGATCACGGATTTCATTTTCATTTTGCTTGACTTGAGCATGATACCCAGTGAAATTCTACCCACACAGATAACTATTCATCCAAGAGAGTGAGAAAGTGAACCCACCCAACACATTTTGCTGTGCCTGTCTCATTACAATAGTTCTTGTGTGCCTGTGAGGTGGAGAGCAGGGACAGCCTGGATGAGGTAAAAACAATGCAAAATCAAGTCTTCATTTTATTGGAATACTTTCCAGGTTCTGACATGCCGCTGAAGGAAGGATTATTTGGGTAATCGGAAAGATGCACATCAAAATTGTTTCACTTTTTGTTTCATTTTATTGGTGTTATTACCATCTCCCTCTTATGCAGCTGTGAAATGGTGTATATACAGTATATGCCACAAAGCCAAAGCCCTCCATGTGCAATGTACTTGCTGTATAATTAAACTGTTCCGTATTATGCAATATGTATTTTTTTTTACGACATAGCAGTAATACATGTCCATATAGCCAAACGCAGTGGCGGGCGGTGAGTTTGGGAAAAAAACAACAAAAAAAACCCAACAATAATAATAGTAAATATGTCGTTTCAAACGGGTGTCCCGCTAGTGCGACAGAGTCGTTAGTGATGCGCCGTACCGGCGTTTAGAATGAGAGGAACTCTAACACATTAAGTAAGATAGCTGTGAATGCTGTAAGACTGCCGCAATACCAACTATTGATAATAATATAATTCCGCTTATTTTCAGTACATAGTCACTAATATGCCTGACTCAGGTTACTGCTGGTGACTTTGAGTCAGTGACTAATTTCCACCTTTACACCAGTGTTTGTAAAGTTGGTGCTCAGCCAAATGTGACGAGCACAAATATACCGGCTCGTGATTAAAGGTTCAGACAAAGCTAAACATCTTCACTACAACATCATCTGAAGTATTTCACAATCAATATTTAGCCAATAACTTGGCAAAAATATAAAACCTTTTAAGAAAAACACATCTACTCACCGCAGATGTCAATTTCCTTTTCCTCAGTCAGCCATTGTTACTTTTCTTATTGAACAGTTTTGCTGTTGTCACGTTCCACGGGCTCTTGCTGGTTGCTCCTGTCTCCCGTGCCTTTTCTGTGTTTCTGTCCAGATCCTTAGTTCCTGGCTAGAGGCGGAGCTGCTGAACGCACCTGTAATTGAGTGCCTACGTCACTACTTAGGCTGACTACTGACAGCTGGAGAACGCCGGATTATTCCTTCGCTACACCCCGCTCCAGCTGTGTGTGTGTCCCTTAGCCTCGTACTGTTTCCAGTCTCTTGCTAGCGCTCAGCAGACTCTGCCCCCAACCGGCATAATTTGTGTTCTATTTTTTCATGGTGAACCTGTTTTGTCACCATCGCTTTACGTTTTGAATTCTTGAGCTGAATAAATTCAGTGCTCACCTACCTGCCTCCAGCCTCTGCATTTGGGGTTCCCAGACTGGCACCTAACCGCACCGTGACAGCTGTAATCAACCAAACAGGACTGGGGGCCTGCCTCTTTGCTCCGATCAGCCAATCAGAACTGGGGGCCTGCAAGATGGCCCTGAGAGATGAATTAGAGGTCTGATTGGCTAAAAAACAGCCCCATTGCTAATAGTGTGCATGTGACAGAGGCCAACACTCCTGATTCTAAAGGCCCTGGATAGATTACATTGATATGGCAACACATCAAAGATGAAATCTGATTGGACAAACAAACAAACATTCTGCAAACATACACATACACTACTGGAAGCACAGCCAAGAAACACGCTACAAAATGAAAGTAATAGTTTGGAATAAATTCTTAAAATTTAATGGAACAAGTACTACAATACCTTTCCAGAGTATTGATTTTCTACAAAAGTGGTGAGGGGGACCCTTTCATTATTTTTTAAAATCTTGCTTTCTGGTGGCGGATGGTGAGGTAAGCTTGCCACATCCTCATCAGGGGATCTCGGCAGGACCTAAAATGTCCAAAAAACGGCAATTTTCGGAGGCGTTGATTTAAAAAAGAAATAATAATAGGCAAACTCAAATTTTTTATGTTGCTTCCGCAGCACCTCTCTGGCCCAGCAGGGAAGACCCTCTCATCTAAGGTCCCAGAATCCCGGATTCAAAAAGGCCAGAAAACTGCACTTTTCTGAGGTGCTGATTTTCGACAAAATTGAGAAGGGGGACCATTACGTAAAATCTTATGTTGCTTCCACGGCACCTTTCTGGCCCAGCGTCCTGGCAGAACCCAAAACGTACAAAAAACTGCACATTTTTGGGCAGTAAATCAATGTTGCCAATGTGTCACATGTACCCAAATTCCCATCAGAAAGCTTGTAACAGTAAACAAAATAATTTTTAGGTTTTCAGAGTGTATCAACCTTAAGAGTTCATATCCAGGAAGGAATGTAGGTCAACGCAATGTCCTCCAATGAAGTAGAAGTGTATAAATGCATGGATTTCTTTGTGTGTGTCCATGTGGAGCAGAGCAAATACAGCACATTCATCATCCCCGATACCTGGTCATGTAACGAATGTGACCTTCGGGATATTGAGGAAGGGGGCAAACGGGTTGCACCACTTGAGATACACTAACTCCTCCGACGCCACACAGAGAGCAACTGGCTAAACGCACCCTGCAGCACCCCAATCAGATAAAAGTGTTATACACTAGGTGATGATTTAACACCCGTTATATATAAAAATACAATTAAAGAAAACGTGGCTCTCTTTGACCATATGTTCATTTGTATGGTGCAAATCACGCTCGAGTCATGCTCGATTTCTCACAGAACATTCCAGCTCTTGTGAGGAAAGGTCAACAGCGACTACACTTCCTGCGTCGGCTGAGAAGGGCACACCTCTCGCCTACTCTCCTCACCAATTTTTACAGTATAGAGGAGGCATCAAGAGAGTGCTGACCTGAGAGTGCTGAAGACCGCAGAGAAAATGATTTGTATTTCTCTTCCCCCTGCTAAGGATATTGCAGACAAACGCTATGTGGTCGGCCCACTGATGATCACTACGGATCCAACACACCCACACCATGGACTGTTCAGTCTGCTGGCCTCTGGCAAGACGTTCTGCTGTATCCGGTGCAGGTTCATCCAACAACAGTTTCATCCCACATGCCATTCGACATATTATATATAGTATATTGCATTACATTTCCGCGACAGAACCAATGTTGTAACAACGGGATGGAGGAAACTGCTCAGCCAGTGTTCATTGTAAAAAAACAGGACGGCAAATGTAACACGGATACGTTTCACACCAATAGCTGGGCAGCAACATTTTACAGAGCATGCAGAGGTAGATAAAGGTGCTGAAAACTCTGTTTGCAATAAAAAAGAACCCTATTCTGGCAAAAAATGGATCCCTGAAGCCTCACTATAATTTTATAACAGTTGCAAAACTATTAAATAGGAAATAACGTGAAATAGGTACATTCATTTGTTCCAGGCTTCACTGTCAGCATTATAAAACCTTTATTGACATTACAGCTAATGTTTTAAGCAACATTTTAACATTTCTAACGCTTATACAAGTCTAAAACGAAGTTAACCACTGTATAATCAAAATTTAATACAACTATAAAATAGAGTAAAACTACTCGCTCCTTGAGGACGCCCGACTGACACGCACTAGAGAGGAAACAGGAAAGTGTTTGCAAAGCAACACCTGGTGGTGTTTTATATACATTGTTGGTTTGTTAGTGTTCAATAAGTGTGTTGAGGTAAGTGTGATAAAATATAATAAGTTAATAAATACAATAAGTTCTATTTCTGCTTCTGTGGTTATCATCAGACATTACCTACTTGTCCTCAATGGCACCCTTCAGTGGTGGAATTATACACGTGTGGGTTTGCTGACGTCACATGAACTCCCAAGTTTTGAGGCATATTCATTCACAAAATGTAGGCTGAACTCCAAATTGTATGATTATGTGTGGCGTTAGACATTCAAGGTTACGCTGTACAAATCATTTAAAGAGTGCCCTCTTTCAAATTGTTGAAGAAGCCTGGACATTTGGTGGAGCTGCCCCCCGGAGCTCTGGTTAAACTGAGCATAAGGCCGAGGCACAATGAGGGACTATATAAAGGAAAATGTTACACAACTTTATTTATTTAATTTTTTTGGTCTATTTCCCATCATTTCTTCAGGGTCTTTTACCATGCAGTAGAAGACAATCTGCCTCTCCATTCTGCCTCTGCTGAGATGCACATCATTACAGCCAAACGATTCCCACTGTGCCACTGTGCCAAATAGTCTCTGCATTGGGCAAAGTTGAGTTATATACCGTAGTAACTGTTCCACAAACTAGCTACTGTATTGTTGTGTTTATTTCACACCACTGTCTGGTGACTTCACATAAAAAAGATGTAGGTTTAATTTCATAGGTTTTTCAGTGGTTAACTAGCTTATGAGAACAATGAGACCAAGTGTTTAACAAATACATAAAAGAAAAATGTACTCTTTCGTTCTGTCTCTTCAAAAGTCAGCCTACTTCCTTCTGGGCATCCCATTCATGCCTCTAAAAACAGACATCCCACTGACACCTATTGACCAATGCAGAACACTACATTCACAATTTGAATCTATGATGGCTCATGCTTGTATTTTAGTGAATTTGCCATTTTTATGCTTGAAAATACTTTAGGCAAAAAAATATGTACAATTTGCATATTTTTTGACTTATCATAAGCCCTATTCAACCACGAAACAGCATAATTGATTAATTAGTATGTTTGAAAAACCATGATAGCGTGAAGCCGTGAAATTCGAACCGCAATGTGGCGAGGGACGACTGTAATTCTCTTTACATGATTTCCTATGGGAAAATGACATGGACTGTGTTTGACTTTCAAGGTTCTACTAGTGTTGGTGGCTGGGAAACCCATTAAAGGGTGTTGTTGACACATCTACTGGTAGTGCTAACAAAATATCAAACGTGTTGTGTTTAACGTTAACAGCGCCTCCAGCTATCCCAGAGTTGTGAGTCCCACTGTACAAGAAGACACTCGCGTATCCTGATGATGATGATGAAGCCTCTTCTCCACATGTGGAAATAATGTGACATTTTTGGACCTCTGTCCGAGTGGCTAGTGCAGGGCTAGCTATAGTGCTTTGACGTGCCCTCCAGGAAAGAAGAGTGCTGGCTAGATAGTGTCACTTTCCATTATGGCCTATGCCTGCCTTCCCAAAATTAGAGGGGACGCCTCTGTAAACATTGGAGGGGACCTTGGAAGGACTGCCATCAGGAGATGAAATATAAATCAGAGGACTACAGGTTTGTTGCTGAAAAAGAGGAAACAATAAATCAAGTTAAGCAAGTAGGCTCCTCTTACAGAAGGAATGAAATTAGATTTAGAATTAGCAATTTTTGGCATTAAACCAACAAAGTTAATTTTTTGGATTATTTACATTAAAACTGTCAAACTGTGTCATTTTGTTTGCTTCGTTTGAATTAACTTTTATCGAACACAAGTCTGTTGCTTACCTTTCTTTGTGGAGGCAGCCATCTTGGTTTGACCACCATTTTGTTTCTGCCATGGACAGAAACATACTGTAATTGCAAACTACAAACAAAGCTAAAAGTCTTTTTTTTTTTAAATCAATAATGTGTTTGAAAATGGCCAGTTGATCTTGAAGTGGACTTTAAGCTATTCACAAGAAATATTTTGATAAACCTTATTGGCCTTTATGAACACAACTTTAAATATTAATTTTGACTTTAACATTTTCAAGCTTTAACAATCAGGAGTCTTTGACCTCGCAGATGAAAATGCATGCACAGTATAATAAGTGACATAGCGTAGTGACACAACCATTCTATATCCACCATGATTTTGTCATTGTGTCCTTGTGTTATTTCTCATTTGTAAGTGCTGTACCCCTTTACGCAGGCAATAAAACGTCACGCCACCTTCCTGTTGGTGGAAATAAGCTTGTCATCCATCAGTCAAAGCATGAACAGCTGTTTGGTTGTAGAAGGACGGGGGGAAAGTTGAGCAAACGGTGCCATCAAACGGCCAACTTACAGGAGGACGTACATCATGGCTTTGAAAGGCCAACACAAGGTATCACAATTAAGGTAAAAGTGACATTAAATGAATGTAAAACTATACTTGTAAAGCTATAAAAACTTGTTTGTGTTAACATTTTATAGGTGTCTGGAGCAAATTAATTGGATTTGCATTATTTTGTCTGGGTAAAATGTATTAGTTTAGAGTATATTTCAGTTGAGTAAAACCTTCTGGAACGGATTCATGACACTAAACAAAGGTTCCACTGATTGTGCTTGTGGGGTTGGGGCTTCTCTTTCAGACCTAACCAAGTTGGCTGCCTGCAGGAAATAGTAAATTCTGACACAAGAAAGATGTGAAAGATCATAAAAAATGGTTGTGTGTTTTTACAACCAAAAATACTACTTTTAACAGATTTAATAGTGACATGACCAACCGACATTGCACTTATAATACCTGGGAGTATAACGTACTGTAAATTACCTGGCCACACAGAACGGCAGTGAGAGTGAGACAAGGGGAAATAAGTGTTAACTGTGGAGCCAATATCTGCGGTCCTGTCCTTTCTTTCTGCTCGGCACTGTGCCGCGTTATGTGCTAGTGGTAATCAATATTTGGCACTGGTCATTTGTGGAGGTCCATCCCTGGCGGAGGGATACTGCAAGGTCAAAGCACAATGTACACAAGGTTACAGCACAGCACAGATGTAGATGTACCCAATCAAGCATTGATCACTCTGATTATTAGCTCTTAGTTATTTGTATGACAGATTGTAAATCTGCATAATGTCATATCCCATGTGAGGACATTTGTGTGTCACTGGTGTTATTCCAGTAGAGCTTATAGTCGACATTAAGAGTCAAATGGCATATTTTTTTTTACCCCCTGCAGGAAGAAATATACTGATGAAGAGTACATCGTCACAAAGACCATGAAGGAAATACAAAACAGTGGAAGTTACGTTTCAGCTGCTGTGATTTCCCAAGTATAACACCTCATTGTGCACCAAACACATTTTGCTGCATCCTCACTCAACGTAACGTAACCGGTCCACACACACTGTAAGTAAAATTCAATCTGTGCAAATGCTGACGTCTGCATTGACACCCAATGAGTACTTGCGGGTTGTTTCCGGCAAAATTGAGACAATAACGAAAGTGACACCGATTCGAAATCAGAAATACGTCGCAGTGTCCATAACACGAATTAAGATTCCATTTTCTACTGATCTATTTTGTCTAATTAATACACTTTGGGGAATTATTTTTTTGACATCATGTTTCCTGGGAAGGTGAAGTGTGTTGCTCCTGTGCTAACTAATAGTGTATTGAAGAACACAATGTTGAGTATCGTACGGGGGGGGGTCCATCCTTGAGCTCTGTCGTATGTCAAATTACGTCACCGTTATGTCACGTCCTGGTCAGCCCAGCCACACAGAAAATGGTAAGCTGTGAAAAAACTTCACAGAAAAAGCTTTATAAATTGTAATCAATAGAGTGCACAATATCATATTCCCATTACTATTTATGTGTGCGCACAGAAAAAGAAAAGAAACGTTGAGGCGCTTACTGTAATCACACTGAAAATTTGAGACGCACATGTAAAAATGATTAATTAAAGTTTTTTTTCAAAACCTTTGATTTAAAACTCATTTATTTATTCATACAACGTGAAAAATCAAGCATTTATCAAACAAAAAATAAATAACTGAGAGCATTTCTAATGTAAATGTTACATTTGAGATTTCAGTAAGCGGTGCCCTGCTGCCATGAAATATACCAAAATGTGATATTTTGTTTTTCCTCATAAACTGAAACAGAACAGAACTGACACTTTATTTTAATATGCAAATTAATGGCGAAAATAACAACTTTAATTTTTACTTGCTATGGCGCGCTTTTGGTACCCCTTCCCTGTCTGCACCGCCCATTGTTTTCTGCGTCCTAGTTGGCCGTAGACCATTGTCAATCAATCTCTCCTACCATGTCTCCTGTGCCATTGCTAGCTAGCTTGCTTGCTAGCTTGTAAATTAATCTTTGGTTCGAAGGAGGAGGACTGCAACAAGAGGAGTACTGCAGCAATATGTTTTAACAAAGATACAAAAACACTACAGTACAGCAGAACGGCGCCAGGACGAAAAGACACAAGAGTGAAATACGCGTGAGTGACTTAATAATTTCTTGTGTCCGACCTGTAGGTTGATCATTGTAATTCAAACAAAGGTTTGAACTTTTTGGAGTGTTTAAACAAGAGTGAAATGTGAGAGAATATTATTGCCTGTATAAAGTGTATGTTGAGGGGTTTTACAGCCTTAAAACATAATTTAAAAAAAATGAAGTTGGCTACTTTGCAGATTTCACTTTTTGCAGGATATTTTGGGAACCTATCCCCCGCCATAAACGAGGGAACACTGTATTTCTGAAAAGCTGCGACAGAGTGATCGTTAAGTGGCGAGGGACGACTCTAGTAAGATAAGCAAATTGGGCTAACCTACTGTAGAAAGAAAAAAATTTGTTCGTCAAAAGTAAATATATTTGACGTTTATTTCAGTTTTTGTCGTGTTTGCAGAACTGGGCGATTGCGCGTGCTAGCTTGACAAATGCTAGCTCAGCTAAAAAGCGACAGATCCTGAAAAGTCTTTTAAAAACATAAATCATAACAATAGACATAACAGGCATAGCTTTGATGCCCTTTAAAAAAGTGTTGCTATGTCAATAAATGCTGCACTTTTTCCTCTTAGGTCAGTCAACCTTCATATTGATAACTCATTGGCGCTTGTGTATGTAGGCCTCCCAAATTTGATTGACTGTTGAGTGGTCAAATGTCACTCATCCAAATGTGACATGTACTGGTACATTACCACAAAAAACATCCTGCCCTTTTTGTTTGCTAAAAGAAGAAAATAAAAAAGGGATGCTGTGTGATGCCACAAACAAATTCTTCAGCGTAGCCTCAGTGGCTCGTCGTGTCGTCCTCTCTACCTTATGTAACGTAGGGCCTGTCACATTGCGTCAGCTTCAGCACGGCAGCATCAAGAGTCTTGTTAAAAGACTGACCCGCTTTAATAGGCAGGCAACACTAACAACTGGGAAATTGAAAGTCCCTCAAAGACAGAGATGCTGTCACTGAGATACTGTCATGCCAATAAGCTCATCACAGCATATCATAGCAATCTCTAAATGTCATCAAAGTATTGAGTATAGATATTGTAACAATAAGAAATGTAAATCAACAGATTCTTGTTGCTGCTCATGTTGCATGTTTGCCCCTTTGTTGAGTTTACAAAGCTACTTTTTATCCAAAAAAGGAAGAGGAATAATTTGATGTTAATAATAATTTGAAAAATTGGCCATATATGCTTTTCATGGGACAGTCAATACATGGATGTTGGAATGGAAACAAAGCAGCACCATCTACTGGAAGTGATGGGGCAATGCCAGTAGATGCTGCTGTTTTTTTGTGTGATATTAACAAAAATGTTACGGTGAAAGCTTGTTTTGCAAGCATTCACTCAATGATTATCATTTAAAATGCTGGCCAAATGACTAAATAACCTCCTGCAGTCCAATGGGAGATTGGCAGCTGTCTGCCATTTCTTCCCATTATTAGTTTCCATCTGTGTCACTGACAAACAGACTGCCTCGCTTAATGGCTGATTTGTCGCACATAAACACCCTTCCTACACCTAAATACTATCAACATGCAAGATTTATGACTCAGTTCACCTGGTAATTACGGTGCATCACTTGTTTAGTGAGAACCAGGTGAGGTGACGGCTGGCTGCCTTGACACAACACAGCACAACACATCACACTGGATGGTGAGTGGAGGAGAAAGCACTGTGGGTGGGAGAAATAATAGAGGTTACGATGAGTGTGTGTGTGTTCGAGAGAGGGAGCGAGGAAGATGAAGCAAATGCATCAACAGATTGTCTTACTGCATCAAAATAGCATTATTATACTGCTCCTGACAAACTGCAGGCTTGACACGTCCACCCACACACATTCACATCATTTCAGGAATTGTAGCAAGTCAGCGTTTGCACCCCCCCCACCCCCCCTCGGCTTTTCATGCATTTCACTGCATTGTGAAGTATTATTTATATATATCCTGTGGCAGTTCTTACTTTTTAGCTCCAATTGAAACATCTGAACTGCAAAAACTGAAATCCAAACAAGACCAAATACCTCCAATCAAGGTCATTTTTAACAATTATTAACAGGCAATTTCTACTTTACCGCAAATTATTTATCTTAAGTAATATGTACCAAAATCTGAGGTATATTACTTAAAATAGTCACAATAATGTCTGTTCTCTTCACGGATGAATTGGACTGTACAGGGCGGACAGTGTGTATGCCGTCATCTTGGTTGATGTAAACGTTGCGGATGGAGTGGCCCATGGTGGCGGTGGGGTTATTGTATGAGCAGGCGTGTGCTATGGACAACCAACATAGGTGCATTTTATTGAAGGCATTTTGAATGCACAGCGATACCATGACGAGATCCAGAGGCCTATTGTTGCGGCACTGATCCACAACCATCACCTCGTATTGCAGCATGATAATGGACCTCATTATCTGACGCGTTGGCATCGTTTAACACGAGAATACAACATTGTAACAACATTTATAGGTCATCAAAGAAGAAAAGCATCATAGGGCCCCTCCATGTGATCGGTATCAGTCGATTTCAGGTTAGGTAAGGAAGTGATCAAACACACTGGCATTGATCGGCGTAGGCTGTGTCAATCTCACTACGAGACGCATCATTTTGCCACAGCAGTGGCATGTAGGATTTGCCACTGCACGCCGACTGTATTTTGTGATCAGCCTTGAAAGGCGTTTATCGGCATATGCCGATCACGTATGATTTTTACGGAAATCGGACGGTATTGATTGGTTGCCGATCGATTGGACCATTACGAATATTCAGATGTGTGCTATCTTTTAGCTTGATTTAAATTTTCAGTTCATTTGGAGCTGTTAATACATACAATTTATATATAATTGTGTCCTATCATTTATCTTTCTCTTCATAAAGTACAGTAAAAATGGGCATATTTCATACATAATTACAAATGGCGATTAATCATGATTAATTAATTTGAAAAGTGATTAGTATTTACTAGTATTTACTTTTAAAAAGACAAATTAGGCTGATTAAAAAAACACTTGTTTGGTTTGACGTGTGTAAAAACATGTTTCAACTTAATAACCATTCTAAGATGTGGGTCCCATGTTGACCCCAGTTGATGTTGACCCCCTGCTCTGGGGCATATTGTTGTCATGACGTGTAGACGGAGGCTGTGCTCTCACACAGTGTGTGTGGCGGTGAAGCACGTCTGCTTTGTCCCATGGAAATATCTGATTTGCTTTGCAGAGCAGCAGTGCAGTCAGATATAAATAGTTCTCCCCTAAAAGCTAAGAAACAGTATCAACTATTGATTAGCTGTCAGCACACGTTAGAGCTCGGTGTCACCGGTCACTTTGCTCGGCATGTAACACATGAGCAAACTCATTTTCTGGTGACTGAGACACAGATATAAAGGGCTCTGACAGTGTGTTTGGATATGTCGTCTTAACAAGGCGATTACAATGGACTTAATGTAAATGTTCACTATGATTAGAAGCAGCATCAGCTGTATTCGCCATGTATATTACCACACTAGGAATTTGACTCCTGTCTAACGTCACTCTGTGACAAAGAAAAAAAATAGTAAGTAAAAAGTTTGCATATAAAGAAGAAGAAAGAGAACTATACTACATATTTACATATAATAAGTAGATTGCTATGGTATTTATCCACTTTGTTAAAGGCTTCATGAATCATGTGACTTTGAACTATGCTTGTCAAATGTACCTGTACCTAGGCATGACATTTTTCTTCTACTTGTGTAACACCGTGTTACATGTTAAGCCGTGTTACACTCACAGAGCTCAGTGATGGGTGATGTCATTGCACCGCCTTGCATGCTGAGAGTGTGACATCACAGTGCGCCCAGCCTCCAATGACCTGACCCGGCATGCGGCGAGCTGTGAGTGACATGATTCCTGCTCCGGGTGTCTCTATCTGTCAGGTAAGAGTGCAAAAACATTGAGGTCAGTGTGCCACATATTGTGATGCATGCTAGTGACTCATTTTGTCATTGAGAATTAGCTGAATTGTGATGACAACCATTGGCAGTATTTAGTATTTAAATATAGGTCAGCATTGGAAATAGGAAAAAATATATCCCAACTATCTTGTGGACATGACCTTTTGGTGCAAGGATGTGTGTCCACAGGCGCTTACATGCCACAAGATCACTGACAGCCATGTGTGGGAGGAGTGCGTGGTTGTGCGTGTGTATGTGTGCCGCTGTCTGTACACATCTAGCATCAACACTGAGGGGGGAAAAATATATCCATATAGTCAGCAAGGACACATGACATATTTCTATTCCTGTTTCCTCCCTCTCACCACTTTACTGTACACTGCAAAGCAAACGCGCCATGGGGATAAATGTTGTTTTTTGGATGGAAGTATTCAGCTATTTTAATGTAATGTCATGTAATTTAATTTGCAAGGGAGGTGGTTTAATTAACAATATAGTATTATTGAAGGGTATAATTATTCAAAGTAATTTTACACTAAGTTTTATTATTTTTTTATTTTTATTAGCAGTCAATTATCAGATATTTCTGAATAAAATAAAACTATATATGTAATTATATTAATTGTGTTATTATTATTGTTAGTAGCAGTGGTAGTAGTACCTTACCATCTAACTCACCATATTGTTATTTCCTGAAGCTGCTTGGTCTTTACCTCCATGCAACTTTGCCTTTAAGTTAAAATACAATGAGCTACATTCTATGTAATGCAGAGGGTGTCCAAAGAGCGACCAGGAGGCCATTTGCGGCCTACAGCTAGACTGTTTATTGTCCGTAAAAATGAAATTAAACACTGAAGGAGATTTAGGGCTACACTGAAAAATTTTAAAAAGTTACAACAAAAAAAAATGAATTTGAAATGTTGAATGTTAAGCAACTGCCTGCTAAAAGGGTGTCTAAACTTTTTCCAACAAGGTCCACATACGGAAAATAAAAGGATGCAAGGGCCACTTTAATATTTTGTAAAGATATGCTAAGAAGTGATATATATTTCAAGAAAACACTGACTCTCAGCTTTGTGATATAGGTGAAAAAGTGTATTATTCGTATGAACGTTGGTCTTCACTCTCATTTACCCCATTTTTTCTGTTGTTTTGTCTTCCAAATATTGAAACGTTCTTCCATTAATCGTCCCAACCATCCATCCATGAATCCATCCATTTTTCTGGTGTAGTGTAAGGAGGAATTCTTCAACAGAGGTCATAGAAAATGTACAAAGAACATTAACACATCAGCACACACAGAAACATCAAGCTAGGTCAACATACCAAGAAAAGACAACAGTCTGCCGGGAAGTACAAACATCACGATGGAAAAGCAGGAAGAGAGAGTTAAAAAAACAATGGAAGTGTAAACAGGAAGTGTGATATAATTATTCTGAATCATTTTCAGCCTGAATAAAGAAAGATGTCATGTCAGTATACAATATAAACATTTACTGACATTTGATGCTGCTCAACACGTTTCTCATTGCCGTCTCATTTAAAAAGGACATAACTCACTGCAGAGATGATTCACACCATAGCCCTTGTGTGTGTAATTAATTAGCTGGTGCATGATGGGCCACCTTGGATTCTCGCTCCCCAGTCACAAGTTTATTACACATTCAGTCAGACAAATAATGTAGGAGTAGTCTGTCTCTTCAAATATCCTCGCACTGACGTTTGGCTCGCTTGAATAATTAATGCCAGTGACATGGCTCTGCTCGCTTGGTCTAATTCTATTTTTGTCTCTACCAGCTCGTGTTGTTGGAATTACAGGATACACAAAACGTGATCAATGTCAGTGAATGTGCTCTGGGTTATGCAGAAATCATTTGACTTGGTTGTACACAGTAACTTTGTGCAACAAATGTCATTCACCCATTTACCCAAGTGTCTGCCTGTCCATTCATGTATTCAATTGTTTGTTCATCATGTATCTGTACATCTACCCTTTCATTCACCTATCCATCCCTATGGCCACACATCATTTCAGCCATCTATACATCATCCATCTATCCATCCGAGTATCTACCTCTCCATTCAAGCATGAAATTGTTAGTTTGTCTGTACAGTGGAACTTGAGTTAGCGTTATTAATCCGTTCCAGAAAGTCCAGTTCAAACGTACTCTCCTAAACTAAACTAAATACATTTTTCCTTAATAAAGAACGCAAATTCAGTTAATCAGTTCCAGATGCCCAAAAATGTTAAAACAAAACACTTTTCTATAATTGTTTTAAATGCAGAAAACAATTTGAAATGTATACAAATATGAATGAAAGCCATAAATGACATCACCTTTACCTTGATTGAAGACCTCTGTTGACAAATACGTCGGTGAGGCAGGGAGGAGGAGGAGGGGAGGAAATATCCACACACACACCGGCTTTGAGTTTTGCTAAGAGTTATTTTTCTTTATCAAAGTGCTGGCACATTGGCTCCTTTATGGGTTATTTTGTAGGTGTGATAGAAAAGCAGAGACTTGTGGCATAACTGTATTAACTAACAAAGAACTACAATGTCAACTGCTGATGACATCATAGACAGGGGACGGAGCTGAGGACCAATGACTTCCACATCCGGTTTCTATGCTAACAGCAGATTAGCAGAGGCATTTTGTGATAAAAATACGTTATGAACATAGTTGGACTCGCGGTGTATTAATAACACGACAAGACGCGAGCCATTTTGTACCTAACCTGAGAAATGTATGCAAAGATTTTTGTGTACATTTTTGACAAAAATATGCCAACAGGGGTGTATGCTAACCGAAGTTTCACTGTATATCGTTCACCTATTCATCCATCCATCCATCCATCGAATGTCTGCCTGTCCATATCTGCCCCATATCTGTTTGTCTTTCAATCAACCATCCATTCATGAATCCATCCATTCTGCTGTATTTGTGAGTGTCTGCTGGAATTTTCATGCAATTGTTGCATCCAATTTCACTTAAAAAAATCCGCAAAACAGCGAATCCGCGAAAGGTAAACCGGGACGTACCGAGGGAACACGGTACATCCATCCATCGATCCACTGTACATCCAGGTGACAAAATTTTCTTTAGCACCAGCGGAAAGAAGAAAAACTGTTCGACAAATCTGTCTTTTGTCGTATTTATTCTGTGTAGAAGAAGACCGTTGAAACAAATCCAAAGCAATCTGCCACAAGAGCTGAATGACAAAACAGCAGAATAGATGTTTATAAGGACGTTATGAAGGTGCTTAGGGCGTATTTTAGTTTTGTCAGAGTCTGTTGACATGGAAACACCATTGGGAGACTTGTTTTGGAGGCAGGAGGTCTCTAGCCTTGAGCAGTGAATCATAATATAGCAATCACTGATTTTATACAAGCAAGTCAGTGTGACATTAATGTGTATATTAACATAAATACACATACAGGGGTGTGAATAATCACACTTAAATGTTTCAGATCATCAAACAAATGTAAATATTAGTCAATGACAACACAACTGAACACAAAATGCAGTTTTTGGATGAAAGTTTTTAGTATTACGGAAAAAAAAAATCCAAACCTCCGTGGCGTGAAAAAGTGGTGTGAAAAAGTGACTGCCCCCTAAACCTAATAAGTGGTTGGGCCGCCCTTAGCAGCAACAACTGCAATCAAGCGTTTGCGATAACCTGAAATGAGTGTCTTACAATGCTGCGGAAGAATTTTGGCCCACTCATCTTTGCAGAATTGTTGTAATCAGCCACATTGGAAGGTTTTCGAGCATGAACTGGCTCTTTAAGGTCATGCCACAGCATCTCAATAGGATTCAGGTCAGGACGTTGACTAGGCCACTCCAAAGTCTTCATTTAGTTTTTCTTCAGCCATTCAGAGGTGGACTTGCTGGTGTGTTTTGGATCATTGTCCTGCTGCAGAACCCAAGTTCGTTTCAGCTTGAGGTCACGAACAGATGGCCGGATATTCTCCTTCAGGATTTTTTGGTAGACAGCAGATTTCATAGTTCCATTTATCACAGCAAATCTTCCAGGTCCTGAAGCAGAAAAAGAGTCCCAGACCATCACTCTACCACCACCATATTTTACTGTTGGTATGATGTTCCTTTTCTGAAATGCTGAAATGGATGTTGTTACGGGGTCTTTTGTGACCTCTTGGATGAGTCGTCGGTGCGCTCTTGGGGTAACTTTGGCCGGCCAGCCACTCTTGGGAAGGGTCACCACTGTTCCATGTTTTTGCCATTTGTAGATAATGGCTCTCACTGTGGTTCACTGGAGTCCCAAAGGTTCAGAAATGGCTTTATAACATTTTTAGACTTATAGATCTTAATTACTTTCTTTCTCATTTGTTCCTAAATGTATTTACATCTCAGCAGGATGTCTAGCTTTTGAGGATTGTTTGGTCTACTTCACTTTGCCAGTCAGGTCTTATTTAGGTGATTTCTTGATTGAGAACAAGTGTGGCAGTAATCAGGCCTGGGTGTGGCTAGAAAAAATTTAATTCAGGTGTGATATATCTATATCTGATATATCTATCTGTACATTTATCCATCCAAGCCAGCCATCTTTTGACTATGCACCAATCTATTGATCGACCGGAGTGTCTTCCTGTGCATCCATCAATAAGTTTATCCACTGTCTTTTGGACAGCCATTCACATATTTTCCTGGTCTTATGGTCTTATTTCCAGGCATCAGCAACTGATAATTATAATTCCCCTATGCAGTAATTGCAAATTGGTGGCTTAAGTCGAGCAGAGCAGCGTGGCCTCAGTGGCTGGCTGTAATGGTCTTCCTCATTACATTGAGGTGACTCCAGCAGTGTGTTTGAGCAGTAATAATCATTCTGCTACTGCATGCTGCTCATTAGAGCCAGTGTCCACTTAAAGCTGCTGTTTGCAGCAGTTTAGAGGGCGCTCCCATCAGCACGATTTGCAAGCATTATATCCTGCCCTCTTCCTGGTCCGACCATGTAAGCTTTGCCCCCTTAATTCACACGCATGCAATAAAAGGATAACATTGTTACAAAAGCAGTGTTTTGAAAAGTGAATGAATTCACCCCCCGGATATACAGGAATGTAGCAACCACCATAGCATTTGTTTTATTCTAGAAGATTTCTTTTGTGATGTGCACACATGGATGGACTTGCACATTTGCATGAGACAGCTGTGATTGACAGCCTGAACACCAGTTGATCCTAAATTTTTACATAGTTTAACTTTTAATTGTGACAACTGTAATAGATAATTATTGTTAAATCTGTTCTCTTAAACCAATATTGGTAACATATGCTAACCTGGAGGTGGTGGTTTATATTTTTTGGCTGAAATAAGTGTAATCTTGAGCTTATGACATACAGCAGCTTTAAAGGATAAAGAACACCTGATAAATCAAAACGTTTAGAGGTTTTTCATATACAGTCATCATATACCCTCAGGTATAAGCTGCCAGTCTATAACCTCTGCCAGGCTTCTGTAATTGGGCTAAATGAGGCAAAAACAGGCCCTCCAAAACAAAATACACATGAATGGCATATACTGTAGGGGACAATTTGGCATTCTGAACTTTTCTAACATTATCTGTTGGTGGCTTTATTGTGGAGTAGTCCCAACCTTAAAGTTCAGTTTGATTCATCTCGCCGCCGCCGCCGCTACTTAGAACTGCCAGTGTGTAAAATTGCCCACTGTAGATTTAAAGAACGACATTAGCCCTGTGGGATGCACCTCATTTATCTCTTCCCAGCTCACCTGCAGTGTTTTTTCCCGCTCAGCACACTGACAGTCATTGCTGGAAAAAAGGGTAATATTTAAACATTTTTTTTAGCTTGCAGTGAGGAAGTCTTCATTTCACTCCTTCCTTGCCTCTTTTATATTTGACATTCTCCCATCTTTTCCTTCCACTCTTCATCCTTTCTATCAAGCCTACGTTATTGGAAAAGACTATGGTGCATAGCTGTGCAGATGAGTTTTGTAATGAACAGGATTGAGAAGTACCTTCTCCGTCAACATCCTATCTCCCATAATGGCATGCATAATTGCTGTGACTGATGGGGTTTAAGCGTGGAATTGATCTAGGGAGCTGGTGCAATCCGCTCCTCCTTCATTCATATGTTTTTAAACATCTCCACAGACGTATATTGCTACTTTTGTTTACATGCTGCTGATTGTATACAAACAATTAAATAGCTTCATCATCTAACAAATGATCTCATGGTTTGCATCCTGGAGTTGTTCTGCATAGTGGTATGTTGGGCATGTACATCGTAATGACTAATATCACACACATAACATCATTATACAGCCTGTATTTGTCTCCTGGAAATGACATTAGCCGTCTGAATAACCTAATTTGTTCTGAGATTGAGCTCACATGCAGCAATTTTTGGGAGCAACCAAATGAAGAGGGAACTAGTGAAGAGGGGACAAATTGCATTTTGATGACTGATTTGAATTCCATTGTGTATGTATGTTGCTGTTGTAAGACTCCTAAAAAAATGACAATAAGTTAACATGGTTAAAAGTTTAAAATGCACAACTTTGCTTAAAGCGGTTAAAAGTGGTAAAAATTCATAAAGATGTTTGATATGTAAAATTCAGTTGTTAAAAAGAGACACCCCACTATTTAACAGTTTTTTGGGGTTTTGGAGTTTTGTCCATCATCCACAATCCTTTTGTGGAACATGAACACACGTCTTTCCCTTTTCTGTGTGTTTTAAAGAGAGAAAAACAGCTAGCGTCAAGCAGCTAACAATGCATGTAATGGGACACACCTATTCCGCCTATAAAGCGCTTTGAAAAAAACCTCCAAGTAGTGTATTTCAAATCATAGCTTAAAGATGAATTACTTCAAACAAGTATAGTATATTCCCCCCTCCCTCCCTTCTAGCATGCATCATAAGCTTAAAAAAAGGCTTTAAAAATAACACCATCACTTCACATCAGCTTCAACCCAGCAACCTTGCGACCTTAAAGCAATCTGTACATTATGAAAGAGCCTCTGGGGAGTCAGAGAGTGGTGAAACTAAATTCTGCATCACGCTGTCTGCTGGAGGAGAACCATATTGTGCTCCAACGGTCATCAGAAAGAGGAAGCATAAGTGAGCAATTCCGAGGGATTTTGTTTCCTGATATAAATCGGAGCGCAGCAACCTTTGTCACATGGTTGCACACACATCTCATTCACAAAACTGGCTGAATATTTTACCCAGGTATTTTCATCCAGCCTCAGTTGCATGGGCTACAGAGCAAAACAAGCACTATACTCTTATTATATATTATATAGGCTTATTATTTATTCACCATGCGTCATTTTTCTTCCATGTGTCTGAATAGTATGACGGGCTGGTGTCTGACAGGAAGCATGGAAACGTGGAACTCTGATACATCAGCGTGACACTTTAATCGTTCCGCCCCGACAGTTTTTTTGGTAGCACAGACACAAGGACGCACATGACTGCTCACGTTTTCCTTCCAAAATATTAATGTGGATGGGTTTCTTCCAACTGCTGCTGCTGCTGTCATCCTAATAACAAATACTGTCTTATTAAGAGTTAAAGAGGTCCGTTTTCACAAGTTGACGTCCAGAGTAATGTGTAGCATGCATTCTACTGTAAGTCAGCGTCTGTCCCGCTTCGGGTCAGTGGCATGTGTGACTGACAGGAAGAAAAGCTCCGACAATCTCTTGGAAAAGTTTGACGCATGAATACTAGACCTGTCCTGAATACAATAGTCTAATAATTCTCAAAGTCTGGGTCCGCCGATTAAAGTTCTCTTTATCTGGACTCTATTTTATTGGAAACTAGCTGAGATACTGCAATTGACAATTCAACATATTATATTAGTATATATTTAATCTTAGTATTTTCTGATGTGGTATATCTTTTTTAACATTACATTAGCATTACTGTGACCACTGCAGAATGCTACATCAACGTCTTTGAGTCTTTTGAATGCCTTATTCGTATTTCAGTTCATTTAGCCGTTTTTATGCTTGAAAATGGACAATAATTCACAATTAATTAATTTGCCTTAATTTAGGCAAAAATACATAACAACATTAACCTAAATAAATATGCATATGTTCTGGCTAATAATAGGCCCTATTCAACCACAAAACAGCATGATTTATGAATTAATATATTTTTGAAAAACTGTGATAGAGTGAAGCCACAAACCTTGCCAACCGGCCAACTGTATTTCACTACACAGGTTTATTTGTTGTGTTTATACACATCTATTACAACCATTAAGTCAATAAAGACTTCAATGAAACTTTAAACAGAAGTGTGGTATGGGCCAAGGAATAAATCATTCCATTTCAGTGCATTTCCAGACAGGAAATCTTTGTTTTAATTCATCTTTGTTTTCAATTTGGGCACTTGCGGGATGCCATATCACTATGTGAAAAGCATGCGGCAATATCCTGCTTCTGTATAAAAGGCACCAGTGGATAAATGCTAAATCTACTGTTATAGCCTGTCTCATGTCTTGCAGTGCACTGCTGCCCGGCTGAGGCGATCACAATTAGTGATCTGGCCTTCCTAAAAATGGCGGAAGGAGAGATTAATTTGCCAGATTGTACTTCCATGCTTACCACGTTCACCGCATCATCCGACTTCGTGTGTCTACCTCTGCTTCCTGTCCCGACTTACTGGCTTTGAGCTTAGTGTATTTACCTGTCCCCGACAAATTCTCCAGCGGTGTCCTCAGTTCTGCTCATGGTAATTATTCATACTTGGGTTTTGCAGCAGCGTCCTTAGTTGACCTTTTTCCTGCTCACTATTTTTGCAGTGATTTTGTGTTTTTCCTGTTACGGCTTAGACCGTCTAGTTTTTGGACTCTTGTGTTTTTTATATGTATATGTGTATATATATGTGTGTGTGTGTGTGTGTGTACCTGGAGTCATTTTTTCCCTCAGTGTTCAAGGTGATTTTTTTGTTACATGACCTGTCTCTGAATTTTAGGATCCACACCGGCTTCTGCCGAACCTGACAGATCTTTGTGTAAAATAGTGACCTTACGTACTTGCCATTTGTCGTGATTTTTTAAATTTATATGTTAACAACAGTATGTCCATAAAGAATGTATAGACTCTTTTATGAGGGTGACGGTTTCATCCTGTAACAGATGATTCTATTTCCGTTATGTCCTATAAATGTATTCATGTTTCAAATACTACCTCAGGGGTTCTAATCTATATAGAAAATATGCCAATGTTTTACTTTAAAGACAGACTACAGTATGACTGCAATGAGGCAAAAAAATGTATTATTAATCACCTGAATCAAACATTTAGTTCCAAAGGCCATGCACTTAAACACAAAAGGCGGTGGATCCAATTTAATGAAGCTTTGTTTACACTGATTTGCATAGGAAGTCATTGCAGCACAGAGGACATTCAGTGACAACAATCAAGTAATTTATGCCCTTTCAGGACCAAAACAACCCATCCTGAATGAAGCAGTGGAAGCAAACATCCATCTTGTAATTTGTTGGTTTGTAAAAATGTGTGTGTATATGTGAGTTCTTCTGTGTGTAACCTGGGAATGCTGCCCAAGTGGAAGTGTGGGTAACATCAGTCAATGCCAAGATTGGAATCGTGGTAAAAGGATGGATGGAATATGTTTGATAAAGCCACATATTAGAAGTGGGAAGTGAGTCATGAATTTCAATCTAGTCCAATTTCTGATCTATGTTGTAATATATCAGAAATATACACCAGTTATGGACTGACTGCAGATGTTCAAATGTTATTTTCCTTCGCAACGTTGTGATTGCCTGTGCTTATCTTTCCTGTTCTGTATCCAACTGTTATAATGAAACACACTTGTGACTCAGTGCTGTTATTTTTTCCTGTCATCTGAGAAAAAAGACAAAAATACAATGCACCACAGCGAATGTGTTCTTTTGCCATGAATGTTTTGCATGAAAAGATTTATACCCGCAGTTATGTGATTTTAGAGGGTCATTTTTATTTTAGCCCACAGAGGCAAGGTGATCCTCCTCATTTTCATTCTCAGCTCAAAATGGCAAGCTTAGGTATTGGATTGCATTGTCAACCAATATGTGTTTAGTTTATTGCACAACTCACTTCACAGAAAAATGATTGCTTGCCTTCCCTTTGCTCTTTTCGTTTTCACAGGTTCTGTGGAGCTGAAGGAGCTTTTAAACTGCTGACTGTCAAGGGGCCGTGCAGTGTAGAGGCAAGGAAGCATAACATTTTTGGAATTTATATATAGCCACAAACAATAGGTCATTGACAAAAGTCCCATAACAATAAGGCCAAGACATCAATCCCAAAAAGTGAAAAAAACTTTCACCCATGCATTTTCTATGCTGCTTATCCTCACTGGGATTGCGGGGGTATGCTGGAGCCTATCCCAGCTGACTTTGGGCACTGAAAACAACTTTGCAGAAATAATAAATATGTGGAGCGGCAAAACTTAGTTTTCCTGTCTTTGGAAATGCAGAATCTGGAGCTTTTTTAAAAAAAAAAAAAAAAAAATTGGTTAACAATCTACAGTCTGTCTGGAAGTCAAGTCAGTAGGTTTAATTTAACACACACATTTCCAAATACTCAATCACAAAATACAAATGACCCTAAAAACGAAGGTTTATCTTAATAATTACTATATTTAACTTCAATTTTAAAACAAATGCAAGTCTCAGTTATTTGTCCCGTAAATTCTAGAGGCAATCAGATCAATATTATTAATGCCAGGTGTCGTATCAGATCAAGACTAGCATTTTTCAGTTCTGTTCAATGGTTATTTTCATAAATATGTGTGTGTTTTTGTTGTGTTGTTCAAATAAATTGTATATATTTATATAGAGTCAAATCTGGCTTTTCGAACACCCTCGTTTTTGTATGATTCGGTTTTCAACCTTTTTTTTTGCCTCAGTTCTATACTACACGGTCTTGGTTATCGCACAATATTGCACTCCCAGCATAGCTTGTTTATTCATCTCAAATCGCACATCCAACACCAAATCTCGTGATACTTCATTCACACAGCACGGCATCCCGTAAGGCATACAGTGCTTGTATATAATAACTTCCATCTTGGCGAAGAACGAAGTAATCAGGGAAGTTAATGTTGCGGAAAGGGTAATGGTGTTAACAAAACAGATGTTGAGAAATTGTTGTTGGTGTGGCTCCCCTCTTCTTTCTCACTCTAAGCTCCTCACCATCATCACCATCTTTGCCAACAAGTCTTCATTCAAAGTAAAGGAGATGTTAAATATTCATTTATTTTTTGTGCACTAAACTGAGAAGAGACGCTTGCAGCAGCCTCACTTTAGGTTTTTGTCTACCTTTTGTCGATGAATGTAAATATTTCAGATTCTGTGTGTTGAATGATCCTGATTTGATTTATATACAGTATTTTGAAAACCATGATCGAGAAAAGCCGCGAAATTCGAAGCGTGAAGTAGCGAGAGACAACTATACTTGAGCGTATTTTTAGACCAGTAATCTTACTTGTACTTAAGTAACACTACATTAAAGTAGTAGTAGTACTTCACATTTTTTCTATTGATAATTGAATCACTTCTTATATATTTATTGTTGTAACATAGGTTAATGGTTCCAGATGTTTGAATTTCATTCAACAAATCAATAAAGTATCAGTATCTATCTTTTTACATGAATACAATATTCTAGTACTATTTCATCCTGATTACCATGTATTGAATAGCTTTACACTTGTAGACACAACCAATGCATCCTAATAGCATCGCCAATGCAATAGTATCGTGTAGATACATTTGTGTGTGTGTTTTTTTTTTAAAGCAACACAAAGTGACCTTTTCACTTTTGGGTATGTATCATAAAGACAGAGTTGTATTATTTTGGTGTAGCTTTGATGATGGCAGCAGACATTACTTGGAGCTGACATCGCCTCACTTTTGTTACGGATGGACTAGTGCTGGACCCCAGATGCAGAGGCAGGTGTGCAGGTAAAAAGTATTTTAATAAAGTCTATAGAGGGCAAACCAGCAGGTTGATGGTGCATAGAAGAGTGTAACAAAAAATGGCACCATGAACAATGGACACAACTAAGGCTAAGGGGTTGACGAGCTGGAGAGCAGGGAACACTGGGTGTACCTTCTGGGAGACGCTGTAGCAAACTTAATCCTCAAATAAGAGATTTCATTAAAACACATGAGAGAACAGCAACGACGGCAAAAAGTCCAAAAGCTACAAGAAGAGCAGTCCATACATGCGTGAAGCAAACAAAGAATAAGTCAGGATCTCCCAGCTGCAGTCAATTTGCTTAAGAGTGGATGGAGCTCATCAAGTGCAGGTACGCCCAGTATGGTCTCCTAAGTCCAGTTCTGGTTGGATTTTAGTGGCGAACAACGTAGTTCGGCTTAGTTGCTGGGGACATTTAAATAAAGAGTTTAAAACAGTATGTGTTCAAAAGAGTAAACATCACAAAAATGCCTTCTAAAAAAAACGCTTGCTGTGTATTTGTCTCCCGCTGTATCCCTGCGTACTGCCGCCTGTGCATTCATGTGTATGTGATCGCTCGCATCTTTTTCCACTGTGGAACACACGTAAACAAGATGGCCGCGGCACTCCATCGCAGAAGAAGAGTGGCATTAGCGCGAGTGTGTTCACCACATACACATGAATGCACAGACGACAGCGCGCAGGGGTACACTGCTGATGAGGATGTCATACAACTTCATGTCAAAAAATCAGAACTATCACTTTAAAGTAAAATATTACAATTATCATGGTGACACGGTTGTGCTGGAGATCAATTGTGATGACACCCTGCAGTTTTGTTACTACTATATCGATAGGTTGCAGCCATAGATGTTGTCTATGTCTGTTTTTTTTGTAACCCCCCATGCTCGGCTCAGTGTGAAATGATCTTCCAGTCTGTTGCTGTTCAATCACACTTGTTTTCACCGCAACCTTTCAAAAGGTGAGTTTGGAATAATTAATTTTTTGCAGTGCCTACCACGGTGGCTGACTTTCCCCACAAACACACACACATGCCGATCCGTCAGCGACGAGCACAGCGTGATAAATAACAGCTTGCTTTTCAGCTGATGTGGCGTAACAGTGTGTTCACCCCTCCCTTTCCTTACCTGTCCTTGTCTATGATGAGGAATGATCACCATCCGCTCCATCTTGCCGCATCGTTTGGCTTTATGGGGGCTTGTTTGTACTTCGGGGGGGGGCCTCCCTAGAGTTTTGCGAGATACCGTCTGCTTATCCAGAGGTTGTGTTTCACACAAACAAGCCCTCGCCTACCTGTGAAGTCAGTGTTTCCTTTGAATGCCTCTTTCGGTTACAGATGATCAGATTGACAGTTTAATGGTGGTGGTTACAAAAGCACCTTTTCCACTGCAGGAACTTTTGTATTTACCCTTGTAGTTTGAAATAACCCCCTGTGTTTTCATCAAAATATACCAGGGTAAAAAGGTTCCTCTAGTCGCCTGAAAAGATTCCTGCACACCACTCCCAGGTTTGACACCTGATACTTGCTTCTACCTGTTGTGGTGAATGCAACTGATGCTGTCCAACAAGTATTTCATACGGCACACTAAATCTGTGTGAAAACGTGCACAGTTTCAGCAGTATCCTTGCGTCACTCGATTCTGTGTAAAAGGCACAGGCCAAAAAAAATGGCTTATGGCTCTGATGCAACTACTTTAATTTTTTGTGCGATCTCTGTGTGAGGGAGGCTTTGTATGAATGGAATAGGAGGAAAAATTTGACCCAGCAATGTTCTAGCTTCGGTGGAAGTATCAAAGCTATAAAAGAGGTGGGACGCTGCCTGCGTGTAAGGGAATTTAACAACGCCATGCACAGGGTGTGAAGTGTAACGCACACACTCCCTCCCTACACATGTCGCCCTCCGACACCAGATGTTTGTGCTGATGTCGTAACACGCATCTAATTATCCGATTATTGGTGTGCAAAAGCGTATTGACAGTAATGTTTTTTTCCCTAGAAGAAAGTCTGAAAAAGACGTGTCGTCTTGTATGTGGTGTCTAGAGATTTAAGCATGTAAACCAGCAGGAGGCTCCATACAACTTCTCATTGTAGTAAATACGAAATGATGGATGTCCATAGGCTGCACGGAGGTCTAGTGCATGTTGGTCTGGAGATCGGGAATACCTGACCTGGGTTCGAATCTCCGTGGGCATTTCTGTGTGGAGTTTGCATGTTCGTGCGTGGGTTTTCTCCGGGTACTCCGGTTTCCTCCCACATTCCAAAAACATGCCTGTTAGGTTAATTGGCGACAAGGTATAGTGAGTGTGAAATGGAGTGTGAATGGTTGTTTGTCTATATGTGCCCTGCGATTGGCTGGCGACCAGTCCAGGGCGTACCCCGCCTGTCGCCCGAAGTCAGCTCCTGCATACCCCCCGCGGCCCTAATGAGGAGAAGCGGCATAGAAAATGGATGGATGGATGGATGTTCATAGCGGCCCCCAGATAACGAAACTGTGCCCTCTAAAGGCTGTAAGTGACACAGAACACATCATCATAACATCCGATTAGATGTGTGCTATGCTATGATTTTTTTTTTACACATTTTTATTTTTATTTTTTTAACATACCAAAAAGATCAGCTCAGCATATAATGTTAATACAGTCTCATGGAGAGAAGGCATAGAGTTCTTGCTACTCACAATGTCACAAGGGATACAATTACAGCTGAAAGCTTGGGAGAACAACAGCCGAGGCAGCTGCTAATTTAACCACAAACAGTACCTAACATATACAAATACTTCAAAAAGTAAATAATAATTAATAAGGAAAATAAATAATAAGGAAAAAATAAATACACTAATAATAATAATAACGGGAAGGGAGAGGAGCGTCTAGTCATTTTCTGTCTGAAAAACGGTTCTTTGTAGATAGTCCATGAAGGGCTGCCGGGTTTTATTGAGGGCGCCACCAGTGCCGGAGAGCGAAAATCTAATCTTTTCTAATTTAATGTGGGTAAGGACTTCTTTAAGCCAGCTGTTGTGAGAAGGAGGGGGAAGGGTGTTTCCACTTAAACAGAATAAGGCGTCTCGCCAGTAAAGTTGCAAAGGCCAGCACCCGACCTTTTGCCACTCGGAGCCCCGGAGCATGAGGAGGGGAGCCAAAGAGAGCAGCACAGAGTTCAGGAGGGAGAACTGTGTCAAGCACCACCACAGCGAGCGTACAAAAAACCTGACGCAAAAATCACAGAGGCTAGGACATGACCGAAACGTGTGCGTGTGATTGGCAGGTGATTGTTAACATCGATTGCAACTGTCAGAAGTGTTGGGGTAGATTTCTGCTGACCGAGAATTTGTGAAATGCACTCGGAAAAGGACCTTGCGCTATGGATCAGTCTGTGTCTCACACAAATGGAGGAGAGTGCGTCAGTGTGAGAATTAAGTAAAGAGTAAAGTATTGTCACTCCTGATCAGAGCTGATCGGAGACCTGATGGTTTTATAAATCGTGGAAAAAGTGTCTCTGGGCAGGACGCTAATTTGAAATACTATTGAAAAACTGATAATATTTTTCGAGTTTCGAGTTCAATCTGTACTGTACAGATTGAACTTGAAACTGATACCACATGCAATTTGTACTGAAATTGCTTCATCTAGTTTCTTTCATCATCGCACCTTTTCATGTTCTATTTTTCAACGTGTCCTGAATGAGTCACAGTAGCTTGACTCTCAGCAAAAGAAAGAAGACAGACGGCTTGGAATGTAATCTCTCAAGACTGAACCAATCTGTCTTCTACCCTACGGAGCCTCCTACTTTGGGTAACTTCCTCTTTACTGTAACATCTGAAGGCCATTTGAGTGGTCTTTATCTGTGCCCTGCGGTTGTCTGTTGTGGGAGTCCAGCAGACTGTTTGTCTTTGTCTGCTGCAGTCAAATGGTCACTTCACAAACGGAGTGACTGCTTATCGCGGTCGTCAGATGTGTTTTTTTGTTTACATTGAACCGGAACGCTTTGAGACACATTTCCTACATGCAGCTTTAGAAATAAAGGCCTTGAATGGTCACTTTGAGGCTGCCTCGGTGCACGTGCTACTCTCTCTGAGGTCAATGTCAGTGATTGAACACCAGGAAACCCGCTGGGATCAGACTATCACGCCGCAGGGTCGTCACTTTGGACCAACTGGCACCTGTGATTGTAGAGATACTCCAGTCCCGCTGGGCTGCCTGTCATTCTCACTCATCACCTCCTGGAGTCGGGAGACAGCCTGCCACGACTGTCAACCAGTAGCGCTCAACTCTGTGATGAAACTCAGTGAGATGGTTGATCCCAAGACAATTGGACATCTTACTTGTCCCCCTGACCAAAAACGGTCCTAGCCATGCCCAGACTGTCAATGAAAAATGGTGGACTGCCTTAGGGTGGGCAAATTAAGCATGTTTCAAGCCTGACTTACTTTTGAATCATGGTTGATTTAATCCAGTGCTTCTCAAATAGTGGGGCGGGCCCCCGTGGGGGGCACGGTGAACTGTTAGGTGGGGCGTGAGAGGCTGGGAGAACTTTGAATATTTGTGCAGACCTGCCAACATGTATGAATTTGTTGTACTCGGAATGCAATTTGACTCCTAAATACGGTCGTATGCTTTACTGCTCTCCATTTTGCCGCATTTCGCTGGTTTCAGTTTCAAATTCAGTCTGTACAGTACAGATAAATTAAAAAATAAATATCAGTGTCGGGGGGTGGGCAAAAACATTTCTGTCCCCCAATGTGGCATGTTTTCAGCAAAAACATTTTTTACTGTTTCAGAGTGTATGAATACTGAAACAACTTTGGAGCGTCTCCGTGTGGACAGCAAATCCGTTACTTTTTGTGAAACAATAATCCCCCGCTCTCTTTTATTGGGACTTCTGCAGCAATCTTCTCCTATTTTACCGCTGTCAGGCAGCCTCTGTAGCTATAAGACAGAGATGGAAAGGGTAGATCCCTGCCTTTTTTGGGGGGGGGGTTACTTTCCAGGACCACCAGCAAATGGCAAAAAAAAACATGCGTAATTGATACACCCATAAAAATTGCCATTGTTCACTCGTGACATGATCCAGGATGACAACAACTTTAGCAGTAGACACAATTCCTTCATCTTTTATGAATATACATACAGTATAGAGGAGGCGAGATGCGAGTGTCTTCATCACATACACAAGAATGCACAGGCGACAGTGCGCAGGGATAGACAAATATAAAGCAGAGCAATTTGTGAGGTCTGATTTTTTTGAGGAGGTATTTTTGTGATGCAAATGTATTACTCTGTTGAACGCATATTGTTTTGGAAAGCCAAATTCTTTACTTAAATGCCCCCAGCAACTAAGCGGAACTACGTTGCTCTTCACGGATCTATGACCAGAACCGGACTCGCGGGACGAATTGGTGGGCTACGTCACTGTTGAAGGGCTTTGCTACACGTCTTAAAATAATTCCTGGAGCTCTGCCAACCAGCCGTCAGTTAGCTACAAATGTGGCAGCTGAAAAGTTTAATCATTTTGTTCTTTGTCAACGAGCTAACCGAGCATGATGTTGTTGTTAAAATGTGACTGCAATGTTAGCACTGTAGCTCACAGCGCTGTGCTGGTGTTGTCAACCTTTATGTACTCCCACATTCCTTCATTTTACATGGTTGAAAGTGATAAATACCATCTATTATGTTGGACAAGTGTAGAGCCAGTGTCTTTGTGGTTGGAGCGCTATGGCCCATAGCTGATGTTTGGAGTGTCATGTTTTTTCTTTTTTTTAAAAGCCAGCTACGATTAATCAACACTCAGTTTCACACAATCAACAGAATTCTTAATAATCAATTCATTGGTGCCCTTTGCTATTCTCTGCACTATTATCCGGAATCTCACTTAATGGGTTCTTCATCGTCACTGTGCCACCCTTTCACCAAGTTCTGGAACTACATTGGATATTTTTTGCGTCACCCTTCAAACCAATGCTAAGCAAGGTTTCACAATAGCCTTACCCCTCTTGGACAAGACATTGTTGTTAATCACCCGGCTTTTCAGCACCATGATCCCATCCGAAAAGCCGCTGATGGCGATCATGTATTAATCACTGAGGAGAATTAGAGAACTGCCCTGCTTACATTGAAAGAACAAGCAGTCAATTACTGAGATATACTGCGGCTATATTTGGAAGCTGGGACTCTCCTCCGCAAGGCGCAGCAGGATGAATGAGAACCGGAAGGCTCCCATGGGAACCAAAACATCTGCCAGCCTAAACACAAATGAGGCGGGTTGTGTTCGTGTTTGTCAGAGGGGCGGTTAGTCTCTCCAGGCCGTGGAAATACAGTATTTCGCCCTCTAGGTCTGACACAGAGACTCTTTGCTGCTCACTCATCACTCATGCTTAGAGGACACGATATCTGGGTAGTCGGGTTCAGTAGTTTATCCTTGATTTAAAGCTGTGATTTAGAGTTCTTCCATTTCTTCTCCTTTTATAATTATATGGACAGTAAAAGTAAAAGCCCCTGTAGTTTGCATTAGAATCTTTGCATAAAACGACGTATAAATTTTTCATTAAACAGATCTATCAGCACATACTTAAAAGTAGGCATCCAATAAGTTGGGAAACTTGGCACGTTCATTCAGGAACTCTTCCACCCCACATTGAACCATTAACTTTCTAATGACGTTCTATCCGACACCATTTGAAAGCACTTCTTCACAGCACAGCCATGACACAAAACTGGGCAAACTAGAATAGAGTGTCCTAATTTCCCCCCAATGAAAATGGAGCACATACTGTGGCCTGTTTGCAATGTACCTGCACAAAAGCATCTTAAAATAAAGTGTCGCACATTTTAATCAGATTGATTTATTAGCACATACTTTGCCCTAAAACACCTGTTTACAAGAGCACGCACAGATTGCAAACCTCTGCCAAGGCTTTAAAGCTCAATTCATCAATCGAGTCATCAGCTAATTTTGTGTTTTCGGAGTTAAAAAAGAACATTTCACAAAATGCCTTCTTACATTAGAACAAATTTCTAATGCAGTTTGAGTTTTCCATGTTAATTGTTTTATTGTTTCCAGCAGCATTTGAATAATTGAACAAGTTGAACAGCTTTTGGCACATAGCACATTTTTGTATAATCTACTAAGATTAGTGGCTTTTTAAAAATGGATGGAAAAAATATCTTTAACAGGACATCCTGGGGAGAATACAAGCCCATGAGCTATAACTAAACTTTCCGTGGCTAGTTGTTTCTCTTCAGACAGCAAACCAGTTGAGACTGAATAACTGAATTTTAATATAATAATTCATGACGTGTAGACGACAATAACATCTTAGGTGTACAGTCGTCCCTCGTTGCATTCTATCACGGTCGTTCATAAAGATACTAATTGATACTAACTGTTGTGTGATTATATATAGCTTATTAGTCAATAATATGCATGTAGAAGCTGTTGTTTATTTAAATCAAGCATTTTCAGGCATAAAAATGGCTAAATGAACTGAAATACATATAGAAGGTATTCAGAAGACGCAAAGACGCTGTGAAAGATATGTAGTATTGTACACTTGTCACTAGGTGTCAGTAGTGTTCTGTACTGTAATGTTCGGTGAGACACACAACATCAGACGCGATTGCCGGAACAACAGGCTTTTATTGCAGGTTTGAATTATCTTACAACAAGCACAATAATCCCTAATAAAAACACGGGTCAATGTTGAGGCTGTAACCTACGGCACGGCACGCCACGCCACTCAGCTGCCCTAGGGAACACATTTATAACAACACACACGAGCAAGTCTTATTTATGTCTTAAATGGCTTATATACTCTTATGTCTACTATATTGGGTAATACGAGTGGAAAGGTGACTATAGGGGTGTTATTTCATGTCTAGAGGGCTCTAATAATGTTAAAAACTGTATTTAGAAGGTTGTAGGTTTTCTATGCTCCAACTACTAAAATACTGCATTTATACAATTCTCTTATCACGATCTGGTCTGGTACCTCTATTTTCTGTAGCTAGTTGTTTCTCTTAAGACAGCAAACCAGTTGAGTTTGAGTCAACAACACCTCTAAAGTATTGCCTCCATTGCTTTAAGACACAATTAATCAACCAATAAATTCCAATTTCATATAGTCAAATTATTAATCATTTATTGAATTGATTTTTCATATGGTCTATTAAATTCGTAATCATTTAATGAATTGATTACTCTGGCTGGCCGCAAGGTGGCCTAATGGTTAGCATGTTGGCCACACAGTCAGGAGATCGGGAAGACCTGGGTTCGAATCTCCGTTGAGGAGTTTGCATGTTGTCCCCGTGCGTGTGTGGGTTTTCTCCGGGTACTCCGCTTTCCTTATTTCCACATTCCAAAAAAATGGATGAATGTGAGTGTGAATGGTTGTTTGTCTATATGTGCTCTGTGATTGGCTGGCGAACAGTCCAGTGTGTACCCCGCCTCTCGCCTGAAGTCAGCTGGGATAGGCTCCAGCATCCCCCCCCCCCGACCCTAATGAGGATAAGCGGCATAGAAAGTGAATGGATGGATTACTATGGCCATCAAATACCCATCATTAAAATGTTGATACATTTGCTTCCATTTCATAGCGTGGCATTAACATGTTTCACATTTGAAGTAAAAGAAAATACCGTGAATTAGCCAAAGGCATGATTAATGTGCCATTGCATAAACAGACAAAGGCATCTAAAAGAGGTCGAATACAATGAATCTTGCTTAGGTAACACTTTTTTCAATGAAGCTTTCAATAACCACATTTCAGTTGCTTCCACCTAACAGAACAGTTTTATTGTTCAGCTAAAGGCATGTTTTTCTTTTCATATAAAAATAAATGGATGTTGAAATGTTACTGTGAGCACAACACAGACCCTATCCATTTATTAAATAAAAATCCTGGAGTGGTTTGTATGTAAGAGCCAATAATTCATTGCGGCAACTCATGGCAATATCAAAATGGATGCAAAGTGGAAATAAACAAGCTCTGAAGCCAATAGCAAGGCCAAATATAACGATGCATGAGGCAAATGCAGAATGTGTGATTTTTCACAAACTGTAATAAATTGGATATTTGTCCAGCAAAACCCACATAAGATGTCTGCTTGCTTTCATAAACAAGGATTCACAGTGCTTGCCACCTTGCCAAAATGAGATTTTATGAGTAGTGGAAGGACATGGTGGAGTCCACATTTAATTTATCATAATCCTGTATGTCTCCACTAAACCCATGGAACCGGTTCAGAAACAAAGGGGGGCAGTTTGGAATCACAATAGCTAAATGCCAACATAAGCTTTGTAAAGTTCTGCAGGTGCTTTGTACAGGGCTGTTTTTGAGTGAACGATTGAACTTAACCACAGACTAATCTGACTAGTTATAATGCAAACTCTTAAGGGAATTTTTGTGAAAGTATGTGTCCAACATGATACAAAACTCAAACTGTGACAACATACCTCACAAGATCTCAATTCCAGAAGCATCAAAGAAATAGCTTTTGTCTTTAGGTTTTCCTTAGTTTTTTTTTACTGGCAACAATTATTTTGCAACAATTGCACAATTGGTCTGAAAAGAGTTTTTTTTTTTGCTCACAGTCACTTTAACTTATGTACACTTTCATAATTTGGCTATAATGTTAAGACAGAATGAACTGTTTTTACAATTAACATGCGTTACTTTACTTTTCCACATGTATCCGTCGTTTTGTTTCAATCTCGTTCAGGTCCTATGTGAAGAATTTATACAAAACCCCAAAGAAAACCATGTCGTGAACAGTATCGGGATGTTGGGATCCATCTATCCATCTTCCATGCCGCTTATCCTCACTAGGGTCGTGGGTATACTGGAGCCTATCCCAGCTGACTTTGGGTGAGAGGCGAGGTACACCCTGGACAGGTCGCCAGCCAATCACAAGGCACATATAGACAAACAACCATTCACACTCACATTCATACCTATGGACAATTTAGAGTCTTCAATTAACCTAACATGAATATTATTGGAATGTGGGAGGAAAGCAGAGTACCCGGAGAAAATGCAAACTCCACACAGATATGCGCGAATCCGCCCGATCTCCTGACTGTGTGGCCAACTTGCTAACCACTAGGCCACAGTGCGGCCCATGTTGGGATGACATCACTATTTTATTTGGATCCTCTGTTGAAGACAATAACATAGCATCATTGTCACTTACGGACCTTTATGACGTTGACATGTGCAGCTTATTTATGTGTTATTCTGTTTTTCTCTCAAAATTTGGTGGGTGTGGCTTAAACACCGGTGTCATATACAGCGGAAATTACGGTATTATGCAGCCATTGACTTCTCCTTTTTTATGTTTTGTGTTTCCTTTCCTGATGTCCTGATTTGCATGTGGCTCCTGCTTAAGTGCACTGACTGCAGCTGGGAGACGCCAGTTTCTTGTTTCAGTGTTCCATGACACACCTTGAGTGCTTGGATTGCTTTTCTTCATTGACCTCCTTGTCTTGTTTTCCATGGCCAAGTTTCTTCCTTCGTCATACCTTTGACCCGTCACGGCATGATTCATGTTTTGGACTATTTAGTTATGCAGGCATCTCCCTATTTTACCTAGTTGTCCGTATCGGTTATCTTCGCCAGTTAGCATTTCTCATTTTGTTGCTTAGTTGTTTTTTTCTTGATGGTGCTTTTTGTTATCTTGCACCTTTTCCCTTAGTCTGCATTTGCTGCCTGTTATTGTGTACTTTGTTTCCTCTGCATGAGCAATATTAAAATCCTTTTGCTCATCCAGTGTCTACTATCTCTGCATATGGGATCTCGCCTACACAAGATGTAATGTCTATTGGCGCTTTGGCTGATTGGTGTAGGCAAAGAGGAGCCAAGTGGCCATTTCATTAAACATCGCTACTCTTAGGCACTTCTCAAAGTCTTCAAGGACGTGTTATTTCGATCCAAGTGACCAATGGTATACTTATTTATAGGAATAAGCTTGAAAATCATTATACATAAAGTAGTTTGGGTTAAAATTAGGGAAGGATATAATACATACTGTAACTTCATGTCTTCTGTTCAATAAGCTTTGGAAGAAATACTAGCATACATGTAATGCAGATATGGTACAAGTTTTATAATCATTGGACAAATGGTAAATGATTTATGGACAATAAATTCTTCCTGTAAAGACATTTGTACAAACGTGTATAGTTGCCAGTCCCTTAAAGGTGTGTACCAAATTTTGTGGTGACTCGGCTAACACCCTAAAGTTACGGTGGATTGTTTCATAGAGAATATTGAGCTGTGTGAGAAATTTCAGGTCAATCCCATTTGTGTTCAAAGCTCGAATTTTAGTAAGGTACCATAATTTAGGTATTTGTTCCGTGAACTCAGAATCAATGTCATTAATATTCTTTAATTTTCAGTGGCCTCTGTTGACTTGAGTTTGATAATCCCACCTTTTTAATGTAATTAACAGGAGTCAGTGTGGTCTTAGCCTTTTCCACCCCACAGCGTTGAACTCAATTAAGATAACCAGCAGATTTATTTATTCTCACAACTGTCACATCCTCGAGATGCTCCTATTGTCAACCCGCCCCCGTATGGCTCGGGCTGGATATAAATGAGACTCATCGCATTTGTAGTCACAGCAAAATATCAAAGCTCCCGACATTAATGTTGTGTTTGAAGAGGGAGAGCAATTAGAGCAAATTGCCAGCGTGAGGAGCGCTTGTTGAAGGCAATATCAGCTGGCAACAAGACGTGATGCGGTTATTAGATCATGCTGGCCAAAAAGATGAGCAGGAGACACATCAATCTGGAAAGAAGATTATAGGCTTATAGGGTTTTTCTTGACTGGTTTGACACATTGTCCTTTTCTCAAAATCCAAAGACTGAACTTTTAAGTGCATGAATGGTGTTTCAAATTCACTCACAATTAACTCCTGACACAAAATGTCAGCTTCTTAAAATCTGCTGTAAATGCATTGCATATTTTGTTTTCACTATTTAAATAGTTTATTCAAACTACTTTTGCCTGAAATATGTATGTTCTGGATCGGTGTATACGGTATTTGAGGCAAATGGTGGTCAACCATCCCCAATAAAGTTAAACTGCACATTTTAGAGTGGCCTTTTATTGTGGCTAACCGAAGGCACACCTGTCCCATAATCCCGCTGTCTCATCAGCATCTCGATATGCCACAACTGTGAAGTGGATAGCTCATAAATCATGAATTATGAATGCTCACTAACACAGACCTGTGAACAATATTTGAGGCCTTTTGTTGTCTCTGAAGGTTTAGAACAAACAGTATCTGAATGCAAAATACATTTGGAGCCATCAATGCTGACAGCTCACCTCAAAAACATGCACCAGAGCCTCACTCACATCTTGTACCCTCTTTGGAGGAGCAGATGTGGAGGGGAACAGTGATGGCACCCCATGAAGGATCTCAACAGCCAGTAAATAAAATATTATTTACTGTACTTAAAGTCTCTGGCAAAATGTGTGAGGTCAAAACAAATCAAAAGCGCGCAACAAATACAATGCTTTGGGAAAAAAAAAACATTCACCAAGTGACTGGAAGGCCATCATAGATAGAAAAAAGAATGACAAGACACTAGTAGTTCCTTTCAGTTCTTTGATGAAGTTGTTATTATCCTTGTCCAAAATGTGTCGAAGCTCCTTCATCACCTATTCAATATTTAATATGCCAATCCTGGCATTTCGGTCACTCAGGAAGAGAAAACGGGAATATCAAACAATGTCTATCATGTTTTTAACCGTGCACAGTCCCATGTCTTTGAAACAAGGATAGGCCTCTAGAACCTTTTGGTGCCTCTCCTCCTCACAACGGGTACGTAATCAATGAGTGCTCTTCTGGCTACAAATTCTAAATCCAGGAGATGAGTGGTTTGGATTTTTTCTTTTATACAAATTTTGTAGGGTCTTGTAGTGCTCGGCTAAAAGACTGTCAGTATGTGGACTGTTAATATCTGCAGGCTTGTTAGCTGGCAAACTACAATACACAATTAATAATACATAATACAGAAAATACACAATTAATATGCCTAACATGAAACAGGTCCTCTTATTGTTAAATGACAAATAAAATGTGTTAAAATCAAACATAAAAATCACACATTAATATTAGTTTACATTTTCATGAAGTTAAAATCTTTCAGCAGACTTAAGCCCTGATCATAACAACCTAACATTTATCAATTTTCTGAATTTTAAAGATTTAAATGCTGGTTTATTTACATTAACAAAAATCAACAACCCCAATTTTTATTTGTTTTGTTTATGATTGAGAACTACTTGCTCTGAGATCATGCAGTGACATAAAATTGCATTTAGGCACGTTACTACAACCCTTCAAAATTACACACTCACGCATACCTGCACGTGCACACACACACACACCTTGAGGCAGCTGGACGAGCTCACTATCAGGACTGGACGAGAGATGGGGTTGTTCATCAAGTAAGTTTTGGGATCTTCTTTTTCCTAAAACTCATACAACAAGATAGACGTACTGTCAGGATTTTATGTATTTTGGAACCTTAAAATTGTATGTAATGAATGAAATTAATAACAGCAAAAATGCCCCTTAATGAAGAATTGATGATGATTCTAAATACATTACATTCAATGCAGTGTTGCACATTGTACACAGCTGCTCAAAACGATACAATACCAGCTTTTATTAATACCAAACATTTATGAATGACAGTGTTATAGTCACACAATCGTAATAGTCAATATAATAGTCAATAGTCAACTATTAAATGAATCACCCAGTACCTTGACACGATTATCATTTTGGGTTCATGCTGGAAAACCCTCCAGTGTGTCTGACGCTAGGTAACGCTAGGTTACATTGCAAAAAAAAAAAAAATCGAAGTTCCTACTCACTAAATGGAGAAAATCATATCAAAAAAAGATTTGGTTTGTTGACAGGAGTGCCAGCCATTCCCAAATAAAACAAAAGCTAGCTTACTGTAGTTGCCAGCCATGTTTTTTGTTCACTAGAAACTAGAAAAATACTTGTAAGCAACATGTGGTATATTTGAAACTTTCCAGTAACGCTATGCAGTTATGTGCAATGCTTCGCGCTATGGATTGAATTATACAAAAACGCATTAAAGCGCAGATTAGCCCTGTGTGGCAGTACCGTCGTCATTTCAGAGTAGTGAATTGTGCTAGTGCAAACTTTGCAACATGTGTGTAGCGCTTACGCAAACTTTGGGGAAGTTATGAGCCAAACAAACCCTGCAGTAACTTGAGTAGCATTATTTTTTACATTTAGTTAGCCAGTTATTTAATCTCTAATTGCATAAAAAGTCATTTTAACAACTGGGGACTTCTAACATGTAAATTCCTTTTAAATAATGGTTTAATGGTTAAAATAAATGGACTTACGGTCCCACTTTACAATAAGATACACAAAAATGCAGTAGTTACTGAGGAACTAATGCAGAACTAATGAAAAACTAATGAGGAACTAATGACTAAGGCACATAAATTTAGACTAGTTACTGAGGAACTAATGAAGAACTAATGAGGAACTAATGAGTAGAGTAGTTACTGAGGAACTAATGCAGAAGTAATGAAGAACTAATGAGGAACTAATGACTAAGGCACATACATTTAGACTAGTTACTGAGGAACTAATGAAGAACTAATGAGGAACTAATGAGTAGAGTAGTTACTGAGGAACTAATGCATAACTAATGAAGAACTAATGAGGAACTAATGCCTAAGGCACATACATTTAGACTAGTTACTGAGGAACTAATGAAGAACTAATGAGGAACTAATGAGTAGAGTAGTTACTGAGGAACTAATGCAGAACTACTGAAAAACTAATGAGGAACTAATGACTAAGGCACATAAATTTAGACAAGTTACTGAGGAACTGATGAAGAACTAATGAGTAGAGTAGTTACTGAGGAACTAATGCATAACTAACGAAGAACTAATGAGGAACTAATGACTAAGGCACATACATTTAGACTAGTTACTGAGGAACTAATGAAGAACTAATGAGGAACTAATGAGTAGAGTAGTTACTGAGGAACTAAGGCACATACATTTAAAGTAGTTACTGGGGAACTAATGAAGAACTAATGACTAACTAATGAGTAGTGGTTAGGGTTTGGTAGGTTCGTTCCTCATTAACTACTGTAATTTTGTGTACCTTATTAAAAAGTGGTACCGGACTTACAATCCAATTATATCTCGCCCACCGTAACAACAAAAGCTCCTCATTTGTATTCCTCGTTTGCTATCAGTGGTCTAGCGCTATCTCAGCCTTTCCACTGACCTCAGATGTTCCACCCGCTCCGCCATGGAGCCTCTCACAATGTGTTGGAATATATATTTATATATATATATATATATATGTAAACGTTCATTCCCTGGTGCTGCGCCACTGCTACTTCATTAGCTCGCCTCTAATCTGAAAGCCACAGAGTGTGGGCTGTGTTTCAAGTTGTGTGCCAGTGTCTCTTTGGTGTTGTGAGGCCAATGTTTTTTCTAAGAAAGCCATTATGGGAAGGAAATAGCTGCAGTCCTTGTTTGATTCAAATTCAAAGGGCACTAAGCGGGTTAAAAAGTGACTACGGGTTGGAACTTAGAAAGGAATTCAGTCGCTTTTAGCCAGTGTGTTGCATTTGGCATTTAGCTGATGTGACAGCTACAGTATGTGTGTGAGAGGAGGAGAGAGAGGGTAAAATATGCAAATCAGGAAGAGGTTCGCATATGGTTCACTGTGGAGATATTCATGAGTGTACTACAGATCATTTTTTTTCGACTTGACAAGTTTGTTCTGTCCCCCAGAGCAAACTTCTGGGTTGCGCTCCAAATGCTTTGGAAGACATGCAGAGTACGGCGCAACACCATGCCACACCAGGAGTTGCATTAATGGTAAGTGTTTCATATATTATTGGATAGCTTCAGTATAACAATGTTAATAAAAAGAATACATTCAGAGCCTTATTATATTCAAAAATTGTTGGCCTTGCTTAAAAATGCACGCAATTAGTTGTATTCTATGTTAAAAAATATGATATGGCTCTCACGGAAATACGTTTTATGTGGCTTTCATGGCTCTCAATGCCAAAAAGGCTCCCGACTCCTGCATTAGGCAAATTGTCAATGACTTATGGACCCATGAGTCCCGCCCCTTCCCTCTGTAAAGACACACTTGATGGCGGCCATGTTTTTTAACCAAGCTTGCTCACTTTTTACACACCTGTTTGTCCATCACCTAAAGGTGTGTACCAAATTTTGTGTTGATTCTGCAACATCCCAACATGTTGTATTTGTCAGAAAAATAATAGCACTGGCATTAGATAATATATGCAGGATTTTTTTCCCCTGTCCTATGCATCACCGCCCCTCTTCCCCTTATAAATAAACAGCAGTTGCGTACGAGAGAAAGTGCCAGCAAGTGCCACCACATCTGGGCAAGTTCCTGGAATAGAATCATGTTGGAAGAAATGTAGAGTGAGAGACTGAAATCTATGATTACCCAGTGAGACCTGACAAGTCCACTGACATGCGAAATTCGGGAGTGCTGGTACTACTTACAAATGGATCCTTTTGTATCTGTAACCGAGTCCAGAAATGTCGTGAATGGGAGCACAGAGGTGTTTTCTATGACAACTCCAACTGTACGAAGAGCTTATTGCAGAACCCCTGGGCCCTCCTCCGATGTTAACATCACTTGTCATGTTACATTGCCCCTTTGAAAGGTCACACACTGCAAATTGCCGTTGCAGTGCTTACAAAAAAATGAGGCCCCCAATGAGGTATGTGTGGGACTGACAGCACCTCCCTCGGGTCATTGTGTGTGACGCTGCAGCGGAAGCTTCCGATGACTCAATATGACGCGTGACCCGTTGCGTGCAGCATGACTGACAGGCCGAGGCTTCTGTTCCACTTCCTACTTAGAAGTGGGTTGTCCTCTGGGCCACACTGAAAATTAAAAATGGGAAAGTTCACAGAAAAGTTCATTTTTTTTCTCGTCATATAGCTTTTTTTTTTTCAAGGAGTTTTTTTTTAATTGCAACTCTACTCGTTTTAAAGTAGAACTTTTTGTCTTGTAATATGTTTTTTGTAAAATGTTTAACATTATTTTTCATTAATTACAGCTTTTTATTCTTGTAAAATTATGACTTTGTTGGCGTAAAATGACAACTTTCTGTAAAATAAGTCAGTCTTGAAAATTGGCGCGACTTTGACTATTTTCATTTTGAGGAACATGGAGTTGGGATTCGTGTCCATAATTTCATTCCCTTCTCCCACTCACAAGGAATTTGGGATCCTTTCTTCCTGATTTGGTCCAATATTAACACATTTATTGAACTTTGCAACTACCCCGTTCATATCCTCATTTTTGGCATTTCCATATATAAAATACTGAGGGTAATCTGCTTTCTTGGAACCATTCCTGATGTTATTGTTAGTTGCTCTAATGTTGTTTTTATTCTTGTCTAATAGTTTGGTATAATATTCTCTCTTCCACACTCTTAAAATGTTTGTTAACTTGGTTTTATACGTCTTACATTTTTCTGCTTTACTTTTTGTATATTATAAATCTATATAATGTGTTTTTCTTCTTACAAGCGTTTTGCAGACCCTTTGTCATCCACGGTTGATTTCTCTTCTTTCGCTTATTAGACAATTATCTTAATGGACAGTGCTTATCGTAGAGCATCATACAAATATGGCACACACGTCTGAAAATCAATTTGCCCAGCAGAACATTTGTATCACACTTTAGCAAGTTAAAATGTGAGGTGTTGCATTCAAAGACACCGTGTGATTTAACTGAATTTGCATGTTTTGAGTGTATTTTCTTAGATTTCTGATCATACTTAGACGCTTTTAAGATGATCCACTTGTTGTTTTTATTTAGTTTTTTATTTAGACCACAGGCAGTTATACTATGCAATGAAATTCTTATTCTGTTCATTCTCCCAAGAAAAGAAAGTAAACACAAGAAAAAGAATAAGAACATAAAAGAAACATAAATACCAATAAATTAAGCAACAGCAACAGAAGAGACATTTTATCATATGATATTTTATTAACAATTTATCAGACATTCCTTCAAAAATGTCCTTTTTGTAGGACGAAAACAGTTTTAGTAGCAGCATGTGTCACTCTCTAGATTTATTTGGGACCTATAAAGTCTTATTACGGACTAGTCGATGACTTCGTAATGAGACTGAGCTCTTCTGTTGCACAAAGTACATTTAGTTGCTTCATTAAATAAACTTGATAAACTTGTCCTTCCTGTTTGAACGCACAGCAAAGATCAAATTTACCAATGCGTGTTTTTTTAGGCTTATATTGATTATTTACCTATAAATTATAGCGCACGTTTCCATCACGCTGAGCTTATTACAGCCCCATTATTCCACAAATTCATTGATTTTCACTGGCTCGCAGCGCTTGCATCCCAGCACGATAACTTGGCACATTCATGGCTCAAGTTATCGCTCGCAGGTCAGAATTCCCAGCTGCCGTCTGTTGGACTGGCGGTGATGTTTGACAATGAACAACTGGGCACCGCCTGTAGCGTCTTTGGTCTAAATCCATGCTCTGTCTCACTCGGTGGGATTCCGCTCTCCAAAAGCAGTGCACATTGTGTGCATATTTTTTCATCGCATTAAATTATCATTAAAAAAAAAACACCTGATCCAAGGACAATAGGGAAAAAAATCCTTGAAGGCATTCAGCGTTTGATTCTCAGATCTGTTGCCAAACACTTTACGCTTAGGCTGCGGGTCTTCGTGCCTACGTGTGAATATCTACATATTTTTTTCATGTAAACCATTCCTAATATCGTAACTGTCCAAAGTGGGAATACTTATTGTGAGCACTACCTCAATTTTTGGGTCATAAATTTCACCAGATCTACACCAGTTGTTACTGGAATCCTCTTCCATGATGACACCGCCTTCCTTCCGTTTGAGGATGCCCTATGGGTGCTCGGTTGTGTTCAGGTATGGAGGACACATACTTGGCCACTCCATCACCTTCAACGTCATCGGCAAGACACTTGTCGACTTGGAGGTGTGTTTGGGCTTCTTATCATCTTCGAAAAACTGCCACACAGTCCAGTTTCTACTGCAAACTGTCACAGTATATGTTGGAATTCAGGCCCAGACTATGATGCTACCATCACCATGCTTGACTGTAGGCAAGACCCAATTATCGTATACTACGCACATATGTTGCCATCTATTTCGACAATAACCACTTGCAAGATCGGGAGAACTCTAAAGATGTTTGTCCTTGCATGTAAACGAAAAACACTCTGGTTCAGGGACTCTATTACGAGCTCTGCTTGGCACACATAACCACAAAAAAGTCATTAAATATATGGATTTTAGTCTTGAACCAGAACACATGGACACAGCGGTTACCCAGTGCAACAACAAGGACATCCATTGACTGCAAGTATCGCAGCATCATCAGCAAAGTCGAGCGTCTAATCAGCCTGAAAGCGTTGTGATGTGTTCTTTTCTCTTTGCGCTGCCAAAAACATCTGAATTGTGCCACTACAAACCCAGCCTCAGGAACTGCATGACACATCTCTGTGTAGGACTTTTATGTTAACCCTTTTAATCTCATGCATTCATAAAACCCTTGAGTGCATGTGTCTCGCTTCAGAAGCGTGTACACCTTCCTTCCTTTTAATGAGAGTGGAACACTCCCATGAATCCCAACATGTTGAATCTATATTTAGCTTGTAGCCTACAGCTATGTTCTCACTTATCATACGGCTTTGGACACATGACTCCAAACCTGATGGCGTTAAGGATGATGAAGGTGAAGCCCGCTGCCAGTCAGCCTCGTATCTCAGGAGACGTCAATGAAAGGTGTTTGTGAACTTGTAGAAATATCACTGGCAGTAATGATGTGGCATCATGATTGTTTTTGGCAAAGCCTATAATGTTGACTGTCTGGAGGGGATTTAAAGAAATAGCAATGTGTTGGGTTTCTAATGTCACCTCTGTTCATTTGTGATGCAGGACACGCGCATGCTTTTTGAACGGTTGGACTTTTAAAAGTACACCCACCCACATGTAGGTCTCAAGTGTGTTTTAAGAAATCCCAGAAACAGTTTTTTTTTTTTTTTTTCCCCAAGCAATTTAGCTGTGTCGAATGAATCTACTGTAGGATGAATTTGCCAGAGAAACATCACTGGTGGTTTCTGTTTCTTGAATTAGATTGAAGTGATAACAGTAGGGTGACCAAGCATTCTGTCACGTCCTGGCCTGGCCGTGATGAAAATGTCCCGGTTTTCATTACTTTTCATTGGGCACTTAAATTGACCACCTTAGGGCACTCTGTTGCATGTGACGTAATCCTTGAAAGGCTGCTGGAGAACAGTAGAAAAATTGCAAGAATTTACATTTTGCACTGTTGGCTCTTAAGAAGGTTCTAAGTAGAGCTTCAAAATGCAAAAAGAATAAGAGTGAGACAAAAAAAAGCATTTGAGGAAGCAATTTATTGCAACCAAGCATTAAAGTGAAATGGGCTGATCACAGATCACAGATGCTGTCTGATCGTTATTGGACTGCACTCTGCACCAGTAACAACCTTCATTTGGGCCGAGGGTTGTCCTGTGTCTTGACGGACAGCCAATCGGATCCTCTGGCTCAGGGCCGGTGACACTTTTTGGGCCTACCACTTGACCTTTTTGTTCCATAACCCTCGGGATCTTTAAGAAGCTTTTAATGACTGTCTTGCTGCATCCAACCTCGACGCTGCGAGAGGCCTTGCCCATGCAGCTCAGCAATCCGTTCAAAGAGAGAAAGCTTGTTTTGGGACATGTTTTCCACACGGCACAGTGGAGGGGGCGCCATCATGATCCGGGGTGCTTTCTCCTTCAATGGAAGAAATGGAGCTTCAGGTTGTGCAGGGTCGTCAAACGGCAGCTGGCTATGTGGAGATGTTGCAGGGGTCATCCCTCATGACTGAAGGTCGTCGTCTGTGTGGTAACGACTGGGTTTTTCAGCAGCACAACACTGCAGTTCACAATGCCCACCTGACAGAGGACTTCTTTCAGAGGAATAACGTCACTCTTTTGGACCATCCTGCTTGTTCCCCTGATTTAAATCCAATTGAGAACATTTGGGGGTGGATGGCAAGGGAAGTTGACAAAAATGGACATTGGTTCTAGACAGTGGATGCCCTCCATGAAACCATCTTCACCACCTGGAGCAACATTCCCACTAGCTTCCTGGAAACACTGGCATCAAGCATGCCCAAACCAATTTTTGAGGTGATTAACAAGAATGATGTAGCTACACATTACTGGGTCCTTTTTTTAAATATTTTATTTCTATTTTAGGAGGGTTTCTGTTTTTTTTTCCATTGTCTTAAACTTTTGATCAGCGAATGAACAGCCTATTTCAGTTCATTGGTTGTTTGCAATAAATTGCTTACTCAGGAATTTTTTTTATCCCACTCAAATTTTTTTCTTTTTGCATTTTGAATCTCTACTTAGAACCTTCTTAAGATCCAAGAGTACAAAATGTAAATTGCATCGCAAAATTTGTTCATATTTTTTAGTTATTTATTTATCCAGTAAGACTAATTAGTTTAGTAAGCTATTTTTATTTTGCATGCTGATTTTTATGGTATAGAAGAGACATTATTTTTATCATATTTAATTTAAGAGATAAATTTGCTACTGAAACTTATCAAATAGATATTTTATTGATAATAAAACATGTTGAGTAACCTATCTGAATTTGTGTCTTTGGTTAAGGTAGTATTTTGTGATATAATCATTTTCTATCCATACAGAGGAGTCGTACTTTAAAATGTATTGAAATGATAAGGTATCTTTAAATACACTTTGAGTATCATCTGAGTATCTCATTGCCGGGCCGAATATCCTGGTTTTCGGTAATAAAAATATTGTCATCCTAGGTAACGCCACACGAAAATTGTCCCTTTTGCTCCTTTTGACAAAAAAATGTCCCATTAGAAACTATTGAAAAAGCCATTTTTTTAAAAAATAGCTCAATGCAATGCTTTGTTAACCCTTTAACAGTCCGGGATTTTTTTTTGGTGTGGCTAAAACACTTACAAAAGTAACACCCAAAGTTCATGTAAAGCTGTCATAGAACCATTATAGAGCACAGGCATCGCTTTGGGCTCTTTTGAAAGCTAACAGGCTGTTTTTTTTCTCCCCAGCAGTCAGAATCTGTCTGTGCTACTGACTCGACTGAGCGATTTGAGTTTGAATACATCGACAGGATCTTTTTTGCAGAAACGAGCCTTCCAAATCATTAGTGGCTTGAGTCCTGACCTAATTCCATTTCAAATTTGACAGTGATACCACAAAAATGTAGTATTTTACACAGGTTTTTCTCAAGTAAGGATCATGTATTCCAAAGGTGTGCTATTTGGAGACTGTTGGCCAAAATTGGTGTAAGTCTTCACTAACTCCGTGCAAACACTCCTCCATGGCTTCCTGACGCTCTATCGTGTCTTCCAAGGCCATTTTGTCATGCTTGTTTGTAAAAATACTAGTAAAGACAGAAAAACAGCTTCAAAGGTGCAACATTGATGCAACGTTGACGCACAATCCATATTTTCCTTTTCTCATTAACTTGGGAGTTCCTTGCGTTTATGACAAAAGCCCACCCATCAACCACAATTTTATTGGCTATTCAATACCTCAGTCTTCATTAAGATTGGCTGGAACTGGCCTGAGCTACAGTACTTATGCCACAGTAGATGGGGTTGTCTGTTGGGTTGAGGGACAGCTGGCTGAAATGATCTCTCAGTAGGACTGTGAAGCCTAGCAAAGTTGTTAGGTCTTTGTTGGTGCATTGTCTATGCTGCATGCATTCTCTGATGTCTTTATTCACTGCATCTCACTTTTAGTTTGCTAATCCCTCTTGTACTTATCTGTTTGATTTTTCGCAGAGCCTTTTTTTGCTCTGTCGCCTTTTGTTTCCATTCTGGCAACAAAACTGTAAGAAACTGCCCCGGCTCCTGGCTAATTAAAGACTTTTACCTGCACTTAAACTCTGTCTCTGCATCCTGAGGTCACGACCATGCGTCACCGTGACAAAATATGCGCATTTCACAAAAATGATTGAAAGTATGCAGCAGCAGTCAGTGTGTCTTCATGTAAGACATGGTGAGGACTAACTACTTAGATTCACTGTACCATTGCCACCGTAACAGGACCTTATTTGTTCCTCGTCCTAGGAACAACACTTCCTCTTGGGACGAATGGAGAGACGTGTTTAGTGTTGGAATTGCACTGCTTTTGATATGCTCAGGTCAGAATAAAGTTCTAAAAGAGTGTCAGACTGCAGACTCTGTGGGGACCTACGCTGTGCCTCCGTCTGCCGAGAGATTTGGCTTGCCGTGATGTGCTTGCGTTAACTGCCCAAAAAAAAGGAACATGATTAATTAAATAAATTAGATACCACCGTAGACGTGTTATTTTTGAAAGCCCAAATATACATGTGTGTGTATATACAGTGTATAAACTGTATATGTGTGTGTAAATATATATATGAAATATATATATATATATGCACATATATGTATATGTATATATATTTACAGCAGTGTTTGGGATATGTGTGTGTGTTTGCGTGCGTGCGGCCTTGCTAATAAACTCTACCTTTCAAAAGTTTTAGAAAACCCAAATTTTTCCAGTTATTGATTGAAATTCAAGTTGTTCAAGACCAATGAATAGCTTGAAATGGTAAAAAAAGAAGTGGTTACCTTGAGGTTAATAAAAAGGTAAGGTTACCCAAAACTGAAAAATAATGTCTATTTCAGCATTACACAAAAAGGCCCGTTTCAGGTGGTTCAGGTGGTTCCGGCCTCCTCTGTCGGCATAAAAACAGCGTTCGGAACACACTGTGGCACTGTACCCTCGTGAACATCAGTTGAACAGCTTTGTACTGGAGAAAGTAACGAGTTTGCTACTAAAATGGCAAGGAAAAGGCAATTAACAATGGACCGCTTAAACACTTAAAAATGTAGGTTTTTCCTCCAGCAAAATTGGAGTGTTCTAAAACTTTTGACCATATATATACATACCTATTTATATATTTACAGCAGTGTTTGGGAAGAGGACGTTTTGTGTCATTAGGGTCACATGTAACAGAATGAAAAGACACACTAAGAGGCACTCTGCCCGTTACCCAGATGCTGGGGCAGCTGTTTTTTTGTACTACACGTAGAATGCCAGTTCCATTTTTTTTTTGAGCTATTTTAAGAACAGCAAAATAAGGAAGGCTTTTTGGGGGATTACTTCCACTTGGTTACTTGTTGGCTTTTATAGCTATGTATACAATGGTTGCTCAACTTTATTGCTGTAGTGTCGCCTGCTGGATGAAAAGGGAACTTCATCCTCACCCATAAAAACGGAGCACTTCTGCTCCGTCTTGTTTTATAGGTAATTCCATAAATGTCCTTTTTACGTGCAGTAAAAAGGGCAACCTTGAATGTTTTTTGCTTCAGCCTTCTTGTTCTCAGTGAGAAATTGTATTTTCCTACCATTTTGGTTGCTGTCTGCTTGGATTCTCAGTCGTATATTTTCCCTAATAAAGAAATCATGAGCAGAATCACATGTGACGTGACAGCATCGCCATCTGTTTTCAGGCGAATTAAATCCTAATCACCACATCTAATTTGGTATGCTCTCGGCAAATCTGTTTTTTGATCAAAAAAAAAAAAACCCTGTCAAAAGGTTTTAGGAAATTGCTGCACCCAGAGGACTCTGGCAGTTTTTTGGGGTTGAGAGAGGTACAATGTGCCCTCTGTGAGAATGAATGGCTAGCCTTTTAAATAATATTGACGACAACAGCATTAGTCTGTGTGTAAGTGTGTGTATTGCGTAATTGAAGACGTTTTGGATGTCACCTTCATCTTCTCCCCACTCCAGGCACTGGCCTTACTATCAGGAATATCTCCAAAAAGAGACAACACAAAGACAACTTTTTTTCTGACTTCATGGAAAGTCACATGGAGTTCGCCCTTGTAAATGAGACAGACTGTCCTGCCCTTTTTTGGTGCTGCTGTTTCTAAAAAGGCACTACTTTGAAATTGTACACAAAGAAGAAGTCAAATGAACCCAGGTTAATACATCACAGCGTAATAGAAACATGCCCCTCAGTGACTTGGGCCACATAGCAGGTTGGATGAAAGTGCACACAGCATATGGAGCACCGTGTGTACTTTGTGAGCCTCTTTTTACGCTTTTAGCAGCAACACTTGCTTACGTTGTTGAGCTAAAATACTGTTAAAAAAAATCAATACTGCTAGAGGCCATGCAGTTGCATCGTTTCCACATCATTGCTTCTCTGTATCGCCTCTGATCCTTCCAGGAAAATGTTCGGGATGTGGGAAAATGATGCAGAGAAGGTCCTGATCACATTTGAATGGTTTGAATGGTTATGAATTGCCATGCATATATATATATATATATATATATATATATATATATATATATATATGGGCTGTCTCATACAGGGCCCAGAAATATAATGCAGTACATTTTTATGCTTTAATATCACATATATGTAAATTATTACCGAAAACATTTATTATTATGACCAAAAATCAGGCAGGCTCACGAATGCTGAATCATGAATATGCGGGGATCCAGTGTAATTATTTTCCCATTTCAATGTGGCCCCAAAACTCCTTCGCCTATAATTGATATATATTATTAATATAACCAAATCATCATCACACAATAGGAATAGTAATAACAAGCTGATTGAGGAATAGTAACAATACAGCAGATTTTGTGTCATCCTCCTTGATGGATACCCTTGTAATTGTTATTCCGAGCCTCAGCCCCCTGCTGTCTTGCGGTATCTGAAAGGATCAAGACGCTTCTCCAAGCTCCTTTTATCATGTGCTATAGATGTAAAGCCCACACTGCAACACAGCAGAGGAAGGAAGCTGCTTCCTCAACTGTTCAGCAAAACATAAACGAAAGATAGAGAGGGGGGAGAATACTTTTGGTATTCTCAATTTGCAGACGCTGGGAGGCATGAGGAATACAAACAAGGGTTTTTGGAGGCAGAGGCGAAGTCTTTTTTTACACAAACTTCTTGTCGAATACAGAAGCCCAGTCACTGGCTCGAACAAATTAAAATGCACACGCCTTATTTTTATTTGTGCCTCTTAACTTGTGAATGTGTTTAACATTTAAATGTTTATGATTGTAGTTTGTCGTGGTGTAGAAGTACACTGCACCTGCATCACGCTCAGGGGTGTTTCTAATATTTTGTCCCTCTTCTGTAGCTTATAAGGTTATCAAAATGTTATTAACAAGGATGTACTGCAAAGGACAAACATGTTGTTTAATGAATTGCGTAGTTGTTTATTATTCCCCATAGTAGTCGCAGTTACCCGACGTGTGTTTCCTTACCTGCGCATGTTTTGCTGTCATTTTCGTGTTTGTGCTGTGATTGTACTTAGTGTTCTGTCTAGTGACAACCCCCACAATGTACCCAATATTTATATATTAATATAAAATGCCCAGAGTGTGTGGGCCGCACTAACACTAAACTTTGATGTCCAGTCGGGGTCCACAAAATATGCCCGCAGTTGGAGACCCTTGCTTTAGCTGTACCTAATGATGGAATTTCCATAAGGTAAGTGAATGCATCTGCGGCCGAGTGGTTAGCATGTTGGCCACACAGTCAGGAGATCTGGAAGATCAAATCTTCCCCCCGTGTGTGTGTGTGGCTTTTCTGCGGGTACTCCGGTTTCCTCCCACATTCCAAAAACATGCACGTTAGGTTAATTGTCCTAAATTGTCCATAGGTATGAATGTGAGTGTGAATGGTTGTTTGTCTATATGTGCCCTGCGATTGGCTGGCGACCAGTCCAGGGTGTACCCCACCTCTCGCCCGAAGGCAGCTGGGATAGGCTCCAGCATACCCGTGACCCTAGAGAGGAGAAGTGGCATAGAAAATGGACGGATGGATGAAGTGCTGAAGGTCTTATGGGACAAGATGCAGCTTGCCATACGGTAGATAGCCACTAGAGGGAGGCAGGAGGCGAGGGGAAGTGCACTTCACGGTTGTGTTGTTGAAGCAGTTGTACCTCATGCAGGGATAATGATCACCAGAGGCACAGCTAACAGCAAAAACAAATCGATAACGTGACCAAACGTCCTGTTTTGCCAGGTCTTGTCCTGCTTTCATAGTCCCTTAGTCCAGGCCATCCTGAGTTTGTTTATTTGTTTTTTTTTTTACATTTTGAAACTGTTCTGCATGTCATTTTTCTATAATGTCTTTATTATTTACATCATTACATTGAAAAGTTTGTGAGAGCTATTTTTGTTACAACTGGATTTGCTTATCCAGCGAATATTATGTCCTGTTTTTTAGTTATTTAGGGTCTTTCAGGTAATTTGAACAGGCCGATTTGTCTAGTACAGAAGAAACATTATATTTTTAGCATAATAAAACATGTTGAGGAACCTCTGTGAATCAAATTTACATCTGAATTTGTGTCTTTAGTTATAGATAGTATCTTGTGATGGAACCATTTTCTATCCATAGAGAATGCATACTTGAAATGCATTGAAATTATAAGGCATCTTGGAGTAAACGTTGAGTATTATTTGAGTTTCTTATTACCCGGCTGGGAGTCCTGGTGTTTGATCATCAAAATATCACCCTATCTAACCGAGTGAATGCTTCGCCTCTGACATTCCACAACCATCTAGAAAATGGACAAAGTTTAACAAGAAGATCGTGAGTCCCCCGTGCCAATCTGCGCTTCATTATGCTGCTGATGGAGTAGACGCGGACTCTGGGCCTTGCAGCAATTTCAAAAAACGGAGTTGGGGAGGCCTCATAAATATTCTGCGGCCTGTAAACGATTAAATTATTTCCCTGTTGCATCAAAGTCCCACGAAAGTTGTATTCGGCTTTCACAGCAACCGCAAAGCATGCACACTCCAACACACCTACACACGCACACACATGACCTCACCCTGCAGGTCCGTTTGGGCCATTTAAACCGGAGTCATTTATGGTATGTTTAACAAGACAGGAAACACATGACACTGATGAGAGGTGGCAAATAAATACATGCTTTTTGAAAAAAACAATTGTCCCTCCTGCCAGTTATTAACGATAGATCGAAATAGAAATGAATACAGACTTCTAAAATGAATAGAAAAGCTCAAAATAAGCCACAATGTCAAAGCCCATAGCAAGCACATGCACACAGCATAGTGTACTTGTTATACATTACATAATTAATGTATTTGCTTCTTCCGCCAGTTATTACTAATAACTGCCACCTTGCACCACTAATCTAATATTGAATTATACACTGTCTGTATATAATGAGAGAGCCGCATATTTAGATTTGCTCTTGCGGTGAACCTGTTCTAGGTGGAAATAAATAGAAAGATTAAAGTTGAACCAGTTAATCAGGAAGCAATAACGAGTTTGACACATGCGAAATTACCACTGTAGACAGGATTATAGCACACATGAAAACTGTTGTGTCTTGCGTCAAACACAATCAAGAAATCTAATTTGTGAAGAGAGAAAGTCACTTAGGCTTTATTTCATTCATTTCAATAAAATATTTGAGGAAAAATAATTCATATGGATATATACGTACAGTATAAACGGCATAGCACAGAGGGACGTTCATGAACCGTAACTTTGGACCTTTGCACCGTATTCTCACAAATAATCATAAATATATCAGCAAGGCACTCGTACATCCCCCTAGTCGCATTTGACAGATAATAAATAGGTTTATTGGCAGAATTACAGGTCATGTAAAGCTTTGATTGGGTTAAATAATGAGTAGAACAGTATGTACCACACCGACGTGAATATGAATATAAGATGACCCCTCTTTTTCAAGACACGTTTTTGACAAAATCAAGACGGAAAAGTCAGACAATCTTTGTTTTCTTTTCAGGATGACTTTTCATTGGGGCCGCACGGTGGTCTAGTGGTTAGCATGTTGGCCACAGTCAGGAGATCGGGAAGACCTGGGTTCGAATCTCCGTCGGGCATTTCTGTGTGGAGTTTGCATGTTCTCCCGGGTTTGCATGTTTTCTCCGGGTACTCCGGTTTCCTCCCACATTCCAAAAACATGCATGTTAGGTTAATTGGCGACTCTAAAAATTGTATGAATGTGAGTGTGAATGGTTGTTTGTCTATACTGTATGTGCCTTGCGATTGGCTGGCGACCAGTCCAGGGTGTACCCCGCCTGTCGCCCGAAGTCAGCTGGGATAGGCTCCAGCATACCCCCGTGACCCTAATGAGGAGAAGCGGCATAGAAAATGGACGGATGGACTGTTTCGTTGATCACCATCGTCTTAAAATTAGCATCATTGCTCCTCCTCCGTGGTTTGCTTCCGCCTTTCCTTTCACCCTGAAGCCATTGCCATTCACATCCTTGGTGAACAGTGATTGGCTGAAAGAAGAGTTTCTATCACGTGACGAGCAGTCTTTTTCTTAGACTAAAAATAGTCTTATATTGGGGTCAATACGGTATTTTATGAAGCATTCACACTTCACTCTTTATGTCAGGGATTCCCATCATTAGGATCAGTTTTGAAGCATGTGCAGTTTGAGTTTTATTTATGTTTGTTGTTAAACTACACAAATGTCCTCCATTTTCTTTATTGTTAGTTTATGTGCAGTGTTTGTCACTATTATGGCAATGCATGATATATTTGGGTACCTGAGGAGGAATGACATTTCTAATTTGAGCTGAAAAAGGTTGGGAAACCCTGCTTTATGTTAAGGCTCTTCGGGACATAAGGCATTTTTGGCTATCAAGTGCCCAGCTGCATTATTGCAGAAGTAAACATGAGAATAGGAAGAGAAGAGTTTTATAATCCTCACCATGTGGTTATAGAAACATCCTCTTGTGCAGCTATTAACATTTTTAAGTCAGTCCAGCATCCTGAATGTCTCATTTGAGCATCCTCATGGAAGCTTCGAGAGACTCAAAGTCAGTGATAATCCTGTTTCTATGATAAGTGGTACATGCCAAAGCCCAGAGGAGTAGCATATAGTCCTAAAGGTGCAAAAGGCATCATGGGTCTGTGGTGGTATGCAGAGAAGGACTGTCCGTACATGGCGCCAAGTGTCAGCGGCAACCGTAGACCCGGTTGCATCAATGCTCCGGCGGTCACCGCCGCCGTCTTGGCATCAGCGGCCATCTTCAGTTTCTCCATCTCGGCCTCCTGGAGCCTCTTAGCTTTCGCTCGGCGGTTCTGGAACCAGATCTTCACCTGCGTCTCAGTGAGGGTCAGGGCGGAGGAGAACTCTGCCCGCTCTGCGATGGACAGGTACTGCTTCTGATGGAACTTTCTCTCGAGGGCCAGGAGCTGGGATGTGGTGAAGGGTGTGCGGGGCTTGCGGTTGGTCTTGTGTTTCCTCAATTGACAGGCAGGACTGACACGACCTGGGGCATCAAAGAAACAGATGAGTAGGGATCTTACAATTTTATTCCTATAGCAACAAAACAGTTACGGTATCTTAAAGCACTTTCCACGTGGACCCTGCTCCTCATGAAGCACCCTAGAGAGTCTGGGTTCTCTTCTGTTTCTATCAGTCTAATGAGATCCACGACAAGAGCTGTATCCAAAAATTGTCAAGACACTTTACACATGGTGCAAGGTCCTTGTACAGCAAAGAAAAACACACTTTGGCAACAGAGGCAGGGAAGTAATCCTCGACGGGTTGGGGTTGGGGTACAAAATCTAACCAGCTGCCACAAGACCTGTATCCAAAGTAATTACCTTTACAAAAGATAATAATGCTCACTTGTGATTGACACTGTCATAGAGGTATTCATTTAGCGTGTTTATTATTGTGCTTGTTGAAGTGTGTTCCATTATACAGAGAAGTGTTTAGAATAATTTGAATGCGTTATTCAGCTACGAGGAGCAAAAGGACGGATAAAAAAAAGTGTAAATTTAACACGACATGCCAGAATTTAAACAAATAGAAACGAGAAGATGCAATTTTGCCTCAGATTAAGATCCCAATTACTGTTACAAACACTATAATGAATTTTCTTTTAGAATGTGCTCATGTTAAAAATAACCGTTGTAATGGATTAACAGCTATAAATCGAATGTATCCCATTAGAAAAACAATAAATACTACTAATGCTGTCAATAAGTGAACATTATTATTACATTAAATTTGTTTGTGGCTGGAAATGTTACATGATGAAAACAAATATGCTGAAAACAATATTGTAAAAATATTAGAAGTGAAAATACAATAAAACGTTACGGCTTACGGGGTTGAGAGGAAGGCATGCTGCCGGTGACCCACTCCTCCGTCTCGGATGTTTCCGACTTGACCGGGGATGACGGCGCGGCCAAGAAGCTCTTCCGACCGTAAACCGAACAAAATCCCGTGGGTGACGCCACCACCGAGCCGACTTCTCCCCCGCGGCGGACCACCGTCTTCCTTCCGGACATGATCGCCTCCACGCTGAATGGATGATGATGTCGCTGCGCCACCGGAGGAGAACCTCTTTCCTCCTCGGACGAACTGGAGCCCAAATCCTTCGTGGTCTCCCGAGAAGACATCTCCAAAGGCCGGTACTAGTCCAGAAAAAGGCGTGGAGCACAGCACAGGTGTGTATCTACGTATGTTCTCCGATGTGTTGTGTTGTATAGATGCTGTCAAGTAGCGTGTGCAGGCATTTGTATATACGTCACGTGATACTAACTCTTCTTTCAGCCAATCACCGTTCACCAGGATGTGAATGGCAATGCCTTCAGGGTGAAGGGAAAGGCGGAAGTTACAGTAGTTTGGTCTCGGGGACGGAGCAACACTAAAAAGTGGGGAAAAACATTAATATATATAGCGTTTGTAACATTTTCAGCAACACTGCAACACTACAGTGGTGTGAAAAAGTGTTAGCCCCCTTCCTGATTTCTTTTTTTTTTTTTTGCGTTTTTGTCACACTTAAATGTTTCAGATCATCAAACAAATTTAAATATTAGTCAATGACAACACAACTGAATACAAAATGCAGTTTTTAAATGAAACTTTTTATTATGAAGGGAGAAAAAAAAGCCAAAACTACATGGCCCTCTGTGAAAAAGTGATTGCCCCCTAAACCTAATAACTGGTTGGGCCACCCTTAGCAGCAACAACTGCAATCAAGCGTTTGCGATAACTTGCAACGAGTCTCTTACAGCGCTGTGGAAGAATTTTCACTCATCTTTGCAGAATTGTTGTAATTCAGCCACATTGGAGGTTTTTCCAGCATGAAGCGCCTCCTGATTCAGGTCAGGACTTTGGCTAGGCCACTCCAAAGTCTTCATTTTGTTTTTCTTCAACCATTCAGAGGTGGACTTGCTGGTGTGTTTTTGGGTCATTGTCCTGCTGCAGAACCCAAGTTGGTTTCAGTTCACAAAGCCATTTCTAAAGCTTTGGAACTCCAGCGAACCACAGTGAGCGCCATTATCCACAAACGGCAAAAACATAGAACAGTGGTGAGCTTTCCCAGGAGTGGCCGGCCAACCAAAATTACCCCAAGAGCGCAGCGACAACACATCCAAGAGGTCACAAAAGACTAGCGTTGGGCATTGTTTGAATCAAAACGATTCCTATTCCGATCCCCATCCTTCATTTCGATTCTGGTTCCTAACAATTCTCGATTCAGATGCTTTTTAGAGGCGGGGTCATAAAAGTTTGCATGGTTTAAATGAGGGCGCTAACCAGAATTCTTTTTGGATGAAATGTCTGCTGTTCTCCATGAATTGTTTAATTATATTAATTTTTTTTAAACCATCTTTACTATGAATTTCTTACAGGGCTATTTTCAACCAGTATATAAATATCAAAGCATTCATCTTGAACATAAATGTTATGAAGTTTCTCTTTACAGGAGTAGTTTCGCAAAAGATCTTTACTTATGAAAAATAGTATACTTTGTTTGCTGCCTCAGTGTTGGTGTAAGCTATTTTTTATGAAGCACTTATTTGATGAACACGGGTAAACAGGATATAGCTGAAACCGCTCTTATTTTGAAGGCTGGGAGTGTGTCGTGTGAGTTGAGAAGGTCCTTTGACTGTTTCTAATAGAGACTTACTGTGCAAATGAATAAACTTGCCTCGCCGTAGCCCCATCCTTTATTTACACCCAACTTCCACATCAGCTAGCATCCTGAAACCCTGGGTTACATTGCCATGAGACAGACATCATTTATTCTTTGACTTCCCTGATTCTGACTGCTTAGAGGAAGTCTGATGTAGCGCATTAAAGATGAGCTACTGGGTTATTTCTACACCATGAATAAAACATTAGTCATGTTGATCATGCACACTCCTTTGGATGATATCATTGTGTTGCAAATGTTGCACTGAGCCTTTTTATGAAGTTAATCCAAACTTTTTACGCAGTTCTTCTACGCTGGTAATCGTTGGCTTCTTCTTTGTTGGTGTCCCCAGTCCCCAGCCCCAGTCCCCAGTTTTTCCAGTCGGTGAAGTGGGCATTGAAACTAGGAATTAACTTAATTGATGCCGGGGCTTGCGCCGGGGGGGGCGGCTTGCGGTGCCCCCCCTGGACTGACACGTGCCGCGGGCGCCTCTGCGCTCTTGGGGCGGGTTCGGCGGTCTCCGGGGGGCGGTGCTGGTGCTTCGGGTGGCCCGTGTGCTGTCGCGGCGGCCGGTGGTTGCTGCGCTGTGGCGGCTGCTGGGGCGCCGGGCCAGCTGGTGGGTTGGGGCTTGGTCATGCTTGCGGGTACTGTGGGCCTGGGTGGCGGGGTGGGGGTGGGGGGGGCGGGTGCCCTGGGGCCGGGCTCGCTGGGGGGGGTCGTGCTCTGCCGGGCGCTTGGGCGTCTGTCGCCGTTGCGCTTTGTGCGCTGCCGGGCCGCTGTCTGTGTCCTCGCCTCCCCCGGTCTGTCTGTGGGCTTGTCGGGGGTGGGGCTCCGGTGCGCGGGTGGTGCGCTGTCGGCTCTGGTGGCATGTGGCTGGTCTGGCTTCTGGTGGTATGTGGGGGCCGTCGGCTGGTCGGCTGCTGGTCTCGCCTTCTCGGCGCTGGTGCTTGGCCTCCCTGCGGCTTGGGGTGTGGTGCTCCCGCTCTCTCTTCGGGGTTTGCTGGCCCGCGGGTCTCGGTTGGCGCTGTGTGGTGGTTCGCCTGGCTGCTCGCCCGTTTTCCCGCCTGCCTGCTCGGTTTCCCGCTCTCCTCCTCGCTGACTCCCCTGTCTGCCTCGCTGGCGGCGTCCTACCGCTGGGGGGGTGTGGCCGGGTGTCTTCCTGCTCCCCGGCAGTCTGCGCTCTCCGCCCCTGGGTTCTGAATCGTATGTCTGGGACCCCGGGGTCCCCGGCTCCGCTGCTCCTTGGGTTACCAACGGGGGATAGGGTGGGGCTTCCGGGTGTCGGGCAGTCGACCACTGTGTGTGTGTGTGTGTGTGTGTGTGTGTGTGTGTGTGTGTGTGCGCGCTTGAGTAAGTAAGAGTGTGTATGAGCGTGCGCATAGGGGTGTGTTTGTGCGTAGGAGCGTTTATGTGCGTGTGTGTGGGTGCGTAGGAGTGTGTATGTGCGTGCGTGTGTGTATTTTTATTTATTTATTTATTTTAGTTATTTATTTGGGGGGGGCATACAGGGGTTTGCTCCGTGGGGTCAGGTGCTGGGCGATACATCTCTGCCGCCCGTGCCTCCGCCGGGTGGGTGGAGGGTGTGCCTCCTGCATCCCTTGGCGGGGCGGCCCTGTGTCGGGGGTCGGGCGGGGGTTGGCCCGGGGCGGGCCGGGCTCCGCTCCCTGGGGGTGGGGGTGGCGGTGGGGGAGAATTGGCGCTTCCGGCGCGGGCGGGCTTCTTTCCAGCTGTGGAGGCGTCTCTGGGCCTGCCGGTTTGTGGCCCCCGGTACCCGTCTGCCTTTGTGGGGTGTGATCTCTCGCTGGTCTCGGGGGTTGGCAGTCCTCCGGCCCGCTGGCGCCCTGTCCTTGGCTGGGATTACCTCTCTTCGGCCCCTTACTGGTCTTCCCGGGGGGGGGGGGCTCTCTGGGCTGGCTCTTGGGGCACTGTTCTTTGTGCTGCCTGCCCCTATGGGCCTGGTGGCCTTCTGGCGGCCGGGGCCCGGCCTTGCTATTTGGGGCGGGGCTCTCTGGGAGGTGGAAGGCGGCCCCTTTCCTTTCATGCACTCTCAGTGACAATCACACGCCCACACATTCCTGCACCTTTATATATATATGAAGTCTTCCTTACATACAGAGATACCTGTACATATGCACACTCACAGTACATACGTACTTCCCCACATTACTCACTGAGTTATCCAGGGTGTTATTATGTTGTTGGTTTTATTACAGCGACGGTGATTTCAGCAGTATGACTATATATATATATGTGTGTATGTGCGGTATATATGTGTATATATATATATATATATATATATATATATATATGTATATATGTATTTATGTATGTGTATGTATGTATATATGTGTGTATATGTATTTTTTTTTTTTTTACAATGATGTGCATTACAGTAACTTTGATTCTATTCACTATCATGGATAATCATTTCATTACTACAGTTATGTGTGACTGTTTCAATGCGGTATTATCATGGTGATCACTATCATAATTCATCATTTCATGACTGCTATTGTGTGCGACTGTTTCAATGCAGTATTGTCATTGTGATCACTGTCATAGGTCATCATTTCATGACTGCTATTATGTCTGATTGTCATTGACAGCTTTGTCATTGTGGTTGTTGATATTGATTTGTCCTTTATCCTTGTTCGTCTTTATAGTTGTCACGGACATTTATTTGCTGATGTCGTTCGGTATGTTTCTGTTGTTCTGTCACAATTGTTGTTGTTGCTGCTGTTGTCCTTGTCTCTTGTCTCTCTTTTTTTTGTTTTTGTCCCCTCTCGCCCCCCCCCCCCCCCCCCCCCCCCCCCCCCCCCCCTCCCCCTTTCCTTTTCTCTTCTTCTCTGTCCCCTCCTGCTCCGGTCCGGGCGCTCCAAATTTGCTTTATAACAAGCATCAAGGTCGAATACATTTTGTATGACAGGGGAAGTGTATATCACACTTCTCTCTGGCAGAGTAAATCTGTTGAGCACTTGACGGCATTTAGGTATACAATTCTATCTGCTTTAAAGGCTGGACAGGACAGGGGGGAAAAAAAAAAAAAAAAAAAAAAAAAAAAAAAAAAAAAAAAAAAAAAAAAGAAACTAGGAATTAACATTAAAAAAATGTGAACGATCCCGAGAAAATCTGCATTTTAGTCCCGCTTCCCATCGATGCTTGAGACTCGAAGCACACCTTTACAAAAGACACCACAGCAACATCCAAAGAACTGCAGGCCTCACTTGCCTCAGTTAAGGTCAGTGGGCCTCATTCATGAACATCTTCTTAAAAGTCTTCTTAAGAAGTGTACTTAAGAAGGTGCGGGTTGGAAACTGCGCCACATTCACAACACGTTCTTAAGTAGGGATAATCGTTCGCACCGGTGTTCTTAGGTTGATGAATGCCAACTGCGATGCCCGTGCATGTGAGGCCTAATTTGCATAGGTCATCGCCTATTATTTCCTATATAGGGTCAAAAATGTGCCGTGCGCAACAGGCAGCTGGAGGCGGAGATGGCAACGCGCAAGGGCAAGACTGAGGAGCAGCTGGACAACAAATGAAAGAAAAACTTAAATTCTACTGCAATAGAGGTGCTTTTACAAGGAGTGAGCGAACACAAGACCACCTTATTTTCACGTGTATCCACCGGTCATCAGGCCATCCAAAAAGAGTCGGCATGGAGCACCATTGCAGGAAACATAAATGCCGTTTCCACGGACAAACGCGCCACCGCAGAGGTTAAAAAGAAGTGTTTTGACTTAAAATAGACTCAAAAAAAAGATTAGACTGCACCGGAGGGATCTGGAGGAAACGGGAGGTGAGCCATCAATCAGAAACCAAACCATTTCGGAAACTCTAGAAAATATTTACACAATCATGATGGAAAAATAAAGTCAAAATACATAGTTTGTGTGTGACACTTTATTTTTTCTGTGGTTACATTTGATTAGACGCTGCCTAATTAATACAGCAGCCCCGTGCTCTGGCTCAAGACGTGGCTGGGGGCGCATGTCGTTATCTGGGGGTGCTTTGTGCGCAATCGGCACACCACGTTTCATTGCGATGTTATTCTGATGATCCTGCACACCTGCAAGAACAGAGAGGGAAGCCTGAAGCCTGAAGTGGGACATCAAATATTCATTTGTTCTTAGATCTAAGAACTGTGAGTTAACACGTTTCGTGAATGCCAAAAATCTTTGTAAGAAGGCTTTAAGAACACATTTGTGCGAAAGAACGTTTCGTGAATGAGGCCCAGTGTTCATGGCTCCACCATAAGAAAGGCACTCGGCAAAAACGGCCGGCACGGCAGAGTTCCAAGACAAAAAACACTGCTGAACAAAAATAACTAAATTTTGCCAGAAAACATCTTGATGATCCCCAAGACCTTTTGAAAATACTCTGTGGTCTGACGAGATAAAAGTTGAACTTTTTGGAAGGTGTGTGTCCCATTACATCTGGCGTAACAGTAACGCCGCATTACAGAAAAAGAACATATTACCAACAGTAAAATATGGTGGTGGTAGTGTGATGGTTTGCGGCTGTTTTGCTGCTTCAGGACCTTGCTGTGATAAATGGAACCATGAATTCTGCTGTTTACCAAAAAATCCTGAAGGAGAATGTCCTGCCATCTGTTCGTGACCTCAAGCTGAAACTAACTTGGTTTCTGCAGCAGGACAATGATCCAAAACACACCAGCAAGTCCACCACTGAATGGCTAAAGAACAACAAAATGAAGCCTAGTCAAAGTCCTGATCTGAATCCTACTGAGATGCTGTGGCATGACCTTAACAATGCAGTTAATGCTCAAAAACCCTTTCAATGTGGCTGAATTACAACAATCCTGCAAACATGAGTGGGCCAAAATTCCTCCACAGGGCTAAAAGAGACTCATTGCAACGCTTTATTGCAGTTGTTGCTGCTAAGGGTGGCCCAACCACTTATTAGGTTTAGGGAGCAATCACTTTTTCACACAGGGCCATGTAGGTTTGGATCTTTTTGGCTGGTTTCATTTAAAACCTGCATTTTGTGTTCAGTTGTGTCATTGACTAATGTTTACATTTGTTTGATGATCTGAAACTTTTAAGTGTGACAAACATGCAAAAAAATATGAACACGGGAGGGGGGTACACATTTTTTCACCCCAATGTATGTAGTAAAACAACACAGAATAGAAGGTGACTCATATTTCCATTTAATCAATAGTCAAATTTGTAGAGAAATTGAATGCAGAAAAGTCCAAGTCAAGTTGCAAGTCTTTACCTATATTGTCAGGTCCAAAGTCATCAAAATTGTGACTTGAGTCTGACCCGAGTCAAAGTCGCGTGACCCGAGTCCACACCTCTGATATACCGTACGTAAGCTATGAAGCTAAGGTCATTATGAGTTTAGAAACCTCACTAGCATACATGTAATAAAGATACCCTGAACGTTTTATAATCATTCGACAAATAGTCAATGACTCACGAGCAATTAGTTTCTAAGTCTGTCATGTTTGTCAACCAATCTTGCTCAGATTTTCCAGACATTTGCTTGTCCTTCTGTGACACACACGTTCCTGCCAGCGCTGCAGGAAGTGAGGTTTACCATTGTGCTTTCGCGCAGCCACACTACCTGGCATCCGTTACGCTCTCCCGCATAAACCCCACTCTCTAATGTGACTCGTGCGGTCCAGCCAGCCTCGCACACTGCCGGGCTCGAACTCGCGTCCACGGATACCCCGCTGAAACGCTTGTTCTCATTAGGAATGCTGGAGCCTATTCCAGCTGTCTTTGGGCAAGAGGAGGAGTACACTGTGGACTGGTACAATAGTGCGCTTTCATTATTTTCTGTTTTGGATTGATCTGATCACCTGCTGTAATATGTCAATTAGAATAACTGTGTCTACATTCCCCTCAGAGAGGAGGTACTTGCGCTCCCAGTAATGGATTAGCTCTAACTCTAACCTCATGACACTGCATGTGTAAACATGGCCCCCATTCGGTCACTTACGGAGAATTACACCCAGGCTGTAACACCGATCCTTTTTCTTCTTCATCTTGTTTGCCTTATTGCTTTTTAATCGGGACTTTCCGTCAAAGCTCACCGGGAAGTTGCGCGCTTGGTTCAAACTGCATTTGAAGTGGGGTGTTACACTCAAATGACACACTGGAATAGCATTGCTGAACTGGTGTTTTATGCTGCCGGGAGAGCTCCGTGCCTCGGCTCGGTGCTGGATGTGAACCCGATGAGACATTCACATGCCTCCGTGCAGCCGACTCATTCATCTGTCCTATGATTCAGCGTTATTCTTGAAGTGTCTCCTTGTGACTCACATGAAGTAACCCATTGTGGCAATTTTTGGTTACGTCAGATCGCAGACCCCCAGCAAGAGATACTTGACGCTTATCTCAACAGTTTATTTAGATCTACAAGCCTTTGATGACGGTGGATGGATATCAAAGTGAAAGGATGTTTCACTTGGGATTGTTTCGTTCCACTGAGCCCAGTCATTTGTATAATTACTTATCTGTTGCTTAATAGCTCTCATTTCACACCCTGGGTAAGGCTAATCTGAACCGTTCTGTATATAATAATGAATTCCTTTTGCGCTAAATCACAAGATCAGATTTACAACCTGCTGATGTTTGTGTGTGTTTCCACTGAGCACACTACTATTATTATTATTATTTTTACAGAAATGAGGAGTTGTTGACTGAAAAAGGCCGCTCTGACTCGGGGGGACTTTATTTATTTATTTATTTTACTGCCAATGACTCCCATCTGCGACACGCTGCATCCGACCTCATTCATGGCATTTTTCATGACGCCAGCAGGCCCAAGTGGCCAGTCCATGCCGGAGTAGCAGTGGGAGGCGGCCACCGCTGCCATATTAAAGTGGGGTTACTTCACAGACAATCAGGGGTTTGTGAAGGCGCCAGTGAGCGGCCAGATGAAAAGAGCGACTCCTCAGGGGAGAAACTGCTGCCTTTTTTTCCCCTCCCCTCGCTCTCCTTCCCAGCTCTGCTTATGATCCCCACCTCTACCGCTCTGCTTCTCTTTGGTTGGGCCTGAACACCCTACAGGCACCTTGTCAGTCATGATTCACAGAACTTGTTTTTGGCTAAGCGTGTTTCTTCACTTGAATTTGTGTACACCTAGTTGCATTCTCTTTTTGGCATCTACTGTATTCTTTAGTATTTATTTTAGTCACCTTACTTCATACCCTTAGGAACAGACAAACACACGGTCCAAACACATATATGATCCAAAACCAAAAACACACAATGCAATGGCAAAATGCAGCAAATTAAAAATGCTGAAATGACATAAATGCCGCTGGATCAGAAGCAAATGCAGAACAAAAGTGCTGCAAATGCCAACAACTCCACGTTTTTAAATGCATGAGCTGGACGCCCAAATGAAAATTGGCGGAATGAAAAGGTACATTTTTTTGTTATGTCTTTGTTTTTTTGTTTTTGATCTTGCAGCATTTATCTGATTGCGGCATGTTTAATTTTGATCATTTTCCCATTGCATGTGTTTTATGGTGTTTGTGCGTTTCTGCTTTTGGATCGTTTCTGTATTTGGAGCATTGGGATGTTTCTGTGTTCTGCCGCCGTACATATCCCTTGCATATGGACCTCGATATACGCTGTAATCTCTTTAATTGATATCATATTCCACCAGGGGAGACTATGGGACGTCATAGCTGCCACAGATTTTCTGTGTAGTAATGTAACAGTAGCCAAAAATACTGTTTTCTTCACTTTTGATGAAGTTATGACATTTTATTTGTTGCATAGACTCCGTCATTTAAAAGACGGGTAATGTATTTGATTAGGGCGGTCCTTACGATGTTTTTTGGTACATACAGTGTAAACAACTGGCGTGTACCTGGTGGGATACGTGTGGTCATCAACCACCATGCATTTGTAGTTTTTAAATGTTTTGGTTTTGATGTTCAGAAGGAAATTCCACATGATGCCCTTGTTCCATGCCATCTTTGTTGTTGTGGCATTTCTAATACAGTGGAACGTTGGCTAGCATCATTAATTTGTTCCAGAAGGGCTGTAGCAGCTGTAGCAGAAACGGATGCCAACCAAATCAATTTTTCCCATAAGAAATAATGTAAATGCAATTAATCGGTTACAGAAAGCCAGAAACATGTTAACACAAAACACGTTTTTATAGTTTTACACGCAGAAAACAATTCGAAATGCATATAAAAATTTATGAATGATGAATGAAAGGAATAAATGAACATTTAAGGTTACTTTTACCTTCATTGAAGACATGATTCTTGACGTGACTGGCCCCAAAGACACCAAGTGGCAGCGAGATCACATCTCACATCTTCCTGTTGTGAGTTGTTTCTTGAATTCAATAGTGTTTCTCACCTCAATAAGCCAAAATGGAGCCAAAGAAAGTTGCAAGTGCCAGCATTTTGATTAAGAAGGCGAGAAACACTACTGAATTCAAGAAATAACTCAAAATAGGAGAGACAAAACAGGAAGAAGGTGTCAGTGTAGTGTCTCGCTGCCACATCGTGTCTTTGGGAACAGTCACGTCTTAAATAAAGGTCCAAGTAACCTTAACTGTTCATTTATCCCTTTCATTCCTCATTTATATGCATTCGTAATTGTTTTATGCATGTAAAACTATAATTGTAAACCTATAAAAACATGTTTTGTGCTAACATTTTTGAGTCAACCACTGATGGCGTCATGTATGGGTGACGTAGCTGACTCGGTTCTGGTTGCCATTTTGTTAGCAATCTATGCTAACAAAAACGTATGTGATAAATATACATTAAGAATACGTTTGGACTCACAAAGTGTCGACAAGACGCGCGCCATATTGTATGCTAACCGGAAAACGTACATAAACTGAGGCAAAATCTTTTACCTTTGCCGAAAAACACACTAACTGAGGTTCCACTGTATTTTTGCCATTAATGTGAAGAAAGTAAGCGACCAAAGTAGTATAGTGTTGACTCAAAGGAGGTATAAAATGCCTCCAACAAACTCATGATTGACATGCTAAAGCAAAAAACATTGTCTTATAAGGGCATAATTTGACACCAGCTACAACACCTTCAGAACAGACATAGATAACGTTCCGATTTTCCAAATGATGTGCCTCTGTTTTAGATGAGGTACATACTATAGGGTAACAAGTAAAAAGGGATACATCTAGGAATATCAGATATTATCAAATATCAGGATGTGGATGTGCCAAGATCACCCACACTTACCCATTTCCTTTCTCGCGTAATGTCACACAAACCATAATAATAACAAAAGCAATTTGCCGAAACATGTTTATGCGTGTGCATGTGCATGTGTGTGTGTGTGTGTGTGTGTGAGGGACAGGAGATGCCTGGGAAGCGTCTGCGGGTTGGGCACACCTCAGAGCTTTGTAATTACAGCAGTGGCTTTGAAGTGGGGGAATGTTTGGTTGACTTAATCAGCGTCCTGTGCTGCACCCACACATTATTTCCATTTCCATTAGGAACACTACACCGGCAACGTGTACCTACACTCCCTCTGAGAGTGGTTAGGGGGTTAATTTGGATTAATGTTTTGGCGAGTGTTTACAGTACATGCGAATAACATGTAACATTGTACACGAGTGATGAAGAATCTGTACAATTTTGGTGCAGATGGAGGAATTGATTTAGTTTTCGCTGTTACAGGGTCAAGTGGGGCAGTGACCTACCAGATCCAGCAGAGGGAGTTGCCGTGATAACAAGGTCTGTAGTGCACAACGCCGCCACCTATAGGACTGGCTTTGTCTTTTATTACAAACGTATTATTTAGCTTTTGCAGAGGCCATTCTGTTTTGTTTAATTATTCTGCTTTGATAACTTACACAAACAACTTCACATGTCCAAAACCAAGTAAAACTGATACCAATGCTGATACCGATACTTTGACAAAACAGTGGTTCGACAAATAAATAATACACCATCAAAATCAGTCAAATCAAACACCATAATGACATGCACAAAGAATGCCTGCAACTTGGGGACGACAGAGCAGGCAGCAGACATTAAGGGGCCACACACCAGCCTGCCCAGAGTCGCCCCCATGAACGGGAGGGAAACACGCCCACGACCGGGCCCTGACATGCCCCACCAGGGCGCTAGCACACAGAGTCAGACCAGCGAGGCCGCGCATGAGCAGTGCACCCAAAGCACAGACGCTCAGGGGACCCTGTGACACAAAAAGCAATGACGTCATAGCATGGCCTGAAGCACTTACTAACGAGGCGATGTCATCCCTATCCGGCTTTAATCGTACCATTTTTCCATAATGCGTCAGCTGCTCAGCATTAATAAACAATTCAGAAATTGCATTCTAGAGTTATTATCTGGCTCCAAAGTTGTAACTTTCTCCTACATATTGTCGATGACACTCCCGGTGGTCCATTTCATAAAAATGGTGGTATCCCAAACCGATTACTCATCCAATTAATTTCAATTTCATTTTATGCGGTTGAGAAATAACATGCAGCATGTATTTAATTTAGATTGATGTGGAGTTTGATTTTTGGTCTTTGTTGCTGTTTATTTCCAGTTTAAGTTTATTTCCAATCAAGATGGGGAAAAACAACTCAACTTTTATTGTTTTGGATGGAAACATGTTCTTACACAATAAGGCAAATGCTTCCCAAATAACTCCAAAAAGTTTTGTTTCTTTCAGCGTACGTACTACCTTCAGGTTGGTTTATGTTTCTGCATGAAGTTGCATTTCCCAAAAATATCTAACCTTGCCTCATGTCCTGTACGCCTGTAAGAGCTGTGATTGGGCACCTTTTAGTGCATCATTTTTGGTGTTGTGCATTTTTGTGACGCAAATGTATTACTCTTTTGAACGCATATTGTTTTGAGAAGCCAAACTCTTTACTTAAGTGACCTCATCCCATCACCGAAATCCGCCCAGAACACTACACTGCTGATGGGGATGTCATACAACGTAATGAAAAAAAATCCAAACTATCCCTTTAATTATTGAATAAATGCCTGACGTAGGAAACAGTTCCTGTCTTTCACCTTTAATGCCACTCTCTAAATATGGCGACTATGTCGGTAAGTTGTCGACACAGATCTCTTCCACATGTGAGCTGAGTTACGGTTGCCACAATACCATTATTAATCAAGCAAGAAACCCACTTAACCCTTTATCTTCCAATACATCACCACCGATACACCTAACTTTCATTTCTGCAACTAAATTAGAAATTAACTTCCACGGATGATCGCTGGTGTTTGTAAAGTTGGCGCTCAGCCAAATGTAACGAGTGTAAATTGAACCGCTCTGTCATTAAGGGTGCAGACAAGTCCGAGCAGCTACATGTTATGATCTGACAAATCTTAAGTAAGTTTGACCAAATGTAGAATTACTACAGCTTCTGCATTAACTGTTGCACTCTGATGGAAAAAACAGCTGCACGTCACGAACGAGTGACATTGGGAACACCAAAGTAGGTTATATTGCAAGGTTTATATTGTGTGTAAAGCAGTTAATGTGCGGTTCTAATAATGTCTCCCGCACCACCACTATATTACATGTATTATCATTTATAGTAGCAATGCAACAGTCTGATTGGCTTCTGGCTGCCCTGTTCTCATGAGACATCTTTTCTCCAAAGGAGAAATACTGTCACATTTTCATTTCGCAGTTACCTGTAAGTTCTTTAAGTTCCATCCATCCATTATCTATGTCAATTGGCCTCATTAGGGTCATGGGTGAGCTGGAGCCTATCCCAGCTAACTTTGGGAGAGACTCAGGGAATACCCTGGACTAGTCGCCAGTGACTCACAGGAGACATAGTCACCACCACCACATATTCACCACCATTCACACAAACATTCACACCTATGGACAATTTAGAGTCTCCAGATAATGGGAATTTCCCCTGAAGATTAGTAACATGCATGTTTTTGGACTATGGGAGGAAGCCGGTGTACCCAGAGAAAACCCACTCAGGCATGGGCGATTCAAACCCTCAATCTCCTGAATGTGAGACCAGCAAGTTAACCACTAGGCCCCTGTGCAGCTCGACTAATTCTAGCGCCAAAAATACTCTCTCTCTTTAGTCGCCATTGTTGACTAGTGCCATGGTTGCTCAAGGAGCTGAATGACCGAAAACACTGCCCCTAGTTTTCTGGCAGAAAATTGCACTGCAGGTGCTCACCCCTGACATTTCTCTTCGAAAGATTCACGACCTCAAAAGTGGCGATGTTGTGACTACGGAAATGATATGCCCGGGCATTTCTTATCCACAAGAGAACTAACTTGTTCAACCAGCAGTGCATGTGATGAACACGTCGCTGTAATTGTACAGCTGTCCAACAGATCACGCTGCACTTCCCCACCCCTCAGAACCTTCACCTGTAATGCACTCAAACGACTACCTTGGATGCTCAAAGAAAAAGCACAACATATGCTTAGTTAATCCTCTGATGCTTGCCGAGTTGAAGTCCCGTAAAACTGAGGACGTCACGCACAACAGAGGTTCAAATTTGAAGTTCTTGTGACCTCAGAAGGCACATTTGTCTCGAATTCCAAAACGTAACAAGAATTTGACCTCAGGTTTGTTCTATTTTTGGAATCCTTCTAATGCCGTCTCATTTTGGTGGTAGAGCAAAAAGGCATAATGTAACTAGAAAAAGCTAAAATGTCGTACTAATACTAATAACTAATAAAAACACAAAGATTTTTCTTTAAGTTTGACAGATGAATTACCTGTGAGAAAATACATGTCACAAACGCCAATTCTGCAGCTTAACAAAGTGTAAAAGAAATATTGGATTACAGTATAATTTGTATTATTATATAATATACTGTATAAAATAATAATAATGATAAATGTACAGTTTATAATTATTAGTTATTATTAGTATATATTATCATAACAGTGTTTTATTTCAAGGACAAGCGGTTTAGAAAATGGATGGATGGAAAAAACGTCTCACATTCGTAAATTAATTAACTAATAAATAATAAATAAAAAAACTGATAAATGAAAATGAACTCTATAATTTTGCCTGCCTCCATATATTGCCATGTGCATGCGTGTCTGTTTTCCTTGTATCTCGCCTCCAAACAGACAGCAAGAAAGTTCACACTGTGCATTGATTCAGTACCTGGACGCGTCATAAAACAACGACGAACAGAGTAAGACCTCTTACAGTTATACAGTCGCTTTGTCCCTGTGGCGGAGGCTGGGCCGCTAGCATACACACACAGCATCAGATCCAAGAGGCTTGCATATCAAGGCGCCTTTTGCGTCTTTGGCTACTCCAATTTACAGCCAATGCCAGACAGTGTGTTTGTTTCTCTTGTGGATCTAACGCGATCAATGCGAGGTCTATACAAGGTCAATACCAGTAACTATGTACTTCTTCATTAGTGTTTAGGGTTGATTGATTGACGCTGTCTTGGAGGCATTGATTTAATAATAGGCTTATCTTTGTGGTTTGCAATAGTGTAGAACTCACAAACCTGAACATTAACACATTTTTGATATGGCTCCAGTAATTGTGCAAGTATTTCCTGAGAGACTAGTTTCTATGTTGTGTCATTATTCAGCCACAATATTCTCAAGTTGATGTATCAACTGTATCAACAGGACATTCCATGTTTTATGTCCTTAAAATTATGTTTTATGTCACACATTAGACCCTAATGTCACAAAATGTCAGCTTCCTAAAAACTGTTTTTTTCCCCATGTTCAATTAATTTTTGAATTATTGTGTAGTTGAATACCTTGCCTTCATAGCGATATAAAGGTACACCACGCACCGTAAGAATCACAAAGATGACCCACATGACCATATTTTGGCCCTATTAAAATGATTAGCATTTAAAAGAGGCAACACCAGCTTGACATTTTATAGCATTCTTCTCAACAACGATAATTAGCAAGAGGCACAAACAGATTTTTGGAACAGGCTTTTATAACCATATGTGTCACTTATGACTTCAGTTTCCGTGTCAAACTCCCAGACTGTAGAGAGGGAAGCCTCCAGGGCACATGTAGATTCTCTTTGACACTTTACAGTATATTATTGGCATCTGACAGGTGAGCATTTACAGTGTGAGAAGGATGCATGCATGCCACAGAGTCTAGTTGTTATTTGGGGCTATTGAAATGCTATAGTCTTTTTCATTGTGGAAGGCCCTACCTGCCTTTCTTCTGCGTGTGCGTGCATGCGTGCGTGTGTGTTGTGATGGTGTGAAGAAGCATGGTGAAGTTCTCTTGGAGGATTTCCAGCAACCAGCGAGACAATACAGCGAGACAAGCAAAGTCACAAAACGTGAAGGTGAATGGATAACGTGACTGCACTGAGAAGCTAAAAAAGGTTTTATATTTAAGATTTTCTGTTGTTTGTGTATAATGTGGTCTTGATGGCTTCATCAAACTGTTGGAAGCTTCTGGGAAGAGAATCAGCACCTCCAAATCCATGATCCGTGGTCAGAAACAAGTCGGGATGGTTGAAAACACCTTCTGGGTTTGGGAGTGAAATTCTGCCTCAGGTTGGAGAAAGTCAGCTATCTCCGGGTCTTGTTTGTGAGTAAGGAAAGGATGAATCTTAAAATGGACAGATAGATCTGTGCGACAAACTGTGTTAATGAGGTTGCTGCAAAGACTTAAGTAAAGCTCTCTTTTTCCCGGTTGATCTGAGTTCTTATGGTTACCTGTGGATGTGAGCTTGAAGTCGTGACCAAAAGGACATGTTAGCGTATTCAGGTGTCTGAACGAGTCTCTCCTTTGGTTTTTGGTTTCCTGATTCAGCCTTAGAGATAGGCTGGAGACCTTTATAACCCGGGCGAGACCCCTAAAGTTGGGGTGGATCTAGCATCTACTATGGATGCTGCCTGGACAACTTCCTGTTGAGGTGTTTCAGGCATGGGAGGAGGCCTTAGGACAGACCTAGGACAAGGGACACCTTGGAGTCAATATGCAATCCTACCCTTACCCGTGGTCAAGAGCTTTGAGAAGTGACCAAAAGGACATGAATAGAAGTGTCCGAAATGAGCTTCCCTCACAGGGTGGCCCGAAGGGCTTGATAATCTGTAAGAGACCAGAGATAAACCAGTTGTGGCGCTCCAGCTATTGCTAGGACAAGCTGGAGGCATGCCTCGGTGTCAGTCTATGGTCCTCCCCTAATCTATGGTCATACGTTTTGAGTAGTAACTGAAAGGACATGGTTGCAGATACAAGTATCGGAAATTACAGTAGTTACCTCTGCTGGGTGTCTCACCCTGAGAAGCTCAAAAGGAACCAGTTGAAGTTTCCTCCTGTATCTATTACAGATGCATCGTGGAGGCCTCCGGTTGAGGTAGGAGGCCTCAGGAATCACTTAGGACAAGCTGAAGGCACTGTCTCATACTGTAGCTAGCCTGGGAATAGCTTGGGGTCAGCCTGGAGGAACTCATGTCAGTGGCCGGAGACAGGGAAGTCCGGGGCATACCTGCTCACAATGCTGCCTTGTTCCAGGCCATGTTCCAGGCACATCCAAATGGCTGGTGGGCTCATGACAGACCTAGGATATCTTGAGGATGTCTTTCTTTGGGTTTCTACATGTTGACCTGACGTCTTTTTGGCAGAGGACTCTTGGACTGCTGGAGTAGTTAGTGAAGTTAGGTGTCTTGCTCAAGGGTACCTGGATACTTTCCTCTTTTCCCGCATCCAAAGAGACTTGAGTTGTTGACATCGCTTCAACGTCTATTGATCTTCCAGTGTGTTTGTGACTCCAACTCTCAACTTTCAGTCATGTTTTCCTCATTAAAGTTGACTTGCTGTAAATGCTGGACATGTTACCCAGTGGAGACAAATGTAGCATCAGGGCTAACATTACCACGTTCAGCACTTCAGCACTTTGCCTCAGTCATCTTAACTAGCTGTGAGTGTTGGAAGGGTCATGTGCAATGAAGTTCAGCGCATAGTTATTTGTATAACCCAACATGTATTTTATTTGAGGAGTGTTTGACACGTGTTTTAAATGTTTTACTGCGTTTAAAGTGTTTTAACTTTGCCTAACTGTGTTTAACGTCAACCTGTCCAGGGACAACAGTTGGAAATTAGCCTTTGGCTAGAATCTGACATGTTTACATATTGTGTATACGTTCATTAGTATGTACTGTCTCTATTTTAAATAAATAAATAAATAAACATAAAAGTGGTAACTCTCCAAAGGCAACATGATCCAAGGCTCAACTCTAGTTTATTGAGGGGAAAGATGCCGGCTACAGGTTAGAAAGCCAGCTCTGCCACAAGCACACAACCCCACTGATCTTTGCTTTGACCTCATTGGGCCGAAAAACTGCCACTGGGGTCCCTTTTCCATTGACCCGTTCTTCTCCTGAGGTCATTGCCTTTTTAGCATGTGCACTTTGAAGTGCAACAACCGGGGTTTGGTATTGGACTGATTGGCAGTTTGGCAATTACTGAGACGCTGGTTTGATTTATCTACATCACCTTAGTGCAGGAAGAAGGAGAGAGAAGGTTAATAGTCGCCATAAATATTAGTGGAAGGTTGGCATCCTTGCTTTGCACTAACAGAAGTGACCTGCTTCCTTTTACAACTTATTTCCTCGGTTTGAAAAAACAAACATAAAGCAATACATGTACATGTACTTTGTAAATTACCTATTAATTACTGAGATTGTGGCTTGTGCACTTCTAACAGACAGTGGTATAAACAAATTACACAACCACAACCAAGCCTCATTTAATTGAACTGTTCAATATGAACACACCAGGAAGCTTGTTGTTCCTGTGTAGTGAACAAGCAGGTCCATGATTACATGTAATTAACAACGATGCATGAATGTTACCCAGTAAATTAAAACCCGCTACATTTTGACAGCGGATATAAGCATATTATTATATGTATAAGCATTTTATAGTTCTATGTGGTATTTCTTAAGTTTACAATAAGTCAATTGGAGAGGCTGACTAGTTAGCTCGGTAGTAGTTCCATGCTAGCGGCAGCCGTCTTATGTCCCTGCAGTGATCTGGTAGCTTGCGCTTTGTGGTGTAAACAAAGAATAACAGGAGTGTAAAGGTGACTATAGGCGTGTTATTTCAGGTCTACAGGGCTCTAATAATGTTAAAACCCGTATTTAGAAAGTAATAAACAGGTTTTTTTATGCTGTAACTACAAAAACATGAAATGTATTAATATTAAATCCTATTTCGTGGAAATTCACTTATCGCAGCCGCGTCTGGGACCAATGAACTGCGATAAACGAGGGACGACTGTATTATTACCAATAAAGAGACTGTATGCAACTCTCTCCAAATTAAAAAATATAAGAACACCACCACAAACAAAATAACAGTTTGTATAATTTTTTTTTTCTATTTTTCACAATTACGAATGAAACTGCATGAAAATTCTCTTAAATTCTTGTTCGGCCAGGACAAAAATGATGGTATTCTATAACTGGTGCCAATCACATATAATGGATGCCAGCCAGTGCAGCTGTGCGAAAGTACGTCGATAAAACTGAAGAGTCACCGTTGACATCATCAGAACTTTTTTTCTTTCTTACCCTGAACCTGCAATAAATGCCTGTTCTGGTGATCACGTCTGGTGTTTGTCACAATTACTGACACCTAGTGGCCAATGTAGAATACTACATTCACAGTTACAATGCTGGTTCTGCCTGGTGTTTGTATTTTAGTTCATTTAGCCATTTTTATGCTTAAAAATGCTTAAAAACTTGATAAAGCGAGGCTTCAATAAGCGCTGCTTCCTCCTCCTCCTCGTCAGACGTGTTGAAGTGTGTAACTGCAAACTTTAGATGTATTCAGTGTAACCTTGTATGCATGTTTGAAATAAACTGAAACCATTAATATTTCGAGACATGAATTAGTTCACTGTACAGCTTTGCAATATATCTGTGTTGTGTGGTGGTTTGTACGTAGCTGATGCCTGTAATTCCAGCCAGGAAGTAAATAAAAAGCCCAGCATTGTGGTTATGAAATATGTCAAAGTGTTCCAGATACTGTATATTGATAGTGAAGCTAATATGACATGTTAACGACTCTTCATTGAGACAAACAGCGTGCACTTAATTGCTTATTCATACAAAGGTGTGTGAGCCGCTCGGGGTTCAATTTGTTCAAATTGCACATAATTCAGTTGTATTTGAGAAGCACTTAAAGTCTGTTTACTTCCCTCGTGGCTACGTTTCTGTGCAATGACCATCTGCCAGCTGGGCGTGAGTGACACTGTTTGTCTTCACGGTAATGGCCGGCATTATGGTGAATTACTACTCTGCTCAAACGACGAGTGGTTCCCTAAAACAAGCCCACGGCGCTCTCTTTCCTCCTCTCCTGTGCCTTGTTACAATCAATTAAGCTGATTACAAGCGCTATCTTGACCACTTCAAAGCAGGAGCATTACCAGCGGGTTAGACTAACCGTCTCTTTGCGAGCGCTGCCCTGTTGTTTGTCTCCGCGCAGGATGTCTTAAATGTTTTGTCTGAGGTTGGCCAACGTGCGCACACGACAACAAAACAAAGTTTTCCTTTTGAGTGATGTGTAAAAAAGGGGTAAACAATGGGATCATGAGAACAATTGGGGTCATCTGTTCCTTTTCAAGTTAAAAGTTGTCAGGTCAAACAACAGGTCACACAATAAACGAGGGGACACCGAGAAGCAGGAGCGAGACACCAAGTCTAGACGCCGTTCCTCCCTGATTGCTTTGTTCTGTGCCATGTCTACAGGTAATTACCTCCACAAACTACCGGCAGCCCTGTCAAATCTTGGTCGAGAACCTGTGACGAAAAATAGTAAAAGAATGCGTCTGTGCCTGAGCCGGGTGCCAACAAGCTGTCGCGCATTGATGCGTGTCAAGCATGGGAACAGAACCTCTCCTTAAAATAGCCGCGTCAACATTTCACCACGAAAACACGTTCCTAGTGAAAAACGCCGCCGTAAATTTTCAATCTTTTAGGGTGGTCGCCTCTTGAAATCAAGGGGGTAATTAGCTAGTGGCTGTGTTTACCGTCGTATAACAATTGCAAAATAACAATTTCAATCATTTGTTTACATGGGTGCTATTCAGTGTCCCTTCTAGTGGCGGAAGATAGATGTGTCACGGTCCGTTCGGAATGTGGCAGTTGTCACAGCCAAACCTCTTCAAACAAGCCGCAGGAGGAAGATGACACATTTATGGTGGGAAACAAAATGGCAACAAAATGGAGAAAGGCGTGCAAACTCCCCCACCCACAAAAAAAACGGAGCATTCAAACTCTAAATGCAATAAAAGTGTCTGTGCTTTATGTGAGGAAGCTTGGTAATGACAAAATTGCATTAGTCTGATTGGAGATGCTAAACATGGGGTATATCATGTTCAATTTCACTTTAATTAGCATGTTTATGCAGTCAGCCCTTGATGCTTGTCAGCTGACTTATTTAGCAACATGAGCGGCATGTGTAACGAGTAATAACGGCAGAACAATATTGCCCAGCACTTCATTATGATGCCATTATCAACCGATACCGATGTCGGCAGCAACTTTTCTCTCCAACTAATGTCAGGTGTCTTGTGTAATGAATAAACACATTATGCTTCTTTTACTGTGACGCCAAATAAATAAACACTGTTTGTGCTAAACATGACAAGTGCTGCAGTATGCAATGTAAGTTATACAAAAAAGTGCCATTTTGTTTTATTTTATGTGCACAATGATAAATAAAAAACAATCACATACAGTATAAGGATTCAAGGCAAATATGTCTCAACAAAAGTCTTTGAAAAAATCGTGATTAATTAATGGAAGACGTTGAAGTTCAGTTGAAGCTATTTTTCAGAGACCCTTATTTTGTTGGCTGACAGGATGTAACCTTGTGAAGGCCGGAAGTGTACTGTTTTGTCTTTGGGCTCTTGATGGTTGCGTGGTGTGACGGTGAGACAAAGCTCCGTGCTAATAAATAGTGAGATTCATGGCTGCCGCCCTCTCGTCAAGTCGTGTCGCTTACACTTACAGTCGTCCCTCGTTTATCGCGGTTGATTGGTTCCAGACCCGACCACTTCCGTGCATTTCCGCAAAGTAAAATTCAATATTAATAAACTGAATTTTTTCGTAGTTAGAGCATAGAAAACCTGTGGCTTTAAACCTGACTTTCTAAATATGGTTTTTAGACATGGAATAACACCCCTATAGTCACCTTTGCACTCCTATTATTTTTTGTTTACACCACCACAAGCTACGGGACCACTGCAGGGATATAAGAGACTGCCGCCGCTCATTGCATATAGCAAGCTACCGAGCTCACCCGTTAGCCTCCAAATCATTTGTTCTAAACTTAAGAAAGGGTTTGAAATTGAGTGGGGAAGAAGGACAAAGTAAGAAGCCAAAAATGTACCACTTCCACACAGAATGGGAGAACCTTTTTTTGCAGTGTTAAGGTGATGCCATCTAAGATAATGTCTCATCAATGCTAAATTACTGACGCCGGGTGACCAGAATGTCTTTCGATGTTTTTTGACTAATAATAGGCCATAGTTAACCATGAAACAGCCATAATTTATTGATTGATTAATTTTTTAAAACCCGCGATAGAGCGAGGGACTGATGTTCGAACCGTGATGTAGCGAGGGATGACTTGCAATATTTACAATCCAAAGGCCAAACCTGGAAATAATTCCAGACAGTGAACATACTACAAGTAAGCTAGCGAGCTATGTGAAGCAAGTCATCACTCGGCAGAAAAAAAATATACCGTCATGAACTGATATCTCATTTTTATTATCAGTTGGCCAATATCATCTGACAGCTGTAAAGTACGAGTGTAATCTAATCTAAGCATTGTTATATTTGTACAGTGAGTGAGCGAGCGTATGTACAAGCTGACAAAAAGGCGGACCTAGCACACGCCCCTGGGGAACACCGTTATCAAATCTCTAGTTTGTTTGACAAACTTTCAAAAAGTCAGATCCATTTTTTGTTTTTATATTGTGCCATTTCTTTAAGGAAGCCAAGCATGTGCGTTTAATAAACGTGTGAAAGCAGCCTCCATTAAAACTTGCTATTGCAGATGTGTTGTTTCTACTTCCTGGCCAAATGTAACACTCAATCTATTATCCTCTTCTGCATGATCAGTAATTGTAATCATGCTTGTCAACTTCTGACGTAAATGAAGCCAATACAAATAGTTTGGAGACTCTAAATTGTCCGTAAGTGTGAATGGTTGTTTTATTTCCAGTGACCAGCGGTATAGAAAATGGATAGCTGGTCCACTTGTATATTATTATTACTAGTTTTGACTGACAGTGTAGGAGTTTGTGTTGTATTATGTCATACTCTAAACTGGTCATATTTTGGTATGGCGACTACAAAAACCCTTTTTAATACAGTACTTGTATTACAGGTATACCTAATGAAGTGTCTGGCAAGGCATCATAGCACGTCTTGTAGCATGCCACAGCAAATTTGTGTGTTCGCGACCAACACCCATTCTCATACACGCAGATGAACTATCATTATGCCATACCAAACCCGTAAATCACAAGCCCTAATTAACATGTCATGATTGGCTCGTAAAACAGAGCACCACTTCTCTGTTGCTATCTGAGCTCTTCATCAGTGGAAGAACATAATGGCCGCCTGTATCCTGGCTTTTTTTTCATGCTGACTTCAGAGGCTGCTTTTTTTTTTTTTTTTAAGCAGATTCCATGAAATAGATAAACACAAAAAGGCAATTTGTTTTTCATTTTTTAATTATAACGTTCAAAAAATGTGCATAAACTGCTGACTTGGAACAGTTCGTGTTATCGGTCTCTGGAAACATGGTTGGTGGGAGGGAGTTCCACAACCTGGATGTAGGAAGAAGAGATGACACTGGGTGTGCATTTAGGAATATTGACTACGTAGGGGGGACCACTCGCAGATGATCGAGTCATGCAGGTATTTGTTGTTTCATTAGGCTGGATTCCAGCTGTTTCAATGGATGGTTTCTTGACACATTAGTGACAGTCCATCTAGTACAGGGGTGTCCAAAGTGCGACCCGGGGGCCATTTGCGGCCCACATCGGCCTACAGCACAGTCTAAAAATGGAATTTAACAAGAAAACTAAAAAAAAACAACAACAGCAGCAGCAAAAATGGGAAAGTCAAAATATTCATGTAAGAGAAGAGTTGTAATCTAGCAAAGGAAAAAAAAAAATTCACAACAATAAAGCATAAGTTTTGGACATTTTTGGAACGGTTGGGGGGAAATTTAAACCATGGGAATAAAGTCAAAATATTAGGGGGACAAAATATACAAGAAGAAAGTTGAGATATTTGGAAAAAAAAAAAATCAACAGCAGAAATTCTACTAGAGTAAAGTCAAAATATTAAGAGAAAAAAAATAGTTTTCTAATGAGAAAAAAGCTGCAATTTTATGAGAATAAACTTGTAAAATGAGAAAAAATATCATTTTAGTAACAATGTTGAAATAAAGACAAAATATGTTATTTTTTTGATAAGATATGAAGTTATAATTACGAGAAGAAAACTTACAAGAGGGAAGCTGAAATGAAATACAAATTGGAAAAACAGCAGAAATTGAAAAAAACAGCTGTAATTTTACAGGAATAAAGTCAAAATATTAAGAAAAAAAAGTTATAATCGAATGAAGAACAAAGTCGCAATTTTACAAGAATAAACTCATATTATTATGGGAAAAAAATCAATTTTCGTAGTATTTCACCTACTACAAGTATATTACAGAGGTGAATGCAGTTTTTTTCTCGAGCTCCATATAGCTTGTTAGCATATCTCTATGTGTTGGTTACAACATACAAAGTGGCCCTTGCATCCTTTCATTTTTCAGGATGTGGCCCTCGGTGGAAAAGGTTTATTAGTCAGCAGGCTCAAGAAGCACACTGGATCATTTTAGCTCGTGTTCGAAGATGGGTTTCAACTTCTTCAGCTCAAGGAGAATTAAAGCAGACTGAAAGGTTTTTTGAAAAAGTAAAATGACAAGAAAAAAGAGCACTCTTTGTTTCTCTCTCAGTCCTACATATGACTTTTAGGGACTCTGAAGTAATGATACTATAATAGTAAAGTCACTATTTTCAAAATTGCGTCACTATTTAAGAACTGAAAATTCTGTGAGAAAAAAACGGCAGTTTTATGACAATAAAGTCGGTGTTTTACGAGAATAAAGTTGGGCAGAAACGTAATGTTGCAAGAGTAAAATGACAATTTTATGAGTGTGAAGTCATAATTTCATGAAAACAAATATAGATTTATATGAATGGTCATTGTATGGCAATGAACGTTGTAGTTATAAGAAAAGTCATAAGAAACTGTCACAATTTAAAAGGATGAAATTGTAATTTTACGAGAGAACAAAGGTGTCGTTTTTATGAGGTAAAAGTCGCAGTATTTCACATATGGGGTCACAGTCAGAGGATAAAGTTGCAATTTTACGAAAATATAGACGTACTATTATGAATAAAACTGGAATGTTACAAGACTAAAGCTTTAACTTGACAAAAAAAAGTTGTAATATTACAAAATATTTAAGCTGGATAATATATACAGTCGTCCCTCACTCTTATCGCGTTTTTTTTTAAATAATCAATAAATTATCACTGTTTTGTGGTTGATTAGAGTCTAGTATTATTCAGAAAATGCATATTTAAGCACATGTTACGTATTCTTGCCGTAAATGAAGCATTTTCAAGCATAACAATGTTGTAAATGGACTACAATACAAATACAGTTTGAGGCAATACAAGATGTTGATGAACTGTAGTCTACACCGGCCGTGGGGTGTTACTAGCAACACACACCAGACTTATTTTATAATTATTTATCCCAAAACTGACACAATAATAACATAACAATATTCATAATAATATCATTCATCATCATAATAATAACATGAGCTACTGTTGTGGCTGTAATCCCGCTAAAATTCAACTCTGAATCCCCGATGTCACTTCCTGTCCACACGTCCAAAAGACATTTATTGAAACACACACGAGCACGAGTCTTCTTTATGTCTTTAATGGCTTATTTTTTCGAAGTATATCTACCATATTGGGTAATATGAGTGTAAACGTGCCTATGGGTGTTATTTCATGTCGAGAGGGCTCTAATAATGGTAAAAATCACATGACCCTTTTCTAAGGGATGATGATGCTGATGTGCCAAAGCTTTAACTCCATCATTGTTTGTAAAACTTTTTTTCATGTCATGTTACAACTTTTAATTTGTTTTTGTTTTTTAGTACTGTCAGTGTTTTCGTCGTGGCGTTTGACAAAAGCTTCTGTTACATCTTAGGTGTTGCATCCCTCCCCAATGGTAGCCTTCTTTACGTTTGCTCACTCAGCAGTATTGCTTTGTCAGCTTGGAAGATTAACTTGGAAATTGCCACAGGGCATCTCAACTGCCTTCCCTCTCTCTCTGCCCTCCCCTCTGATCTCCCCCCTCTTCTCTCCCAACTAACTCCCACTTTGGGAATAGTAGTGCAACAAGTGGCGCCTCTGTGGAGCCCCCTGGGCTTCAGAGGGCGTCCCAGAGAGCCGTAATTACAGCACCACTCAGGTGATTTAAGGCTCCGGCAACATGTTGACCGATGCATGGCACAAAAAAAAAAAAAACTACTACTAATTGCTTATTCAAAAAAAAGGTGTGATACCTGTCTTGAGGTTGAATTACTTTAAATTACACATAATTAAACAGAGTTTGAAAAAGCTCTTAGAGTCCGTTTACTTTCCTTGTGGCTATGATTTTGCACCATGTCCTGCCAAACATTGACACATTATTACTATTCTAGACAGAAGTTACAGCCTCCAGGATTGTCATTGTGTATTTATTGGTTAACAGGATTATGCAAAAACGTCCAAAATTTTCCATCTAGCGTTGTACAGTGGAACCTCTAAAGCACATAACAATACAATACAATACATTCCTCCCATCGGAATCCAGTTATACTGAATTATCTAATCTCTAATCTTTATATTGAATCTGTTCCAGGGTCAAAACTGTCTTCATCATAAAATACTTCAACTGCTGAGGCCTTGTTTTAAGTAACATTTTGAACATGTATATATTTTAGCGTGTAATATTTTTAAGTATAAAGAGAAGTTGACCACAGTAATACGTGAAAACATTTGCAGCTAACATAACATGCAGCTAACCGGTAAATGCTAGCTTGCTACTGAAATATTTGAACTGCATTCAAAAAAAAAAAATCCAAATAACTTTTAACATTCATGGATAAAATGGAACATTCCTCCCTAGAAGCAACATGTTCATGTTTTTAGTAGCAGCTTCAAAGTGCACTACAGCTAAAATCTATTATTATTAACCATCACGAAACATAGCTCACTTCGACCACATGGTCAATTATTAAAGGGATACTTTGAATACATGAAGTTGTTTGACACCCCCATCAGCAGTGTAGTGCATCAACATCGACTTACCCCCCACTTTGTTCCGTGAGCCAAGTTCTTGCATTTTTGTGATGCAAATGATCGCATATTGAACCCATATTCTTTTGAGAAGCGAAACTCTTTTACTTAAGTGGCCTAACCGGAACTACCGGTACGTTCCTCATCACCAAAATCCGACCAGAACTCGGCTCACGGGACGAAGTGGGGGGTAAGTCCCTGTTGATGCACTACACTGCTGATGGGGATGTCATACAACTTCATGTCAAAAAATCCGAACTATCCCTTTAACAAGCACAGTCGTCCCTCACCACGTCATAGTTTGAATTTCGCGGCTTCACTCTATCAAGGTTTTAAAAAAATATATGAATGAATAAATCATGTTGTTCGGTGGTTGAATACGGTTGAATAGTCCAAGTCCAGACTTGATCGCTGGAACAACATGCTTTTATTGCAGTTTTGAATCATCTCACAGCACGCACAATAACAATCATAATAATAATGATTCTAATCATAAAACAGGTTACTGTTGCGGCCTTCACCCACGCCAAGATAAAACTCAACTCTGACCCCTCGATGTCACTTCCTGTCCTCCACATATACAAAACACATATACTGGAAAACACACAAGCACCAGGTGTATTTATGTCTTAAGTGGCTTATTTTTAGGGCTGTCAATCGATTAAAATATTTAATCACAATGAATTGCATTTTGGTTGGCGACCAGTCCAGGGTGTACCCCGCCTGCCGCTCGAAGTCACCTGGGATGGGCTCCAGCATACCCCCGCGACCCTGAGGAGGAGAAGCGGCATAGAAAATGGATGGATGGGATGAATTGTATTTTTCCATAGTTAACTCGTAATTAGTCACAATTAATCGCAGATAGAAAGAAGTATACCTTTGAAAGATCATTTTAAAGTTTTTAACACACCTATCAACATGAGGCTGTCTAATATGTTTGCTTTATGCAAATTTTTGTTTATTTTTGTTCTGTTTTTCCAACACAAAATGGACCTCAATGTATAAAAAGCAAACACAATGTACAACAAGTAGACATTGGTAAGGTAAGCTCTCCACTCAAATATCATTCTCTTCAAGCAAATCATCTCACAAAATATAATTGTGACCAACATTACAAAGAACGATTTGCAAAAGCACCCACCAAATAAGTGAAATGAAAAGAGAGTGAAAAATAAATACAGTATTAACAACTAACAAAAAAATAGTGGATTTTAAAAGATTTTCCATGAACAACTTTGACAGTCCTTATTTTCTTTGATTATATCTGCTACATTGGGTAACACGAGTCTAAAAGTGACTATAGCGGCGTTATTTAATGTCTAGAGGGCTTTAATAATGCTAAAAAACGTATTTAGAAGGTTATAAACAGGTTTTCTGCGCTCTAACTATGAAAATACTCCATTTATTGAAATTGAATCCTGCTTTGCAAATATTCACTTATCACTGTCGGGTCTGGAACCAATTAACTACGATAAACGAGGGATTACTGTTTAGCACAAAAGCAACAACAGAACCAATGTCGTAATAGCAGTCAGGAGCGAACTGCTCAGCCGGGATTAATCATGCTAATTAGTGCATTGTAAACAACAGTAGAACAAGTGTTACATGCATGACTTTCACACCGACAGCTGAGTAGCAACATTTTAAAGTGGATACAGAGGTAGATAAAGCTGCTGGAGGCGGACCAGTCTTGATACTTTATGCATCTGAGGTAATAAAAAAGGAAAAAAGTACATAAGGCATTTGCCTCCAGCTGCAGTTGTCCATGCTAATGTTTAAAGACCCCGGGGTGTATTTATTTGTGTACACACCCGGCAACTATGTGGTTAGTGAACGGAGGTGTGAATTGGAGGTTTTATGGTATAAGTGGGCAAAATATCTTCCCTTTTTTAATACATTGACACAAAAGAGCACTTTTTCAAAATGCGGACCCTCTAATGTTTGTGTACCCCTCAAGAGGAGCTTTGTGATCACGCTTACTGCATTTTAACAGCCACAATAGGAAATGAATTACAATCATGGCCCAAACGTAAAGGGAGAAGAACTTGGCCGTGACAGGCTGTAATTCAAGAGAGAGAGACAATAATGGAGTCGGCCTGGCCTCTCCACCTCCTGCAGACAGCGTGGTGACAACGGGGAATGTTTCTCTTTTAACGAGGTCAGGGCTAATGCTGGTTAATTGGAAGGGGATGTTCTCCTGGCCCTGCGCTCCTCGGCCTTCAGATCACTCCAAGGCTCTCTCTTATCTTCTCTCTCTCTCCTGCTTTAACAAGTTGTGACTGAGCGCCCTCTGTGAGCTACAAGGCATTGACTGTCTTGTGTCTGCACAAGATCCACATCTCCTGCCAGCGAGACGTGTCCCCTCCCCCAAAGCGGCCTTGTTATGTGCATGCTGACAATAAAGCATTTGCTTTATTGTTGAATATCACTCTTTGGATTCACACTAAAAGGTTTTTTTCTCTGTGTCATTACTGGAGGATAATCCCCTATTATGTAGTGATTGCTATGACATGCAAGGATGTATCAATCACGTCCAACGCCCCAACAGTCGTACAGTTTGAAGTTTGAACTAAAAAACTGCCTCAGAAAAACGTTTGCCTCAAACTCGGACTTCAAACCGTCACCATCTGTGATGCCAGCTAATCTCATGATACTTAAGAGCTTCACGAGGACAACATAGAGACACTGCTTGTCGAGGAAGCGCACATGCAGCGCCATAAAACAATACACATCGTGGGAAACCGCACACGTGCTTCTGTTGGCTGATGCAGTAAACCAATTCATCTCATTTCAAAGCACACAGCTAACAGTTTAAAAGTTAGTTGGGCTCTATCGATAAGCATGTGAACGGAGAAGCGACAGAGAGTGTGCGTGAGAGCCTAAAAGACCACCACTGCCGTCGTGCCTTGTGACGGTAGCAGGTAAAGAAACAGTGATGAGCCACAGGAGAAGATAATTGCTTGTTTTCAGTGTGAAGTTACAAAAGCGCATGAATACCATTCGCATCGCAACAGTAGTCAGCTATGCCAGATGTCACTGCTACCTTTCATCTCATTCACGTGTTGTTTTCAACCAATAGGTACCATACACGTCAGTGTTGGCCCTAAAAGAGATCTCCTAAATAAGTGGCTCTCAATTGATGGGTTGGGACCCAAAAATCACAGATCCATCCTGGGTGGGATGGGACAGCTAGTCAAAAATTACAGAAAAATACTGTATGTACTTAGAAGTCAAATTTAGCAATATTTTAGTCGTCTTCCTCCTTGATATATGCACATTACACAATTATAAATGAAATGACTGATTCTGTGATCTCGTTGATGTTCCATTGTACTTTATCCATTATTTGTATGCATGCAGTTATCATGCTCTTCCTCATTTCCATGACAAAATACATTCATAAATTAATCTACAATGCACTTTGGACATGTAATTACGTGCGTTAATGTTTCAAAAGATGATAGGGGATTCAAAAAAACAACAAGAATACATTTGTAAAAAATAAAAATGACTTCAATAAAAGTATAAAAAAGAATAAATACAAATAAAAATGACTTAAATGAAAATATACAAAAAAAACAAACAAAATAAGTACAAATTTAAAATGACTTAAATAAATGTGTAAAAAAGTCTTAAAATCAACACAAATATAAATGACATAAAAGTGTTAAAAATATATATATTAAAAAAATCATTTAAATAAAAATTATTTTAAGTAAATCAAAACAAAATGACAAAAAGTGTGATAATCATAAAAATAAATGCAAATAAAAATGACTTAAAGCGTAAAAAATAACAAAAAAATGTTTTTAAAAAGTAAATAAAAACAAAATGACAAATAAAAAGAGTTAAAATAATAAAAAAAGAAATACAAATAAAATGACTTAAATAAAAGTAATAAAAAAATCAATAAAAATAATAACAAAAATGACTGAAATAAAACTGCAAAAAATAATACTAATAAAGAAAAATGTGTAAAAAAAAAAAAGATTTAAATAAAAGTTCTTTGCGATTTAATGACCATTGGAAAATGTGGGTCCCAAGCTGAGACCATTTGAGAACCCCTGTCTTATATTGTGCAATGCAACTTGTGTTCTAACAGTAAAATGTGACCACCAAATGTGACAAATACATAGCCCATCTGCATATAGCCCACCACTTCACAGAGGACATTCATTCTGTCATCTACAGATGTGGGTGTTATGTGTTTGAGCGTTTTTCTAACTTTGCATGATGTTGCAGTTAAAATGTGAGTGTAATATTAGCACTGTAGCTCACGTACTGTAGCTGATGTTGTGCAGCGTTACAGTGTATATGTAATAAATGGATGAATTGCACAATAGCACTTCTTGGCGCCACACATTCTGTCCAAGACAGACTTGGACAAACATAGCTCATTAGCATCAAAGCTATAGACACACAAAACGTGTTCCCAGTAGGGTTCACTAAAAGCACTAATCTAAATTCTAAAGTCTAATCTAAATTCCAGCATCAATACACTATTGTGGGACCTGTTGTGAGACGTACAGTATTTCTAATTGTTGAAAAATACTATAGTATGGAACATTTTAAGGGGAATGTAAAAATGAGCGCTAATGTCTTTTGTGTGTCATTTCAGGCTGGATTCATTATGTAATAAACTCCTGTGAGAAACATGACCTTGTAAAGAAATGGTGACCAGCAGGTCAGTCAGTAACAGCCTTTCTATTACTGCTGCCTGACATCTGTCCAAGCACACTAATAGCATATCATTACAAGGTCTTTGGCCATATGTAATGCTGTAAACGCTTTGTTCCATCTTTCATCCTCACTCAAGTATTTAAGTGTCCATTATAGAGCAATACAGCCAACACAGACATTATGGTCAGTGTCGTTCTGTATTTACACAACATCAGTGAAATCCACACGTCGTGTTGACTTAAAGCTGACAACTGTCAAATGACTGGAATGCCACGGTGGAACACAAGGGTGCGCGTGTATGTGTGTGTGGATATATGTGTGTGTGAACCCTGTAACTGTAATAGGAAACAATAATTCATGGCACACACAAACTGGTGACTGCAAGTAATTAAAAAAATATAATATTTCTCACATCTTTTTCAGGTCATATTCTGCTTTTTTAAGTGCTGGTGGTGCAAGACTGGAACAACCCCACAAGCAGTAAAGGGAACATCTTAATGACGAAGATCCTTAACCAGGAAGAACCGGCTAACCCAGTGGCCGACGAGGACAATGTACAGCAGGGGATGGCTGGCATAAGGGTGGACCCATCCACTATGTTGGAGATCAGAAGAGCCATAAAGTTGCTGAAAAACGGCAAGTCGAAGACCTCATACTGGCTGAACATCGGAATTGGCAGATCTTTACTCCGTCGTCTGCAAAGTCTTGGGCAGAATACTTGTCGAGAGGATCAGGAGCAGCATTGATAACAGACTGAGGAAGAAGCAAGCTCGATACATAACTGGGAGGGGAACAACGTCATCAAAGTCTTTAACCTGTGCAACATTGAATGGCAGTCATCTTTATCCATCAACTTCAGTGATTTCACAAAAGTGTTCGACTCAGTACACAGACAAAGCCTCTGGACCATCATCAGTGTGGTGAACGCTGTCATTAACAACGGTGTCATGACAGACTGGTTCAGGATTGAGACAGGCGTCAAGCAGGGGTGAAACATGGCTTCCTTATCATGGACTGGATCATGAGAAGGACATACAGTAAGATGGTGATTCATCACAAAGCTGGATGACATATGCTTAGGACCTCCCCTTGATCTTCCATCCATCCGTCCATTTTCTACACCACTTATCCGCATTAGGGTCGCGGGGGTATGCTGGAGCCTATCCCAGCTGACATCGGGCGACAGGCGGGGTACACCCTGGACTGGTCGGCAGCCTATCGCAGGGCACATATAGACAAACAACCATTCACACTCACATTCATACCTATGGACAATTTAGAGTCGCTAATTAACCTAGCATTTTTGGAATGTGGGAGGAAACCGGAGTACCTGGAGAAAACCCACGCACGCACGGGGAGAACATGCAAATTCCACACAGAAATGCCCAACGGAGATTTGAACCCAGGACACCCCGATCTCCTGACTGTGACTGTGTGGTCAACATGCTAACCACTAGACCACCATGCGGCCCCCCCTTGATCTTGTCAACCAAATAAGCGGATCCAGCAGAAGATCAACAGATTGGTGGAGAATGGCAAACATACAGGACTGAAGGTGAATGTAGACAAGTTGGTGATGAAGTTGAACGCCAGGAAAAAGGAGGACATTGCGATGAAGGGGCGTTGAGCCTTGTATCGACTGAAGGAGATAATATGATGGACCTAAACAACAGACTGGCACAAGGCAAGAGCGACTTTCATCAGGAATTCGAACAGCATTGGCTGTCGAAGAAAACGGACACTGTTCTAGGCGTTGGTGATGACTGTACTGTTGTACGGTTCTGAGACATGGAAGATGACAAAGGCAGACAAAGGAAGCTGGACGGTTTCCAAACCAAATGCCTCTGGTGGCTACGGAAGATGCGGTGATAAGACGAGCCAGAATGGAGAGCCTGCGCATGGAGGTCTGCAAGAAGTTTATTGGGCACGTACTGAGGAAAGTGGTCAACAACAACTGTGCTACTGCCGTGATGTGGGCCCCCAAGGGGAAGAGACGGCACGGGAGGCCCAAAACCGGTTGGAGGCAAACAGTAGAGAAAGAGAGGGAGTCCGTTGGTTGGAGAACATGGAATGAAGCGAGGGCAACATGCGGCATGGAAGCAGCGTGTGGAGGATGTGCCACCAGGCACAAAGTGGACAGGCTAGAACAGGATAGCCTATTTCATAGCGATTTAACTCATACAGTCATACAAATACTCACAAATTCTACATTTCAACACTGAAATAGACGACTGGGTTTGCTTTGGTCCCCAAAATGACTAAATATGCCCCTGATTGATAGCACTGCTCTATGTTATTGAATTACATTTCATTTTGATTGTTATAGTATGCTAATATTTTCATCCATATTTGTCCTTATTGTCATTATTTTTTACTTGAGTTTTTTGGTTCTGGGAACCAAATGTGGTTCCTTTTGCAATGATCTCAGTCAGTTTGCTGCTGGCCGCTGTGCAATCAACCAGTTCACCGTTCTAATTAGTCATTTAGCGCACCCCTATTTTGATTAATGGCAACTGCTCCCAGCTCCCCACATGCACCAATTATGTAGGGTTTTTTGGCATTAAGTAGCATAATGAGGTGTTGTCGCCAATTAAAGTTCAATGTCTGTTGGCAACTTTTAGACAGTAGATGATTTGTTGGTGTTATCAAAACACACATTAGCTACGTGGCTCACTTCAGTTTCCATGTGCTGACATGTCAGGACACACACAAGGCATGATTCAGAGGGGGAATAACTCACCCATGATGGGAATCGACCTTCTGTGTGTGTTGCTGTCGATAAATTAGGTACTTATTAGAACTTTAAAAAGCAGATCCCATTTCACGCAGGGAGCCTCTGAGGGGAAGCGAGGATTACGCTTCAAAGCCCGTGGCGCGGCTCTCTCTTTATGTCGCAACACTTCATATTTCACGTCACCTTGATGGCCGCCGCCTTTCAGGGGGTCATGTGTTAACGCCGCAGGCATGGTCCTTGCCAGCAGCTAATTACACACATATATATCTGTTCTGACTGTGTGATAGGTTTGCAAACACAACATAAATTGCTCCTGCCCAGCCAGGATGTCTACGTTTCACAGCTAAGCACGCTTAAAAGTGCTAGCTAAAGGTAAATTGCTGAAATGATCGCACAATCTTTAAAGACAAGTTTTAACAGGACATTCTCGTAAACACTTCGGGAATGCACCTTTCACACGGCATTTAAAAAGCCGTCTTTCACTGCTTTCACGCTATTCTGCGTGAACAAAAATCGGGGTGACAAAGTTAACCCGCAGACTTCCCGGCTTCTGAGGTTGGAGCCCTAACAGAGTGAAAGCGTATCCCGCAATGTCAGAGTGTGGAGTTTACTCACTTTTCCCATCATGTGGTGTTGAATGAAACTGTTGTTGTCATGCATCTAATTGATCTGATTGATGGGAATGCGCACAAATTTACAGTTTTGCCCTTTTTCACTTGGTTCTGTATGAAATGCACAGACAAATAAATGCGGGATGTCTGTAAAACTAATGCTTATCGTTGTTTATTTGCAGTGGCTTAAAAGTAAATACCACTTCTTAACTTTAGTGGGTGCAATTTTGTTTTTGAAGGATAAACCATCTGTTGCATAAATTAGACCAGGGAGAATGTACAACGGAGTATTAAGGGCACATTAAATAAACAAAATCAGCGATTTCAAGAATAAAGTTGTACATTTACCAGTATAAGGTCGTATATTTACGAGAAAAAAAACAACATTACGAGAATAAAGTAAAAAAATTACGACAATAAAGTCGGAAATTCACGAGAAAAAACAGGCATTGGCTGAGACAGCTATGAAAATGTGACCTTTGGCCTTGGCCATGTGGAGGGGGCAGTAAGGAAGGCGAAAGTGTGAGCACCACATGCGGGAGAAGGGCTAGACATGCTTATCTGTTTGTGCCCCACTGCTCTGTTATGCTGCTATGTTATAAATAAAACCTTGCCCGAAGCAGGAAGAAATTTTCCTTCAGTCCTGAAGTTAGTTATTTTCCTGCTGACACATATGCCACATATGACACAATCTTGTGACTTTTTTTCTCATAAGTGTACGACTTTATTCTTGCAATATTACGAGTTTAAATGTACAAAATTGGCAAAATAACCTGAGATTTTTTTTTGTGGCCCTAATACTCCGTCCTATGAATGAGATGTGTTTTCTGTGAAAAAAAATGCCTATTTTCGGAGGGAAAAAAAAGTACATGTTTTTTTTTCGTCCAAAAATCTGCCAATTTGCAGGGTCCACTGTATTTGAAGCTGAAATCGAAACAGTACAATCAGTGTGTCACTTGTGTGTCTAGCCTAGCACAGAGATAATGGGACACATTGACGTTATTTACTGTGTTTAAACATCTATTGTTGACTAGCTGTCTGTCATCACACCACATTAGTTTCTCCTCTAAGCAGAGCAGATCAGATGTCTTATTGATGAAACAGATTAGATACAATGTCCCCTCCACAGATGCTCCAGTTTGGTGTCTTTGTGCAGTTTGGCCTCAGTGACAAAACGGTGAAACTCGATCCTTCTTCGCCGCTGTGACGGATTCGCTCATAAAAAGCTGTGAGTCAGTTCCACACTGAAGAACCGGTTCTGTGTTGTTTTGTCAGGACTGACACTTAACCTGTTCATATGGCTCATTAATATTACACCAAGGATGAGTAAACATGCATATGTTTGTGTGTGTTTGACAGTGTGTTAAATAGTGAAACAAATTTCTCAACATCTATCTATCTGTCTATCTAACTATCTAACTATCTAACTATCTATCTATCTATCTATCTATCTATCTATCTATCTATCTAAGTAGATAGATAGATAGATAGATAGATAGATACCTACCTAGCTAACTCGGTACGTAGATAGATAGATATCTAGGTAGAAATCTACCTAGGACCTAGGTAGATATCTATCTATCTATCTACCTAGGTAGCTAGGTAGATACAGTCAAACCTGTCTATAGCGGCCACTAAAGGGAAACGGTAAAAGTGGCCGCTATAGGCAGGTGGCTGTTATAGACAGGTTGGTGGCCTGTTTGAATTTGTGCTTGTTGTGTTTGCAGATACATATAATTATAATGTTGACCAGTAGAGGGCACTGTGGGACTGCAGATAAAAGTTGTAAAGAACAACTAGGCTTGTTATTCTACACCACCCACAGAACAAAGCTGTGCTACTACACAGGTATATACGGCAGAGTGTCATTTTGTCAAATGGAATCCAAATTGCTGTAGAAAGTGCTCAGAACTGCTAGGAATGAGACATGATTATCCCGTGACCAAAGTCGACGCTCACCTGTCATTCCTCTGTAAAAGTGTTGTTCCAGGACACACTGCCAATAAAAGGAGTTCATAATCCACCTGACTGGATGTGATGCATTCAAGCGACAGCATTGTGGAGCTGCATTCCCCCACATCAAGTTGTGGACCGTCACATTGGTGCCGTGACGCGTTGACGTTGGCTCTCCACACAAGACCGGATCCATCTCTGCTGAGCAGCTTCTGCATTGTACTATCAGGTGGACAGTGTGTTTAGTTTGGTGCGCTTTATGCGTTTTGGGAGTTTTGCCCTGTTTTTTTACCGCTGATATATTGTTTGTACCTCAGCTGTCTTGTTGTGACTTGTCAATATGAGCTATTTGGAGGGGGAGACTGGTACACCCTTTTATAAGAGTGTTGGTAGAGGTAGGGGGGGTACGACTATGTTACAGTTTGACAGTCCTGTGCAGGGGCGTGTAGTCCGTGTGTGTGTGTGTGGGGGGGGGGGGGGGAATAGACAGGATCCAATAGAGGCTCCTTCAGTCAGTGGAGATGGGCTTCCTTCTCAGAGCCACCACATGGGTCATACATTAAGCAGACAGGCTCCTGTTACACCCACAGTAAATCCCATTTTACAGTCACATGATGTAGCTGGTCAGATGAACGACATAATCAGACATGTTGGCCAGCAACTAGCCAATAGTATAGTCGCACATCTCAGCCCAGTGCACACCCTTCCAACACACCCACCTACACGTCCACCCATAGTCTAGACTCATCTCAAGTTCAACCGGCGCCACACTGAAAAGTGAAAGAACCTCCAACTTTCAAGGGAGATAGCACGGACACAGTAGATGTGCACGAATGGGAGGACTTGATGAGGAACTACATAAAGAGGCTGTGTATCAGTAAAGAACATCAGGCCGAGGAAATGCTTAGTCACCTCAGAGGCAGAGCAAAGGATGCCGTGAAATTTGGCACAAGGAACAGTGGCATTGATGTGACACAGAGCCCAGATGCCGTCTACAACCTTCTTCGCAAACATTTTGCTGCATTTCCCTGTTCACCTCTTCCCTTAGCTGTCTTCTACACCACACTGACAATAAAAGGAGTTCATAATCCACCTGACTGTATGTGGTGCATTAAAGCGACAGCATTGTGGAGCTGCACCAGAGCTATTCTATGTAATGTGAACATTTACAATACTTGTGCAACTGCGCCCTCTTTCGACCAAAACTGGCTGTTATAGTAACAACATTCTGTACCGCTTGTACATGAGATCCAAAACAAGCTGTATCCTAAATTATAATCAATAAATTAACTATACATTGGTTATTTAATGTATAGTTTAAATACATATAATTTGTCCGTGAACCTAATAAACTGTATGTTCAGTAGAATAAAGGTTGTAATTTTACAGGAATAAACTCATAATATTATGAGGAAAAAAATCGTCATTTTAGTAGCATAGATATGTTGTTTTTTTAAAAGTCATATGAGAACCAAGCAAAACAAAATAAAGTTAAAATTTTGGGAAAATTAGGTTGGGTAAAAAAATTATAATATTATGGGAATGAAGTCATATTATGATTTTTTTTACACTGATTATTTAGGAGGACAGTTGAAATATGCCCTGCTCCACTGATAGAATGAGCAGATCATTTCTCCCTCATGCCATGCGACTTTTCAACACACACAGAGGGGGAGCAGTAAAAACACACACAGGACAGTATTGTTATTTATTATGTATTATTGAAATTGAAGTGATCTGTTACGTACACATTTGTGTTGCCATGACATTAATTGTTTTTGGGATCAGCTTTGAAAGGCATTTATTGGCATATGCTGATCACGTGTTTTTAATGGAAATCAGCAGATACTAACGGGTGTCTATCCGAGCAGCACAAGTTCCGGACAGTGGATGCCCTCTGTGAAGCCACCTTCACCACTTGGAGCAACATTCTCAATAGCCTCCTGGAAAAACTGGCATCAAGCATGCTCACACCAATTTTTGAGGTGATTAGCAATAATGGTGCACCTCCTCATGATTGAGTCATTTTTTAGGTGTGTGTGTGTTTTTTTTAGGTGTGGTATTTAACTTTGGATCAGCTGATGAACAGCCTGTTTCAATTTAATGCTTGTTTTTGTCTCACTCCCATTTCTTCTTTTTGCATTGTGAAGCTCTACTTAGAATCTCCTTAAAATCCAACAGTACAAAATCTAAATTCTTGCTCTTTGATCAAGCAGCTGTATCACTTATCATTTCAACACAGGTAGAAACGACAAAAACAGATCCACACGCTAATGTTATCTCACTTTGTTACTACTTAACGATGTCTCGTTGGGCACTCTCCCGACGATAACGTCTCTCAGCTTCCCGCTCCCTGTCTAACCTGCACTTTCTCTTAGTCCCGCCCCCAACACTTTGGATTGGCTGTCATATTTACAGAGACCAAATGACAATACAGACATGAAATGATTGACAGACTGCTACTAACAAGGTAGAAATACAACTAATACATGTCGCACATCAACCACACTTTCAAATAACAGAACGACCATAAAACGTTATTTATTCAACTATTAAACTGTAAATAGCTTAACTTATGAAACTGTACCTATGAGATTTATATCTTTTAACCAATTTGAATATTATGAACTCTTTTAATGCAGTTGGCTAGTTTGAAAGACTTGATATTGTTAGCAATCGAATTAGCTAATTTGAGGAACAGTAATCGGACTTAATATTCAACGAGTTGGCTACCTTTAGCTGTCTTATAGTTTACCGTGCAATATAATTGCTGTCCAATGTTCTGGAAATGACTTATAATTACATACTTGTGCCTAAAGTATATTCTTGTTTCTTCAACCACTTTTACTATGTCACGAAAAGCGCACGTAGGTCGACTACTTTGGCTACAAACAAGTGTTTTAAACTCGGTCAGTCAGTTCACATTATACGAGGGTTTAAAGTGTGTGTGTGAATACATGGCTGCTCTCATTTCGTAGGCTTAAAAAATGAACATTATTTAGAGTAAATAATGCACGATAGTGTTTTTAGCTTCAGGAGGATAATTAATTTCACCTACCTGCTATATCCGACGATTGCTGCAGTATATTCTGTGTAAACTATTTCGAAAACGCTAAAATAAGAACATGCATGTTGGACATGTTAATGTAAAAGTTTAATTACTTTGTAAAATATATGTACCACCCGGTTATCAAGAATGAGCACTACACAAGTGCACAAATTGCTTGTGGCTTAATAGTTGAGGTTAGAGTTTTACTGCCCCCTCGTGGACAAGCATGGTACCCAACCATGGCGCCATGACTGCTACCGCATTGCGTGCGGTCGTGGACTGACATGGTTAACCAAACAGTACATATATGAAAAAGACACATGATAACACAATATACATTTATTTTTTCAACGTTGTACAATAACTATGCAGTTTACTATGGAGCAATATCATTCAATCCCGTAGATTATAACATATTCATTTGTTCTAAAGCTTTACAGTATAAAATATCTTCCTGTAATGTGTAAGGATAGGTTTAAAAAATAGTGGTGCTATGCATACAAACTCCAGTAAATGATGTTGAAGAGCAGGTAAGCCAGGGGGAATAAAACTCTTGAATAGGAGTCAATCATGTAGCTGTTGCTCATGATGAAGCTGAGGTTGTGCTTTAAAGGGTTCTTGCGGCGTAGCCTAGTGCCCTCCGTGGGCCCTGACACAGTGGAGTTTCGTGACTGAGTGTTTCTCTCTGTGTTCGGCGTGCTACAGACCTCCGGGAAAGAGGTCAGGTCAATATCGTTGTCATGGAAACAGCCGTCGAAAGCCATGGCCTGGGTGGCGTTGAAGGATGCTGGGAGCTGCATTAGACACAGCAAGGAGAGGAGGGTTACATTTTTAGGTCATGCAAGCTGATCCAGATGGTGCAAAAATAATTTTCTGTGGGTCAAATGAGTTGCATGAGATTTAGCAAAATATTATAGTTTTTTTTTGGTGTTTTTTTTTAAAAAGGGCGTATTGGCAACCTTTGCCCCCTTGAGCTTCTTCATCTCCTCCACTGTGGTGAAATAGTTGACGGCGGCATACTCGATGACGGAGAGAAAGACAAAGAGGAAGCTTGCCCACAAGTAGATGTCCACAGCTTTGACGTAAGACACCTGAGGCATTGAGGCGGACACACCGGTGATGATGGTAGACATTGTCAACACAGTGGTGATGCCTGGATGTCGGGAGCACAGGAAGACACCAGTTACAACACACACTACCGTATATAGCACTGGCCTGAAACAAAACATACTGTACATAGTTCTGATTAGCTGGAAGATGTTTTTTTTCATATTAGTCTGTGTAGGCTCTCAGTCGTACAGGAGTTGTCCATCGAGGAAAAGGCTTCTTGAGACGTCATCTGTACTTCTGTGAAGAAGGTGTCGGACGTTTCGCTCCTCATCCGAAGAGCTTCGTCAGCGAACTAATAAGTGCTGGTAGCTTAGGCCTTAAATACAGTAAGAGTGGGCGGAATTGGTGTGCCAACACCCTCCTCCTATTGGTTCGTTACACTAAGCCTGGGCGGAGTAGTGGTATAATCCTATCCTGTTATTAACACCTCCGATAAAAGGGAAGTGTCGCTCCCTGAGTATTTAAGGCCTAAGCTACCAGCACTTAATAGTTCGCTGACGAAGCTCTTCGGATGAGGAGCGAAACGTCCGACACCTTCTTCACAGAAGTACAGATGACGTCTCAAGAAGCCTTTTCCTCGATTTTCATATTAGTGTTTTTTTTTTCTCATGTGAAACTATGCAGTACCAGCCAGAGGTTTAGACACACACATTTAATAGCATCAGCAAGTGTCTCTCAACTTTTGAATGATTTATGTATTTGTTTGTCTTCGTGCACTCATTTTTATCATGTGCAATATCATGGATTCAACCACAAACAACAAAATGAGCAGCTTTGTACATACAGTACATTTGATCAGTTTATTCAGCATTTTACGCCATCTGTGTGATTGTACTGATATCATGCATGTACTGATCACAGTACATGCATGAGGACCTCTTTGCATGACATTGATATGTAGAAACAAACGAGTGCCATTAGAACCATTAATTGCTCGCCCCCATATTATACTTACTTATATATTCATTTGTTGGGATTCATTGTGTGCTAATAATGTTCTATGCAGCTATTAACGTCTTCTAAAGTTTGATTTTGATTACATTTCTTTGGTATTCCCAGCTCAGTGACAAAACCTCTCACAATATTTATGAGGACACTTCATGAAATTCTTGTTTCAAAACCAATTTTATATCATGGCCAGGCATTTTCCATGAGTAGTTGAGAAGGTACAAAGTGAAATGCAGCGAGCTACACTGATTTCACCATACGCAAAACTATTGTTGTAATGTAGTATGTCTTCCTTTGAAGACATACCAGTGAAATGAGAATAATGAGAAGCATCATGTAGAGTACTGGCATTGTCTGGCGACCAGTCCGGGGTGTGCCGCGCCTCTCGACCGAGGTCAGCTGGGGAGGCTCCAGCATACCCCCGCTACCCCAGTGAGGATAACGGCATAGAAAATATATGGAGGGACGGATGGATCATGTAGAGTAGTTGTGTTATGTAAGTACCCAAGGAGACACGAGCTGGTACGGCCCTCCTGTCTATCCAGAAGGACACCCAAGACAGCATCACCATCAGCATGGTGGGAAAGTATGTCTGGAGCATGAAGAAGAAGATGTGCCTCCTGAGAATAAAATTAATGTAGAGCCGATTGTACCATCCTGGAACAAGAACAGAAGAAGGGTTGCATAGTTTGCAAATACTGCAGTTGTATTGTAAGATGTATCGTTTTTTGTTTCGTCCATTCACACATACCAGTACTGCTGTAGAAGGCAAGCCCAAAGGAAGGCTGGAAGTCTTCAACAAAAAACTGAGAGAGCACAATTTCATCAGTCCTTAACGAGTCGTTCCCGTTCTTCCAGTAGAGCATGAGGTCATTCTCATTGTAAGCATCTTTGAGAGAGGAGAGACGGAGGAAGAGGAGGAGCTTTAACAGTGTATTGGCTCTTTAGCATGCTCTTTTTCAGAAGACAGCAAGAAAGTGCACAGAATTGGGAAAAACATAAATCCAAACTAACAACATTTTTTTTGTTAAGCCACTGACTGTATTTTTGTGTTTGAACATGAGATACTACTGTTAAAGGCTAAATTGACTTTTTAATGCGGTTCTAACAGTAATGTGTCTGATGAGATTGGCTGGCGACCAGTCCAGGGTGTACCCCGCCCTCGCCCAAAGTCAGCTGGGATAGGCTCCACGACCCTAATGAGGATAAGCGGCATAGAAGATGGATGGATAGTTTAGCCTTCTGACTGTGATGCACATACGGGCGAGGGTTGTCCACACTCCGTCACGTGTTTGTTCTTCAAATGCCGTATTAAATTAAAGCTTTTTAACACTTTTCAAGTGTTGGCAGTTCGGTTCCACACAGCAGAGATGATTGTTTTTGTTTCGGCACGCCTGTGCACTGCGTAGGAAAGCGGGAGGAGGACGCTGCCCAAGACGTTAGTTAGAGCAAGACAATACCCTGCACGCAGGGATCGCTGCGGATTGCAATAGTACCACCCACAGGTGATCGGCTTTTGTGATCAGCGTTGAAAGGCATATTTATCGCCATATGCTGGTCACATGATCTGAAATGAGCCGATACCGATTGGTGGCCAATCAATCACTATAAAAGTATAATATGGAACCTTTAATGGATGTGTCACAATATACCAAGCGTGTCTACATTAATAATACTTTTTTAATGCTAAGTAGCATTTCCAAGGTGCAATGTTTGCTATACTCACAGCTCTCCAGCTCCAGAGAGCAGTTCTGTGTGTCCAGAGGGAAACTACTGAAGTCCATTGAGCAAAGTGCTGTGACCGTGATCCTAAAACACACACATACACACAACTACATTATGCACATAAATGCCTTACTGGGACATTTAGTCCATTTAGTCCTCAGAAGTCTATTCTCATGACAATTTTGTACAAAAAGCATAAAAACTCAATATTTTCGATCCAAACAATGATTTCGGCACAAAACAAGACTTCATTAACATTTTTAATCAGCATTATATTGTTTCTCATTATCATCATGACCTTGGTTCTACTGCCTTGTCATTTGCTCCTTTTGACTCAGCTATAAGCAAATGTGGGTCCATTTAGGGCTAGAAAATATGGATTTCAAGAAAACTAGCTTAAGTGTGAAGCCAAACATGACAGCTGTATTACTCATCTGCAGTATATTCATTTACAAATGACTGATATTCTCTTACTTGCTATCGGCCGAGGCAGCATGTGGCTTTACGAGATGGTCAGTGTTATACCATATTGACACCACATTGTCAACATGAGGCTCTGAAATGGATGTGATGAAGTTTATGACCACATCACATCACATACAGAACAGCCCTGTTGACTGTTATTCAAATTTAGTCATATAATTTTAATACCATTCTGTAGTATTTTTTTCTCAACGTTATTGCATGAGACCCACTTGAAAGTGAGACTGTAGAACATCTAAAGGAAAATCCCAGAACGCAAACCAACCAACACCTACAGTGAGGCAGCTTTTTTCCATTCTGGCCCTTGTCTCTGGATCAGTGCTCCTGAGGGCTGCTCAGAATGTTCATATTTTTAAAAACAAACTTACGACCTTCCCTTTATGTAATTTGATTTGATTCATTCATGTATCGGTATTGCGCTCTTTTTTAAATTAATTTGTAATATTTTGGACTTTAACTAAATAATTACCTGCCTGTCACTACCCACAGGTGCCAGCCATCAATTTTCTTCAGTTTATCCATGTCTTGGTCGCGGAGGTAGTAGGGAAGCCCAGACAACAGGTGTATCTCAATACTTGAACTGAAAAGTGAACTATTTCAAAAATGTATTTCTTCATTTCGCAATAATTTTGATGATTATAGTTCACAGCTAGTAAAAATACATGATTAAAAATTCAAATTCAGTATGTCATGAAATGTGAGTATTGTGAAAAAGGTTCAATGTGGTAAACAAGCGGTTTGCGCTCCAGTCAGTAAATTAACTCAGGCTTCCTGAGCCAGTTAATGATCCCGCAGTCTCACTCGAAGCCCTGAAATGAATGCTTTTACATGAAATTCTAATTAATTGAGATGCACTTGTACATACTTACTTCATTCTTCTTAACCTGTGTATGCTGTATTGAAATATATTTGTTTTATAGTTGTCATCTACAGTCTGTCTGTTGTCATCTTAAGTTAGGTTGATTGGCAACTCTAAATTATCCATAAGTATGAATGTGAGTGTGAATGGTTGCTGTATATATGTGCCCTGCGATTGGCTGGCGACCAGTCCAGGGTGTACCCCGCCTCCCGCCTTAAGTTAGCTGGGATAGGCTCCAGCATACCCCAGTGAACCTATTGAGGATTAAGCGGCATAGAAAATAGATGAATGAATGTTGTCATCTGCTTTAGTCTGTTTTTATTATTCTTTTAATTTATTAAAAATAAATATACTTTTATTGTTTTTATTATTGCCAGAATTATTATTGTAATGCAATCAATTATTTGTATTATCATTAATTATTAATTAAATATTTTAGATTGCTTTCTTTTATGTATTATTATTTTAACATTTGTCATTATTTATTACTCTTGTTTCACCTAATTATTATACGCAAATAATGTGCCGTTGCCGAGTGTCTGTGCTGTCTAGTAGTGATCGGCAGAGTAACCATGTAATACACTTCCATATCAGTAGGTGGCAGCAGGTAGCTAAGTGCTTTGTACAGGTAGATAATCAATGCATGGATGTGTCAGATGGCGGTGACAGTGGCATTGTGGCTAGCGAAACAGTGATGGAGAAGTTTTTGAAAAGGAAAGATGCAAACTCTGAACTGCACCCTGGAAAAAATTCGGACCCAGATGAAGGCCAAAGTATGAGTGGAGGTCAAAAGAAAGCAGAGACGGATAGCTGAAGCAAAATCTCTGGCGCGAGGCAATACTAGCTGTCCTTCATTTGTATTTACTTTCACTGAGGATGCAAGAAAACGACTACGTTGTGCTTGGTGTGTGGTGAAAGAAGGGAAGAAAATCATTTCTTCACATTCTCGCCTTCCATTAATGAAGAAAGTGAGACAGAATAGTGTCAAGTACTGGTGGTGGGTCAGTACCAGCACCAAAACGCAAACAAAGGCGTTCACTATCTGCCTTGCTGGTGTTGTTGTTGTTATCGGGTTATTCCGAATGTTTCAGAAACCAGAAAATTGACCTTAACCCGAATACTGACTGCATGTACAGTAAAAGTAGTCAGTGACTAATATTTCAATTTGTTTGATGATCTGAAACATTTTTTCACACAACTGTACATTAATCATGTGCCCATTATTTTCCATACTATGATTTGATAAACATTACTACAGTTGATAGCGGCAGCACAAATAGGGAGTTTTGGCATAGGAAAAATGGCATAAGTTACCTTGAGTGCAATAATTAGCCCTAAGGGGTACATCGGTGTAGAATGTGACAACGTCGAGGACAATGTTTTTTACCGGACACTGTAGAGGATGTTGCCATCGGGAAAAACCCTCAGCATGATGTTCTCCATGGTTGTGTCATGGATAAAAGAGCGCTTGGAGTGCACAAAGAACACATCAGGCACCCAGATCTTCTTCACTAGACGTGAGTCGAAGGTTCGACTCTTATTGCTGCTGGAGGGGAAGGCCAGACGATCATCTTGCCAGTAATGCCTTAGGTACAAAGTCATTGTGAAGTCCTGAAAATAGCAAAACACCATGAAGAGGACAAAGGATATTTGTTTTTTGGTCTAAATCTAAGCGGTACCCACCATGTTTACTTCACTTATGCTGTCAATGCTCTCCACCTGGACGTCAATGCCGACAGGGATAGCAGAACCTGTCAAGGTCAAATGTCACAATAAATCAGCTTTCCGTAGCAGCTGGTTGACATGACATCATGATCCATGATCCACGTTTACGTCCTCCATCTGTACATCTACCACAGATTATGTGCTCAAATGCCACTATCGGTCAGTAAGAGAAGACGTAATGCACACTATTGAGATGCTGGAGACAAAACATTAGATAATAATCATGACTCAACAGATCAGAGAGGATATTATCAGCACTTAGCATAAAGATGCAGTGATGCTCCAATCACCAGACAGAAGAGAAATATTTACCATCAACATATGAGTTTTGCATCTGTATTTATTGGATCATATTTGAGTGTATTGGTGTACCTATTGAAGCGTCCAACTGGTTTATTCCTGAACTTCATGCAATGTAAGTCACTGAAAATGTAGATGTACAGGTATGTGTGTACATCCCTGGGATGTCCAAACTGCAGCCTGGGAGCCATTTTTGGCCCAGCTCATTTTTTGTTGGCCCTCTGCTTATTCTAAAATACGATTAATAAATTATTAATGAAATATATTATCAGCTATGACGCTAATTTGGTTTGCCTCCTATAACACCAAGCTAAAATGTGGATGTTTTGTTTCGATAGTTTTGCATACATTGACCTACATTTGATTTGTTTAAGCATCTTTAAATACAGTATAAAAAATGTATCAAAGTAAGCCCCCCTCATTTGCTGGCAAGTTTGGAAAATGTATTACTGACCAAAGATTCACTGAAATATATTGTGAATTAAATCTCCCATTTATGACGTGTTCAACTGTTGAACTCCACATGCCACATTACCTGTGAGGACAATCCACATGTTCAAAGCTAAATCGTGATAGTAAGAGGAGGTCCCAAACACGGTGGTACTTGCAAAGCAAAAAATATGTTGATGTGGTACTTGGCGTAATACTCTATGAGAGTATTACATAAATACTATGTTCTAACAGGTATGACCCATGCGTCATTGTTTCATGGCACAATACTGAAAACATATGAGGTGAGCCGTAAACATCCTGTCCGATCAGTACATTACCTAATGAGTAGAAGCACTCAAAAGCATCAGTCCTCGATGGCAAGCACATAGTGAAGTAAAAGGGATTAGATCACATGGCCTGCAGGCTACCTATGCCTAATAAATATCCAGGATTTCCATACAGTAACAACAGACGTTACGCTGACTAAAAAGCCCCGTATATAACATTAGTGCAATCATGGGGGATAATGTCAACGCATTAGGGGCCACAACTGCGCGAGAAAAAGTAACTCATGGTAGAAATAAATAGAACACGTAACAGGTATTTAACAAGTATTTACAGGGACTGCAAGGCATGCCAAGTAGGGGGAAGGAGTTGCCGCTGTGCCACCCGGCACAGATTTTGTTGTGCAAAACATGAGGGCAACATGGGATTTATGGGATTGCTCACTTGACAACAAAATAGTGACATTTTATATAGGGCTGTCAAAAAATAGCACTTTATCGGCGGTAACTCATTTATTTCATTAATTACGTAAAAATGTTTAGCGTAGTTAACGCATACGTATCAGGGCAAAAAGTGGCAAGCCATGCCTCTTTGTTACGACGACAGACAGTGGCACAGTGCAGCATCCCCCCCAGTTTGCTGCATGCTCGGAAATCCCAGAAAATCCACTCAAAACATGTGAATTCAACTTAAATGACATAGTGCCCTGCCAGTGGAAAGTCCTGCCAGTATCGGTGCCAGAGTTCACTGTAGTAGCTACGGTTTTTTAACTGATTTATCCACTTTACTCACCCATCTATGTACTCTCTCACCTCAAGTCACAGTGCTGGGTGATTTCAATATACATATGGATAACAAAAACCCACCTCTCACCAAGTTTTTTTCATCATGCCTGGACAGTTTTGGTCTTCATCAGTACTCTAATTTTCCTACACACACGAAAGGACATATCCTGGACCTAATATGCTGCTCTGGTCTCACTCCATCCAACTGCACAGCTGATGAACTGCATGTAACGGACCACTTCCTCCTTTCATTCAACGCCGTCCTTCACCTCTTTGCAACAAAGTCTCCACGCCTCATCACATTTCGGAATATTGACGACGTCGACATCTTCTGTTCCAACATTGACAGTATTCCACTCCTGGGCTATCTCTCCACCGCTGATGACCTTACTGCATATTACAATAATAAACTAAGCAACATCTTAAATACTCATGCCCCAGTGGAAAATCGGTTTGTTTCCTTCTCCTGATCTGCTCCTTGGTACACTCCTGAACTCCGGTCAATGAAGGCAAAAGGTCGCCAGCTTGAGACACTCCATAAAAAAACTGTAAAAACAAAAAACGGTCTTACCATTCATAAGGAAATGCACAAAACCCATATTTCACACTACAAGGACTTGATCAGATCCAATGAAGGTAACACCAAGACCCTGTTTTCACTGCTGAACAAATTTCAAATTTCTCCAACCACCGGATTCCCATCCCCCACCTGTATACTACTGACACCTGCAAGTCAAACATGCAGTTTTTTTTACTGAAAAAGTCCATAACATTCACCAACTATTATCTTCTAATCCTCCTTCTCCACCTGAGCTTCTCTAAAACGGTTGTTTTATTATATATTTATTTATTATATAATGTTTTATTATTATATTATTATTATTATTATTATTATTATTATTATTATTATTATTATTTCATGTGTCTTTTTTTCAATCAAATACAATAAAAATGGGCAGATTTCAGACATAGTTGCAAATGCTGTTTAATCATGATTAATTAATTTGAAAACCGTGATTAATCTGATTAAAAATTGTATTCATTTGACAGCCCTAACTTTATACTGTTCTATGTCAGACACTTCAACACTTGTAGGACGATTGTAATGAGTAGGGAAGTACCAGTAGAAGTTTGGGCACACTTTCTCATGCTGTTTAATGGGAAGGAGTGGTACTGTATACTATACATGCAATTATTCAATACAACAATGTGCATCTATGTGTATTTTATAGGACGTGGCTATGTTGGAACATATCAGATGGCGGGCCAGGGCTGCCTAATGATGTGATGCACATACAGCATGCAAATGGTTCACACTGTGCAGTGTAAATTGAAAATGACAACTCAAACTTAATATGTTCATTTTAGGCCATCAAAACACAGTTATGTAAGTACTTGATAAAAATGTATTGTTCTGTTGGTGTTCCACTTGAAATACACATCTTTACATGTGTACTGTTGTTCTTGCAACACATTTCAATCACCTCAAAACATCTGGCTTTTTGTTCCCATCTTCCGGCTCGTGATGAGGTGCACAGTTCAGATGATTTTTATCTCTGCTACTCTGTCTGCAGTCATTGTCTCACACGTAGACAATCTAGGTCACCAAGGGCTTTTTCGGGAGGCGTAATATCAAGGACAGCACAGTAACCTACATCAGTCTTGTTGCAGAGGACACACACAGCAATGATGGAGGGATGAATGGATGGGATGGGATGGATAGATACAGTAGATTGTGGGTAACTGGTCCTTACCTCCAAAGCCCGGCCTCATTGCAAAGTCATGGTCTTCTATTCGAAGCAGCTGTTCTGATTTAATTAGCAAAGACTTTGTGCTGTCGAGTTTTTTCATCTTGAGGTCCACTCGTCTAAGAAGCAAAGAGGACAAACAACAGCTGATTGGACAGGAAAATCTTTAGCTTTCTCTGACCTGACATCTGGTGACGAGTGCGTGGTGTGATTAAAAGCAGAGGCGATGATCTAAATAATGACAGTTTCTTCTTCATTGGAAGTTTATCAACACTCTCGCTACTCTAACTGGTTTGCCTACACTCATCTTGCTTCTTTCATTACTTTTAATTAGGGACGCTCTCATCAGGGTTTTATGCAGCAGATTCCGCTACAGACCATCCAGGACTGAAATCGTCCGATACCGATCACATGGCTTAAGTATACATTTTAAAATGTATTTATGATGAGTGCTCTTGGCCAGGGGTGCCGCATAAAGGGGAAAAGTCAGTTCCAAGGTCCTTGACTGCCAGGGGCCCAAAAAAATAAGGGGATGGAGGGGGACGGGATTTTTTTCATGGGACCCAGAATTCCTGGTTGCACCCCTGCTACTGCCTAATATGAAAAAAGGAACCATAAAATCACCTTCATTTAGATAAAAACTTATTTGACTTGCTTTTTGAAGAGAACATATATCACTTGTGAAACTTACAGAAGATGAGACATCTTCTTTAAGGAGGCTTTGGATGTGAGAGTACATTTGTGGAGCTCTCGCAGGACTACCAGGTAAATGAGAGAGCACTCGGCAAAACCGGTGAGAAAGGCTGGTCATCTCGTCTGATGAATTAAATTATCCATCCATCCATTTTCTATGCCGCTTGTCGTCATTTGAGTCACGGGGGTATGCTGGAGCCTATCCCAGCTGACTTTGGGCGAGAGGCGAGGTACACCCAGGACTGGTCGCCAGCCAATCGCAGATTAATTCAATTGTTTTTCAGGTTATTTGCTTAGCCTTTTGACTTGTCAGGCACATATGGGCAGGTGTTGGCCACATGGCTGCGTTAGCTGCCGTTTGACTGATGATCACACCGTGGGCATCGAAAACTCACCATATTCTGTCAAGTATTACGTGAATTTTGAAGGAAAGTGGGAGGAGGACGCTGCCCAAGATAGTTAGTTAGGGCAAAACACAACACTGCACACAAGGATCGCTGCGGACGGCAATAGTAATACTCACATGTGATCGGCTTTAGCGGTGAAAGGCATTTATCGGCATATGTCGATCACATGATTTTTCACGAAAATCGTCCGATCGTTCAGAGCATCACTACTTTTAATCAAAGATAATGGCAGAGACTACACTTTTTCCCTAAGTCTGCCCTTAATTGGACACAAAACACAAAGATGCTCCATTAGACTTCACAATCCCTGGCAACAGGACCATGATTAACTACAAATGCTAGTAGACGACCACCATGTGCAGTGTCCTCCAGAAGTATGGGAACAGTGAGGTCAATTCCTTTATTTTTGCTGTTGACTGAAAACATTTGGGTTTGACATCAAAAGACGAATATGAGGCGAGAGAGCAACATTTCAGCTTTTATTTCCAGGTACGCATTTACATCTGGATCGCATGCACAGCTTAGAAGATAGCACCTTTTGTTTGAGCCCACCCCATTTTTCACGGGAGCAAAAGTATTGGAACATGTGACAGGTGTGATTTGTTGCCCAGGTACGGTATGTCCTATTAAATTGCTTATTCAATCAAGAAATAGCACTGAATGTCTACGCTCAGTTTCAGATTGGGTAGGATAGGTTTTACTTGTGTAGACTGTATTTAGAGGTGTAAACAACATGAAAACCATGAGCACTGTCTATGGGAGAAAAACAAGCAATTGTGAATCTGAGAGAAGATGACAAATGAATCAGAACCGATGCACAAACATTGGTCATAGCCAGTATAACCATTTGGAATGTTCTGAAGAAGAAAGAAACCACTGGTGTACTAAATAACAGATGTAGAAACAGACAGACCAAGGAAAACATCAGCAGTTGATGACAGAAACATTAGCAGCATTTACACTTGCACGCATTTTGCCTCCGCATTGTCCTGCAATTTGCCATGGCAGTATGTGTCATTTATTTATTTACTTATGGCACACCTGAAAAGCATGAAGACTAGCTTGTGCACCACTCAAAGAATGCAGTTGGGGCCTCCCCTACTCTCACCAAAAATGATATCCTGTAGCGTATTTTGTGTATGTAGTCATTTCTTCACTGAATTAATTTTACTTAGAAATAACTGAAGTTTTTTAGCAAGATGGATGGATGGATGGATGGATGGATGGGTTTGAAAAAGAAGTTCTTCTTTATTTTTCTCAAACTACTGCACCTCCTCTCAAGTCTAGGCAAAGTCACACTTTGACATTGTTACAGTATGAACATGCACAATGTGATTATGTGCTAAAAAGTGTGGGCTAACTACTATAGCAATTATAATAACGACAACAATTAGTTATTGACTGATTTATGTTTTTTATGTTTTAACTTTATTATGATAGATTAAGTATACAATAATGTATATACCACTCTAGGAAATACGTCTTTTCCCCAATATTTAAGTTTCCTTTAGAAGATAACCCAAAATTTTTGCACATTTCCATTTTTATATCCATTCATTCAGTTCCTAGATACAATTACGCAACCCTTCATCCTATCTGATTACACTGGAAAGCGTCACAAAGATCACGTAAGGATAACAACAAAGGATCCAAAGCTCTTAAAAGTATCTAAACAGCATAGACAGCCCAGCAATACTGTAAGGTTAAAGTTCACGCTCTGCTCACCCGCCATGCTTTTGTCTGTTGCTGTCCCCGAGGTCGAGCTCCTTGTGTCTCCTCTTGGTGGGAAAGTGGCTGCTGTTGAGCTGCGTGACAGGCCACAACCAGGCGAAGCACATCAGTCTTAAGGCCAGGAGGTCCACTCTCATGGTGAAACTGGTGCTGTGAACACGAGAGGATCTCCCGAGCGTCCTCCCCCTCCGCTCCACTGAAGTCCTCAGTCCCCGTCACCCTACTGGTACGTCGTCCATGTCCCAGCAGCACTCATTCCGCTGTGGCGTGCACATGCCATGTAAGCGGAGTCCTGCCCTGCACTCTCATCTCCGACAAAGATGATGCACATCCGTCCAGATAGTCCTTTGGTGGAGCCTGGTGGTCAAATGCGCCACCCCTCCTCTTGCATCTCCTGACACTACATGCTCTCCCGACCCACACAGTCTCCACCCTCTGGTCTAAAACCAAATATCAATTTATTCCAATCATGACAAAGGAATACCATTAATTCCTCCCTAATCTTCTTATCTGTGGTTGGTGAAATCTTTCAGTAACCTACAAACTAGAGGCAGTCGAGGGCGGGCGGGAGGGGATAATACAACCAGTGGTTTCATCATCGTTCTAAAGAGATAAAAATAAAAAGGCTGTAGCCTACTTTTACACACAGCAGGATTTTCCCTCCAGTTGCACTGTGTCAGGATGGTTGGACATGAATGATATCATGGAGAGAGGGCACAGATGCGAGCATATGTTTGGCCCACATCTGTAAACCTTGTACTTCCAGGGCTCTCCCGTGGTTTGCAGGCCGATGACATGAGGGATTTCAGCTACTCTCAGAAAAAACCCTGACATCAGTGTTTGAAGGGACAATCTGCTGTTGAGGTATGGGAAAGTCAACAGGTAGAAAGCTGGGGCAACTTGCAAGACAACCCCTATTAAGGAATGGCCACAAAGTTTGCGCTTACGCCAACAGTGACAAAAGCATGGAGGAGACACCAGATAACAGGCTGGTATACCAGGAAATGTGGAGTGGGGGTCATAGGAGGGCAACAAGCGGAGTTGTTTTCCGCTTGACTGCTTGACCTCACTGCGGTCACGGGGGTATGCTGGAGCCTATCACAGCTGACTTTGGGGGAGATGCTGGGTACACAGCCATCCGGAGGGCACATATAGACAAACATCCTTCCATACTCTCATTCATACCTGTGGAAAATGTAGGTCGTCAATTAACCCAACATGCATGCTTTTGGAGTAATCGGAGGAAACCCATCCGCTCACGGGGGGAACATGCAAAGTCCACACAGACATGCCCGAACGGAGATTCGAACCCAGATCTTCCAGATTGCCTGACTGTGTGGCCCTGAACTTTGATTAAAATATTATAATAATGCAGATACAGTCAAACCTCGGTTTTGGTATGATACGGTTTTCCTTAACTAAAATTTTGCCTCGGTTTTTGTACAATATTGCACTTAAAAAGCTAATCCATTAGCCCAGTACTGTATTATTCTTATTATTATGCTGACTCATAGTCCGTGCACATTTTGATTGAGTGCTCAATAACCATGGGGCCATGGGGCCATTGTTTTCTGCATGTAAAATTCTAATTATTTTTTTCTAAAATGAATTTTTTGTTAATATTTTTGGGGGTCTGGAACGGACAAATTGGATTTACACTCTTTCCGAAGGGAAAAGTTGCCTCTGTTTTGGTACGTTTTTGTTTTTTGTCTCACTTTTTGGAACAGATTAATAACAAAAGCCGAGGTACCAATGTATTACTTAATTATTATTACTTAACTCCCTGAGAGCCCAGAACCAAACATTTTTATCTTTGCAAATGTATAATTTTTCTAATTTCTCATTAGATAATAAGATAAAAACTCCACTGTTAAAGTGCGGTGCAATGAGCAAACAAGACACATTTGGATGCTGGAGGTGTTGTGTGCGTGATGGAGCATTCACAAGGAGGCATGTTAAACATTTACCTGCCAGGTTAATTAGTCAGTGTTTCATTAGTATTGGAGAGGATGTAAAGTGGGATCGCACAGATGCGGCTCACCGCACACCAGCATTTGTTCTCACACGCATACATATGCATGGCAACTCAGCGAACAACTCTTGAGACATGGCGCAGACACACGGACCCACAATGGTGCTGCTTATTTGCCTGGGGAAACTCTTAATGACACTCTCAAAAGGTACTGTAAAGCCTCTTTTACTCCATCTACAGTATATTCTATAGCGATTGGTAGCTATACTGAGAAAATAAAAATGACAAAAAAAACTAATTTGGCAGTTAAGATTGAAAATAGAAAATGTATTAAAAAATGTACATTAATTGCCTGCAAGTCTATTTCAATATAAATAATTTCACATAGCAAATTACATACATAAGTGTTGCATCTGACTTTTTTGGCACTCAAATTGTTCTTTCTTTTTTTTTTTTACTTGTCACATGTAAAATAACAGAGTTGAATGATTTTACAGATAACACCGGTATTTTACTTAAACAAGAAACACAGCTGTAACGCGCCGTGAGCCCTCCAGGTTACTTCGGCACACATCAGTGCAATACTACGAGCCCATAAAAAAGGGGGAAAGGCTGTAAAAAATATCTTAACCCCCATTAAAAACAAGCACAGGGGTTTATTAGGGGAACACAAAACCTCTCCTATGTGTTTCAGAGTTATTATGTGCATCAAATTTGCGTTTAACATTGTATCTTTATTCTCAAAGTTAAACACTACGATCGGTATGTAACTTTCTTTTTATGCACATTAATATGTTATTAGTCTTACGTAAATGATAGCATGTTTTGCATAACATATTGTACATGGCAATGTCTGTTATACAGTAGACTTTAATACAGTATGTTTTACTGTAGTATTTAAATAGGCCTAGATTGTTTATATGGACAAAAGTATAAAGTATAAAAGTAGGACAAATGGCTATTACACCTAGAGGAAGAGAAAAATATAGTTAACTTATTTTTGCAACGACAGTCAAACCTCGGTTTTTGTACACCCCAGTTTTTGTATGATTTGGTTTTCATCAAAAATTTTCACCCAATTTTTGCCTTGGTTGTGTACGACATTGCATGTAACAAACCTGTACTGTGTTGTTCAACAAAGCAACCTACGCGTTGCTAACTCGCTGTCCGTGCATTTTTTATTGAGTGTGACTGCTAAATAACCACCACGGGGCCAAAGAACGTTGCGAGTGCCAGTAATATGATAAAGAAGGTGAGAAACACGATTGAATTCGATCTCTCCAGGATGTATGGAAAGTCTGCATCATCAATAACTTTCATCCATTTATCATTTATAATTTCACATTGTTTTCTGCAGGTACAGCTATAAATTATTCTCTAGAAAATGTATGTTTGCCAATATTTGGGGGTTTAAAGTTTACGTTATTTCCTGAGGGAAAATTTGCTTTTGTTTTCATACTTTTTGGCTTTTGTCTTACCTTTTTTGAAGAAATTAATGACAAATAATGATGTGCCCCTGTATTTTTTACTCTATAATATACAAACTATAATATTTTGAAGGAAAACTTTTATCCACTCACCCAGAATAACATTTGTAGGGCCAGACACAGTGTTAAAAATAACCAATATATAAAAATAACTTTTTAACCCTAAAATGTATAGTACTACTAGTAGATTTTAGTGATGTCCTTCTGTTTCCAAACCATGTTGGACTTCCAGAGGCCAACGTTTCCTGCATCATCCATGACGACTGCATCCTCCCCTGCAGCTTCAACCCACCCGGCACAGTGGTGATCCACTGGTACAAGCAGCAAATACCCGTACACAGCTACTACTACAACAAGGATCAGTTTGGACTCCAGAACAAACATTTTAGTGGGAGGACTTGTCTATTTAACTCCCACATCCCTCAAGGGAACGCATCTCTCCTGCTCAGGAGGGTCAAAGTTCAGGATAAAGGCAGGTACAAGTGCTACACAAGCACACGCAAGGGGAACCAGGAAATCTTTGTAAACCTGGACGTGAAGGGTCAGTAAAACTTTGTACCGTTTCATCCATACACCACAGAACTGATGCAGCAATTAGATTTTTCAGAGATCTGCAGGTTTACATTGTTGTACACGACTACAATGTCAACCAGAGAATATTTGGGGGGATTTCTCATGCATTCCAATATAAAAACAATATCTTTTTTAAAAAAAAGATTCAAAGATTATACAATTTCCCATTTTTTCCAAATGAATACAAGGGTAGAACAATCTATATAGATTGGCGGAAAATAGAAGGCTTGTTTTGAATATAATCATTTATGTTGCCCTTACACTATTACTGGAATATTGTATCAATGCAGTAAATGCAGTCAAATAGCACCATCTACTGAAGATCTGTTTTACTACCGCTGTACCAAATGAACAGAAATTGGGAAAAAAATGGAGTTGGTCCACAAGTATGATGCTCATGCTGTTGTCTTTTTGTCTTCTCCTAAAGCTCCCATACAGTCAGTCACCATGGAGTTGAGTGATGAGATGGTCACATGCTCCTCCAACAACATCTACCCCGTCCCCCTGGTGACATGGGCCACAGACCCCCCTTCCGCGCAGAAATCTCTTGAAAATGTCACCACAAAAACCACAGACTACAAAGGACTTTTCAACGTACAAAGTTCACTAAAGATTCATGGGAACGTATCTGATTATACCTACGTGTGTTCATTTGTGTCAGCAGACAAGAGCCAGGTGTGGACCGCCTCTAGGAAGAATCAAGGTGGGCCACATTTGTAATAGAGAGGATGTATGTCAGCATAGACATAATCAAATATGTCATGTCTTTTAGTGATGACAGAGGAAGAGGGGAGCACACTGTGCATCCCCTGCATCCTCCCACACAGTCTTCACAATTTCACCCTCGTCTGGACCTTCGCATCCTCCAGTGAGCCCACAGTAATTGTACGATACGACAGTAGACACGGACACACCTTCAACCTTTGGGAGGGTCTAGCAGAACTGGACCAGCAGCATCTCCTGCTGGGAAATGGATCCCTTATGCTTCGCAAGCCAGACAGTGAAGAGCACTCTGGGATGTACACGTGCACCTTCACCGGCCTGCAGAGCCGACTCATTGTTCAGACCAAAGTCAACATCACTGTAGCATCAATAGGTAAGTGTTGCACTGTTCAGCTTGGAATACAACCGGAAAGGAAAAAAAGAATTCTAGAAAATCTTACTGTGTAGGTTTGACTGAACGGAGAATGCAGAGGTCACGATGGAGCACCGCAGCATCTGCAGCTTTTGTCTTGTTCACCGTCATTTTGGCTATTCCACAGTGTCTCAGGCAAAGAGGTAATTATATTTCCTAATTACAGCATATTTAAAAGAAGACGCTTTTTTCAACTTTCAATAAAATAAAATAGTAAATAAAAATGTACAAATTTCAGAAGTTAAACCAGTTCCTAGGTGTCTTAAGAACTTGTTTGTGACATGCTTCAGTCCAAATACCACGAGGGTCAAGAATGACAGCACACTTAAACGCTCTCTAAACAGCTCTGTTCAGAGCAGCCAGTTTTGGGGGGGACTGTGCAGTATATGTAAATGAGCCACTGCTTACCCTGCCCCCCAGGGCCGCTCTAGTCTTTTTGTGGCCCCAAACAAGATTTTCTTTGTGGACTTCGGGCACATACTGATACGACTAAACAAACACACATATACAGTCACGGAAAAAAATATTAGACCACCATTGTTTTTTCAGTTCCTTGGTCATTTTAATGCATGATACAACTAAAGGTACCTTAAGTACAATTCCAACACCATTTACAGTATATATCTCCAACTCACACACCTCTCTAGATCCTTCGATATTTCTCATTTTCATTGCATTCAGGGACACTCCGAACATCACAAAAACAGCTTTATAAGGCATGAGTGTGTGTGTGTGTAAATAAACAGGAAGATCTTTTTTTTAAACGTGAATTTTATATTTTTATCACTCACTTCGTAACTCTTACGAAGTTTAATGAGTTTGAAGTGTCGCTCCAAGGAAGCTCACGGCTCCGCGTCTGCCTGCTATGACTGTCCTCAAAGCAGCATTTTGAAGCTTCACTGTGTTCCGGGTCACAGGAGGGAACATCCCAGAGGATCCATATGTTTCTCGTAAAAGACTGTGCGTGTAGCACAGGTGGTCAAAACACCGCTATGGTTGTGGGTAGCGGGAATGTAAAAAAAAATAAAGGCGGAAATAGGGACAGTCGCGTCGGAATGTGCGGCAGGAAATACACTAACAGCGGAGGAGGCAGCAATGGTGTTCCAAGATCCCACTCTAAATGATGACGATGATGGCTGCGTTTGCGTGAGAGATGAGGAAGAGTATCACAATTGGATTTGACATTTTAATGAGCTTGTTGGATACCGTGGAGACAGCGATCTGACCATTTCCTAGGTTAATGACGTCATGATATGCAAATTAATCAATTGAGGGACTTTACAATGAAAACATTGAATTTACCTTAAATTACGTGATGTCTTTGAACACAACCACTCATTGCTCATAATAACACAGTTTACAGTGTGATTCAAATGTTCTACTACTATTAAAGACACTCGTGTTCAACAAATTGATTTTTAGACTTGTGTGGTATCTTTTAGCTTGATTGACATTTGGAGCTGTTAATACATACAAATATATATAATCCTGTCCTGTCATTGATCGTTCTCGTCATTAAATACAGTAAAACGGGCATATTTCACACAGTTGTTAATGGTGATTAATCATGATTAATTGATTAATGTATCTGGTTTTATTCAAGATTTAGAGCTCAGAGAAGCAGAACCTCCACCTGCTGCGTCCACCATCTTGTCTTGAATAAAATAAATATATATATATATATATATATATATATATATATACTAAATATACACATACTGTAACAAAGACAAGAAATTAATTAATCGCAAATCTGTCTTTGAACAAGGTCTATTAGCAACTAAAACAAAATGTATGTGTGTATATATATATACACGTATGTATATATAAAATAAGATGAAATAAAGAATAAACCACAAACCATAACAAAAAACTAATAAACTAATACAAATATTAACCTCAATAAAAATAACCTGCAAAATCTTTGAAACTAAGGAAACACAATTCAACCACTACACAATTTTATCCTGCGCTCTCTTTTCCATCCCCACCCCGGCCCCCGTCCTGCAGGGGTACAGTCGACTACACACAATGGGGCAGGCCTCATTGAGGTTCACCTGCATAAAAATGCAAACACTTCATACATTATCAGGCAACATGCTGTTGACTGCAGGGGGTTGCACCTACAACCCCTGGTGCTGGATGGAGTGCCAGACATAAGTGCAACAGAAGATTACAATGCTGAGGATTCAACACCAGAAGGAAAAGAAGAAGAAAAAACAGAAGAGGGACCAAATGTTTGTCAGCAGTTTGTCAATACTGACCCTGAGAACTTTACAGCAGATGTAAATAACCTGTCAGACACTAAATAAACTGTCAGACCAATCATTTCCCAGAAATACACCCCATAGTTTTCCCCTCTACATTCACTTTTTTCTTGCCGTCTGCTCTGAATTGGAATCACCTGGCATATGGTTAGACTTAAACGAATGCATAATCACTTGTCGCTTGGTAGCCAATCTTCCCCCTAGTCTGGAGGAGGTGTAACGTTCCAGTGCTTTGTGGCAAGCACATCTGTGTATAGGCACAAAAGTGACATTGTGAAATGAGGCCCTGCTGCGTCTCATAAGTGCTGTTTTATAGCCCTCAAATTGTAAAAAAAAAAAACAGTCTGTCAGTATGTTTTTGTGTGTGTGTTCTTCTCATTTGGTGGGGGGGATTCTAGAAAGAATGCATCACAAATGAAGCTCCAAAGCTCCAAAACATAATTTTAAAATATCACAATGTTCAAGAAAAAGGTTTTGAGGAGGGTCATGTCTGACCTTTTTTCCAGTTCTGCACACAACAGGGTTCATGGTTAACACTGAACTGTGTCCTCACTAAATGGCATTTGTGGCGCCCCCTATGGGTTGTGCTCCAAATGCTTCGGAAGATGACGCTAGCCTACATGTACTACAGATATCCTCAAAATTGTATCATCATTAGACAAATCATCAATGATTTATGCCCAGTGAGTTGCTAAGTCTCACCTGTGTCCCAGCAAAGACGTTTTCCTTGATGGCGGCCATGTTTTTCAACCAATGTTTTCAACCAAAATTTTACAGACATTTGCTTGTCCCACGTCCAAAAAACATGCATGTTAGGTTAATTGGCGACTCTAAATTGTCCACAGGTATGAATGTGAGTGTGAATGGTTGTTTGTCTATATGTGCCCTGCGATTGGCTGGCCACCAGTCCAGGGTGTACCCCGCCTGTCACCCGAAGTCAGCTGGAATAGGCTCCAGCATGCCCCCGCGACCCTAAAGAGAAGAAGCGGTATAGAAAATGGATGGATGGATGCATGTCAGTCCCGAAAATGTGTGTACCAAATTTTGCGGCGATTTGGCTAAACACGGCTACGTTACAGTGGGTGTTTTGAAGAGTTCATTGAGCTGTGTGAGAAATTTCAAGTTAAACCACCCTATGTGGTCAAATTTTGGGGTTTAATAACGGCGCCGACATGTGGTGCATTTGTCCGATTAATAATAGCACAGGCAACACAGCAGGGGTGCGTCTTTTGACACATTGTCACCCTTCTGTGTGCAGCGGTTCAGTAGTTGAAGAGTTAGCTTAAGGTGCACCCCATGGGGTGTCAATCTTCAACTTTGTGTAGGTGCATGTCATAACCAAAATGTCTTCTTAAAAGTTCCATCTCGTTGAAAAATGTGTCCTCTGCAACTCACAAGACGTGAACGTGTGTGTATGTGGATTCATGTCAAAGATCCAAGGTCTGAGTCTGGAAGTAATCATCTTGTCCAGGCTCTGCACAGCCCCCCTGCCCATGATGTCATTGAAGTTTTAGTTCCGGGAGAATTGGGGGATTTTTCTTATGTAAGCTTTTCCTTCAGCTGCTTCTCCTGCATCTTTGTATCTACCAGTCCTGTATCCAAACAATATTTGCTATGAAGTTAATCACAAACTAATATATTTACTCCACAAACAAAGTACATTTTAAGTGGTTTTACTCCCCATCTGTATGGTTGGACGTCATGAGGGGGAGAGAAGTTTTCTCTCTTTATAAAGCAGCCAAAGAGCCCACCCCCGCCTCCACATACCGCAGAAAAACAACAGTCCAAGTCTCAACAGATTTTACTACCTACATGTATACTGTGGATTGGTCTTGTTTTACAGAGAAGTACAGGTTTTATGTGCCTGGAGTATTTTGCATTTTTTGCTTCTACTGCATATCTGGGAACAAAAAAAAAAAGGATTGTTAACTCTCTAAATCAATTATATTAATTGTCTTAAATCCAAACTTAAATAAAGCTTAAATCACTGCTTTCCCATTTGCTTATTACCTACTAATTACTATGATCTAATTTGTGATTTCCTAGATCATCAAGATCAAAACCACAAAAAGTTATTTTTTCATCGCTATAGTTTGTTGTATAGTTTGTTGGTATAATGGTGGTACTCATGTAATAGAGTACTTTTAACCTGCTGATTTACTCTTCACACAGCACTTCCCAAAGCAGCTGATTAGTTTCTTACTCATTATCATCCTCTCTGGTTCCTGTCATTTCTGTGCAGTACTTCTAACCACCAACAGGGGCAACAGTGGTGCCTGATTCTGCAAAGTAACATTCATCAGGCTGCAGTTCTGCTCTTCTTCCTCCCTCCCCTCTCCGGGGAGGTGGGAAGGGTCTCCTGTCTGATCCTTTGTCACAGGAGGACTTTGGGGTTTTTACTCTGCTGCGTCCTCCGTGCAGGGACAAGAGGATTTTCATATCCAAACCAGCAGGGACGGCAGCTCTGACGATGCAACACACAACTAAGGTGAGGGGGGGGAGCTTTTATTGTGGAAAGTCGGGTCACACATGTAAGTAGATGACGGAGAGATGCTCACAGAGATGCATGTCCAGGTTGTGGTGAATATTAACTTTCACTTGCAAATTATTGCTGTTTTTTTTTATTTATTTTAACTTGGTCAAGTGGTGGCAAAGAAAACAATACAGTCAGTCTTGCAGCTTTCAGGCTAAATTGTTGACGCTTTGACTGCTGGGAAGTAACACTGGCCTGTGTGTGTATGCAAATTTGCATCACCAAAAACATTGCATTGATTTTCTTCTACATAGGAGCAAAGTTATGTATTTTTAGTAGTTTTGCTTGGACAGTTGTCTTCATCCCTTAACGTGAATGGAGTTTTGTCCCATGTGTTGGCTATTGGCAGTATCTTTAAACTGCTGTTTTACATTTGATAATAGTTATAATAAAGTTGGAAACCAACGTTCTTTTATTAGAGTTTGAACCTAATATACCCGAATAACCTGAATGCACACATTTAATGAATTTGCATTCAGCATACTGTTTACATCATCCTGTTTGTTGACTCTCTGTATTACCCTGCCGGCTTGTAGTCTGGGTGATGCAGTAAAATCGCTCACTCCTGACATGAGGCCCACCTCTTTTTTGGGAGGGAGGGGGTCTTAAGAATGAACTCATGCTGATTGATTGTGTGAGTGTGTAAAAGGATACCCTACTTCCTGTAGGCCCGCTCTCCAGACAGCAGGACCACAAAGTCTCACATCAACCATCTCTCCTTTTTCTATGCATGTGCGTGTCAGAAAAAGTACAGTCTGACTTTCGAAATCACTCTAATGTAGCGTATATATTATTCAATGAATGTGACATTTAAATGTGCATGGAATAGTAGCAGCAATTAAGGTTGCACTTTCTTGGCATGTTCGCTCTGTATCGTTTGCAGCTAATTACATGTTCTGTCCTTCAGTGTTCAGACCTTCACATCCACACGACACATTTTCTCACACAATCCCCACTGCCAGTCTGCAAGTTGACATTTTTTGTTTGCCTCTCTGGCAGCATACCACAGTTGAATCCTGACTCCAACGGAATTGAAGGACAGAGGTTGAAGTCAAGGAGTGGGATGCTTCCTCAAAGGGCGACTGTGAGCACACTGGGTTACGGCTCAGGTAAGACTTGACCCTACTTGCAGGTTACATCCATGTTTCCATCAAGTAGTATAAATATGCCCCACTTTCCATGCGAGGGTTAAGAACAGTAAACCCTGGTCTGTCATGCCTTTCCATCGCACAAGGATTATGCTGGATTGGTGGACTGTGTAATGTACATAGGAGCATGACACACAGTTACCAGCTAATTACCCGTATCTGTGAATATTGTCCTTCATCCAAGTCATTGTATTCTCAGAGCACTGAATTGATTGCAACTGGGCTGTTCAGATTGTCTTAGAGGATGTATTGCATCTCATCCGATTAATCAGTTCATGCTCAAAGACTAGGTTGGACAAACACTAGTGAGGACAGATAGGACTACATAGGACAGCTATAATTTACCTGAATATTAGACGGCTCTGAATATAAGACGACGCCTCTTTTTCAAGACCTGTGTTTGGAAAAAGACCAAATCAAAGACAATAATTGTTTTGGTTTTTTTTTAACTCAGAATCAGTGAAATAGCAACTTGTAGATTACAATGAAAAAAGATGTATTTTTTCTTAGCTGTTCAACAGTTTGATGACTCTGCTTCATTGGTCTTAAAAGGGACTGTATGCAACTCGCTCCAAATACTCACCACCGTCTTGTATAGACGTACATGTCCGTAGCACGTGCACATAGACAAAAGCAGTCTCCGTCCCTTTAACTCTGCTGTTTGCTAACTTGCCCAACCTTTGAGACCCTTTATTTCTGAGCGGGTTTCTGTGTCATGGCAGTATCTCTCCAGGTTACTGGCATGTGTGAGTGACAGGAAGAGAAGCACCTATCTCTACGCTTTACTAGTGTGATTAGTATTCACACAAATGTTGTAAAGGTTATTTCTGTACACTTAACATCATCCGGGAATTGAAATGCACATAGTACCCAACTGAACAGGGCTCTGCTTGATGGAAAAGTGGCAAAATGTAATGACACATTGGTGTGTTCCAATCAGGCCTACTGTACTTTTCTGTGTTGGTCAATGACACTACAGATTCAGTAGGTTATGTCTATGTGTTCCAGTGTACATGCCCATATAGCGTATTAAGGCATGAGCTGGTCTGTACTCTCAGAGTCGGGTGCATGATGCATTCTGGCTTCTTCCCTTTTAAGAAGACACTTGGCAACCGATAGGAGCAATGTTTGTATTGGGCTTGAAAGTCTATGAGCGCACATTCTTCACTGGTTTTCCCCCACTTACTCAGCACATGGCTGATAGCTCAGCTTATTATAGCAGCTCCACTTTATGGCGTGACCCAAAAAAGCGTCAGGATTATATGCTCTGTTAACTTGCTCCCATCTACAGACTGTGTGAAGATGGAGACCAGCGGCAGTGGCTCAGTAGGTAGGACCTTGCTCAGGGGGTCCCGCTCTAAGGTGGAGCTTCAGGAGCTGATGGAAACGCTGCAGCGTAGGAAGAGTGCCCTGGAGGCCAGTCTGAGGGCAGCTGAGTGCAGCCGCAAGTATTTCAACATGCCTTCCCCTGGTGGACCCCAGTCCAAACGGCCGCTGTCCATACTCAGCAACACTGAGCACCAGCCAGCTTCTTCTAGAACCTTTTCATACATGACCAGCAGCAGCGTGCCCCCATCCCCTCGCCAGGGTGAGCGGCAGTTAAACTCCAATGGCTTTCTACGTCACTCCAGTCCTCGCCACCAGTCACAAGACAGCCTGCTCCTCCCCACAGATGGAAGTTCTCCCCTTTCCTCTTATGGAGAACCGCTACCTCGTTCTCCATGTGTCAAGAGCGGCACAGCTAGTGTGCCCTCAAGCCCTCGAATGGGCCGCAGACTATACTCGCAAGGTAAAGCTGTGAGTGATTCCAGGCAGAGGAAATATTCAACGGGTTCCCTCAGCAGTCTGGGCATGCACAGTCGTTCCCTACCACGCCTCCACAATCCCTTAGATCCTCCAATTTTATCCCTGCCGCCTCATGTACACAGAGGAGGGCGCTCGACCATGGCCCGACGCAGTCTCTCCTCCCTTGAGCAACCACCAGATGTGACAGTACCAGCAAGCATGCCCAATACTCCCAGGAGAGCCAGCCTGGCCTCCCTGAGCTCTTTAGGTGTCGAGATAGACGGACCAAACTTAGATGTGAGCTTTGGAGAGCGGAGGTTATCATTTGGGAAGGGAGGGCTAAGTCCAGGACAACGGGTGGGCAGCATCAGCTCACTGAACTGCAAAGAGGAGTTGAGAGACTATCACCAGCACCAGAGAGATGAGAGACTCAGGGAGCAGAAAGTGCAGAAACTGGTGAGTTACTTTTTCAGTCTTAGGAGTGTCGCTATGCATCATCTTGGAACCTCCACAAAAGAATATTACCAACACACCCTTGTCTACAGGAGAGTCAGCGTCTGGAGACCATCATGAACCTGTGCACTGAGTTTGCACATGTGGAGCCTGCAGGTTCAGCAGTTTCGGACCTGCAGAAGATCAATAAAGAGTTGGAGAAGCTGCAGGTGTCAGACGATGAGTCTGTTTTCTCCGACTCTCCTAGCAGCGCGGTTCCAGAGAGCTGCTTTGGCATTAAGGGCCGAGATTTGCTTCTCAGTGACGAGCAGCAAGTCAGCGGTCGTCAGCAGAACAGCTACAGAGAGGTCCATTCGCCGTCTCTGAGCCTCAACAGCAGCGCGCCCTCACCCTCCAGCCACCAGAGATCTAAGGTTGTTTGATCTGCTATCTTATGTGTCTTTTTCACTGCATGTTACCTACTGGATGGTCATGACTGACATTTCCAGTACCCGATCAGTTGGTGTTCCAACGCTTACAGTGCTGCTGTCCTTAACGCTGGGCACGGTAGTATGATACCTGTTTGAGTCTTTTATTTTGCTCTGCCCTAACTTTGCCTACCAACTTTATTTACTTGTAGCTTTTGTTACTAAAACAAAGCTATTTTTGTCGATAAGTAGGTAGTACACATTAAAGGTCAACTACAAAAGCATAATCTGGAAAACTGCTTGACAACAGTCGGTACAGTTTATTGTTGGTTGAGCCACTCATAATGCTTACCTGGGACACTTTCAAATATAGTAAGGACTCACAAGAAACTAAAAAGTACTTTAACACAATTTTATTTCTTCTGACTTGGTGTTCTTCACCACAAGCTGTAGTAATGAAAACCAGTGGGACGCACCCCTCATGTGGAATGCACTTTATCAGGCTGCCGAGAGATTGTTTATCTTTGTTTGTTTAAATTTTGGACAATGAAAGCCAATGATTTCTATGAACATGTTTCTTTTTTCTCCCCCGCATAACCCTGCACAGATCACCTTTTAAGGCGCAACCAATCAGTCTTGAAAGGTTTTAATAGACATGATACGGTAAATATTTGGTTGTAACTGGAATTGTGTTGATTGCTGTAAAGTGGAAACATGTGCAGTGTGGATGACTTGCACATGCCCCTCTTTGTCGCAAGTTAGTGTATGTCTTATTTTATGCATTCTTTTATTTGTTGCTCTTTCGTGGGTTTGTTTAGATAGGGCCATGGCATTTTGTACAACTCCATTAGAGCCTTGATACTACAATTATCATATTAATTCCTTCACGGACCGTGGTTGTGGTTTTAGCTCAGAGCACAAAGTAAATGTATCAAATTGTGCGATTTCAGCTGCCAGGTCGGCTTCTCCTCCACAGTCTCAGTGCTCGAGTTACTGTCTACGTGAAAGTGAAGCCTTTTTCCACTCTAAAACTGTTACAACCCAATGGTGTGTCTGGTTTTAATGAAGAAGACCTAGTTGTGCTTCAGCACTCAACCATTCAACTCCACAAGAAAGGGGAGGGCGCAGGGTTGGGGGTGCGGGGGCAGGAAATGACTCTATCCCACTGAGAATTATTATGTGTGCATTTGTGTGTATCAGTGTGTGTGTGTGAGTGCATGGAAGAAATCTGGTGCATACACATGGTAAAGACGTTTTTCCAGATGTTTAGAAATTTGTATTAAAAATTGAGACTGGTGATTGTACCTTAAAAAGTAATGAATAATGCACAAAGAGATCCTTGTGGAGAAATAATATTTACATGATATAAAATACTCCTGGTATTGCTTATCACATGACTTTATTCCTCGATTCCTCTAAGCACCTTAAAGGAAAACTGCACTTCTTTTGGGAATTTTGCCCATCATCCACAAATCATCTCACTTATGTGAGACATGAACACACACGTCTTTCTCTTTTCTGTGCATTTTGAAGATATAAAAACAGTTAAAAAGCGACAGCATGTTTTAGAGCTTTATGTTGTGACCATGTAGTAACAGGTACGTTCATGATAGCGTGTAATACTTACAGTATTTTGCGTATTTAGGCCATTCTAAGCATTACCGGAACTTCCTTGCTCGGCGCATTGATCTCACATAGCAATGTCGTAGAAACGAACGCCTACACCTAGCGTTCACTTTTTCAAACTCAGAAATAAAAACACAGCAGCAGTGGCGGCATCTCAAATATGTAGCCTTATCTTTTTGGTAGTGTCTGAGGTGTTGTGAGCACGACACTGATGCGCTACGGGCGAGTCTGTGGTGAAGCTTGTCGTTAGCCGGCTAATAGCTAGCCGGCTAATAGCTAGCCGGTGTGTTATGGCTAAGTGTCAATACGCCATGTAGTTCGATCGATGTAACAATGTTAATAATAATAATAACAATGCCGCTGAAGCTTGGTTCATATGCACGTCACATTATATGGAGCAGAGTTGCCGCTTTTTGGAGACTTTTTCAGACGACTTTTTAGGAGGAGTAAGTATGTCCCATACGTGCAGTAATGAGCTGTCTCTTTTTATCTGTTTTTAAATTTTTAAAAGCACACAGAAACAAGAAAGCCATATGTGTTCATGTCTCACATAAGGATTGTGAATGATGGGCAAACATTTTTAAAAAGTGCAGTTTTCCATTAAAGCAGGGGTCACCAATATGGTGCCCACGGACACCAGGCAGCCCCCACGACCACATGAGGCGCCTGCAGGCCTACTTTTCATTCAGGTTTTCGGTTAATAATGTCTGAACGCTAGAAAGAAATGCATTCTGAAACACAAAATGTGAGTTGTGGATACCAGCATTTTGTTAATGTTCTCTGTAAAACAAGCATATTCGCTTTGCCCGGGTAGAAATAAGCTATGAAAATAAATGTTACAAAAATGAGTAGCTCTTGGCCATTTTAATTTTGTAAAAGTTGCTCTCACAAGAAAAAACGTTGGTAACCCCGCCTTAAAGGCAGAATATTTAACAACACATAATAAAATGTACAGTATCGATTGTTAGTAGAGTTTGGAGAACTTTGGCAACAAAATGCATTGTTGGAGCTTTCCATTACACCAAGTCACTGTCATGGATCCAACTGCTAGGAAGTTAAAACAGCTGCTGCTGTTATTCTCAAAAGTACAACTGCCTGTCTGTATCTTTAACATCACACTTAATGCAGGGAGCTATGTCCTTTTTTCCCCCCCTTGTTGTAAAATTATTATGACGGGGATTTCTATGTTAAGTTCACATCATAAATATCCATATGAGTTGTCTGTTGTGGGTCTGTGAGAGTATTCAAGCTACGTACCTCCCTTATATGGCTTGCAGGTGTTGGAGAGCGTGCAGCTGAAGCAGGAAGTAACACATATTGAAGAGGAGAGGATCCAGGTTGTGAACAATATTGAAGAGCTGGAGCAGAAGATTAAAGACCTGGATAACCAGATGGAGGAGTCAGTAAGAGAGGTACTCCATGCCGTCGTGCAACTGATAACACAGTTGTTTGTTGCACGTTTAGCACAATTGAGTAAATCTTATTGATCTAAACTGAACTGTTGATCCTGATGTGTGTTCTCTCCTGAACACGTCGGCGCCGTTTCATTGCATACGTCATCACATGCACAGCGGTCTGTGCAATTGTCAAAATGAGTCAGCAATACCGTGGATACCGTATACGAATCTCTTGGAACACTGGATAATTTGATTATTCTACCGTCAGGTCAAACTAGTACTTGCACTGTGATGTGGATGATAACCTGTGATCAGATAGTCAGGGGTATGTGGACGCCCAAGAGGGTGAGGACAGCGACCAAGGAAGAAGTGTCAGTTGTAAAACTCTGCGACATCATCTTCCAAGTTTTTTGTTTATGTTTATATTACAGTCCTACTATGTATACTATATGTACTGTATATGATGTCGTACTAAACACATGTTCTTATTACTCCTATGTATGGAGGTTACTTTATGTTTGTGAATAAAAATAGTTACAATTTCCTTGGCAGCATGAGTGCAATGTTTGATGTCAAACTTTAGATGCGATTGTTGTTGTAATGAAGGACAGGGCTAAGACTGAGAGGTAGACACCAGGGGTATTTCAATGGTCCTCTGCCGTAGTGACAAAACATCGAAACATTTTGACTTGCAGTGCTTACACAATGCCAAAGGGACGATGCCTTTAAATTTGCAATTAAAACAATTATAAGCAATTTATATGGGAAAGGAATGCAGTTTTGACACAAGAGTGAAGTGTATTGGGAGAGATATGTGCTTTTTCAAGGGATCTATGGTGTTGTGCGGAATTGTAAGACTGTTTGGCCAAATGATCTGAAAGTTTTGAGAGTGTCATTTCTGTTTCAGGAAAGAAGCCAAACCAATGGAGAAAAACTGTGATACAATGCTTGTATTTGTGCCGGGGTATTTCTTTTTATATTCATTCCTTTATTTGTTCCTACAGATGGAGGTGGAGTGTGCTTTGCTGGAAGGAGAGCAGGAGTCAGAGATGTCCCAGCTGCAAAAAGAAAAGGAGCTTCTCGACCAACTTAGGGAAAAGGTTCATAGTTCGGACAAAGTTAGCCACACTGAGAAGGCACAGGTAAAAAAAAAACTTTTGTCAGTACGTAAGGTATATATTTAGTGTATATTACATGTTGTGTACCCTAATTGTGTTATGGTGCTTTCATATCAATTGATCACTTTCTCTAATATGATTAATAAATTGGCTCGGCCAAAATAGGGCTGGGCGATACTGCAAATCTTTGTACTGATCTGATACCAAGTAAATACAGTGTTTGCCAAAACCCATACTGGCACTGATACTGACGCGTTTTATTAGAAATGTTTGAGGATCATTGATTGAGTTTGTGATTTTGCCATTTATTGGTGAACAATTTAACAAAATATAAAAACAATATAAGCCAGTGGTTCGCAATAATTTTCTGTCATGCCCCCACTGGGGGACAAAAATGTTTTCATGCCCCCACTGATTTGAAATACTAATGAGAAACTGATAATATCTATTTATTGATATGTAATGTACTGACTGAACTCAAAACTGAAAGCAGAAACCAGTTCACTGCTCTCCCCCAGGGGAGCCCGCCCCCCTATTTGAGAAGCTCTGATATAATGTAACGATATCAACAAAAGATAAATTTTTCTTATATTGAAAAATAAAGTTAATAATGCTAAATAACTTTTTAAAAAGCACAAACTATTATTGGTTGTCATTCAAATCCTTTGTCCAGTGACTTATTCCCCGAGTTTGTCAACAGTGTTGTAACAATACTGTGAATAAATACAATTTTAAAAAAAACCAATATAGATGATGTAACAATTAGGGCTGCAACTAACCATTATTTTGTTAATCGATTAATCTGAAACATGTTGTTTTGATTAATTGACTAATCGAGTCGATTGCGTAAACGTCACTTTGTAGATGTCATATGACATCAGTCAGCTGACACTAACCTCCCCTCCTGATTTGTTCTTGCTCCGCCACGACGTCTCAAGCTACACACACAGATGCGACTTTCATCTTTATTATTCTGATTACGGACAAACTCACTCAGCGGCAAGATGCTTTCTATAACAGAAGTTGTCTGTTCACTTGTAGCGGCGAGTTATGAAGAAAAAAACTGCATTGTTTGATGGCTTTGCTTTGCGTCATGAACTACACTACAGAAATCAGTGTTTCCTACACGTTCGCTTCTTTAACTATTATCTCATGATTAAAAGGTGTCATTGCTGAAACCTTTTTAATTTGCTGCATTGTCCTTTGCATAATCATTTTCAATTCTTGTACATCGATAATGTTTGATAGCAAATGCTAGCTGGATGTAATTCATGAACTGTGTCCTAGAACGTTACGTAGCTATTTAGACTGACATATTACCAGTACTCAGGTTATGTACACAACTATTGAGGAATTATGTATAACTATCTTTACTGCCATATTGAATATAATTATGATATCACCTACTTTCATTACCTGTAAACTTCTAAAATGTGAATGTGAAATACTAATATTAATATTTACCATAGTATTTCAAAGTTCAGCGGATAGATTTTATTATCTATGTTTTATAGAAAGAGGTAGATCATTTTGACTTTTAACTTGCATGCTGAAAAAGTGCGTGCACCCCTGATATACACGTATAACGTACATAAATACGTCCTCATATTTAAAAAAAAAAAAACAACAACAAGTATAGTAAATATATCTATTTTCTATATTGTAATGACGGCTGAATAACTGTATTCAGTTGGCCATTTATTTTCATAATCTGAAAAGCACTTACAGTTGCAGGAGCACTTAGCTACACGTGTGTAAAACAGCAACACTTCCTTCTCTCTTGATCTACGCCTTTTTACTCCAAACGCTTGCTCCAACCAACATGCTGGACCCGACTGCCCCCTATAGCTCAGACACAAAACAGCAGCTGGGAGCAACACAATACAGTATACTTGTACCTGTCGCTACAATATTATATAGTAGGAGGGAGATCTTTGGGACGTGGTCATTTTAAAAGTAACTCGCAGGCTGAAAAAGTGTGAGCACCACTGCCCTTGACGGACCAAATCAATAGGAACCAAACACAGTTAGTGGTTTGCGCCACAGCATATCAGAAAAGAGGCAAATTTGCCAATTACGTTTTTCCAACGTAGTCAAAGCTGACTTTTGTGAATATGTTGTTTGCTTGTCTGCTTTCACTGACGAATAAGGCATTTAAAAAATATTCCTATTTAAGAGGCTGAACTCTACGTAATTGAAAATATTCAATTAATTGGATAATCAGCTCTATGCTCTTGGATGCAGCTCTAGAGACAAAATGAATAACATAAGAAAAGAATAACTAAAGAAACTATAGAAGAGAAGTGGAAAATATCAATTGAGCTCGTATCAATCTTGAATCTATTGTTATTTGATCGCTCCGTCCCCCAGCAGCCAAAGGTGCAACTGTGTTTAGTAAATGTAATTGTAACACATAAGTAAAAATGTAATAAAATGAACAAAAAGTAAAGTGCATAACTACTTCAAATGGCCCATCGAGAATATTGGTGACATAACTGCAGGGTAACTTACTTTGGGTACCATATATGCGGTCAACACGTCTTCTTTACACCGTGGAATGGAGGGTGTCCCTGAAAGTGCACTTGTCTGTAAACTAAAGTTGTCCCAAAAAGGTAAGTTTATTCTATGTTGTGATTACTGGCGCGAATACACTCACTATTCCGCACAACACTTTTTTCCTGTTTACACTTTTGAGTCCGTCTCCGCTGACCAATAAGAGAAGAGATATCACGTGGTGTATTGTGATGCGTTTCAGTTCACTCGAAATTTTCCCTGATTTTTTTGGAGGGTCCAATTCATATTTTGGATGGTGCATTTGAATAAATATGTCTGTCGCAGGAAGCAGAGGAGCAAACCAAAAGCTTGGAGGATCTGGAGTTTCAGAAATTAGAGAAAGAGATTGACCAAGATGAGGAAAAGGAAAATCAGAGTCATTTACTGAGAGAGATCGCTGACTGTCAACGTCTCGCTATCACACGCAAGGTACGTGTCTAATATACAGTATGTGGACGTTGTTTTTGTATTTTTCTAAGTTTCAGCCAACTTAATTACATGCATCATATATGCTGAAGGGCATAGAATTGTTTTTTTTAATTTACATTTTGCAATAACCGAACCCTAATGCCATCATGACACACAAGCATGACACACAATTTACAGCCATGCTATTTACAGTACATCATTTTAAACACCTAAAGAATAATTTATTTGTTTGGACACTTTTTATATACTTTTATACAGAGTATTTTTATTAATTGTAGATGAATTGGTAGATGCAATAAGAGTATGCATGTCACAAAAAATGTTGCTATCCCAGAATGCAATTTACTCTTTACTGTCCAAAAGTTAACAACAATGTTCTTTTTTTTTTTTTCAGGAGAGACTTGCCACGCTGAAGAAACAGTCCTCGCAGATTGTTCTGCAGTCCCAGCAGGAGCGAGAGAACTTCCAGAGGGAAAAAAACAATCTGCTCATCATGCTGCAGAAGGTAAGACGTTTAGCAGTGGCTGATGATTTTTTTGCGGTCCCTGACGATGTCATCATGATGGCCGGCAGGAGAGAGAGAAGCTGGCGTCTTTGGAAGGAAAGTATGCAGAGCTGTCTGAGAAGCAGAACTTGGCTAACAGCAATAATACTGCCATCAAAGAGGTGGGTGTATGATGACGCACATGTCCAGCGGGTTACGTTGTGGTCTTCTACGACTATATTTTGTCTTTGATGTGATGAGAAAGCCCTGTTGTCTGTGTGCTGACTCTAGCAGATACACACCATGAGGGAAAGGAGGAGAAGCGGCAAGGAAAACACTGCGCATCCAAGTGACAACGGAACACATAAGAGGAGAGAGCAGCTCGTCGCTCTTTATGGAAGAACTCTGGGACGCACCCTTCCACCAAAGGTCATTGGGGTTAATTTCTTATTCATCATTGCAGTGTTTCACATCTGCAGGAAAAGGAGTCATAGACATTTTACATCTTGGATTGTAGATGCTCTGATACAATTTATAATTTATAATCATTACCATTAAGTTTTCACAACAACAAAGGGGGATTTTCCACATTTCTGGATGTGCTTAGCAAAGTGACCCAGCCAAAGAGAAATCCTCGGGAATTCAATGCGTGCCAGATGTTTGCATTTGTGTGAACGCCGCGACGCCTTGCAGTGAGTGACCAGCTTGAGCTTTGCTGCTTTTTCCCCACTCCGCAGGCCCATCTGCCTTTGTCTCAAAGCTCCAGCTGTGGCAGCGTCATCCCACAAGGCCTCAGCTTCGCCCCTCGAGACCTGAACACTAGACGCCTGCCAAAAAGTGAGTCACGCTGTTGCATCAAATAAACAACACAACCATATAACCTGGTTTCTGGACAGCAGACGCTGCACTGATGCAATAATCTGCATCATTTTACAAGCAAACCTTAAGGAGATGTGCGTGCCATTTATTGAAATGGCATTAATTTGGAATTGTCATTATTATAATTTTCTCATTGTGTCTCGGCTGTCTGCGGAAGGTTTTCTCATAGGAGCTTGCACATTGTACGAATTAAAATTCCCATTTGTCGAGTCATTGTGTATTCAGTGCTGTTTCAAACAGTATCTCACAAAAGGGAGTACACCACTCACATGTTAGCAATGCAGATATGACTTAGAGTAGTCAGTGTACAGATTGTATAGCAGCATAGATTTATGATCCACTGAAACTCGATCAACGCACAGCCATTGTTCCCTAAATTAGCTGGAAACACAAGTGAGTAGCAAGATAATTGTGTCTTGCCCACAGTCAAGCATGGTGGCGGTGGCGCCATGTTCTGGGAATGCACGAGTGCTGCCGGCACCGGGGAGCTGCAGTTCATTGAGGGAATCATGAACATGTACTGTGGTTAAGGCAATGCTGCATAACAATGGCGCTCACAGTAAATATTGACACGTTGGACACAATTCAGACATGTCATTTTCAGTGGATAGTAAATCTATATTTCTATACAAGCCAGGGTTTCTGCTACATTGTACATGATTGTGGCGGCCCGCCACGGCAAAATAAAAGCTGCCACACCTTCATACACTGTTTGAATGGAAATATACGCTCTATCAGGGGTGCCCGTTACAGCGATCACGAAGGTAGTGTGGGTCACGTGTCACCCACGTCATAATCGTCACTTTTTAGATGTCATATAACATCCGTCAGCTATGAAGCCTCCTCCTGATTCGCTCTTGTGCCTCCACGGCAAAAAAAGTGGAGAACAGATGTCCGCAGCCACACATGGATAATGCAACTTAATAAAGTAAATTTTCACTGCTCGTATGCTAACTGGACATAATACATGAAGTGTATGTATATGAACGCTACGTAGCTACGTGTTGACTGACACAACTATTGAGGATTTATGTCTAATTATCTTTTGTTGCCATATTGACTTGACTTGTGAATTACTGAATGATATGAATGATCAGCTATTTTGATTACCTGTAAACTCTGAAACTGTGAATGTGAAATATAATTCTTAGTATTTATTATAGTAGTTGCAAAGTTTACCCGTTAGATTTTATATATATGTTTTATAGTAAGAGGTGGCTCATTTTGATTTGTAACTTGCATGCTGAAAAAGTGTGATATACATGTACAATGTACATAAATACTCATATTTATAAATATAGTACATAAGCATATTTTCTATATTTATAGTAGGTGGTAGATCTTTGGGACTCGGTCATATTAAAAGTAGCACACAGGCTGAAAAAGTGTGAGCACCCATGTGCTTTATGAATATACATGTGTGGCCTATTATTTACATATTGACCACAATTAGTTTTAAATCAAATATCAATATCAAATATCATACAAACATGGACCGGAATCGTCTGTCTGCCTTGTTGGCACTTGACAGACAAGGAGAGGAAGAAAAGACCAAGAGAAAGGTCTTTAAAGTCAATCAATGCATTTCTTGTTCAAGCCTGTGAGAAGACCCTAACGTTGACATTATTACCAACAGTAAATGTAAACATTTAAAAAACAAAATGCTATCACAGTGACGCATCAGTGGCATGACACAGCCACGACAGACCGCCCACCAGCCCACCACCACATCTTCAAAAAATCCTAGGGGAAACCCTGTAAGCTGTATACAGACTACTCCAGGATATATCCAAGTTTCATTTCTAAGTATAACAACAATGGTTGCTGAAATGTGACGGGTGTAATCACTTTTGTCAGATACTGTTCATCACAGCATATCATGTCCATCGCCACCTATCATACAAACATAACCCCTAGTGGCTGTGAGCAGTACAGGTACCTTAAACGTCATTACTTTTCGGCCTCGCCTTTAATCAAATGTGGGGAACACTCCAGTATATTGGTACCAGTTAGTGTTTGGTTTAAAAAAAAATAATAGCTCACCCATCTGGAAGGACAAACATTTTGATCTTGGATCGAGTTGAAGGTATTGAGAAATGGCACTTTTATCCCTTGCCATTCAAATGTTTTTGCTGCACAATAACATTGCCTGAATCCAATATTTAACATCCTCATCTGTCAGCAGGCAACAGCCACACTCACATAAATGACGGCGTGCACGACAGACAGAGAAAAAGTGATTTCTGTAACCGATTGCTATCGGAGCCCAATGTTTTCCTCGACTCTCTGTCCTACCCGGATAACAGCCAGGCCTCCGACACAGTCAGTGTGGACAGCTCTGACAGTCTGGAGACCAGCTTCTCTGCATGCTCTCCGGATAACATCTCCAGGTTGGAACTCATGGCGAGTATCTGCAACCAAGTGTGTGTGTGTGTGTCTCATCCAAACCAAATCTAACGCTTGTGTTGTCAGTGCCAGTATGTCCAACATGGCCAAGCTTGAGGAGATGGAGCGTTTACTCCGAGAGGCGCAGGTGGAAAAGCTACGACTGCTTGAGCACAGGGTAAGACTTCATAGCGAAATGTACGCTCGCTGACCACAATATCAGGTACAACTACAAAATACAGTGAGATGCAGCACATAAGTGATATGCAAACTGCTGCCTTTAGAGTACAGTATGTGCTGTGTCTGATGTTGACTCTGACCAACCTGATGTTGGACGTGTAGGAGCGTGAAATGGAGATACGCAGGCACGCCCTCGAGGAGGAGCGAAGAAGAAGGGAGGAACTGGAGAAACGACTGCAGGAGGAGACGACCAGGAGACAGAGGCTTGTGGAGAGGGAGGTGAAGCTCAGGGAGAAACAAAGATCTCAGGTATTCCATCACAGACACATGTAAATCAAACATTAGGTACACCTGCACACGTCTTGTGAGATCCAATACAAGACCTGTATCAAAAATTGGCACATTTTACTGTCAGAAAGGATGCATCATACTGAGGTGTTTGTCCTGTTTTTCTCACCTTTTTGGGCTACATATGTGTAAAAAATAGTACACACAGAACAAAATAGTAATAACATAAACAGCGTTTAGTACGATGCAGTACACTGCAAACTACAACCACAGTAATAAAAATAGGATTAAATTAGTGTCAATCAGAACTGAGCATTGTTTACTTAAAATGACATGATTTCTAGTAGAGCTCTTGTATTGGATCTCACTGGATTAGGCGTATACCTAATGAAGTGTCACCCGTCTGTAATCTAATAAATGTGGCCACAGTCCAGACTCCTGACACGCTACCTGCCTGTGAGGAAAGATGACTTCGACCTTCACGACCACATTGAGGCGGCGGGACACAATCCGGATGCCTGCTTCCATCTGGCCATCACGGACAAAACATGCCGAGGCTTCCTTGTCAAGATGGGGGGCAAAATCAAGACATGGAAAAAACGCTGGTTCGTGTTTGACCAGAATCGCAGGACGCTCACTTACTATGCAGGCAAGCAACTCGCCCTCGATTTAGAAAGAGAGGATGGCAGTGATGTCTCTTTAAAATGATGCTGTTTTCTGCCCTCCTCACCACAGATAAACATGAAACCAAGATGAAAGGAGTCATTTACTTCCAAGCCATAGAGGAGGTGTACTATGACCATTTGAAGAATGCACACAAAGTAAGCATTTTGTTTGCCTTTTTTTTTTAACTATTGTTGACATCTTTCCTCACTCTCACTCCAATTTCAACATCACCTTTTACACGCAAGAGTCCCAACCCCTCGCTGACCTTTAGTGTGAAGACTCATGATCGAGTGTACTACATGGTGGCCCCGTCCCCTGAGGCCATGCGTATCTGGATGGATGTCATTGTGACCGGTGCAGAGGGACACATGCACTTCATGGTGTAACGCAGCCTAAAAGGTGTTTGTGTGTGTGTGTGTGTGTGTGTGTGTTTGAATGTGTCGTATGTGAAGTCCTGAATGCTCAATCACTCTATCATGTAATCAAGTATAAAGATCATAATATACCAGTCTCATCATTAAGCTATTGTTTATGTACCAAATCAGGGGTGTCCAAAGTGCGGCCCTGGGGCCATTTGTGGCTATTTCTTTTACTGGCTCGCAGCACACTGTAAAAATATAATTTAACACAAAAAAAAAATGGAAAACTCAGCAGTAAATAAAGTTAAAATATGACAAGAAAAAAGTTGTACTCTAATGAGAAAAGGTTGTAATTTTATGAAAATGACGTTTGAGTATAATTTAGTAAAATAACGTCATTTCTGTAGCATAAAGTTGAAATATTAAAGAAAAAAATTTATTTTTTAAAAAGGTATAAGGTATAATAAAATTACATTGTGGAAAAAGTTAAAATGCTACAAGAATAAAGTCAAAATATGAAGTCAAGTCCTAATTATGAGAAGAAAACTTACAAAAAGTATTGGAAAAAAAACGGAGAAAATTGAAAAAAAAAACAGCTGTAATTTTACGAGAATAAAGTCAAACCATAATGAGAAAAAAGGTGCAATTTTACAAGAATAAACGCGTAATATTACGACAAAAAATAATGCCATTTTAAAAGCGTAGAGTTGAAATATTAAAGAAAAAGTATGCTTTTTTTAAAGCTGTAATATTATGAGAAACAAACAAAACAAAATAAAGTTGTAATTTCTGGAAAACTAGGTTGAAGGAAAAGTTATAATATTATGGGAATAAAGTCATAATATTACGAAAAAGGAATTGATGCAGATTATGTAAGAAGAAAGTATATTATGAAAAGTTTCCAAATTTAATAAAAACAGCAAAAATGGGGGAAAAAGAGCAAAGCCAGAAGTTCATGCCAGTAACGCATCACCTATATCACAACACAGAGATGTTTTTTTTTTAAAAATATATATAACTTCTTAGCATATCTACATATGCTTCCTTTCATTTTTCTGTATGTGGCCCTCGGTGGGAAAAGTTTGGACACCCCTGTATTAAATCTACATTCCTTTGTAATGTCCAACAAGTAAAAAAAAAAAAAAAAAAAAAGAGTCCAATGCACAGTGCTGGCATGTATCTACTTGTATCAGTTTGAAGCCGTCTATTACAAAACAGTACAGCTGAAAGCTGCGAAAACCAGGCTGCAGTGAAGGCACCAGTCGGAACAGCCACGCAAACAAACCGCGATGAAGACGAACGAGGGTCTCCTATATTTTTTAGCCCAGGTAAGGTAAGGAGACTGAGGGCAGCGAGAAAACAGGGAGCTGCAGCAAAGTGGTGACCGTGGAGTACAATACTTTAGCATCCACTTAGCATGCGTGTTTATTTTGTGTCATTGCTAGTTGTGTATATTCAAGCAGCAGGGTACCAGCAGTAGCTGATAGCACCAGCTTTTGCCAGTGGACATAACAGTGGCTAACAGATCCATGCAGAGCAGGGTCGCCTAACGTGCAGTGGAAAAGGGGCATCAGGGGAAAAGTAGTTACAAATGGTGATTAAAACACACAGTAACCTCCTTGCTTGAGGCGTGTGGCTGCTGTTTTAACCTCCGACAATGTAACGCACTTTCATTCCATAAAGAGAGAGGTCCGTATCACTCGTTCATTTCTCTTTACCTTAATCACTATAATTTCTCATATCTTCCAAGCACTTAAATCTGATTTAGTTGATCACAGCATCCTGGTGGTCTCTGATCAAAGACAATGTCTTACTTTGTGTTTACGTAAACGCACACATCGCCGCGTGTTTTTGAATTGACTGCGTTATTGGAATGTGTTATTTTACCTCTTATAAACGCCAGCACTTTGTGAAGGCTTTTATTTTTGCGCCAATCTTAAATGAATATAAAGCCAAATAAATTGATAATTAATATGTGAAATCATTTATTAAATTCATCATGAATGCAATTGCAAAATATTATATAAAAAATTATGAGGAAACTATTCATTAATTATTTATTTTCTGGCCAATACACGTTATTATTATTATTATTATTGACTTACGTTGCAATTAAACCAATCAGACCACTGATTCCGCCCTCCACTTCTTTGATGGGTGACTTTGACAGATTCCTAAAAATGCCAAGCCATTTAAAAAGGCATGAACTGGTCATGAAATAATTACCAAATAGTTTCACTATCATTATTAAATATCATGTGTCACAATTCATTTAATTAATTGATGCTCAATTAAATCATTTCGCCTTTAAATTCATTATTTTAAATGGTTATTTTTGGCTTTATGTTTATTTAATTTGGGTACCCTCCATCGAGTGTGATTGCTGCTGCCAGTCTTCCGAGTACGACAAATAGCGCCCTCTAGCTGTTACAGAGGCTGCTAACACAATGTGATGAGGTCATGCAAAGTATTATTTTATCAGTATTATTTTTCACCAGCAGGGGCCCTCAGTGCGAGATTTATTGCACCAAAATGACGTAATGCTTTCATCCATCTGTCATTGAGCAGTAAAAAAGACAAAATGTGTCTGTTGCCCCCGTTTAATATCAGTATGCTCTTGTATGTGAGTTGTACATCACATTTATATATTTTTGTATTGCACAATACAGTACTTTTTTTTTTTTTTTTACATTTTGTGTCTTCAAAAAAATGAAAATAAATACTTTTTAATAAGAATTTTATTTGGGGAAATTGCATTGTTTCTATACCACACTGCCTTGAGTCGACATTAAGTCGTGTTTTTTGTAGTGGAAAATTAAAAATCACTTTCCCATGAAAACTGGGAACATTAAATAACATTAAATAACATTTTTACATTTTGCGTTAGTGTCAGTGATTTGTATTAAGCATCCCGTCACATGTAAAGAACATAATGGCCTTGATCAACTCAGGCATAAATACAATGTGCCTAATGAATGCGCGCATGAGTTAGTAGGTTTACTGCCCTGGCGTGACTTGTGTATTACTTGCTCCAGGCAAATATAATAATGATCAGTATACAGTAACCTTAACCTGGATACAAAAACACAATTAGGCCAATTTCACCCCCTAAATGAGATTAAAGTACGTGTTTAATTGTTATATTTCAATACAGTCATTCCACTTTGCAAGTGTCTTTTTAGTGCTAAAGTAAGGAAGGCACTCATGTTTAAAAAAACTCCTCCCACTGTTGCTCACACACCTCTCCTATTGGTTGACCTTGTGGGGTTGGCATAGAAACACAGAATGAAGCATGCTAAATTAGGCTCTAAAGAGGCACATGGCTCTCCAGAGGCAGATGCAGACACATACGCATCCACTCGATGCACCAGGGTGGCCGTCCCAGTGCATTGTGGGTGCATCACACTGGGAACAAACACACAAACACCTTATTGTCTAAGAAAGCTCATGCGATGTAACTCAAAAGTTAACTCTTCAGTGTGTTCTGCGGCCATAAAGGCGGTTGTCGTTATTATTTATAAGCGTGGAAGAGGTATTATCATGTGAATGGTTATGGACAAAAGGCTGCATTCAGTGAACCTTTTCAAATGAGTTTCCTATTCCAAGCCGCAAAAGGGATCATGCCATCCATTTCCTAAGTGTGTAATATAATTATGATTGCTTCCGATTATTTCTACATGCTCTTAAATAGCTTTAATAGCCATTCGCTAGCCCTTCACTGTTCTGTGTGATGCACCCTATCTTCTTGGAAAAAAACCCTAACTCTCAACTCCAAGCAGCAACATGTCTTCTGAGTTTCAACACATCTACAGTGTCCTATTTTTAGTGTGTTAGCTAACTCTTCCACTCCTGAACTGCTGCACACAAAAGGGTGAAAAGTGGTCAAAACATGCACCTCTACTTTGTTGCTGGTGCTAGTATTTTTCTGACAAACACACCACATGACGGCGCTGTTATTAAACCGCGCGCGACCCCATAAGTCGGATCGACTTGAAATTTCTCACACAACTCAGCGCGCTCTTCAAAACACCCACTGTAACTTTAAGGTGTTTAGTCCAATACCACTAAATGTAGTTTACACCATGAGGGGACTGGTTGAAAAACTGCCATCAAGCAAAATGTCTGACACGAACTCATTGCTCAGATGTCACTGACCATTTGCCCAGTGGTTCTAAATCTATGTGGATATCTGCATTACATGTGTGCTTGCTGTCTTCTAAAGCATTTGGAGGGGGGCCACAAATGAAAACACCCCGTGTATCCTATCAAAATCCATCATAATTTTACTCCTTGCAGAATGTTTGCATCGTTTTGACAGAGATGCATTACACACCGCAAATGGCAACAACACCGATTTGCACCCCCTCCTTCGTGTTAACAAGCTATGCATGATACTTGTGCCTTCTATTCAGGTCAGTGAGCTTGTAGCGTGCAGGCTGTCTCCTGTGAGGAGGTCACAGTGAAGCCATGCTGGGATTTGAACGGCGGAAATATTCCTATGCTCTCATTTTTATAGTCAGTGACAGCATTGTCATCCTTCCATATTAAATGAGCTGAAAAGCCATTCCTACTTCATCTTAAACCCTGCTTTAAATTTCAGTCAAACAGATGTCCGCTTTCTAAGTACACATATCATTTTATTGATTAAATAGGAAACCACATAGATAAGACTATGCACACAGATCATCTGAGTATAAGTGGGATGAGGATATGAGTCCATACACGAGGCAGAGGCCTCATCTCTGCATCCTCTCAAACGTCCACTGAGCCATTCATAATGGCCGCCGACTGAGTCACTTCCATGTCCTCTTTCAAAACGCTCTCCCTTTGTGATGTAGCCACGTTACATTGGCGCAGGCAAACACATAAGGGCATGTACATCGGGACCAGTGCAAAAACAAAGAAAATGGCACATTTTCTGCTACATACATCAGAGATAGGTGTGGAATGTATACAGTATTTTGGAGCTGCTCTGGATATCAACAGAGAACAAAAGGTAGGATTTGACGTCCTCTGCAAAAAGCATGTGTAACAAAAGTTTAAAATACTGTAGAAAAGGCTGAATTAAAGTCTGTAGGAAAATCACCCAACCAGTTCCTGTTCCTGCACCACAACGTTTGACCTTGTTGCTTGCTGCGTGTTCAACCCTGACCCTTTCCTGAGTGCCAGTCAGGCTTGTGGAGATGTTTGTGCTCAAGTGCTGGCGTCTTTCCTTTGTGTTGTCTCGTGAAGCCAGTAGATGACAAACCAACATGTAGAGTAGTGACGTTAAAAGGGGAGGGGGATGTCACAAGAATTATTATTTTCGTGTAACACTAGTAGCTGTCGGTTTATTCCCAGCTCTGCGGACCGGCACCTTGGAGACGGGTATCTTGGTGCGAGGGACTTCTTTAGCTTGCGGGATTTGAGAGACGCCGTGCTTGACGGGGATCTTGGAGTCACGTGGTACATTGGTGAAGGGTTTGGACTGGTGAGGCAGCTGACTCCCCTCCTGGCTGGGTTTAGTGATGGGCACATGGACCTCAACACTGACACCTTTGTCTCTGCTCTCTGTATCATGGAAGTCCAAGAGAGGCCTGTCCTGTTCTAGCACAGGAGTAGGTGGGTCTCTGCTTGAGTCATCCTCAGCGTGTTGGCTGTCCCGTACTGGTTGCTTTCCTGCTCGGCCTCCTCCAACTACAGGAATTTTGCTTAGTGCCTTTACTTGTGTCCTCCTTTCTTTGGAGGGGTCCATGCGTGACCCATTAAGCTGTTCATCCATTTTGGCACCTTCTGCATCTGTGCTACTCGGACTAGACAAGTGCCCATTTGTTGGCTCACTTGCCTCACTTGCTGTCATCTTGTTAGATGCTGCAGCTTCACTTGGCAAAGGCACAGGGGATGTAGGAAGGGAAGTGACAGGGGCAGGGGGGGATTTGGGTGAAGTAACTGGGATCTGCGCTGGAACAGGAGGGCTTTTTGACACTGCAACTGGATCATGGACCCGGGAAGGAGTCATTTTTGACAATGTAACTGGATCGTGGGTCAATGCAGGAGGACTTTTTGACACTGGAACTGGAACATGGGTCAGGGTAGGAGGGCTTTTATATGCTGGAACTGCAACATGGGCCGGGGCAGGGGGGTCTATAGGAGGGTCAATAGGAGTTGGCACGCCAGACAGAGCAGCTACAGACACCGGAATGCATGCAGGAACAGGGGGGTCTTTAGATACAGTCACAGGTATAGAGGGGGTTTTGGACTGGGAGACTAGACTCTGTCCTCTTGCATGACTAGTGGTATCAACAGACACAAGAGTCTGTTTAGCCATGGGTGGGCTAGTCTCAGGTGGGGTACAATCTGGAGGGATGGAGTTTTTACTAGGCATCCCCGACTGTGCAGGTATAGAAACAGCTGGCACTGATGGCGTAACCGTTGTTATAGTGGAAATGAAAGGAGGTACGGTATTGAGAGCAGATTCAATCTTTGCAGATACACTTTGAGGTTTGGTGTAAGAGGAAGTTTGCCAACTGGCAGGGGCGGGTGGACTTTGGGTTGGGGGTTTAACGGGTGGGAGAAGAGGTGGGGTAGCTACAGGGGGAGGCTTACTTACTGAGGTGATGCCTTGAGGATGAGGTGCTGCTGTGTCTGATGAAGCCAGTTTGCCAACAGATGAGTTAAGGTTTGTCTTGTCCACAGAGGTCTGGTTAATCAGAGTGGTAGTAGTAGGCACCATTGTTGCTGAAGGGGTGGACATTTTTGGGGGAGTTGTTGATGTCACCGGAGGAAATGAAGGTTTAATGTTAGCAGATTTTATTGTAATTCCAGTGGAAGGCTGCTCAAAGGTTGGAGTAGAGTCTGAGCTTGGTTTATTCGCCTGAATGGTCAGTGTGGAGGATTTGGTAAAAGTGCTCAGGATTGGTGTTGCAACAGAAGAAGAGGTTAAAGTGGGGGCGGCTGCAGGTGAAGAAGTGGAGGTTGGTGGAGAGGCGGCAGCTTGTCTGGAGATGTGAGAAGTGGTTGACGCTGAGAACTCAGGTGCTTCCAAACTGGCGGCACATCGGGCTTTCCCCCACTCTGCCTCAACGTCTGCCATGATGTCTCCTCCTGAGATGGACTCAAAGGTGAGGAGAGAGGAAATGTCCTCCAGCAAGGAGCCCAGGCTGCTCTCACCAGGAAGCGCAGGTGCCACATTCCCATCCCTCATATCACCTGCTGCTGTCGGGGAGCCCTGAGTGGCCTCGCTGCTCGCTTTCTCAGGGCTCTCTAGAGAGCGAGGATGAGATTTAGGGGTGAGGCTGAGGTCCTCTTTGATGATTTCCACACTGTTGGAGCGAGAGGACATGAGGAGTGGGCTTGGGGGAGCGTCCACTTTGTCCTCCTTGTCTTTCGAGCGGAACTTCACGCTGCCAAAGAGACCCTTCAGCCCTGGCCGTTGCCGACACACCGGCTGGGAAACAGTCTGGACTCTGCGGTCCCCGCCTCCTCTACGGGCCCCTCTCAGCCGCGAAAAAAAACTGAGGGACTTGGCCGAGCCGGTTGAAGAAATGGAGTTGCGAGCAGCAGCCATCTCACCCGTCAGCTCCTCCTCTGTATGCTCGCCGTCTCCTTGACTCACCCCCTGCGCCTTCTCCTTGTCCGCCTCAGACTCTGAATCAGGTGCAGCGCCGTCTGGTAATCCATCAAGGGTTTGGCTCCTGGTAACGGGTGATTTGTTGTTTTTAATAGAAAAGATGCTACCAGGCTTGCGTTTGCCAAACAACTTGAATCCTTTGCGAATTTTTCCACTTGATTCACAAGGCGAGGGGTCCATGTTCTCTGTCTGTACATCCATCTTCTCTGCGTCGTCCCCCGTCCGTCCCTCTCGTGCTGCTGTTATTATTCCCCTGTCGCTGAATGGAGCATTTATAGCAGAGTGTATCTTTGTCTCCCTTCGAAAAAACGTCTTCACCTCCGTTGCTCTCGTTGCATCCCCTCCCTCTGTCTATCTCCAACGCTTTCTCCTCTAGTTCTCCCTCCAAAGCCCCTCCCCTTCGCCTCCTTTTTTTTCTTGCCTGGCTCCTCTCGCCGGTTGCCATGGCAACTGAGGGCTAAGCCGCTTTCGTCAGCAATGCAGAGCCAGGGGCTGTCATCAACATTTTCTCTCTCACTCTCTCTATGCCTGATTACTGTTTACACAAACAGCAAAAACAAATAGACTGCTCATAGCGCCAAATTTAGATTTGTAAATGATGTGGATTATTTTAAATATCCTCATTAATTCATCTAACGCACTGCATCTCTATAAGCAGCTTAAAAATACTGTGAAGTTTATTAATGGAGATTTGATTTTACTTGTGGTCCTTTCACTAGAAATTCCACGACAGCAAAGATAAATACATTTACATCTAGGAAGTACTCAATTTATCAAAACAATTTATCATTCTTATGTACTTGAGATATCGCGGAATATTGTATTCAGCATTTCAGACCACATTTTAAAAGCATATATGAGGCTTCTGTGAATTATATTTCCACAACCAGGAAAAAAGTGTTGAGAGGCAGTCCCTTGAACACTTCAACAGCTTTAAATCAAGTTGTTGAGAAAGATTACATAAAAGTGGAAACCAACCAGTCTCTGAGAATAGGAATCAACTGAGTCGAATGTTCTACTGTATGTATGTAAAATATTGTATTAGCTTCTGGCAAGTACAGAATATACAATATACATGGCAAAACAAGAAAAGGAATCTATTATATATGCGTATTTGTATACAGTGGTGTGAAAAAGTGTTTGCCCCCTTCCTGATTTCTTTTATTTTTACACGCATGTCATACTGAAATGCTTCAAACAAATTTAAATATTAGTCAATGACAACACAACTGAACACAAAATGCAGTTTTTAAATCCAAATTTTTATTATTAAGGGAGAAAAAAAATCCAAACCTACACGGCCTTGTGTGAAAAAATTACTGCCCCCCTGTTAAAACATAATTTAACTGAGATCTATCAGTTTGGAAAAGGTTATAAAGTCATTTCCAAAGCTTTGGGACTCCAGCGAACCACAATGAGAGCCATTATCCACAAATGGCAAAAACATGGAACAGTGGTGAACCTTCCCGAGAGTGGCCGGCCAAATTACCCCAAGAGCTCATCGAAGACTCACCCTAGATGTCACAAAAGACCCCAAAACAACATCCAAAGAACTGCAGGCCTCACCTGCTTCAGTTAAGGTCAGTGTTAACGACGCCACCATAAGAAAGACACTGGGCAAAAACGACCTGCATGGCAGAGTTCCAGTACAAAAACCACTGCTGAACAAAAAGAACTCTAAGGCTTGTCTCAATTTTCCCAAAAAGCATCTTGATGATCCCCAAGACCTTCAATTTTACCAAAAAGCATCTTGATGATCCCCAAGGCCTTTGGGAAAATACTCTGCGGTCCGACGAGACAAAAGTTTAACTTTTTGGAAGGTGTGTGTCCCATTACATCTGGAGTAAAAGTAACGCCACATGTCAGAAAAAGAGCATCATACCAACAGTAAAATATGGTGGAGGTAGTGTGATGGTATCGGGCTGTTTTGCTGCTTCACGACCTGGAAGACTTGCTGTGATAAATGGAACCATGAATTCTGCTGTGTACCAAAAAATCTTGGAGAATGTCCTTCCATCCGTTCATGACGTCAAGCTGAAACCAGCTTGGGTTCTGCAGCAGGACAATGATCCAAAACACACCAGCAAGTCCACCTCTGAATGGCTGAAGGAAAAACAAAATGAAGACTTTGGAGTGGCCTAGTCCAAGTCCTGACCTGAATCCTATTGAGATGCTGTGGCATGACCTTAAAAAGGCACTTCATGCTCGAAAACCCTCCAATGTGGCTGAATGACAACTAAATTAACGTACATATTTACCTAATTATTCCTCCCTCATTCCAAAAACATGCATGTTAGGTTAATTTTTTTAAATTTACATACATATTTTCATACATACATATACATATAATTTAATTAATCATACAGCATACAAATAATAAATGCATATCATTACATGCAATGAAAATAACTATAACGAGCTTGCTTGCAAGCAAACCTCTCTGAAATAACTATTTTATGCCTCTTAATTATCTCTGCACGAGGCCCTGCATGTAAATGAGTTTATAAATGAGTCATATTAAGTACAGGGGAGCCGGAGGGGATACGTCTTTAGTTTCAGTTTCCAAGTGGAACGCGCCCTCCTGTGGTCATTAGAAAAACAGCAAGAAAAGCTGCTGCCTCATCCACATCACAAGGAAACAGTGTATTATTCCCTGCTCTGATGTTTGTATAAGTGGGCCAGCACTCTTTAAATAAACCTGTAGCCTTTTGTTCACAGACACCAAAAGGTTTGACGTGAGCATGATGCAGAGCAACACTTGATGATGAAATAACATTTAAATTTTACACCCTCCAAAGTAAACTAAGCTGGACTTGCACATACAGTACATAATGCAAAACATAAACAGGTTTGTCAGTGCTGAGAGGTGCAAATCTGGACCCAGAAGGACGTTGGCAAATGTTATTAATAATAAATTCATAATAAAAAACCTCCTACTATAAATATAAAAAACATTTATACATATAATAAATATATATGAGTATTTATTTACGTTGTACATGTATATCAGGGGTGCACGCACTTTTTCAGCAAGTTACAAGTCGACATCTCTTAATATAAAACATGGTAAACTGGTAAACCTTGAACTATTCTAACTATTCTAAACACTAAAGATAATTAGACATAATTCCTCAATAGTTGTGTGCATAACCTGAGTACCAATAATATGTCAGTCAAAAGAGCTAAGTGGCGTTCATTAAACACACAGTTCATGTATTACGACCAGTTAGCATTTGCTGTCAAACATTACCAATATACGAGAACTGAAAAGGATTATGCAAAAGACAACGCAGCCAAAGTCAAGGCAGCAAATTAAAATGTTTTCAGCAATAGGCACCTTTTCCAATCACTAATGAAATAACAGTTTACAAAATGGAAGTGTAGAAAACATGCATTTCTGTAGTGGAGTGCATGACTTGAAGCAAAGCCATCAGACAACTGACTTTGCCGCGGGGTAGCATCAATCAGGAGGGGGGCTGTGATGTCAGCTGATGTCATATGACATCGACAAAGTGGCATTTATGCAATCGACCCAAACTACCTTCGCCATCAACCTTGCTTGATGTAATGGGCACCCCTGATCTAATGTGATCCAATACAAGAGTAGTACCAAATGAATACTGCCTTTAAAAAGACAATGGTAAAAAAAAAAAATGTTTTGGAGTTAGTTATAAAGCGCTTTTCAAATACCCAAAGAGCAGTATGATGCAGCTACCGTACCTAATGATGTGCCCAGTAAATATACAGTACATTACGCATGTTGGCTATTTTCATGTCACATGCAAGCTTAAAAATCTACCTACAACCTTCAGTGCATCTTGTAAAGCACGGAAGATTTATTAAAACACAGAACAATATGTACTGTTTCAGGTTTTTTTGTTACTTCTTCGTTTCGCTTCTTTATTTATGGTTGAGTTAACGCCTGATAAGAGCCGACTTGCTGTGGCTCCCTTTTAAAGTGGAGTGATTATATCATTTATTCAGATGAGAATCAGTGAATTGACTCTTTGACATTGAGAAGGACTGATTCAAGTTGGTGAATACTGCTTGCTGAACTACTCAAAATAACACATGGATTCTTAGCATGAAGATGGTGACAATGAGGTAGTGTTGGAGCACAAAACCTGTTGCTGGTACCTCGTATAAAGAGCCTCTTTTCCTCTTTTACTGCACTCGTTCAGACGTCATGCTCCATGTGAGCAGCTTGCAGGGAAACTCTGTCCTTCTGGTGGTCGTTGTCATGTGCCTCACAGGAAAGCGTGTCATAAGTGCGACGATAGAAGAAGCGAGTGACCAGGGTGATGATGAACATCTCCATGATCATCATCTGCTGACTTAGCACTGCGGCATAACAGCCAGAAACGGATTTGGTTCATGGCATGCCAAAGGCAAGACTATAAAAAATAGACTTCTAGAAATGTTTCTTACTGGATCCACGGGCCTGTGAAGAGAAGGGAGGGGAGCATGCGATGGTTCCGTCCAGAGCCAGGATGTTGATGATGGATGTTTGCAGCTGGCTTAATACAAGTATGAGCTATGGATGAAAGCAACATTTTGTTAGCGGCATGCTCAGTTTGAGCATTATATTATAAGTTCTATAAGCTGTTCTGTGATGCTGGCTGACGTCCAAGCTGGTCTAATTTCAAAGTGTTTTCCCACAGGAAATAATGGAAAGTGAATGCACTTGTTTCAGGCTCACATTGCTGCCACCACAAAACTGTACAGGAAATGGTTCAAGTAACATTGTAGCTTTCCTAACTGCCATGCAAGCTTAAAACGAAGTTTAACAAGTTTAAAATTAACTTGTGTATGTAATTGATGTTTACATAATTGTACTGCTAACAGTTGTGTGCCCGAAGGGCCAGCAAAGCCTTCTCTGCCGGCCTAAACACTATCAGAAGCACTGACCTACATTTACAACTTCAATTCTAGTAGTTGTTCCATGAAACTGTATTACTTCTGTATATTCCCAGCAGTTTTCTTGGTTGCTTCCAGTCTGTGTATGTGTAGTTTAGATGTTTTTGTCCAATCTGATTTCAGCTTCTATGTGTTGCCATGTCAGTGTAATCTGCCCAGGGCCTTCATAATCAAGAGTGCTGGCCCATGTCACTTGAACCATAGAAGTAATGGGGCTGGTTCTTCAACCAGTCAAATTTCAAAATCGCCTCACGGGGCCAGCCAGCAGGCGTACAGTAACGTCAGCATTTTTCCATCCTTTGATTGGTTGACGTCTGAAAGCCTACAGTATGCCTAACACAAGTTACCAGCGCGCTTGAACGCCTCCTCACATGAACAGCACAATGCTTAATTGACAACAGACACGGTATTGTTCATTGTTCTGTGTTCGTTATATGAATAAATGAATTTATACATACAGTCATGGGAAAAGTTATTAGACCACCTTGTTTCTTCAGTTTCTTGTTCATTCGAACGCGTGGTACAACTAAAGACTAATGATGACTAAACGAATGACAACAAAACATAGTTCATAAGAGTTTAAGAGCTGATATTTCTTGATAAGAACCAATAACCACTTAAGTTCTCACATCTACAGCAATGGCATTGTACTGCCAAAAAATTCAACTCTATTTTTTAAACTCTAGCTATTTTTGTTGTCATCAAAATATTTGTCCAAACAAATGTACCTTTATTTGTACCAGGCATAAAATTAGACAAGAAACTGAACAAACAATCTTATGTACATTGCATACATACATTTTATATGCAAGTCAGCCTGGGACGGTATTTGTTCGCCACTTCCACTGGAAGGCTTCCAGACAAGTTCTTACGAGCGAGTGGTAAGGATGGTGTATTTTATTACATTTTTTTTTATATTTTTGTCATGTTATTAGATGAATACGGCTACGGATGTTATAGTGTAGAGGTTTGGAGTTGTTTAGAGACGACGTATTTGAAGATAATGGGTTAACTGAGTTTGTTGCATTAGTAATAATTGTATTCATTCCCAATTCTGTAATGCCACGCATCATCATACTGGGTTTTTGTAGATTCATCCATCCATTTTCCAGCGCTTATCCGGGTCCAGGTCGCGGGGGCAGCGGTCTCAGTGTGGAAGCCCAGACTTCCACGCTATTTCCACATTATTTATGATATTATTGGTGATGATTATTGATTATTGATTTGTATAAATGTGACATGATAGTGGTATTAAGAGATTGACTGGGTCGCTTAAGTCCCCACTGAAGGCCCGGGGACCAAATGCACCGCTCGCCATGAACTGTTCATATTGTACTGAGCAGGCAGACCGTTCCTACGTTGCAATGCTTGCGATGTGATTCAAGTGATTTTATGTAATTGCTGTAACTGGAAACCGTAATCATAACCCGTATCTACCTATCCTCATTAGAGTGTGCAGGTGTACCTAACATTGTGACGTCATTCATAGCGAATTGCACGTGTGTACTCACTTGGTACATGGCATACTTGGGCACAATATTGATCCCGCGTAAAAAGCTGTTGGTGTTCATGAACACGATGGCCACAGGCCACAAGGAGGTAATGGTGAGAACACCGATGAATGGGTTGATCCAAATTGCTGTGCCTGTGATCTCCAGCTGAAAACCAAATACTCATTTTCAAGTCAAGCTCCCTCGATGCAATCATATGGAATTAAGGGATTAAACCTTACGTCTGACAGGTCAAAGTTGCCGTTTGTCCACAGTACAATGGAGAGAACACTGAGCACCGTCTTCAGGATGGCATACTGAAGTGCTCCCAACTTTAGCAGAAATAGCATTCGCCTTCAAGATGAGATAATAAAATGTGCCGTATTAGACAAAAGCGTGATGATAAAGTCAGCAAAACCAGTAGAACATTCAATGGATCGCTACAGCCGGTGTTGTGCTGCATGAGCGGTTCAGTACCGTGACATGGGCACACGAGGTAAACACAGGCAGCAGCAGCAGCACGGCCCTGTGGAGATCCTGAAGGTTTTGCCAGAAAAGCGCTTCAGAAATACACTGCTGCCGCCCAACTCCTCCACCAGAAGGACCAACACTTTGTACACCACCACTGCAAAATAACTACAGAGAAAGACGCTTAAAACTAAAATACCAAATTACAACTGAACTACAATTCTATAGTGTTTCAGGATTTCATGTAAGGTAGTTTGAGGTATGCTCTTTGCTCTTTGCATGTGTAATCATTCATCAAGTGTTTGAGAATATGTTTGAATCTCCAGTTTTACCAGGAAATTATAGGAAATTATTTATAAGACAGTGAAAAAAGACTTAAAGACTTATTGGCATTAATACAGTTTTTTGTTTTTTTCTCGAATATTTTAATATTCCACATCTAATATAATTAATATCCTTTCTCAACACAGGTACAGGTGATCCTCGGGTTACATACGAGTTCTGTTCCTAGACCGTGATGTACAGTAGGTGGAGTTTTGGTGTAAGTCGGCTCTTATACCTCAATAATAATAATAAATAACTCCTATGTCACTCACACTGTACACAGAACACATGAAGGACATAAAATACAGTAATAACACTAAATATTATTATTAAATGTATTAAATGAAAAAGGAATACAAAAAAAAGCCTAAGCTATGAGCAGCCTTCCCATGTTAATAATAACACCACCGCACTACCTAGTTGTTACTGTCACTTGCATTGGCTGATTTCCGAGTGTTTGTAAACGTTACATGAGTCCTGACTGTGTGTGTGTGTGTGTGTGTGTGTCTGTCCGACAGGAGGACAGTTGCATGCGTCGAGGACAATTGAGTTTGTGACATTGTTTTGGCGTGGTTCAGCCGACAGGAGCCCGTTTGTTTTTTGCATTGAAGAGATTGTTGATCGACCACCTCCCCGTAATCCTTACAAGGTCATTAATGCTTAATGATGGTCGCGGCAGTCAAGCGATTGAAGCAAGTGCGGCCATTGAGCACACAGTGTATGCGAAACCGCAGCACACCGTGCTGTAACTAGTTCTGAAGCAAGTGTTGCGTTTATGGACCAAAATTACATTTTTTATTAATTTATGGGAGCAGGTAGGTAACCACAAAACGCTTTAACATTGAACTCCATAAACCAAGGACCACCTGTATAGCTAAATATCTAATATCTATGCATAGTTCAAAACTCTCAGTGATATGAATAATTTTTGAAATGTTAAAAAAGCAAAAACAATAAATATAATACAAATACTTGCACATGTTTAAAATATTCAAATAATACACATATAAGAAATCCTCATATTTTTAACAAAACTGTTAAAAAATTACAAGAAATTTGCCACTTTCTTGCCATAAAATCACTCACTCAAAATAATTCAAGTAATTGAAATTGAAATAATTAAATCGATAGATTGTCATAACCTGGAGGCAAAAAAACACACCAGTTAGACGTCATATCTGTGAACATGACGGCCCTCGGGATCCACATACCGAAACAAGACATGGTGGCGATGACCTGAAATAGGGACCAAAAAGCATAAATGACCCTTTTATTATTAAACTTTCTTTTTTTTTTGCATTTTTTTAAGAAGATCTCTTTAATAGAGAAATAACAAAACCGCCATGAATAATATTTACGAGGAGCAGGTGAAGGAATGCTTACCGGAGCAGCTCCATTGACCCACATGATGGTGGCCTTTTTGGGGTAGGGCAGATTCTTGTAAATGTAAACACACTGCTCCAGGTAGAGCAGCAGGGAGATGCAGGACATGAAGGTGAGCATGGCGTACAGGCACATCCCAAACGCATCTAGCTCTGATTGGACCACCACAAAAAGAGCAAAGAGTGGAGTCAGCATAAAGTGTACATGAAAATAGAAATATCACAGCAGCAGGATAAATTGTAAGCCTGATTCGTAGAAGAGGCATATTTCAACACAAAAGCCTGTTGTTGCTGCAGTTATTTTGAGCTGAGAGGTGCAGAAAGTGAAGACAATCTACAAAAAAGCAGAATCATAAGACACATTTGAGGCTGCTCAGTGTGGCCTGCGTGATAAGGAGCTACTTACGCTTTATCACATCCATTGCCAACGGGGGCTCCTGTAAACATGCTGGATCAATGGTGCTGTTGTCTGCTTCCTCCATGGTTCCTGATGTTCCTCTTCAATTGTTCACTAAGAGCACAAAACTGTCCCGTAATTATATCTTCATAAGTGCTGATCAAACCGTGAATTAAAGTGTAACAAAACTATCTTTTCACTCACATGGCAGATTGTGAAGTGAGTTCTAGTGAAGCGTACTTTAACCTTCATGCCGCTTTTAAGGAGGCCTGTCGTGATGACACAGTAAGAAATTACAAGTTTATGAGAACCCCTTCATAAGTAACTGTCACTCATTCATTCACAGAGTCGCAGTCATTAAAATGGCACCACAAAAGAGGCAGTGAACGTTACAGCACGCGTGAACTTTGGCTGGGCGTGTGGCTTTCCAGTAAGAAAAAGGTGTAAAAAAAAAAAAAAAAGGCTAAAGGACTGTTAGGAATATCCAATTTATACATTATTTATAACATACTGTATATTTTTGCAGGCTCAAATAACTTGGTCAACAGTGGTAGACGTCTTTTTTGATTTGACATTTTCAGCGCCATTCAATTTAAGTACGGTATACTTACCTCTACTGACCTGACCTCTACTGTATGTGATGAAAGCTGAAGTTTTGGTCACAATGCTAATAACTCCAAAATATTATGAAAAGAATTGCTGGTGTAGCCCAATGCATTTTTTTTTAATAGTTGGTATTTATGATTGTGGATACCTCGTTTTTCCAGTTAGCGATCACTTTGTAACGCACAATATTGCCACCTTGAGGACAGGAGTGGCACCGTATCAAGGACAACTTCTACCAATCAAACCGCCAGTTGCTACTTATTTAAGTGTTTAACAAACATTTCATACTGTAGAAGGGAGAATGCATTACTATCATTATTGTTCAGCCTTGATGGAGGCCTGCGCGCTGCTCTACTTCATTTGTTTGGCAGTAAGGACCTCTATAACACCCTATACTGCCACCTAAAGGACCGAAGATTAACTACAACTCCTTGAATGGTATACTGTAATTAAACCTATTTGCATTATTACAACTACTATAACCCTTGACAGCAAAATAAGTCAACAAACATCTTGACCAAGGACAGTCAGAGGAAAACGGCGTAGCCAGAATAAGATTAACAATCACAGCACTGAGTCAATTTGGAAGCATGTGGGGTGACCCAAAGCCATGCCCTCACAATCAGACGGATTTGGAGCGCATTTGCAAGGAAGAGTGAGCAAATATTCTGAGTCAAAACATGCCAGATGGACGTACTTCTACACAAAAAAAGTGCCTGAGCAAAATATTAATTTAAAAGGCTGACCATATAATAGCAATTTAGTTTTTATTACAGTATTTTTTCAAAATAGGATTTCAGCTTATTTTCAACAAACATGTACAAGTATTTTATTCACATTTTTATACAACATCAATAATTTACAAATGTAAATAGAGCAGTTGTTGGTAGCTCGGTGTTAAAATATGTACGTGGAATGGGACATTATTATTGTTACTATTTCATAGCAGTTAAACTTGATCCAGTTCTCATACCAGTACACTTAATTTATGTACATACATATAAAAATACATAATTTGACATTGTAAACATAAAAATCATTTGATGTAAACTGAAACCAGATAAAAAGTGACTTTACTGTGCTGAATCTTGTCAGACATATTGCACACATGGTTGGCAGTAGTCCTCACTCCTGATCCATTAATAAGAAATGATTAAGTCTGACTGAGGCAAACTAAGTGTAATTATTGATGCTAGTGTAATACTAAATCGTAGGCGTTCAATCAGTGGAGTTAAAAAAAACACACACATTGGCTTGGAGAGTAAAGCAGTACCAGAATGTTGTTAATGTCTTTGGACCAAAACAAAATGCAAAATCTGTGTATCATCTCTGGATCACACTGCTACTGCTACTCTAAAAAGGGTGCCATTCAGAGCAGTGTTGGCAGCGTACAAAGTCATTAAATAAAAGGACCAACAATGAGACAGTTAAAGCCTAGCTTAGGACGGGGGCCGGCTCCTGTGGACGTGCTGATGGTCAAGGCAGCGTGTGAGGTCTTTGCTGTTGTGCCTGATTTGACCTGCTGGATCAACAATAATAGATACATATATTTTTTTAGAAACACAAGAAAAAAGATACCACACTAATGATGTCATTTTATGTACCTTTTATTGCTCGCTTTCCATGGCCACCGACACTATCTGGACTCCACCTGAAAGAGCCAAAGTATAGAATTGTGTTTTTCAGAATAAAATTACACTTAAATATGTCTATACAGTACTGTAGTGTACCATTTTTCTCTTTGTCCTCATCCACTATGTGTTGTGTATCATTGGCCAGCACATTAGGGCTTGTTTCCTCCATGAAAGGGCTGCAATGAAAGTGACATTGGAGATGAACCACAAGAAAATACATCCCGTATGATATAATAACAATAAATGAAATAAAGACCTTTTGCCATTTTGCTGCAGGACACTGTTTGCCTGTTCAGGATCGATGTGCACCAATCTGGTAACAAATGAATGTCCGTCCCCCAGACTGATGAAACAGACACACCCTTAGCTTGCATGTATTTATTCATATTCATATCATGTATTTTAAATGTATATCTCAAGATTTACCTGGATAAAACAGGAAACATAAAGTACTTTGCCTCATCCCCAAACACCTCAGCTACATTCCGCTTGAAGCCAAGAGAAAATCCATTTTTGTCTGGACCATTTGTGAACACTGGAGCCCTAAAAGCCTCTGAAAAAAAAAAAAAAAAACAGAAGTTACAGTATATTGCACAATCATGCAGTGACTCTGGAGTGGATAAAAGTGAATAATGCAAAAGCTGCAACTACCTATGGTGGTCCTGTTCTTGCCTACAAGCCAGAGGTGGTAGCTGAGGAGCGACAAGATGCTGATGAAGAACAGCGCCGCCACAAAGAACAAGAACAATATGTGGAATTTGGCTGAATGGGTGTCAGGAAGCTGTTTCTATGGAGGGAAAGAGGGACATCTGGTTTTAGGGGGCACATAATGAATTATGAAGTACCAGGCACGAGTAGTATTAAGATTATTTTTGAAAAGGGTCTGTACTTACGGTCCAGAATTTGATGAAGTACTGGATGACTGTAGCACATATTACTGCACAGTAGAGTGAGGCGTAAGTCAAAAACAAGACAAAGTACTTGTAGTTTGAGAAGCCAACACAGTTATTTACCCTGAAATGATACATAAACAGGGCAGAATGTTGAAAATGGAAGAGTTTCACACAAAAAAATCAAATTAGACGCTTCAGATATTGTGGAATTATTACCTCTGCCAAGTGCCAGAACATGAAGGTGAGAGGTATTTGTTTTTAGTTAATTACAGAAAAAAACTACAGTACTGATTTCCATGAAAGATGGCTATAGGATGCAATTTTGTCTCACTGAAGATTGTTCTCCACATGATGTAAATAAAACACAACAACTGGAAAACTGCAAAAACCTGAAAGTTGCAGCAGTGCAGTGTTATGAAGTGATCGCACAAGTCAACATTATGAAACATGCACTTTCACTTCTATACATGTAACAATTTGAATTCTAAATTTGTTTTTAAAATGTACTTTTAAACTGCTTTTTGACATCATCATTTGTGTTGATATGCAGACCACAATCTTTGCACCTTGTTGAAGGTTGGTGTGCTACTGAGTGCTTTTCTGGTAATAGAAATGGTACCTACACCTAAAAAAAAACACTGTAAATGAAGATGTGGATCAGAAAGGTCTAATTTACCAGGGACAGTGATGGTCCATTTTGAGCACACACCTGGAAGAATAAGGAATATATGCAGTTTGATACACAGATGTGATTATACAATCTAAAAAGCAGGACGAGGCAGTAGAATAATGAGTATGTGTACTTACGTCTCACAGGTGGAGCAGTGGTGGCATCGGTCAGGTTTAACTACCTGGCAGTGGTCGCAGTATCGAATGGCTATGTAGAAACAAGAACAAGGAGAATAAATGCAGTGGAACCTCGATCAGAGTCCGCCCCGGTTAATGTGTTTTTGGTTACCGCTGAAAAATTATTCCACAATTTTGCCTCGGTTTGTGCACATTCTCCGGTTAGAGCACAATATGGCGTGTCTTGTCGTGTTATTCATACACCGAGTGAGTCCATTTGTATTCGTTTTTTTGTTTTTTTTTCCCAAATGCATATAAATGACAAATGAAATGGCTAAATTAACATTTAAAGTTACGTTTACCTTCATTGATGCCGGCCGCCAATTTAAACATAGTATTCTAATGAGCTAACTAGTTAGCCTCCAATTTATTTATTCTAAACTTAAGCAAGTGGTACCATTACCACACAGAATGGGAGAACTTCTTTTCACTATGTCATGTTGGACATGCCATGGCTGATCCCCTGAGGTGTGAAGGTAATGTAATATAATGCCATGTCTCATCAATGGAACATTACTGACACCTAGTGACCAGAATCCAATATATAACTTGTCTTTCAATATTCTTTGACTAGTCCATAGTCAACCAGTGAAGGAGCAAATGTTCGAACCTCGATGTGGCGAGGGACGAATGTACATGTAATCTTTACCAAAGAACCTGTCAGTACGCTTTTCATTCCGGATTCTTTATTTTAAAGGGATAGTTTGGATTTTTTGACATGAAGTAGTATCACATCCCCATCAGCGTTGTAGTCCAATAACAGAAACTCTTTAATTACAGTAATTGTCCCCAGCAACTAAGTGGAACTATGTTCTTCATCACAGAAATCTGACCAAAAGTGGACTTAGGAGACCAAGTGGGGGGGTGAGCCTCTGTTATTGGACTACAATGCTGATGGGGATGTCATACAACTTCATGTCAAAAAATCCGAACTATCCATTTAAAGACACCGATATAAAAATATGTTACGCATGTTGTTTATGAGTGGAACAGACAGTGTGTGTCCACAGAGCCCAATTAGTCCGCCTGTGCAAAAACATAAACCTATTGTGCCTTACGAGGAAAAACAGCAGCTCTTAATTACTGTACGGACATTATTGAACCGAAAACAGACACAACAGACGTTATCTCAAGGCACTTTACAAATGGACCACTTGAGGGCTGTCATTGCTGCTACGACTGCTTTTTTCAAGTTGTAGGACACTAATATGATGTGGCATCCAATAAAATATCATAATAACCTGTGCTTTAAAAAACTTCACCTGTTGTATGTAGAGTGTTCAGGCGGTCTCGTGTAATTTTTATATACAATTTAACTTGAGCTCCTAGTTTGTAGAGCTATTGTGCAAACTAGGTACAATCATGACTAATGATGAAAAGGTGTTTGCACTTCCTGTGTCCTTGCACCTGTCCTTGGCCTGGTGGTCTGATCTTAAGCGGCTTCTTTGAATTCTAACACAATGTCAAATATAATAGTTATTTTTTTATTACAGCAGTAAAAAAAAAAAAAAACCTCACCTCCTCCTGCTGTGCGTGTGTAGACAGGTAAATTCCTCGCCACCTTCTTCAAAATTTCTTGTTGCATCTCGGCTCGCTCTTCTCTTTCGAACAGTTCCTTCTCCACTCTTGGCAGGGTGAACTGAGAGAGAAAAGACAGTCAGACAAGATACTCAAGTGCTACAGATTCAGACGTATTCACCTAAGCAGTGTTTACCTAAAGTGAATTGTTCTATGTGAAATATTCTATTCTATTGTATTCTTGATTTTCTTGTTATCCTCTCAATGAGCAACCTGTATTAACATTAATTAGAGCACATTAAATACGTCAGTGCCTAACCAGCTATGAACCTCACTGCATGTCATTGGAAATTGGGTATGTGTAAATGAGTTCAAAGACAGTTTGTTATCTCAAGTTTTAGTGGGTTTGGCCCTTGTAAACGTTACCCTACGTGATTCAACTTGATAGCGCGCAATCCTAGGATGCTTTGCACTATGTTATTAACGGCAATAGAATACGTACAGCAGAACAGTGGTTCCCAAACTTTTTACAGTCAAATGTTAAGACATTTGACCTGAAGCCATGTAACCCCTACTCCTGCATAATAAAAACATACACCTTTTTATTTTAATTAACTTGAATATCAAACAGAATTAATTGGTTAATTCATTTTATAGCAATTCCGGGTCAAAAATGTGTATTTTACATGATTACATTTTGATAAAGTTTCACATGAGCAATATAAGTAATCATCCTACACCTCTTTTAGAAATATTGAGCATAATCAATTGGTTAATTCCTTTTAGAGTAATTCCGGGTTTAAGTCTGCATATTAATTTCAATTGAAGGGGAAAGTTTAACAATCATAATAAAGCCGGATCTGAAGTACAAAAATACAGACAACCGACGATAATTCCTCATTTTAGGGGGAATCCCCATTCATAGTGCTGCGCCGTGCGAGGATTGGAACCAATATACATGAAATCTTCAAGATTAAACACTCTTAATGTACAAAATATATATCATCCAACTTACTTATTTCTTCATATGACGCACATACAGCAATTGCCAACTTCATGCTGTGTCTGCTTTCTGCTCCATTCTCCTTGCGCTGTGAGGCATTCAGGCGCACTCGTAATTGTGAGTGTTAGGCTCAAACTGTTTTTCCATTTTTATTCACATACCCCCTATTATAATTGGCATACTCCTTGAGGTACGCGTACCTCACTTTGGGAACCCAGGCAGCCCATTTTTCCATGTTTGTGAGTCCATGCTTGCTAACTTTTAGTATTGATGGTGGCGATAACTGGATAGAGAATCTTATTTACAAAATTTTTAAACTCCTTATGTATGTAACAACTTAATTTTCTTTTACATTAATGATTTAGAGTGCATGAGAAAGTGGAAAGAAAAACGTAGCTCTCTCTGACCACATTGTTATTTATAGACAAGTATTTATTACAACCCATCAGCAACAAAGGCAATGTTGTAATCGTGGTAAGGAGCAAACTGCTCATCCAGCACGACACCGCGGATGAGTTATCATAAGTTCCGGTGCATAAGCCGCACCGGTGTATAAGATGCACCCACTAAATTGAGAGGAAAAAACAGATTTGCTCAGATATAAGCCGCACTTGTCCACATCATAGAATGACATATTGCAGCAGGCACAAGTCCGTGAGGACCAGGCAGCTCCTTATTTGACAGGAGCCAATCATGGGCTATGAAAAAACTCACAACAAGCAACCCATTTGGAAATTGCAGGAGGTCATTACTCAGTATAACAGTCTGACTCACGGTTTCATCTTACCAACAACATTAAACTCATCACACAGCAACTAAACACTCAAAAGGTACCTAGGAAATATACATTACATGTACCAATACGAGTTTAAAATAAACAGCAGCTATTTGAACATCTACCCATAATACATTACTGTCAGAACAGCAGTTCAGTGGAGGACAAGCAACATAGATGAATGGCACTGCAATGCTGCCTCTGTCCACTGGAGCGAGCCAGAAGAGCCCGGAGCACAGAGCCCAGAGGGAGCCTAATGATGTCATTGTGGTGCCCCAGTGAATGCATTGCTCAGACGCAATGCCTTAAGGAAAACTTTCAAATGTTGGGATTTTTCATTTTAAACTGGTATTGGTACATGTTTGTATATTTCTGAGGTGTGCTTTGGGAGTATTAAGGTGCCGCGTGATGAATTTAGTTCTGTTCTCAGCAAGACAACGTGAGTCAGACTGTTATGTTGTTATACTGTTATAGACAATATAATGACCTCCTGTGATTTCCAATGGGTTGGCAAGCTTGTTGTGAGTGCACTGACAGCTTGTGATTGGCTCCTGCCAAAGAAAGAGATACCGTTTCTTCACTGACTCGCGAGCGGCACAGTAATTAAACAATTAATAGTAATTCTGAAGTAAAGTAGATGTCACAAGACTAGAATTTAGCCACACCGCTGAATAATCTGAAGGGTTCAAAGTTTAAGAAAAAAGTAGCGTCTTATACACCGAAATTTACAGTAATTATAAATAACAAGTGTAACACACGTGAGTTTCACACCAACAGCTGTGAAGCGCAACAACATTTTAAAATGCATGCAGAGGTAGATAAAGCTGCTGGATGCTGACCACATCATGATACTTCAAATACCGCTATCTTCTGGAGTTAATGAAAGAGATTTAAAAAAAAAAAACATCAGGATTTTGCTAATAGCCACAGCTAATAATGCCACTGTTCTTTGCTAATCAGATACCCTGGCGTTAATTTGCTTTTGTCGACCACATACACCCGGTGACTACTGGTCAGTTAACTGAATGGAAGTCCTTACAATCGTCATTGCAACCCGTGGTGTCGTCTCCTGCTGGTCATTAAAAGAGCGCAGGTATAGGCACTTTCATGTGCCAAACCAAGACAGTTTATTATTTTATTATCACGTTCAGATACAATTTCATGTTGGGAGGCAAAACGTGTATGTTCTGGCATACCGCTTTTGACGGTTCAGCTGGTCTTGTCCAGATAGTTTTCCAGTAAGCCCATATGAACATGAAGAAGAAAATGTGGAAGATGACCAAGTAGCTGACTGTTGAGATGAAGCAAAGGTGAAGCAACACTGGTATCTGATGTAATATTTGCTAGTAATACGAGGTTACAACTAGGGACGGGCATCAATTGAAGGTTCATAAATCGGCCTATTGAGTGGAATTGTGAATTGTACTATGTGATGTGCTCCAGTTTGACTCATATGCATGTTCAGGATGAATTAAACCATGAAACCATTATCAAACCATTGAATTGATTGTTGATTCACCTCAATGTAGTGCCCTACATGGTTCAACCTGTTGATTCCCTACTTTTTGACATGACATCAACTATGGGAAGTTGAGCACACACAGCTCACATCAACTGGCAGTTCACTGATAATTTTGCCCTTTGGCAGTCGACAAAAAATGTCAAATGCCCATCCCTAGTTATAATGCAGTTACAATCCCCGCTGTGGGATAAATAAAGTACATACATACAATAAAGAGACAAATAAGGAAAAAACTTACTTCGCTCTGCATTGTTTGGGATTGTATCTACATAACACAAACAGAGAAAACAGACAAAATATTAGTGCTTATCAAGAATGCATACATTCACATCCCACTTTGCACTCCACCCAGTCCTGGCACCATGTGGCAGCAGCCTGGCACGGCCTGCAGTGCCCCCCCACCACCACCACCACCTCTCTTCCCAATGAGAGAGAGCTTTGTTGAAAAAGCAGGGATGCGCCCCTCGCCTGACCACAGCTGCTAAAATACATCTACATGCAAATAATGGTATCATCAGTTCCACGGGACAGCTGAGATAAGAAGCCATCTGTGAGTGAAGGACAGTGAACACATTTTAATGGGCAGCCTTGGCTTTCAAGAATGCTGAGCCTGTTTGTTTAACAAGCAAAAATATGCTTATTTATTTCAATGACTGTGTTGTTTATGAAACAGGGTACTGTGTACAGTTGTGTACTACTAAAATACTCACAAAACCATAACAGCGCACCTCGAAATATTAGGATATCTTTGAAAGATGCTTTAGTTTGCTTGAAAAAGTGAAAATGTTATTGAGAATGTATTTAATTTCTTAATAATGTTTAAAAGTCAAACCTGTATCTCATTAAATGTACAAAATTGTTCAATATTATAAACTACTGGTTCGCACTGATCAAAAAATGAACTGCAAAAACTTACTGAGCCTTTCTTTGCCTTCACTGAACTCCTGAAATCAAATACATTTTGCACGACATTGTCATTTATTGAAATGCCCTAGTATTGTATATTACAAGCTCCTCCCATGTGGTACATTATTAGGATATTTTTTGATTTTTTGTTTTACAAATAAATACATTGTCAAAGACAGAATTCACTTTTGAAAATATATTGGTTGTTTTGTTTTGTAATAGGAGAGGGAACCTATTGTAGCAATGCAAGATACCCTTAGACTTCCTCTTCGTACCTGAAAGATGAATCAGGGACTTACATGAACTCTTCTGACAAAAATAACACTTTAGTAAATGGAAAAACAACAGCGAAGGAAACATTACCGATGAACGCATCAGGTTTGCAGCTCTCACATGATTTTTAAATCACACTACAACAGCTGACTAAAGTTGGCAACCGGGAAACTGTCAACACAACCACATCTCCGCCCTACGTGTATGCTTTATTCATGTAAAACGGACAAAAAATAGCTTTACTTACAAACACAAAGCTCCACGACATAAGCATAGTAAGACCATCCCACGACCAGGTTGATAAATAGGACAGGTATCCAGTTAATTGTACGCTTGCAACACCTTAGCGTATGAGAGGGCGCCATCTTTAATCTGTCAAGGACTGTGGAGCCAGTGACGTCACGGCCAGTGTTGGTGAAAGGGGGAAGGACTACAAATCCCAGACATCCCGAGTTTGCGCAGATTATTTCAACGTTCACAGTCGCTCAAAACTTAAACCGTAACTTTACTAAATATTTTAGTTAAAATAGGATTAGAGTAATGGTCACGTGGTTAACAAATATATGGCGGGGACATGAGGAAAAAAATTTGATGCCGCTTTTCCTCATTAGGGTCGCGGGGGTATGCTGGAGCCTATCTCAGCTGACTTCAGGCGACAGGGGGGGTACACTCTGACTGGTCGCCAGCCAATCGCAGGGCACATATAGACAAACAACTATTCACACTCACATTCATACCTATGGACAATTTGGAATCGCCAATTAACCCATTGGAATGTGGGAGAAAACCCACGCACGCACGGGAAGAACATGTAAACTCCACACAGAGATGCCTAACGGAGATTCCAACCCAGATCCTCCCGATCTCCTGACTGTGACTGTGTGGTCAACTTGCTAACCAATAGACCGAAGATGGAAATTAAATGATGCATTTCCAACCGATTTCCACTGTGGACTTAAGCTATTAAACTTTTGCGACATCTCTCGCAAAAGTTTTGCAAGGTCTCACGTCTTTTTTTTTTTTTACATTTTTTTTATACCCAGCATTTTTCCCCCCATGGGCCCTTGGGGGCGCCGTACTAATAAGGTAAAATTGAATGGAAAACAATGAGGATTAAATAATAATTAATTCATAATTTATTTTTTTGTGTAGCTCAATACAGTTGCACAGAACGGCTGACATTAAAAAGTAAATACAGCTGCTGTTTGTGATAGATTTCAAGTTTAAAATTTACTACTCAAGGCCAAATTACTGTAAATCTCTCATTCTGCTTGTAATGTTTCAAAAACATTTTTTACATTTTAAACACCTTGGAGTGCATTTTTAGCAACGTGATGGGAAAGGACATGAAAAACACAAACTAGAGATAAATGGGAAAGAATGAATCATGTGATTAGCCACAGGAATAAAAACCACTCCGATTATTTTGTCTTTCACATTCAAGTACATAATAAGTAATACATACTTCAATACATACAATTCATACAAGATGTTAAGTTTGAAGTTCAAATAAAATTAAACCATTGCCATTACCATTAATGGCACCCAGCCATAATGTTTATCCTACATAAAGACCAAAAGAGCACATTGACATTTGTATGTGCAGAGGTAGACTGCAGAGAGAGGAAAGTGTTCTCTTTTTCAGGTGCGGCGGTGGGAGGATGGAGAGGCAGGAGGTGATGTGGAGGACGGAGAGGTGCTAGCGGAGGCTACTGGGGAGGTGTCAGGTGAACGTGAACGCAGTCTTGTGGGACTGCTGCTGGGAGAGCCACGTGGGGACGAGTAAGGCGACAGGGCCTGGAGCATTCGTCCACTGCGCTCCTGAATAGCATGCTGCACAAGGACAACAACAGAGAGCTTGTTATAGTAAGTCTTGTAATATACTGTGTATACTGTAATTACCTTGTTTTAATTGTGTGGTTTTAACTTATGGATTCATGTAAAAGTAAACATACCCAAGCTCCATCTGGTCCAAAAAGCTCCAGGAAGTTGCCTATGAATTCCCGTGACTTCTCCTCCCACTTGTGTATTAGGTCCTGGCTCTTCTCCTCCACCCGGTACACAAAGTGCTTGGACTTCTCTTCCACAGTGCGGACCGTCTCTTTCATTTTGTCCACCTGGTTCTGAAGACGATACTTCTTCTCCTGTCGCAACAAAAACACGTGTTTTATTTCTGCTCAGTTCTCCAAAATGATGCAAAAAGAGATTCTGTCTTACGTTAATGAATCCAACATTGAGCTCTCGGGCAGTGTAGCCTCTCTGCAGGTTGCGTCGCACGTAGATGTCGTAGTCACGCACAATGCGGGTGATTAGGTCGGATGTAGAGATGCCCTCTGTCCTCTGGGTGGCCACAAACATCCCTGACACAATGACACACATCACAAGCCTGTATTGACTGAACAAGATAAACAAAATAAACAATTGTAAGTTTGACAAATCCTCACCGGCTGCTTTTATATGCTTATAAACATCCTCCGATCCAGCAGAGGTGTAAGGGATGTCATCATGGGCCACAAAATCAATCTGTAAGTGCCACGCAGTGGTGAAACCCCATCCAAGCCATCTGAGGAGACGCTTGTTTTCTGACTGCAATACATTTAACCTTATGTTTCGTGAGGAACTCAGTGGATAGCGTCCAGGGAGCGTCCCGCACCACCTCGTCAACATAGCGACAGTGCCTCAAGGCCTCATAGCGTTCATCCTCTGTCATCACTGTGTAGCCCTTAAACTTGTGGGTCAGCTCATCACTGCACACTACACACACAGACACACTGCTGTAATGACTTCACTACTGATTCAATACGAATTCTTCGTTCGTTAATATGAATACAGTGAAAGAGTCACGGTGTACCTCCCACTATCAGATGTGTGTTGGGGAAGACATTTTTGGCCTGCATCAGTGCTCGGGCGTGTCCAGAGTGAAAAAGATCAAATATGCCATCAGCGTAGACTCTAACAGGTCTATGAGCTACAACATAAGGAAATGAAACATGCTTCATACATTTTTTGATACTAATAACTGGTCATCATGCTAGCCATTTTTTATACAGACAGATGTGGACAAATCAGATTCAACTGTATATCGCAAACTCATTTTATATCTTTTCAAGGGACGATACTATAGAAATGAAACTTAGATACACTTTAGAGCAGTCAGTGTCCTGCTTGTACAGTATATATTTACTATCCACTGAAAATAACTCAGCACACAGCCATTCATGTACTGTAGCTGGCAACACAGATGAGTATCAAGTTAACTTGAGTCTTGCCTCAAGACAAGTACGTATCATGGTCTGGGGCTGCATGAGTGCTGCCGGCACTGGAGCGATGTGGTTCATTGAAGTCCAGCAATTCTAACATTGCAACTCTGTGAATGTGAGTGTCAATGCTTGTTTGTGTCCTGTGATTGGCTGTCAACCTGTCCAGGGTGTACCCGAAGGTCATCTGAGATAGGCTCCAGCTCACCCATGGTCCAAAAATAGTTTGGCAATGGTTTGTATGACACTGTGGCAACAATGACAGTAACTTGTGAAATTGCGGGACTACCTGGTGTGCCCCTCTTGGCTTGGGCAATGGTGAGCTTTTCATGGGGGACGTCTGATTCATAACCTGTCGGCTTGGCAAAAGCAGCGGGCTCCTTTAGTGCCTACATACAGTATACAATGGCAGCAGAGATTATAAAAAGCAAAAATAACCTTACCTATATTTGTCTGAAGCTCGTCGAGTGTCTATTGAATGCTACATTTAACAGACTGGTCCTCGAAGAATGCATCATGACGGTGGACAAGTATGGACGTGCACTAATTGCTTTTTTTTTTTTTGGAAGTGTGCAAGAAACCAGTTTGGCTTTTAAAAGATTCCCAGGCGTTAGAGTGTATGCGACATATAAATGTCTGACTCATGCAGGAAAAGCATAATCATGTTGTTAAGAGCAATGAGCAATTAAAGCAACTATGTAGGTTTATGCAATTACATTTAGACATATTTGTGAATGATGTCAGCAGGCTTAAGGGTCGGGACGTGGACTTTGTGTTGTGTGTGTGTGTATAATTAGACAACTTTATCTGTTGTGTTGTTCTTTGAACTTTACCTTTTATCTAAAATCTTTAAACCTCATTTGTGTTCTTTTAAAACACTTTTAATGTAATCTATTCCTGAATGTAAATTAGTTGCTGAGCTTACTCAGTACTCCTTACATTGTGTTACTATTAAAACCGTAATGAAAATGAAATACGTTTAAAAGACTTTCAGATTTAAAAGAAAAACTAAACACACCACCTTAGATTATTGTTAATGTTGTTATGATTGGATTATTGTTGTTGTTATTATTGTTATCATTATATACTGTACCACTCAAAAGTTTGGAGACACTTTCGCATTTCATTGAACAATAAAGTACTAGACGAGACTATAATACTTTATATACATACTGTACATATTGTACTGCTATGCATTTTCATTTTTAAAGCCCAAATGGATGTCATTAAGCTTGCACAGATGTACCTAATGACGTGGTCAGTAATTGTATTACAGCTATAAATGGAGAGTCATGTTGTCCCACCCGTTTTATGAGTTAACCCCCTCCATCAGGGGTAGGGAACTTATGGCTCGGGAGGCTCTCAGACATTTCTTAACATGATGAAATTGATTTATTAAAAAAAAAATAATTCACTGACATTTTAGAGTAAACCATTACGCCCATCACAGTGTTAAAAATAACATTCAAAATCTAAAACTTTCTTATGCATTTTAATCCATCCATCCATTTTCTACCGCAATGCGGTTGGCCATTGCCAAGGCCGGCTGTCCTTCTGATATTTTTTGGGTCAGACACCAAAATGGATTATTACTGCATAATGCAGTAGCCTGCCCGGGTTATTGAGATGTCAAGAAGTAAACTTCCCTCTTTTAATCAAATAGTCAGCTAGCTAATTCTGCGGAGCCAACCCTTCTGACGAAGAAGATGGTGAAAAGAAAGGACATGGAGTACGGTGCAAAACCATGAATCACCTGAAGTCTCACTAATGGTAAGAAGCATTTTATTTATTATTGGATAGCTTCGGTATAACAATGTTATTAAAAAGAATGAATTCAGAGACTTGTTATATTCTAAAATAGTTTGTCTTGCTTAAAAATGCAAGCATTTAGTTGTATCCAATGTTGAAAAATATTATATGTCTCTATTATATGGCTTTGATGGCTGTCTTAGCCAAAAAGGTTCCCGACCCCTGCTCTACATCCAAGCCATTAAAGAACCAACTGGCATCTTTGATATTATATTTTTAGCACAAGTGAGGTAAAAAGTCAGGTTTATACAATCAAGAGAGCAATATTTTCAAATGTGAATTGTACTTTACCCTACGTGAGCCCCCCCTTTGTCCCCGCGGGGCCTGTTGCTGGTTGTTGCCACATCTGTTGCGCCTCCTTCCAGCCATCCTTTCGAGTAAAGCGCTCGACAAACCTGTGGCTTTCCACAGAAGATTTCCAAGCCTCTATCTGCCTCTACACATACATACTATCGGCCCGCCTGACCCCAATGATGATAAAATGCAGTGAGCAAAGTTCACGTTGCTCTAATGTAGTGTGTGCTTGTCATCGGTATCTGTCAGTTCACTTCCCTGTTCTCCATGCATGCTGAGTAAGATGAAAACTTGCAGAAAGCTATAAATAAATGCTGTGCTAAATAGTTTAAAAAAGGAGTAATTTCTTAGAAAAGTTGAAACTAATGTTGACACCAACTGTAGGTGAACTTGTACATTGTCAGCCTTTTGAACCAGAGTGGAACTGTATGTGCTAGTGATGTCATTTCTGTTTAAAATACACTTGTTATATTTTTTCAATTATTTTATCAATTAATAAGATAAACTTAGGCTGCAGCATACCCCCTCGGCCCGAGTGAGGGCAAGCGGCACAGAAAGTGGTTGGATTTCTTTAAAGATAGGTTGACTAGCCAACTTCCTAGTGATATGCTGCCCTCTAGTGGTTATGGAAGGGACAAGAGGAGCACACCTTTTACTGTGTGACGAGTAAGCAGCAGTGGTGGAGCCAGAATTCTGTCATTGGGGTGGCCAAGGTGAGACCATTACTCACATAGGGGTGGCAATACGTTCATACTTGAATTGTCGAGATGGCCAGTGCAGTGGCCGTGGACCGTCCATTAGAGAAATTTATCCTGAGCAGTGTGCCGAGGACATGTTTTCAATGCATAGTTTCTGGATTCCAAACCCGCGCAGGTCATAATACGGAAGTGGATGCCGGTTGGCACTCATATTTTAACTCTAGGGTCCTTGATTTACATGCTTACTCATGCTGCTACTGAGAGCTTCAGTTACTAAAAGATTGATGTGCTGAATCACGCTTCAGAATTTAAGTCAAAGTAAACATATTGAGAAAACTCGACCGGAAATGACCGAAGTAATCATGGAAAACATACGTACCCCCACACGGGAAGTTGTGTGCTGCAGTGAAATGCGTCCATGCGGAAACGGCGGTTAGGCTGAACTTAATGTTCTTTACCTCAGACCTGACATTGTAATAATTGTCCCTCAGCCATGGGAGTGTGGGGGGAGAGTGACCAAGGGTGGCCACGGCGCCTGTAGCGCCGCCACTGGTAAGCAGTAAAAAGTTATACCGAGTGCGTAAGTTTATCTGAGTTGTAGGAGTTTTGTAGAAGTTTTGACGAAACCGAAATTATATTTCACTTTTATTCGTGTCACTTCAGAATGAAATAACCTGTGCTCTTTAAAAATTGTGAGTCAAAATCACACGCAATAATGTTATTGTGCCTCTAAATTAGCTTTATTCTTAGACCATATTTATTCAGCAATCACAGCATCAAAATTGACAAAAAAAATAAAATGGGAATTTATTTTCAGCTAGAGACCATGTTGTGTGTCGTGACGTCAAGAGCATGTTCAACGCACAGATACCAGGAGTGAGCTGACAAGAATGTTTCACCTGTGAGCACAATGACCTGAAGCAAGGGGTGTGGCCATCCTAGTGAGAGCAGGCAGGGAGGGCTAACTATCTACTTAGACTTCCTGAAGTGAACAGTGCTGCAACATGTAAGGATACAAACACTGGGTAACCTTTTAGAGTCCAAATCCTTGGACACAACAAGACAGGAAACACTACCCTACAACTAAGGTAAGGTAAAACGACTAATAATACAGTTAACCACATTATTTGTAAGCAGGAATGCCTAACAATGTGCACATGTATCAGTAGAAACTAGTCACACACTGACTAGATTTTTGAATGCCTCCTGTTCATTAAAGTCACATTAGATCACTGTTTGATCATAAATAAATAAAAAACATGTTCACGTAATCAGTGTCACTTAGATTTTGCAATTTAAATGGGGTTGTTCTTGCATGGCCATGTGTGCAAACATGGGAGGATCAGTAGATAAGCAACGAAGGCAGTCTGCTTCCAGGACACAAGTGTTGACAACTTTGAAACAGAACATTTAGACGAAAAATTACAATCCTTGCCATGATGCATATATATATTTATATATATACACAATATATTTGTTTGTGATGTGGTTTGCAATAAAACCAAATCTTGTTTTATTTGTGTTTTTCCACCTCTAGATTCATTCGCATGTAGTCGGACTCAAGAATGTCCCTGTGGCGATACCTGACACTTCTCTTGGCCGTAACTGTTCACATATGCCAAGGTAAGGCCCAGTGTACCTTTTATTTTGCAGGACAGTAAATGTGTACTGTAAACTGTAATGCGTACGGGAAAAAAGAGTCAGAGGGGAACTAAAAACCACATTGAGACACTTCAATGCGGTTATCCAGAAAAGCAATGTCCCTCATGTACCCTTTGTCACACCTCAGATGACATGTATCAACAGTGTGGCAACACATCAAGTAGTTTCTATTGAGTAATAGATACTGAGCATAGCTGGTATTTCTAAACATATCAGTGAAGCCGACTGAACTACCTTTTATATGTGCAGTATATCTCCTCTACTGTACTGGAAAAGTATAGTTTTTTACGTATTGTATGTAAGAAGTGAACAATGAGGCGACACCATGTTTCCACTTTACAGCAGAATAACAGATTCTAAAAGGGACAAAGGTGCATTTAGTGTAACTGATCTACCCCATGAATGCCTCATCAGGCACTTAAAACACAAGTGATACAAATCATGGAGTAACATTTTGAAAGTACACACCACTGAGTGGCCAGGCTGGTCCTACATGGCCACATAACGAGGCACGGGCCAACAGTGAGTGGACTGGGACAAAAAATTGGTGCTGGATTTTTTTGTCCAAGAGTAAAATGATTTATGGGTGGACTTACAGGGTATAGATATAGTATGGTTATCGTATTCCGGTACTTTCGGTAACTAGATTTAGTTGTAACGCGCTACACCATGTTTCTAAATGGAAACAAGCTTTGACTTGAGCGTCCATTTTTCGCCTGGTCCTAGTGCAAGGCTTGTCTGTATTTTCATTTAATATAACGTAACATTGTAAGGCGCAGCAATAAATAAATAAATGAACTGAACCCATCGGCCTAATTTGGCCAGCCAACCGGGAGAACTCCCGGTATTCCCAAAGGCAAATCCACTCCTGGTTTAAGGTTTGGCACTCGACCATAATTACAAATCTCTTTTTTTGACACCACTTGCTTGAATAGCATCTTGCGGAGGCAACTTACTCGTCAGAAAAAAAAAAAAGAGTTAGTCCAACAATCGTCAGCAAGACAAGTTAACCGTTGCTAATGTCCAACGTTTTTGACCACCATCGCAAAATGTGCAGAAAAGGGGCTTTTGAGAAGAAGGGGACGTGGAAGAGAGCTGGGAACCCGGTGGTCTCCAAGAGGTAATAATGATTTTGAATGACATAGGAGACAGGATAAACTACATGGGAGGCAGCCTCAAAGACAGGTTCAGCAAAATAAGATATAACCAGCACAAAGTACTGAACAAAACACATTAAGGAAGTGAAAAATATACTGCATCACTTCGCAAACAAATTGATGGTCTGGAAGAGACAGTAGATGCCTTTTTAAAGAAGCAAAATGAAGAAAAGGATCGCATCATATCGCAAATAATGTGGCCGGGCCCTGTGCCTGGGCAGCTGATAACAGAAGATGAGCACAAGATAATGTCGCTTCAAAAGAGCAACAGATGGCCAACTTTCTGCAGTCAAAGAGGGTGGATGGAAGTGAAGTGAAGGAAGTGAACAAAATTGTGAAATGACAAAATGTAAGCAAACAAAATATTGTGTCAACGTGTAACAGATATGGTGTGATGAATTATCAGTAATAGATATGGAGATCATTTGATGTTCATTATCTGAAACAATTAAACTATACCATACCAAAGCTTTAGTGGTATTGGTAGAGGCGGCAGTGGCTCGGGAGGTAGAACAGGTCGTCCAGGTGGTTCAATCCCCGCTTCCTCCATCCCAGTCACTGTCATTGCGTCCTTGTCCCTACTGCCCCTTGGGCAAGACACTTCACCCACCTTGCCTCCCTCACTGATGTATGAATGTGAATGAATGCTGGTGGTGGTTGTGAATTGGCAGCCATGTTTCCATCAGTCCACCCCAGGGCAGGCAGCTGTAGATCGCCACCAGCGAATGAATAATGGGTTGTGAAGCGCTTTGGGTACCTTGAAAGGCGCTCTATAAATCTAATCCATTATTATTTTTATTAAAGCTTTTCCATTATTTGCCCCACACAGTTGAAAAAGACTTCCTGGAGGTTTCCTTGGAATCTTAGACATCCAGGCTCATCTATTGCTTTTGTGTGTGCTTATACAGTAAATATTTACGTGTCTATAATAGAGGCATCAAGAATGAGTCACAAGTAGAGTTGTGGTGTTAATCATTTTAAAAAGGGAAACCGACTGTAATATGTTGAAATACCCTTTTGCGCAAACCTTCTGCCTAATTCCAGGAATAACATGAATAGCACTAGCACAAGCACAAGTCCGAGGCTTCAGTACTAGAGTACTAGTTACAGTAATGCTAGCACTATGTATGTGGTCTTAGCTGTTTAATGCAGTCGTTACTTCTACAAAGTGTGCCTGTTGCGGCAGTCTAATTGTACAATGATGTGGTTTCCTTCAACATAACATTAGGCATCATGCAGTGTCCCATAAGTTCCACTTGTTCACATGATAATTCTCATCTGACTCCACTGTGTGCTGGGTGTTTACCAATAAGAACTCCTGTGGTCTTAGACTGCTCCACAAATTGCATCTTTTGGTGTGTCGATGATGATGATGATGTGGGTTAGATGTCATTATTTTATAGTACTAATTAAATAGCAAGATCGTTGTGTCTCATGATCTTTTTAGTGCTGTTTTTGGAGTATTTTAAGCCCCCGGTTTGCCATTCACACAGTCTAGAAGAGCATAAGTAGGACATGTCATGGGGAAGTTATTGTTGAGCCCAATTAAATCTGCCTTGCAACAAGCAGCTGCACGTGCAGTGCATGTTATGTAATGTGACCATGTTAAGCTATGTTTGTGCAACTGCTAGAGAGCTTTTGAGTTATATAGTTTTATAATTACAATAGTGACCAAATATGAGACCGTTTTTACCAAGAAAAAAGTCTGGAAAAAGGTTGTCTTGTTGTTCGTAGCTTAGGGATTTATTTATACATGCACACCAAAGCAACCTCTCAGTCAGAGAAGTCCGAGCTTTTCTTCCTGTCAGCAGACTCATCTGTCAAGAAATATGATAATAATCTACCAGTTGTTGTTTCACTGATGTTCGAAAAAGGGTTTTAAAAAAGGGTTCATTTTGTCTTAAAAAAATATTTATCCCCCCAAAAAGAGGGGTTGTCTGATTTCAGGGTTGTTTTATATTTGGGTCATTAAGGTAATAAAGAATGATAAATGAATCGGTGACTGCATGCTGATTTGTTTTTGTCCTCGCCAAATATAAATATGTCTTTTCCGCTCACTTACAGCTGAGAAATGTGATGACTTGGCAGATTTAGACCTGGGTCATGCAATCATCGGCACCACCCTGAAGATGAGGTTGCTGCTGTTCACCAGGGACACCATTCAATGCGGCTCACTTCTGTCTCACAGCAACCTGTCGGCCAACCCGAACTTCAACTTGTCTCGGCCCACCACCTTTATCATCCATGGGTATCGGCCCACAGGTTCTCCCCCCGTGTGGGCTCACCAGATCACAGAGCAGCTTCTGGCCAGAAAGGACCTCAATGTCATAATAGCAGACTGGAATTACGGAGCAGCTAATGTGAATTATTTCAAGGCGGTGGAGAACACACACAAGGCAGCACACAACCTCACTGCCTTCTTTAAAAAGATGCAGGTGACTACTTGGATGTCCCACTCCGTCATGCATACAGTGGTTCGACTTACACAGGATAACAATACCTTTTTGGTGTCTGATGGTTTTTGCAGGAGCATGGTGCCTCTCTGAGTGATATCCACATGATCGGAATCAGTCTCGGTGCTCACATTTCTGGTTTTGTGGGTGCGAACCTAAATGGGACAATTGGAAGAATTACAGGTAAGAATTTTGAATACAGTTATTAAATGCAATGTATATTATATTACAAGAAAAGCTTTTGTGGGCAAAAATAGTATTTCAAGAAGAAAGTCTCAATCTGACGAGAATACTTGCAATCTTTTTACTTTATTTTAAGAGAATAAAGTTGGAATCTTAATAAAATGTCATCCTTTGAAAAATATAGAAAATAACGATATAGTCTTATGAGAAACAATCTTTGTAAGGGTTTTTCTGGCAGATGAAAATCTAAAATCCAAGGATAAAATCATTTTAAAATGTATTTTTACAAGCAAAAACTAGAATAAAGTCGTAATCCAGGGGCGTCAAACTGGTTTTCACCGTGGGCCACATCGCAATTATGGTTATCCTCACAGGGCCACTTTTTATAATTCTATTTTATAATTTCGGTAATTATTACATACATTTTTCATTAATAACTAATAAAAAAAATAGTCATTTTGAATTGGATTTGACAACAAAAAAATCTAAGGTTTTCTATCAATATTGACAACAAATACATTTAGCAAGAAAGATTGTCTTTTTTTATTAAAAAAAAAAGTTGTTTTTGTTTTGTTTTTACTTTAATATATTATTTTATTATATATTGTAAATGGAATGATAAATGTTTATTAAATTATTGTAAAAATCTATTTTAAATACAACATTTTTCTATATTATTGTAAAAATATTTTTATATATTAAAATTGTTACTTTATTTAAATATATTTATATAAAGTAAAAAAAAAATTATTACAGACTACATATAAAAATACAATATAAATATAATTTTACAACAGTATAAAAGTAAAATAATGAAAAATAAATCTTAAAAAAGTAAAGACAACATTAATATTAACAACAAAATTACAATATATATACAAATATGGCAAATAGGCTTTCGCGGGTCACATAAAATGATATAGCGGGCCAATATCCGGCCCCCGGGCATGAGTTTGACACCTGTGTCCTAGGAGAATAAATGATCATAGTATTGTATAATATTTTAGTAATTTTATCACTTTCATGTCAAAATTCCCATACAAATTTAAACAACAGTTTCTATTGTATCGCATTGATTTAACTTTGACATTTTAATATAATTAAATTAGCACAATACATTTGACTGTATTACAGTATATGTATTATTAATGTATTATAAATGGTAGAAAATGTAACCAAATATTATATCGTTACTCTATTAGTTACTCTATTAGTGTGTGGGGTGGAGTAGTGTTGTTGCTCATAGCCCCCAGAGGTAACAATACGAATGGATCCCTGCACTGCCTTCTCCAATGGGCTCATCCAGAATTTGAACCGGGTCATACCTCAAGTCCAGCGAGCCATGCTTTATAACACATACTGCATATCCACAGCTCTGGATCCTGCTGGGCCTCAGTTCACTGGTACTCCTCCAAAGGACCGCCTGGATCCCACAGACGCCCTGTTTGTGGATGCTCTGCACACAGACATAGACGGTAAAAATAATAAGAATGATGACGTAATGAATTATGTCATGCTTTAACGTGGTGCTGTTTGCTCCAGCTTTGGGCTACAGAGAAGCTCTCGGCCATATTGATTTTTACGCCAATGGAGGAACAGATCAGCCTGGCTGCCCCAAAACCATCTTTTCAGGTATCTTCATTTAAATTAAAAGAAAATTCAAAATGTAAACATCAGTGATTTGTTGTATTGATAATGTCTGCTTCCTTTCGATTGTGTAGGCACAGCCTACTTTAAATGTGATCACCAGAGATCAGTGTACCTTTACTGTGAGTCCCTGAATCACACTTGTAGCAGCAGAGCCTTCCCATGCGCCTCCTATAGAGACTTTATGGATGGGAACTGCATGAGCTGTGACCACTTTGGTGATGCCGGATGTCCAGTTTTTGGTAAACACTCACTCCTATGATTGCTAGAATAAGGAACACATGCACATGACATTAGGTACATCATCAAAAATCTGCCGTTACAGACATAACAGCGCTTAGTTATGTCTAAGAGGTGTTCAGTTCACAATATTTTATTGCCGCTAAATCCATTATTAATTGTCATTTCACTCCATTCCAGGTTATGACATTGACAAATGGAAGGATGTCTTGCTGAGGATGGGCCAAACAAAAACATTCTTCTTCACAAATAAAAAGTCTCCATTCTGCAGTAAGAAAGATGAAACACATTAAAAAAAAGATATATATAATATACTGTATATATGTATGTGTGTGTGTGTGTGTGTGTATACTGTGTATATACAGTATATTTATATACTGTATATATTATAGTCATTCAATAGGACATTTTCGGTTGTTTTTTCAATTACACGGCAAACGTAGACAAGAGGATTCACCGTATGTCAGAGTGGTCACACGTCAGAAGCAGCAGGCACGCTCCCTGTTTTCTGCATCATTAAAATGTTCACATATAGGCTAAAAAGTCTTTTTCTTTATTTGTATTGTCACGTAGGACCCCAGGAAGGGGCATTGACTAATGGGCATCCGTAATAATAAACAAAATCAAACTAAATACTTGCTGAGAAACATCTCACCATGTATGTATCTTAATTAAAGCGAGTGTCATTTTGTCTAAAATGTATATGGTTTCTTTCAGTGACAAACTACAGGCTGGATGTGGTGATATGGAATCAGGACGTACACTGGGGATATATTACCGTCAAACTACATGGGAATGGTACGGATGCTGTGGCAAAAATTGACCAGTAAGTCAGTAGCTTAAATTGCATATTTCTATTAAACATTTCTTCTGTAGTTTTCTTTTCATGTGTGTGTGTGATTTTTTTTCCCCCCATCGTACAGTAAAGAATCCCAGTTCAAGAAGTACACGGAGACAAAGTTGTTTGCTCAGTTTGACACAGACCTTCAGTCAGTCAACAAAATGTCTCTCTTGTTCTCCACTGGCAATGTTTTCAAGCCCAAATACAAACTACGTGTTCTTCGGATTCGCCTCACGCATCTGGAACGTAACGAGAGGTATCGGCAGACGCCGGCCATTCACCCATTTGATATCTTGCCATCTTTTTTTAATTTGTTTGTTCAACTATGTCCATCTCAGGCCTTTGTGTCGCTATGACTTGGTCCTGGAGGAGGACAAAGAGGTCACCTTCATTCCTCTTCACTGCCAAGAGTCAAACTTTTGAGGCAAAATCACATCACAAACCGGGACCATTCAGCTTGGAACTGAATCCTCCGCCATGCACTCAACGTTATATATCGAATGTACTGTCTTTTCTGATGGAAACAAAAAATCTTTATTTCTCACAACCTCATTAAAATAATATAACAGTATTGCTTGTGTTCATAAAGTGAATGTAAATAGATGTAAATGTATTTGTCCCAGACCTTTTATTTACATATTTGTTTCCATTATAGTTCCATTGTCATCAATATGGTGTTTATTTATTTGTGTGAATGTATTTGTGATTGATTATTAATAATAAAAAAAACATTACATTGCTTGTTTTTTTCCTGTCAACTGTTGAAAAACAGAATTATTTTAATGATCAGTTTGTCCTCTCCTTTCCTGAACACAGTCAAAAAGAAATCAAATTATAAAAGAAAATCCTCAAAATACTAAACTATGATAAAAAAAAATTGGTACTTTTAATTTAGATGCAGCACACATACACACACACACATTCATTCATTGGCCATAATATTAAGTACACCCCCTATGCAATGCAAGACGAGCGATTTAAAATTGTGCCTTCACAAAGACCTTACAAATCGCTCGGTGTTATATTTGTCTCATCTGTGCATTCCTGGGTATGTGATGAAGATGCTCGCGTCGTCTTCCGCCGTGGTACACGCACGTAAACAAGATGGCTGCGGCGCTCCGTCGCGGAAGTGGATGCAAGATTGGACAGGCGACAACAAATATAACCCAGAGCGATTTGTGAGGTCTGATTTTTTTCAAGTAAGCATTTTTATGATGCAAATATATCACTCATTTGAACGCATATTGTTTTGAGACGCCAAACTCTGGACTTAAATGACCCAGCAACTAAGCGGAAGTCACAGTTGATGTGCTACACTGCTGATGGGGATGTCATACATACCCTTTAACAATATGTTTATTATTGTGGCTGTAGAACTGCACTGACAGTATTTATTTACATTTTAAAACATCAAAATAGAATCAGCTCTCAATAGGATGACATAATTCTATACCGCTGCAAACTACAACCACAATAATATGAATAGAAGTAATGAGATGATTGCCCTCATTTAGATGATTTGTCACTTGGACATGTGCTTCTTCATACGTTGTATCTCCATCTGAAACACACAAAACAAAGAAAACATCATCGCATGAACAACCCATGCACTCATTGAAATACACAAACCAATGCTTGTTACCTGTAAAGTCAGACGAATTCTCTTCTCCTCATCCAGCTCATTCATCAGCAGTTTAATTTCTTTGCTGCAACACAAGATAATGAGTTGAGCAATACATTCATGTCATAAAGAGATGTTTAATACGACTGACAGAGGGCTTCCTACTTGTGCTGACTCTTCATCTGTTCAAACTGCTCCCTCAGGTCTCTCAACTCCGACTGCAGTCGCTCCAGTTTGGGTGACGATGTGGGTTCTGTTGGGCTTTTTCGAGGTCGGGGTTCTGATTCCAGGCCCAGAGAGGTCTGTCTAGCGTGAAGAACAGCTGACAGAGCTTTGGGAAGCAGGGGGGAAAGCGTAGGGGAAGAGAATGGGAGAACGCGTCTGGGTTCGTATACCTGTGAAGAACAATAGAGTATTTGAAACAGAAAAGTTTGTATTAATTTTTTTCTGTCATATGTATTATTATGTTCCATAAAGGGAGCCTGGGCATATATTTTTGTATTTTTTTTATACTTACAGCTCCATTGTGACTTGTTTCATGAGAGTTTTCTTGTGGGATTGAAGAATTCAGCTCTCCGCTCTGGTTCCCTTTTCTTTCCATCAACAGCGTATGCACCTTGCAGGCCCTGTTCAATTTGAAACATAAAATAAAACGTCACATTTCAATTTCACTGCTTAAAACTATTGTTTAAAATTCAACTTTTGTAAAACTGTGTAAAGTCGTGTGCTTCAGAAGAGGGCTTCATTTTCTTAGGTAATGCTGTATTCAAATATTAAAATTTAAACACATCACAATACAGTTGGCCCTCATTTACGTATAGCGGCTAATCGGTTCCAGATCCGACCATGATAAGCGAATTTTCCCAAAGTAGGATTGTTCTTTATGAATGGAATAATTTCGTAATAACTGTTTACGACCTTCTAAATACGTTTTTTAACATTAGCGCCCTCTAGGCATGTCCAAGTTCCCTGTTGTTTGGGCTTGTCGCTTGCCAATTCCCAAGTTCCCTGTTGTTTTGCGCTCGTTTTCAGACAGCTAGTCGCTTATTTCTCTTGCAAGACCTGGCAACAATGACACACATCCCCCTACACTTGCTACATGCTTATATAAGTAATATTACTAACGTATTTGTCCATTATAATTACACACACACACAGTTCTTACAGACAGCCACTAACCTGTGCAAATAAATACTGCAACTTGTTCAATGACGATGATGATGCTACGTTAGATACGCGTACCCAGGCCTTTGTCTTTGAATGAGAGTACAGTACGTCTTCTGAATGCCTTATATTTGTATTTTTCATTTAGCCATTTTTATTCTTGACCAAAAATATACTTTAATATGCATATTTTTGACTAGTTATAGGCCGCAGTCAACCGCAAAACAGCGAGGAACCACAACATGACTTTTTAATTACCATATTTGGAAAAGCTGATAGATGAAGCCATGAAAATCTAAGTGTGATGACTGCATACAGTATAAAAATATGCTAAAACAAATAAATAAAATATACCAAATAAAAATGTACATAAAAAATATTCATATAAAAATGTATATAATATACGGTATAATGCAAATATGAATCATAAGACATACAGGGCTCCCTGCTGTACAAGTGTGGTTAAATTTATCCCCCAGACAAAAACGGCATACATTAGACATGTGCCTTATACTGTATAGTATATTCACTAGCTATGAATACTTCATTAGGTACACAATCCAAATACCGATATTCAGTAGAAGAGGTGTTTCAAAAAAATTCAGCCTTTACATGGTAATACTGTTAAGTTTTGATTGACACAGTGAGAGGTATTACATTACTTGGATTTATTGTGGGTGTAATAACTAATACATCATAAATACGACAGATCGAAGCAAGTCGGTGTGCACAAATGAGGACAGCAGAATTTGTAGTCTGCTCTTGTTTTACGTGTGAACGCCATCATAAAGATATAATACACACATCCCCAAATCAACGTCAGATGTCTCTCATTAACAGACACGCTAAGCCAATTAGCAAATTGTTAAGATGCTGTACAAATACATTAACTCTTTATTACTTACCGTGTTTAGTGAGCCTCCCCAGTGAGATACAGCAAAATCTGTGGTAACTCAACACCGGCCATTGTAGCTCGCTGTGGTCTTCACGATGTGTTTTGACGAGGCGTGCAGCACTGAGGGCTATGTTTAGCACAGGAGCACCACCCTGCTCACAAATACCACCAGGCAAGAGTGAAGGGCGTCTCAGAGTGAAGGACAAGTCGTACAGGGTTACAAAAAAGGAGGCTGATGACATATCTATTTTTTTTCCAGGTATCCTTTGTGAAATTTATGGTTTTGATTGGTGGAAAGTCAATAAAATATCTCCACTTTTTAGATTTACCCGCTTGAAAAACTTGGGAAGTGCAAGTAGCAGTCCTAATTAATGAGAAAGGTTAGTGGGCAGTGCTGGTGTCCCTCAAAACTGGTGCTCATGGAAGAGAATATATCCAAAAAGAAGAGACGTATGACCAGAAAAAAAATGTCTTGAAAAAATTTAGGTCCATGCACTCAGGTTTGCAAAATATGAAATTCCTTTAACATTAAAATACACCAACACATATAATAAACTCTAGTGTATTTTAATGTTTTGTAGCCCATTAAAGGCCTTTATATTTTTCAAACCTCTGAGCGCCTGGACCTTGACTTTTCATTCCCTTTTTTACGGTCATTAGGTCTTCCTCTTCTTTTTAGTCAAAATCAATGTTAACTCAAATAGGAAGGCAGTCTTTTGCAAACCACTGTTTGCACCAAACCATTTTTTTTTTTTTTTTTTTTTTACATTTCAGCATTTTCCAGTAATACATTCGAACGAGAAAATGTAGGTATATGCAGGTGTATTTATGTAGGTGTACACAACCCTGCATCTAACTTCAGTGTACCATTAGCCCAACACACATTCCAAACCTGATATTGAGCTTCACAATTTTATTTCAAATGATTAACTGAAGAAAAGAAATATACAATAGGAGACAAGTGTCTTGACAGCAGCTTATAACGAAAGCACCCCTAAATTGTACAATATACACACAAAAAAACTAACAAAAAGGTGCAGCATCATCCTATGACTTAAAGTAAAACTTTCTAGTGTGGGAAGCCCCAAATATTACACACACACACACACACACGTTAACAGCACCAAAATCTACAAGGTTTTGTTTAAGTGGAGGTTCATTGTGAATGCAACTTAAAAAATGTAAGAAACACCACCATCATGTACAAGTGTGGTATGATAGACTCTTTCCTGAGTCTCCAGTAACAGAACCTGCAAAAAAGAAAAAAAAGCAATGAGTTTTTATTCTCTTGTAAACAGAAAGGATTGTCCAGCTAAGCACAGTCATTCAGAAACAGGTTTTAGTGAAAGACAGCTCTGCACACCTGAAGTGGTCACCAGCGTTGTTGGTTTGGTCCTCGGTTGTAAGGAGGACGTTGTCGAATCACTCTCATGTTGCGGTATTTGGACATGATGCTGTGACTTTTTCGGAACACTGGCTTCTGGTTTGGGAAGGGACGTGGCACTAGGCTCTCCTTAACAAAAGAATGATATCAGTTAGCATTAGGAGATTGACAGAAAAAAAGTGTCTAATCGCAAATATTTTGCATACCATGAGTGGTCTTCTAATATGTCCAGTTGTCTCAGGGCCTGGCCGCCTTGGCCCAGGAAACTTTCTCTGTCAAACATCACAGTGAAGATCAATACACAACATACATTCAAAGGGCAAAATAAAACAACAGTATGGATGAAGACCATGAAAGAGCAGTACAAGTTTGTGTACTTGTCTTTATAGCATTTCCTCACTCACTTGCATGGGTCCAGGTCTTCTATAAGGCCGTGAATCTGACATTAAATTAGCGGGCCTAAAAAAAAAATAAGTGAGGCAACCTCAGAAACTGGACAGGTCTTCCACATTTTGGCAGTATTAGAACCATTAAGATATTCACCTGAATATTCTCTTTTCCAAATAACCCCGTTTTCTGTCAGGTGATGGTGACCTTGATTCGACTTTTGAGGTTCCTGACCTGCGTTCTTAAGAGAAGGGACCAAATGTTTCAATTGAAGACTCAAAAAGCCTGAATTCTACCATACTTCTCAAGATTACACAAGAGGAAGAAAGAAAGTTACCAGTCTTTGACTTTGGGCTACAATCTTTGGAAGGAGAGTCATCCTTGGAAGTGCTCTGACCGGCTGCCCAGTGGGACACGACAACAAGGTCACGTTTCTCAACAGGAGAAGATCTAAAGGGAGATGAACAGTGATTAGGTAAGCAACACACAAGGTTCACGTGTCAGCATTTAAATCAGCAATGAACTGCATAGCTTTATAGGAAGAAAATTGGGATATAAAGCCACAAATCACACATTGGTACTTACAAAACCATGGAATGTCCATGCTGCTTTACTCCTATTTTTTGCATTGAATCAATCTGAGCTCTCTTCATTTATGCAGTGATCATTTAAGTGGCCGTTGTGGTGGGTGTGTTAAAACATCACATCAACAAATCTTCAATCCACCTCAGATCCGTATTTTATATGGTCATGCTGCTCCTCAAAGACGTTTAGGGCGAGGGCTTTCCGTGTGGTGTCTATTTTCTTCTAATGTAAATGGAGTTGAGCCTTGACTGCTTGTGAAGTTTAGGGGGAGGAGCATCCAACTTCACACAAGAGTCCAGGTTTTTCACAAGCATACAACCACCATTACAAGACACCTCAGCTCATCTCAGAAATCAGAAGGTTGAGCAGAATAAAGGGCTTGCGGACTCCTCTTCTTTGGGGGGTGCTTTTAGAAGGCCGGCAGCACAAGTGCAGGTCATCTTTTCCATTTGCCTTCCTGGTCCTGAATGTACAGTGGAGGGCTGTGACTTACATATAAGGGCTACTTCAGGTACAGCGGAAATAGTGGCCATTTTAAGATGTTGGGCGGGATTTACCAAGTGTTCATAGACCATGTCATAGCCCATGTGCATTTACTGTTAAGAACAAGCAAGACGATATGAGACTGCATACATCTTTTCCAATGCAGCCACAAGCTGGACATCAACTTGCCATTTCAGTCTTGGTCTATCTTGAGCCTTTAATTGGGTAAATCCATACAGTCTTGCAGTCAGGTCAGATGACCTTATTCCTGTCTTGCTCATGCATTGTGGTTGGGGTATTATCGGAACTGTTGCTGTAGAAGGACTGCAGGATTATTGGAAATTACAGCAGCGTTGATGGCTATATGGTAACAACTTTGGTTGCTGAATGTTTACATGGCCACCCGGTCTGCATAGAAACAATTCAGATACTTCATCCCCCAGCACGGATATGGTTTAGGTCTGACGTACAAACCACAAGGTAATGCCCTTGTAAGTGGTTATGGCTGTTGAGAAGCAGAAGTGTGCAGTGCTTAAGTGCAAAGTAGTGCCACATTTGCTTCTATTTCTCCACATGTGAGGTGTCCTTTTCTGGCATCAATTCATTCAAAATGTGAGCTTCCTCTTCCAAGCTTGTGTGGCCAAATTGGCTGAATGCATTTTATCAATGCAGGAAGATGTTGGAAACATTTGCTCTTGTGTTAAAATAGCTTGATTGCTGTACCAATTCATGTGCAGAAATTCTTTAGCCACTATGAGTAAAAAGGAATGCAGCAGCGCTTCAAGGTCCATTAGTCACAAACTCCTCTTGAATGGCAATTAAGTCTTCTCTCTCAGTGTAAAACAATACATGAAAGGTTGGACTAGCTTGGTTTTTAGGATACTCCTTAAACAAGCCAGATTTCATGGTGACATGGGTCTCTTCAGGTGGTCCATGTGATTCAAGAGGTTGAAGTAGTCTTTACAACATGGAGACAACCAATAGAAGAGGGGTCATGCAGCACTGAAACACATTGTCTGCCAGAATTTGAAGCGTGTTTGCTTTAATGGTGGAACAGCACAAACATATCTTCTCTTTATGGCATTGTGATTCATATGCAGACTGTAGATAGGGAGGCATTTGGGGAGGGCGGAATCTCACAATTTAGCGCTTTGCCTCTTGTCCATTTTTCATACGTGGTCTCATGATCAAAACATTCTTTCTTGACCTCCCAATCATCATCATCAAGCCCCTGCGAACAGTGCAAGAAGGAAGATACCGTACCTGTGTGTATTCAAGGACCGACGAGACTCCACCTGTTCATTTCCGCTATCAGAGTCACGTGAGGACCTGCTTGCTGCACCTTCATCTCTGTCAGGGGACTGCTGAGGTCTTGTATTCCTTGGTTCCAGTTTTTTCAGAGGAACCGGATTCGACTGGAAGCGCCTCTTCCTGATAGCAAGAACAGAGCTGGGAGGTCCCCGGTAGGGAGCATCACCCAAACGGGGCCTAGGTCTGAAGGGTGGAGGAATTCTGAGCCTCATGGGGGGCTCAAATCTCATTTGTCTGCCTTTAAATAGGAAACTTTTATCCCTAAGTGATAAGGGTCTACCACCAAATGGTCTGGGAATACTGAGGAGTGGAATTCTCTCTCTTCTGGGATACTTAGGGCCACTGTGGTCCTGTGTAGGGCTTGATGAGGACAGGCTGATGTCTGATAGTCTCCTCTTACGGGGGCCTGTCAGTTGCCTATCCTGGGGGCTCCTTTGGAAGGATGAAGATGGCGGAGGGCCTCCTTTCCAAGGTGGGGGTCTGATAAGGGGCAGGCGAGGGACATCTTTTACACTCTCAATGCCATGGGGTCTGCCGCCCTGCCTCTCCATGGGACCATGATGCCTCCTGGGGTCTTGCTGTGATGACCACCTGCATACCCATCAGACAATAGAGAAATTGTTACAAGAACAGATCCTCCTGCCATGTTAAGTGGTTGGCGGAGCTTTTTACATCTCAAAGCCATGATAGAATGAAACTGGAAGGAGTGGAAATTATTTTCAATGTGCCAATTTATGACCAATTACAGACATTCTTCTCAATGGTAGGTGAAACCACTATCATATCTTATTAAGACCCAATAATTATTTTGTGTGGGGCTGGGTGTAGGTCTCATTATGACCCATGTGACTGAGGTCTGCACCAGCTTCAGCCTTCTCTTTAATAATTTTAACCAGCTGAAACTTCCATCCTGTACCTCTCTTGACACGAGCCTCTCCCCTGCATCTCTCTTGGGCTCCTCTGAGAGCTGGAGGGCCCATGTTCGCCATTGTGTGGATGAGCGAACGCTCCATTGTTGTTCCATCGCTTCATCCCGTGACCAGAGTCGGCAAAGGGCCTCCCTCTTGGACTGAAATCCCCACGAGGGCCTCGAAGCCTCTGCTCCTGGTGGGGAAAATCTGGCTGCCTTTTGGGACCTCTGAATGAACCCTGGAAGGCTGGTGCAGAGCCTGGTCTTTTGTCACCTGGATGGCCACGAAAATGTCTTGGGGAGGGTGATCTGTGACCTGAGGAGTGGCCATGCAGAGGAGGGCCCCTATGACCCGGGGGCCCTCGGGACTGGGGACTGCGGGCTGATGACTGATGATGGGCATGAGGGGATCGGTTCGGCCTGGATGAAGGTGGTCTCCTCTGGCTGTGATGTGGCTCCATTTTGGGAGAATATGAATGATAGGAATCCTCATTGTGTGACCTCCAGTTATTGAAACGTGGCTCTCTTTGGTCTCCCATAGGCAGACCTCTTCTGTCAGGTGGGGGTCGTCCTCTACCTCTCGATTCTCTCCAATTTACAGAAGGCTTTCCTGGGGCGCCATCGGGGTCTCTTCTTGATTTTGAGCTGGGGGAGTAATTACCATCCCTTGGTCCGCTGCCATGGCCGTCTCCATAACCTCTGAAAAAGGGGAAGGGGAATTACAATCATATCAAATTATGCAACTCACCAACACCTCAAAGCAGCTGCTTGCAATTTAAACTGAGCATTAGACATTACCTGGGCTTTATGCGTGGAGGTCCAAAATGTGGTCGGACCATCTTTCGTAGTGTCAGAATTACTCACCTACAGGAAATAAAAGCGTGTCAAATTACAATGTACACGAATCAAGACAGTACCGATAAAATTGATGAAACATGGAAAGTTTTCACTAGTGACTGGTGGAGAATTGCATGTCAAGCGTTCGCCCCAGGTGGAAGAGCTATAAGTGGATCACGACGCAGTCAACAGGGCTGACTTCGCTGTAGCATATTCAGCCTGAAGGAATCAGCCTTCGGGTAAAACAAAATTGACGACGAATGTCTTGGGCTTGTTGCAGTCAAGCATACATTACAACAATTACAAATATGTTGTTATTTAAAATAGCAACTAATTCTATTGAGGCATTTCTTAATGTATTTTTGGTAAGAACACTTAAAGACGATTGTCTCGGCTGGTTAATGGCGACCGCTACGGCGTAACCTCACTTCGGGCTCTGGGGCCTACAAACATAAGTTCATACAGCTGCTTGCATGGCTCCTATCTTTCTCGTGTTTGTCAGAAAAAACACATATTATGCAATAATCAACAACTGCATGAAGTACATATAATACAGTAGCAATAACGGTTTCATGTCGTTGCTTTTCCTAGCACGTAGTAGGCTAAAAGACAAGCTAACTATAGCCAAGCGCAGTTGCTGCAAAATGGCCTCCATTTATTGACGTTATAGCGGAAGGCAGGAGAAAGATAAATGTTACATTTAAATGGAGTGAAATATGACTCACTAATCGCTGACTGAGAGATTTATACCGACCTACAAAACGTGCACACCGTCGAAGATTCGCTACTCAGGTTACTCGCGCTTCAGCTGTTACTCCGCGTCGAAATATACTAGATGATATGGTAAGGAAGAGTCTATAGCAGTGACGTCAACATGTCGTAACGTGTCGTTGATCATGTGATGCTCTCTGAACCAATGATGTTCTTAAAGCGCGATGACGCTCTTCCGATCAGAAACGCAATGTGTTTAATAAAGACGCTAGTATGGCATCAATTTTATTTGCTATACATCAACATACAATTTTAAAATTGCACTCCGTATTTTATCTCTTTTCTAAAGCAGTTTGCGCAAATTTGCCAAAACGAATTACGCTGGGAAACAAACAAAACAGCATATAATATATTGCCATTTTTTAAATGTATTTATATTTTCTTATTTCATTCCTCATGCACATTCCTCTGTTAGATTAAAAACAGAATTTCATAAATGCAATGTCTATGAAATTCTATTTCTAAAAAAGTAATTATTTATAGTTAATAGTTACTCTCCTCAAAAAGTAATTGAATTAGTACTAGATTTACTCTTTCATAAATGTAATTAGTTACCAGGGAAAGTAACTTTTGCAATACTTCTATGAAATACCTTCAACCATGTAAAATAATTTGGATTTAGCTTTGTAGTGGCGTATACCGTTAAGTTCATGACATTATGGCTGAGGCCCGAGTTTGTGACTTGCAATTCTCTACCAGAACGCCAGGAGTCGGTGTTTTACGGAGCATGAGCAACCACATCTCTCATGACTAGCTATTTAGCTTCCTGTGTGTGTGTTTCCGTGTGGAAAAAGACACCCCTGTCTTAGAGTATGAGTGTAAGAACAATAAAAACACAATGTTGACCATTTAACATTTTATTGTTGGAGATTGTTATGATCATGCTAATCATGCACAACTCTACAGTGGAAGCTTTAAGTTCACTTTACAGTGAGATTGTTTTGAAATAGTTCAACACATCTGCAAAGCAAATATTTAGACCTGAAAATAAATGTCTGAAGTGGACACAATAACATGCACAAGAACAGTTGGACAAATGAGGTTCAAGTATTACAGGTCACAGGCCAATGACCTGAGGACAAGCGGCATAGAAAATGGATGGAAGGATGGATGGATGGATATCAATGACCTCACTGCATGCAGAACGCAAACAACAAATTACAAATATACAGCATCTTATGTATTCCTCCATAAGGCTACATTTTAAAAGAGAAAGCTAAGAATGTTTTTTTTTTGGGGAGTTGTGCATAACATTTAAATACCTGTGCATAGCCTGTTGCACAGTGACTAACTGCAGCATTGGAGTCTTATTTCCTCAACTAGATATCAATTGAATGAAGTTTATGACTGTTTATGCTAAAGTTAATAATAAAGACGATGATGGTAATGCATTGGAATGCTCTACAGATGAGTAGCAAGCTTGAAGTTGCTAATTGAAAATCAACTTCACTAAAGGCAACAGTCCCAAAGTTGAACATTTGTTTTGAATAAGCTAATATCGCTGCTTCTCTCCAGTTTGCCATAGCATAATCTTCATTATCTCACATGTAATTTGGACGCATAAGTAGAGTCTTGAGACTGCCTATAGTCATACCATTCTGTACATTTCTTCAATATTCAAAAGCCTGACAGATACACTTTTACCTTTGGAATGATTAACAGATAGTATGTCACATTTTTGCAAATATTTAATATTTTTACATGGGACAACAAAGCAGAAACAACACTTGTTTACAATTTAATTCAACTCTAACAACGATGACATCATGGAGCTGGTAGATGTTAGACACCTTGCACTCCTTCTGTTTGAGGATGCTCAATAGGGTTTAAATCCATCACCTTTACCCTCAGCTTCTTTGGCAAAGCAGTAGTCATCATAAAGGGGTGCTTGGGGTCCTTATCATGTTGGAATACTGCTACTACTACTTTACATTGTATGAAAGTGTTGTTTCTTTGTGTTGTCCCATGAAAAGATATAATCAAATATTTGCAGAAATGTGAACTGTTGATTCATGGAATCATGAAGCAACCGAGGCAAAATGGAGTGCGCTACTTTGCAGCAACCGACAGACGCACTGTTGATTTAGTTGTAACTAGTTTGCTGTCTAAATAAAACCATGATAGCTATGGGAAGTAGAGCTCGATACACACAATCCTCCACTACGACTGCATTATTCTGCTCAATATGACACTGGCTTGGAAACAGGAGTGCAGAACATTCTGATACATTCTTTTAAATATCCACCCCTGCTCTCACCCACAATAGAATACTGTAAAGCTGCAAGGGTTTATAGTGTTAGTAGCTGTCAGTTTGTGGCTCTCGTCCCATAAATGTAGTGATACAGTTTATAAATGTTATACGTATCTAGTGTCTGTGTGTGAGAAACTTACGATCACACTAATGGATGCTAACTTGATTTGAGGATGGCGGCGACGTTCCAATGAGCTTAGAGTCCGTCATGGGGCTGACAACCCCCTCGATCAGGTTTTTGTTACAGTCACCTACGTTGTCTTGAGAGGTGACTTTGGAGCAAGTGATGCTGCCTGTCAGGTCCATCAGGTCCTGGAGAGCCCGGGTGTTACTTATGCCGCAGTGTTGGATTTCATTAACTGGTGAGAATTCTGTGATGGAAATCAATTCCTCCTTGGAAGTTGGGCTGGAATATAACCATAAAATTAGAATCATTATCTTGACATCAAGGTTTCTTATTGTGAAGGCCAGTGTGGCTTACCTGACGTCCATGGGCTGCATCTCGTCACAAGACCGCTTGACTTCCAGCGACTCCAGATGTATGACAGGTGGTGATCTGGGCTTTGGAGCTACTTCAGTTTTCTTCTCAGAGGACGCCACATGCGGTGTGTTTACCTCTGTAGTCACATGACCTCTCTTTGGGACACTTCCTGCATCCCTGACCACTCCATTCACATCCTTACCCTTGACATCTGTTTCATTTGTTGGTGCTTTTTTGAATGGATGTATGGCTTTTATGATGTTCATTTTTGGCTGCTTATTCACCTGCACCTCCCTCTGTTTGAGCATGCCCCCCATGTCCAGCTTCTTGTCAGGAACATTGAGTGCTGGCATCACTTGTTGAGTGCTGTTGTGAACATGCTGGTCCATCTGCGCTGAAGCATCTTTCTTCCCATTCCTCTCACCCTGGCTTTTGCCCTGGTCTTTATACTCTTTAAAGTATTTCTGAGCTTCACTTAGAACAGCTTTTCCTTCCCCTGCGGAGAATAACGAACATCAAAGCGGGCTTCTCGTTATTTGAACCGTCCAGTGTTCTTCTACTGAGTGTAATCCTGCAACTGGTGATGACAGATGATGTGGACCGTATACATAAAATAGTGGCCTCCATTCTAAAAGACACACGCCACCACTCAGATAAACCCATAAACTATCCCTGGTGCCTCAAAGTCGTTAATTTACTACCACCAAGACATGGGAACTGTTTGGTACGCTACACCAGGGGTCCCCAATCTTTTTGACCCTTGCTCGTGTTCAAGCAAATCTCCGGCGGTAACGGGGCCGTGGGGGGGTTTTGGGGGTCCAACATTATAGTGATCTAGTATGTTTTATTGATTATGTATTGCGTAGTAAATATTACGTTGCTGTTTGATGTGTGTGGTAAAAGGCAGTGTGCTAGCATGAATTAACTTGAGGTTGTGCACCAAATATGCACTTTAACACTCAATAATATCATCCAAACTTACCTTTATGCATTCCCACATAGTATCAGCATTTGAGCCCAAATATGAGGTGAAAGAAAAACGGTAAAAATACAGTATAGTAGTCTGTCTGTGCAGTGTGGGAAAAAGCTAGCGCACGCACAATGGTGCGTTCAAGGACCGTCGAACAAAGTGGAACAACATACACATGGAAAAACTATGGGAATTGATATGCATTTACATAAAATTTGATGTAGTTATTTACAAATATATTTTTTAACTGTTTTTTTTTTTTTTTTTTTCACCATTGCACCTGAAAGTTTCCCGCAGCCCGGTTCGGCCCCATACACGTACTGGTGGTCGGGGACCCCTGCATTACACCACAATTTGGTAAGCATTTCAGTCACAAGTGTAACTGATGACAGATCAGCATAGCAGATAGCAGCTTCAGTATCACAAATGGTATTAGAGCAGAGCAGCAATCATAGCAGCTATTATAAAATTAATTGATCCAAAAAATATATATATAAATCAGCATGGTCTTACAGTTGTGCAGCGAATGCAAAAAACTGCTCTGGCGGCCACATTTCCAGAAATCCAACGGTGCCAAACTTCTCGCTTCACTATTATTCTTATTTTGTATATTATGTAAATGCAAGGATCTGCCGTACCTTACAAGTTTTATTTCACCAAATGGCCAATGTAGTAACAAATTAAAACACAAGCAATATATTTACCAGTGGTTTGCAAACACTAAACACTATCAGATGCACTGACCTCCATTTACAACTTAAATTCTACTATTTGTTCAATGAATGCAATGGGGCTGTTTTTTTAATCAGATTTCAGTTTCTCCTCAGAGTGACGTCATCATTACACTCCATGCTGTACATCTGTAGAGGAACTAAAAAAATCCCCTCAGGGGCACATTCATTTATAGACAGCTCCCATGATGCTGGCCTTCATTAAACAGTATATTCCAGTATATAGTCCATGAGCTAACATAACATAACAGTCACTCACTCTTGGCCAAAGCATACATTTGACAAATTAAAGAAATGCACATAAAAACGTAAAACTAATGCACATGACGGCACTTAGTACAGTGCAGACTTTCGCCAAGGCCAAATAATCCTAATGTGGATTAGCACTACCTTCATAGATAGTCAGGAAAATGGAGGAAAATGTTTAAGAACTGTTTAAGATGCAGGATTTACAGCAAAATGTAATGGGCTACTACTTGGCCCATGCACCACCTTTGCACAGGTTTCATCAAGTAGCTAATGCGTAGTTTTAGCATTGGTAAACATATTCCTCCTTTAAAATGAGCCAGCTGACAGCAATATAGGTTTGTGCCATGCATGCAGCTGCAAGGCGTTCTGCAGAGAGGCAACATAAGCACAGGCAGCAGGCAAACTTTTCAGAGTATTTGCATGGCGACTTCATAAAATACTAACCTGGTGGTGACTTGGTCTCCACCTGTTCGTCCTTGTGATTCAATGCAGAAAAACGACGATAAAAAAATCAGCGTTTGCGGCAAATAGGACACAAAACCCAAAGTATCATCAATGGTAGAATTTAATAAATACATTACCAACAGAAAATTTAATAAATTAAAGTTGGAAAGAAAAGAAAGAAAAATGTCATAGTGACACCAGCAGGTATTTGAAGGCAGCAGGGCGACTGTATGAGAGGATGTCTCTTACAGTACCTTTACGTCAGCTTCCCCTTTCCTCGTTCTCTTCATGATCTCCTCGATTCTCTGCAAAAACACGCCAAGCTGTAAACATGCATTTCAAAAAATATATATATAAGTTTGAGGCCACCTTTTTCCTTAGCTGCCTCTCCTCCTCTTCCTGTTGCACCTGATGTTCTCTGTCTTGACGCTGGCGCTCAGCTTCTTCTTGTGCTTGAACTTTGGCCTTTTCTCTCTTAAAAGATAGCAGAATATTTTAGGAAAGAGCCATTCCATTCCTTTCTTCTTAGGTAGCACCTCCAACAACACATCCGCATCCAGTAGCCTACTTCCATGAAATGTACATATTTTTAGTACATATTTTCTATTATTATAAATTGCTCCTAATATAGACTTTTTTTCTGTGAATAATGCGAGTTAAAGCAAGCCCAAACTCTACAGAGTGCCAGTACAGATAACAAAAATATATTTTTTAATATAAAATATCGATTCTCAACCTCCAAAGTAGTCTCATGTTCTTTTATGGGCAACAAGAGGGCTTTTCTTCTTACACGAAGAACTTGAGAGCATTTGCTTCAACTACCATCAGGTTGTCTTTCATTGGGGGTCTAGACTTTTATACATGCTGCCAAATTATCTTTTCTTCCTGTCACTCACACATACCAGTGTCCAGGGTTTCAAGGTTTGGCCGTGTACCAAACAACAGAGGAGTTATGATGCTAGTTTTAATAATGATGATCAAAGGCGTCTTCAAACAAGTATCGAGCAGCTAAGAAATGACTCATATGAAGAATCAAACATGATTTCAGTAATACTGAAAACATGGAAACATGTCTTTTTGGGTCTTCAAAAATATTTTGTCCTATATTCATGGTCAATATGGTCTCTAGGAGCAGCTTACTATCCATCCATCCATTTTCTATACTGCTTCTCCTCCTTAGGGTCGCGGGTATGCTGGGGCCTATCCCAGCTGACTTAGTGCAACAGGCGGGGTACACCGCGGTGGACTGGTTGCCAGCCAATCGCAGGGCACATATAGACAAACAACCATTCACACTCACATTCATACCTATGGACAATTTAGAGTAGTCAATTAACCTAACATGCATGTTTTTGGATGTGGGAGGAAACCGGGGTGCAGCAGCTTACTACTTCTGAGGAAATTAATGAACAAATACACGTACCACCAATCTGAGATAGACTCTGAAATGGCACAGTTGCAAAAAAATACTGTCCACTGAGGCCCATTTTGTGCACTGATATCTTACCTCCATCAATTCCTTCTCATGCACATCCTGCTGTTGTTTGTCCCCTTCTTGTTTTGTCTTATCAGCATCTGCACCATTCTTCCCCCTGTCCTTGGGCTCCTGCTGCTGATGCCGTTGCTCTTGTGTTAGTTGCCTCCTCAGCTGTTCTTCTTTCAGTCTGACGGCAGCACCATTGACAAAGTCAATCTTTGCTGCCTTTAATGAACCATTCATTCCATGGCCTCACCTTTCTTCATCCGCTTGCTCTCGTTTTTTGTCCTCCAGTTCTTTCTGCGCCCGTGCCTGGCGTCTACGCTCCGCTAACAGCCTGCTAGCCTCCTCTGCGTTGGTTATGCTCGCGGCGGCCTTCCCTGTAACCGTGCATGGCGAGGATTCTGTTAAAACACACAAATGTACATGCTAAGAAACCAAACGCTGTGTTAGGTTAACAAGATCATATACAGCAAGTCCACCTCTTTTCTTCTCTCCGTCGTGAGTGATAGTCTCTGTATTCTTCTGTGAAAAGTCCCCTTTTTTCTCTGGTGTGTCACCTCTGAGGCTTTCAGAAGATCTGGCTTTACAGATGTCCACTGCATTGGGGATGTGGAGGTTGTTTTTGCCTGCAGAGTGTTTGTTGTGTTTGTCTGTCTTTTTATCTTCACTTTTCTTGTCATTGGTGGGCCGATGTCTGGTGGGAGAGTGGTGGTACTCGTGGATGTAGCTGGGAGAATGCGTGCGCGTCTTAGAAGCCAGCCTGCATGTACATATTTGTTAAAATTGCAGGAAAATATATCTAGTCTTGTATAAATAAACACCGTTCAACCAAATGATCTCACTTGGAAGTAGTTGTAGAGGTCAGCTGTTTGATGACATGAGCAGGAGATTCAGATCTTCTCACTATGAGTCCACAGCGCGGAGAGCCAGTCCTTTTCTCCCTGTGCAGACGCTCCTTCTGTGAGCAGTCGAGAATCGGCGTTTAACTATGTTTATTATAACAGCAGTTACATTTGGAATGTCAGCATCTGCCCTCGCCTGACCTTGGGTGTGTTGGGAGTGGACCGGGAGCCTTCCAGGACTCCTGCTGCTCGATGGGAATCAGCGGGGCTCCGTGAGTTGCACAAAGGAGACCTGCGAGGGCTGCAGGGCGCTGCATGATGACAGACAGCACGTTTAACAAGCCAAATGGCGGCAAATGGATATCAGTATGACACGCAGGCTTGTCTGTTAAGTGTGTGAAGCCTCACTGGCATTTACATTTTGTGGTAAAAATCAGTGCAGCATCTATGCTCAAGTGCAGTCAGTATGCTTTGTGCATCAATTGATTTTGCAGAATTAAGCCTGACTATGCAGGTTAGGATAACTGAGGCATCCTACCATCAAACATAGTGGGAGTAAGTGAAATGCCCTATTATTTTAGCAATGATTGCCAAATGCAATGCATTGCAAGAACATGAATGCAATGCAAACACTGTATATGACACACTCCCATGGAAACCCACGTATCATCAGAGCACACAAGACAACAGCGCACACAGTTTTCTTACCACACCACATGGCCTCTCATTCCATCTGTCACCATCTGTGAAGTGTAATCTCTCAATAGTGGCAGCGTGACGATTTCGGTGTGTGCGTATTTATGTTCTAGGTCATTTGCAATTAATCTCAAAATTGCTAAAACTGTCATCTCATGCAAAACAAAGCTGCGAGACTGGCACTGAACGGCCCACTATGGACAAGCATTGACAGAATGCTTACTGTGTTAGCAGAATGCTAACTATGAGAGGTTTGCAAGTGAAAAATAGATTATTAAAGAATCGTCTTGGGTTTTTGTTTTTCATAATATTTGTACCCATATGAGGCCAAAAATTGTACATTCTAAAATCATGTTATCAGACATCAAACAAATGGTGACATAGTTGCTCCTGCAGGTAGATGTTCTGCACAGAAGACAGTGGTGCATAGGGCTGCTATTCAGTGGCCGAGGTTGCCTTGTTCCTTAAGAGAATTAAACAATATAAGATGTTTTAAAAAATAATGTCAGGAAGATACTACACAAGAGTCAGTTTTTCTTGAGCTGTTTTTAGGTATGATGTTGCTACATGATTTACTGTTTTATAGGTATTGTTGTTGCTTTGTGTGATGGACGCCAAAATTGCTGGTAACACGATTGAGTGTCAAGATAATTGTGTCTTTTCTACAGTTAAGCATGGTGGTGGTAGCTTCATGATCTGGGGCTGCATGAGTGCTGCCAGCACTGAGGAGCTGCAATTGAGTGATGGAAATATGAATTCTAACAGGTACTGTGACTTTGTGAAGCAGAGCATGATCCCCTACTTTGGGAAAGTGGGCAGTTTGTTTCCAACATAACGAGTCCAAGTGTTTTGGTGAGGAATTCAGACTGCTTTCCAAGCTGTACACTGGCTAGTCTAAGTCATATCCAAGTTTAATTTCTATGCTATCGTCCATTAAATATGATAAAATAGTGAAATGTCACCCTTGCGACCGTAATACACTCAATAGCGTATATCATTGTTTCTGTATCTTTGCAAAGATGGCTTTTTTTAAATACAAGTTTTCTACTTTATGTCATTTAATTGTACCTAATGCTGTAAATTGTGGTTGTATTCACATCCAGTCAGAGAGCAAAGATCGAAAGTTACTTGTGCAAGTCTTTCATCAAGAAAAAATACTATGATCAACAAATAAAGGTGGATAAAACTGTAAACCAAAACCTACACGGTGCATACAGTGATACATCTGCAATTAAAAACACACAGCAACATGCATGCATCACAGTGGTTTGCCTCTCCTCAGAGGAACATTCAAATCCCACCCAAATGCAAACAAATGCAAACATAATTTGGGTGGTAATTTGGGGAGACTCATTTAGGAGTAGAGGGTGGTGGGGGGAGAGGGGAGCTAAACATTACCAGATTCGCTGACAGCAGGAAGAGGGGAGGCAAGGCCATGGGAAAGGGCGGAGGCAGCAGAGAAAGAGAGCGGTGCATTCTCACTGTCACCTAAAGTCAGCGGGTGGAGCAGAGCACAGCATTATGAACATTTAATCTCATTTGTCCTCATCCAGCTGTCGAGACCTGGATGTGAGTTTAGATACCTGCTTGGATGCTGTGCAGACCAACACTTTTCATGCAACCTACTTTGATTTGCCAATCTTTGTAAAGGTGTTTTTGTGTGAAACTCTGTAGTAGTTTGTGCTACACAGATGCCAGTGCAGATATGTCACTCCATCCCGTCTCTGAGGGAATCAAGGAACACTCATTTCTCCTCATGCATCTTTTGACAAGCCAAACTGTCCGCAATGATCAGGCCAAGAGAAAAGAGCACACGAAAAAATACCAGGCACAATATTAGGTACACCTATGCAATCTAATGAGATCCCATACAAGATCTGAATGATATGAAAAACACTACTCATTTGACAAGGCTTTTTATTGTCGTAGTGTCCAGTACAGTAGAACAGAATCTTATACTGAGGGCTGATTCTGATAAGGTGGTACCTCGGCTTTTGTTGTCAATTCGTTCCAAAAGGTCAGACAAAAAACAAAATTAAAAAAAACAAAAAAACAAGGAATGGAATGCAAAATAATTATAAATGACAAATGGATGAAACTTATTATTGATGCGGACTTGCGGTACATCCTGGTGAGACCAAATTCAAAAGTGTTTCTCATCTTCTTTATAAAGTTCTTTGGCTATATAGAGGGTTATTTAGCAGTCACACTCAATAAAAAAATGCAGGGCAATGAGTCAGCATGGGCATGTTTGGGCTTTGTTGATTTGGCGAAACAATGCAGTGCGGGGCAAACGAACTCTTTAGCCACGTGTAATATTGTATGAAAATTGTGGCAAAATTTTACAAAAATCGAGTCATATGAAAACTGGGGAGTACGAAAACCGAAGTTTGACTGAGCTGTAAGAGTGTACAGTGTAGTTCTAAGTCTGCCAAGCGCAAAAAGTGTGTGGAAAGATGTGTTTCGGTCTCTGTTGATTGGCTACTCAGTTAGCAAGCTTGAATACCTCCATGAAACTTTTTATAGGCTGGGCCAAGAAACCATTACAATTTACCTCATGTCCTGCAGATGTCTTAATTTCATGACCGCCACCTTCAGGAGTAGAGTGGGAAATCTCATTTTCACATGAGATAGTGTACCTTATGTTGTGACTGGGGACTGCATACACACTGTAATGCATATTCTTCGACCGTCGCCTGCTGTACTTTCAAAGCACTAATGTCTTTTGCTTCATCATGTAACCTGTTTTCATCTTACCTGCTCCAATGGGGCAGCCTCTGCTCCAGCGTTTGTGTCTGTGCTCCAGGTGTAGGCTGCGCTCCAGAGAGCGTCTCATCAGGGCCTCCAGCCGCTCCTGAACGCATTATAGTGGAGCTTTTTTGTCACCCTATCACTATGTTTCTTCTGAACTATTACCATCATACAATCGGCTTATTGGGTCATTTTGGACATAAAGAGAGACACTTCAATACAATTCATACAGGTGACATTAGCAACATGTATCCATAGAGAGCAGAGCATGATTAGTACAACTGATTTGGATTCAGCTGACCCTCTCCTCCTCCAGCTGCTGCCTTCGCTTCTCTTCCACGGCTGCCCTCCGGAGCTCCTCTTTGTGCTTCTGCTCCTCCAGACGTTTCCAGCGCTCCTCCACTGTGCGCTCGTACTGCAACTGAGCTCGCCGCTCCTTCTCCCTGATCAGCTGCTCCCGTGCCGCTAAAAGAGACAAGAATCAATGTGTTACTGGTAAAAAAAAAAAAAAAAAAAGTGTATGGCTTCCTAAAACCAGGTTACTCGTGGCATTTTGCTTCTCAGCTGCTCTTGTATAGTTCTGGATATAAACCACAAAAAATAACATATCGAAGTGCATTTGAACATACACTCAATGCATGAGCATTAAATACTGTATTGACCCAATTATAAGACACCCTGAATATAAGACAACTCCTCTTTTTCATGACCCATTTTTGGAAAAAGAAAATATAAGACTAAATCAAAGACTGAAAAAGACAAAAATAATGGTGAAATAGTAGACCTTGTTTCTTAGCGGCTCAACAGTCGTTTGATGACTAACTCATTGATACCGTATTGACCCTGAATATTCTGCGGACATCCTTTTGGAAAAATATTATTTAAGACAAAAAGCCTGTTTTCACATTTCACATAAGTGAGATTATAGATTACAATAAAAAAAATGATATTGCATTTCTTAGCTGCTCAACAGTTGACTCTTGCTTCATTGATCACCAATATGTTGAAATTGGCGTCATAGCTCCACGCCAGGGGCCTCATTTATACAAAGAAGTTGCATCAGCAAATGTGTGTGTCCATCTTTCACCGCAAACGTTCGTATTTATAGAAAAGGTCTATGAGAAAAAGGGTGAGTATTCCTATGCCTTTCTTCACCAGTGCGTGGAGCTCTGGTGTGTGAATACAGACAAATGTCATACGCGGAGGCAAGACTCGCTTCACCCTGGGGGGTGGGGGCGTGCGTGAGCCGGAAGGTGCTTGTCACTACCGTCCTTCCATAGAGAGGAAAAGCCAGCAGGTTTTTTTGACAGTTGTAGAGCAGCAAGTCAACTGCAAAATGTTTTTATGCTTTGTGAATTTGACTGTCAAGATTGAGGATTATACACCCAAGATCACCAGGAGGTGCTCAGACTGTTACAGCAAAGTATCAGAAGGAGGGTGTGTGTAGTTCATACACAGTATGACACCGGGGAGGAGATCTTGTGATCTGCGTACTAGTGCGTGGTGTATGGTTTTTATAGATTTGAATACTTTCTTGCATACATAGAGTCTGAGGTTTGTGAATACGCAATGTTTTGAGGTAGAATCCACGCACAGTTTTATAAATGAGGTTCCAGGTCACTAGTGTGCGCAAATGACAGGACAAAAACTTTAGACTTGGTTGGAGAGAAGTCATTTGGCACTGCCTGGTGGTTTGCATGTACTGTATAAATCTTCCTGAATATCAGACAACTTTTCAAACTTATTCTTAGGGAAAAATTGCATCTTATATTTGGGTTAACAGGGTATATGTAGTTTGTCTTAATACTGAGAGATAAGCATTTACACACTATATAGTTTCCTTTGAGCTGATATGCATATCGGAACCTGTTTTTCGAAATACAAAAACAGTTGTCACTCGCCACTTTGCGTTTCAAATTTCATGGCTTCACTCTATCACGTTTTGTCAAAATATATCTATTAATAAATCAGTGATGTTTCATGGTTGACTACTGCCTATTATTAGTAAAAAAAAATCTGTATATTGAAGCAAATTTTACACATTGCCCAACAGAACTCAAAACACATATACAATTTTTAGATTCTGAGTTGGAAGATCACAGCACTTTCTACCAACTAGTTTGATTTCTCCGTCTATGGTATGCTGTGATCAATTTAACATCTATAAAGTCCTCAATTCATCTCTTTCATTGTCTTTTCGGGTCAGCGACAGCATCTCATAGCGTTCACATGCAACTTCTGAGGGAATCGACTGTCATCATGAGGAAAGCTCTCGAGCTGCAGGACTCTCTGTGAGTAGGAGACCCGCTTTTGTACTCGACTGTATAAGAAGAGGTCGCACTCTCAGCTCTGACACAGCTCATCATGTCAGCAAGCCAGTGAACTTACAGTGAATGCTCCACTGGCAAAGCCAAGCAATTAGGCAGTCGGGAGGAAATGTCCGAATGAAAAATCTAAAGCCATTTCAATCAAATACATAAAAGTGTGACTTTTGTGCCCAAAAACAGCTCAGTTACCTACCAAGGCTTCTCTCCCTTTCCTCTCGTCTCTCTTTGGCTAAACGCATCCTGTCATCGGTCTTCAAGAAACCTTCAATGACTAAAGGACGACAAGAGAAAAATCAATGCAGGCTAATTAAAACAGAATGAAAACTGTGGTTGAAACTACAGGGTGACACTTACTGGGTTTGCCCACATGGTTGCTACTGACATTAGCCACCAAGTGTGAAGGTGATGAATATCCATTTAGGAGAGGCTTCTTCTCCATGTTAGCTGGAGCAGTCACCACCAAGATGGAAGGAGAGAGCGAACATTTAGGGTTTTGTTTCTCAGGAGATGCAGTGTGGATTCGGATTACTCACTTGTTTTTCCAGCTCCGGCTGGCAAGCTGTGACCATTTGTTACACTTCTCTTATCAGGAAGTAGCGGGACAGTTGGCGGTGCCATCTTTTCAACTGTAGTGCAGAAAAGAACGTCAAGCTCGCCGTGAAGCAGCCTTAGTGGTCATGTTGGTCGTAATTACATGAACTGGACACTTCATTAGGGACACCTCTACAATCTAATGCAGTGATTCCCAACAGCACATTAGTGTGCCGTGAGAGATCACTGATTGGCGCTGTTAGTAATTGAACAATGTTTATTGTGGTGGTTGTAGTTTGTAGTGGTGCACAACTGCAATTTGTAATATTTTGCCGCAATCATGTCATTAAAAAAAAAGACTACAAATATTACAAATTTGTCACAAGATGCACCCCTACTGTGTTACACGTGCTATTATTTTTTCAGACAAATACACCAAATGGTGGCACTGTTATTAAACCCAGTTTGACCTCGAAGTTGGATTAGCACTCATTGTAACTTTAGGGTGTTTAGCTGAATCACCAGCAAATTTCGTACACATGTTTAGGGGACTGACAAGCACATGTCTGTAAATTATGTTACACAGAGTGTTACAAACTATAAATAGCATACGTCCCCCCCACCGAGATCTATCCACCAATATAACATTTGTGGCCGTTTTTTTGCACAGTACGTCTTGAATTAATCACAGCAGAATAAGATATAATATAATAGCAGTGAGTGTGTGCCTTGCAAGCAGACTCATGATAAGTATGAAGAATAATAGGATGGCATAATAAGGATAGGACCTGCCCGTGCAATATTGATCCCCAAATATTTGGATAAATGTGTAAAATAGACAATATAGGACAGGATATACTGTAGATGTAACATGATTTTGAATCAATATGTGCATTCTTGGCTAAACTGTCAACACAAAGTCGCTCATTTGTTCAAGTGCCTGACTTTCAATGTTTGAGTTTGCATTGTGTAGGGCTCCAACTAACGATTTCTTTCTTGACCTGAAGCTTGTTGTTTCAATTAATCGAGTATTCGATATGGGCCTGAGAAGGACTTGTTTTGCCTAAAACACAAAAATAATAAGTCTGCTTTCATGTAACACTAAGGAAATTTTAAAATATTCACATTTGAGAGGCTGAGATGAGAGGATATTTCGATTTTTAAATTAAAAAAAGATTAATCGAAAAACAAAATAGATGTTGATGAATTGGATAATCAATTAATCATCTCTTCATGTGTTAATTGTTGCAGTTCCAGTATTACTGACCAGACTACACCTTTTTTATAATATTTGAGTCACATATAAGTCAGATATGTTGTTTCTGAATACCAAAAGGAGACAAACTCTTAACATAATGCAGTCGTTAAACCCAAATAAAAGAGCTCGACATGACATGGAGCTGGTATTGACATCGTTAGCAAATATGATTACCGGTACTGACCTGCGGATGTTTCTCTTCTTTCAGGGTGTGGAGGGCCTAGCTATGACTTTACCTATTATCGTCATCATTAGAGTAGGAGGATGCTCGTAAAAATACAATAATATAACACAGTGCCATATCATTGCACTCAGCACCCTTTAAAGCCCTTCGACGACTAAATGACGTCACCACAATAACAACGTTGAAAGCATACGCTTAGCTTTTAAATAACCAGATAGCATAATCCCTATTTAAGAACAATTAAAACACTGAGGAAACACGAGGATGTCCCTTTAAATGAATACAAGGATATGTTTACAAGGAAGTAAAGCACGGCCATGCTGCATCATCATCATCAACAACATCAAGCATTGTTTGTATCGAGCACGCAGTTTTAAAAACAGTGACGTCATTCGGCAGCCTGCAATAAATCCTGAAATGGCCTGAAAATGAAGAGTAAACATGCTATTATCATTTACCTGCCACAGTGCCGGATGTTGCGCCTATTTTATCCATAGTTGCAAGAGAAAGGGCCACCAATCACAAGGCTACAAGCTGCAGTGACTCCGCTATGCAGCGCAGGTGTCCGTTTTCATTGACGAGGGAAGGATGAAACAACCTCAGCATGCAGCTAAATAGTCCAAATGAAGGTCATTGTGAGAGCTTTAAAATGAGGAGCTGAGTGTGGATGCAGGAGAGAGATGCTGAGATGACATCATTAGCAAGCATGCACTCACTGCATGACGCAGCTGGCAATGGGGAGTGTCTCTTCGGAAACATTCTAATTTATATACTGTACATGTTTGACTTTTATAGGCGACTTGTGTTGCACATTTCACATTAATTTAATTAAAGAAAATTTCTGTAATTATAGGAAAAAACAACAAAATGTTTTGCTCATTTAAGTGCATGCACCATGTGTTTATCTGGAAATAAATCTTGATATGAGATATTTTATTGCAGGAAGATAAAGCCAAACCTTTCATAAAAAATGTAGTGTATCGTTGACATGTTATTTTATCTTTTTGTTGTACCACATTTAGCCACCAAAAAAGAGATGGCAGCAGACTACCTTCCGGAATAGTCATAGAAGAAGAAGAATAGGTCGAACCGGAAGTAGTCTATCAGAAGGACGTAGTGGTGTGGGGAAGTAGCGAGCTAACTCAGCTAAAATGCTGTCAGTTTTATCTAATGTGCTGAGGACGTGTGCACAGAAAAATGTAAGTATTTTTATATTATGGTCGTTTTAATGTAATGTCCTGCAACAACCTCCATCCCAAGCTCTGGATAGCCACACATAAAGTAAAACTGTCAACGATCTTCTGACCTTGTAGGTCCGAACAGTGGCTTATTCGCTAGCACAGCTGGCTTCAAGCGTTTTCAGCTACATTGTTTTGCTCGGAGGAAATATGAATCACCTTATAATTGGTCGTCTCAATGTTCCTAATTTTACCATTTTCATTGTTAATTTTCCTTGTCGTTTTTACGGCGCGGATTCCCTAGCAGAAGACACAGCATATACTGTAATACTTACCGTTATGATAACGAACTGGCTTAATAGGGAACTTCACCTGTACCAAGTGTGTCCAAAATGTAACTTACAGCTACTAAGGATTGAGGTATACAAAATAAAAGCAATCAGTCTTATTTTCTTCTTTATTTTTGCACAGAAAGTTGGAGGTTCAGAAATAACACTGATTAAGAATGCACGTGAATTTAATTGTGTTTTTTCAAGGGTGAAAAAGTGCATGGATTTGGATTAAATTGCTTGAAATTATGACAGTTATTTTCACAGACGGAGTAGTTGGCTTGTTAAATGGAAAACCAATAATACATATGGGCATAAGATTAACATTAAACATGTTTTCTTATGACTTTTTAAAAAACGTACGTTAAGCATTGTATGTCTTCACCAAGGGTGCTGCCGTGGTCGTGTCAGCAAGGACGTATGCTGACTTCACAACCCAGGCTACGTTTGAGATAAAGGTTGGTTTCAATCAACACTCTTCTGGTCGATGCACATGACAATTTGGGACTATAATGAACATGTATTTTTCCCTCTTAGCAATGTGATACGTTCAAGCTGGATGAGGCCCCAGCCACTCAGGTGGTGATGACTCGTGATGAGGGTCTTCAGTACTATCGGACAATGCAGACAATGAGGCGAATGGAGCTTAAGGCAGATCAGCTGTATAAGCAGAAGATCATCAGAGGTTTCTGCCATTTGTATGACGGCCAGGTAATCATCTCCTTTTTATTCACACTTGGAGTTGTCAGCATTACAGTTTTTTTCCTCCTCCACAGGAAGCTTGTGCTGTTGGTATTGAAGCAGCAATTAATTTGTCAGACCACCTGATCACTGCGTACCGTGCCCACGGCTACACTTTCACCAGGGGAGGGACTGTAAAGGAAATCATGGCGGAGCTCACTGGTGAGGCGACAATTGCTAAATTGTGTAAAATTGAATGCAAAAAAAAACAAAACAAAGCCTGAAACATTCTTCTTCTTCTGACCCCCTTGTGTTTGAGCTTCAATACTGAACTTTTCTACACATTTTAAACCACTCTGTTGATGTTTTAGTGCTTTCAGTAATTTCAAACGCTCTTAGAAGTTTAATATAGGTTTTAACAGTACTTCAGCACTTGTTGGTAGCTTTTAAATTTGGTCAAAAGTTGAATGAAACTCTTGAATATCTTCTGAGGCTGATTTTATGATTTAGACTTTCTTTATTTTCACATTGTTTCCTGTCATCTTCTCTATTTTATGTGCAGGTAGAAGAAGTGGCATTGCAAAGGGCAAAGGAGGGTCCATGCATATGTACTGTAAAAATTTCTATGGGGGAAACGGCATTGTTGGAGCCCAGGTATTTGTCTGAAATGTTTACTCTGTGGTTGAAAAGACACAGTTTGTCATTGGTTTGTAAGCAGGGATTGTCATGTTGTGTTTATACAGTTGCATTAGTGATGGCAGAAAGATATACAGTATAGACTAAAATCTATTGACATTGGGGGTGAGATTAAAACATGATAATATTTCTCATGCAGAAAAACCTGTCTTGCGATAATTAATTAATTAATCACATGATAAATGAAAATGAACTTGTAAATTTTACCGGCCTCTGTCTGTTTTGCTCGTCTTTTGAGCACTTAACAGGCAGAAAGAAGGTTCACTAGGTGGAAGGATGTCCCTATCTGATCTGCTGAGCCACTGTATTTTGAGGATCGGATAATATCGGCTTTCGCCACAAGATCGGCCCGATCTTAAAAATATAATATATAATGTCATATATTCTAAATCCCACCACAAATTGATCTATAACTATGTTAAATGATTAGTCCTACCCTAAAGGTATTTTGCACACCCATTTTTTCCAATTTTATCCTTTATTGGAGGGACTTTTTTTTATTGGATGTATCTTATTGGATTAGGGATCTGACTTACTAAGGTTTGTTACAAAAGCCCAGCAATATTATTGTTCATGTTGTGTAACAAAAAAGGAAATTCAGCAGTTCTTCGGTTTTTAATGCTTTGAGCTGTTTTCATAACCATATTCAATTACACAAATTCATGTTTGTAACAAAAGCTTACTATTTATATAAAAAAAAAAAAAAAGGACTGGATTGGATCGGGAAGACTGTTAAAAAATAAAAAATTGGATCCGATCAAAAGCCAAAAAAATGTGGATCGGGACATCCCTACTCTGTGGCTGCGCATTAGTTCAGCACATAGATGCTTCAGAGAAACATGGCGTTGGCCCTCTTGTCAGTCATGCAGTCGCTTTGTCTCTGTGGGGGGAGGGAGGGCCGCTATCATACACACACACACACACACACACACACACAGAGTGCAGCAAGTAAGCTTTGTGACGAGCAATGCAAAGTAGCATCGTAGAAACAAGGAGGGGGAAAAGATGATTGCAAAGCCAAATGCCACAGGCCCCATGTGGGAATATTCCGGCTTCAAACTGAATGGGCAAGGTGAGCCCATCAACATGGATGAGCCGATATGCGGAGTTTGTTTGCAAGTGGTGGCAACAAAAAGGCAACACAACAAACTCACCCACCTCAAACATATCATGCATCCATGTCACAAACGCCAATTCCTCAACATTACAGCAGTGAAAGATGACATATTAAAGTACATATTTTATTATTATGATATTTTATTTTTGGTACTATATGTTATCATAGCATTTTTGGTTTATTTGGTGTGAAAAATTGTTGACAATAATAATGTTTAGTGCCGGAACAATAAACATTTAAAAATGCACTTGCATGTTTTGTGACTCAATTAAGTAAAAACGTTTTTTTGTCCAATCGTGTATTTTTACAATGTAATTTTGTTCAAATTAAAGTTAAAATCTTGCCTCATCTCGTTCTCTAGTACACCTAGTCTTGTGTATTGTCTTGTCTCTTGAGCTGGATGTCTTGTGACACCCCTCATTGACATTATAATGTATGTTCTTGTTAGAGCACCTTTCTTGTGTTCATATATGATTTCTCCTCAGGTTCCATTGGGTGCTGGTGTGGCTCTTGCTTGCAACTATATGGGCAACAATGAGTTGTGTGTCTGTTTGTATGGTGACGGTGCTGCTAACCAGGTAAGCTGTTGTAGTCTTAGTTACAGTTAGCTTAGTTAGTTACAGCCAAACCTCGGTTTTAGTACGTCACAGTTTTTGTGTAATTAGTGTGTTTTTTTTTTTTATTGTTGTTATTTTTGCTAAAATTTATTTTTGTTTTCACACACTGCCTGAGGTTCCGTACAGGATTGCATATAACAAACTAGTCAGTTTGGCCTGTACTGTATCGTTCTGAGAAGCTGAGTGTCCAAACAAAGAACCCTATGTGTTGCTGCCTCACTGTCCATGCATTTTTTATTGAGTTCGACTGTTAAACAACCCACAATGGGGCCAAAGAAAGTGGCAGGTGCCAGCAATTTCACAAAGAAGGTGAGAAACGCTATTGAATTCTATATCGCCAGGATGTCCGGGAAGTCTACATCAATATGTCCCATCCATCCATCATTTAGTAATTGTTGCACGTTTTTTCTGCGTGTGAAACTTGTTCCAGACACCCAAAAATATTAAAATATATAAATTTATCTATACATAATTTTATAAAGTGTAAATAAAATTATCTATAAAATATAATTTAAACATACATTTTATAGGTAATTATCTATGAAATGTATTTTTTATTCATATTTTTGAGTGTCTGGAACAGATAAATAGAATTTACATTTTTTCCAACCGTTGGAACAAATGAACGAAAACCAACATAGCACTGTAGTTTTCTTTATTCCATGTACACCACTGCTTTTTACACCTTAGCAACATCGTTCTGTACTCCATAGGGTCAAATCTTTGAGACGTACAACATGGCTGCACTTTGGAAGCTGCCTGTCATCTTCGTCTGTGAGAACAACAGGTACGGCATGGGCACGTCAGTGGAGCGGGCAGCCGCCAGTACGGACTACTTCAAGAGAGGAGAGTTCATTCCTGGTCTCAGGGTACAGCTCTTTCTCATCTCCAGTACCAGCTTTCGCAGCTAGAACATTTTGCCCCACAATAGCAGTGTCTTCTTGACAAAAAATCTTTTGGTTTCCAGGTGGATGGGATGGATGTTCTCTGTGTTCGGGAAGCAACACGCTTTGCAGCTGATATGTGCCGATCTGGCAAGGTATGTTTAAAACACATTGAAATATACGAACCTGACGATGTTGTTATTTTTATAGCTGACTTATTTTGTTGGCCTCATTTTGTTTAGGGTCCTGTTCTGATGGAACTTCAGACGTACCGCTATCACGGTCACAGTATGAGTGATCCTGGTGTCAGGTAAAGGTCATGCTGGCGTTACTTTGCCCACACTCTTGTATTAGACATAAATACCGTTAATTTTTTTTCTTTTTAACTGTGGCATAGTAAGCCTCCCCCCAACACAACTACAATATTCAGCATATTTTGTAATGTTTTCTGCTCAGCCCAGACTCTGTTTACTCTCACAGTAGGAAGTAAAAAACAATACATTTTGTTTTTAACATCACTGATGTTAGCTTAACAGGTTAGAATTTTTTTTTCTTTATATCTGGCTGCTGCGCCTCCCCTGAAGTCTTCTGCCGCCTCTCAGGGGAGGCTCACGTGACACTTATTACTACAGGGTGGGCCAAAAATATTGTGTAAGTGTAATATACAGGGTGGGCCAAAGTAGGGTTACAGTTACTTCATTGTTAAGGTGAAAGAGATAATGAAGTAACTGTAACCCTACTTTGGCCCACCTTGTATATTACGCTTACCGGTACACAAAATTAAACTTAACCATCTAAATTGTGGACCATAGTATTTATAACTTTCACAACAGTTTAAAAACTCATTGGCAGGCCTTTGTGAATTTTTTAAGTCTGATTTTTTTTTTCTTGTGTGGTGCTTTTAGTGTCAGCCCTTGTTCAATAACTGATTTTCTGTCCTATCACTCAGTGTAGGAGCTTAAGCTCAGCGGGTTTAAAAAAAAACTAAAACTAAAATTCACAAGCTGCTGCACCTCTCCTGAGGTCCCTTGTGCACGTCACGCTTTGAAGAGTGCTGTTCTCAAGCATCCTGACGACGTCCAGCAATTTTTGCCCTCACAGCTACCGCACACGCGAGGAGATCCAGGAAGTGCGCAGCAAGAGCGACCCTATCTCCTTGCTGAAGGACCGCATGCTGAGCAACAACATGGCCAGTGTGGAGGAGCTCAAGGTAGTAATACATTTTGTAGTACTGCAAGGTTGTTGATAGGGATGAGCAAGTACACCACTATCTGTATGTGTATCTGTTCACCTATCTAAATTATCTGCATCGGTACTTGTGGGGGGGCATAAATAGGAACTGGGTGCGGTTTAACCAGAAATGGGTGGGGCTTAAATCTGTACATTATTTTAAGTCTGAAATTGACATGGATTGATCAGGAGTTGCTATATTTATTGTTTATTATTCAGCTATATGTGTAATGTGTATGTGTGTAAGTCATCTTTAAAACTTTATTGTTTTATTGTTTTTTTTAATGATCTGTGTGAAGTTGGTGATTTATGCGAACATCCACCGATGGCAAAGAGGGAAATGATCTGTCAGCCTTGTTCACTGTATTTTTCCTCAAAAGAACCGCATTCATGTACTACGAGCAAATTTTTCCAACTGACTTTATATCGCCAGCCAAATTATAAGCAAGCAGACGGAAAAAAAAAGTGTATACAGCTGTCTTGTGAACTGCACAGCGTACGTTATGAAACAGGTTTAAGATTGCAACGTGCATACTGCAACGCATTGAGAGGGGTGTAATATTTTACCACGCTTGTGTATGTAATGTTTGATGCAGCTCTTGTGCAGGTGTACCTAATGTTGTGGCCCGTCAATGCAGGTTACTGTTACCACTGGCTGTGTACTGTCAACTGAAAATGAACAAAATTCTTATTGTATGCAGCACGCCTGTCTTATGATGACTTCATGCAATAAGACAAAAATACATTTCAAGGGGTCATGCTACCCCAATTGAGTTGCATAAGTGACGCAACACAAGCCTGCAACACAAAAATGAATTATCCGTAAAGGATACTCGTTTAATAACCAGCATCCGGCTCATCCCTTATTGTTGACATGTTGTGCTCTATAATTCACGAGTCAACTTTTGGGTTGTGTCCGTAGGAGATCGACGTTGAGGTGAGGAAGGAAATAGAAGATGCTGCTCAGTTTGCCACCACAGATCCTGAACCACCACTGGAAGAACTGTGCGACCATATCTTTCACAATAATCCCCCACTGGAGGTGCGCGGCACCAACCCATGGACCAAGCTGAAGTCTCTTAGTTAAATTATTCTCATCACCTCATCCACTCCAATATAAAATAACTTTGCAGCCCTAATGTAAACTTTGTCAAATATCCATTAAGTTAATTCAACTTGAGACCCGCAGCAAATGTCAGCAAGTTGCTTTTAATTCAACCGTATTATGTCAAACGCACCCCTACAGTAAACCTTTTTTAAGAGGCTTTTTCTATTCATGTGCCATCTTCCTTATGATATTTTCTTAAGGTTGAATGCTACATATTTTTCAATCTAGTTTTCAGATGTTACATTCGATACTGTATTTGGGGGGAAAAAAGTAGGCTTCTGTTTAAATGAAGCACTTCGGATACAGTTAAGTTCTCAGTCTATGCCATGAAAAGCAACAGCAGCCCATTGTTTTTTTTATTGCATATGTCATTGATTCAAAGCAAAAAGTTAATACCTTCAGCAAATGAAACTGAGCTATGCCTGGAATGTGTTTTTCCAAATACGACGTACACGAGTAATGCACTCCCAAGCAAATGACTCTTAAGATTCCCTCATGTATGTAAAGCGTGTTAACCCTTCAGGTGTTCTTTTTCACATTTGCTGAAGGATCCGATGTTGACAATTAGCCAGGTATATTTCGGCAGTGAACTATACATTACACACACTGTTTGACAGTCAACACATTCATGTCATCTTTTCTCCATAATGTAACAAAGATCTTAAACAAAAAATATTTTGCAATTAATGCTGATTGTGCCACTGTTGTCTGTTACATCGAGGGAATGATGATTATTCAAACTTTGGTCTTATGTGTGCATCATGTATTAAAAACCTATCAGAGATCCTCCTTTTTAAGATTTATTTATTTTTTTGGTCGACTTGGTTAATCTGTTTTACATAAATGAGAAATATGAGTTGCTAAAGTGAGCGGGTTAAAGGCTGTAAACATTAAAAACTGGTTGGTTAGCTTTTTTGGCTTTACTTAACCATGTCCTAAGAGGGTGTGGTCCTTAAATTTGCAACTACAGGTAGTTAGACGAGAGACGATGTGATGAGCATGAAGGTCCCAGACTAGATGAAAGTTACTGTGCATGACTTTGGACATACTGGCTCTGTGACTGTTTCAGCATGTTGTATTTACCAGCATCATCTAAAATACTGAGGGCATCTATCCACTGTCATGTAAGTCGTCATACTCTTCATTTTCAGCATTGAATCAACTTTGTTGTACTTACGTTGTTTGCAGAGGAAGATGGGAAGTCAAACTTACAACTACATTATACTGTATCTGATTTCTATCATTGCTGCTTATTCACTTACTATTTACGTCAGTGTTGTCACAGTAATAATAGCGTTAATAACTGTAACTAGGGGTGCTCTGAGCAGGGTTTTATGCAGCCAATACTGAGCATGCAAGAGTGAGATCAGCCGATACCGATCACATGGATTAACTGTACATTTTTCAATTTATGATGAGCATTACTGTATTGGCCAGGGTCGCCGTTAGACAATTCCAAGGACCCCTGGCATATACGTAATTATTAAAAAAAATAAAAGTTTTGTTTTTTTGCCTTTATTTTTGTGAAATGAATTTTGTGCTCTTTGACACACAAACCAGAATTTAATGGAGTAATAAGAATTGTTCAATAATTTATTTTTTATTTCAAGATTACAAAATTAGCAGAATAAAAATAAATATAGAAATATGTCCCATGTGACTTAAAACTGAATAAATTCGGTGTCCAGCTTGCAGGGGTCTCCAATATCACTATTAAAGCTGTCAGTATTTGTATTTGTGTTTTATTTATGACTGGCGACATTTAAATTGTACACTACTTTATTTATTTTTGTTCAGTGACTCTTAAAAAAGCACCCCATGAACGTGATATCCACTTCCCTCCGGTACAAAAACAAGCTCAGAACTTTAAAAAAAAAAAAAAAACAAGATGTCGCTGTGGTAAAAAGTCACATTTGTATTTCGAAGACAAGAAGCTAGGCCAGGGGTGGGTAAAGATTTCGGGCCCTGGGGCCACACTGACTTTTAAAATTTGACATACGGGCCGGGTCAGCACAAGATACAATTCATATAAAAAAAACTGCCTTTGTTAACAGTACATATGAAACAAACAGAAAAAGCATTAAAGTATTAACATACATTTGCTTCGAAAATAAAAGCAGCTTGGTTTTGAAGGCTCTGACGTTTGCTTGCATTTCATGCACAAACTGTTTTTTCCCTCGTAGCTTCACATTCAGCTCGTTCATGTGTGCCAGTATGTCCACAGTAAAAGCTAAATCACAAAGCCAAACTGTGTCATTCAGCTCAGGAAATTTGTCAGCATTCTCTTTTTGGAGAAAAAATCTCTCTTTTGTAGAGCTCCAAAACCCAAATCATCTCCCGTTTGAGCTCCCACACACGTTGACATACTTTCCCCAAACTTCACCAGCGGACATTAGAATGGTAAAGTAAGTCCGTGTGATCCGCGTCAGTTTCTTCAAGAAAATGAATAAACCGACGATGGTGAAGTCCCCTCGCTCGAATAAAGTTAACGAGTTTCACAACCGACTTCACTATGTGGTCAAGCTGCAACACGGATTTACACAGCGCTTCCTGGTGAATTATGCAGTGTAGAAAAATGACCTCCTGCTCAGGGTTGTCCTCTTTCACCCTGTCCTGAATTCTCTTGAGCATCCCGACGTTTTTTCCTGTCAGATTTGCCGATCCATCTGTGGTAACGTTGGCGAGCGTACTCCAAGGTAACTTGTGCCTCTGTATGAGTGCTGACACGCTGTTAAATAAATACTCTCCCCGTGTTTTTCCTTTCAGGGATTCCATATCCAAAAACTACTCCGTTATCTCAAAATTCTGATTGATCCCTTTTGTATTTAGCTTGCTAGTTAAGTGTTCATCAATTACTTCAATACAGCGAGTCACTGACCTGCGTGATAAGCTATTTTTTTCTAATTTGTTCTTGCTCTCAGGACATAAAATACTTGCTGTCTCTACCATGCACTCTTTTAGAAACTCCCCTTCGGAGAAAGGCTTGCTGGCTTTTGCTAGTTTGAATGCCAGTAAATAACTTGTCTTCGTGCTTTCTTCTTGTATGGAAGTTGCTCGAATACAGGTGTTTTGCTGAGCCTGCAAGCATGCTTCGTGGAAAAGTGACGGCTGATGTTGTATTCTTTTAAAACCGCAATGGTTTCTTGGCAAATAAGACATACAGCCTTGGACCGGACTTCAGTAAAAACGTGTTTAGGCGTCCATTCTTTCCCAGCACTTACTGTCAACTTTTCTTTTCTTTGACATTGTTGCAGATGGGTTCTGATCTGACCAGTAGAAGAAGAGCGGTAATTGGAAATGGCTCTCTCAAGTCACTGCGCCTACGGCGCCACCTGGTGTTGAAATGTTGTCATTACAAGTCAAAATGAAATGAATGCAATCATTCACATCAAACCTTAATTCTGTACAATCTTCGGCGGGCCGGATTAAAAAGAACGGGCCGGATCTGGCCTGCGGGCCGTAGTTTGCCCACCTCTGAGCTAGGTGGATCACTCTAGCTAGCTCGCTCGCAGGCTGCTGCCAGTGACAGTGAGGCAACGCATGTAAAGACAGATGCAAGAAAAGTCGAACACAAGTAGGTTTGACAAGGGAGTGATCAAACACGCTGGCATCGATTGGCGTAGCCTGGTTCAAGCTGTCAAACTGAGTCCATTGATGTTTTACAGACTAGTGTTGATTCTTGCGCCAATCCGGGACAAAGTGCAGAACTTGTCTGCTCAGTATGGGTGTTGGGAACCTTACGTAACACTGCAGACATGCATTCATGTCATGTTTGTGTTGTCATGATATGAACACTCATGTCGCCGCCGCACGACGATCGTTATTTTGTGATTTGTGCCGATCACATGTTTGATCGGAACATCCCTACTTGTAACACTAAAGTACGTCAAGGAAATGAATAAATTCAGGAGAATGACGCTAATCTTTATTAATACATCACAACATATAGTAATCTCCAGATGCTGTGTAAATGGGATGAGAAAAGGAACAGATTAGGGGTTAGCGAGTACACCACTAGCTGTATCTGTATCTGTTCACCCAGCTATCAATCGTACTCTGAGTGGGCGGGCCATAAACAGGAAATGGGCGTGGTTTAAAAGGAAAAGGGTGGGGTTTAAATCTGTTCATTATTTTAAGCCTGAAATTGACATGGATTGATCAGAAGTTGCTATATATATTGTTTATTATTCAGCTATATGTGTACTGTGCATGTGTGTAAGTGATCTTTAGGACTTTATTATTAATTATTTTTTTAATGATCTGTGCGAAGTTGGTGATTCATGCAAACATCCACTGATGGCAAAGAGGAACATAATCCGTCAGCCTTGTTCACTGTATTTTTCCTCAAAAGCAACGCGTTCAGTACTACAAGCAAAGTTATCCAACTGACTTCATATCGCCAGCCAAATTATATGCAAGCAGACGAGAAAAAACCCCGCGGTGACTGACGCACGAGCCGTATCTTGTCAAATGCACCGCGTACGTTTAAGATTGCAAGGTGCATACTGCAACGCATTGAAAGGGGTGTAATATTTTACCACACTTACGTATGTAATGTAGTATGATAGCCATACAGGCAGAATGTTTGCTGCAGCTCTTGTGCAGGTGTACCTAATGTTGTGGCCAGTCAATGGCCGTTTTTTTTTACCTTGAAGTGTATTTTTGTCTTATTGCATGAAGTCATCATAAAACAGGCGTGCTACCTACAATATAAGAATTTTGTTCATTTTCAGTAGGCAGTACACAGACAGTGGTAATAGTAACCTGCATGGACTGACCACAACAGTAACCTGTGCAGGTGAATGACAATAAACCACAACCACTTACGGTTTATACCCCGCCCACTCCGAGCACAGGTACGGATAATTTATATGGGTGAACAGATACAGATACAGATAGTGGTGAACTCACTCATCCCTACTGTTTGGCCTTTTGAGTTTATACAGCGTGAAAGAATCATAATACAACACGATATAAGGATAATTGTTTCCTCCTTTAGGGTGCAGCAGTATTCAGCTCAGCATGTTTCGCAACCAAGGCAGCCATTGATTTAAAGGTAAAAACCCCGTCTCGCTCTCTTATTCAAGGGGAGGGGCATATTATGCAAATGTCACTTTTCATTGCTTCTATACACATACTGTATGTGGGTGTGCCTGCCCAACCATGAAGTAATTACACATGCAATTACATGTAATTACACATGCATGTAATTTTAATGTTAGCTGCGTAGTGAGTGTCCCCCACTCATGACTTGGAAGTTCCCTTTTCAAAGATCTGCCATTTTCTTATCTTGCAAGCGACCAAACAGAACCACTATCATGCAGTTCTGTTGGATGCAGAGACTCATCTTGTCTGACTGCTACTGCTGAAAAGTGTGGCTGGAGAGCAATGGCACATTTATATGAGACAAAACAGCAGGGCCATTTAGAGAGGATTTTAAACGTGCTCTGGGGTATTTTGACCCAAGTATGTCGCTGACATGTTATCAAGACACCTAGGAACTGTTGTAATCGGTGAAAAAAATGCAGAAAATGTTTCCTTTTAATAAATAAAATCTCTTTTTCTGTAGAAATGTGATGTCCATCTGTTGGATGAGGCCCCTGCCACTCATGTGCTTCTGGCTCGTGATGATGCTCTGCAGTACTACCACAACATGCTGACAATTAGGTGTTTAGAGCTCAAGGCAGAAAAACTCTATAACCAGAACATCATCACTGGGGCATGCCACTTGTACGCTGGCCAGGTGTGCTAAACAAAAATGCACAAACTTCTCTCTGAAGGTAAACCTACAGACATACCTTTGCTTCTTTCAAACAGGAAGCATGTGCAGTTGGTATAGAAGCAGCAATTAACACGACTGATCGCCTCATCACTGCGTATCGTTCCCACGGCTTCACGTTCACCAGGGGCGGCTCGCTGAGGGAAATTATGGCTGAGCTTGCAGGTAAGATAGGTTTTCAACATATTACTGCGTGCATATTATCAGATTTGGGTTAAAGCACTTGTCACTGCTCGCTTTTTGCACTTGTTCAGGTCGCAGAACGGGAATTTCAAAAGGCAGAGGAGGATCCATGCATATGTTCACAAAAACCTTCCATGGTGGTCATGGTATTGTTGGATCACAGGTAATTAATTACTGCTGTCTGTTAATTGTAAAATTAAGTACAAATTGCTGTTATCTCAGAAATGGAGTGAGATTGTTGCATCAAGCCGATGCCAAAGACAATGGAATTGAGGACTGCAATACATCCAAACATTTATCCATACCTCACAAAGGTCACAGGTATGCTGGAGCCTATCCCAGCTGACTTAGGGTGAGAGGCTGGGTACACCCTAAACTGGTTGCCAGCCAATAGGGCACACACACACACACACACACATATATATATGTGTATATATATATATATGTATGTATATATATATATATATGTATATGTATATGTAATCTGGGAGGAAATCAGAGTACTCGGAGAAAACCAACGCACACACGAGGAGAACATGCAAATTCCACACAGAGATGCCTAAACGAAGATAGGAACCCAGACCGACATCATAACATATAACAATTCCCAGATACAATGCAAATATGCCCCCTAATGGTTGTGAGCAGTAGAAAGGCATGAAATCAGAGCAATCTGACTTTTTCACTGCGCTGTAACTACTCTGCTACTCACTATTGATGCTTTTCCACTGGGAAAAGCACCTACTGCTGTACAAGCACCAACTACGAGGTACTATTTGTGTCCCACCTTGTGTGTGTCGTATAGCGATGTAATTTATCTAATTGAGTATTGTGTAAAACTAAGACAGGAACATCAAATTAAAAACACAAAGTGAATACAGACCCACCATCCACCACTATCAGCTTGGAGTTTGTTTTTCAGAGAGACGATTTTCGCGCCGCTGCTTGATGTGTGTGCTAACAGGCAGTGTGCTAGCATGAAGTAACTTGAAGCTGTGCACACAACAAATATACACATTAGCACTCAATAACGTCATCAAATTTTACCTCTATGCAGTCCCACAGAGTAGCAGCATTTGGGAGCAAATATGAAATTAAAAAACCCCCGATAAAAATGCAGTATAGTTGACAATCTGTGAGTGGGAGAAGTGCTCGCGCACGTACAGTGGTGCGTTCAAGGACTGTCAAACAAAGTGGGACATTCGCAACAAACAACATAAACATGCAAAAACTTCAAACTATATTATTTTTTTAATTAAATAATGGCCCATATTTCCTAAATTTACATGCATTTACCGGTACTTAAAATTGTATTTTGTTATTTACAAAAGTATTTCTTTTGTATGTGTATTTTTCTATTATTGTGCCTGAAAGGTTTCCTCAGCCCAGTTTGACCCCGCCCACGGACCGGTAGTGGGCTCCGGCCCGGTGGTTGGCGACCCCTGTACTACTGTATTACTGTATAGCAATGATAAAAAATTCTGCCTAATAAAAAATAAAATAATACATTCTGTCTGATAATAATGAACTGCAGCAAACTAAACTAAGACCTGTTTCTGCTGTGCAGCTGTCACAGATCATTTAGTACAGGTTGACCGCATCTCATGGACTCTCCTCAGGTTCCCCTTGGTGCTGGTCTAGCGCTTGCTTGCAAGTACCAGAACACAGATGACCTGAGTGTTTGTGTCTATGGTGATGGTGCAGCCAACCAGGTACTCTAAATACGTACACAGGCATCTTGTTTGTATAAGTTACAAGTCTCCAGTAAGTACATCCTTCGCTTTACAGCATCCATTTTATTACATCTCCTCAACTGACAAAGAAATTAAGTGTGGATATAACTTATAGAGTAGTCAGTGTGCAGCTTGTACAGCAGTATAGATTTACCATCCTCTGAAAATAATCACCACACAGCCATTGTCTAAATAGCTGGGAATATGTCCAAATTATGTGACTGGTGTCAATAGTGGGAGCACCAGTCATCTGGCACTGCCTTAATCCTCTTGGGTATGGAATTCACCAGAACTGAGACTGTAACTCCTCCATGATGACATCACTGGTGGAGATGGTGGATGTAAAGACACCTTGCGCTCTTCCACCTTCTGCTTGACAATGCCACTACAGGTGCTCAATTGAGGTTCAGGTCTGGAGGAGACATACTTGGCCACTCCATCACCTTCAGCTTCCTGAGCAGGGCACTTGTCATCTTGGAGGTGTGTTTGGGCTCCTTATCATGATGGAAAACTGGCATTCGGCCCAGTTTTCCAAGGGAGGGGATCATGCCCTGCTTCAGAATGTCACAATAGCACCGCTCCCCAGTTCTGGCAGCACTCATGCAGCCCCAGACCATGACACTGTCACCACCATGCTTGACTGCAGGAAAGACAGTTATCCTGCTACTCACTTGTGTTGCCAACTATTTAGACAATAATGGCTGCCTATTGACTTGTTTTTGTTTATAAATTTAAAGTATAGCCGAGGGTTGTACTCACTTTTGTGAGATACTGTATTGTCTTTCCTCTTGGCATACAACCTGACCGCCTGTTGTCCACAGGGACAGGTGGCTGAAACCATGAACATGGCAGCTATTTGGAAGCTGCCCGTCATTTTTGTCTGCGAGAATAACAAGTACGCCAAAGGTACTTCAGTGAACCGATGTACTATAAACACCAACTTCTACAAGAGAGGGGATGTCATTCCTGGTCTAAGGGTAGAGTTCCTAAACCCTGTGGAATTTCTACATGGAACTACATGGGGCAGACACACATCCTTGGCATATTAGTAGTTTACAGTGGAACCCCTAAGCTTGAAGCTTGAACTAATTAGTCGATTAATTGTCAATAAATTGTTTGTTTAGCATCCTCATAATTGTGTGGGACTGATTGTTCATTAATCATTGCTTAATTTAGGCAAAATGGAGTGCATTCGGCTGCAACCTGCACAAGCGCTGTTGATTCAGTCTCAAATATTTTGTGGCCTGAAGAAGAACGGCATGACCTTTAAGACAGTGTTTGTGCAATCATTTTAATCTATTGGTATAAGTCAAAAGTTCAATTGAAATATAGTTAGGTTTTACATTTTTAGCAGTCATACAAGCATAAAAAGACGCAAACCGGTGTTAATGTTAAAGTGCTCATGACACAAAAGGCATGTTAGTCATATTTTTGCCATGAAAAATAACATTAAAAGACATATTTCATGGGTTAGATGTGTGCTCGAAAGTTAACATATTTACCCTTTCTTGGACTTTTTGTGGGAAACGAAACGAGTCTCCGGAAGGACACTGGAGCAGAAGGAGGAATTGACGTTTCCGGGAGAGCCCTCCCTCCCACAACTACCCATGGAACATTTTTTGTTGATTTTCTGTTGTTGTTATATATTGTTTTAATATTACACCTGCTCGTTGTGCACCAGGCTTTTGTTCGAACACTCGAGCAGACAAAGTAAGCCTGTTCACATTTCCAACAGACGCCATTTGCTGCGTCAGATTCTTCAGTATTGTGTACGACACATTTCGATGACAGTTGTTTTGATAATGTGCCTCAGATAAAGTAAAGTTAGATACTGGATGTGTATTACCAGAGAGTGCCACTACCATCAGCTGTTCTATGTTTCTTTGAGCCAGATGGGGGAAAACACAAGCACTGACCCAGAGGGAAGTAAACAAAAAGTCAAAAACCCGTAGAAAAGCATGCCCAGTTGTCAGTAATTAAATCCACATTTTTTTCTACTACTACGTATAGTCTACGAATCTTAGAATAATATAGGTTTTCATGCCAAATTTCAAGGCTAGCTAAACAGCGACTGCCACAGTGCTCACTCTTCCTGTACCGCTCAGTCCATCTGTCGATGTTAGTAAGTAAATCCACATTTTTTCTACTAGATATTTCTAAGAATCTTAGAATAATAATATGGGTTTATGCCAAATTTCAAGGCTAACTGAACAGTGATCGCTGCTCACTCATCTTTTGATCCTACAGTCCATCTATGTGTCAATTGCTGTCGGTCAAACGCCGATTTTTTTTGTGTGTGTTATATCATACTTATCACAACACAATATCAGTGAATGTTATTCTGTTATTCTTGTGAATATTTCTCTTTCTTCACTTTGCTGTGCATCCATGGCTGTGATTTGTTGAGTCTGGTTGCCGGAAAGTGTCCTCGACGTGACTGTTCTGTCGAATTTGGTATTCATCAAAGAATATGGCAATTCTTATGACAATGATGATGCTGGCATGACAACTATTGTGGCTCCTAAGTTCCAACTGTATTTAGCCTTGAGTAAAAATTTGATTCTATTCCTCTTCGATTCACGGTTATCAACCTAATCCGACAAGCTCCTGTAAATAGTTCAAGTGTGAAATAAAACTCAAGAAAATCTACTGGAGGTGGGTTGATTAAGAATCCTCGACGATCTTCTCAGCCTTTTCAAGTGCAGGCTGGCTTTAGTCCAAAAGAACTTGACCGTGACGTCACAGACGAGGTGGCTGCGGTTCAGGAAACTCTCTGCAGGGTATATAATAAACACAGCTTCATTTTAACTTTGTATTTTATGGTTGTTTATTGGCGGATGACAGCAGTATGGCAAAAACGTTGTATTAAATGAGTACTTTTATTTTGTTATTGCTTTTTCAAAAAATGTTTGGTGTCATGAGCACTTTAAAACAATACACTCCAAACCCATAAGGCAAGTTTTTCTTAAGTTTTTTTAAATCTAATTCTGAATTGTATGACCTCAGGGCTTTCACTTCAGTGACTTTAGAGGTTCCACTGTTCTCTATGTGTGTGACTGACATGCTTACCTTGTGGTGACAACCTGCTTTAACTGATGAATGTGACTCCAGGTGGATGGGATGGACATCCTGTGTGTTCGGGAGGCAACCAGGTTTGCCTGTGACTACTGCAGGTCTGGGAAAGTGAGTAGTTTTGTTTTTTTGACACTGAGCTGTTATTACATGTGTCTATATATTTGAAGATGTCTTAAAATGTCTTTTTATCTGCTTATATCACAGGGCCCAATCATTATGGAGCTTCAGACATATCGCTTTTTTGGACACTTAATTGGTGATACTGAGAACAAGTAAAACTCAAATCAACTCGAAAAATATATTAGATAATAATCATAACAATAAAGGATATACAGGTAGTTAATGGAAAGCTGTGATTGTTGTAAAAGTTATGTATAATTCAAGTTTGTTCTATTTCTCATGGTCAGTTAGGGGTCAGTAACATTAAAGTGCGGCTGTTCAGTTGTCACTGTCTCCAGATATCGCTCTGGGGATGAGGTGGACGAGGTCCGCAGAAAGAGAGACCCCATCTGCGTGCTTGAGGGTCACATGGTCAGAAACAATATGGCCACCTTGGAAGAATTGAAGGTAAGTTGTTATCTTCAACACTGTGACACACAGGTTGCACAGGAAACGTGGTATGTCCCCCTCATGCAGGAGATGAATAAGAAAATTGTAAATGATGTTGAAGAAGCTGCACAATTTGCCATCCAAAGCACGGAACCCCCAGTAGAGGAGCTATGCAACTACATCTACAGCAACAACCCACCACTAGAGGTTCGTGGCATCAACCCCTGGGCCAAGCTAAAGTCCTGCAGCTAATGTGATAACATTTCCTACATGTCTACTGTGAAACAAGACCAAAACGAAATAAAACAAGTGGACCTGTGTGAGACTGTTAACATTTGCTTCAGCACCTTGCACCGGTTTATTAAAATGAGAAAATAAAATTATGATTCTGAAACCTGAGGACTAAACTTTTTTCCAGAATGTTAAATCTTGATTTATGGAGACTCTCAGAGCTGAGAAATAAATGTGCTTTTTTTTACATGAAATTAAATTCTGCAGCGAACATTGAAGCTAAATTGAGGACTAAGTATGTTTATTTGTGAAACAGTTGGAATTAGAATAAACATTCCTGGAAAAATTCAAGTTTTTTTTTCCTTGGAGAAATGGCAACCATTTTTTGTGGTTCTCTGTTTACAAAGATGTAAAGGGAGGATTTTAATCTATAAGATTTTAGAATTTGGGATTTTTTGGCAAAACTGCAAACAGCAAGCAAAGACCTGAAAAGAAAACACTCTGATGCACAAATCCAATACAGACCTGAAAAAAAGCACTTGGTAAATAAATCCAACAGCTATATCACAATGTATAATCACATTACTAAATATATTTAAAAATGGAGAACTCTCTGTCAAATTCAGTATTACTATTTTTGTAAAGGCAGAATCTGTGCAGGACGCTCATGATCGAAAGTTTTTGTCATTTTCTGACAGGTATCCACACTGTCATGATCTCTTGATGGCACGAGAGCACCACATACGGGACATTGAAAGGTGGAAGAAAGTTTTATTCTCTGATGAGAAAAAACATAACCCTGATGGTCCTGATGGCTTCTTGCATTACTGGCATGACAAGGAGAGCCCACCTGAGATGTTTTTCACACGGCATAGTGGAGGGGGCGCCATTGTGAGCTGACGTGCTTTTTCCATTGGAACAATGGCGCTTCAGGTTGTGTAGGGGCATCAAACAGCAGCTGGCTATGTGGAGATGATGCAGGGGGAATCGTCTGTGTGGTAATGACTGGGTCAACAACAGGACAACGCTGCGGTTCACAATGCCTGCCTGACAAAGGACTTCTCCCAAAGGAAAAACCTCACTCTTTTGGACCATCCCCTGAGCTAAATCCAATTGAGAACATTTGGGGATGGATGGCAAGGGAAATTTACAAAAATGGACATCCGTTCCAGACAGTGAATGCCCTCCGTGAAGCCAACATTCCCACTAGCCTCCTGGAAACACTGGCATCAAGCATGCCCAAACATTTTTTGAGGTGATTAAAAAGAATGGCACAGCTACTCATTAGTAATTTCCTTTTTGAAAATTGTATTTCTATTCTAGGGGCTTTCAGTTTTTTGAGCTATGATCTTAAACTTTTGATGAGCTGATGAACAGCCTATTCCACTTTAATGCTTGTTTGCACTAAATTGCTTACGCATTTTTTTTGTCCTACTCCCATTTTTGCTTAATGCATTTTGAAGGTCTACTCAGAAGCAACCATTCTTGATCACGAGTGGATAAAGACGATCCTGTGTCATTCGTTCCTAATTGTCCATAATGACATAATTAGCTCCAGAAGGTGGCAGTAATGCGATACAGCAGGCGCACAAAAACGGCTTCATCACTTCAAGAAGAAGAACGCGAACGTCTGAATTTTTGGCAAAAGCTTTCTGCTTTCCCACACTCGCCAGTGACTACGTGCGCTTTTTGAACGACATGATGGAGGTTTTAGTCCACCCCAGCCCGCAGAAGGAGATATTCTCTGCCGCTCTGCTGCTCGTCTTGACGCTCACGTCTGCGCAAGAAGGCGCCCAGCCGAAGAACTCTCAGTGTCACAACTACGCGGGAGGACACGTCTACCCTGGGGAGGCTTTCCGTGTGCCCGTGTCTGATCATTCCCTGCACCTCAGCAAGGCCAAAAGTGCGTCCTAACGTGGCAAGCAACTGTTTTTTCTGAATAATGCATGTTGATTGTGTTTGCACTGGTGCATCCGAAGGTACTTCCAAACCACCATGTTGCTGTCAGGGCAATAGAAGCATGTTTGTTCTATCGTACAATATCTAGCCTTAAAATGTCATGTACCTTTTTAAAGACGCGTCATGATTAGATTTTCACTGGTTAAGTTGTGTTCCTCCCCCGCCCTTCCACACATGACGGAGCCTGCTAAGTACAGTAGCACAACGGGTTGAACATCAGGAAACCACCTGGAACCCTTCAGAGAATGCGGTGCTGCAGGTGTCCTCTTCTATGAGTTGTTATATATAAAGTAACTGATTAAACTATTTTAGACAGAGAAACTACTGATGACATGTGTATTGGAAACCAGAAGATGCCCAGTGGGATACGCTGCCGTTGTCTACGGCCCCAAGCTTCTATGGTGTGCCATGGACAGCTAGCCACTTTGCGCTTAGAATTCTGCAGCTTCACTCTACCACGTTTTCTCAAAATATATTAAATCAGTGCTGTATTGTGCTTGACTATACCCTATTATTAGTCGAAAAGTATGCAATATATTTAAGCAAATTCTACTTATTTCTGGCCTAAATAAATTTTTTTCCAAGCATAAAAATGGCTAAATTAACTAAAATAACAACGGTCTGACTCTAACTGAAATGGATGATAACTGAATCAATTTTTCCAATTAAAAAAAAAATAATGTAAACCCAATTAATCCGATCCAGAAAGCCATTTGTCACTTATATGCATTTAGACTTGTTTTATGCATGTAATATTACAATTACAAAACTATAAAACCATGTTTTTTCTGAACATTTTTGAGTCAAGCACTGATGACGTCCTAGACGGGCGACGTAACCTTCAGTTCCAGTTGCCATTTTGTTGGCTAGCGAATAGGATGTTAACAAAGAAGGCCGTTTTCTGATTTTTAAAAAATATATATATTAAGAATACAGATGGACTCATGCAGTGTATCAGTAACACGACAAGACGCGTGCCATATTGTACGCTAACGAGAGAATGCATGCAAACCGAGGCAAAACTGTGGTGTACATTTTTTTTATGTTAACCAAAAAAAACGGTAACCGAGGTGGAAGCTAATTGAGGTTCCACTTTGCGAAAACATTTCTGTCCCCCAGTGGGGGCATGACAGAAAATAATTGAGAACCAGTGTGTTTTGAAGTTGTTTTTAGTAGTCCGCTACTGCAAATATTTTCTAAACAAAGACCACAGTTGTATTTCTAACAGTCCTTTAGATCTAAATATGGTATCTATTTTCTTTTCTAGTTTCAAAGCCTGCGCCACACTGGGAAGGAACCGCAGTCATCAATGGTGAATTCAAGGAACTGAAGCTGTCAGACTACAGAGGCAAATATCTGGTCTTTTTCTTCTATCCTCTGGACTTGTGAGTGACATGTACATAAACAACTTCATGGATGTGAGTGACACATCTATTAAAAACAAAAATGGTACCATCTTTTTTCCCCAGCACATTCGTCTGCCCTACTGAGATCATTGCCTTCAGCGACCGTGTGCACGAGTTTCAGGCCATCAACACCGAGGTGGTTGCCTGCTCGGTGGATTCCCAGTTCACTCACCTGGCCTGGTAACTTGACATGTTGATTTTTGATGGATGTGCTTTGTCCATTGTGAATTGTTTCTCTATCTTGAAACAGTGGGGGGTAATAGATTTCACTTCATGGCAGCAACCAGCAGAGGGCACAATTTAATGAAGGAACCTATAAGACTTATAACCTATAAGTACCTTTGTTTGGACAAATGTAACAATGACAACAAAAAAAGCTCATAAGAGTAAAATATTTCGGCAGTAAAATGCTATAGCTATTCATGTAGGAACTTTGGTGGTTTTGGTTATAAGAAAACCATGGAAGTTGCTAGATGTCAGTTCTTAAACTCTTATGAGCTATATTTGTTATCATCATTATATTTGTCCAACCAAATGTACCTCTATTTGTGCCAGGCATTAAATGGATCAATAAACTGAAGAAACAAGGGTGATTTAATATTTTTTTCCATGACTGTATGTTTGAAAAACAGTGAGTGAAACCATGAAATTCGAACTGCAATGTGGCGACGAATGACTGCATTACAAATACTGGATTCTGAATGAATCTGGATGAGATGTGGAATTAACTTGACATCACAACTTTTTCCCCTGCTTATTCATTGCAAATGTAATCCTCTTGGGTGTTGCATGTCAGTTTATTCTTGCCTGATATTACTGTTTTAAGTAAAGACGGCATAAAAATATAGACTTTAATTGTGCCAATTCCTTTGCTTTATCAGGATCAATACAGCCAGGAAGCAGGGAGGACTGGGACAAATGAAAATCCCTCTCTTGTCTGACCTCACTCACCAGATTTCCAAAGACTATGGAGTCTACCTGGAGGATCAGGGCCACACGCTGAGGTACACTAGCTGGAGATGAACCAAACCGAAGCAGTTTAGCTGTTTCTACCTGCCCTCCTTTAACATTACACATCATATTGCAGAGTAGCTTTTGATTGGGTTTCAGGGGACTCTTCATCATTGATGACAAAGGCACCCTCAGGCAGATCACCATGAACGATCTTCCAGTTGGACGATCCGTGGACGAGACACTGCGGCTGGTTCAAGCGTTTCAGTACACGGACAAACACGGAGAAGGTACGATTAGCTCGCCTTAACCATCATTGAAATGCGATGTTGGAGTACTAATAGCTGATGAGAGGATTCTTGCTGATGTTTTCTTTACGCGCTAACTGGAATTTAAATAACTTTTTCAGTGTGTCCAGCAGGATGGAAGCCAGGCAGCGACACAGTGAGTACATGACTGATCAGTAGTCGCCAACTGTTTCATCAGTCAACATCAGTGAAACACAGATTGTTCATGTGAATTTTTGCATTATTATTCATCACAGACTGACTCCACTACTTCAACTACTGCAGACAAACCTGCTCTAATTGGTTATACTGCAAGAAACACATTTACAAAAAAATATAATACCTTCCTAGATAGGGATGGGTACCGAAAACTGTTTTTTTATACGGTAACTATACTACTGAGCACCAACCCACGTAAAATCATGCGTATCATGTTTTGGTACCTAAACGCCAATCTCTGGAGTGTTTCTGTTGCTCCTAACGAAATTCAATTCACAAGAGAAGACAACAGAGCCAGAGAAAGGGGCAATGTTTACACCAACAAGGAGACAAATTAAAGCTACAGAAGCTGAAATAAGTCGTATTTTTTAAGTATATGGATCCAATAAAATCTACCTGTTTTAATAAATGTCAGGATGTTCTTGAAAAAGACACTTAATACGTAAAAAGACCTGGACGCGATGTTCCCGGTAATTTCTCCCGCTAAGTGTCTGAGCATACTCACAAACGACCTGAGCATCGACCTCTGTGAGCGCCATCAGACGTGCACACTTGTAGTATCACACCTGACCAAAACCTGAGAATTCGAGGTAGTCCAACTTCCATTCTGTGGTATTTTGTATATGAATGGTTTCAAAAGGTGAGCAAGGCATATTTCACAATGTTTTTTTTTTTTGTCCACCTCAGACAAAACAAGCCGTGGAACTATCTCATCCAATTAATGATCTGAATCTAATAGGAAACAACCTACTTTAATAGTTCATTTTCCATTCCTTTTTACCATTTATTTTGTTTATTATGTCTACTTCTATTTCCATATTTCCTTTCTGTTTTTCAGCAGCCTGTCTGGCACTATTTCATTTTGGAAATGTGCTTGAAAGTCATGACACATTTGCTGTACATGTTTACTTTTGTCTTTTAAAAACAAAACAAAAAAACCCCACATTCAAGTCCCTTTGGTGTCACTCGGGCAAACTCGGCGTAACACTTCCTGTATTTGTAAGTAAATGAGGCCATCAAAATAAAAGCACGCCAGTGCCATACGCACGGTTAAGCTACTCATTTAATCCACACTTGTCACTCTGAAAACTGGCTCAGAGCAGTCCTTTCTCATTCGAAAAAGAAAAAATTAATGCTTGTTCTTCTGTTTCCACACTCCGACAGCCTGTCCACCTTAACTTACTTACTTTGCTCCTCCTGGAGCATAGGCCGCCAACAACAGTCCGCCAGAGTGCTCTATACTGAGCTGCTCTGTCCAGCTGTCTCCAGGTCTTTCCCATCTTCTTGATGTCAGCATCGAGGTCTCGTCGGCAGGTGATAGGAGGCATCCTTGTCTGACTCTGACTCATCACACAATGTTCCAGAGAGGAAAGGAACTGAAAAACATAGATCTGGGTTTTAATTGTAGTTGAGGGTTTTCATGTTTGAAGAATTTTATGAAACAACTGCGATGTTTTAATACAAACAGTTGGATGTTTTTTGTTAAAGATTGCATATGGAGAGAAACATCTTAAATTGGGGAAAAAAAATAATTCAAAATGGTAAATTAACATTTATTACCACAAACACATACAAATGTACCAAAAAAATTGAAAAATACCAGTACCGGGGATCGGTACTCTATTGCTTCAAATGTGAAAGGTACCCATCCCTTTTTCTAGAACTCAGCCACAAAGTTTTGTGGAAATTTGTTTTGTAATTTTTGCATAATCTTGCTAAAAAGTCATCTTAAACTTGAATTATTTTATACACAATTGTGCCCTAATTTCATTTATTCTATCCCACAGATCATTCCTGATCCTTCAGGCAAGCTGAAGTATTTTGATAAACTGAACTGATGGAACAAAATGAAAATTCAAATAAATTGTTTTTTCATAATATTCTCTCATCTTGTCAACCTCTTTCGAATGTTAATTTATTCCGGTCTCAGAAGAACTTTCAAAAAACATGAATGTAAGCCATGGGTGTCCAAATGCATACACATTTTTGCAAAAATGTTGCCTCTTTTTCATACATATCATACAATATTGAATGTAACAAGGTAGCCTATTTTCCCTGTATAGTATCATACCGTGGAATGCAGTGCCCAAACAAAGCACCGTACATGTTGCTGACTCATTGTCCATGCATTTTTTTATTAAGTACGGCTGTTAATAACCCGTTGTGGAACAAAAAGTTCTGAGTGCCATCACTTTTATAAAGAAGGTGAGAAACACTATTGAATTTAATCTCTCTAGGTTGCACGGTAAACCTGCATCAACAATAAGTTACATCCATTTGTCATTTAATTATTTCACATTGTTTTGGGCATGCTATCATCTCAGCTTAATTTAATTCCTCTATTTGCAAGGGATCTGCATGAAGAACTCTCGAGAAGAAGCACTCATTGCGGAAAAGAAAAGGTGTCTCGTGGCTGCAGAAAGCGCAGGAAGAAGGCATAGAGTAGAAAAAAGAAAGCATGGACAGTGAGAGGGAATTGCACGGTAGTCTAGCGGTTAGCATGTTGGACACAGTCACAGTCAGGAGATCGGGAAGACCTGGGTTCGATTCTCCCTTGGCATTTCTGTGTTTGCTTGTTCTCCCCGTGCGTGGGATTTCTCCGGGTACTCCGGTTTCCTGACATGCATCTTAGGTTAATTGGCGACTCTAAATTGTCCATAGGTATGAATGTGAGTGTGAATGGTTGTTTGTCTATATGTGCCCTGTGAGTGGCGACCAGTCCAGGGTGTACCCCGCCTGTCAGTTGGGTAAGGCTCCAGCATGCCCCCGCGACCCTAATGAGGAGAAGCGGCATAGAAAATGGATGGATGGAAAAGAGGGATTACTGTAATTCAGTGGTTCTCACTTATTTTCTGTCATGCCCCCACTGAGGGACAGAAATGTTTTCGAGCCCCCCTGATTTGAAATACTACTGTGAATCTGATATCTACAGTATTTATTTATCTGTACTGTACAGACTGAACTTGAAACTGAAACCAGCTAAATGCAACAAAATGGAGAGCACTGAAGCATGCAAGTGTACTCGAGAGTCAAAATGCACAACAAATTCATACATGTTGGCAGGTCTGCACTAATATTGAAAGTCCTCCCTGCCTGTATTGTACACGTTGTTCTGCAACGTATTGTACACAGTCTATGCTTTAAACTGTTGAATTGACCGGAATTTTTCCAGGTCTGGTTAATGTTTAACTTTTAAGGACATTTAGATGATGTGAGCTCATGGCTCTAAAGATAAGAGACTCCTCCACAACAGGAAGTGCCTGGCTCTCCGCCCACATATGGAAGCTTGTTTTTGCACTCCAAGGACTATATAAAGAAGATGGTATGTGAAGCAAGAACAATCTCAAGCACTTCAGTGTATGCTGCATATTCTTATTCATCACCGGGGGGTCTACTCCTGAGGAGCGGATGAAGAAACAAATTTTGCTTTTATTCACATTTAGAGGGATAGTGAGCAAAGCCAAAAAGGGGAAAAAAAGAAAATGTCCAATTTTATATTACGGAAGGCCCAACCAAATGACGTGTGCGATCTCTTGCGACTCATAAAGGTAAGCTCATAACACAGACTGGTGGTGGGAGTTAAAAATAATAATTGTATTATTTTTGCCCTTCAGGAACTTGCCAAATTTGAAGAGATGGGAGAGCAGGTCATCCTGACAGAGAAAGGTGATGTTTGTGAACACTTTCTTGCCAGTGAATGTAAAGAATTAAAATCTAAAATCAACATATCACTTGTAGAACTACTGGAAGACGGCTTTGGAGAGCATCCGTTCTACCACTGCTTGGTTGCTGAAGTCCCAAAAGAAAAGCAAACACCTGAAGGTAAAACAATTCCCTCATTCTATCAGAATAAGTAAAACATCTAACCTGACTGTGTCATCCACTAGGATACACTGTAATTGCCTTTGCCATGTACTACTTCACCTATGACCCTTGGATTGGAAAGCTGCTGTACTTAGAAGACTTCTTTGTCATGCCGGAGTTTCGGGGTAAAGATCATCATACACGTGTTAATCATTTGCAAAACTTGCCTATAAAACATTGACAGACATAATTACAACTTCTCGATCGTTTACTAGGGCTTGGCATTGGATCCGAGATCCTAAAGGTCTTAAGTGAGGTAGAGTAAACGTTTACAAGTGCATTCAATTCCTCACCTTGACTTTGTTTCTTAACGTGCGTGTGTGTGCTTGTCGCAGACGGCAGTGAGGACTCGCTGCAGCAGCATGCACTTCATCGTGGCAGAAAACAACACAAAGTCTATTGAATTCTACAAGAGAAGGGGGGCTGCTGACCTTTCCTCCGAGGAGGGGTGGCGTCTTTTTGCTATTGAAAAGGAGGAACTGTTGAAAATGACCAACAGTTGAGATGTTTTACCTTATTACATTTAAATATATAATGTATAAGTGTATCCTACATGCTACTGATATATAGTCCAAAAGCATGCTCAATGTGTTGTAAATCCAATGTAAAGTGTAAAATGCAAATTCAACTGATTCCACTTCTGATGGCATGAATCTCGATCGACGTTATATCGGAAAGAGATTTCTATTTCTTTTTACGTTTTTAATGCCTGCAAAAGAATGTGTTTTTTATATACCACTCCAGGATGTATTCATTCATATATTGATCACAAAGCCAGCTGGACTTGGTTGTCTTACCATTCCTTCCAATAAAGACTGTTTCAAAATGTTAATTATTTGTGTTATTACAAATGCTGCTATAGTACATTCTTTAACCACGCAAAACGTGTGTAAAAACGTTTTAACATTCATTAGAGGTGTATTTAATTGTATAATGCATGATTATTAAAGTGTACAATCTCAATGAAATGGCCCAGAATATTTTGTTCAATGTATTAATTTACATTAGCCCAGTTTTCATAGTTGACCTGACCTTAACACAACTGAAACTAGTCCACGTATTTATTCAGTTCATGTGTATTTAGGTTATTATTTGCTTTCGTGCCCCATCTTGGACCATAGTGTGACATTTTATAGTCTTCTTCCCTTCCATATGAAAGGATAAATGTACGTTCTTTTGCCCCAGACTAATTTCACCCTCCCCAGAGTGTAAGCATATTAAAAGAAGCCCCGCACATGAAGGCTCGCCTGGCTTGATGGCCTGTTCCGTCGGCTACCTGCCCGTGTGGTTTCCACCACAAACCCTTCCGCATTTTCCTGCCGCTCTCGGGCTGTGACGTGTTGTGCTGACGGCGGCCTCGGCGCTTGGAGGAGCGGGGGGCTGTAGCATGACAAGATCAGGCTCCAGACGTCCTGCTTTGCATTGAGTGGAGCTCCAGAAACATCCCTTCCAGACCCCTCCTTCTCGGCTCCTCCGCGGCCCGCCCAAATAACACCAAATTCCCGATTGAATCTAGCCTGAGTCTGGGTGGGGGGGGAACCAGGCGGCCTGGGAAGCCGAGGAGTGGACGGAGGCCATCCCTGCTGCATAAATCTGGTACGGGGCTCATTGTTGCTCGTAAGGTGCTTGCTTGCAATAAGGAGTTTGCGTTTGCTCTGTCTATTGTTTTTGCATGCATGGGGCGATTTAATTTATTGAACTCGCTTAGAGGCCGCAAAGAGGGTATGGCCTTTTCTTCTCAGGCCCAGGCCTGAAGAAAGGCCACGATTTGTAACGCGAATTCGGGCCTACCCAGCTTGCTAGCTAGCTACTAGCTAGTTTGAAAAGAGAGGGAGATGTATTTTGTAGTTTGGGCTTTTGTAACATGTTAATGATTTAAACGCTATATGTGTGTAATAACCAACAATGGCGGTGCTGGTAACATATTCTCTTCGAAGCGGCTTAATCGGAATGTGTGTGTTAAATTAGCATGCGTTTGAACACTAAGCTAACAAAATGGCGGTGATGAAAATGGTCAATAGCGAAGGTGTGTGACTCTGTTTGCCTTCTTCCAGAGATGCTAACCACACAACCATTACATTGTAGTCATATTTATTTTAAACACTAGTCTTGTCAACATTATATCATTTAAGTGACGGCTTTTCCCGTATTCTCGCTTGAACGTGCTTCGCCGGTGCACAATACGACTCAGTTATTCATCCCCTTTTACCATAACATCATGTTTAGCCTCTCACGGTTGCGTAGCTCAGTTTGGCTAACCCCGCGAGTGGATCCATTGTTTTGTTTGGCATCTTTTGTGCAGCAGCATCTTAAATTATAAACACCACATCTACCGCTTTCACCTGGAGGTGGGGGATGGTACGAGTCGTGGAAATGAAATGGTACCCTGGCCGGCTGCATCTCTCTCATCACTATTTACATCTCTGCATCCCTTTCTGTGTGCGTGGGAGAGAGAGTGACAGGAGAGTTAGATGTGCCACAGGAATGTAACCCTTGTACCCTTGTAAGGATTTGTTAACGTAAGAATATTGTAGGAATTAGTTGGTTAAAGAGTGCAACTGCTAGCAATTTTAGGAAATATTTCCACTTTGCCAGAATTCCCCAACATATATTGATAATTCTTGTGTAAACATACATGCATACACACATATCAAAGCAATCCCCATGGCCGTAGTATCATTGAGCAGAACACAGGGTGCTGTAGTGCAAAATTATGAAAAATCTCTTCTGTGATTTTGAATGTGTCGAAGCATTGGTGTGTTTATTTGAATGCATACAACTTGACTGACTAGCTTCAGGGCACCATCGCATTATAACATAGGAACTTCATATCACTGTTCTGTTGCTGTGATGGAAACACAGTGGCATGTCACTTTAGTTTATGTATAGTACAGTTAGTGATAATGACATTGTATTGTTTGAAAAACTGCTGTGACAGTCTTGAGTTGTCTGCCCAAATTCTTGTGTCCACTATGAATTTTGATGTCATAGCTTTCTTTCTAGTAACCTTACTAGAGCAGAGTAACTTGCAATTCAGTAATGTTTAGATATTTTGTCAGTGGTAGCATCGGGCTATGTGATAATCCATATATTGTAAGAAAACAGTGTACTTTATATCAAAATATGAAAGAAGTGCTTGAAGAAATAAGCTCACTGCACATTAAGTGAGTAAAAAATAAAGAAATAATATATATATTTTTTTAATACACTTTTGTCATGTTTACAGAATAATGGCCTGATGAAACGCTGGTTTTGTGCTGGGGTGTAACGATTCGTTTTAATCACCATTTGTATCACGATTCGTGGTTGCCGGTACGATTCAAGGACGATATTGGTTTATTCAGAACGATACAACCCAGAACGATTCAGAAACTTTAAATCGGTTCAGTAACTTTTTAGCTAAAAATACAACCAGTGTGACTGTGAAATAAATACCTGGATACTGGACAGTGCAGGTGAAGTTTCCTAGGTTCCCCGTTGTTTTTTGTTAGGGAATCGGGTCTAAATGATTAATAATGCTGGCATACTTAAGAATAAATTATCATTGAGTACAAATAATTAGTTAAAATGCAATACAGGATGAACAGAGGGTGGTATAGCTTGTCATGGTTAATTATTTACTTTTAATAGTGCAATCCAGACCTGCACTTTGCACCCAAAGATGAGGGTCACAATGCAAATTCCTCGGCAAATGAATGTTGCATGGCATCTTCAATTAGGTGTTGAAACTTTCTCACCTATACGGGCCCATGGCAGCAGGAGCTTTCTTAATCCTCCTGATCAGAGCAGCCATTTGAAAGAACGGTGCAGCAACTAGCAAGAATACACAAATCACAGAAGTTTTGCAGCGCACATATGTGTTTTGACCATCTGCGCTGGAGGATGACGCCACAAAGCGTCACTGATACTGGACAGTAAACTATGGTACAAAAACATCCTGACTTTTCATATTGTCCCCATAATTGAGTTTCAAATGAGTTAAATATGAATACTGAATGAAGTGAATCAACTGACCAAAAAGAAGAAATGAATCAACTGTATTTCACAGGTCCACTACAACTCCCATGACCGCCACATATTAGGAAGACGACGACGTCACAGACAGGCAGACTGAATCGAGTAACGTTTAACGTCTTTATCATTAAAAGTGCTTAAAACAAATACACATCCATAAAAACCTGCCGTGCTTTAATCCAATGCTTTATTTCCTTGTACCGATTCAATCGTTTGATTACCTTTTAAACGATGTTAGAGCTATATATATGTCGACCGGAGTGGAAACTTGCTGAATACAGATTGATGTAGTTGGATCATAGGAATATAAATCGATACAGCGATGTAGTGGATGAATCGTTACACCCCTATTTTGTGCTGTATCTTAGTGTAGTCTTTGGTTTCTGCAAGAGCACATTGGTGGTGGACTACATCATGTGAAAGTCATTGTAATATTGAATTAACACACACTGATGCATGCATGCACATCCACACTAATGTAATATGAAAATACTTTGGCTTGTTTGAGTACTTTAAATTCAGATCTGGAATAAGTGTAAATAAGTATATATTGTTAAAGGATATTATTTTGTATTCTCATAATTGTAAAGCCTTCATAAGTAAAGAAAAAATGGTTAATAAATGTGCAGTTGAATGAATGCTGGTAAATACTTTAGCTCAAGCCACTCAGCGTGGTTTCACTAATGATGTACAGTCGTCCCTCGCTACATCATGGTTCGAACATCGCGTTTTTTATCTACTATTTTTAGTAAAAAAATATTGAAAGACAAGTTACATGTGGTATTCTGGTCACAAGGCATCAGTAATGGTACATTGACGAGAAATGACATTAGATTAGATTACCTTGACACTACATGTAGTCAGCCATGGCATGTCCGACATGATAGAGTGAAAAAAAGTTCTCCACCCAATCCATGTGGAAGTAGTAAGTTTTTGGCTTCTTACTTTGTCCTTCTTCCCCTCTCCGTTTCAAACCCTTTAAGTTTAGAATAAATAAATTGGGGGTTAACTAGTTAGCTCATTAGCATGCTATGGGCGGCAGTCTCTTGTGGCCTTGCAGTGGTCCCGTAGCCTGCGCATTACAGTGGAGCAATGTGTTGCAAACAAAGAAAAATAGGAGTATAAAGATGACTGTAGGGGTGTTATTTCCTCTCTACAGGCCTCTAATTATGATCCAAATTTTATTTAAAAAGTCATAAACAGGATTTCTTTGCTCTAACTACAAAAATATTCAGCTTATTAATATTGAATCTGATTTAGTGGAAATTGTCTTATGGCGGTCGGGTCTGTAAACAGTTAACCACGATAAACGAGGGACGACTTTATGACTTATGCGATTTTGTCATATTTAATACCAAAGTTTTAAGTTTCTTTCATCATTTGTTTTCAGCTCTCCAGTAACAAATGCAGTGCAAGGACAATGGATGAGGATGTCACCAGGCTTCCAATACATTCTGAAGAGCCTAAAATAATATTACACGGATCGGGTAATTAGCCATGCTTGTATTAATGTTTGTTTACACTTAGGACAGAAAGCCAATGGTATAGGAAATATGGGGCGTTTTTGAAGAAGCAGGATTCTTAGTTTAGCCAGATAACATGACTTAATTGACATAAGAGGACGTTGTATAGTGATGCATGCATGATGTTGAGCCATTCAGTATATCCAATCAAGGGATGCTCTGCATGCTTATCTGGCTAACTGGGTAATCCTGCCTCTTCCAGATGAGGGTGGTGCCGGCGGGCAGGAGTTTGTTGTGGAGCTTCAAGAGACTGTGTTGGTGTCAGAGGGCGAGGGTGAAGGCATGGCGGTGCACAGGTTTGCCCCAGACGAGCTAGTGATCCAGGATGCTGTTGAGGATGTGGTATCTGAGTATGTGCACTGCGATGAAGATGAAGATGTCGCTGTAGAAACCTGCGTGATGGCCTTGGACGGTGAGGAGGAAGGCGTCGCCATGGGTGACATCCCTGAAGACAGCCTCGACGCTGAGCAGCAAGATGACGATCAGGATGGCTGTGGAGATTATCTGATGATATCCTGTAAGTTAACTCTTTCTGGACAATTGATGCTCGATGATAACAATGAAAAGTCAATTTGTCTGTCGCTCGCCTATTACTACAATGAATGCTCCCGTTAATGCCTCTATTTAATTAAATGGAGATTTTTCTATTGTTGCGCAGTGCGGGGGCCTCTAATTATTGCCAGGGCAAAGAACATTGGCAACTGTGGCTGTAGGCAAACTCCTGTTTTGTATTAACTCCACAAGCGTGGCTACATTTGAAGTAGCATGAGTAGTCAGCATCTAGCGGCCTTATATACCTGTCCATGCACTTTGAAATGTTGCACTACTCAGCTGTTGGTGTGAAACTCATGCATGGCACACGTGTATCATATTAATGTTGGCTGAGCAGTTTTTATTCCCACATTAGTTCTGTTGTGCAATATACTGATAATATACTTGTTAATAAATGACCTTTAGGGCGAAGAGATCTATGTTTTCCTTTGCACTTTTTCATGCATTCCAAGTTATTATTCAATATTTTTATGTAATATTTTTGTAGTTAGAGCATATAAACCTGTTTATGGCTTACCAGTTTTAGAGCCCTCTAGAACACCCCTATAGTCAACTTTACACTCCTGTTATCCTTTGTTTACAACACATTGCTCAACTGAAATGCGCAAGCTACGGGATCACTGCTGGGACACAAGAGACATAGCATGCTATCGAGCATCAAATTTATTCATTCAAAAACTTTCAAGTTCTTTTCACTGTGTCATGGCTGACTCCATGCAGCGCGAAGGTAAAGTAATCTAATGTCATGTCTCATCAAAGTAACATTACTGGATACTGCAATACAGAATACTGCACTACTACAATACTTGTCTTTCAATATTGTTTGACCAATAATGGTTCATATTCAACCATGAAACAGTGGTCATTTATGAATTAAATCATTATCGAAAAACTGCAATACTGAGGGAGCGATGTTTGAACCGCGATGTAGCGAGAGACAACTGTACCTTTTCAAATTTCAGAAAGGACAGCATCTGTTCAATTATTCCCTGTTTTCAAGTAACTGTGTCCTTTTCGTGTTTTAGGTTAATTAACGCTCTGGCTATAATTAGAGCGTTTACGGCAGAGGTGTCAAAGTCACACCAAGGAGGGCCGAGACAATGCAGGTTTTCTTTCCAGCCGCTCTCTAAAGCAGGTGATTTTAATGATCAACACCTCCTTCAATTTGAGAGAAGGAGCTCATCAATTAAATCACCTGCTGAAGAAACTGGTTGGAGAGAAAACATGCAGTGTCTCGGCCCTCCATGGCACAAGTTTGACACATGTGGTTTACATATAAACCATATAAAACATTGCATCTGTCAGAATAGACAATATCACTAGCTCATGTTTTGTGGTTCCATTATTGAAAGTCTAATTAGATGTCTTTGTTTTCCTCACTAGTAGACGAAGCTGGTAAAATGGTGTCTGAGGATGGCACAGAGGTAACCGTGGAAGGAGCTGTAGAGGACCAGGAAGTGGAGAAAGACGAGGATGGACAAGAAGTGATAAAGGTGTACATCTTCAAGGCTGACTCCGGAGAGGACGACATGGGTAAGAGTCTGTAAAAACATAATCATGCATTCAAATGTAGCAGAAAAACAGCAAGATATGTACGCTTTTGTCTTCCAGGAGAATCTGTTGACATCAGTGATGGGGACATGGAGAACGTGGCGCTGACAGAGTCTTCGGGCCAAACACTTCAAGAGAAGATGGTTTACATGTCTGTTGGCGATTCTCATCACCAAGGAAACCACAGTGAGTGGGTTTTGATCAATCAAGTTATTGATGGGCTAGCTATGCCAAAGTTGGAAGTTTGTTTAGGCAGCAAATCCATTAAGCCAAGAGTGTCCGAAGTGCAGCCTGCAGCTTGTTTTTTATTGGCCTGCGGCACATTTTAGAAGTAAAATTGAATCAAAAAAGCTCAGTAAAAATGGGAAAAATAGAGCAAAAAGGCAAAATGTAAAGAGGCTCAAATGTTGATACTAATAACTAATAATGAAGCAAAGCATTGTCTTTAACACAGTGTTCCCTCGTTTATTGCAGAGGATAGGTTCCCAAAATAGCCCGCAATAAGTGAAATCCGCAAAGTGGCCGACTTTGTTTACATTTATTATGTGTTTCAAGGCTGTAAAACCCCTCACAATACACTTGATACACTTTTCTCAGACATACATTAACATTTTCTCACATTTTAAACACTCTCAAAGTTCAAATTTTGTTTGAATTTTAATGATCAATCTAGTTGGACACAAGAAATTAAATAACATTTGGACACCCCTACATTAAGCCTATGATACAGCCTTCACGACCAACTAACATTCCACACTACAAAATAAGTCCTAAAAGCACGTATGATTTGTGCTTTTCTAACATTCCTTACTACAAAATAAATAAAAGTATGTATGCTTTGTGTTGATATCAGATCAGGATGGCCGATATTCAAGACTGCAGTATCAGTATCGTATTGAGAGTGAAAAGTTGTATCAGGAAACCCCTAGATGGAAGTGAGTGAATCAGCAGCACTGTTTGCATTGATAAAGTTTGTCTTTTGCTCTCACAGGTGTGGAGGATAGCGAGAGCTGCGAAAACGGGAACGGAGCAGCGAGCGCACTTCTGCACATCGACGAGTCGGACGGCATTGACGAAGTCAGCCGACAGCGCAACAAGACCAAGCGACGATCCGAACCTCGACAAGTCCAAACAGGTAAAATTTACTCCAGTTATCACTTACAGTATTTACGCCAGTTATCACACTGAATAATAATAATCACTTCAGATTAAAGCCGCAAATTGCGCAAATGCTGTTTGGTTGACTGTTAATATGATCATCAACAAATACGTACAATCGTCCCTCGTTTGTCACAGTTAATTGGTTACAGACTCAACCACGAAAAGTAATTTTTCTCGAAGTTGGATCTAGTATTACTAAATGGAATATTTTTGTAGTTATGGCATAGAAAACCTGTTTATGATATTCCAAATACAGTTTTTAACATCATTAGAGTCCTTTAGACTTGAAATAACACTCAAATAGTAACCTTGTTTGTGCTGTATGTATTGTTTTTTGTTTTTAATATTGTTTATAAATTATTACCTAATATAGTAGACATAATAAGAGTAAATAAATGTAAGTTATGCCTTTAAACCTGCAATAAATGCCTTTTCTGGTGGTCACCTCCGGTCCCTGTCTCACTGAACACCGACACCTTATGGCCAATGTAGAATACTACATTCACTTCTTTATTCATTCATTTGTTCACAGGGCCTCTTCTGGTTTGTATTTGTATATTAGTTCATTTATTTTGCTCATTTAGCCATTTTGTGCAATTTGCTTAAACATGCAAAAAAAATTTTTTACTAATAATAGGCTGTATTCAACCACGAAACAGTGATCATTTATTAATTACTTTGTGAAAAACTGCGATGAAGCAAGGGACGACTGTATTGCATGTGAAAAGAAGCCCAGTGAAATGTACTCTCTATCCACTGAATATCTCCCACTTATTGGTATCTGGGTAACAGAGGCACCAGTCTTAGTAGGGATGCCCTGACTGCTTGCTGTAATCCACCTGGGAGAGACAAAGGGGCTCCCAGGCTATGGTTGGCTGTGGACGTTGCACTAATCCATCTGTCGCACTCATTTTGCATCCTTCCACAACTACTGAACAGACAGGAACTCCATCACCTGAGGCAGGACGTCACTCCTCATGCATGCAATCCACCCTTGCCTGACTTGAGGTGCTGATTTTCATCTCAGCAGCTGCATAGGACCACGTTATGATCATCATCATCCACACCTTAGCTGTGTCTAGAAATTGTGTTCATCATAAAGTCCAGCATTCTTCACTGACAGAATGTCCACTTGTGACAAACAGCGGATCTCCTGAAGATCCCAGCTGGACTGCTCGCTAACTAAAACTTAGGGTTGCTGTTTTGTCATTGAAAAGTAAAGAAACCTTCTTATTTCTCCTTTCTAGCCATCATCATCGGTCCCTATGGTCAACCTCTGACTGTATATCCCTGCATGCTCTGCGGCAAAAAGTTCAAATCGCGAGGCTTCCTGAAACGACACACCAAGAATCATCACCAGGAGGTTCTGACCAGAAAAAAGTACCAGTGCACAGACTGTGACTTCACCACCAACAAGAAAGCTAGCCTCCACAACCACATGGAGGTACATGCCCTGAGCAGCAAGGCCCCCTTTGAGTGTGAAATGTGCGGCAAGGAGTTCCACCAGCAGTCGGCGCTGTTCTCCCACAGACTGCAGCACCACCACCGGGAGCCCAAGAGTCAGGCGCCGGCGCCCGCCAAGACGCACAAATGCAAGTTCTGTGATTACGAAACTGCTGAGCAAGGACTGCTCAACCGACACTTATTGGCCGTTCACAGCAAAAGCTTCCCTCATATCTGTGTGGAATGTGGAAAAGGCTTCCGCCACCCCTCAGAGTTGAAGAAACACATGCGTACGCACACAGGTGAGAAGCCTTACTCTTGCATGTACTGCGACTACAAGTCTGCCGACTCGTCCAACCTCAAGACTCACATCAAGACAAAGCATAGCAAGGAGATGCCATACAAGTGCGAGCGCTGTTTCCAGACGTTTGCAGAAGAGGAGGAGTTGAACCAGCACGGACTCACACACGAGGAGAATAAGACCCACCATTGTGCTCACTGTGACCACAAAAGTTCCAACTCCAGCGATCTAAAGCGCCATATCATATCCGTGCACACCAAGGACTACCCACACAAATGTGCCGTGTGTGGCAAAGGCTTCCACCGGCCGTCTGAACTGAAGAAGCACTCTGTCGCCCACCGCACCAAGAAACTTCACCAGTGCCGACACTGCAACTTCAAAAACGCTGACCCTTTTGTCCTCAGTCGCCATATCTTGTCCGTGCACACCAAGGAGCAGCAGCAGGCCTCCCCTGAAATGAGCGAGGCCAAAAGGACAGAGACACACGCTCCTGTGGCAACCCCTAAAAACTCTGCATCTAGTGGCTCGACTGGCTCAGGCCCGCCCACTAGAGTGAGCGCAGCCAGCTTAGCGAGTAGCGTGACTGTGGTTATTGGCAAAGGACAAAAAGAACGTAGAATCTACCAGTGCCAGTACTGTGACTACAGCACGGGGGACGCATCAGGATTCAAGCGACACGTTATTTCTATCCACACAAAGGACTACCCGCACCGCTGCGAGATCTGTTCTAAAGGCTTCCGGCGACCGTCAGAAAAGAACCAGCACATCATGCGCCACCACAAAGATGTTGTCCAGGCAGAGTGATAAGACTGTGACCATCCCACCCAAACCACTGCACCACTTACCATAACCATATGGCGCTTATGCTGCACTTAGCCTGTCCTCTTGTTTACTTCTCTTTTACATCCTCTTTGTCTCTTCACATGTATACACATGTACATAACACGACGCTCTTGGGGAGCAGCTGAACTCTCTGTAGACTTGCACTTTCAACTGCATGCTCCATGCTGAGGGACAGTTTGCATGGCAGATAGTGCAAAAGTCTGTTTTCTAATATTTTGCAGACCACAACCACAAAATCTCGAAAACTGAAGTCTCTAAGTTTGGATATATGAAACAGATCAGTGGGAATTAGGAGCATGTTTTTGCCGTAGCACTAGACAACCCAGTAAAGGTGAATGCGATTACCATAAGGTGTATGCTAATTCTGTACAAGTGCCATCAAAAGCATCTCTTGTGCTTCCTGGTGCTGAAACCGCCACCTCTCTGTAATACATTGTGACAAAATACACAAGGCCTCTTGTGTACATCACACAGAGGGGGGGGACAATCTATTCACACTTTTACAACCATGGAGGTAAAGTGAAGAATTCAGATAATGACTCAATGTAATGCTCTAAAAAATTGTGTTCGACTCAATCAACTGACAGTATTTTTGCCAGGGAGGTCAGGCCCTCATAGATTCAAAAAGGAAAAGGTTTGTCTCGTTTTCATGTTACATCAAACATTTTTGTGCGGATGTCATGAACAAACTTGTTTTTCTTATAAATAGGAATATGTTAGACTGAAGTAACAATCTAACTGTTACCTGCAGGCTAAAAATACCCTCATATCAGTGTCCTTATTTAAGCCGTGGCACCACAAAGATCCATTGAAACTATGTGGTGCTCCGATAAACTGAAGTCTGCTTTTACCAACACACACTGTTCATGCCAGAAGGGAAAAAATGTAAATGTTTTTTGAACTTCAGAAGACAGGTGCTGGTGGTGTACTTTTTTTTTTTTTTTTTTTTTTTTTTTTTTACATTTTTCTTAATTTTTTTCCCATCTGTGATTTGTTTTTTAAATATTTATTTCATTTACAAGTTGTTGTATAGTTATGTGTAACTAGACTTCTATGGGACGTAAATTATTGTTTTGTATACAAATCTGTACAAAGCGTGTAGATGTAAACACTTGATGAAAGTGAGTGTCGTTTTGGATGTATGTCACTGTATTTGTTAAAAAAAGGTAATAAAAAAAAATTATTTCAGCTGTTTGAAGTTTTATTTGCACACATCTGTAATACTCATAAAGATTCCTCTTGGACAGCAGCTTGTTTAAGTTAAGCTGCGGGGCACTCACCTAGGTGAAGAAAAACAGAGTTTGACATCACATCATCATCATCATCACATAAATCCTTCACATTTCTCTCAGTTGTACCGTTTTTGGGGAGGAATGCAGTATTTTCAGGTAGGATTCCGGTGTCCAGGGAGAACTGCCTGAACTTGTCCAGCACATCTGTGCTGAGGTCCACTGCACGGCCTGTGTGGAACCGCATGACCAAGGTTAGTCTACGACTGTGTGATCGCCACTGAATGTTTAATGTGAAAATGTCATTACCGTAGAGCTTGTTTACCACTGTGGGATTACCCCCGTCTAATGTAATGGTGTGCGTCAGGGCGTACTGGTCGTACTTGACCTCCACCACACGCATGTCATTGGCATTGCCCCAGCCTGATGGACAGAGGATCTTATGAAAGCACAGCCGAATCATCCATGCCAACCCGTGTTCTTTTACTACCCTCAGCAGACAGTTATTAGGTATGCTTGCACAATCGCTTAAGATCCAAGACAAAAATGCTCCCTTTATGGTACTGACAGGGAGATAATAATTTAACATAATGTTTGCAGTTGCAGTGGTGTAGAACTGCACTGCAGCATGCTACGGTTACCGTATTTTGTAAACATCTTTCTTAAGGCTTTTTTTTTTAAGTGCTCTTTTATTAGATCTCCTTAAATGTGAGGTGTCACAGTGTGGCACAGTGAGCCTCCCCTACTTACTGAAAAACTTCCTCCATCCATCTTGCCGCTTATCCTCACTAGGGTCGCGCGGTATGCTGGAGCCTATCACAGCTAACTTCAGGCGAGAGGTGGGTTACACCTTGGACTGGTCGGCAGCCAATCACAGGGCATCCTGAAAAACTTACTGGAGCATATTTTGTGGTATTTTCTACTCACCCCAGCCTGTTTGCTCAGAGCCGGCCGGCCCATTAGGCAAAATGGGCAAAAGCTAAGGGGGCGCCAGGAATTGGGAAAAATTAACCTTCAATAAAATTGTATATATTACACAATTAGTTTAGGACTGTATTTATAATTTATGACAGGATTTAATTTACAGGATTTTAATTTTGTCGTATGCGGTATTTATATTGTATTTCTGATTTTTTTTTGTAAGTCGCCTCTCATTCCATCGTGGTTCGAACATCGCTCCCTCACTCTATCAAGTTTTCTTTATTTTTTTTAATAATAAATAAATGATTGCAGTTTCGTGGTTGATTAAGGCCTATTATTAGTCAAAAAAATACATATTGAAGCAAATGTTACGTATTCTTCGCCTAAATTAAGCACATGCAAGCATAAAAATGTTGTGAATTAACTGAAATACAAATACAGTTCAAAGCAGCGTGCGATGTTTGTGAACTGTAGTCTACACTGGCCACTAGGTGTCACTAGTAACATGCACTAGACTTCATCGCCAACAACCGCTTTTATTATTATTTTACAACGATTCATCTCACAACAGGCACAGTAATAACATAAGTGAGATTGTGAGATTGTTGCATTAAGCCGATGCCAAAGACAACGGAATTGAGGACTGCAATACATCCAAACATTTATCCATACCGCCTGTCGTCACTAGGGTCACAGGTATGCTGGAGCCTATCCCATCTGACTTCCGTTGACCGCAATAAATGAGGAATTACTGAATTTGTCATTTCTTAAGCATATAAAGTGGGTTACTTTACAAATTAAAGACAACGGTAAAAACAATGCCACTGAATTTATTTTCTAAGCATATGGAAATGGTGGGGCACCTCTTTAGGTAGGGCCAGCTCTGCTCTTTACTCTCACCCTAGCATCTAAAATTCCGTTCATTTAGCCTTTAAACATAGCTGAAGTTCTCTTTGTATTTTGTTATTCTTAAAATTGTACAATCATTACAGAAACGTTCAATGACTTATGGCAATTAGTTGTAAAGTCCCACCCGCGTCCCTGCACAGATGATTTGCTTGATGGCGTCCATGTTTTTCAACTATTCTTGCCCCAATTTTACAGACGAGGTTGTCAATCCCCTAAAGGTGTGTACCAAATGTCACAGATTCGGCAAACACTCTGGAGGGTTTGTTGAGACGTGTGAGAAACTTGGAGTCAATGCAACTTTCGGGGTTGCATAACAGCGGTGTAGTAAGCATGTGGTGCATTTATATGTCAGAAAAATAATAGCACAGGCAGCACAGTTGGGGGGCTTTTTTGGGACAAATTTTCCCCCTTTTGCATGCAGCGGTTCAAGAGTTGAAGCGTTATCTTTATGTTTGTGTGCACACTCACTTGTGTATGTGAACTTTCCAGGCACGTCCGTCTTCTTTGCCAGGTTGTTCATTCTCCAACATGAGCCGTCAGATCTGCTCAGAAACAACTGAAACATGCTTAGGAATGTCGCCCTCAAAAAAAATCCCCACGCCCTCTGTTTCACTCACTTTAAACTCGCATATGATATATCCAGGTCACCGTCTGCATTTGGGCTGAGAATGGCGGTGCCCATTTTCATGCTGGCGCGGTGGTCGACAAACCATTGACCGTTGGAGGCAAAACCAATCAGGTACCACTTCCCTGCCATCTGAGGTGCAAGATATTGTGTTTGAATGCAAAATGATCGAAAAATCCTCTCAGAAGGCTTACCCCGTGTACGTTGAAGTCAGCTGGGGGCATGACTTCGGCTGACACCCCCATGGAGGCGAGTGTGGCCGCCAGCAGTGTCAGCAGCAAGGTCATAGCGATGGTGAAGAAGTAGATTAAGGATGAAGAAGAGCTCGTCTGCTGGTAATAATGCTCTGCCTGCCTGACATCTCTTTATTTATAGTGGAAGGCTGACACACTATTTTCTCACCCCCTCACTCTCTCACTCACACACGCATGAGAAGTGTGAGCTGAGTTGCGTCCAAACACAGCCTGACTTTTAACCCCATGAGGGTAGAATCCGGCAGAGGATGTGCTTGGATGGTATCAAAATCATGTTTACAAATGCAGGGCCGCTCCTGGCCAAATTAAGGCCCTAAGCAGAATTTGATCTGGGGCGCCTCCCCCTTTACAAAATGACTATCATGCCCAGGGGCGGCGCCAGGAATTCTGGGCCCCATGAAAAAAAATCACATAGGGCCCGCATGGGCTGCTGTGGTCACATCTTTAGACCTAACCGACCCATTAAAAGCTATTTTTACACTATTTGACTTGAACCTGCATTTACTTCGATGCATATTTTGGAGTAATACGACTACAGTAATCCCTCGTTTATCGCAGTAATTGTTTCCAGACAGTGAATTTCCGCAAATTAGGATTCCTTCTTTATAAATTGAATATTTTAGTAGTTAGAGCATAGAAAAACCTTTTTAGGACCTTCTAAATACAGTTTTTAACATTATTACAGCCCTCTAAACGTGAAATAACACCCATAGTCATCCTTACATTCGTATTACCAAATACAGTACACATAATAAGAGTAAATAAGCCATTTAAGACATAAATAAGACTCATGCTTGTGTGTGTTGCTGTGTACTGTATGTGTTCTGGTCCTAGGGAAGTTGAGTGGGGGCCGAACAGGAAATGACATCAAGGGTTCAGAGTTGAGTTTCAGCTTGCCGTGTATTAGGGCCGCAGCACCTTGTGTTTTTATTAGGGATTATTGTGCCTGTTGTGAGATAATTCAAACCTGCAAGTCTGGCTCTTGTGTGTCTCACGTAACCTTACAAGAACATTACTAACACCTAGTGATCATTGTAGAATACGACATACCTTCTCGATGTTTTTCAATGCGTCTTCTGAATGCCTTGTATGTGCATTTTACTTTGTTTAGCCATTTTATGCTTGACAATGCTTAATTTTGGCCAAAAATACGGAACATTTGCTTAAATGTGCATATTCATTGACTAATAATAAGCCATATTCAACCATGAAAGAGTATGATTTAATAATTCATATATTTTTGAAAAAACGTGATAGCGTGAACCTGCAAAATTCAAAGCGCAGAGTGGTGAGGGGTTACTGTGCATGGGAAACAAATTGTTCAAGAAATTGTTTAAAGTGCAAAATAACAAATGATCAGAATAAAAAAAACTGTCTGGAGCTGGGATTGAACACAAACTCCCTGTCTGAAAGGGCAGCAGCTGTACCATTACACCACCATGTTGTCAGATTGCTGATGTCTTTGTCTTCTCTCCTTCCTCGGGCTGACCTGGGGCGCCATGCTTCACGGCAGCAATGCACATCCTTTGCGCGTTTGCGGAGAATGCACCCCCTTGTGCAAAATGGGGCCCCACACATCAATCGTGGGGCCCTGTACCGATGTGTCACATTGCTGATTTTTGCAGCGTTGCAAGTTTTGACTAAAAGTGGTCAACAAAACAGCAGCTCCTGTCTGGTGAGTTCCACGGCAGAATTAAATTCAGATGTCAGCAGTTGCAGCACAAATGCTTCCACAGATTGGATAGCCAAAGCCTTGTGATGTGAATTGGATAGTCTAGTCTCATGTTTTTGTTCTTTGGCAGTGCTTTTGTCTCATCATTTAACTGACAGTCAACAAGAGAACTGCTTTCAGCTTCGAAAACTGATACTTAGTAGGTGCAAATATGGTCCAAATGTGTACCAAATGTACTTTGATATATTTGCTAAAGCAGCATTGTTGATGCACTGTTATTCATTTGGGTTTCGTTAAAAAAAAGAAACTGACTTTGACTATAAGATGACCCTGTAAGACCCCATTTTAGAAAGACACAAAATGACAAAACGAATATTTCAGTCATCTTGTTTCTTAGTGGTTTGGCAGTCGTTTGATAACTGTGCTTCATCGATCACCATTATCTTGTTAGCATTATAACTCCTCTGTTGTTTTTGCCAACAACCTTTGATGCACTTTTTTTTCCCAACAGGTTTCTGTGCCACGCCTGCATCTCTCTAAGTCACAGGTGTGTGTGAGTGACAGGAAGAAAAGCTCTGACTTGCTCGGAGCCACATGCTGGTTTGCATGTTTAACAGTGGTCATCCGGCGGAGCGCACGTGACTACGCAACTGAGGTCCGCACGCTTGAAGCAGAAAGCGATTGGAATACATTGGCACTGCTGGATGCCTTTTTCTGGGATTTTCAGACCCCATAAAGGATCAGATGATTCCTCTGGACACCCCTGACAAATTCAACGACCTCATCGCCTTGGAGGTGTGCATCGACCGCCAGGACCGGCAGGAGGACAAGAGCCATCAGCCAGGAATGCACCACGCCAGCGCCGCAGTTTGAGGAGCCCATGCGGCTGGGAGGCAGCCGCCTTCCTCCAGCTGAGAGGATCAAACGTTAGCGACTGCGGTTGTGCATCTACTGTGGACAGGCGAGTCATCCCATCTCTCGCTGTCCCGTCCGCTCTGACACTCCATGCCCTCTGAGAGTGCTCTAGTGACCACTTCTGTGGGGAATTTGTTTTTTTTGGACCCGGCGGCAGACAGCTGATCTGCTGGCTCCACCACATTCCTCTTGATGTGGTCTTGGACCGGGGTCCACAATGTTCTTCTGTTGTCTGGAAGGCCTTCTGCACGGCTTTGGGTGCATCGCCCAGCTTGTCCTCTGGCTACCATCCTCAGTCAAATGGCCAACTGGAGCGGGCCAACCAGGATTTGAAAGCCACCATCCGCTGTGTGTGCGACCAGCAACCTGCCTCTTGGGCCCTCCAGCTTTCCAGTCTCTGGAGTCAAAGTCGGCAGTCCCTTCGCTATCTGCCCACCTGCGCTGCGCCCGGCAGGTATGGCACAACACTGGGGCGGCACTGGCACTCATGTCAGAACGGAACCAGCACCTGGGCAACCACCACAGCATGTTTTCCCTCGATTACAAGCCTGGACAGAGGGTGTGGCTGCCATCCCAGGACTTACCCCTTACACCGACTCAAAGGAGCTATGGCCCAGGTAAATTGGCCCATACCCTGTTGAGCGCATCATTAATCCCTCCATGTTCTGCTCCGCCTTCCATATTCTCTCAGGCTACACGCTGCTTTCCATGTCTCCCTCCTCAAGCCTGTCACCTCCACCGACCTTAGCCCTCCAGAGGTGCCTCCTCCTTCTCCCAGGCAAGTCGTGGCCCGCCTATAGAGTCAGCACCATCTCAGGCGTGAGAAGTGGCAGGGGCTTCCAGTATCTGATCGACTGGAATTGATAGGGTCCCGAAGACCCCACATTATTTTTTATGACCGCTTCGGAAAAGCCAGGTAAGCCGCCAGTTGGCATGTTCCATGTTTCATGTTTTTGTTGTTGTCCCTGCCGTCTCCTGGCGTGTATTTTCTTTTCAACCACGAAACGGCAAGATTTATTAATAAATATATTTTTGAAAAACCTTAATAGAGTGAAGCCCCAAAATACTAACTGTAATGTGGCAAGGGACGACTTTATAAGTCTATATTTAGGTTATAGGTGGGGGTTTAAATTGTAAAAAGGAGTGCTGATCGCATAGTTTACTGTCACCATGAAGATGCTATATTATATGTAATCCATATGAATAATACTCACTGTTGTCTACTGATATCACGCAGCATACGGAGGCAAACTCTCTCATCAAAACATGCCTGCATATGAAGGGAAACGTGATGTGTACGAAGATTGCTGCATGGAATCCGCACATACCTTGCCAGTTTCAACAGGTACAGGTTTTGGGAAATATCTAATGTTTTGTGGTTCACGTGTTCAGCTATCTCGACATTTGTTAGTGTTGTACAGCACTTTCTCTGAGCTTAAATGACTTCAATGTCTACACTGATTGGTGTGCAAATGTTAACAATATACTGTAACATTCACACTTTGCAATAATAAGTCATCGCATTTTATCGGTGGGTTTGGTCAGCCCAAACTTTGATCAATTCTGAAGTTTTGGACTTGGATATCAAGGACATAAAAGCAGTGATAGGGATGATGTCATGGAATCGCTTACCGGTACACAGCGTCCAAACAGATTGCTCTGATGCAGTGCTAGCATGTTGTGTTAGCAATGTTAGCAATGAGCTAGCAATGAACTAGCAATGTTCTAGCTCAATGCTCATTTTCATTTGAAATTCCATATACGCATTAGCGATCAGCATTAGTGACTGACATGGTTATTAGGAACACCTCCAAATATGACAACTAATTAACAGTACATTCCACTTAAACAGATGATGATAAATACGCATATCATATTTTTAGGCACTTTCTATGGCTCAACAAGAGGCAGGACTCGCACAATGCATGTCCCAATGCCAGTAACTACTTACTCATATACTAGAAGCAATATTGTTGCACCAAAAAGACTGTCATATTTGAAAAGGAGTGTGCTTTTGACCAATGTTTGCGGTTTTTAAAAAGTTTTGAATATTACTGTGGTAAGTCGACTGTATAAAAATCTCTATCCCCTGGGGGCGCGTGACAAAAATTAATTGAGAAGCACTCCTCGAACGTCTTAGCATATACTGCTCATGAGCCCCTAGAGGGCGTATTTTCATTGTATCGGGGCGTTCTCATGATATGCTGCTCACTTGTGATGAAAAACGCAGATCTACACACACTACACAGTCCAAAGATCTACAACTGCGTCGTGCAAGTGTCCAAAGGCAGCCTGGTGTCTATTAACAATCATCGGTGCAACGCTGCCCTCTATAGGGCCACTGATTATTTGCTCAAGGTATTGATTTAATATGTTTATTATTGCGGTTGTAGTTTGCAGTGTAGAACTTCACTGCATTTTACGACAGTTTTTCATATTTTGCACCTCTCACATAGCTGAAGAAGCTAATTTATGGCAATTAATGACCACATTCATCGCACCGACTAGTACTTGTACTTTACATGAGGACAATGTATTGTTTTAAACAGTTTTCTCCACCCACAATGTGCATTATGAGAAGAGAAAGAGCACATTAAATACCGTACATAGCAATGATGCTCAGGCCTGCATTAACATATCAATAATTTACAATAAAGCACTTAACAACCCTGGCAACACTGATTTTTTTTAAATTTTGTGTACGTAATAAAATGATGTACAGTGGCCGTATGTGTACTGTGTGTTAAAATTGCAGTTGCATGTATTTTCAAGAACACTATATTAACACAGAAGAAAGAAACTAGACCACATCAGGGGGCCCTGAGGGAGGAGCTGTTGAGGCGTCGGCCATGGTGAGGAAGTCAACCCAGTTCTGGTAGAAGCCTCGTGAATTTGTTCCTGTGGCGTCGACAAGCCCCCACAGGCGTTTCTGGCACGTTTTGTTTCTCAGGGCCAGCTGAGCCTCCCGCTCTGTCACGTTGAAACTGATGTTCATCACCTGTGCCACCAGAAGGTACAGCAGGCTCCCTGTGACTATGACGCTGTACCAGGCACAAGTGAAGCAGAGCGCTGAGCTGAAAGACATCGACACAGACTGAGACGTCACATTAACCAATGACGTGTACATGCTGAAAGATGATGAAGGACTAATAATGTTGGTTCATACATCACAGCATATCATATCAATCTTCAGATATTGTTAAATTAATTCCATTTTTTTGTATGTTGGCCCCAAGTGGAGTTTGGACACACCTGCAGTTTGAGTTGGCTGGTCGTCCTGTTCAAAATCAACCCAGGCATCATTTAAAATGAGACACGCTAACAACAATATTGTATTGGCAATGCAAAGGAGGCCAGTTTTATCTGGGAGGAGGCTGGCAGCAGCAAGAATACGGGCTGCTGCAGCAAAGTGGAGACTGTGGCGTATAATACTGTAGCATCCAGAGCTGAGGTTAACGTGTCCTCAAATGTTACAATGACAAACGTGCAACAAGAGACCAGCACTGGTGTTCATGTAGTAGAACTAGTACCCATTAGTACCTGCTTTTGTCAGCGGAAACGGCTAAATAGAGCTGTACCGAGATGAGTAGATCCCGTGCAATGGATACAGTGTGCAGTGGCTACAGTGTATAAGAGGCAGTCGTAAGTCAGATGGCTTTTTCTCCATGAGCTCACTTTTAATCTGCTAGATATGTTCCCTCTTGACCACGAGCCGCACAAAGATGATATCAGAGCAATCTAATTGGAGGCTTCGTAAGTGCTATTATCTTCCAGCAATGCTACAACGCCATCGATGACCTCAGAGCTGACCATTAAGTCCATTATTTCAGAGCCGATTAGTGTCTGGCATCGTAAAAGCAAGAGCACAACCTTTGCATATGAGCAACACATAAAGCACAAGATGTCGGCTTCCATTGCAGCAGCCATACCTGGACTGAGTGTAGACACCGGGGCAGTAGAAGAGTGCACTGACCAGGTACTGTTGCGGACACAGGCTGCGCAGCACCAAGCCGATCCCGTACAAAGACGTCAGCAGGAACACACACAGGGTCAACAGGAAGCTGCGGTGGTTAGCCTGTCCTACACAACTGTTTATCCTAAAACACAGCACATACAAACAGTGATTTTTTTTTGCGTTAAAACCTTATGTGATTGGCCAAACTTTTGTAGGGCTTCTATGAATACTTAAAATGAACAGAAAATGGTTCAGGTTTTGTTTTTAAGCCTTAAAAATGTGTTTATTATACTAAATATCGTATATACCTGTATTATCTACTTAACTAAATATTTGCTGTGAATACAGCTACAATATAAAATAAAGTTGAAGTGAGTGAAATTATTTATAAGTTTTCGATAAAAAAAAAAAAATTGCCAAAATATTGCCTCAGTTTTCGGACACTGTCCACTGTGTTAATATGTACAATATACCGTACAATATTGCACATGACTAACTAGTCTGTTCGCCCTGTACTATATCATTCCGCAGAATCCAGTGTCCGAACAAAGCACCCTATGCGTTGCTGACTCACTGTCCGTGCATTTTATATTGAGTGCAAATGCTAAATGACTGCCATGGGACCACAGAAAGTTGCAAGTAGCAGCAATTTGATAAAGAAAGTGAGAAGCACTGTTGAATTCAAGAAAGAAGTCATCGCATAGGACGAAGATGGCTTGCAATGAGTCTCTTACAGCGCTGTGGAGGAATTTTGGCCCACTCATCTTTGCAGAATTGTTGTAATTCAGCCACATTGGGGGTGTTTTCCAGCATGAAGCGCCTTTTTAAGGTCATGTCACACATCTCAATAGGATTCAGGTCAGGACTTTGACTAGGCCACTCCAAAGTCTTCATTTTGTTGTTTTTCAGCCATTCGGAGGTGGACTTGCTGGTGTGTTTTGGATCATTGTACTGTTGCAGAACCCAAGTTGGTTTCAGCCTGAGGTCACGAACAGATGGCCGGACATTCTTCTTCAGGATTTTTGGTAAACAGCAAAATTCATGGTTCCGTTTATCCATTTTTTAAGTCTTCCAGCAGCAGCAAAACAACCCCAGACCATCACACTACCACCACCATATTTTACTGTTGGTGTGATGTTCTTTTTCTGAAGTGTGCCATTACTTTTACGCCAAATGTATTGGGACACACACCTTCCAAAAAGTTAATCTTTTGTCTGGCCAGACCACAGAGTATTTTCCCGAAGGTCTGTGCTCTTGGTGTCATTTTGGTTGGCCGGCTATTCCAGGGAAGTTTCACCACTGTTTCATGTTTTCGCCATTTGTGGCCAATGGATCTCACTGTGGTTCACTGGAGGCCCACTTTTTCACACAGTGCAATGTAGGTTTGGAATTTTTTTCTCCCTTAATAATAAAAAGTTTCCTTTAAAAAACGCATTTTGTATTAAATTGTGTTGTCATTTACTAATATTTAGTTATTTTTGATGATCTGTAACATTTATGTGAGAAAAGAATGCAAAAAAAAAAGAAAACGGGAAGGGGGCAAACACTTTTTCACAGCACTGTATAATAATTCTCTATAAAATTTATTTTTTTGTTAATATTTTTGGGGTATCTGGAACAAATTAGCATCTACTATTATTATTTGTCAATTATTTAATAATTCATCATTTTTATTATTTATTATTTAGGTATTTATTATTTTCCATGCTTCGCTTTTTGTGTCTTTCTGTTTTTGTCTGACCTTTTCATGACAAAAACCGAGGCGGCGCTGTATATCACTTATTTGACTTCGCAGTACACTTATTACAGCTTATTAGAAACATATTAGAAGTTAATTATATTTGGATATATCTGTGTACACTTCTTTTTCAAATTTCCGCTTCCTCTGCTACTTTAAAACAGGTATTTTTTGTTTATTGCATGACATAATCTCGTTACATGTGATAAAGTAAGCACTTTAGATAGAAGAGACTCAGAAATGCACACTAAATGCACAGACCAGACACAGTGGTGGTCCAGGCGTTGGACACAAGCGCCACATGTTCTACAATGTCCCGCCCGAGGTGGTCGCTTTATTTTACACGCAGGACACCAGCTCCATTTTTCACTTGCTGTGTGAAACTGTGATTTAGGTCGTGTGCACGAAGACTGGACACTTAGATGTGGCAAATCCTTGACGGCTTCCTCAGTAGTCCTAACAAATCCTGGACCTCTCTTAGTCCAAACCAGAGAGACAATAGTCAGGATCATCCCGGTGGTCACGATGCACAGCTGCATCCGGTTCACATCGCCACGAGGTAGAATCTCAGTGATGAAGAGGTAGTACATGTAGGCCAGGGAGTAGAGAGCCAGGGTGAGGAAGAAGAGTGTGCGTCTCTTCCTCCTGTGGGTGGCGTAGTAGAGCCACAGCACCAGGCCTGGAAGAGCCGTCAGGATCATGATACCTAGTAGGTAGTGCAGCGCCGCCACACGCATCAGCAGAGGCAACAGAACCAGCGCAGGAACCATGGAGATCTCCAAGTTGTCAATCAAGGCCCCCAGAAGGGCAGAGTGACATCCGCTTTTTGGTGTCCTGTCTCGCAGCCATCTACATGGACACACACGTAGATAGATGAATGGATGGAAGGATGGACGGATGGACAGATAGCCGGAGGTCATCATAAATGAATGGACAATAGATAGATGATGGATAAATGGATGGCAGAATGGACCAATGACGGATACATGACCGAATGGATAGGGGGACAAAAGGGAGGAAGAAGACGGATGGATAAACAGACAGACGGATGGACAGATGGATGGCGATCATGAATAAAATGGATGAAAGACAGATGATGCGTGAATGGACGAATGAATGAATGGACGGATGGATAGATTGGTGGATAGATGAGGATAGATAGACAGATGATGATAGATGGATGGATGAATGGATGGACACACAGATGAAGGATGATAGAGATGGTGATCATGGATAAATGGATGATTAGTGGATAGATGGAAGTTGGCAGAGTGAATGGATGGACAGATTGATGAATAGATAAATGGCTAGACAGATGGTCGTAGGATGGTAAATGGTTGGATGAAGAATGCTGATCATAAATACAGACTAATGGACAAATGATTGATGAGTGAATGAAAGGATGGATGGAAGGACAGATAAATGGGTGGATGGACGATAGGTAGGGTTGGGCATCATTTGAATTTGAACGACTCCGGTTCAGACTCCCCGTTTCGATTCCGGTTCCTAACGATCCTCCATTCAGATGCTTTTTAGAAGCACGGTCATAAGAGTTTGCACGGTTCAAATGAGGGTGCTAGCCAGAGTTCTTTTTGGTTGAAATGTCTGAACTTGTCCATACTTTCAACCCTGCAGTACATACTGTAAATATCAAACCATTCACCTTGAATATCAATGTTACGACGTTTCAAGTTTAGGAAGAATAGAGCTAAACACAACTAAACAGAATAGAGCCCAAATCGCTCTTATTGTGAAGGCCAGCAGTGTGTTGTGTGAATTGAGAAGGTTCCTTGATTGATTGTTGTGCAAAAGATAAACTTTCCTCGCCGAAGAACTTGGTCACATTGGCATGAGACAGACGTCCTTTATCGTTTGATTTCCCTGATACTGATCGCTGAGAGGAAGTCTGACTACCACATTAAAGGCGAGGTACTCGATTAGTTACGTATTTCCACACCTTGAATGATATTGCCGCAAATGTTGCACCGAGCCAACCGCTCTTATCTTGTGGTTGGTGCTGGCCGGCTTTTTCTTGTGTCGGTGTTTGCGGCTATTTCTTGAGGTCGGCGAAGTGGGTCATCGAACCTAGGAATAGAAATAAAAACATTTGAACGATCCCGCGATACCGGGACAATCGTAATGTCAGTCCCGATTCCCCGTCGATGCTCGAGACTCGATGCCCAACCCTAATGATAGGTGAAGGAGTGGACGGACAGAATGATAGACGGTTGGATGAATGGATGATGGATGAATAAATTAATGTTTGGAAGGATGAGCTTGCGGATAGATGGATGTACGGACAGACAGGTAGAGGTGCATGATGGATCGATGGTCAGATAATGATTGACAGCCTGTGGGCGAATGATGGAAACGGACACACAAGCTAATGTGGTGACTCATATATGACATATTATCTTGTACGTCACTTCCTACCTGTTAAAGGCCTCGTCCACATCTTCACAGTCACAACAACATCCATACTGGAAGACGTCACATTCACAACAACACATTGGATCGTCTGGTTCTGGAGGCTTTAACTTCTCCCATTTCATGGTGGCACACCTTCAACAAGCAACACTGTGAGACAAGACAAACCTATTTAGCCGATAGCCGCATATCTCTTTAATGCGGAGTAAGGACTATCAAACAATAATTTGCTCCACCAAAGTACCAAAAACACACATGTTGCATCAGGATTGGTGTAAGTCACAAAATGAGGCGATTAATAACTAATACTTTAGCAGCGACTATCTTTTTAGAATACATCCCACAGGGGATTTACAAAATTAATAAGTTCTATAATCAGACCTGAGAGCTTGTAATGCAATTTGTTGAAAGAAGGCCACTGTGTCCATTGAGACAAAGTATCTGGGACAACAGTCGTCAATACTGTACTATATAGCACTTGAGCTTTTGTCCAAGTATGTCAGAATTTGACATGTTATTTCATCGTCCCATTAGGTTTTACCCTAAAAAAATACAATAATTTAGCTATTAAACAGCTCTGAGTATGATGTAAACTATAACTACAGCAATAAACATATTGGGAAATGAATAACTCTCTGACTCAATCAAAAGTGAGCAATATTAAAGGGAGAATCATCTTGCTAGCAGTTACCTTTTTAAACTACATTACGGACACAATTTAATTCATAACTTACCTTGTAAGTCCAAACAGTTCAATAATTTGTGACGTTTTCCAGGGATCTGAATGCACTCTTGAGTAAAATGAAGTAAAAATGTGTATTAGATGCTGTAGCGCCTTGTATGAAGAAGTCTGTGGTTAAAAAATAAAAAATAAAAAAGTCAAATCTCTGCTGCAGAAGCTCTGTGGCAAAGCAATGAGGTGGGTGTCATTTGTAGCATTCCCACGGTGGTCCATCGGCTCCCCAGCACGAGTAATGCGTTGCACTCGCTTCCTCACAAAAAGCAACAAAAAGTTCTCAAAGCACTTTTCATCATTGCCCTTGTAGGTCTTAGAATAAAAACACGCTCTGATTGGTTGATGTTGTGGATGACACACACCGGCCTGCCTGCGGAATATGAGCCACATGACAGACGCGGTTTCATAGCTGAATGGAGTGGAGTGATGATCCACAGGGCAGCTCCACCCCCTAGAATCAGATTTCCTCCCAACACAGGCTACCTGACCTTGCCTCTCACTCATAGAAAACTCTAGAAGACTTCAGTGTGTGTGCCTGATCCACTCGCGGCTCTGTTATTGTCTTCGCATTCCACCGTGTGTGGTGACAAATGCAATGTGATAGATAGGAGATGCATGCTGGGGCTGTTTTCCCTGTCCGAAACTAAATAAAACTTCTCAGTGGAGATTAAAATTGGTATAATCAATAATATATAAAGTAAATATACAGAAGGAAGGCAAAATACAGAAAAAAGTGGCATTTATTTATGTTTGGGGATTTAAATGAGTATGTTTTCATTTTTAAAACTTAAAAAACTACACAAAATAAAAAAAAAAACAACCTAAATGTGTTTAAAAAACTAAAATCAAAGAAAAAGTAAACCACTATGAAGTGTCATTTATTGAGTTAATTATTATCCATGCAAATCTATAAATATATATATTTAAAATTATACAGCAGCATGAAAGCTGAGTTCACATCTTTGGGGATTAAAAGTAGCATAATAGATGAACTAGAAATACTCAAAAACAAAAATAGTCACACACAAAATTATTAAACATTAACAACTATAAAGCGTCATTTTTAAATTATTTTTTAAAACTCAAAAAGTACACAGAATTAAAGCAAAAAAACAAAACAAAATTTGCTTTAAAAAACTAAAATGAAAGAAAATAGAAACCACTATAAATTGGCATTTATTTAGTTCATTATTATCTTTAAAAATCTATAAATATATACATACTGTATATATATAAAAATACAGCAGAAAAAAGATTAAGTCATCATTTTTGGGGTTTAAAATAAGCATAATTGATAAGATAATAAATAAATAATGAATTAATTTCAAATGCCCGTACACTAAATTATTACATATAAACAACTATAAAGTAGCATTTATTTATCTTGAAAAAAAATACATATGTTTAAAAAAAAACATAAATTGCCGAATGAAAACTGAATTTTATTCAAATTAGTGTAATACATGAATAACAAAATAGAAGGATAACAGTATACTAATGTAATATAAACCTAAAAACTCTGAAAAATTGGATATAACCCTCATTAATGTTCTTCTAACCACTGTATATTTGTCAGAGGTGGAGGTTTTTTTTATTTCCATAGCATATATTTCATACTAATCAGTGAGGAAGCACATAAAATGTATTAATTTATTAGAAATAAACATGACCCAAAAACACTCTGTCTGCTTTGTAGCTCTGTAAAAACTGACCTAGGACCAGTTTTGAGTATTTTCTAATATGGATTCAAGGTTTAGTCATCAGAGACACAACCACACTGAACATCCGAACAAAACAGTTGTATTTACTGTAGCTATGAGAAGAGCCATACACGCACTGCCATCATCGAAACAAGGGCTGCTTGCATTACGAGGTATGAGTGGGGCCACTGAAACCTTTTTAATGTCCGTGAGTGTAAGTCTGGATGGACTCAATCAATGCAGGCAAAAGCTGCTGCTCTTGCTCCTGTGGTTTGGAGCTTCCATTAGTCTTGATGGAGGCCGGAACTGGAGATACACTGGCCGCCTCTAATCTATTTTGAAGAAATTACTACCACAAGGAAACACGTCACGAGTTGAGCAGTAGATGCTGGATTTGCAACACATGAAAATGTGTCTGTGCTTTTGCAGAAAATTCTAAATTTAAATGTCAGTGCTTCATAATATAGTGATAAGTAGGCATGTGTAATTTGCATTTAATGCAGCGGTGCAATATTTGGACACAACGGCTCATGCCATTGCATAAAAAGGTGTGTCTAAACTTTTGACTGGTACCGTAGGTACTATTCATGTTACATAATGTCATAAATGTTCCTGTGTCATGCAGTCACAGTGTGTGTGTGTGTGCTGTGTTTTAGATCAGCAAGTATTTTTCCCTTCCGGATTTAGCAGTACAAAGGTTAAAGTGTCACATAAATGACAGCTCTTGGCACCATTTTACCATACCCTTATAAAGCAGATGAAATAAGTTACATCCCATGCAATCAGTGAATTAAAGAAGCTAAAACAGCATTATACCACTGCATTATTAACTGTTTTATTTCATGAGACACATTAACTTTACATAGACACATTTGTTTTGTCACAGCACAACTCTAACAGACTCATTCATTCACATCATTTTTACACATAATATCAAGTATATAGTCCACGTAGTCATTATCGTCACACTCTGGAGGTAAGAGGGAATGGAAGATGGCCCCCCTTGTCCTCCCCTTGTCCCTTTATTCTTGTGCATGTTCCCATTAGACCTCCCTGTCTTTGCAGCACCTGACGTATTTTAATTGCAACATGATGATGGAGGAATAAATAAGTGCTGACTGGTCCATATTGAGTGGATTACAGCAGACACTAAATCAACAATGTAAAATGTGGAATGTCTACATGGGGGAGTAAACACAAAAGGAGTTCACATTCAGAAATAGGACCATTTAATCTGCACTATACAGTACTGCACCACCACACTGGAAGAAGGGGCTTAAGAGGTGAGGAAAAACTCATTCCTCCAGGGTCCGGAAAGCATTCTGCATGTCCTCCAGCAGCTGGGCGTACTCGGCTTTTATCTTAGCTTCACCATCCTTGACAGGGTCCTGGCACATAGAGACACACAACACATGAAACAATGCCTTCAAAGGCTGCCAAGCGTATTCCAAGCAACAGATGGTGCTGTAAGCCCTCGCTCTCTACCAGAATAAGGTCCTGATTTTATGAGAATACATTTGAAATACAGCAGATCCCCGCTTTTCACTGGGGTTATGTCCCAGAACCATCAGCAATTGTCGAAAAACCGAAAGTAGTATGCCCATAAAATGTCTCTCTCTAGCTTGATGTTGACGTTTTCCTCTTATTTTGGATCGACACTTGCAATAAAAGTGACCTGTATGTATTCGATTAGATTCTGCTCTAGAATGCTACGCTTCTCTCTTCAATTGCCATTGTTCACTCGCGACACATTCCAGGTTTAAGTCCTAAATACGCATCACACACCTATTAAACGCATTTAAAGTGTAAAATGCATAGATACTCACCACTAATGAATGATAATGTAAGATGATCCATGAACAGATGGAATCGGAGTCACGGTGCAGCCTTTAGCTTGGTCATAAGTCGAGCAGGCTGGAGAAGCCGCGTCTACATAATCCACACTGCTTGCCTGTGTGGGGTCGTGAATGCCGAATTGGGACTGTGCGGGGATCCACTGTATTACAAGTGTAAACGCATAATTTGGATATTCACTCCTAAATTTGCTGACTTTGTTTACATCAATTCGTACTTTATTCTCATAAAACAAAAATTCATTCCATCTTCAATTAAAACTTGATTCTTGACAAAACTCGTAGTGAAGTCGTAATATTACGAGCATGGATACACGCTTTTAACATTCACATGTTAAATGTACGACTTTCTTCCCAGACAATTACGATTGCTTTCCTGTAAAATTACGATGGGATTTTTGAGAGTGAAGTTGTAATATTACGAGCGTAAACACATTTTTTGACATTCTCTCTTAACTCATTCAACAATCCCAGCTATTTTTCAAAAGACAAGCCCTTCAGTACCGGCCATTTTAGACGATTTTTACTGACTTTTCAAGGCACACGTAATATTATGTTCGATGCCTATATTGTATAAACACGAAACCTACCCTAAGAAAGACTCTCGTCTTTCACCAGAAAAAAAGTTTGTTTCGACCTTTTTCTGCTCTTTAGTAATCAGCAGTAGAACATCGGTAAGTTTCAGGATAATATCAGTTCCCAACAAGAAAAGGGAGAAAAACAGCTTTTTGTAAAAAGATACATTTCAAGCATAACTTTCACTGTGACACAATTTTTTTGCTTTGGTGACAGGTACTACACAACATAAACAATACAAAAAAGGATTATTTTACATGAAAATAATAATTTATTTACAAATATAACACATGAGCTATTTACAATTTCACATTTGGAACTTAACGGTGTCCACACGCATGTGCATGTGTTAAAATTTACCTATAGTGCGTCACCTTCGGCACGCTACACTCCGCGCTCTTCCACTTCCTGCTTGCTGTCGAGTGTGTTTTTCAATGTAAACAATCCACGCCGAGCTCTTAAAATGCACTTCTGCCACATGGCTGTTTTTATATCTTAAAGCCGCTTTAAAAGTGACATCTTTTACTATACAGTTGGATCATCACCTCTTTTTGCCTCTCGTGCAAAAAAACGTAAGAGATGTATAAATATGTCTTTAGGATCGGGCGTTCAGGTTTATAAAAACGTATAACGTCTTTGGTATTAAATAAGTTAACAGTCTGACTTTATTTTTATAATTTAGCACTTTATTCTCATATAATTAAGATTTCTTTCTCGTACAATTAAGACTCGATTCTGAACAAAGATGGAATATAAGCACAAATGTATATTTTTGATATTCACTTGTTCAACCTGCGATTTTGTTGTATTTTCTCGTAAAATTTTAATTTGACTTTGCAAAATAAAGTTGTCATATTACGAGCACAAGCGTATATTTTTGATATTCACGTGTTAAAAGTACAGCTTCATTGTCGTAAATGTACAAGATGACTGAATTCTCGTAACTTTAACCAAAAAGTGTGTTTGGAGAAAAAGACAAGAAAACCGGAGTGCCTGGAGAAAAGCCACGCAAGCACCGGGAGAGCGTGCAAACTCCACACAGAGATGCAAACGAAGGTCTTCCCGATCTCCTGACTGTTTGGCCAACATGCTAACCACTCGGCCACCGTCCGGCCAAAAAACATACACACATACCTTAAACTTCATGGAGCTGATCTTATACAAGATCTCCCCCATGTGCTCCCTGATCATGGCCCAGGTTATTTTGTTGTCGCTCTGAGCAGTGGACTCCACGGCGTGTCGCGCCATGTCGTAAAAGGCGATCATGTTGGAGAGGATGCCAACAGTTTTGTAGAAGGGACAGAATCTGTTGGTGAAGGCGGGAGAGCGTCACATGAGGACATTTTGAACAAGCTGTTGTCGTACATGGTTCGGTTTTGTCGTCACCTGTCGTAAGGGGTGTAACCATTCTGTTGCAGGAAGTCATCTTTAATGAGCTTTGCGACTTCCAGCGTGATCTTGTCGCTCTCCGCCAGAGAAGCCTGACAATGAAATGTATTCCATGACGGCTTTGTTGAGCTTCAGATCTCCTAGCTTACATGTTTATTCCTCACCTTTCCTACAAGCTGTACTATCTCAGCCAGGTCCTCCTCTTCCTGGAGAATCTCCTTGGCTTTTGTACGAAGAGGCACAAACTCGGGGAAGTGTTTGTCGTAGTATTCATCCAGGGCTCGGGTGTACTTGCTATAGCTTATCAGCCAGTTTACAGATGGGAAATGTTTTCTCTGAGCCAACTTCTTGTCCAACCCCCAGAACACCTAAGAGGAAGGGGAAACAGCTCACACACAAGCACCAGAACAGAGTGTATGTTAAGGAATCATCACTTACCTGAACAATGCCCAGTGTGGCTGAAGTGACAGGGTCTGAGAAGTCTCCACCAGGGGGCGACACACTGGGAAAGCCAGCATATAAAAATTAACAATACACCACATGCTCCAGGTTTATTGTGAAGCATGCCAACTTACGCTCCAACGATGCTGACGCTGCCTTCTCTCTCAGGATTCCCCAGGCACTTCACACGTCCGGCTCGCTCGTAGAAAGAGGCCAGCCTGGCGCCCAAGTAGGCCGGGTACCCGCTGTCTGCGCACGACAAAATTACGACAGGGTTCACAAGTTCCTATTTCATTTTGTGTGAACTCACCAGCAGGCATTTCAGCCAATCTCCCAGAGATTTCTCTCAGAGCTTCAGCCCATCGCGACGTGGAGTCGGCCATCATGCTCACGTTGTAACCCATATCTCGGAAGTATTCGGACAGTGTGATCCCTGCAGACGTGATCATGGAAGAAACTAGTAAAGCACAGACTTTTATCAAGCTCTACCTATAATACCAGAGAGTGGTAGAGTCTAGCTTTACATGTGCGTTGTCTGCTGCGGACCGGCCAACCTTGAAGAAATTTTTCAAGTACTCAACCGCATATTTACAGTTGAAACCAGAAGATTACTTACACTCTGTAAAAACACACTTAAACATTCTTTTCTCGCTATCTGAAATAAAGACTATTAGCCAATATATAATAATATATATATATATATATATATATATATGTATATATATATATATATATATAACATATATTTTTATATATAATATATATATTGTATATGCAGCATTTAGCCAATATATAATATATAATATATATATACACACACACACACACACACACACAGACGTGTGTGTGTGCTCTTATTGCTCTTTGTCAGAGTTGAGCGCGTCATGTGACGTCAACCGCAACTCTCTTCAACAATTCAACTTGTTAGCTTGTTTTGGCGCGAGAAAACAATGGTAATTAAAGAGAAAAGGAGAGTGTTATTACAACTGGAACTAATCAATGCATTACAACATGTCATCTTTATTGCAAATGTTGATCCAAAATCGGAATCGAAAGAATTTGCAGAGGTGGGCTGTATGCCCTCTGAACGAGTCGTATACACACACACGAAATAATGTCCTACAAGCCGACCAATCACAGCCTTAAAAGTACATGCCGTTGTGACGTTTTTGTAGGTGCGTGCCATGCAACGTATGAGGGTTTGCAGGGGGAGGCGCGAGCCGATGCGGTCTACACAGGCGCCTTGACAAAGGGGCGTAATCCAGATTTCTGAGACTTAACTCAAAACTGAAATCAGCGAAATGCAATGGAAATGCGTATCCGGAGAGCAGTGAAGCGTATTCAATGATTTAAAATGCATGCAGAGTACGGAAAATGCGTACATGTTGGCAGGTCTGCTGTTGAGTACCAATGCCTCTAGTAGGGGTAAGGTTTTTATGACTTTCAATAAACTTCATCTTTACAAACAGCATGTCTTCTGAGTACCAGGTGACTATTACGGGCAAGGCTTTTATTACTTTCTCTTAACTTCATTGGAAACCTACGTTTTATAGATGCCACGTCTGCTATCAGGCTTATACAAGACATAAATAGTATCACTTTCTCTTTAAGCTTCAGCTTTACAGATGCCCTGTCTGTTGAGTACCAGGCTACAATTAGGGGTAAAACGTTTACAGTATTACTGACTGTCATAAAGCAGGATGCGAATGTACATTTCTGAATGTGACAGATCTATGCAATATTTAATTCTTGGTACCTGTATAGATAGAAGCTTCTCTAGCAGCCACAGGCATGTTGGATGTGTTAGCAACGAGTGCCGTTCTCTTCATGATGCTCTCTACCTTGCCATCAACTTCCATAGTGAGCTGTCGGGAAAATGCAGTGGGGTCATCAACAGTTTTAATTACAACCTTCATTTGCCCAAGTGTTGTTGTTGTTGTTGTTCCACCGACCGACCTCTGGGAAATCTCGCAGCACCTCCGACATTTCATTCCCACGCTCTCCGCATCCAACATAGATGATGACATCACTGTTAGAGTACTTGGACAATGACTGGGAGATAACAGTCTTTCCACAGCCAAAGGCGCCAGGGATAGCTGTGGTGCCACCTTGCACGCAGCTATAAATCAAGCACAGCAGTTTTGCTTGAAAAGAAAACGACACAGAGGGCAAATGTTTGCAGCTATCTTTATAGAGAAATCCTCACGGGAAAAGAGCGTCCAGAACTCTCTGACCAGTGAGCAGCGGATGATTGGCAGGCAGTTTCTCTGTCACTGGGCGGACTTGTCGCACTGGCCACACCTGCACCATGGTAAACTTCTCCTTGATGCCTTCAAAGTCCAGCTCTAGAACCACATCCTGAACACAACAACGGCAGAAACTCAGAGTGGCTAATTCATAATCCCTATACTTTAGCTATTCAGATTGAAAACACTTACAGAGACGTCATAGTTTCCGGGTGGAGCTACGTAGGTGACGGTGCCTCTGCTGCGAGGCGGAAGCATCAGCTTGTGCTTTATGAGGGAGTTTTCAAACACCATGCCGTAGATGTCGCCACCCGTAACGTGACTGCCAACCTACAGGGAAGAAAAAAATGATTGGTTCTGAGCAGCTGGAGAGCAGGTACAGTGGATTTAGCCTTCACGACCCTGCAAATGTGCCAGCTCTGAGATTTATAATATATTTTACAGCTGTATGACCATTTGTGATATTATATGCCTTAAACTATTACAGTTCCTTTTGTTTTGTTGGTTTATTGCAAACTACTGGAAGTTTATAGACTTTGCAAATGAATAGAATTTAGGGTTGAATAATTTTGAGTGCAACATGGATGAATTTGTTTCCATCTCAAACTCGTGCCATCATTATACCTCAACTGTACAGGTAATTGATTTAGCAACGTTTTAATATTGCAGAAAAAGAAGTTAACCACTGTATAATAAAACGAAAATCAATTAAAACAATTCAGTCTTTCAAGACAGCTTACACTTAAATAGCAAGGAAATTATACAGTTTAAAAAGCAATTCTGGCCTCTAGTGGCTTTTATAGGTATTGCTGGAATTAATGGGTACAGAATGTCCAAAAAGCTATAGTTAGAATAAGCAAAGCACTTTTGTGAGGTTCATATTTTGTATCCCCATTGAGTTTGAAAGTTTTGTTTGGTTTTTGAGGCATTTTTCCAGAAAATTGGGGAATTTTTTTTTTTATTTTTTTAATGTGCTATATTACAGCAGATTTTGTTAGATTTTCCAGAAATTACCTGGCAATAGGTCTTATTTAGCTTTTATTAAAATTTCAAATATAAAGTGTCATTTTACCAGGGTGTACGACAGCCACACGTTTCTTACCCGCAGACTCTGGCTCGGATTAAACTCCCATTTGATGTCTCTGTTCAGGGCACCGATGTTCACTCCTCTCGGGATGTAGATGCTTTGCGTGATGTCATTAATGTCTTTCAGTGGGCGCTGGATGCCGTCAAAGATTGAGCCCATGACTCCTGGTCCCAACTCTACAGAGAGAGGTTTACCTGTGCGAAGAACTGGGTCACCCACAGACACGCCAGCTGTTGCAATATAAGTCAGGAAAAAAAAGCACAAACTACAAAACCATCCGTTTTCTATACCGCTTGTCCTTAATAGATCACAGGTGTGCTGGAGACTATCCCAGCTGAGCACATATAAACAACCAACCAACAAACAACCAACCACACATCCACACAGAGATGTTCCAACAGAGATTCGAACCCAGAACTCCTGACTGTGATGCAGACTTGCTAACCATGAACGAAACAGGATACAAGTCTCCTCATAAACCTGGATAGTGGCCATGTCTCCTTCCAAACGGATGATCTCTCCCACCAGCTCGCTGTGGCCTACGCGGACCAGCTCATACATGGCAGCTCCAGCCATTGCTGTAGCTGTCACCACTGTGGATAGGAGATAAACAAAAAGATACACTAGGAAAGTATTTACAAGCAAACATTGCGCATATTTCACATATGAGGCTTCAACACTTGCTGGTGACCGATAAATTGCCATCGAAAATAAGGAGCTCATGTATCCTTGAATCTGTGCATGTACCTGTATGTGTCTTTGTATTTAACTACTGTTATGTATGTGTATGTCAAGCATTTTGATTACATTAAATATGTGTGTGCATGACAATTGCTATAGTATGTTAAAAATGTAACTTTAGACATACAGATAATCGTGCATATTCTATTTACAAAAGGCCAGTAAACCATACCTGGTCCAGAAACTCCATGGACATATCCAAACTGGCTTTCTCGCTCCGCATCCTGGATCTTAGGAAGTTTTGAGGTATCCATCTTGACAGCACTTCTACTGAAAAATTGCGACGTGGGTGAGGTTCTGACACGCTATTTAACCAAGCTGATCAACATCTCAAATGACAACAACAAGCCAGCGGACTCGACCCGATGTTGCAGTATATGAATGAACGAGACTGACAGCACAGGGTTTCTAGCTAACACAGATGATGCTGCTAAACCTTTAATAATACATTGGATGACTATCACACCACTGTTATTACTATTTTGTTTGTGTCGCATTGACTACTCTGCAGTCAGTGTTTCTCGATTCGATTATTTATAGGATTTATAGGATAGCTGATTTGTACGTGTACACGTACAAGTCAGGTGACCAGCTAGCAACGACATGCTAACGTCATCACTGCAACAAACGGGCTAAATCGCCATTATGTTCAAAACAGTTGACTCAGCAGTAGTACATTATGAAATATCAAGCAATTTAAATGTAAGAAGAAATTCTGTTCTGACATACATCCTACCTCGCAAGACAATTATCCAGGTTGTTACTCGCGTCTTGGATGAAGCGAGAAGCTTAGCTGTGCTAATCACCTGCCAGGCACCGGACTGTCACGGGAAGAACATGTCGCCATTCTGGCTCAGACTGCTGATTCGGTGCTGACACCAGTGAGCCAACATGGCGGCTAATGCGCCACAGTTACTGAGTCGGCGGTGGGCACTTCGCTACAATGTACACTACGCTGCTGACACCTGCTGGACATCTTTGTTAGTTCACCCTAGTCAAGCACCTAAATGAGACGGTACTTGTGTTTATTGGCGTTTTTAATCAACCACTCAACCAATCAACCAGAATAATTAACAAATGTGTCACTGAAAATATATAGTTAGTAATGATATAGTATAATAATAATTTGGACTCTTCTGGTGTTCTATTACCATTTACTTTACCAACTGAATGTTTTGTAATTATTGTATTTAATGTAACTTGCAAAGACAAAACAAGGGGCCTTAGTCTTGAATACATAGAGAATAGCTTTTTATTTACATTATTATTCATTTATAATTACAACCATCACTGCATATTTGGTCATTATTATGTTAGCTGGACAGGAATCACATCCTCTCACCTGGCTGTTAAGTGCAGTACCGTATTTATATTTAAAAATAGATGAGGGAGGAAGAAATATAGGTAGGTTATTGCAATACAATATTTTTTAGAAAATACTGAAAAGGACATACAACAATAAATAATCAGTTACTAGCATAAAAACTGAAATTAAACAGTTGTATACTGGGAGGAACACATTTAGACACCAATAGTAGTGTTACTGCATTGGTTCGTACATTTACTTCATCATTGTTTCCTCTGCCAAACAAGTTCTTCTTCCAAAGACACGAGGATACACATGTCAAAAAATTACTCTCTTAAAAGCGTCTTTAGTTGCACTTCCTTCAGTCTGACCATTCATTGTCATCCAGCTCTGAGTCATCTTCAGAGTCACTGTACTCCACTGCTATGCGCCTCGACAGAATGGTGGCCACATCATTCCCCACTGGGTCACGCTTGCTCTGCATTTCTTGCTGTTCTTGCACTTTTTTCAGCTGGATGCCTAATAACCATAATGTTAAAATTACAAAACACACAAATGTCACAGGGTGGTTCAAAAGTATACCCACCCATGCGGATCGCAGATAGCAGATCACTTCTTGCATTCGCTGGTTTTGATTCAGCTCTGACACTCCCACCAAGTTCGGAAAAGTGTGAGGGGGCAGCTGGTGGTGGATGAAGTGGAGGCGGTGGTCCCGGGGGACAAGGAGCCATGCAAGGTCCTGGAGGAGGTACAGGTGGAAGAGGGTAACCAGGGCCTACTTGCGTGGTGGCTCCATTATGAGCTGCTGGTGGAGGGAAAGCAAAGGCTGTCTGGGCTGAGGGGATAGGTGGGCCTGGCGAAACTGGAGGGGGGGCACAGCTGATTGACAATGAAAAACAAAAAGGAGGATTAGGTTGCAACTGAAATGAAAATATTTAATTCCAGCTGTGATTGCACAACACGGTGGTTCTGACATACTTGTAATCTCCTGATGCCTGTACTGAACCATTCATCTTCTCTGTAACTTCTACGATGCTTGTTCTCTTATAGTTGATGTCAATACTGTGGTACTCGTGCTCCACAGGTGGGGAGGGCTGCACATTCCCATGTGGCTTGACAACATTAGAAGCACTGTGGACTGGCACTGGGGGGACAGGGTACTCTGGGAGGTCAGGCCTGGAAGAAGGAAATGAAAAAAAACAATGATTTGTCATTTTAAAAATGAAGTTTAGGGGTGTCACAAGATCTTGTGTGACGAGATCTCGAGAAGATTAAAATGTGACAAAATTTCTTGTTTGGAGAAATGCTGTCTCACGAGAACAGGGCAGCCAGAAGCCAATCAGACTGTGAATTATGGTATTGCTAATGTGAATGATAGCAACCGTAGTGCGGAAGCGGCTGTGTGTTAGGTATTATTGAGAGCGCACATTACACATACTTTAAACCCTGCATTATAACCTATCTTGGTGGTCGCACGTCAGGGCTAGCGAGTGATGTGCGGATGTTTTTTTCCATTGAAGTTGAACAGCTGCCGTAATTCTACATTTGATCAAAGTTACTAGATTTATCAGGTCCAAACGTGTAGATGTTCTGACTTGTCTGTAACCATAATCACTGTCACCATTAATCACCATAAACATTAATAACGGTAGCACCAGGTCTGCTCGGAGCAGGTGTCCGACTGCAGTGCATCATGGCAGCCACAGAAGGTGGCTCCCTCCGCTCTATACTCTGGTTCTCCAGACCTCTTGAGCGGCACCGGGGCTGCCCGGAGCGAGTTTCTGACATGAAGGCGTAATGTGGCGACCATACCTCTGCTTCATGACACACCTCATAAAGAGAGGAAATCCGTGCTGACAATATAGCGGCATGGTCGCTATACTTAGCAAGGAGCGGTCATATTTTTTTTCATTGTACTTTTCTTAAAAATTAATGTTAAAATCTCATCTCGTTCCCGTGAAGCCAATCTAGTGTATCGTCTCGCCTCGTGACACCCCTAGCTGCTTTATATACTGTACATGAAATATTAATTTTACCGTTACATGGTATAACAAAAGCATAAGTGAACAACTAGTTAAGTATGGCAACCAAAATACCTTGTAGTATGATGCAGTGCACTTTTACATCACAGCAAACGGCAACCAAAATAATAATAAACATATAAAATAATGAACATTGTTACATTACTGCATTGACCCAGGTATAACGACCATGAATTCAAGATGACTGCTAAAAAAAAAAGATATCAGCTGCTCGACACTTGTTGGCCACTCTTCCCGTTGAAAGAGACATTGATGCCAAATTAGAAAGGCCCTCCGTAAACAGAGGAGGTTTGTGCCATCCCCTGTAGTCTGCTTATAACAATGTCCTAACATCTCTCCCCTCTGTCTCTTTCAATGGGAAGAACGGCCGCTAATGAGTTGTTTTTGCCACCAGACAGGCATACAACCTATTGTTATGCAGGAGGGTTGTTCACCAGCTACACCGGGCCGCAATAACCACAACAACAACAACAACAACCCTTCTGTGACCACCTCCATATTGTGCAGGTGTTACTGCCCAGCATAACAACAAATTCCCAAACTGGACTGCGTAGCAAGGCACAAACCTGCCCTCTGGGGAGAGCGAGCCCTCGGAAGACGCTCCTCGCCGTAGCGTCTGCGGGTGGCGGTGATCTGGGCGGAGCTCTTTGTCGAATGCCATCATGTTCCACTCTTGTCTGCGGTTTCGAGCTTTCCTCACCTTCTTCACCTGCTGCTGTAGCGTGCTGCTGTCCACGCATCGCTTCTGCTCCTGTGGACACTTTTTGTGAATAAACCTTTTTACACGGACTGTCGTGTGTCTGCATTCAGGGATCCTGCACTGTGGCAGTGGCCACTCCTGACATATTAATTATAATGTGAAGCTGAAAGAATATTGTGTGCTCACCCTTTGCCTCCTCTTTTCTTTCCTCTTTTCCTCTGTGTCCTGCAGCATCTTCTCCTTCCATAATTCAAAGAAGTATGAAGGGTCCGAGTAGAACTTTATGGCATCAGTGCTGTCCTCTCTGTTTAAAAAAAAAAAAGTTTCTGTCCTGTTTGTTTACTTGTTAAGTAGATCATAACGCTGTTGGAGTACCTGTAAGCAGTGAGGTCGCTGAGAGGAGGAGGCTGGTCGCTGCTGTCGTACATCTCAGCCACCGAGCTTGGAGTGCTGCCTTTGGACAACACCTGCTGGTCCTGGATGGTAGAGCTTTTGAACGCCTTCCTCAGGTTTATGGCCTGAAGAGAAACTGCGAAACAGTAAGATGTGTGTTTAACAATCAGTATAGGGGATGTGAAGGTGTCTTGACAAACTGGAAAGGTTCTTGGGACTGACCGTCTTCCACATTGGAATCTAGCTGGGTGACCTTGATGGCCAAGCGGTCGATGCGGTCCTGGAGAGAGTTTGCACGCGTGTAGAAGATGTTGGCTTCATTGAAAAGATCCCCAAAGACATTTTCTGCATGTTTACCTGCAACCAGAAAAACGATTTCCAGACAAAATATGCAAATATGCAAAGTGAGTGAGAAATAACTCAACGACAGTGTGGCCAAAATTTAATATATGCAGAACAGAGAAGAACTTTACTAACACACTGAATATACCAACATAACATACCTGAATATAACAAATGTCGGAATAAATGGTACAGTATAAGCCTCACTAGGTACACTGTGAGATCCAATACAAGATGATAATAATGCTCAGAAATGATCAACAATACGTTTATTGTATAGTTTGCAGTGGCACTTCACTTGTCTCTCACCACAACCACAATAATAAACATATTTCTTAATTAATGCAGTTTGTATAACATTAACTCTTGTTGGATCATATTAGAAAATGCACGTGTGTCTAATGTTGTGGCCATTGGGAACTCTTGACAGCCATTGTTGTGCTTTTCTAAATCCAATGAATCCCTCTGGATTACATGAGCACCACGTGATCTATCCTCAAGCAAACAGCAAGAATGGCACAGAGTACTGTCCAGTACACTGCATGACTGATCTCTGTTCCCTCCCACTCATTCTCCATCTTATCTCTCTGTGTTTACAAAGCTCAGCGGTCAGTGCTAAACCCCCCTATCTTCACTAAATCCCATCACACACGTTTTAAGCCTGTGTGTCTATGGGCCAGATGTCCATGAGGAAATTTGTTTCCAAAAATAGCCTCCTCAGTTTCTCCCCAAGTGTAACAGGGAAACACACAGGTGTACCGCTACAGGAACATACAAATGATCATAATATAACAATAATAATCATCTTACTCAGACTACTTAGTTGACGGATGATGGCAGACAACGTGTTGTTGTTCACACATTCTAGTTCACTGCCAATCCCATCCGGCACTGCAGTGTGGCACACGTGCCGAGGTTCTATGGTTCTCCTCACCAAAGGCATCACCTCTTGTTGGCCATACAGCACCTGCTAGCAGACAGATAACATAAACATACTACATATTTTGTCCATACACTATATATTCCATCATATAGTTACATTGACAGCAGCAGTGAAACATATTCTATTTGGATATTGTTGACTGTGTTACTACTTTACAGTTTGTTGATGTTTTGTTTTATTGTATTGCTTTTTTCAAATTTATATCGACGTAATACTTCCTTAAGCAAATACACTTTTTTCAGAACACGGAAGTAACGCACTCTACTCTGATATAAACTCTGATATATACTCTGTTTTTCTTTTGTGTTTTTGTTTTAATGCGTCCTAAATAGTTGAGCATGACGATTCCGAGTGATACATGTATGTATATTTTATTTTTTATTCGCCAAAGTTTGCATAATTCGTGACGGCTGGGGTATATAACCCACAATTCATTGCGCGGCTCGCTTTTCCCAGGCAAACAATTTTCGAGCAGCTCAGGTGTGTATCGCACTATCTGTGTTGGAAGCAACAAACAACGATTCTTCAACCCACAAACACGACAGGTAACGTTGTGTCTTTATACAAGACGTGCTATTTGTGACAGTATTTCCAGTAGAAACAACAGAACACCATAAATCCTACCTTCAGAGTTGGGTACGATCGTTGTTCTTTTCCCGCCAACGCCAGCCGGGCGGAGCAGTGGACGCCACAGTGTCTTTATTCAAATTGAAATGTCCTTTTTGGTTTCCCTCCTTGCTTGTCGTGTGCCAGGTATTTGCGGGAGACATTTGTGCACAGCGGAATGCACTCTTGACAACATAACCTCTTAGTCTAAATCACAACATGAGGGGATTTAGTCAGCAGATTTACTCCTGGCAGCCAATCACAAACGCCATGGCGGACCTCTGACATCCTGTGCTTTTCCAGGTCTAATTAAGAACTCCTCCTACCCTGGATAAGAGAGGAGGTGGAAGTCATCAGTTTGGATCAGCAACATTTTCACCACCTTCAGGTGTGCTTTACATCTCAATAAATCACAGTCATCGTTACATTTGTAAGCATTTTATTATTGGTGACTAATGGCTGTTATAAAGTCTGCACTTTTACCTTGTTCTTATTTGCCTTTTTCAATTTCAGGAATGAAAACACTGCCTGCATGGCAATGGTAATTGTTTTGATCATTTCAAATGTGCTTACATTAAAGAACATCACGTGAACTCTTGCACAAGGAGTAGGAAGAAATATCTTATGAAATCAAGGGGCGAACTTACCATTAGGCAAACACAGGCAATTGCCTTGGGCACACAGATTTCCAGGGGCCCCCAAACACCTCATAAAAGCTGATTATTGATTTTGTTTCTTCTATTTGAAGTACGAATTACTATTTTCGTCTTAAAACTACATCAAAATGCGTTATCTATCATGATCATTTTGACTGCTACCTTCTCCCTTCTCATGCAGTGGACTAGTCCATGTTGCTTCGCATGTGCAGATTAATTCCGGAAGACGGGAGAAAAACAAACTTGTTGGCGCAGTTTAGCAAAAACTGATGCGGAGTTACCCCAGTGGCGCGGAGAAGGCGAGAGGGAACAAACTTAAAAATCAAAACTACCCAAGGTAGACGGCCAGAGGCCCTTGACGGCACCTCAGCTGATAAGAATGCAGTAGTTTTAGGGATGAAGCTGAGTGATGCTTTTCATCACAAAGATGTGAGTATTAAAGCACTAAGCTGTCTTAAATGTAAAGTAAAAAGTGACAGGAACATTGAGTCATTAATAAATAAATACAAGTATATGTAGACTTAAAACCTCTGACATCGAGCACACATAATTTTGACGAATCGACGGCACATTTTTTTGTATGAGACTTATTTCAAATTCTTCATTCTTCAACATAAACAGCAGCCTGCCACTGCTGTTAATATCTCAGTAATGCTGACCTGGATTAACAGTGAAACGAGACGCTCACCATTTGATTTGAAAGCATCTCGTACACGCGCACACACACACACACACACACACACACACACACACACACACACACACACAGACAGTTTCTTTTTCACAGATGGCCTCATCTGGATTGTGGGAGGGAGCGGTGTAACCCAGATATGGAGGCTTAAATCTTTATGAGTAGCACACCGTCAAACTATATCCAACAAACAGCAGTGTGCTTCGTGTATAAGGACATGGTTTAATCCAAAAAGCATGGCGTTACATGTCAGTGTGTAGCACATTTTAGGAACCAAGAAAAGAAGAGGGGAAACAGCCGGAATCTTCTTGCAAGGAGGTTGCTTGAATCATTAATTAAAGAATAACTAAAAAGTATAAAAAATATCTTAACCAAAGAACCAGAAGTGAAATGTGTTGTGATGTAGTGGTAGTTTCCGTCCTGGCTGCTCAGTTAAAAAATAAGAACTGAATGTAAACTGAGTCATCAATTCGCGGCACTTTTGAAACGGGCAATTTGTTTTTAAGTTTTAATATTCAAGGGTGGATTTCTTTTTACGCTTGCATAACATTCCCTTATACCAGGGGTGTCTAGCCTTTTTTTCACTGAGGGACACATACTGACAAGTCAAAAGATGAAGGGGCACCTTTTGATATTTGAGTTTTGTATATATTTTTTAGATATTTTGTAAAATGGTTAAACAAATCATATAGTATTACAGACCAAGCTTTGTGTTATTATTTGTTGACAGTGGCAAAATTAAAGCCCGACAAAAAACGAGCCGCAGGCCGCCAATGGCCGCCCGGCCACACTTTGGACACCCCTGGTCAAAATGAAAAGAATGAGGAAATGTGGTCTACTAAAAACTGTTAGTACATTGGTTTGTAACTGTTAAGAATCCGTGCACTGACTGTTTGTTAATGTATGAGTTATTGAATGAGTTGTGTTTTACATAAAGTGGACATGTGTTGCTATTGTAGTGTTGTGTGCTGCCATTGTTGCTGATACTACTACGACTAGTAGTATAGGGACGTAATGCACATGTGCGCAAAACATGACGTCACACGCATTGCCGTGTGTTTTCGGAAGCGAATATGCCTGTATTTGTGCGTTTGTGGCAATTTCAAGGATTTTGTGCAACCGGGGTCAACATTTGCGTAACCATATTATTTTGCAAGAGAGATTAAGAAAGAAGGGGGCAAGAATTTGGCGGTTCACGGGGTACTTGCAGCAACGTCTGTTCCGAGGAGGTTGTGGGTGGATGTCAGAGCCAGGAATGCTGGGACATTGACGTGAGCCGCGTCGCTGACAGGTTTTTAAAATAATTTTCCGACCACAAGAAAAACTTTGTCTACCCTGAGAGTACCTTTCCCAAGTCTCGGCAAAGCACGCTTTTCCATGACGTATACATGATGGATACATACTGTATGAGATGTACGGTATATCTACATAGGAACAAGGAGGCATGGGTCGCATGTGAAAAAGTCGGCATTGTACTGTTCACGCTGACATGAAAAAATAAGATACAGGTCACATTTGATCCAAAAAAAGTCAGACTTGACCTACAGTGTGAACATATCCTACGGTGCAAATCGTTAGCTCGGCTAATTACCTCCAAGCCAAGCCCCTCTGTTCAGACTAACAGTATCACGGTAGATACCAGCCTTTGTCTGGACTCGGCACACCTTCCCCCGGCACACCTTCCCCCGGCTTGAACCATCGCCCAGTGGAAAGGGATTAATGTCATCCACAAATATATCCTCAAGGAAGCATATCCATGCATAGGGTCTCTTTGGTTCTGCCATTTCTGGTTAACCTGAACAATTTTATTCTATGATCGCTTTCTGTGGAGACTCTGCCTTGTTCAATACAGTAGCTCTACCTAGTGTTTAAATTAAGAAGAACAAAATATTTAAGAACACATTGTGCGCGGGCCATAGTCAATTATATTTTTACACTTTGATACTGACCAGCTAAAAATGGATGCCGGGCCGCATTTGGCCCGTGGGCCGTAGTTTGGACACCCCTGCCTTATACAGTAGTGTTTCAATTACATTTACAGCTTTGTGGGGGCCAGGGCGGCACAAACACACACATCCGTGTGCACGTGCAGCAATAGAAAGACTCCATATTTGTCCTCAAAATCAAAATAAATTTAATCTGATCGCTCCTCCATACGCAATAGAGCAAAGATGAAATATTGTAAACGTGCAACCATATAGAGACAGAAGTGACATGCTGTCATAGATATATAGTAAATAAGATAAGGCTATTCAGTTTGTTTAGTGAAAGAACAATGTACAGACCTGTTCTACAGTATATACTGTATGGGGGAGGGGATTCAGGGCATCCCCCTAAATATAATGGTAGAGGAAACACTGCTTACACAGTAGTTAGCAAAGGTTTTACAATGTCCACTGTGTATCATAAATAGCAACACATTCATATTTCCATGCCTGTTTAATACTCTTAAGCCCATTATTTGTTTTCTTGGAATTGTTTTTATGATGGTGTGGTGGCATGGGAATACCACATGGCACTTAGGGGTTTTCCGTGTTTTTGATGGTGCCATAATCTTAGTCTGATGAGAGGTATTAACCTCAATATAATACTTAGACCACCGCCCCATTACCACGTGCTCCATTGCAGCCCATCAGTCACTTTTTCACCAACTGCCCTCCAGACACACGTGCGTCTGTCATCCATTTCATCTGATGTGGTCTACTATTATTTATTTCTATTTATCTTGATTGATTAATGCCAGTGCACTCGATGTTTATTACCAGAAACGTCTTTATGCTGTGTTCATCTTGACGTGTTACTAATACATTGTTTATGATTCAGACAGGAGTGCTTCCTTCAAAATGTAGTGTCTTAGCGTTGAACTTGCCCCCCCCCAGCAGTTTTAATGTTGTTATGCATGATTATTTTGAGTTTATTTTCCTGTCCTCTAGTTTTAACAAAGATGGTTTAAAAAGATTCCCTCTCACTTTCCCATTGGTGCCATCTTCTGGCTATTGTTGGTAGCATACACTCTCCTCCAAATGTATGCAGGTGTTCACAAACTTTTGGAGGCAAGTGTACCTAAACAGGGTTTCCCCTAGGATTTTTTTGAAGCTGTGTTGGTGGTCTGTATGGGAGGGGCGAACTGCTGCCGCTGTGTTGTGACGCTTTTGCGTCTGCATCTTTTTTTTAAATTTTTTTTATTGTGACAAATAAAATTTTTGATGACTTATTTATTAACTAATTTAAACATATAACACAAACCTAAATTTAATTTGATGGCTGTTTTATAATAATACGAATACATGGGAAATGAATTGTTCAATAATATATTTTTTACTTCAAAATAATACAGTTCACAAAATAAGCAATAAAAATATTTTTGTAATAGAAATCTGTCCTGTGCACATCTCCACTCACTGTGCTCATTTGTCTATATGTGCCCTGTGATTGGCTGGCGACCAGTCCAGTCTCTACCCTGCCTCTCGTCCTAAGTCAGCTGGGATAGGCTCCAGCAAATCCCCGCGACCCTAGTGAGGATAACTGCCATAGAAGATGGATGGATATCAACCGATATCGATATTGGGAGCAGCTCTTGCCTCAGAATGTCAGGTCACAGCTTGTGTAATTAACACATTATGCTGCTTCTACTGTGATGCCACTGGATGCGTTTCACAAAGAAACACTGTGCAAAATAAGATAAATACTAGGGATGAGCGACAACACCACTATCTGGATCTGTATGTGTATCTGGTCACCCATCAAAATTATCTGTACTCGGAATGGGCGGGGGCAGGCTGCAGCCAGCGAGTCTGTCTAGGGAGGGGCCGTCACTGTGTGTGACTGACCACTGTGACTCGTATCATGCTCGCACATGGCAGAAATGCATTATCCGTACTCGTAAACGAGTATCCGGCTCATCCCTAATAAATTCTACAATATTTCAGTGGCAGATTACTATCACTTCTTTTATTTCTCCTGTCCTGCCTTGGTTGTGTTATTTTGTGATGAAGTGATTCATTTTATTATAACAACTTTGCAGAGCCTCTGGAAATGTGAATTTCTCTTGGAGATTAACAAATCCAATTATCTCATGCGGTGTAAGTGTCATTCATTTGCAACGTTTTGTCTCAAGTCATTAAAAAAATCACCACCAATTAAAGGAAGACTCCTTACGTCCCCCTCTCATAACCAGCGCTTTCATTGGAAATTGAAGCTATTTTTATGTGACCCTTATTTTGTTAGGTGCCGTCTGATGTAACGCACAGCGTTGTTATTGTGAAGGTCGGAAGTGTTCTGATGTCTCATTTTTATGCCAATTTCGGTAATAGCTGATATCAGTCGGACATCCCTATTTGAAGGGGTTTGCATTTCTCTTGGGCTCATATTGATTGTTTCGGGAGTGACATAAAACCTAATGATCTAACAGATTTAGTCAATGATTATTGATTATGATTATTTAGTCATTATTGGTAAACCTGTTTTTTGAAGTTCTGGTCTAAAACTTATATTTTCAAATACATCAATAAGGCACTATCAGAATGTAATTAACCAACTGTTGTCTTCTCGTCTTGTTTACAATGAGTATTAACAAAAGACAAAACCTTGAATTTTCCCATAGTAGTGCACCACCCATCACACAACAGCGAGAAAAATAATCAGGCGCAGCTTAATGCTGCATGAAAAGCCTTCACAGTTCCTGAGCCGCCGCCTTAAGTGGGGGTGACTCTAAGAATGTCTCGGCTTGTTTGTCTCATGGTTAAGTGGTGCACATAGCCATGGAAAGATCATTAAATCACTGTTTTACCACTTGGCTTAATCCCCACAACAAAAGGGGCTGATGCAAAAATGGGGAGAAAGAAAAAAAAAATCGCGAGTGAGATTAACAAGAAACTTGATTTATCCAAAGTGACGGCTCTGTTTTCCAGCATTGCCAAAGGAGAGTTGGAATCTTGATTCCGTATCTCCCAGGCTGAAGAGTGGCGGCTGATCGGACATTCCCTGTTACCCCTGCAGTGGCCAACCGTGCTTGTAGTGTCCGCCGCTGTGGCCATCTGCCGGATTACCCAGCAGGATATATTTTTATAGAGAGCATCCCATTCATATCCTGCCTGCAAAGGTTTACATTAAAGTTGAACTCGGGTGCACTTACAATGACAGATGAAGTAAGCTCTGTCCTTCTTACAGCACCCCCTCCTCGTCGTCTCACTGTTTGGGGGGCTGATGGCACCAAGTTGAAAGGGGCTGCTTTTACCGTGGCATGAAAGAGGATCTCACGCAATGACACTGTCTGCTGTCGATTGTTTTGTTTTTTGTTTTCTTTTTCTCTCCAAGCACTGACAATAAAGTGGTGCCCAGCATGAAGGAAAAAAAAAAACATTTGGATGTGCCAAGTGTGATTGTTTGGTCTAATAGGCATCAGCAGGCCAACTTCTCCCAGTTACCATACAGGTGAACTCATTCCTGGGAAAATGTTTTTCTCTTTCTCAGCCTCGTAGGCGCGATGGCGTCCCCCTTTTTCCTCGCTCTAACGGGATTAGTCGTGCCAGTGCTACCCCGGCTGTCACGGTACTGTCTACTTCCCATCTCTCTTCTGGCCTCTAATGTGATTAACCCATTCCCTGTGGTCCAAATGGTTCTGGAGGGGAGGGGTGTGTGTGGGGCACCTCCTTGGCATGTTCAGCCTCATACCCAACTTGCCATCATTGGCACCTTTTTGTCAGGAAGGAAGGACTGAGGTCAACTTGTGCTAAGTCACATGGGAAGGAATTCCCCTTGCATCATTTTAACCAAACAGTTCACAGCTTGTTTAACATACACTGCCTTAACTTAAATATGCTAATACTTTCACGCATTTAAAAGCATCTTAGTCCACAATTCTGCTCCTTGTGCTGTATTCCTTCATGGAAATCTGCTCAGGCCCATTTCTATTATGAATATTTCCTGCTTGCTTAAGTGGAGACGATAATAATGATCACCAACGCCCATCATCTTGTCAAACGTCAGTGTCGCGGGGGCTTTGCCTGTTAAACACGCGTCACGCTCATTTTCGACTCATCTGTCGCAAGTCGTCTTCGGGGGCATCTGTTGCACGAGGAGGACTGCATGCCCTTTGCCACCACTCTCGGGGAGAGTCCTCGCCACCTCATGTTTATGTAGTGGGATGTACTGCAGCCTTTCTATGACATAAGTAGTAGCCAATAAAATATGAGGCCTCTTGGCTGTTGCCCTAACTCTTGTTGCCAAATATGTACAACTGTATGTTTTTAGTGTGGAATAGTAACTGAATTGTGCACGTCAGGGAAGGATCTTGAGTACACACAATGACACTATTGTTTTTGACACGGTGCTGAAAATTATTGAAAATACTTTTTAAGAATTGTAATCATCCAGGTTTGAAAAGTGTCTGTTTTTTCTCCACTTTGCAGAGTGGTGACACACCTGGAAGGGGCATCCCAGTTGGAGGTGATTAGCAATCAGGTGGAGCTGGCATAAAGGAGGCAGACAGAAAGTAGCGCTGACCCTTTCTCGTGCACTCAATCATTGCTTTGTGTGTGTGAGAGACCAAGCAAAAAGTGCTCCTTGATATACTTTGCGCTGTTTGCTGTGGGCTCGGCCATTTTGTTTAGAACTGTGTTTTTTGCCGAGTGTGGCGTGTTTAGTTTCATAGAGAGGTGTACTCACTCTGCCCATTTTCTGGGGGGACGTTTGTTTCCCCTTTTTGTATTTTTCAGCATTTTTGCTTCAATAGTTGTTTTACGTCATGGTTCTTTCACCTATCAGTTATTTTTCCTGCTTGGTAACTTTTGTTCCTGCAGTGACCATTTTTGCTTGTTTGGTGACAAAAAAATATTTCCTTTAATTTATTCTGCCTTTGCTGTTTGTTTCTAACAATATTCTGCAAAAGTACAAGTGATTTTGAGTGTTTGCATCAAAATGTAATGTGCTGTATATGAAAAGCACTTTTAAATATTAGCTCCCCCCCCCCCCCCCCCCCCCCCAAAAAAAAAGCCAAAACCTGCACCCATAGACTGACACAATGGGTTTGTCAGCATTTCACGTGAGTGCACAGGGCTGCTGAGACGACAGCATGGAGAATCACGAGTCTTGATTAAGATTTTTAACAACTCTGCATGTGCTGCTCGTATGCGAGACAACAGGCATTGAATAGGATGGGGTGTGGCAACTCTTTAAACAGCTGCCCACTCCCAAACCCCAAAGTTAACATCAAGCTCCCCACTATGAAGGAATGCCATTTCATTAGCTAGTCAGTGCACTAACTGCGGTAAAAAAAAAATAAACGTCACTGATTGTTTTTATCTTTACTTTTGTATGTTTTTTTTTTATTTTGGCATCGGTATTAGAGCAAAAGAAAACAATTCAACATTGTGGCTGAAAGACAATAGTGGGCATGAGACTGTGGCGCCCCTTTTGTGGAGATTTGGTGGCTTTCCAATCGTGATATCTTAGCCTGCACCATGTAATGGAAGGTGACACTTATTGTATTAGCAGGGGCTAATGAGTGTCTAAAAGCCTGTGTGACTGTGTGCGCCAAGGAATCTCATCGTGTGCTTTCGTTGCTTTGAAAAAAAGGGACAGTCTTTGGCGAAAGAAGCGCAGCCCCCCAAAAATAAATGGTCGTACCGCCGTCAGGGCACATCTCGCGAGGCACGTGAGTTCAATTAAGCCTGCTCCAATGCTAAGAGACATACGAAGAGGAAAAGATTAATTTGCAACTTTGTCCTCTGCTCAGCTAACTTGTCTAGTCCTGTAATCAAACCCATCAGCACTCAAAATTCCCAAATTAAGGAGTAATTGCTAAATGTTTCCAAAAAGATTTTTTTTTTTCACCAGACGTCCACCGTTGGCTCCATGGAGGCAATATTTGTTCGTTTGACTGTTTTACCACAATCATGTAATGACCAACAGGTTAAACCATAACTTTCTGCTGCATGCCTTTTTGTTTTGTTGCTTTTTTTTGCCACAAAGGCACATTGGGCCTATTATACATTTCATATTTGAATTCAGTCTTACAATTTTGCCTTTTTTTTTCATTCAAAATATTCTTGGGGAGAGAAAACGTCACTCAAATGTTCGTGGGCTGACTCATCCGTGTAGTACCAACTCCTCACCACAAGGGGGATATAGAGGTAATGAAATGGTTATGTACTGTCACTTGAAGTACCAGCTGTGTCTAATGTCTTATTGTCTGAATGACATGGATGCAATATCTTTGAGACAATATACAGAATAGACATCTTTATGTTTGGACAATTGCTGGGTTTTTAATTAAAGAAATAAAAAAGAAAATTCTGTTGCCTGGTAATATTAATGTCATCTCTGGACAAAAATCCTTTGTATTTATATTCTGTTCATCTGCACATACGTAAGACTCCATCATTATCCATTATCTGTTTATTACTATTCAAACCAATGTACCAGGTTAATTTTTGCACAGTTAAATAATTTCAAATGCTCGCAGCAGATGACTATGACCTCATCCCAAGCTCGCTGACCAGTTAAAATCTGACCACCGAAATTCTTGTCATTGTTCCAAATTTATGAATGGCCTAATTTGTTACCGGATCACACATGTGCCCTTTCACAGACGTGGACATTTTCTGGACGCTTTCAACGTGAGGCACCTTTGAGAGAGAAATAATGTCGTCAAAGCGGGAGGCTGTCAACTATCGGCACATGGCCCACTGGAGATAGAATGACATCAAGGAACTCCAATGCAATCTGGCTTTTTCAAGACACCAGTGCAAGCCTACACTTGGTACACAGGTCAGCCTCAGTGCACTCAACTGCACGTAACTCAGCCTGACACAATTTGACCTCACTCCATACCCCTCTCTGATGGCCTTTTGTTTTCCCGAACTCTCCTGGGAATGGCACTTAATACTATCCGTACACATTCTATCAAATTTTCTAGTCTTCTAAGCTCTAATTTCTCAACATTTGCTTTTCTATTATTTCACACAACTGCATGTCTTTTCAGGGATGGCTCTTTGTAGGCCTTCACTGAGCAGGACGGGGGTCTGATAGAATTGTTTGGCTAAGGCAGCCTTCAAAGGAGAAGCCCCTTTTAGATGCTTCAATGAAGAGGCACGGTTACCACGACTCAGATGACTTTAAAATAGCAAAGATTTATTACAAAACTGTACCTTTTTATTGTTTGTTCATTTAAAGGAAGAAAACACACTTGTTGCACAGATTTAAACATGTCTAAAGACCTTTCCAGAGAGGGGAAAACCGAAAAAGTGAGAGCTTCTCTCCCTGGTCTTTAGAATGAGTCATTCCAAAGATTTCACAGTCAGATGATCAGCAAAAGATAAATATGTTTAATGCCATGCACCACAAAGAGGCTCTAATCTTTGCTTTCTTCTCAGGCTTTAACTTAAGCGTTAGTGGAGTGTTTTAAACTACTATTATAAATGCCACGCCATCACCCCCTCCACTCACAGGTTTACGTTCTCACTGCCTACGTTTATATTAGAAAAACAGGAGAACATTTTGCCAGACTTTCAGTTATTGAAGGCAAGGCTGTCCACAATTTTCCACCGAGGGCCGCATACAGAAAAATTGAAGGATGTGGGGGGCCACTTTGATACATTTTGTGCATTAAAAAGATGCTGGAGCCAATCCAATGTAGGCCAATATATGCTAAGCTATCTAAACATTTACATCTTAGCTGTGTTAAAGGTGACAAAACAAATTAGAATAATGTAATAATACATACAATTAATATTGAATACATTTTAATACATTTCATATAAAAAAAACAAGTTGTGGGCTGAAAATGGCCTCCATGCCGCAATTTGCACACATTTGATTTAAAGCATGACTTGCCAGTGTTGCTGTGTGGTCAGGACTTTAACATCAATGCAGCCTTTTTAATTAGAAACTGCGTTCTGTATCAATTTCAGCTGAACTTTAATTGATTGTGGACCTTGTTTCTGTCAAAAGGGACCTTTTGTAATGAGGGAAGTTATTGTCCATCAGCCCCAAAGACTGCCTGTGATGTACATCATTCTGCATGTTTGGAAACTAAACCCTTTTTAATAGCGATCTGAAAAAGAATGTCATTTAGAAGTAGCAGGTGGATGATTGCACGCTTGAGCAATCAGAACTAAAAAGATGTCCGAAAGAGCATTCAAGAATGGCAATGTTCCTCATTTGCTAATTGGATGCCATTTCCTTGTGTCACATCCCACACAGTTTGCAACAACAAACTAACAAAAAAGTTGAGTCTAGCCACAAAACCTTGTGTGTCTTTTCACAGCAATCAGTTCCTTTCTTTGGTAACGTGAATGAATGGGGTGTGAGGTGTGAAGGTCAGAGCCCCGCCATGCTGTAAATACCAACTTGGCTTGTCTGTAATGAGTGAGGGCACATCCGAGCTCGCTATTCAGCCTGCCGAACCAAAGAAATGTGGTGTTGCTGCTTGTCAAAGGAGAACCTGTACATTTATCTCCCATTCATTATCTGTCACCTCATTGGCTTGCATTTAATATGTTTAAAAGGGATTCAAATAAGTGAACATTGGAAGGATACATTGCATAAAAATGTGCCGCTATAGATCGGTGTGGCCTATGGTTTTACCTTATGCAGTATGTCTTGTAAACTAATTATTTTTGCCATAATTGATTTTCACTAACATAACTTCTAAAACTTTGTTTGTATTGAATGTAAAACATTTTAGTGTTAATTTGAAGCAATTTTGGGACTCCAGAGACAAGTGGATTTTTAAAAATAATATTACTACTAATAATAAAACTCAAAGTCAAACAACAAAGTCTAAAATCAACATGAACAAAAATGGAGGGCAGTGTAGAAGCAGTCATGGGGAGAATGCAGTCTTGAGCAGTTGAGTTTTAAGTCTGGATTTGAAGACGTGGAGTGAGTCGATATTTCCACTGTCAGTAATGAGTTTCAGATTTACGGAGTAAAGCGACTGAAATCTCTTCTCATGGTGCTGGTGCTGAGGCGGGAAGAGAGCACATTGAGGTGGATGGAAGAGGAGGCTCTGAGGGTGCAAACTTGGGTGACGATATGGAGGAGGTCACTCGGATAAGGAGGACAGAGGTTGTGGATGGCCTTGAACGTACAGTATATAGGAGGGGTTTGTGATCTATTCTCTGCTTGACCGTGAGCCATTGAAGCTGCTGCAGGATGGGGTAGATGTGATGGAATGTGGGGGCTCTGGTTATAATCAGCAACAGATCTCAGGACCAATTGAAGCTTGTGGAGGGACTTCTAGGGGAGACCAAAGAGGCGGGAGTTGATGTAATCAATGAGGTAACGTAACTTTACTGTGGTTTATCACACCTGAGTTCAATTTCTCCCGTCATACCCAGGCCTGATTACTGCCACACCTGTTCGCAATCAAGAAACTTAAATAGGACCTGCCTGACAAAGTCAAGTAGACCAAAAGATCCTTAAAAGCTAGACATCATGCCAGAAAGAAATTTGGGAACAAATGAGAAAGAAAGTAATTGAGATCTATCAGTCTGGAAAAAGTCAAAGTCATTTCTAAAGCTTTGGGACTCCAGCGAACCACAGTGAGAGCCCTTAACCACAAATGGCGAAAACATGGAGTAGTGGTGAACCTTCTCAGGAGTGGCCGACCAACCAAAATTACCCCAAGAGCGCAGCGAGGACTCATCCAAGAGATCACAAAAGACCCCACAATAACACTCAAAAAACTGCAGGCCTCACTTGCCTCTGTTGAGCTCAGTGTTCAGGACTCCACCATAAGAAAGACACTGGGCAAAAACAGCCTGCATGGCACAGTTCCAAGACGAAAACCACTGCTGAACAAAAAGAACATTAAAGCTCGCCTCAGTTTTGCCAGAAAACATTTTGAAGCTCCCCAAGACCTTTGGGATAATATTCTGTGGTCTGACAAGGCAAAAGTTGGTCTTTTTGGAAGGTGTGTGTCTTATTACACCTGGCGTAAAAGTAACTGCGCATTTCAGAAAAAGAGCATCATACCAACAGTAAAATATAGTGGTGGTAGTGTGATGGTCTGGGACTGTTTTGCTGCTTCAGAACCCGAAAGACTTGCTGTGATAAATGGAACCATGAATTCTGCTGTCTACTGAAAAAATCCTGAAGGAGAATGTCCGGCCATCTGTTTGTGACCTCAAGCTGAAACCAATGTGGGTTCTGCAGCAGGACAATGATCCAAAACACACCAGCAAGTCCACCTCTGAATGGCTGGAAAAAAACAAAATGAAGACTTTGGAGTGGCCTAGTCCTGACCTGAATCCTATTGAGATGCTGTTGCATGACCTTAAAAAGGTGCTTTATGCTGGAAAACCCTCCAATGTGGCTGAATTACAACAATTCTGCCAAGACGAGTGGGCCAAAATTCTTCGGCAGCGCTGTAACAGACTTGATGCAAGTTATTGCAATCGCTTGATTGCATTTGTTGCTGCAAAGGGTGGCCCAACCACTTATTAGGTTTAGGGGGCAATCACGTTTTCCATACAGGGCCATGTCGATTTTTTTCTCCCTTAATAATGTTTCATTTAAAAACAGTATTTTGTGTTTGCTTGTGTTGTCATTGACTGATATTTAAGTCTGAAACATTTAAGTGTGTACCACTGTATTTCTTATTGACATATTTTCAGGAAACTAAAGATTTTCATAGGGAGTGTTCCAGCTGAATCTCAGAGAGCCCAGCTCATCCTGCAGACAGTAGCATGTAACCAATGAGAAAACCAGCTTAATCTTGTTGAAAAAATAAGCTTACCAAACTGAATGCACAGTCAACAGAAGCCTTATGAGAACCTTTTTTTCTTTTTTTTTTTTTTTTTTACTGGGGAGCTTTTCTGAAGACATACTGTAACTCTTCTAGCAAAGTGGAGCTGTAGTGATACTATTTGGCCAGAGGGTGTCACTATAAAGATGAATAACACTCCTGTTGAACCTTTGCTGTACATGTGAAACGTTGACTCATGCTTAGAAACAAAATAATAATAATTCATCATGAAATTGTTGCGACCAGCCGGTGACAATGACATTTTCATTAAACAGCTGTACTTTATTATGCGGGAAAGTCAAATGTTGCACAGCAGCAGATGAACAGGCATAATCTGGTTTTAAGACTGTGATATTGTACAGTAAAGCTCATATTTGTCTATAGCATACAAATTGTTATATGTATGTCATCTAAGGGTTCTTTCTTTTGAGCAAAATACTAACAATCTAGTCAACAATTATCAACAGTTTATAATTTCTTTTCCCAAAAAGCTCTTATTAAGACATGACAAAATGCAATTAAGCATCTTTAAAATTGTTTTATTATTTAGTCACTGTAACCCCACATACCTGTGGCTGTTTTTAATCCTGATAAAATCCTTCATTACCTGGTATTTTTACATAATGATCCTCATGCTGCTGCTGTTCATTTTTTAAATTAATGCAATTACCTGTCCCTTATTGGGTGGGGTCAAAGGTCTAATTACCCTTGCGTCACGGCGGCAAATAGTTGGTGCCTCCGAGCAGGTGGCCCTGGAGGTAAGAGGGACGCATGGGGCATACTGAGGCGAGCAATTACTGGTTGAATTTCACTTTAATAAATGTTGAGCTACATTTGGAAATTCAGATAAGAGCTTTTTGCCTAATGGGCGCTGCACTGAGGCCACTTGTGCAAGGAAATGATCCCAAAGAGGGTTTAATTAACAACAGCTACATGATCCAGAGAGCGCATGACAGAACGTTAAAGTGAGGGGGAGAGCACCGCAGAGGGATGATATGAAAATTAGTGAGGGGGACGGTGGTGGAGGTTGGCAAGTGGGTGCCAAAGTTTTATTTCACTGCTTTTAAATCCAGTATCTGTTAGAACAGACAATGCTGTCAGTGTGTCCGAGAAGTAAATGTATAACGTAAAGATGCATTATTTCAAGCTAGTCTGAATGATAAAATGCAGTAGCTCACAAAAGTGAGTGCAAAACTCACATTTCACATATCTTCTCAAGGGACAACACTATACAAACAAAACGCTAACTTAGACTAGTCAGTGGTCAGCCACTCCTCCATGATGACATCACTGGTGGATGTTAGACACCTTGCCCTCCTACAGCTTACAGTACCTCTGCTTGAGGCTGCCCCACAGGTGCTCAGTTAGGTTCAGGTCTGGAGGATACATACTTGGCCACTCCATCACCTTCCTCAGCATGGCACTTGTCCTCTTTGAGGTGTGTTTGGGGTCATGATTATGTTGGAAAGCTGCCATGCGTCGCAGTTACCCAAGGGAAGGCATCATGCTCTGCTTCAGAATGTTACAGTACATGTTGGAATGTTTCCATCAATGAACCACAGCTCCCCAGTACCAGCAGCACTCTTACCACCACCATGCTTGACTGTAGGCAAGGCATCTTATTGCTCGTGTTGCCAACTGTTTAGACCAGGGGTGCTCACACTTTTTCACCCTGCAAGCTACTTTTAAAATGATCAAGTCCAAAAGATCTAAATAAAAAATATTATATTTACTATATCTATAAAAAAAATATGAGTATGTTATACATGTACAACGGGTGCACACACGTTTTCAGCTTGCAAGTTACGAGACTAAATGATCTACCTCTTTTTTATAAAACATAGATATAAAGTCTAACCGGTAAACTTTGAAATACTATTGTAAATATTAATATTTCGCATTCACATTTTCACCGCTTACAGGTAATCAAAGTAGTTATAATTATATTCAACATGGCAATAAAGATAATTACACATAATTCCTCAATGCTGTGTACATAACCTGATTACTGTTAATATGTCCGTCTAAATAGCTACGTAACGTTCATTAGGACACAGTTCATGTATTACATCCGGTTAGCATGTGCTATCAAACATGATCCATATACAAGAATTGAAAATGATGAATGTAGCCGAAGTCAAGGCAACATATTAAAAAGGTTTCAGCAACGGGCACATTTTCCATTTCGTCATGAAATAATAGTTTAAGAAGCGAACGTGAAGAAAACACTAATTTCTGTAGTGGAGTTTATGACGTGAAACAAAGCCATCAAACAATACACTTTTTTTTACACACTTTTTCTACATAACTAGCCGCTGCAAGTGAACACATAACTTTTGTTGTGTTATGTTTGTTGTGTTGGAATGTTTTGTTAAGCATGAGTTAGCTTCTCCCTAGTCAGAATAATAAAGATGAAAGTTGCATCTCTGTGTGTAGCTTGAAACACCGCCAGGGAGCAAGAACGAATCAGGAGGGGAGCTTAATGTCAGCTGACTGATGTCATATGACAGCTACGAAGTGACGTTTATGTGATCGACCCAAACTACATCGGCGATCTAACGGTAGCTCGCGATCGACCTAATTGGCACCCCTGCTTTAGACAATGATAGCTGTGTTGGCTCATTTTCAGTGGATAGCAAATCTGTGCTGTTATACAACCTGTACACTGACCACTCTAAAGTATATCCAAGTTTAATTACTATAGTATTGTCCCTTGAGAAGATATACTTGTAATTAAATGGGTGCTGAAATGTGAGGGGTTTTCTCTTGAGTGTCATTCTTGTTTAATTTCTCCCTTTCTGTTTTCGGTTTGGTTACGCTTTACAAAATGTAAATCAAACAAATGCTGTAATAGAGGTCTGGCTCTAGAGGTAAATTATAAGTGGTTTCTATGTGCAAGACTACAAGCTCAAACCAGCCAGCCTCCCTAAAACAGAACGATTAGCACCCATAGCTAGCTATTGCTGGTACTACTCAGATGGGATGCTGTTTAAACCTGGTGGAATGCACAGAGAGATGAGCAGGCAGTGGCATAATGGCATGTTTGCAGCAACACACCTAATTCATTGTTGCACATTTGGTGCAGAGAGTTTGTTTTGGCCTGTCACTTCTCATGTTTTTAGTGTCAGTCGCACAAGCTGCTCCCAAGCGCCACCATATAACTGTGCGGTGGTTTTGTTTTTGTTCAAGCAGAGTGTATGTGCGGTTTTGTGCATGCAAGGTCCTCATGGTTTTACACACCGCAGTCTCCCTCCACTCTCCACCAGTGCTAAAAGCCCCGAAACAGAACGGTAATTGCCCAATTAGGGCCCTCGCTCCGTGGGCCGCAGAGCACTATGCGCCTCCACATGCTCACAGAGTCAGATAATTGAGCTGAAAGCAAATGAACGGATGGCAGACAAACAAGCTACTAGAAAATAATTACTTGGAGTGTTTCTTTTCAGTACCTGTACAGCGAATTTCATTATTGTCAATAGCCTCTAAAGCTGCTCGAAACGGTGGTATTTGTCATATTCATAGAGACTTGATAATGACGTTAATTTGTCTTAATGGCTTGGTTCTATTGTTAAAAATAGTGAAATGAGCAGAAATTGTCTTTCCTCAGCAGGTAGAGAGGACTTCAGCACACTCCTGGCCAGCATGAGGAGATAATTTGGTGTGCTTGTCAAATTTCCAATAATTTGTTACATGGAACATGAGTAATGTTAATACCATTAATGTCCATTTTCCTCTAAATTCATTGCTGCCCTTTTTCCTTTTTATGTTTTTAATGCCTTTGCCATTTTCCTGGGCTGCAAGATGTTTAAAAACATGCACATTCACCGTTTTGTCATTTATACACAAACACATGAACAGCATTAAAAACATCTGTACTCAATCCTCCTCACACTTAGAATGTTTACATGCACCAAAACCCCCAAATTATTGCATGAATTCCGCTGAAACCAGCTTTCAAAATCATACGTCTGCATTTGAAGTGAACAGTAACAACTCTGGCAAATAAATAAAAATAAAAAAATATTCATATCAACAGCCTTAATCACGCTTAGTAAAGTAAGGATGGAATGTTCATTTACAACAATTTAGACATGGTCGTTGGCATGTAATCCATAAATTAAAAATAATTCCCGGCATGGCAAAAAGATTGTTTTTAAAAAGTGGTCAAAGCAAGCCATCACACAGATTTGTTTCATATTAAAATGCGACCACATTAAATTACATATATATATATATATATATATATACATATATACACATACGCAATACAGGCCTGCTGATGTAGGCTGACGTAGTTAGAATTTAAATTAAACACTTTATAATAAAAACATTATACATATATTTAAAGAGAAATCTTTTTTTTTAATTAGTATCAACATTTTTGCTTTTTCTAGTTACATTATGCCTTTTTGCTCCATTTTTCCACTTTTGCTGGGTTTTTATTTTATTTCTGCAATAAGCCACGTTCTTTAGATGGCCCCTGCACCACACTATGGACAGCCATTCATGTTTTGCCAGGAAGGCAGGTGTGTCCAAGCTCTGCCTTCTTGGCGATGTTGGTCAGGGGCTGGCTAGTATTTTTGAGGTTTTTATTTTTTTCAAGCCTGGAGCTTACTAACGCTCGCCCTTTGTTGATCGCTTTTATTTAATTACTGAATAAATGCATGACGCATGACTCGCTAAATATATCGACCATGTCGCTAAATTGTCAACACGGATCTCTTCGATGTATGTATGATGTGTGTCCGATGATTTCCGGTGCTTAGCCAAATGTAATGAGCGTCAATAGAAGCGCTCTGTGATTAAGGGTGCAGACGAGTCCGAATATCAACGTGGGTTGATGTGACAAATCTTAAGTAAAATTAATCAATTACTGCATTAACTGCATTACTGCATCAATTACTGAATTACTGCAGCTTCTGCTTGGACATCAAAAAGTACCAAGCAGTTGATCAACTCCGATGGCGAAAAACAGCCACATGTCACTCACGCTGACGCTGTGAACACCAAGGTAGGTTGGACTGCAATCCCTAAAGCACTTGATGTGTGCTGATCAGTCTGAATGGCTGCCCTGTTCTCGCGATGCAGCTTTTCTCCACACGAGAAATCTCTTCACGTTTTCACACGAGATCTCGCAATACCCCTAACAATGAATTATAATAATGAATTACAATATATAAACCCATACAGTACAGGCCAAAAGTTTGGACACACACAACACAACTGATGCTCCCAAACCTCATTAACAAGGCAAGAAATTCCAGTAAGTAACCCTGACAAGGCGCACCTGTGAAGTGAAAACCATTCCTGGTGACTACCTCATGAAGCTCGTTGAGAGAACACCAAGGGTTTGCAACTCTACCAAAAAAATCAAAGGGTGGCTACTTGAGGAATTGAAAATATAAGCGATATTTAGAGTTATTTCACACTTTTTTGTTAAGTACATAATTCCACGTGTTCATAGTTTTGAGAATCTACAATGTAAATATGAATATGAGAAAACGCATTGAATGAGATTGGCCTGTACTGTATATAATGTAATATTTCATTGTTTTTGGATCCATATGTGATGCCTGTGGCATGCAGTGATGAACAAAATTGAGATACATTATGACAATTTTGGGTTTGAGTTTTAATGTACATAATATGTAATGTCGTAGTTTTTAGCCATTTGTGCCTTTTTGTACAATATTAAACTTCAACATTTTAATCAATTCGAAGAAAATCAGCCGCCTTGTGTTGCACTTCTCAGTTCACACAAGGCGAACTGACATAGACTTGAGTTTTTTGAGAAAAAATCCTATTGTTGAGCTCTAACAAACGTCCGAGGATACTTGCAAAAAAAAAAAAAAAGAAGTTTTGATGTTCATTCAGTAGTTGGCTCATATGTAGTGCATGCATTCAATATAGCGTGCTGTCATATTTGTAAACAGGGCAACACTGCAGAACCTTCTTACTGCTGGTGACTAGAAATGCAAGCCAAAATGTATAAAATAAGCACTGTTTTGGATTCTTCTAAGACTACTCAGACGTGCCACTCATCTTCTCTGGTAGAGCTCCAGTTAAGATCACCTTCCAAATGCCTTCAGTTTACCACAAATATGGATTTATGAGCGATGAAATAAAACAATAGCCGTTAGAGCATGACAAAAACTCGTTTCTCAACTCTGACAAAACTGCATAAAACAAAACTAGCAATAGTTGAATATGAATAAATAGCACAAATGTCTCCAGAGAGAGATCATTATCCATCCATCCATCCATCCATTTTTTATGCCGCTTCTCCTCACCAGGGTCACGGGGGTACGCTGGAGCCTATCCCAGCTGACAGGCGGGGCACACCCCGGACTGGTCGCCAGCCAATCGCAGGGCACATATAGACAAACAACCATTCACACTCACATTCATACCTATGGACAATTTAGAGTCACCAATTAACCTAACATGCATGTTTTTGGAATGTAGGAGGAAACCGGAGTACCATTATGTCATTTTCATTTTTTGCAGAAACTAGGAGAACTCTGTAATTACCAAATAGGTTTATGTGCTACCTACTCGTCTCAGCATAATGACCAATTTTATCTTTATTTGCATGGTGTGCAGTCGGTTTCACTCTATTAAGTGAATAACTGTGTGTGTGTGTGTGTTTTAACTGTTGTAAGTTAATAGTTTTTTTTTTTCCTACTTATGAGTGCTGAGAGGTTAGGGTTGTTATTGCTTTACGCCGAAGCTGGTGATTCATTTGACTCCTGTTAGGAGCTTTTTATATAACGTGTATTGAATAATGCTTTTTAAACAGTTTTGTTGTACTTTTCACAGTGTTGGAAAATCTGTGTGTACTCCTTGAAAATCAGTGGAACAATAATGCAAAAATGTTTGTATTGCAGGCAGTGGCTATGATCTTTGCGATATGATGTAAACATGTGGTTAGAAGTGGTATAAATTAAAGGTTTTATGGGAAACACTCTTGGTTTTATGCCTGTCTTCTGGTTCTTTGTGTTTTATTGTTGTTTGAATGAATTGTGGCGAGCTTCTGCAACCAAAAAAAGCTAGATCACCATCGTGCAAAAATCGCCATAAACTCCCACTAAAGCACATTAAGCCAGTATCTAAATGAAATTTAAAGGACACGGAGAGTGTCTCATTTGAATAATTCATTGATGGTGTATCTCCACCTGCTTTGGCCTCCGTGCCAGCGTCTGAATTTGTGTGACTGAGGGCCTGAATGGTGATGTGTGACACACTCCTGATGAAAAATAACAGCCGCCCTCAGATGTGCACAACGGCCGATGAAGAATCGCTGACTTTTATTGGTGCCGAATAAAAGGATGCGATAAAAGAGTCAAAGACTGGGGGAGAGAAAGAGGGATTCAGAGGGAGGGGCGGAGGAGTGCAAAACAAGGCCCCATCCATCACATGAGTTGAGGAGACACATTCCACTGCCCTTAGCAAGAGGATACATTCACTCAAAGTCACAATAGAGGAGGAATCTGGGAGAAGCTGGGAGGGGCACCCATCAATACACAACCTCACCCTTGTGCTCTCTGTGCGCACAAACTCAATGCTCCTTCCAGCCCAATTCACTTCCCTCTATAGGCATGACAAATGTACATTTTGCCGCCCGTGAATGTGTTGATGCTCAAAACAACAAAACAGACAAAAAACAAAATCACGGCATGGATGCTAATAGTTAAAATTTTTTAACTCCTCGTCCCACACTCCCTCCCTTCGCCTCCCTCTTTCTGTCCCTCTTGCCCGTCTGTCTTTCCCTCCATTGCGTCCCACTCAATCGGGAGTTGCGGAAATTTGGGGCTGGGGTGGCAGGATATCTCTGTCTGGCTGGAGTTGGTGGGGATTTTAGGGGTGGAGGGAGCAGGTGATGGCTTTCTGGAGTGCACTCATTTACACTCCTCCCTTTCTCTCGCTGAGCAGCGTGAAGAGGTGGGAGAGATGAGGGGCCACCTCCCCTCGCTCCTGTGAGCTGCACCTGCCAGGGGTGAGAGGATCAATGGTGAACTCTGACCTGGTACCTTTGACAATGCCCAATTATTACCCTTAGCATGTAATATATACGTCATACGTCGAGGATGCACCAACTGTACTTTTCTATGCCAAAGCTCAAGGAACACTGTACACTATTCATGGTAAACGATAACACTTTGCAAACAAGCAAAAACAAAGAAACAAAGAAAACCTTAAGCATTACTGTACAGCAGTACGATATGAAATACTATTGAGAACTTGTAATATGAATTTGTTTGTCCGTACAACCCACTGTATGAGTTGCTGGCACCAGCATCATTCAAGCATGAATACAAGATGTTAACAGAACTGCCAACCTTGAAGAAATGTTCAAAGTACAGTCCGCCCTGTCTCTCATGTCTCTCAGACTTTGCATCCAGAGGGCCAGTGTGCGTTTTAGATTTGTCCATCTTGATTGAGTTGGATTTTGAGTAAAGTCTTTTAATCCAGTTAATCATGCAAATGAATGAATCTGGATTAATGTGTTAATGTTGGCAGACCTATTTTAATTTGATATTTTATTATATTTTGGATAACAGCTTTATTTCAACAATTAATAACAATAAATGCTTTGTAATAATAATTAAAAAAAAAGCAAAGCAATGCCAGGTGGAAAGACAGAAGAGCGTAAAGCCTAACTGAATGTTCTGAACTCCTCTTTCCAGTCCAGAACAGAGTAAAAAAATGCTGCCTTTTCTGCAGGAGTGTACCTCAACTTCCCATGCAGTTGCTTATGTCACGCAGTTCTACTTTAGACAGTCAACTAGCTGAGACGGGTTTTGCCCGGGGGCCCGATGTCCCTAACTAACTTCACTCTATCACAGTTTTAAAAAAATATTATATATATATATATATATATTTGTTTTGTTGTTGTTGTCCTGTCCAGCCTTTAGTGCAGATAGTATAGTTGATGTACATGCCCTTACGTGCGCAACACATTTGCTCTGCCAGGGAAAAGTTAGAGATACACTTTCCCTGTTATACAGAATTTAGTTGACTTTGATGTTTTGTTGTTATGCAAATTTGGAGCATCCGGACCCGGAGCAGGAGGGGATAGAGAAGAAGAGAAAAGAAAACAGAGATGGGAGTGCGGGGATAAGAGGGGGACAAAAAAGCGACAAGGACAACGGCGACAAGAACAATGGTGACAACTTAAACAACACAACAGAAACAAACAGGACTACATCAGCACATGTCTGTGACGGCTATAAAGACCCTGACGGAAAGGACAAAATAATATCAACAACCACAATGATAATACTGCATTGAAACAATCAATACATATTTTAAATATATTAAACAAATCATGCAGTTTTGTGTTTGAAAATGGGCTATTAGTAGTAAAAAATTGTAGTATTAAGAAAGAAAAAAAAGAAGAAATGTTACGTATTTTGTATATGTGCCCTGCGATTGGCTGGCGACCAGTCCAGGGTGAACCCCGCCTCTCGCCCAAAGTCAGCCTGGATAGGCTCCAGCATGCCCCCACGACCCAAGTGAGGATAAACGGCTTGGAAGATGTATGAATTTCCAAAATTGACATCAATTTACGTAAAATTCAATGTAGTTATTTACAAATTTATTTAAAAAACAATTGTTTCAAGTGTTTTTTTTTGTCATTGCAACTCATTTACAGCAATACACACAAGAACGAGTCTTATTTATGTCTTAAAAATCTACTATTTTGGGTAATACGAGTGTAAGGTGACCATAAGTCACTCTAATGATGTTAAAATACATCATTAGAAGGTCGTAATCAGGTTTTCCATGAAAATATTTGATTTATAAAGAAGGGAATTCACTTATCACTTATCTGGAACCAAATAACTGTGATAAACGAGGGATTACTGTGGAGTATATTGAACACAGGAAGTGAACAAATGTATTGGTGATTGCTGGGATCTAAAGAAGGGGTACGATAAAATAAGGTGCGCTTCTTCCTACTCCATTTGTTGAACTGTGAAACTGTAAACAACGTGTCCTTGAAGCCATTTGTGAAATAAACAAAACAGACAAAATTTGAATCAACAGCACCTCTGTCGGTTGCAGTGAAATTGTGCACTTCATCAATATTACCTTCCATTTAAGAGCTGTCAGTCGTCGTTACGCCTCCTTTTTTCCCTACTTGATAAAATCTTGACTGCAACTCCTTGTTGTTCACATCAAAGGCTTACAATACATAACTGTATCGTGTTTGTGTTTTTCAATCTTCATTATGAATAGGATGCCAGCTTTTGGGGTTTTTTTTTAGTCTGGCAACTCATTTTACCATTGAACCGAGCACAAATGCTTATTATTCAGAGTGCTGAGCTCCATTTCGATTTCTGCCATGGTGCTGCAGTCATGTGAAGCTCGACGGACCCCTGGCCTTGACCAGCTGAGAGCTAGTGTGTCTGTTTCTATGGCAATGGCCAAAAACTAACTACCTCCCAGCAGCGTCCTGCCGCGTGTCGCCTCCCCAATAGAGTGCATCTGCAGGAAAAAGGAGGGGGGTATGCGGCGAGATGTGCAGTGACCCGTCATCGCCGACTCTCTCACATGCTCGTATATAGACTTTGAATTAGCTTAAATCTCTTTTTCACACTGCTTGTGTCATAACTCTTGAGAGAGAGCGAGAGAGGAGGAGTCATATATTCCCAGTTCTGTCAAAAGCAGAGTGTGAACGGAGTAAAAAAGCTGTCACATGGGGTCATCGGTACAGAGGGGGAGGAAAATACAACAACAAAGTGGGCGAGGAAAAAAAAAAAGTTAACAAAAGCGGGCGCCATAACACAACCCCTGAAATGGACAATGATGATTAAAACGGGGTTACTGGTGTATAAAAATCATACTGAGGCACTTGTTCTACCCATGCTTCTGTCTCAAATGTCAACATAAACATTATTGCAGTTATTCAAATGTGTGGCTCTACTCCCGACCCGAAATACAATAGTGCAACAGTTGCTTCTTAGCAGCAGTTGTTTTTACATAGTAAAAAAATACGTTCCCATTAGTTTTGCCGCGGCTCTCGTACAGTCTCAGTTGATGTACAATATTGTGTGGAACAAGCTGTTGGACTTTACCTTTTGGCATGTTGAATTTTTTGGTATTAATAAATATATGGATGGACTGCTCCCATCATTGCTTGTTTACACAGCCATCTTGGATCACACACCCAACGCCAAATTTCATAATACTTAGTTTACACAATACTATGGTCCTTGTTGCCAACTTGCCGACTTTGTCGCTAAGTCTGGCGACATTCCAAACCCTCTTGGCGACATATTTTTTCAAAAGCGACTTGCGACAAATCTAGCTACTTTTTCTGCCATCGTTGGAGAGTTTTCTGGTATTTGGGGACTTAAAAGTGAACGCACGTATTGATCTGTGCTGCTGAGATGTCCGCCTCGGCCCAAAGCAGCCACAAGCCGCCAGTGCTCCTGCGGACAGACAGCATAATGGAGCATAGTGGAGCTTCACGCATCCATGAATCACGCATGTGGATCTCGCCCTGTTTGACAAGCATAAATGTTTCTTAACCTTCATTAAATTACTACTCATTACACTCAAGCCTCATTTGGACCCGGCCACTTACCTGTCAATGTGTCAGAACGTGTGATGGGAGAACGATGTGTAATAAGTTCAACAGGTAGTCCTAACAAGATAAGATAAGAGGTGGAGGCTGGAGGCGAGTCCAGGTGTACTTATTACACTGTCTGGACTTTGAGAGGCGCAGGCCGATATAAAAAATCAAAATTATTTTATTCTCAATGCACTGTTGCCTCTGCATTCATGTGTATGTGATGAAGATGCTGCCATCTTCTGCTGTGGAACACATACATAAACAAGATAGCCGCGGCGCTCCATCGCAGAAGAAGAGTGGCATTACCGCGAGCATCTTCATCACATACACATGAATGCACAGGCGACAGTGTGCAGCAATACGATGGGAGACAAATATAACAAATATAACGCAGAGCGTTTTGTGAGGTCTGATTTTTTTTTTTTTTTTTTTGACGAGGCATTTTTATGATGCAAATGTATTACTCTTGTGAACGCATGTTGTTTTGAGAAGCCAAACTCTTTACTTAAATGGCGCCAGCAACTAAGCGGAACTACGTTCCTCGTCACGGGTCTCCAGCCAGAACTGGACTCACGGGACCAATTGGGGGGGGGGGTAAGTCACTGTTCCTGTAGTACACTGCTGATGGGTATGTCATACAATTTCAAAAAAATCCCTTTAACAAACTAAGAATCAAGTTTATTTGTAGTTCTAAACATAATTACGGTGCTATTACCCACTTTTTTTTGTCTTTCCTATGAGGTTATGCTTTTTTACTACAGCATCTGTTACAACTTTATATGCAAATAATATGCAAATTACCCAACGACTTGTCTTGACTACTTGTCTTAATGAGGTGTTGGCAACAGTGACTATGGCATCCTGTAAGGCACATTTGTTTGCCAAACTGGAATGAGAGTGTTACACAAACTAGTCCATTTGTCCACATATCCTTCTGTGGCTGTATGATGTCATCACTGGTTGTCTCTTTAGTTCTTTGCACCACAGGTGTCTGCTTTTTTTAAATCGAGCATGGCTACGTAATAACCCACCATGGAGCCCAAGAAAGTTGCATGTGCCAGAGCTTTGCTAAAGAGCGTGAGAAACCCTTGAATTCAAGAAATAGCTCGTAGCAAATTACGAAAGTGTGGTTCGTACGGCTTTCACTTCCCCTTCACCTCGGTCCCCGTCAACAATAGTCTTCAATCAAAGTAAAAGTTATGTTAAATTTCCATTCATCCATTTCATTTGTCAAGTATATGTGTTTGTCGTCTGCATGTTAAACTGTAATTGTTTTAGAGCCGCAGTAATTCGATTAATTCAATAAGAAAAAAACTTTGATTTGTATTCTGTTACTTCAATGATTCGTTTAATGAGTGTAACTAATAACAATCTATCAAATCCGGACCACACGGAGTGACCAGAACTTAAAATACACAGAAGGTGTTTCCTCGCGGCTGCTACAGTAGAGCGCACATGAGAGCAGTGGTGTGGGCGCTGTCTTCCGTGTGATGGGGAACAGGCTAGCGGAGAGGGGCGATGAAGAGAAGTAGCTCAAACAAAATAGCGGGGGGAAGAGGAAAGGGTCCAAAGGAAATACAGAACTTGTCAAAAGTTTGGGATAACTCAAACTCAAAAAGACAGACAGCATGGTGCAATGTTTGCACTGTCAAACGGAGCTGGCATTCCACCACAAGTACCACATTGATGCTGCAGCACATTACCAGAAAGTACCCACAACCAGAAACAAGGTAAAAGTCCATTTTGGCAGCTATCTATTTATTTATTGCCTGGTTTTAGGTTACACTTTTAGGCTATACTCACGCTACTTTAAAAAAAAATAAATAATAAAAAAGGTTTCATTATTAATGTTAAAAGTGCAAGTTCAATGTTGATTATGTGCATTGATAAGAAAAAACAATAAAGGTTATGGAGAGAAGAAGAATCTTTTTAGCTAAAATACACATTGAGACTATAAAGCAACGGCCACGGCCGACCCATCAAAGCTTTTCAAGTATGTACTGTATGTAGTCAATATTATAAACCATTCAGTCTAACCAGGAAGTGGAGTACATCCTTTGCTCTGCAGGGGGCAACAGCAAGGCGTACACGTCACAGTGAAGCAGCAGTAGAAGAAGACGGCTGGCATTTAAACAAATATGGCACTATCGTATAATATGAGTCTATTAATAGAGACCAAGTCTAATAAATACAATATATACTGTAAGTGAGCATCCTTCCTATAAAGTGTGTTTATCTGTTTACTCAATCAAACAAAATAATTGCAAGATTACTAAAATAATCAATAGCTGCTGCCCTAAATTGTTTTATTTGAAAGTTTAACAACGATTCCTATTGGAATAGTTCACAAAATCACTTTATGATTCGGTTTTAGGACGGATTCATAATGAAAACTGAGGCACCGCGTGCTCATCACAGCAACAACTTTTCAACAAATCTAATGATGGATTTTTGCACAGCATTGTGTGGTTTTGAAAAACAAAAGCAACGGTTGTCTGCATTTCAGAAGTCAGTTTGTGTTGGCAGTCAAAAGGCCCTGATAAAAACGAAGGCCGCTCCAAAACAAAGGCGACCCCTGAAAAGAAGCTAATGTGAGATGAATAGGAAGGAAATAGTGCAAACCACAGGAGGTCATTAATGAGAAAACCATAAACTTCCAAAGGAGTCCCAGTGGCTTCGTTTTTTTTCCCCTGTAAGAGTCCCGGGCTTTTAACCTCAACGCTTATGTGGACTCTGTTCACTCCACTGATGTAAATCTTGATGTACGCAGAGCTAAAAATTTGTAAATAATGTTTGCATTAGTTGTTTCTTGCAGTCTTTATGCCCCCCTTCTCCCTGCTCTCTGACCTCCCTTGTCCCTGACTCTTACCCCCCTCTGTGGTTTCCCATGAGCCTCCAATTGACTCAATTAAGTGAACACACAAATACCATATGCTTTAAGATGTTAGTTCTCACAAAACGCCCTTGCAGCTGAATCGAGGGAGCGGCCAGAAGTGGGAACTTTGCTGAAGAAGAAATGTCCTCCCATCCTGTGTCTCTGTGATCTTTTGTCGTTTAGAATAATGTCCAGTGGAAACATCAGCGTGCCAAAAATGGCAAGAGGGAGAAGAGTGACAATGCAGGAAAGTGAAACAGTGAATAAGGGGAGGGATGGAAGGGAGGATCAGAAAAGTCAAGTGAAAAGGAGGGAGGAGCGGCGAGCAGCCATCAAAAGTTGTTCTGCGCCGCAATTCCGCTTTGTTTTGGCCACAATAACGTCTCCTGCATGTTGGCCTGCAGCATGACATTCGGCGGAGAGAAATAAGGCAAACAGAACATCGCAAAAGGCGCTTTGCCGCCTGGGCTTTTGTACTTGGGGGACTGTTCATGGAGGAGCAAAGGACACAAAACGTGGAACAAAAGGGGGCAGTGTGGATGGAGGCACTATCACTGACATCCCCAGCACTTTGAACAACTTGTCAACGCAGACACTCAAGCGCCTCCACTCTGTCACAGTCGTGTACAGACCCCTTGAAAGGCCTTGCTGACCTGCCCATATCCCTTTGCTGGGGTTCAAATGGCAAGAAGCCTTCATTGTGTCTGGGGGAGTTCATTAAATTCATTGGTTTGACCTGTTATTTCTAGGCCAAAAGTCTGCTGATTTGGAAAAATGTGAGTCAGCCATACGTAATCGCCTGGTGACCTTCGCAGGGTAACAAACCCCTTTGAAGAGCATTTCAAGGCTTTTATATGAATGGGGTTAAAGGGAAAGTTGGAGACATATCTATAGCAGAACAAATGGATTTACATCAAAAGGGAATTTGAAATAATCCAAAAATAGTTACACCTCTAATGGTTCTGGAAACTTTTTTTCTTGTAATATTTACATTCGGATGCATAGCGCGTGTCAGAACCCAGGAGTTGCCTCAGAAGTATTGCGTAAGCAACAAATATTATAAAACGATAATGTAATGATAACGTGTTGGCCGCCGATGATGAAGTAAACCCGGCATGCTGAGCCTCTTAGTTCCCACAACGTTGTGACATTTAGATGTAAATTGACTCATTAGGACGGCTAGACTGTCCGCTTTGCATTTATGTCCCATTTATTCTTGTCAGAAACAGGCCGGGGACCACTGCACTGCCTGTCCTCAGGAATCTATTTTGAACAACTTTACTTTTATTAGGCCCACTTGTATCCATCCATCCATCCATCCATTCATCCATCCATCCATCCATCCATCTTCTATGCTGCTTGTCCTCAACTTGTATCCAGCTCATTTATAATATTAAAAGGGAATAGATCTCAAATTTCATATAGATGGGTATGAATTTGGAATATTCTGTATTTCCAGTAGAAAAGAACTTATGGCCACGTCGGGATGTCCAAAAGGAGCAACTGATGTCAGTATTGCAGAATGCAACGGTAAATCCGTCCACATTACAATAATAAACAAAACAATACAGTGTTTGTATTTAAAAGTGGCCGTGGAATGTCTACAGCATTTCTTTTGACACTTGAGTAAATTATTTCTTCCATAACTCTACCGTAAATTGTATAATAGATTCTCACATATTGAAGTTTATATTGCTGCAATGTTGACAATATTTTCTGTACCCTAAATACTTGATGTTTCCAGCTAGGGAACATACCTTTTACTTTTTTTGTTCCCAGAGAAGCTATAAAATCTTATCCTGGAATGCAAAAATGGATTCCTATGGTAAAGGAATGGGTAACACTGTAAGCAAAAGGGCTTTTGCTTACAGTGTTACCCATTCCTTTTAAATTAATCAGTGTCCGTGTACAACCAAAATTTGATTAAACAGCCACCAAATGACAAATCAATTGTTCAAGGTTCAGCAGAAAAGCATTAATACACTCATGATCGAAATTTTGAAACCAGTTGAAAAACTGCAAGAATGTACTTCAAAATACAATTCGGCTGCCGCTGTCAACGGCATTTGTGTCGACGTCACCTACATCACCCGCGTCACCTCTGTCTGTCGCGATCGCGTCGCTACTAAAGGCAGATCCACCGCCAGACAAGCTCTGTGACAGTGTTAGCGGCCTGTATTTTTTGTCTCCGTTCGAGTTCTGCACGTGTTTCGCCATTTTCCTCTCTCAACCCGCAATCCGTCTTCTTCATAGACAGTCCGTCGCTGCCGTTTGGAGGAAAAGAGAACTGTTGCCCCCTACTGGGACAGAAATACATTGCCTACAAGTCAGAAATTCACGCACAAGATGAATAAGACTTTGATCTGTAGCTTCCGTGAAAAAAGAAGAAAAGACGTCAATAGACGTCTTTGGCAGTCAACGTTACTTTTTGAAAAGACGTCATTAGACGTCGTTGGCATTGAAAGAGTTAAAAAAAACAAAAAACAGCTAAAATGATGGTACCGTTAACTTGAACTTGAACTTTTGAGGCCATGCAATCAAGCGATTTCTCTTACCGTCATTGAGACTTCTGCACCTGCGGACAGGTGTTTTGGCCCACTGCTTGTGAGCAAACTGCTCTCCACCTGTCTGAGCTCTGAAGGGTGCCTGCATGCTTCAGCTCCTTCCACAGATTTTTCACAGAAGATACAGTGGATCTCCACGCATTCACGTTTCAGCATTCACGGCCCTGCAAATTTGCAGGTTTTTGGTTAAAACATGAAAAAAAAAAAAGTTTCATTACAAAATATGCATCTCATTGAATGTCGATAATCATTTATAAATATGAGATAATACTGGTTAACTGTACAGAGCATGTATCACTAGAAAGCGTCGTCTTTTTTTTGTCTTTTGTCTTTGAAAGTTTGTCTTTATGCTTCACTTATACTGTTTTTTTCATCAAGCGTTGATAATTCCCACTTTGTGCGGTAGTCGCTGAACGCACCGGATGTGCTGTGAGATGCAAAAGTTTTTTTGGGGCTACGGTAGCACTAGCCTTGACAGTAAACAGTCAGGTGACCAAAAGTTAACATATGATCGTGAATTGTTACAGGAATTACAACAGGCAAGCAGTGTGGATTATGCAGCTTGAAGAAACGCCTTCTCGAGCCTGCTTTCCTTTCGCCGTAGCCTGATGAGCAGGATAAAGGTCACAACGTGACTGCGATTTCATCTGTTCATGGATCATCTTACATTATCATTCATTACTGGTGAATAACTGTACTTTTCATACTTTAAATGTATATTAAGTGTAACTGAATTTTCACATTCTGCTTTGACAGTGCCTCCTGTTGCAGTGCGTGGTGCTCCCTGTGGTATTTATGGGATCAACAACTCTGGTAAGAAACTTTTTATTTTTTTTAATCCTTTTCACGACGCATAAGGTCGGAAATGTAACTCAGAGTAAGCCACTAAAACAAAACATTTGAAGGAGTTAAAAACTTTTGCAGAAAAGCGCTGCTAAATTCTTGTGTCAATATGGATTATATGAGGTTATTAATTGTTGTCTCTAACTTTGGACAGAACAGTCGCTCTGGGACTGTTGAAGTGCATGGCAATGCTTTAACTGGCCAGACTCCGTCACATTCGAGAAATACCTGTCTCAGCCAGAGATCATGACAGAAATACTCTATAAATATCTATCTATCTATCTAGCTAGCTAGCTATCTATCTATCTATCTAGCAAGCTAGCTAGCTATGTAGCTATCTATCTATCTAGCTATCTATCTAGCTATCTAGCTAGCTATCTATTTATACTGTAGGGAAAAAAAATCAGGATCTGACTTTATAGCGCTGTGCCTTTGTAGCTGTTCTGTATCCTGTTACTGAGTTTTGTGGCATATAGCAGTGGTCCCCTACCCCCGGGCTGCACAGAAAAAAAATAATTTCTTTTTTATGTTTTATTTTGAAAAGTGGCCAAATTCTCTCTGTTACATCCGCCTCACTTGACGCATGTCCATTGTGCGTGTGCTAACTTTAACTCATGCCGCACAGATAGACTACTACTGTATTTTTACCATTTTTCTTTCACCTCATATTTGGTCTCCAATGCTGATACTATGTGGGAATGCATAAAGGTAAGTTTGGATGACTTATTGAGTGCTGATGTGTACATTTGTCTCAAGTTAATTCATGCTAGCGCACTGCCTTCTCCCACACACGTCAAACAACGATGTAATAATGTAATAATCTCTCTGGAAAAACTTGGCTGGAACTTGAACTGGTGGATGGTGGGTCGGCATTCATTTTGTGCTTTTAATTTGATGTTATTCATGTCTTAGTTTTACACAATACATAATAAATAAGATAAATTAGATCGCTATAATACGATATAGTACGAACCCCCATCTATCTGTACGACTCCATCTATTTTCCATTTTCTCTTGTATTTTCAAACATCCTGTATATTGCAACAATAAAGGCAATTAAAACAGTAATTTTAACAGCAACAATTTATAATACACAAAAGTGTTTAATTACAAATCATAAGGAATAAGGTGTTATACAGTCTAAATCAGTGATGTGCGATAAGGTTCACGGCTGGTGAGGCACTGACTCGTTTGGATTATTATTTTTTTTTTTTTACGTTAATACAGGTTGACCATTAAGAGAAGAACCAAAAACGAGGAGAATCATTCACTTTGGTTAAAGAAAATGTTTCCTGATACGCATTGATTTATTTATTTTATGAACTAAAAACCATTTTTGTTCTTACCTTTTATTTGTATATGAAGTACATCTTGTCTGGGAAACGTTCTGATACTTTGTTGTAAAAATCTGATGAGTTTTGGTATGTAATCCTCCATCTTGGCTGTCAAATTCATTCGTTCATTTAGCACAGCATGAAAATATATTGCATGCATTTTCTTTTTACTAGCAGAAAGAAAAAGAAAAAAAAAAAAACGCTGGCTTTTCCTTTATGGGAGGGCATCAGTGACAAGCACCTTCCAACTCACTCACGCCTGACTCCTTAAGGATGCAGCGGTGCAAGTGCCCAATGACATTTGTATACATTTTATTGTCTGATTAGCAAGAATAATGATGTCACACTCACATTAAAGACATTATACAGGTTGTACAAAGTCATGGTGTATGATAAATCTTTCTGCAGCATTATATTATTGGCGACATGCTGACAAACAGAAACTGGCAGGCGAATGATCCAACTCAGTGTGCACTCAGACGGTAGGCGAGGCTTGCTCACTAAGCCGAGAAGCCATGTTCAAGGCGGCCTTAGGGGTCTTCCATGTATTTGTTCAGGAAATCTGCAAATTCAGCAAAGTTTTACAAAAGAAAATGTTAAAAACGATTGGAATTATACAGGCTCTGCCTCCCCTGACCGCACGTCACTGGTCTATATGAAAGACAGACACGAGTGCTTTACATCATAATGTACCACCCGGTCGTTTTTTGTGCGGTAAAACAAATTCAACACCAATATAATCATAACGGATATAACGAGCCTCTTGAGTAGGCCACCGCGTTATCTTTTTCATCAAGTCAGCGATAATATAAAAACACTGAACTAAACCAGGGGTCTCCAACCAGGAGCTCTCCAGCGGATTTTGAGTACTGCAGCTCACCAGTGGCTCAAAGAATATTTGCTTCAACTTGTAGAATTTTTGTAACTGTTCAATTCACACATTATGCCTCTAATTGTTGACAAATTACCACAAACTAGATCATTAAAACAAGATGCAGATGAACAAAGTAGTTATTTGCTGACGTTTTGATATGAAAGGATATGAAATGTTGTTAAGTTGTGGCAAAACAAGCTCATTCGGTCTGTTCAAAATAAGCTATGGATATAAACGTTACAAAAAAGAGCAACTCTCAGACATTTTCCTTTTTTAAAAGTAGCTCTCAGAAGAGATAAGGTTGGAGACTCCTGAACTAAACCTATAAACACAATTAAAATGCTGCTTTTAAAATGCTACAATTAAAATGCTACTTTTTTCCCCAGTGATTTCTTTAACACTTTTGTTTGCCTGTCAAACGAGGTTTTCAAGTAGAACTGTGTGGGAACTCAACCGGTTACTTACCAAACCACATAACCACCTCTTATTGGGACATTAGTCCAAAAAAAAAACCCAAATCTCTTCTGAGAATAAATGTATATATAAATGTCTTAATAGTAATCCTCTGGAATCAAGAATGTCCATTTGCATCAAATTGAATTTTTGCCTGAATTTTGCCAGGTTTTTTTTACGCTGTCTTGGTTCATTTCATGTGGCAAATTACTTTGTTTGCCCTGTATTGTATTATTCCATGAAACTAAGTGCCCAAACAAAGCACCCTACTGGTTCCTGAATCACTGTCCCTGTATTTTTTTTTTAAATTGAGTGCAACTACTAAATAACCTGCCATGGAGCCAAAGAAAGTTGTGACTGCCTGTAACTTGATAAAAAGAAGCTGACAAACACTGTTAAATTCCAGTGTACGGAAGGTCTACATGAAAAATAAATTCCACCCATTCATCATTTATAATTATTTTGCATTGTTTTCTCCATGTGAAACTATAATTATTCTCAAACTGTATTTTATTCTGTTTTCATCGGACGCTTTGGAAGAAATTAATAACAAAAACCGAGGTTCCACTGTACAAGTACCACCAGTTCACTCAAGGCCATGTTCACCTGTTAAGGCCTCTTCCCCCACCCCTCCTTGTCACATTACCTCTTAGCTCTTTTTGTCAGCGTCCATCACGCTTAAAGATTCATTGGTCCCTATAGACTCCAGCAGCCCAAACATATTGCGCCATTCAGCCGGTACTTATGTGTCATCTGTTATCTATTGGACTGGTGTTTCTGCTGAGCATATGAATGATAATCAGGCCTTTGTGTGTCCAGAGAGGTGCAGCAGGATCTGTGCTCTGTGATGTTGCCTCAGGGGGAGATTAGGAGGGGCAGCCGGCCCTCTGTGTCACGTCGACAGTCACAGCGCCCATCGGCGGCCGGCCCAAACCCCACTGGGACCTTAAATCCTGTTACACTGTCAGCTAAAACCATCATTTGTATTAGAGATGTGTGGGTGTTTAAGTGCGCGTACATATTAAGTGAGGGGGGATAGTGTCTTAAACTATGAATTATTCATACCGAAAGAAAAGGAGATATTGACTACATCTCCATAAACAGACTGCGCTCTTTATGTCAGTGGGCACGAGATCTTTGGGTGTAATTGCATAAAAGCCCCTGAAAATGAGCTCCTCCTGCAGCACAGCAGGCACTGGTCAGTGTTATCAGGGCTGAATTTGAGTGATGACAATTGTTCCAAGTTAATATCTTATAAATAATTTACTCTTTCAAATGCTATCCCTTCCCCTTTTATCGAACATTAACATTTGGAAGTGTCTGCAAACAGCTGTAGCTACAGTATATAAGTTATGATGATGCCTGATGCTCCTCATAAGTGGCTATACACATGCATGCAAGGAAAGTATAATATGAGTGGGCTATTTGCCGATATTTCCCTCAGTAACAAGTGATTATGGCGAATGAGATTCTTTGCACTTCTGGCCTGCGCCTCCAGAGGGAGGTCAGAACTATTTGTCAGTCTCCAGTTGGGATTGCAAATTGGGATGAGCCTCCCTGCGTGACGACCCACGGATCTCTCTATTCGTATCCACGGGGTGACTGATGTACATCATGTGGGAATTAGTGCTTTAATAACAGCTTGATGTGGAACAATGACTCAAGCTGGCACATTTTGTAACTTTTTTCCCCCAACGTCTATTTTTTTTTTATTTGCCTGCAATCTAATAATGCACATTGCAACTAAATGCTGGCAGTCTAATTAATGAACAAAATAAAAATGCCATCTTTTTTTGTGTGTGCCAGCGATTACAGACCTCTCTTAAAGGGTTCAACTGCTCCTAATTTACTGTAATGGTGAACCCTAATTACAGGTCCAAGCTTTATTGGACATTAGTGGTGTGATGCTGAACACATTAGGGTCTCTTTTAAAGGACCCCATTTATCCTCATGTTCAAACAAAAAATACAACCACACACAAGCGAGTGTGGTCTATGGTTTAAATCCAAGATCTTGGACGTTAATGATTTTCAAAATGTCCAACTTAAAAAAAAAAGTTCCTTGCATTCGAGAGTCGTGTTGAGAGCGCCTTAAAGGGAAAGAAAATGTTTTCCTATTAGTTAATTGAATGAGCGCGCAAGGCGAGGCCGCGCTGCTCCATGACAGAGTAGCCTTTGTTGCGTCTATCCGCCGCTGTCACACACTTTAATTCGACTCTCTTTCTCCCTCATTGAAAAGCCTCCACAATGACATTCAATAAGGGCCGCCGAGTGAAAACCTGGTTATTTTTACATATTCTTCCAAACCACCACCACCCACACCCCCCGTCCTGGCAGGGGCCCGAGCAAAGGAATTAATCACTGCTCTTTAACAGCAACTGCCTGCAGGCAATGACTTGTCTCTTTTTTTGTGGCCAGAAATGACACATTAACCCTAAATCGGTATGCGTAAACTTTACAATTCAGTTGTTGTCTTTGGGTACAAAGTGAAAAGTATAGAAACAAAATGCATCCTTCTCATGATATCTGTGCAGAACAGCACACAATATTGTACGCTGATTTAACGTCAATCCAGTCTTGGCTTTTTTGGGGGGGGGGGAAGTGGCAATTTAAGCAGTGTTTTATGATAAAATAAGAGTGATGATAAAAGGCAGAATGGGGCAGTGCCGCCTCTCGCGGCGTGGGTGGGGCTGACAAGAATAGACTACATTATGCAGTTCATTTAGTTAACAAGTGAAATAATGGGGAAGCGTGCAGTGGGAATGCCGAGAGAAAAGCACAAAACCCTATTGAGGGCTCTTGGCCGCTTGCAGCGTAACCGTCACATGGCCGCAGCACTCGCGGGGCCTATTTAAGGAGCCTCCGGCGCGCCTTCAGCACCACTTCGCTGTCCACGCAGCCACGGGAGAGCAGGCGCGCACATCCCCAAGCAACAGGCTCCAAGCTTCACCCACGACTTGCGTGCTCGTCCGCAACCATGCCGAGGTCTTTTCTAGTGGATTCGTTGATTTTAAGGGAAGCCAACGACAAGGGGAGCGAGAACAGCCCGCCTCTATTCCCCTACGCTGTGCACTCTGCCGGCCACCACCCGCACGGGCTGCCGGGCTCCTGTCACTCCAGGAAGGCCGGGCTGCTCTGCTTCTGCCCGCTGTGCATGGCCGCCTCCCAGCTCCATCCATCTCCACCGGCACTCCCGCTCCTCAAAGCCTCCTTCCCGGCATTTTCCTCACAGTACTGCCACACGGCCCTCTCCAGGCAACACTCCTCATCCAACAGCATCAACCTCGGCCACGGAGCCGCCATGTACCAGGCCGCCTACACGGTCCCGGACCCACGTCAGTACCACTGCATCTCTATCGGTGAGTTCCCGGAAGTTTGTGAATAAAACAGACTTTCACTTGTGTGTCACCACATGCACTGACTGTTTCTTCTCATGTGTTTATGCAGAAAGCAGCAACAGCAAACTTCAGAGCAGCAAACGTATGCGCACAGCCTTCACCAGCACGCAACTTCTGGAGCTGGAGCGGGAGTTCACCTCCAACATGTACCTGTCCAGGCTCAGGCGCATCGAGATCGCCACCTACCTCAACCTGTCCGAGAAGCAGGTCAAAATCTGGTTCCAGAACCGACGGGTGAAGCACAAAAAGGAGGGCAAGAGCGGCTCAGGCGGCCCAAGGACTGGCACGCACGGCTGCAAATGCTCGTCAGCAGCCAGATGCTCGGAGGAAGAGGAGGATGACATGCCGGTGTCCCCTTCATCGTCCTCCGAGAAGGATGATGTGGACTTGTCCGTCTCCCCTTAAAACTCCCTTCTGGAGGATTTAAAAAAAATACAAGCCAAAAAGACTGTTACACTTGTGTACATACAAAGAGAATATTTAATCAGGCTATTGTCCTGAATTATTGTATAGATCAGTATACATGTTGTACGTTTTGTATGTAGTTTTTTTCTGAAAACAGTCGATTTGTTGTGTATTTGGAAACCCAAATGAAAACAAGAACACTGAGTAATAGCATTCAGTATTTGGGTGTATTACGGGATGCAAGATGGGGACACATTTCCCTATGAGCCCACCCTTCAAATGTTATATTCAGTGTTACTGCAAGAATATTTATTTATTTAAAAATGTTGAAATAAAAACATATTTCTGAACCGTGCAGGTCACCTTGTCTTGTGGGTCTTTATTTGCGCGCCATTGAGTGCGCATTGGGGACGCGCGTAAACTTGAGCCAAGTTCATGTGTGAGCTTGCTCGATATGCACATTATTTGCAAATACAGATGATAATATACGCTGCTCGCGCAAGACGTGTTGGTTATATTTAAAAATAAAGCAATCAAATAGTAACTGTAGTTCAGACCTTAAAGAGGCTGCACGTTTTTACCAGAAAACGTCTTCCTTATCACATACATTTCCCATCATTTTAAGGGGAAATCTGTCATTTGCTGATGCACACGTGGGCTATAGATGAGGTTAATATGTTCATATGTGTTGATTTCTGAGCAAAACGTGCGTACAATAAGTGTTTGCCATATATGCGCTGCATCTAAGCTTAATACAAATAAGCAGTAATAAAAATAATGCTAAATCAATTGATTGGTCACCTTCTATTGCTCAAGTGATAAAGATAATGTTTTGGAGGTTGTATTTTCTACAGCCTTTCTCCCCAGGGGAGCCCTTAAAGCAGATAACACTAGCACTCATTCATTCCATGGATGAAATGATGAAGTCTCGTGTGACTGCTGGCTGAATAAAAGGCCCGTCACTAAGACGTGTGCATACGCTTCAACGATATCGATCTGGCATGAAATGAAACGAGGATAAGACACATGACCCGCATTGTTGTGTTGCTGAAGCATAAGTGTGGTCAAGTTTATTGTCGCTGCAGGTGGATTTAAGAGGTGCCATGTGCGTCATCCTCGAGGCTGATATCTTGGCTACAATGTTATTTTTATTGGCATGTTTTAATATATATATTTATTTATTTTTATGTAAAATGAATACACTAATATGGTGATGATGCACTGTTGTTATGGTCAGTGGGTGCGTTCTCAAACACAAACCAAATATGTCTCGCGATTTTATTTTGGTCTAAATGTTATATTTGTTAATGATATATATATTTATTAAAAAAGACACCATCTCTCTCCACGCAGCCAGTGCATGGATCACACTGTTGCGGTTTGTGCCATGTTTGCTCGCCTATCTTTTACGCACCGTTCTAGTTGCTTTCTGTCACACTGTTTGGACTTTAGAACGATCTGATTATATTGAATAGACTTCAAATTATATCTGCCTCATTCTAAACACATCTTTAAACTTGTCGAATAGGCTAAAAAAAAGCTCTCCTTAAAGTTCAGACAGCCTGCCATTTGCATCAATGTCCCTTTTGGTTGTTGCGTTTCGCTTTTAAACTTCCCTTTAATGGTTCACTTAAGCATTTTAACAAAACTCCAATATTTGCATTTGTTAAGATATGGGATTAGACTATTTTGTTAATTGCATCATATAGCCCCCATTTTGCTCCCAACGTGCTCTGTAAAGCGCCCTTTATCCATTCAATAGCCCGGGGGTATGCGCCCTGGGGGAGCTTATACGCCCGGCCCGGTGCTCCAAATGCTTAATTTATTTATTCTTAATTTTGTGCCGATCAATTCATTGAAGCAAAAAGGAGCACGGTGTCTTTTTAAAGGGAATAAAAGGTAATTGTGGACGTAACCTCAACGGGGCTGACGAGCGGGCTCCCCTGACGCTGGAGAGCCGCTTGAGTCAACAGGCGCCCATCTAGCAGACTCGCCCTTGTCTTTATCCCGGCTAATTTTTTATTTACGGCTTTTCTTTGACATGTCTCTTATCTATCAGATTAAAAGAACGGCTTGTAACAAATCAGTCTGCACGATTTACAACAGCATTAAAAGGGGACAAAGGGAGCAGGCAGTCAGTACCTGAGAGTCTGGTAGACGGGCGCAGCGCTGCAGCTGATTCGATGGTTTGAAAATACGCACGAAACAAAATACTTCAATCCTGAAAAAGAGCCTTTGTACGTTTCTTTAGAAATCAAGCAATTCTGCATGACAAAGGACAATTAATAAGCCGTCTTTTCACGACCAGCAGCTGGTTTCCCCGTCAAGGAAAGTTAGAAAAAATTCAGGCTGAATGCGCGCAAAAGCCCTTTGCGCGCAGACAGCAACCCAAGGTGACCCATTTGGCACAGTTAAAATAACCAAGCCGAGGTAAAAGCGAGGGAACTGTCAAAAACATTTAAGCTGAAATATCTTGAAATTGCAAATCCCTTTATGTGGAGGGACGCTGCCGATGTGGGTTAGTGGTACAAAGGAGGTGGTTAAGTTGGAGAGGCTTTGCAAACGGACACGTGGCTTCTCAATGAGAGCTCTTGCTTGTGCATGGCGCCGTGCACACTCGACTACTTTCAAACTTCTCAGGCGCAGTAAATAACTTATAGGCGACCTAACACGCGCACTCAGCAGCTTCAACAAAACACTCTATCGTGTTTGTAAACACTAATGCATTTGAAATTGTTTGTTTGCTCCATTGTGTGGACAAATGCATGCACACTCCATTCTTGCAGCCCCCTGTTTTAAACATTTTCATATAGAAAAAAGACAAACCAAACACGATGAGATATACTTTTTTCTTTGTTTACGACATTATTATTGAATCGCACTTTATCGCGTTGTATGGCGTTTTTTTTAAATAAGAAAAATAAACAATGCAACTGGGAAACGCATGACAGACATGACATGTTTTCGAGACCCAAATTGAAAACCTTTTATAGTCAACGAATAGTTAATGAACTATATGTCCTGACTTTGCTGCTCTTTTGTCTTGCATGATGTTTTTAATTACCAGTGCTTCAACATGTGCCATCTAATTCCCTTTCATTGTTTTTCCCTTTTTGGTGTGCAAATCCTGCCAAACTGTCGCCTTGAACTCTTGAGTGTTTTCTTGCTGCAACATTTGAACCCATTCAGCTGCATATAATGTGTTTAACAGCTAATCAGTAATGTAAGATGAAGGACTGGCACGCATGCTGCAGCTTCACTTCTCCCTCATGTGCCCCCTGCTAATTGAATATTCAACGCGCGCAACCGTGCTTTGCTTTTGCCTTTTTCAGTGTGCTAAGAATACGCCTTTTTAATTCGGTCTCTGCTTATAGAAGCAGTGTCAGAGGTCGACAAATAATGAACTGACGCAGACATGGAAGTGACCTCTGCCAGTGACTACTTAAAGAGCGTCATGCGTGCGTTTTGGTTTCCACGTTTGGACGTTTTTGGACACTTTCATCACCAGTAAATAAATCCACACTTGCACCGAAGGTACCAACTGACTGAATGTGTTGTTCTGGTTCTGTCACAATGAATTCATATTAAACAAATGTGCAACTTTAGAATATTACATGCGTACTCTGCCATCTTTAAGTTGACAAGTTGCAACGATTAACTAAAAACTCGTCATTTTTACGCACAAACAGTCTGTTGTTTCATGGTGCTTTCCCAAAGAGCGTCTGAATAAATCTGATCTGATGTATATTGGATGATTTATGTGTTGAAACACTTAGTGCGCCTGCAGCAGCACACTCATACATTTATCCAGCTGGATTGAGCACTTGGGTTTTCCTGCAGGGTGGCACAGGAGCGTCACCTGCTGGTAAAGAAATGATCAGACTTTTGGTGCAGTTGCACAGAGCAGTGCTAAGTATAATGCAAGTGTACCTTATTAAGAAAATGTGTATGCAGTCTGTTTTTGCATCTTAAAACTGCACAATTGTGCCAAACAGTGTTTAAAATATATGTTGTGCTCAGTTCAGGCCTGTTCCCTGCATTATATATGAATTATTCCCTTTCCTCATGTTAAAGTATAATTACATGAAATATTAACACTACACCATGTCTTTATCGGCAGTGTTTTGTTTTCTTCCCCAGCATCAGACTAACAGCTGCTGACAAATACTATTAAAGCTGCTTTTGATATTTGCACTGCAGGCCATTGTGCTATTTTGGTACCAAAATTATTACAAATATGTACAAGGCTAGAGTGCTTCCATTGGCTCCTAACAACCACTTGTGCGTAAATGCCTCTGGTCTCTCAAAGGGGCCCAAGTGAGGCAGGGGCCCCCTTGGAGTATAGTTCTTATAAACACAGTCCAGACAGTTATCCGGACCCTCTCTATGCAAGCATTCAGAAGGAACAGTAGCCTCATAGATGAATGCATTTAGAGATGGGACAGTTTGACTTTAAATCAGGGCTTAAAATGAATGGCATGCAACAGCAAATATGTGCACGTCTATTTCTGCTATAATCAACACTTGTGCAAAAGCGAGCCAAAATGCAGTATGTCATGTGAAGAACTTTTTTATTCTCATACCTTTTTTTTTTTTTTAAACTTTGGTGATGTTTCAGGCATCAACTAATAAAAAAAATTACCAAACAATGAAAAGAAATCAAAATGTGTATAATCCAGGACTTTTGGATGACAGTATAAAACACACAGTTTATCCTAGCCCAGTTAGGTCCAAAAATACTGTTTTCTGATGCTCTCATGCATCCTGAAGCATCACAAAGGTCCAAACACACTGATACAGTCAGCATGCACAACCGAATCAGTGGCAGTTTTTAAAAATGTACTGTAGATTCCATCACCTGCGCTCACCCCCCTGCACAAGGTTGCTTTGGCATCTTTGTCACTTAAAGGAATACAAAAAATATAAAGACATAAAAAAAACACCCAGGAAATGCTCCTTCATTATCGTTCAACGTACTGTTTTCCTTTTAAATATCACATTAATTACAATAGCTAAATACGCTTTCCTTCTACGTTTAAAGTTGACTTCATGTTACCAGTAAACACATCTTCAGCAGTACATTTCCTGCAATCTATATGATCATAGCTATATAACCAGTGCAGGTTAACTGTTAAACAGCGGCGTTATCACTTTTTGTATACTTCCTGTGATCCAAAAGACCGAAGAACAAACACCGGCTTTTGATAACTCATTTTCGTTGTATTACAGCACAGAATCTTCCAAGTTGTGTTTCCACTAAAGCGATACAGTTCAGCTCAGCTTGTCACGGTACGGTTGGCTACATCTAGTCCTGCTCCATCACGAATAGTGTGACATCATAGCAGCACAACACAGTGTAGCCGCCAACGAATTCAACAAAATAAAAGCAAATATTGGTGTTGTACTTAATACTGTTGTGGCCCCAAGGTAGTGTTTTTATCTCGGCCACTGTGTTGTATCTAGGCCTACCTTGAGGTACCGTACCACCGTGTATATTAGTGAAAGGGTGCCAAAATGTCGCATGGTACCACTCTATTTTGGTACCCTTCACAAGGACAGTGGAACCGAACTGCACGGCTTAGTGAAAATTGGGCTTTTGTGCTTGTAAATGCAACCTGGTCTTCATGCATGAAAGCAGCAAATTAGTTAAAAAAGTAATTTTCCAGTAAATCACAAAAAGCTAGAGTATGTCTATATGACACTCACCGGACTAACCTTTGTTGATTTTCAAGTATAAAATATGAGCATTGAAGTCAATTCTACAGCTGACTGAATATGGTATGGAAAAAGTTTAGCATTTGTACTAAAGCATTTTCTCGTGGTATTCTCAGATGGTGTCGCCTTTACAGTAAAACCTCAAATCACATAAATTTACATTTCTCTTAAATACTTCATGGCTGTGTAAAGGACTCATTTAATAGCCCTCAAAACTTTCTATAAAATAGTATACGGTACTATGATTTACTAAATGTTATCATATAGTATATTGCAAAAGTGGAACGCACCCCAAACATTTCAGCAACAATTCTTACAATGGTATATTTCCTGAAGGAATACTAAAAAACATGAAAGTTGGACATACTTTACAGTAGTCAGTAGTATAGATTTATCCACTGAAAATGAGTCAACACACAACCAATGTTGCCTAAAAAGCTGGCAACATGAGTGACAGGTGATAATTGTGTCTTTTTGACAGTCAAACATGGTGGTGGTAGTGTCATGGTCTATGGGTTGCATGACTGCTGCATTGCGAAACTGCGGTTTATTGAGGGTAACATGAATTCCAAGATGTACTGTGACATTCTGAAGCAGAGCATGATCCCCTCCCTTGGGAAACTTGGCCCAACGGCAGTTATCCAGCACGATAAAGAGCCCAAACACACCTCCAAAGATGACAAGCACATTGCTGAGGAAGTTGACGGTGATGGAGTAGCCAAGTATGTCTTCAGACCTGAACCGAACTGAGCACCTGTTGAACATCCTCAAGTGGTAGGCGGAGGAGCAAAAGGTGTCTAACATCCAACAGTGATGTCATCATGGGGGATTGGAAGAGGATTTCAGTAACAATCTGCGCAGCTCTGGGGAATATCATGCCCAAGGGGATCCCGGTTGTGCTAGACACCAGTGGTGTACACGCTACATATTGATACCAAAAACCCAATTTGTACAGTATACAGTATGTTTACTGTGAGGTGTACCCGCTTGCATTGCCAGTTATTTAGACAATATTGGCTGTGTGTTGAGTCATTTTCAGAGGACAGTAAATCTGTACTACTTTCCCAGGTGTCACGTAAGTTATATCCAAGTCAAATTTTTATATAATAAAGTTGTTGCTTAAGGAAAAACTGCACTTTTTTGGGGGGGAATTTTGCCCATCATCCACAATGCTTATGTGAGACATGAACACACACATCTTGCTCTTTTCTGTGCGTTCTAAAGAACGAACAACAGCTAGCACGATCAGTCTTCTTCCCAGTGAGAGCGTACATTGTGACTTTTATTATGTTTTATTTTGTCTATGAAACGTTTAGCACTAGTGCTTCATGCGAACGCTATGAGAATGGTTAAATGTTTCACTATGGCTGGATCTGCCTAGCACCCAGCAACATTAATCTCTGCCTGGAGGGTGTCAAAGTAGTCAAAATTCTGTATTACGTGTTATCATGAATGTCTCTTTTACTACATGATCACAATACTTATACAAAACGATAAAATGTTGTTGAGAGTTTTTAGAGGTGTTTTGATAAAGGGCCGTAGAGACAGAATAGGTGAATCCTATTACATTGCATTAATAGTTCCCTTCTGCTAGCAGTTTTTCCAATATTTAGAACACACAGAAAAGAGAGACGTGCGTTCATGTCCCACATAAGGACTGTGGATAATTGGCAAAATTCCAAAAATGTGCAGTTTTCCTTTAAATGTTCGGGGTGTTCTTACTTTTGTGAGATACTGTATGTGTCTCAGTAGGGCTATTTACATTCAGCCAGTCTGCATGGTCACTCTATCTGTCTGTGGTTCCTGCTGTCAAATACCATGGATCTCCTCTGCGGCTGGTAGAAGCAGCTGGTTGATGTTTCTAGTCTCTGACCACTTTTTGGAATAGTCATTTTATTTTGGAGAGCAATTCCCTCGCCTGGCACCTCCTTCACTACCGATGCCTCATTCAGACTCTTGATGGATGACAGAAGCTTGCCATCATCCCCTGATGGAGGGTAATCCATGATGGGAAAAGGGGGACTGAACAGGATCAGACTCTGTGGTCTTTGCCGGTTCCTAAAAGACGGCCTCTGTAAAAGGTTTGGTCTGTTGGGTCTGGGACAATCAACAAACACCTCAAGACTGGGAGCGTGTCGCCTTTTGATGACTGGCAGCTCTGGAGTGCTCGCAGTTCTCGTGGTCTCAGCAGCTTTCTCGGTATTTGTTGGGGTTTGGTGTTCAGGCACAGGTTCTTTATTCTCTAACTCCTCCTTCAGGTCAGTCATTATGGGAAGAGGTGCCGCATGACTTTTCTCTGTACTTGTTTTAGTATACTCCTTGTCTTGCTCCTTCGCTGTGTCAAAGTCACCATCTCTCCTAGAGTAAGGTATCTGACTGTACTGCACCTTTGGAGGTATGACAGGCACGGCTTTGGCTTGGCATGTCTTTATCATGAATGCCGTCCGGACTGATGACACACTGACAGGGGCTGAGTTCCGCCGCAAAGGTGCCTGACGATCATTCAGGAACAAATCCAACTCTGAGAGGAGCCCATTGTTTACAGACAAACTCCTCTGATAGGAGGAAATCTCATATGAAGGTCTGCTTTGCTGATTAGAAATATCCCTAATGCACCGAGGTCCCAGATCCAAGTTCAGGGAGCATGGTCTGTGTTTAGAAAAGTGTTCTTCTCTTTTTTCTGGAGCTGCTGCTTCATAAGACATCTGTCTGTGAAACCGCTGAGATGATTTCTGTTTTGTTGTGCTGGTTCTGCCCACTGCAACTGATGTTGCATTGCTGCCATTGATGCTGGGTTGCGAAGAATTAGGCAAACAGGACCATTTATTTTCATGTTTGGTGCTGGATGCTTGAGGAATGTTTACCGACAAGCTCTTTGCCAGAGATGTTCTGTTGGATTGTTTGTGTGAATAAAATGAGGTCCGTTCTTCATCTGAATTCAAAGTACCTTCTCCAGAGCTAATCAGTGACTGCTGTTTGAACAGTTCCTCCAAATCAGGTGAGTGTAGTGGGCTAGTGACCCACTGCTTGGTGGAGCTGAGGTCATCCCAGGGCTCCACCAGGTCCAACTCTTCAGAGTGTCCTGCACATCCTTCATCCTCATCATGGATGGGCAGCTCCAGAGAGTTGGGTCTTTCCTCCAAACACACGGAAATCCTTGAAATAACATCAGTTATTGTCTCCACATCACATAAGACATTTTTGTCTCCTTCAGGACTTTTGTGTTCCTCTGGTTGTCTTTGGTCATCAACTGCTAGAGAGTGGTCACATGTAGCATTTGTTACATCGCTTAAACATGTTTCCTTTAAAAGAAGTTGCGGCTCGGTGTGAGCTGCATCTTTATCCAAAGGAGGAATTAGTGGCAAGATCTTCTGAACCGTCTTGTCTGCTTCATCCAGAGTAAGGCTGACACTTTTTCTGTTTCCATTGACCCAAACATCATTTTTATGGAGGGAAAATAGGATATCTGACTCAGAAGGCTGTTTCTTTGTGGATCCAGACCTGTAAGCATTAAGACGATCATTGAGAGAGGTATTTGAGGACTGGTCCTTGCATAATAAAGACAACGATGGAGAGCTGCGACTTCTTTTTGACTTTACATCCATGGTTAACCTCTTGTTTTCATAAGTTAAAACAGAAGTCTTATCCAGCTGGTCAGTTTCAGGTTTGTTTGTCTTCAGTTCTTGGTGGAGGTCAGACCAAAGCTCCTTTTCCGTGGATAATTCCATATCCTGCAGATTATAAAGCAGCAAACAATTGTCAAACAATAAATTATTAAAATACTCAAAGATGCTCTTGTCAGCATCGGAAAAATGTTTTACCTGTTGAGCAATGAAAAGCTGATTGTCCAGTTGTTGTCCACTAGATGGCGTTGCATCCGTGCCTTCACTCACAATGGAAGACTCTTCCAGTTGAGTCTTACTCACTTCCTGAGGTTCCTGGTCGACATCATTGCTAGTGTCTGAGGAAAAAGCACATTTTTTATGAGTTACAGGTAGTCCTCAATTTACGATCTATAAAACAATGCCCAGCCCTGAAATGCAACAAAAGCTTGAAGGTCATGAAACTAAGATAAGAAACTAAAAGAATTTTAAAATGGCTTCAAGGAAGAAGCTCTCACCCTTTGATGAGACCTTTTGGGCCAGCTCCAGTAAGTCTTTCTTCTTCGTCCCTTCTCTCTTGTCAGGCTCCAGTTGAGGAAACATGTTACTTTTTCCACAGGTGCTCTGCTCTGAGTTCTCTCTGCAGGGTTTCAGGCTCGCTGCGGCCATCTTATCCTTGGCAAGCCCTCTGCACGGCGTGCTGTTGGAGCTGATAACGGCTGACACACGCAGTGGCACTGACACGGCGAAAGGCTCCGATATATTGACGGCTCTTCTCTGATGCCTTGGCGATGACTCTAGTGGGAAGAAGCTTCCTGGGAAGGAAGGCCGAGAGGAGCTGTTGTAGGACGAACCCGAGTACAACATCCTCCTGCTTTTAGGGGATGTAGGCTGGTAGCCGCTCAGGTCATCTCCTTTGAACACCTTCAGTTGCTCTGGCAGTGTTCTTTGAGGGGCTGCCGAGGCAGCTGGTGAGACTTTTTGACTCAAGCCAGAGCTCCAACCACCTATTGCTCCACTAGATTTTTTCCCCTTAAACTCCCAGTTGTGGTCTTGTTCGCTCAAGTTGTAAAGAGAATCACATCCCAGAGTTCTTGATTTTACATCTGGAGCAAAAATGTTGCCTTGTCCCCCTGATGGATTGTTCGCAGTTCTGTCATCATCTGGGAACAACAGATGAGAACTTTTATGACATTTCTACATACTGTACACATTATATCTGTATTTGTGAAAGACCTTACCTGTTGGCAAGGAGCACAGTGACTCCATGCTTCTGGATGGTCGCAGAGATGCCTTTTCTGAGGGCAATAATGTACAATGTTACGACAAAGCATTCCAAGAACCGCAATATAGTTCAAGTGCAGTACTGGAGTTATGAGAAACCTGTAGTAAAATGGACTAGGGATTGGTATGATGACTTGGATTACCAATTTTGATTGTTAAGAGATTGGTCGATCATGCGCAATTTCATTAAATTAATGCTTATGAGGTTATGTTGCGTTTGCACTATATCATAGAGCAATGGGGGCACAATGGATGACACCATGCAATAAATTCAGGCCTCATTTGTTTGCGGGCAGAAACGACTACTGTACAAGTCAATACCAAATGTAAATAGGAAGTTGCGGAACCATTTAGAACATGTGTTTTTTTGGAAATATTGCAATATTATATATATCTGCATCACGGCCTAGTGATAGAAGAAAAAAGTGAGGTTCCCAAAGCTGACAATGTTTGCATCAATACAGCTGCATCCACATATTCAGTTGCTTGGCACATTTATGAAGCCTAAATTTTGTTACATTTGTTTTGTGCATTTGAATCATCATTTGAAGACTTGTATGGTTCCTTTCCGTAGGGCAGTTAACGCAGACGATTAATATTTCATTCTGGAAAAACTTCAAGTAACTTACTATGGTAGATCATTTGATAGTTGACCATTAATTTGCTTAAAGGAAAACTTTACTTTTTTTTTATTTTGCCCATCATTAACAATCCATATGTGAGACATGACCACATATGTCTTTGTCTTTATTTCTCTTTCGGTGCATTGTAATGATATAAAATCAGATAAAAAAGCGACAGCTCATTACCGCACGTATAGGAACCACTTATTCCGCCTATAAAGCCTTCTGAAAAAGCCTCCAAAAAGTGCCAATAATGCTCCATTTACATATAATGTGACGTGCATATAACCAAGTTATAGCAACATTGTTATTATTATTAACATTGTTACGTTGGTTGAACAACGTTACTGGCGTATTGACACTTAGTCAGAACATACTGGCTAGCTACGAGCCGGCTAGCGACGAGCTTCATCACAGAGTCGCTTGAAGCACGTCAGTGTCGCGCTCACAACGCTTCAGGCCACTACTAAAAAGGTAAGGCTACATATTTTTTTAGCTGACACCACTCTTGCTGTGTTTTTATTTCTGAGTTTGGAAAAGTCAACACGAGGCTTTGGCGTTCATTTCTATACTGCTATGTGTTATCAATGCGTCGAGGACGGACGTTCCCATAATGCTAAAAAATGGCCAAAATACACAAAATACTGTAAGTATTACATGTTGTCATGAATGTACCTGTTACTACATGGTCACAGCATGTATATAAAACCATACAACCTTGTTGCAGGTTTTGGAGGTGTTTTAATAGCGGTCTTTGTAGGCGGCAAAGGTGGATCCCATTACATGCAATGATGAGCTGTTTCTTTTTATTTATCTGTTTTTATATCTTTAGAACACAGAAAAGAGAAAGACGTGTGTTCATGTTTCACATAAGGACTGTGGATGATGAGCAAAATTCCAAAAAAGTGCAGTTTTCCTTCAACAACCATACACTTCTTCAAATATAGCTTTATTACTTTGTAATGTTGGAAGTCTTTCTGCTCTTCATGAGTTCTCTATTAATGTTTAGACACTCGCCTGTTAACCCTGGAGCTCTTATGAACACACTGCCATTCCTGCTCAGTTTTCCTTTGGAGTCCACTGACCGTCCCAAATTGAAGATGGATTTCCATTTCTTAGATTTCCCTGAAAACTTCCTCCTGAAAGATAAGGAGTTGTTGCTAAGCCTGATTGATATGAAGGAACACATTTATTGCTTTGAGCGTTGACAGATAGTACATGCAGTACAGTGAAGTGTGACATACTTGCTGTCCAACTCTATGACGGTGTGGTAGAGCGTGGCCGTGCTGGTATCGGGCAGGCTGTTCTCTCGCTGACGTTCTCTGTGCACAGGATGGTTCGGACTTAAAGTGCGGGCCTGGGCTTCTTCGAGGCTCATCAGTTTCATCGGCCCGCATTGCCCGCTGATAGGAAGTGTGGCGTACTTCTCCCCACACATCAAACTTGGCCCTGTTGTTGTACAATCAGTCAGATTGTTTGTTGTTTCTGTTTGCATTTAATGAATGCCGTACCTTCTTTAGGTTTCATCAGTACAGAATCGCCACTAAAGATCTGCTCAGTGTGGTTTAGAATGAATTCCACCACCGACTGTTGTATTCGCACCTCCTGGAAAGCCATATCTCCATTACCAGATGAGGCCTCAACTGTTTTGGATCTAAAAAAAAAACATGACACTTTTTGTTTTTTGCAAAATAGCAATAATCCCTAGAAGAAACTTTATTTTGTACAGGCTAAACTCACCTCAATAGATTAGGAGCCCAAACTAAGGCCAGATTCCGTGTGTGCATGTTGGTCTGGGCACTCAAGGTAGCGAGGCGGGCCAAATGCTTGGTAAGGTACTCCAGAGTCCTAAAGATAATTGACAAACACTCAGTCTCCTATGGATTACACAGACTATGTTTTATTGCATATTTGTATATTTATTGTATATATGGTTTATTATTATGCGATTAGGTGTAAAACTAACGAGTGGTGTAGCTCACCTGAAGTGTGGGGTTGGCAATTCCTTGACCACCTTTTGAATGTGTAGAAGTCTTTCATGATCCCCACAGACGGACACTGCTTCCTGTATGTGAAATGAATGTTTTTATTCCAATCACTGCTTTATTTGGATTCGGAACTGAATTCCTAAGATTGTGCAAACCAAGCAGGCTCCCACCTAAGGACACAGACACAAGCCCACTGTCGAGCGCGTGTGGTCAAACAGTTCAGACCGAGGCCTGAACACGTTATTCTACATTTGTTCCTCATGTGTGAACAACGTAAATCATTTTTATGGAGTCTCATCTGTGTTTGGCAGCAGGTCTGGTGGCAAGGTTCCAGGAAAAGCATGATAATAATAAAGCACAGGCAGACAGATATACTGTATACCCTGTAAGCTTCCAGGAAGGTTATTGGGGATGGGAGGAAGTCCAAAATCACCTAAAAATGATGTATCACACTCTCAGTGCCAAATTAAACACAAAGCACAGGCAGCAAAAAAAGTGTAAACAAGTATTTGGACACCTTGGCTATGCCATCTATAGGATGTGGAAAGGGAAGAAAGTAAGGAGTTGGCTCAGCTTCCACTCTTCTGGGAAGACTTTCTACTAGATTTTGGCGTGAGTTATATTGGATGAGAGCGTCTGGCTCACAATCTCTTTACTAGTTCGTACCAAATGTGTTGCCTTTCTTTGTGGATCACACTGGAACAGAAAAGGGTCTTCCCCAAATTGCTGTCACATTGAAGGAAGCATGCAATTGGACAAAATGAAGACGTGAAGGCGTGCCCATTAATACCGATCATGAGCTACTGGTCGATCGCAATGGCAGTGTGGGTAGATCTCATAAACGTCATTTTGTAGATGTCATATGACATCAGTCAACTGACATTAAGCTCCCCTACTGATTCACTGTTTCTCCCCAGCGGCAAAGATTAAGCAGCGAAGAGACGTCAAGCTACACACGGAGATGCATCTTTCATCTTTATTATTCTGATTACGGATAAACTAACTCAGCGGTAAGATGCCTATATCTATAACTGAAGTTATCCGTTCTCTTGTAGTGACTAGTTATGCAGAAAAAAGTGAATTGGCTGATGGCTGATGGCTTTGCTTCACGTCCTGAACTCCACTATAGAAATGTGTGTTTTTTACACTTCCGTTTGTTAACTATTCCGTTCATTATTCATTGGAAAATATGCCAATTGCTGAAACCTTTTTAATATGTTGCCTTGACTCCATCTACATTGTCTTTTGCATAATCATTTTCATTTCTTGTATATCTGTAATGTTTAATAGCAAATGCTAACTGTAACTAATAGATGAACTGTGTGTCTAATGAACGCTACGTAGTTATTTTGACATATTACTGCTACTCAGGTTATGTGCACAGCTATTCAGGAAATATGTGTATTTATCTTTATTTATTTATTATTTATTATTTATTATTTTTACACCCTGAACTGGTCGCCAGCCAATCACACTCTTTGTTTGCAGTCAGCCCCGCAGTCAACAGGGGGCTGGCTGAGTTACACATAGATGGGGATGGGAATTGAAAACCGTTCTTGTTGAGAACCAGTTCCCAGTGTTTCAATTCCTCGGGATCATTTGGCAAACAATTCCCTTATCGATTCCAGTGGGCATGCATGCTACTCAACGTGCGTGGCGACGTCATTCACCAGGAAACATGGCACCAAAGTGGAACCAACGCTCAAACGTTTGGTTGCATTTCACGAGAAAGGATGCTCACTTTTCAAGTTCTTGGATGTCATAAACAAAAAAGGACAGCTTTGTACAAATGAAATAAATAAATCAGGCTTTACTACACATCTTAAAATAAAGCGTGGAGCTCTGCCAACTACCCGCCAGTCAACTACAGACGTGGGACCTGTAAGTTTGATCATTTTGTTTTCCTTCAGTGAATAGGCTAACCTAGCATGATGTTGCTGTTAAAAATGTGACTGTAATGTTGGCACTTTAGCTCACATAGCTGTGCTAGCATTGCTAACGTTTGTGTCCTGCCACATTCCTGAATGTTATGCTGTTGTATGTGATATATGGCATTTATTATGTTTTACAAGTTACAGTGTAAAAGTGGATAAAGTACACAATAGTACTTCATGGAAAAACACTCTCTTGGAGACTGGTGTGGACAAGCAGTTCATGAGCATTAAAGCTACAGACACACACAACAGGCTGACTGAAGCACTTTCAAAATAACGAATCAGCATCATTGGCTAGATTTTGGGCTATACACTTCTAATACACTAATGTGGGACCTATGAGACTTATTTAAAATTGTTGAAAACCAATATAATAATGGACCTTTAGTGTGTTTGTTTTCTTGAACCCGTGTACGCCTGAGGCCATGCAGCATACTCACCGTGAATTTGCTGTATAGCTCATAGGTGAGCAGAGGATTCGGTAGTTCCCTGAAGTACAGCTTACATAAGGAACCCACACAGTGGATGTCCTGGAGGTACACTTCCTTTGTAAGGTCAGGGCACGCCTCAGAGCTGAATTCCTGTCTGCAGACACACACACACACACACACACACACACACGCTTTGATTGTTTAACACCACTGTAGATCGGTCACAATCAAAATGTTTATTTTACAGCAACAAATCCAAGATGTGATAAAAATATGATGGGATTTCTGTATTCATCGCAATGTCTTAGTACCCAAAATTAGATGTTCAGTCATCTGAGATGCCACATGTGACCTATTTCAAAACGTCACAGCCGTGCAGCTGGCGTCTTACCTGAGCCGCTGGATGTTGGAGGTGACCCCTGACAACCTGTAGATCCCGTCAACAATCCCATGCTTCTCGATAAACTCTGCACATTTCTGTAGAACCTGAGGAACTTAAGTGGAAAGTGTTTTTGTTAGCTCAACCTGCAAAAATCTTGACATTTTGTGAATGGTGGTCACTAACACTGCATCATTTAATGGTATGGGCTTGTTTACTGTCCCTCAGGCCTACTGATTGTAGGTGGCCTTTAACAGGAAGTTAAAAATGGTTTGTTTGTTTCAAAGGAAGGTTGACACACCCAGCCCTTGTAGCGGGTATTACTTACGACATTTCCTCTAATAGAAAACGGCTACCAGTGACCGACACGTCTTTGTTCACTTACGGTACATCATCTTCTCTTTGGCTGCACCAGCTTTAGCTGGGACTTTCTAGTCTAACTAAAGCACGAACACGAGGCTTTACTTTTTTTTCAAATGTGCACATTGTTGTATTTCATGTCCATGTAATTTGTGCTCACTCTGCCCAGTGTAGACTATTCCTGCATTGAAATACGCCCTCGCTTGTCTGTATCTTGGTGTGAGGATAGTCCACAGCCTATTTTTAACAGTGCTTCTTCTGCCCTCATCTCAGGCTCAAAGAGTCTTCCAGCCATGTTCTCGTATGTTCGACTTGATTGGACTGTAGGTTGCGTGCCTGCGGTGAAAAACTGGATGACAACCAGCGTCTTATTTATGTCGGGGCACTCAGACGTCAACAGAGGGACACTCTCCACTCTTGGAGTAGCATCCAATGTTCCTTATGAGATCCTTAGAATTCACTCACACATTTCACTCACAGGTCAAAAAATGTTATACAGTACAATACAATACAATACATCCCTCGTGTATTGCAGTTAATTTGTTCCAGACCTGACCGTAGTAGGTGAATTTCCGCAAAGTAGGATTGCTTATGTATAAATCAAATGTTTTCGTTGTTAGAGCTTAGAAAATCTGTGTACGACCTTCTAAATTCGGGTTTAAACATCACTACAGCCCTCTAGACATGAAGTAACATCCATATAGTCACTTGCATTACCCAACATAGTAGGCATAATCAGAAAATAAGCCATTTAACAGTAACCCATGTTATTACCGTATTATGATAATTATGATGCTGTGAGATAATTCAAACCTGCAAAAAAAGCTTGTTGTTCCAGCGAGCAAGTGTGATGCTGAACATTACAGTAACACTACTGACACATAGTGGCCATTGTAGAAAACTACATAACATCACGTTTTTTTAATTCTTATGAATGCCTTATATTTGTGTTTTAGTTCATTTACCCACTTTTATGCTTGAAAATGCTTAATTCAGGCAAAAAAAACCTTAACATTTGCTGAAAGATGCATATTTTTTTTTTTTACGAATAATAGGTTGTATTTAACCACGAAACAGCATGCTTTATGCTGTATATATGTTTGAAACACTGCGGCAAAAGTCAAACCGCGATGTGGCGAGGGACAACAGTATAGATAGACAAGTCAATCTTTTGAAGTGACTCTGGACTGAAATACAGTGGTTCCTTGGCTTTCGTTATCATCCATCCATTTTCAATGCCGCTTCTCCAACATTAGGGTCGCGGGTGTATGCTGGAGCTGACTTCGAGCGACAGGCGGGGTACACCCTGGACTGGTCGCCAGCCAATCGCAGGGCACATATAGACAAACACATTCACACCTATGGACAATTTGGAGTCGCCAGTTAACCTAACATGCATGTTTTTGGAATGTGGGAGGAAACCGGAGTACCCGATGAACATGCAAACATGCAAACAGAGATTCGAACCCAGGTCTTCCCGATCTCCTGACTGTGACTGTGTGGCCAACATGCTAACCACTAGACCACCGTGCAGCCCGGCTTTCGTTATCAGTTTGTTACGAAAGGTGAGATGTAATTTTTCCCATAGTAAATCATGTAAATCCAATTCATCTGAAAACCAAAAATAGAAACAAAAACTGAATTTGATATAGAACAGTTTTAGTTTTACATGCAGACGAATGGATGGAACTTCCCGTGGGGCGAACGGGGACTTCCCGTACATCCTGGCGAGATCAAATTCAATAGTGTTTCTCGCCTTCTTTATCAAATTGCTGGCACTCACAACTTTATTTGGCCCCGTGGTGGGTTATTTAGCAGTCTGTCAGTAAAAAATGCACGGACAGTGAGTCAGCAACTCACAGGGCGCTTTGTTTGGGCACTCAATTTTGTGTAAATATACAGTACAGAAGAAACGAACTAGTTTGTCTCATGCAATATTGTAGGAACACCGAAACAATGTATGAAAACGCAGGTAAAATTTGGGTGACATTTAAAAAAAAACCCAACAGATTGTACAAAAGAAACCGTCATACATTTTTGTTTGGCCCAAAGAAAATAAGTGGTGTGCATTGCTGTCACTCACGGCTTTTTGGTATTCACATACATCCCCACAGATGTACACAGAGTCAGACGCTCTTTTATCATTTTAGTCTCACCTGAACACATCAACAGCAGCGCAATTCCCACACCGTACATGCATCTCCAACTCACAAACGCATCTCTCTGTCCGTCCTCGAAACAACACTTCCTCATTCTCCACCACACTTGCGCGAGGTGCATTCACGGACATTCCGAACATTACAACAACCCCCTTATCATGCGTGTATGTGTGGACAAAATAAAAGAGACCGACAAAGAAAAACAATACGTGGAAATTCTTATCACTGCAACACACGCTTGATGTAAAAGAAATGGTCATTTCTGGTGTCCAAATCGCGACTTTTTTTTTCACGCTTTTAACCATGCGGCTTATGCAGTTCATTCACTTTCTATGCCGCTTAATCCTCATTGGGTTTATGTAAAAAAGTTTTATGGTGACCTTGTCTTGAAGCTTTAAGTTTATGAAACATTACCTCTTAAAACTCACAAGTGTGTGTGCATGCAAAATTTCCCCCTGAAGGACATTTCTTAAGGTGACTTAATGAAGATGCACTCATATTAGTGGCATTCATGTGCAAAATGAACAACTTTCTGGTTTTGGAGAAATACATATGGGGCACTAGGCTTGACTCTGATTTGTTGTTTTGGCAATTATGTTATAACGCTATGCAATTAGGGCCTTTTCTTTCAAGGCAGCACTTTGAGACAGTAATCCATGCCTTTTTGACATCTCAGCTGGATTACTGCAACACACTTTATTTTGGAGTTAGCCAGTCTTGCCTGTCCCGTCTGCAGCTGGTCCAAAATGCAGCTGCACAACTTTTAACCACTACAAAAAAAGAGAGAAACACATCACTCCTGTTTTAGCCTCACTCCACTGGCTGTCTGCACATTTTAGAGTCCATTTTAAAATCGTTTTTTTTTTTTTTCCAAGTCTTTAAATGGTCTTGCCCCACCTTACCTCTCTGAGCTGCTCTACCCCCGTAACCCTTCCTGGTTCCTTAGGTCAGCTGATCAGCTGCTTCTAGAGTTTCTGAAATCAAAGCGTAAACGCAGAGGGGACAGAGCCTTTCCGTTGCCGCTCCCAAAATATGGAATGATGTGTTGATTTTTAAGTCCCCTCTTAAAACCTACTTTTATTCTTTGGCTTTTAAGCCAGCATGAGTCTTGAACTCATTTTCACTTCCAGTACCGCTGCATCCTGAAGGGGTCAGGTATGCGTGAGCTGGAAGGTGCTTGTCAATGATGTCCTTCCACAGAGCAGCGTTTTATGTTTGTTTGGTTTTTTTCTTCTTTATGCTAGTATTAGCTAGAAGATAAACAATTAAATTCATTTTTAACCAAATTTTTAACCAAAGTGAAGTATTCTCTTGTTTTTGGTTATACTCTTAATGAGCAACCTGTATTAACATAAAAAACTCCAAAGACGTCACTGCATGTCACTGATAGGAATATTCCGAGATGACACCCAGCTACATAAAAAAAAAATCCCCTTTTATATAAAAGTGCAAGATTATTTTGGTATTCTTTTTGCCCAGGCAAAGACCCACGGCCCACTGAAAACCCACCGGTTAAGGATCACTCTTCTAGATGAATGCATTGTTTGTGTAACCCGTTGGTGTCCAAAGTGCAGCCCAGGGACCCCCGGGCACAGTCTAAAAACATAATTTAACAAGAAAACTAAAAAAAAAAACCTGTAAAAATTGAAAAATGACCAGTAATTTTACAAAAATAAGGTCAAAATATTTAAAGAAAAAAGTGTTAATATATTGAGTAAAAATCGTAATTTTACAAACATAATGTTGTAATACTATGAGGAAAAAACATAATATTAGTACCATAAAGTTGTAATTTTTGGAAAATTAGGTTGCGGAAAAAATTATGTTTACGAGAATAATGTCAAAATATTGCGGGAATTAGGTCATAATAACGAGAAGAAAATTTACAAGAAGGAAGCTGAAATAGTAGGAAACTTGAAAAAAAACAACAGCAGAAACGGAAAAAAAAACCAGCAGTAATTTTACAAGAATATAGTCAAAATATTACGAAAAAAAGTCACAACTTAATGAGACAAACAGTTGCAAGTGTAAACTCACGTTATGAGGAAAAATGTCATTTTAGTAGCATAGAGTTTGTTTAAATATTAGAAAAATAATCCATCCATCCATCTTCTATGCCGCTTATCCTCACTAGGTTCACAGGTATGCTGGAGCTTATCCCAGCTGACATCGGGCGAGAGGCAGGGTACACCCTAGACAGCCAATGGCAGGGCACATATAGACAAACAACCATTCACACTCACATTCATACCTATGGACAATTTAGAGTCATCAATTAACCTAACTTGCATGTTTTGGGAATGTGGGAGGAAGCCGGAGTACCCGGACCAAACCCACGCACGCACGGGGAGAACATGCAAACTCCACACAGAAATGCCCAAGTGGAGATTCAAACCAAGATCTTCCAGATCTCCTGAGTGTGTGGCCAACATGCTAACCACTAGGCCACCGTGCAGCTTCGGAAAATAACATAAATAATATTTACATTATTTGTAATATTTAATAATATTTATATTTATATAATATAATAACTAAGAATATCAGAAGATTTTTTGTTTTATTTTTTAGAAGTCGTAATATTATGAGAAACAAAAAAAAACAAACAAAAGTTGTAATTTTTGGAAAATTCGGTTGGGGAAAAAGTTACAATATAGGAATAAAGTCAAGATATTATGAGAATAAAGCCATAATATTACGAGAAGAAAATTTACACAGATTATTTGGGAAGAACGTTGAAGTATTTGAAAAAATATTAAAGAACAACAACAGCAAAAGCAGGGAAAAAAGAGCAAAGACCAACATTCATATGAAAAGTACGCTTTTTCACGTATGTCACAAAGCTGAGATGCAGGTTTGTCTTGAAATAAATATAGCATCACACTATCTACTCCTTTCAGTTTTCAGTATATGGCCCTTGGTTGACAAAGTGTGGACACCCCTGGTGTAGCTGAATATAAAGGATTAAAAATGACGGTGGATGGCGGTGTAACCATAACCCACTCCCTCGCTTCCTGGACCCAATGCCCCACCTTACACTGAACTCCTTTTCTTCATGTTACCTTCACATATGCCTTACTTGCTTCTGCACATGCTTGCCCCCCGCCTCCTTTTTGCGTAACATGTTACTCCCAAAAAGTTCTCATCAGTGGGAGAAAAATAAAGTCATGTTTGACTGTTTGACCATCCTGTTCTTTGTGTCTCTGCTGGTTTCCTGTAGGCAGCAGCGAGGCCCAGACAGCGAGTCACTGAGACTGTTCGTCACTGTAGGAAATTGACCCAAAAAAATGAGAGACAGCTACACCCAAGCTTCAAAAATGACCAGTGAGTCGGGCCAATAGGTGCATGAATGTTAACTAAATGTAAAAACCCTTGAATATCCAGCAGTCACATCCTTGAATGAAACTTGTTTGTTATTTAAAGATCCCATTTGTCTTAAATTAAAGCCATTAGGTGTGCTACTACGATACATGTACTGGTCGCAACTCACTCTCTTGGACTAAGGTTGTTGTGCTTAATTCAAGGTCATGTTATAGGAAAAAGTAAGAGAGAAAGGCGATGTGTTACCATCGTGTCCTGAGTTCTGGATATGTTCTGTCAGGTCACAGCCGAACGCATTTCCTTTCTTCTTGGTCTTCTGCTTGGTCCCTTTATTCTTCATGTGGTTCCAGTTAGCGATCCAGATGATTAGCAGCTCCTTGTAAATACAGCGATGGATCCATATGACCTCCAACGAGGGTGAGCTCTTGGATCAAAAAGCCATTGCATAAAGTCCCCGGCAATCTTCTCCCAAATGTGCTCCTGTATCCACTCACATTTTGACTCAAGCGCACAGCTGGGGGCTTTAGGGCAAGAAGTGGCGTCACTTGTTAAAACATTGAAACTTTTAGTGTGGAATGACACAGTAAGACTTGTACTTGAGCTGTAACGTGGCAGCCGGGTGCTTTATCAGTGAAGGACTTGCAGAAAGTGCATTAGAATCGCTCAGTTTCCTGTTGTTGGGACTCTTCCCCCCCTTCCACTGGCCAGTCCTCGCTTCTCTTTTCTATCTCCTCCTCTTTTCCGTCATTCCACAGCCTCCTCGTTCACTGGCTCCTCCGTAGCCAACACCAACCAATACAAGGAAGGCCAATCATCTCAAGAACGTTCTATTTATAATCCGATTTGCCTGCAAGATGTTTGAGTTGTGTTTGAACTTGTGGCCGTGGTGTGGCACAGACTTTAAGAAATGTTGAGGTTCAATAACAGCTGACTTGTATTTCTCAGAGTTTTGACACTTCTGACCTCTTTTATAGTTTTTTTTCCCCTCTCCATTTATCCAAACTGGAGTTGCTCTCTGCCTTCCTGAATGCTCCCAGTGTATACAATTTCCTGTGCAAAGCGCCTGGGCTGGAAAACAAAAACAGAGGGGTTTGAAGGAAGGAGGGAAGTGGGAGGTGACTGAAGTGAGGGCTGGAAGGGCACAGATGGGAAATGTGGGGGTGGGCAACAGGGGTGTTAGGGTTAGGAGATGGACACATGGTTCTTGTTACATGCATTTTACCTTTGACCAACTGGACGCCAACAAAATACATGAGGCTTTCCTTCACTATTCCAAGTATCTTAAGTGGATGTCGTCACTGCAGTGTTGTGCAACTCACTGCTCGCCATGATTGACTCCTCGTTTTCCCAGACTGAGTGGTTTTTACGGGGAGAATTACACACCCGCAACCCCAAATTTCATCTCATGAGGTTTGAAATGTCGTAGCTATATGATTAACCTTTAAAAGTAATAGCGTGGGAGGCGATTTCCAATGTCAGTGCATGCACTCTGACACGACCACCGGCCACAATGATTTACTAGATTAGATTTCAAAGTACTGTACGATGAGAAGCGAAGCAGAACATCGATGTCAACAGACTCCAACAATTCACTCATTGTCATGCACCCATACCTCATCTATCACTCATTTGTTTGGCCACTGCAGCCTAGCAAGAAGTAAAGCTTGTTTCAGCAAATAGAGCCACTGACACCACTGTAATCACACATTTGATGAATCAGGTCGGGTCCAATACATTCTATACAGTACTGCATCGGCATTAATCGGCAACTTTAAATTGTCCATAGGTTCATAGGTTCAAGTTTCCTTTCTAAAGTATAAAAATGGTAGCTGAAAAGTGATGGGTGTACCCACTTTCATGGCATACTGTATATCCCAATGGACGATTTCTATATCTGTTTATAGACCACATTACAGCAAACAATACAATAGAACATTGTGCAACAACATGGTACCAACAGAGGTTGTTTTATAAAGTGCATGCGCTGGTTTGAGTGTGTCACATGTGAGCTTGATGACCAGGCCTGGCCTCTGGAAGACAAAGCTTCTTTCTGCACCATAGGAAGAGGACATGACATCATTCTGTCCATACAAAGCCTCAGACATCCCGCTCTTTATTTGCACCGTTTAAAAAAAAAAAAAAAAGAAAGTTGCAGAGAGGTCACTGGGAATGAATAACAAGCGGTCTTCATTTTATAGCCTCACTGCACATTTTGTGTGCCGTGAAACTTAACAAGGTCACTCAAGGAGTGGAAGAAATCCTAAAAAGACCAAAGTTATTTTTCGCAAGCCTTGGGTTCAGTCAGGTCAAAGTGAAAAGCGAGAGGAAAATTCCTGACACCGAAGTTTCAAAAATTAAGGAAAACTTAGATTTTCCAAAACAAATAAAAGATGACCAGCTACAGGTGGTCCTCGGTCCTCGGGTTACATATAGAGTTCTGTTCCTAGACTCTGATATAAGTCGAGTTTTGGTGTCAATCGGATGTCAGAACTAAGTAATTCCATAACAATACATCATGAAATGAAAACGTAAAGCCAAAGCACCTCGCAACCTTTCTTATTTCTTCTTATCTCAATAATAAGACCACTACACTGCTTAGATACTGTATCACTGTCTCTTCCAGAGGATCAGCGACCTGGAGTTATGTGTGCTGTCGTGTGAAAGACTTTTGTGATATTCGACGGCCTGTGAACGTAACATCAGTGCTGACTGTGCGTGTGGGTGCGGGAGGAGGATGGCTACGTGTAGAGGGGAGAGTTTGCCGATGTTATTTTGCTGACAGTAGCCTGTTTTGTCTTTGCAGTCAAGAAATTCTTGGTCAACCACCTTCTCATCATCCTTACAATGTCCAGATAGACGTTACAGTACCGTCTTTATCCTTAATGATGTTCACGACAGTCAAGCGATTTTAAATAAGTGCAGCCAATATTGAGCATAGTGTAATCACTCTAACTAGTTCTCGAGCGAGTCTCATGTCTACAGACCAAAATTAGGTTAATTTATGTGACCCGAGGACCACCTGTATACATAATCGTGTCAATAAACATTTCTAAGAAGAAAAGCTTGAGTTGAGCGACAAAGTCTCTCCAACGTCTCCTGGGTCTTTCCCGAGGCCTCCTACTGTCGGACATCCCCTGAACACCTCCCCGGGGGGGGTCTGGGAGGTATCCTTACCAGATGCCCGAGCCACCTCATCTGGCTCCTCAGTGCGGAGGAGCAGCAGTTCTACTCCGACTACGAAAAAAAAGTCGTAATATTCCGAGAATAAAGTCGTAAATTTACAAGAAAAAAGTCTCAAATTTACGAGAATAAAGTCGTAATATTACGTGTCCTCATGCCATTCGTGTCAGAGGGAAAATAGAACATCGCTTTTCAGTAAGGAAGGAAACTTTCCTCTTGCTCCAGGCAAGCTTTTATTTATAACGTGGCAGCAAAACAGATTCACATGTCTAGCCCCTCTCACTTCCGCCTTCCTTACCTCACCCCCTCTACATGCACAAGGCGAAAGGTCACTTAAGTCCCCCCTTTTCATAGCTGTCTCAGGCAATGCCTGTAACAGAAAGTTACGAGCTTTTTAGACTTTATTCACGCAATGTCAAATTCTTTTTTTCTCAATGTGGCCCTAATACTCGGTCGTAACAGGCATTGCCTGAGACAGCTATGAAAAGAGGGGACTTATGCCTTGGGCATGTGGAAGGGGCGGGGTAAGGAAGGCAGAAGAGACAGGGGCTAGCCATGCTAATCTGTTTGTGCTCAACTGCTCTGTTTTGCTGCCACTCTATAAATAAAAGCTTGGTTTTATTACAGTAATGGTGATGTCTGCAATGAGATTATAATTATTACAATTGTGTGCATTACAGTTATTGTCATTCTGTTCACTATCATGACCAATATTTTCATTACTAATATTACCAACAATAAGTATGACTCTTTCAATTTAATATTATCACTGTCGCTGTTGATATAAATTTGTCCTCTTCATTATGGTCTTTATAGCCGTCATAGACATTTCCTGATATAGTCCTGTTTGTTTCTGTTGTTCTTGTCTCTCTCTGTATTGTCCCCCTCTTGGTTTCCTTTTCTCTTCTTTTCTATCACCTCCTGCTCCGCTACAACAAAACATCAAATAAAGTCAAATGAAATCTATATAATAGATGAAGAGTATCTTACACAAAACAGTTTTTTAAGTGACTGTCATTTTTTTTTTTTTGGTTATCCACCTCAAAGAGCAACCTGTATTGTACTGGTCTCTCTACGGCGCTAATATGTTGGCTCATTCTTCAGCACTATCCTTGCTTTGACAAAGATAATGCTCAGTTTTGTTTTTCATTGCAATTAAACAATGTTTTTTTTTTTAATAAAACAAAAAAAGAAAAAAACAATGTGTTTATTACTGTGACTGCTGTTTTCAGTGGTATACAACTGCATTGCATCATACTGAGAGCTGTTTCTAATAGTTTCCCCTCTGATGGCGCAAAAATATCAAGAACACTTCTGGGTAAGCTCCCCAGGGGTGTTCCGAATATACATACTGTAATGACAATAATAAATATGTTGTTAACTGAATTGTAAAGACACTTCTGACGAGCTCCTGCATTGTATCTCATTATATTTACTGTGTAAGTGTTCCCTAATGTTTGTGACTGATGACTGAAGGTTGCTCACATTACAGGACGAACAACCTTGTGAATACTGCCCCCGAGTGGCCGCGAGCATACAGTGCACTCCACAAATTGACGCCTCATAAACTCACAAAAGAGAATACTTAAAACCATGTGACAATAAGAAAATAATAGTTTATTAGACATTTACTTTTTTGTAGTAATAAAATGTATCATATTCAGTCATAATGTCTTCTCCCATAATACATCCACCAATGACATTCTCAAATTCAAAATAAAACAGCAAAATCAGTCCTTCTGGATTGGCAATGCATCTGGAATGATCGGGAGGTGTCATTCAAAGGTTGGATGGTGACATAAACTGATATGTGCATGTCAAGACTCGTGCAGTTATGTCTACATACTAAGTAACAGGTTATTTTGATTGGTCACATTGTAAGGTAATAAATAATAATCCACCACCCAAGTCAACTATAGATAATATACTATACTATATAAATATAGTAACAAGTCTTATTCTGGCTTACTTTACAGGATAAAAAGAAGTCCTTGCTTACTAACAAGAGGCAGTCAAGTAATATGACTATTTTTATTGAGGTGATTTGATGAAAGGTTTTACAGCATCCACCAAATCCTACAAGGTCACTTGTTATATCACTGGCGAGATTTTGGAACTTGTTTACCCATCCGAGATTCACAATTTGAACTATAGACGTAAATAGTATACAGTATACAGTAGTAGTATACAACATTGGAATAATTCCGCTGAACATCACTACTCTAAGTCTAAGTGTATTGATGATTCCAGAATAATCAGCCAAGAATAATTACATCTAAATGGTCAATTCATACATGGGGCCCATCTTTTAGTGTTGAAACAAACATTACTCGACAATTCTCAGTTCCCACTGAGTACTTTTGTTGTATTGCTACTTTTACTGAACTTAGATTCAATCCGTGTCAGTCCAGAAATAATATCAAGGTTGCCTTTTGATCAGCTTAAGTGTCTCAAAACATAATTCCCTCCCGTGTTCAACTTCAAACGTGAATTTGATCTCAGCTAGGCAGTTCAGTCTCCTCTCAAAAGACATTTGGTCACAGATACGTTGAGAAGTGTGTAGACAAAATATGGAGCTGAAATGTTAAAAAGTGCAAATGAGCTTAAAAAAAGCCTTTTGCTGAACAAAAAAAAAAAAAGACAAAAAAAATGACAAGTCACATTCGATACTTAATAACCAAACAGTACTGTGTCTATATTTGGGCACTTAGAGATTCACATGAAGAGCCTTTGAAATGTGTGTGACTGTTCTACAACACAGCCAGGGGTGCCATGAAGAAAAAAAAAAAAAAAATCACATTGGACCACCCCCCCCAGCTGAAATGTTGCATTAACATACGAGACAAAGAATTCATCAGATTTGAACACAGCATCCATCGCCTTTCACATTGCACCAGCGAACGTGCACGTGTTATGTCTTACACACGATGTGGTTGGAGTTTGGCGCTCTTGTGGTAACCAGTTATGATTTGAAAATGCTGTAACGTGAGCTGATTTAAAAACCTCAGCTCTGTGGCTTCCCAATGTCCACGGTCACATTGACATAAAGCGGCGGCCTCTCCACTGACAAGGTCTTATATGAGCAGCTATTGAGTCCATCCCTTTTCCATACAATAGGTGTCCGTCCCAAAAGCTTCATCCTGGAAGGGGAGGCGGGGGGGGAGATCATTGAGGGAACAATAAGAGTTTTGCGCATATTTTCTAACTCTCTCAATTTACCAACCTGTCTTTGTTGACTTCATTGCCGCTGTCCCGTTTGTGAAATACCATTGTGTATCGGGCAATGTCAGCAGGCGGCCGTACAATCTTCATTTTCTGGAGCTCCACCCTACGAGTAAACATTAGACATTAAGACCGGTTTACATCAAGCAGTACAGTTAAATGACTGGTATCAAATAGATAATACACTCCTGATCAAAATCTTAACACCAGTTGAAAAATTGCTAGAATTTGCATTTTGCACATTTGGATCTTAATTAGGTTTTAAGTAGAGCCACAATTTGCAAAAACAAGAGGGGGGACTGGGACAAAAAGCATTTTGAAAAAAGTAATTTATTGAAAACGGCAATTAAACTGAAATAGGCTGTTTATCAGCTGATCAAAAGTTTAAGACCACAGGCTATAAAAGCCTAAATCTGCTCAAAATTGTAATTTTCAGTCAAGCATTCACACTGTCATGTGTCTCACTGTGGCTACCAACCACAGACATCAAGCCCCCTTTCCACTGTACTGTACTGTCTTACTTACCAAGGCTGCAACTGCTAAGGATACTGTAGTGCAGTGGAAAAGGAACTTAATGTGTAGAGCATGATACACTACAGTCCATTGATCAGACTCAAACAAAACTTGTCTTTTTTATAATATAGTTACATGCTAGGAAGAAAGAACACACCATTCTGGATGACCTCCATTGTTATCCTTTGCTGACTTGATCACATTCTTTTAAGGGGTTCTTACAGTGTTGTTTTCATACACACAAAAAAACAACAGACATTGAGCCACATATTAACTATATAAACCGCTGGCGTTTTCACACATCTTAAAAGGGCTTGTCAAAGTGCCTGTTTGTGTTTTACCTGGCACAGAGGTCGTCGTCTTCTCCACCCCAACCCCAGTACGCGTTTGAAAAGCCGTTGACTTGACGGAACTGCTCTCTGCTCATGGCTGTTACGCCTCCAAAGTAGCCTTTGTAACGCAGCCTTGGGGAAGAAATACATTCCTTTAGTTCCACGAGTATTTAAAGAAAACATTGTTTGGCCTTCTGTCCACATGCAAACTGTGACTTGGTCACCATTTTTTAAAAACCAGCACTTGTATGACATTACAATGTGCATTATAGCCTTTTCTGTTTGTTTTATTAACCTCGAATTCAAGATTCACTCCCAACTACATTTACAGTTGTTATGTCCTTTTAGGTCTCTTTTGGTTGCAGTGAGCTGACTAGAGGTGACTCATCGTGTCGATAGTAGTGTGTCATGAGAGATCATCTGGTGTACTGTGGAAAATTATCCAACTTCACTGGATTGGTCCAAAAATCACTATTTATTTTCTACAAATAATGAATCTTTATTCATCTATCTATGGCTCTGAGGTGTAGCAACAGGCAAAACAATGGAACTGTGTTGCAACTGAGCTGCCTTACTGTGTCGTTTTTAACGGACACAGACTGGACTACAGTGGGGGGGGGGGCTGAAGCCACCACAACATAAAATAGACCGAATGACGTCCGTGCTGGAGCATCTGTGGTGCCCAGGGCTCGTATTCACAAAGGTTCTCAGAGTCCTTTCACAGAGCTTCTAACTTCTTAGCAAGGAATCTTTGCTTCTGAGTGATTCAGCAACTCTGAGCAAGGAGGGGACAGAAACTTTTTTCTTAGTGAGGGGGTGTTGTTGACACAGTATTCTAAAACCTGTGACTGGGTGTTACAAAAGGGAAAAAGAAAAAACATACAAACTTTTTGGATATTAAGTGCTATAGCTAAAACTTTTTTGCTATTAATGCTGCACGCAGACTCAGATGTCAGCAATTCGATTACCAGCGCTTTGATTTGGCGGAATGACGGAACGACAACGTCAATCACATCATCATCCCCACACGATCGAGCCAGTAGTGTCTTATTAAATCATGGTCGTTCATCATACAGAGAATATCTCTCCTTCCTCTCTGTCTTTCCACCATCTTGTCTGTTTGATGCAATCTTAGGCTTTTTAAAAGTCCTCTTTCCTCCTGGCCTGTATTCACAAAGCATCCTGAAGCTAAAAGTAGCTCTTAGTCACTAATTTGAGGAATCCTAAGATTTTTCTTCGAATTTTCCCTTGGTAAGATAAAAGCTACTCACATACTGTAGCATCTTGGCCCTAAGGGAGCTTCTACAGCAGAAATTTAACACGAACACTAAAAAAAATAAAAATAAAATAAACAATCTGCAAAAAAGGAAAAATCAGCAGTCATTTTAAAAAATAAAGTAAAAATAAAAAGAGAAAAAAATCATAATCTAATGAGAAAAAGTCTTAATTTTACAAGAATAACATTGTGATATTTTCAGTAAAAATTACGTAATTTTAGTAGCAGAAAGTTGAAATATTAAAGAAAAATTATGTTTTTTAAGTCATAATTTAATAACATTGTAATATTAGGAGTAAAAATTACGTAATTTTAGTAGCAGGAAGTTGAAATGTTAAAGAAAAAAGATGTTTTTTTAATTTTTATTTTATGAGAAACAAAGTAAACAAAAAGTTGTAATGTTTGAAAAATTAGGTTGGGGAAAAAGTTAGAATATGGGAATAAGGTCAAAATATTAAGAGAAAAAAAGTCATATCCTAACAAGGAAAAAGTTGCAATTTTCCAAGAATAAACCAGGAATTCTCATTCTGATGGCATTCTGGCTCATTCCGCCTCTAGTGTGACTAGGGTTACTGCAGAATTCACAAAAGTTGCACAGGAATCTTTGCCGTGTACTCACTTGTATCCGGTGGAATTGCGCCCGACCACCAGGTGTTTGGGTTGAGTATCGCAGATATAGAGATTGTGGTCGTTTTCAGGAACCAAGTCCACATCATGGAAAATGAAACAGTCCCATTTGTAGTCCTTAAGTGCCTCTAAGTAACCCACGTTGAGTAATTTGGCACGGTTAAAAGTGGCATCACCAGCCTTTTCAAAACATCAGAAACAGTCATGTAATAGGATTTTGGTTTTGAATGACAACAATACCATCTTGTACACAGTGTGGATGAGTACCTGCTGGATAACATAAACTGCATAGTGGAGTTGCTGCCTCTGCAGGAAGGGGTGCAGGTGGTGCAGCAGGTAGAGGAGGTGCCGCTCTCGGTTGCGATGGGGAATAAGGATGGCCACGTTCTGCCTGGCCGTGCAGTATGAAGGTTCAAACTGGCCTTGAGCCACTCGCTTGTTTTCGGCCTCCACGTCCTTCAGTGTCAGGGAGGGCTTAAAGTTCAGCTTCAGTGCGCCTTCTGTGGAATAAAAAAAAAAAAAGTTATAATAGTCAATGAATGATGTTTTAATATTTACATTACAGGTTAACTTTTCATTCAACTTCCATATAAATCCAGACAAATCCAGTGTCTGCTGGTGTCCAGGAACAGATTGTGTGTAAAAACTCTCAGATGGTATTTTATTTGAAGTGAACTATTTGAAATCATAAATCTTATACAGTCAAACCGCGGTGTCCAAAGGCCCAGGTTTTCACGAAGAACGTTCACCCAAATTTTGCCTCGTTGTTTTGATTTTCGTACAGTATTGCACGTAATAAACTACTCAGTTTGCCCTGTACTGTATCGTTCAGCGAAATGGAGTGCCCACACAAAGCGTTGCAGACTCACTGTCCACTGTCCATGATTTGAGTGTTACTGCTTCAATAACCCGCCATGGGGCCAAAGAAAGCGAAAGCGAGTGACAGCACTTTGATTAAAAGCTTATGCTTTTTGTTAATATTTTTGAGAGTTTGGAACAGATTAGGGCCGCACGGTGGTCTAGTGGTTAGCATGTTGGCCAACACAGTAACAGCTTGGAGATCCGGAACACCTGGGTTCGATTCTCCCCTGGGCATTTCTGTGTGGAGTTTGCATGTTCTCCCCGTGTGCGCGTGGGTTTTTTCCGGGTACTTTTCCGGCTTCCTCCCACATTCCAAAAACATGCAGGTGAGGTTAATTAGCGACTCGAAATTGTCCATAGGTATGAATGTGAGTGTGAATGGTTGTTTGTCTATATGTGCCCTGCCATTGGCTGGCGACCAGTCCAGAGTGTACCGCGCCTGTCACCCAAAGTCAGCTGGGATAGGCTCTAGCATGCCCCCGCGACCCTAATGAGGAAGAAGCAGTATAGAAAATGGATGGATGGAATGGATTAATTGGATTTACGTGATTTCCTATGGGAAAAATTGCCTCAGTTTTCATAGAATCTTTCAGAACAAATTAATAATGAAAACTGAGGTACCACTGCACTTGCTTACTTGGACTGATATTTATCTTAGCACTTCTACTACTTTCGACTTGTCCCGTTAGGGGTTGCCACAGTGGATCACGTGTTTCAATCCAGTCCTACCACCTGCATGTCCTCTCTAACCACATCTTAAAAACTCTCTTCCTTGTTATCCTCCCTGGCAGCCCCATCTCAAGTATTTTTTGACCAATACCTCCTCACATGGCCAAACCATCTTAGTCTGGCCATCTGTCCTAGACGACAAACTTGGGCTGTTCCTCTGATCTTCTCCTTTCTAATCCTGTCCATCCTTGTCAGTCCGTGAGCCTAGCAGGTTAGTGTTTAGCAGTTAGCCGTTTTAACCAATGCTAATTTCAAACACAGCAAACACCATCACTTTTGAGTGTGACTGTGGGCCTTCACTCACCTAGCAGCGGCGACTCCTGAGGACACTCCTGTACAGGTGTTGGAGTAATTGAGTTATCTACCACTGACGTCCACGAGTGAGGCGTATCGTGCGTGCTCTCCGGTTTAACAAGAATTTGCGCCGCCACCGAGGAGACGGGAACAGGTTTGACTGTTTCCCCTGAAAACATGGTGATCCATGCAAGCACAGACAAACAGAGGAGCAGCAGGAAAAAGTACTTCCCCCTGCGCAACATCTTGCACGCAGATGCACAGATGCCCATGGCTGTATGATGACGTGACAACTGTTCTCGCTCGTATTGTTTGGATGGAGCAGTCATCCGGTGATGATGAAGCATGCTGCTGCTTTACAGATTGTACAGCCGCCTTTCATAGCTGAAGCTTGGTGCTGCACTCTGAGCTTGATGAAACACTGTCAACAGGCAGAGAAAGATGACTTGTTAAGAGTTAGTGCAGATAACAAACATATATCCAAACCCTTGACTGGTCGCTATCAGTCACTACCAGAGGCTCCATTATTGGAACCATGGACACCCGCTACAATGACCCCAATACTGTCCAGTGGAACCCGTTTAAGTCAGTCCTGATTATGTCGGCAACCTGTTCATGTCGACCAACTCATCAAGTCCTGGCCGGCTGTGTTTCAATTATGACCTACTTCATATTAATGCCCGCTTAAACTGACGTCGAAATACCTGATCAACATAAATTTACATGAAAAATAGGTCTGTTTATGTCAATGTGTTATATCATTGACTTCATTATTATCGCTAAGCAGTGTGAAACAACTCCAGCGACACGACTGTTTAGCTCGGGGATGTCCAAAATATGGCCTGCGGCAAGTTGTAAAAATACAATGAAAAACAACCTAAAGTAAAAACAGAAAAAAACGACTCTTATTAAAAATCAGAAATATCGCTATTGATTGGGATTTAAGTGCAATTTTTGCAATTTTATTTAAGTGAAATTTTATTTTCATTGTTTCACTTTTTTTTTGTTTAATTATGTTGTTTGATTTATTCTATTTAAAACCTCTTGACATTCCAAATACAATGTTAAATACTCTTGAGAAATTACAGTTTATTGCTTTTGATATGATGTACTCCCATTACTATGCCATATTATCATTACATTCATGAGAAAATGGTCTCAAAATAACGTTGACAATATTACATACATATAGTATATTATCATTACATTAATGAAAAAATGCTTTCTAAATAATGTTGACAATAAGATGGTTTATGGGCAATAATTTGTAGGACAATTATCGTCCAGCAAAATTTATTAACGTGTCAGGCCTGATATCAAACCTAGATTCTACCACAGCAACTAACAAAATGCACCCAATGGATTTTTTTTGTTAGCCACTGGAAACAAATCTGCTCATGTACAAAAGCTGTATTGTCACTGTAGTCAACTTATTACTGCAGCAGCTCTGTTAAATAAGATTATGAAATATATAAAAACAGAAGAATCTAAATAAAAATATGCAGCTGGAGGAAAATGAACATGCTGTAGGTTTAAAAAAAATCCTTTACCATCATCCAATCCCCTTATGTCTCTGGTGAAAGTCAATAAATGTGCGTGTTCACCTTGACACGAATCAGCCACTCCGAGGGCCGTCAACATAAACAGGCTCCACTGTAGTTTACTATAGTGGAGTCGTACTTGAATCTGCAGGTATTATCTCATTTCATCCACATTAGGAATGACGGGCGACATGTTAGAAAGGGCTCTCATAGTGCAGTGCTGTTCTGCACCAATGCAAACTACATCCAATAATAAACACATAAATAGGCTGTGTCAGTCAAAACCTGTTATTATGATATTTGACTCTCTTGTATTGGATGTCCTTTAGTGTCAACCACACCCTCAACAACAAAACTGCACAGTACAGTAACGAAGAATAATAGAAAACAGGCTAAGTTGCAGGTTAATGTCCAAATACCTCTTTTCTTTTGTGTTTACAGCCATTAGTGACACTACAAAATGGACCTCTTGAATAGAAGCGTAGTAAAGTGAACATTATAGTAAAGTTTCCTATCACATCGCAGGGGTCTTATTATATTGCTCATGTATACAATATCCACTAGTAACTGTTGTGCCATAACTCATGCATTCATTGCTTAATCCATTCCCTTCTCCAAATGAACCATTAATACGGCATAAAACACATGCATCGAAATGGAATTAGCTATCGTTAGTTATACTGAAGTACAGTAGTATGAAATTGTGTTGCCCATATGATACATTTACCTACTCGTTAGCAACCACACACACGTGACTAACATTTAATGAATAGACAGCCTACTAGTCTTGATTTTTTTAGGTACTGTCGAGCGAGCGCTCACTACAGCTCCAGGCAACATCACAACATTAACACTACTTAATTCCCATAATATGTAAAAACGTGACAGGACACAGCACCTTTCACGACACGTCCTTCTCCTCCCGGATGCTCCCCATGTTTTACATACTGTACAAGAAGTCCTCGATCAAACTGGCCATCTAACCTCAGTAGCTTTTGCTTACATGGGCTATCCCGCTAGTTCGCTAACGTTAGCCGACCAACGGTGACGGAAGCTTTTAAAAGTCGTTACAAAAAGTGCACCGAGCGTCATGAACGCGGCCATAAGCCTGATCCCTGTTACATTTTACTATATTTTTTGTTGCTGTCACTTTGGTTGTTAACATGTAATTTCCCATTTCCCATCCAGCGGCTGTACCTACATACATGTACTTCCGGTGGGAGGGTTTCATAATAAAACCACATAACTTGGAAGTGTTGTGTTTTACCTATGCCGTATCAGATTACGTACACATACTGATATAATATTGTAAGTAATAAACAATTCTTACCTATGTGTTCAACTTTTTAGTCGATATTTTTTTCTGAAAATTTGATGTTGAGGAAAGTTTTATTTTGAAAACGTCAAATACATTAACAGCGTTTTTCGGATGTATTATTTTCAAAATAAAATAATTTTGAATGCCAACTAAAGCAGTTGTTTCATGTGTTGGAATATTTTCAACCAAATAATCAATTTTGCTATTGCTCTTAATTAATAACAAGGACTGATATCAATTGAATGTCTGCTTCCACACTGCAGACCAGATGTGAACACCATGCTGGTCTCTGCTGGACATCCACATGTGTAGAGGCTCTTTATTCAGCTGCTTCTCAGCCTCTTTTAGGTCAACCATGATCCTGACAGTCCCAGCGTGTCACCCTTGCTGGGCCTCATCACAAAACCTTGCCCTCTTTTTTTGTTTTAAATAAAGCATCGGTCCGGGTTTTACCTCACGTTTCACATTAGACAGCAGCATATGATTTATACAAAGTAAAATGATCTAATTGTTCCATACAGTACAACTAACATTTCCTTTTCTTTTCCTTGTTTTCATGGGTTAACTTTAAATTTTGTGTGTCATGGAAATGTAAGTAACTACTAACATGAATGCAGTGGAATGGATACAGCCATATAATTCAAACCCATATCATTGTACTGTAATCATTTGTTTCACCCAAAACAAACAAGCGTCATGGGTTAGTCACATAGGAAATTATCCACGTTTGCTTTCTTCACAGTCGTCAAGCCTGAGTGGCTTTAGGCAAACAGTGCCATCCGTAAAGGTGCTCCTTTTGCATGTGTGTTTACGTCACAGCTGCCTACTGTAGGCCCATAGTCTGAATAGCATTTATATGTGAGAAACATCTGCACTGTTTGCTCTGGTCACATACTTGAGATAAGCAAATAAAGACTGTTCTCCCCCCCAAAAAAACACTCCAAAGTCACAAATTCTCTTCAGACCTCGGTAACATTGCTGTTGTAATGGAAATTTTTATTGAAGCATTGGTAGAACTTCTAGCAAATACGTTGTCATTTTTTTCAGGGCTTCCATTCCTTTTGTTGTGCATTGATCTAAAATTCACGTTGGTATGGTCTTACAGCTGTGCAGCAAAAGCGAACTTATACGTGCATGCCACAGAACAGCTTCCATCTTAGTGCAGTGCTTACACCTTTTGAATCTAGCTATAGATGGATGAATGGACAACAAATGGACAACACAGCAAGACCTCTGCTAACTATTGGCATTTTCTTCACATTTTGTTTATTAAACATGCACCTATCCAATGTAGGTCAACATATGCATAGCAAATAGTTACTAGTGTCAGTGGCATGTGCTGTAATTTCTTCTTGAAATATTACAACAGCCTGGCCCGAATCCTCCATCATAATGTTATGATGTATTTCATTTAATGTGTACAATATACAGAAGGCCAAATAAAAAAAAACAAGCTATGGACTCCAAATGGCCAGACTTTGGACATCTCTCTGTAATCATTTTAACCCACACCAACAATTGTGACCATATCCAAACTAATGTTTTTAATACAAAATGTGTATGAATATAGTGTAAAATAATACATCAGCTCAATGCTGATAGTCAAACAAGCACATTAGAGATGATGACATTACTTTTCATTTCAAAATAAAGTCCAAATGTTTAAAAGGTAGACGATCAAATCAAAGAACTCCTCCTCGACTCCTCAAAGCTCAAAGACAACATGACTGTCCCGCTGCCAAAGCTTACCCTCGGCTTGTGCCTTCCAGAAGGCGTCTCGCCACCATCACCATTTGTCTTGAGGCTGATGGAGGACGACGGAGAAGAGCCAGATGATCCCCCGATGCTGCCGGACTTTTTCGTGGACACAGTGCCATGTTTGAGCGTGGCTTTGGCGGCCACCTTGAAGGCATGGGCCACCGTGCTGCACCTGACTTCCTCAATAGTGTTCCTGGAGGGCTTGAAGAGGATGATGTAGACCTTGTTGAAGAAGATACAGGCCAGCATGCCAAAGCTGGACGCCAGAATAGCGATTACTTCCACGGCTGAAACAAACTTCCCGTAAGTGCTGAAGTAGGCAGGGATGAAGGAGATCCAAACGATGAAGAATATAAGCATGCTAAAAGTGATGAACTTGGCTTCTGTGAAGTTTTCTGGAAGTTTGCGGGATTTAAATGCAAAGAAGAAACAGATAGCCGCCAGGACGCAGGTGTAGCCAATGAGAAAGGCAAGAGCCATCTCAGAGCCCTCGTTGCAGGTGATGAAAATGATCTCATCGATGTCATGGTTCATATAGATGGATGGGGGGGCGTTGTAAAGCCACACTACACATATCATGACCTGGACAAAGGTGAAGAGAAACACCAGGAGGAACTGCAGGTTCAACCCCCACCATTTACGATGGAAACTTGTTGGGATCTTGGCCTCAAAGACCAAAAGCACTCTGTTGGTTTTGACAAGGACACAAGAAATGCAAAGTACAAAACTGATGCCGAAAGCTGGCTGGCGCAGACGGCACATCCAATCGTGTGGCTCTCCGACGAAGACGAGCGAGCTGGAGAAGCAACAAATGAGAGAGAAGAGCAGCAAGTAAGACAGTTCTCGGTTTGTGGCCTTCACTATGGGGGTGTTGCGGAATTTGACAAAAACTCCCATGACAAAAACTGTCACTACGACGCCCAGTACTGCACATATGGTCAAAGCTATTCCGAATGGTTCAGTCCAGGAGAGGAATTCAATTTCCTTTAAGAAGCAGAAGGTGTGATTGCCACTGGACCAGGAGTTATTGGGACACTTAGTGCAAATACTGGCATCTGTGTGAACAATAAGATCACCATTAGAACTGCATTCTTATGACACATCCAACATCATCTGGCTTAGACATACCTTTGTGGTTACTGTACTCTCCATCTGAGCACTCGGTGCACTCAAAGCAGCACATGGGCATACTGTCTATGATGCCCTTTCTGGTGCCAGGTTCACAGTCCTCACTGCAGTTGGAGAAGGGCACCTGGCGAAAATATGACATGAGAGAAAGCAAAGCCCCATCTTCAACATGCACTACAGTGGAACATCGGTTTTCGTACGCCCCGTTTTTTGTAGGATTTGGTTTGTGATGAAAATTATTTCAGAAAAATTGGTTTTTGTGCACTGTCTTGGTTATCAGACAGCCAAACAGTGCCCAAACCAAGCATCTGTGCATTGGTGACTCAGGCTGAATCCCAATTTTCTTAGTCCTTCCCCTTTGTCTTATCCCTACCCCTTAAAACCAAGGGGAAAAGTGAAGTTAAATGTTCATGTATCCATTTCTTTCCTCATTTATAAGTATTTCACATTGTTTTTATGTAAAACTATTATTTATTCTCTAGAATAAATATCTGGAATGGATTAATTGGATTCACACGATTTCCTATGCAAAAAACGACTTCGGTTTTTGTACAATCTTTTAGAACGTATTAATGACGAAAACCTAGATTCCACTGTATATACCTTTCCTCTGGCACTACAAAGTGCCCATTCATCATTCATTCATTCATTTTCCATTGCCGGATCAGAGCCTACCCAGCTGACTTAGGGTGAAAAGTAGACACCTTGGACTGGTCATCAATCACAGGCTGAATGATTCTGAATGGGAATCAATCCCATGCCAGCTGCATGCATGTCAGCTATGTGAACCACTCGTGTGAAATGCTTTTTGTGTTTATTCCATAGCCCTACTATGTACACATTGCGTAATTGACCTTTTTATCTCACATAAGAAGCTGTTATTGAAGGTAAGTGACTACCTAATTCACTGGAACATTTATTCAGGGCACATTGGTAGTTTAGTGGTTTGCAAAGCTGATTTTGATGCATCTAACATGGGAGTGATTCCTAGTTATAGACCATTAGCAATTGATTGGTGATTAGTGCAACATGTAGTCTTCCTGTATGCTTCGGCCTCTACTGTGACGCAGGCGTTCCAATGTTTTTTGATTTTGTCCACTTACACTTCTTGCCTTATGGGAGAAGCTAAACATGGTTTGAAAAACCATACCCACTCATATGGAGCCGACCCAAGCCAGTCTTCAAGTACAGTTGCATACCCTGGTCAGATCAATTCCTTATCCAAAAGTCTATTTTAATATTCTGCATATAACCAGGGCGGAAATTTGAGTCATGACAGTCCTGTATCGCAGTCAATGTACACTTTACCGGAGAAGCGTTATTCAGCCCATTGCCTCGACTGTACTCTATTCATTCATAAATGTGACACACTGACGCTTGCACACATCCTCTGTTGTAGAAAATATGTCCTTCCATGTTTATGTAAAGGATAATGCTGAGGTTTTAAAAACCTTCCACTTAAAAAAAAACTGTTTTTAAAATGTACTCATGAAAAACATGCAGTTTTTGTGCATTTATTTAAAGTCGGTCTTGTGTAAAGAGCCTGTAAAAAGATACTATAGAAATGCTGTTTAAGTCTTGCTGTCATCAGGTTCTGCATACGCAACACAGTATTTTGTTTTAGTTATGAAAGGTGCCAGAATAATTTGTACCATTCAGCACCCTCTCATTGAGGTAAGAGTGGAGCTAAACACTGCAGTTATTTGCTTGGTTAATACACTGAGGTGGTACATTATGTCCGTGATGATGTCACACTGTTTACTTAGATGATGGAGCCATTCCTGTCCTGCTGACACACCCCACTGTAGAAACACATTGTACCTTGCCAAGCTGAACTTCAACACTTAGACTTGTACTACATGTACCTCAGAGCTGTGTCCATTCCACAGAATCTTTGTCTTGTCAATGAGCAGCTTGGCCCCCCTCTTTGAGTGCATATTGTAGTATCCCACCTCTTCAAACAACACAGACCCATCTTCAGCAGACCTGTGCCAGTTTATGATGGTGTAGTTTGCTGAGTTCTCATCAAAATGTCTCTTTCCACCCACACTCTTAGTGTAGTTGAGGTGTCTTAGCTGCTTTAGTACCTGTGTTGCCCAAAACAAACATTTGGATTACAATTAAAAGTATTTATCAGCTTTGGTTGTGGATAAAGTTTAAGATTTACCTGCCACGCTTCAATTTTCTTGATATCTGCACAGGAGTTGTTTGCAAAAAGACCATGCCCAGGTGTACAGGTGAGGATGTCTTGCAGGGCCTGTGCGATGGAGTAAACTGCACCATATACATTGTAGGAGATACGAAGGTGGGTGTAGTCCAGGTATGGTGTCTCGACACTAGTGATGTCTTCCTCACCAGTACACAAAGGCCTAAAACCTGTGCTGCCATTGTCGCTTTCTTGGAGTCTAGGGCTGTCTTCCAGGTAACAGTTGAAGGTTTCCTCCCAAAACTCCCTGATAAATTCATTATGGTTGTCTTTCTTTGGATGGACTTGTTGCAGGAACTCTTTAAATCCAGGTATGTGTCCCGCCTTTAAAGCAAAACCAACTGTCCCTGCCACAACATCGAGATACTCGGGTTTAGCAATGAGAGACGAGCTCACCCAAGCCTCACTGGCGATCCAAGTGCGATCTGTGATGTTTCTCCTGACCATCTCTTTGATTAAAGGCTCCATATCTGGACCACTGGCAAACACCACAATGACTTTAGCGCTGGAGTTCTCAATCCTGTCAGCCAGAGCTTGAACTTCGTGGTCCTCCATGTACTGAGAGATGAGTTCATTGAGGTGAATACAGATGTCCCTCTCCTCCATCTCTTTCTCAAACTTTTCTATACCAGGCCGACCGTAGTCATCATCAGAGGCCACAGCGATGACCCAGTTCCACTGGAAATACTCAATCACATCGGCCATTGCTGTAGCCTGGCATACATCTGAGGGAATGGTTCTCATGAAGGACTTATATTGGTTCTTGTTACTCAGTAGGCGACTAGATGAGGCATAGCTGATCTGAAACATAATGAAATAGACCCATATTTTCCTACTGTTATTAAGTTTCTATTGTCCAGCGCTTCATTACCAATATCAATCAGTACTGGTATTGGAAGTAGCTCTTTTGTCAAACTAACTAACTAACTATGATGCCGCTGGATGCGTTGCACAACCGGTCTTAAAATTTTGATCAGGAATGCATAAGTGCAAAGTGCATTTCAGGGCATCTAAATTAAGTGAATCCATCCATCCGTTTTCTATGCCGCTTATCCTAATTAGGGTTGCGGGGTTATGCTGGAGCCTATCCCAGCTGACTTCGGGAGAGAGGCGGGGTACACCCTGGACTGGTCGCCAGCCAATCGCAGGGCACATATAGACAAACAACCATTCACACTCACATTCATACTTATGGACAATTTAGAGTCTCCGATTAACCTAAAATGCATGTTTTTGGAATGTGGGAGGAAACCGAAGTACCCGGAGAAAACCCACACACGTACGGGGAGAACATGCAAACTCCACACAGAGTGGCCTGCGTGACTGTGTGCTATGTTATTTATGTTATTTTCCTTTTCAAATGAATAATTCTATTTATAATAAGGATATACCTGTATAATATACTTTTATGTTATTACATACTGTATAAAGCTTTATATAAGCAAGGAACCATATTCGAAAATTTTACTGTAATGAAAAGAATTCACAGTATTAATGGAAAAAAATATTTTCCATCGCTATCTTCCATCCATCCATTTTCTATGCCGCTTAATCCTCATTAGGGTCGCGGGGTTATGCTGGAGCCTATCCCAGCTGACTATGTTCAGGAGCCGGGGTCATTGCTATATTATCAGTATACTATTAATAGATACAAATACAAATAAAAACAAAAACAAACTTGTCTTCAATTATTTTCAAATACGCTTCATTGCTGAATAAAGTTTACAGTCAGGATATACTCACCTGAGGAATATAAAAAAGGCCCAGTAGGTTGGCCACTGCTGTGGAAACAGCGGACCCGGCAGCTCCTACAACAGCGATGGTCGCTGGGATGTGGTCTGTGCAGTTGCAAAATTCATCCAAATTCAGGGAGTCGATCTTATTTTGCGCCACAAAACTGAGAGTAGCTTCCAGCGCTTTTGACACTGTGTTGCACGTGTCAAAGATCCTGTAGCCCAAAGTGATGTTGGGCAGGAGAGTGCTGCTGTTGTTGATCTCATCGATTGCAAAAGCCATGGCCTGGAGCCAGCGAAAACCACGGAAATTAAACCTAGGACACAACATACCAAAAATTGAGAAAACGCTAACAACACACAGCACAATATACAGTCGAACCTCGGTTTTCACACGCCCCAGTTCTTTATGATTCAGTTTTCGATGAAAGTTTTGCCCTGCACACTGTCTCGGTTATCATACAAATAGTCTGTTTGCACTGTGCTGTATCATTCTGTGAAATCGAGTGCCCAAAGCACCCTAAATGTTGGTGATTTCAGTGCAACTGCTAAATAAATCAAAAAAAGTTGCATTTGATAAAGCAGGTGGGAAACACCATTAAATTCAAGAAAGAAGTCATCGTGAAGTACGAAGATGGCGTCCCTCCTCCCTCTGTGCTCCTTGCCGTCCTCGCCAGCAAGAGTCTTCAATAAAGGTAAACACGATGTTAAATTTTCATTTTTAGTTCAATCCAGTCGTCAATTATAATTATTTTTGCATTGGTCTCTGCTTGTAAAACTATAATACTTCTCTATAAAACCTATTTTTGATTGTATTTTTGGGTGACTGAAACAGATTAATTTTCTGTGGGAAATTTTGCTTTGTTTTTTTGTATATTTTGCTTTTCGCCAGAAAATGAAAACTGAGGTACCACTGTACTTGTTGGACATTTTTTTAGGTACACATGAAATCTAATGAGATCCATACTTCAGCTGCGTCATAAGGGATCATTACTGTCATTGCAAAAGCTGATTTTTTTCTACTACTGAATCTCAGTAGATTGTGCAGGTGTACCTAATAATGATACTGATAGGTCACCTGACACACTGTGTAGACTCAGGCCGTGCTGCCAGGTCTTGGTCTTTGGATGCAACACCAAAGTGAATGGGGAAGAGCCCTCCTAACAAGATATCACCTGTCATCTGCGCTCGTTGATGGGGCCCATAGGTGGAAATCACACAGGTGGAGCCAAAGAGCAGCAGACAGCAGAGAACAAATAGCATCTTTTCTGCCAGAAAGGAACCTTATTTAGCCAACGTTTATCTCTGCTCGTCGATCTGCCGGCTGCTGTGCTGCTGTGTGACGTTCATGTTCACTCTGCGTCGAGAATATCTGAGTGTAGAAAGAAACACAAGTGTTGTGATGAAGGCGACGCAGTAAGAGAGGGGTCACACTCCAGTGAGCCTCGTTCCCGCAGCCCCTTGCTGTGGCCATTGAATCCAGTCACCGTGGAGAACAGCTAAAAGCACCCTGCTTGCATCTCGCTTGCTAATACTGCTGGAAAAATGCTGGGGCGTAGGCGTGGTAATGAAGTAACTCTCCTCTTTGCCATCTGAATTCAACTTTGCCCCCCGTTTATTCACATTCTAATATCCAATTTGTGTGAGCATCCACTCAATCAACTCTTTAATACATTTTTTGCCAACAGCTGGTGATACTTTACTTTGTAAAGGTTTCCTTAACATTTTTTTTTACTTTTTTTCTACTCCCAGGGACCAAAAACCTACAGTCGTACGTCATATCTGTAGCCATACAGTACAGTACATAGAAATGAATGATGCAAAAACCACAGCAAACGTTAATCAATGCAACAAATATCAATCAACATGTCCTGTATGTGTTTGACCATGAATAAATCAGCAATCAGCGACCCAATAATAACTGACCCAGGACCCATTTTGGCACTTGGTACCTTCAGTTTTACAATATATTATATATACTCTATATGCACACACCAAAAACACAATCATAACACAAATATACAAATACATAAAGTACACAAAGTTGCATTTCCTTTTCTGGCCATATGTGTTAAACCCTTATGTTTAGTTGAAATATAATTTCTAATGCATTTAAAAAAATAATAATAATAATTTTTCCATGAAGAAATTCCCCAAAATAAGCCAACGTTGTGAAAAGTGTAAAACCAAAAAAACAGAGCATCATTCACAGAAGGCAGGCAACACAGTATGTAAACTATGTAAACTAAAACTGGCCAAATAAAACCGAGCTGACATCGAAATTAAATTATAACTTCAACTTCTTCTGTTCATTGAATCTGCATTCACTCTATAAAACAGCAAAAAAAATAAATAAATAAATGTTTTTGCACTTAGAAATATATCTAATTACTACAAATGTCAAAATGATGTGAAAGGTGACAAAATGATGTCTTGTGTGCAAAGTGTCTAAATACCTAGAAACGTGTATTCTATGAAACGGCCAAATAAAACCAATCTACTAATATAATATAGAAAATAACTTACCACTTCACCTCCTTCTGCTCACTGCATCTACTGTAGATTCACTCTACAAAACTGTAGAACATCAGCAAGTCATTTGAAGGTGTTTAACCAAAATATCCTGAGTGCGGAATGACTTGAGTGGACAATTACTTTCTCAGCTCTCTTGGTCCCGATGAATCATTAACGAGGGCGAAGGCCTGTCCATTTCCTTCAGCTAATAAAGGCTACTCACCCTAAAACCATGTACTCAAAGTGTGGGAAGGTTTTAGGAAAGTACTAAATAATAGGCCAAACTTATTTTAAGTACAATTTACAGGATTAGCGTTTTTGTTTTAGCTAATTGGCTTTACACTTGAATATGATGTGCATGTTTATTTCATTCGCCGATTTACAGGATAGAATCCCTAGAAGCTGTGGATTGCACCATTAGGTTCCTCAAACAGTCTCCCTTCTGCTCTGATGAGCTACACCTCAATCTGTTGCTGAGCACACGTCTCGACTAAAAACTATTTAACTTTACAACTTATTGACTCCTCTGAGTCCCCACACTGACGCTGCATCATCCATAGAACATCCTGTACGTGTCACTATGTGAGAAGGGATTACCAGCTTCCAGCACTTTTAAACTAAGGTTGGGCAATACTGTACATTTTGGTATCGATACACTGCAATGGATGCCAGCCGGTGCAGCTGTGCAAGAGTATCTTGATAAACCTTACTCCCTCTGGGTTGATTACTGGTACTTTTAGCTCGATGGCTAGTGCACTCGACTCCATTTACATTAGTTACATAGGTGTCGTGACACATACACAACAATGGACAGGCGACAGTGCGCAGTGATACGACGAAAGATGGAAGTAACGCCGAGCGATTTGTGATGTCTGATTTTTTCGAGAAGGCATTTTTGTGATGCAAATGTATTTGCTCTTTTGAAAACTTATTGTTTTGAGAAGCCAAACTCTTTACTTAAGTGGCCCCAGCAACTAACCGGAACTACGCTCCTCTTCCCCAAAATGCGACCAGGACTGGGCTGACGGGACTAAGTGGGGGGTGAGTCACTGTTGATGTGCTACACTACTGATGGGGATGTCATACAACTTCATGTCAAAAAATCGGAACTATCCCTTTAAGAGCCGCGCTGGACATCAAATTGACAGTCGGGGCTTTTAGCGCAATGGCTTGCCCTCTGATCTTGCCTGGTTAAAACCCATGCGGAACCGGAAGATGAGTGGACCGATACCAAGTAAATGCAACGCCGGTATTTCCGGTACCGATACTTTGCACTTGACATTTTTCAAGATCATTGAATGAGTTTGTGACTTTGACATTAATGTGTTCATCATGATTATGAGCTGAGTAGAACACTGGACAAAAAAGAAAATCTTTTTATGAACAAACTTTCGTTAAAATTCGTTAACATTCGTTAAAATTTTGAACAATATGTACTGTAAATACAACAATATAAGAAGACAATGTAACACTATCAACAAAATTACAAAATGATTCCCTTTTATTCCACACAGTGGTGTGAAAAAAATGTTTGTCCCTCTCCCTGATTTTGTATTTATTTTTGTCACACTTTGTTTCAGATCGTCAAACAAATATAAATATTAGTCAATGACAACACAAATGAACACAAAATGCAGTTTTTAAATGAAACTATTTATTATCAAGGGAGAACAAAACCTACATGGCCCTGTGTAAAAAAGTGATTGCCCCTAAACCTAATAACTGGTTGGGCCAGCCTTTGCAGCAACTGCTGCAGTTAAGTGTTTGCAATAAAGCTCTTGCGGTAATTTTGGTTGGCCGGCCGCTCCTGGGAAGGTTTACCACTGTTCCATGTTTTTGCCATTTGTGGGTAATGGCTCTAACTGTGGTTTGCTGGAGGCCCAAAGCTTCAGAAATGTCTTTGTAACCTTTTGCAGACTGATAGCTCTCAACTGATCTCGTCTTGTCTTCCAATTTCTAAACAAACAACCTTCTGTTTGACAGCTGCCATTACTAATCATCTGTACACAAACCCAGACACACCCCAAATTATCACCGGCTACCAGTGATCTTATGAAATGACTGTCACACACTGTCTTCAATCAATTCATTATGATCCTGTCTTCCACGCTCTGCTTTTTCTGCCAGAAATGGCACGTATGTTTGAAATGTAGCATAATGCATCAAAAATGCCGGGCGATGAGGAGTTCACAAGGAATGGATGCATCCTCACAGAAAAGTGTGGTTCTTTAACACGTCAAACGTACTCACATGCTGCAGCGCATAGCTGGAAAGGTAAGGGACTCCTTTTCTTAATAAAAGTACACCTACTTTATTCATTGTGCAATGTAAGACGTGCATTACTTTGATTTTATAGTAATGAATGAATGACGACATGCGCCAGGCCTTGCACGAAAGACACAGAAACAACAAATTAGCCCTATTAGTCATAAGAACGTCAATAATAACTTCAAAATGTGCATTCATATACAGTCATGGAAAAAATGATTAGACCACCCTTGTTTCTTCAGTTTTTTGCTCATTTTAATACCTGATACAACCAAAGGTACCTTTGTTTGGACAAATATAACCAATAGAAAAAAATAGCTCATAAGAGTTACATTTTTTTGCAGTACAATGCTATAGCTATAAACTCAAGGCCCGCCGTATCATTTTTTGTGGCCCCCGAAAGCCTTGAAATAATGCATATCAAAAGGACACTTATTTTAAGATTATTTAAACAAATATTTGTGTATATATTGTGATTTTGTTATTAACATTAATTTTGTCTTTACTTCTTTACGCTTTATTATTCATTATTTTACTTTTATACTATTGTAAAATTATATTTACATGATTGTATTTTTATATGTGTGCTGTATGCTGTAATTTCACATTTTTTTATTGACTATATAAATATATTTAAATAGGTAAACATTTTAATATATAAAAAATATTTTTACAATAATTAACATTTACCGTTATGTTTACTATAAATAATAAAAGAATATATTAAAGTAAAAACAAAATTAATATTACGAACAAAAAACTTTAATATATATATATTTTTAATCAAAAAGACAATCTTTCTTGCTATGTTGTCAATATGGACAGAAAACCATTTTTTTTGTTGTCATATCCAATGTAAAATGACTATTTTTTTTATTAGTTATTAATGAAAAATTTATGGAATAATTAACAAATTCCTAAAGTAGAATTATAAAACGTGTCTCTCTGAGGATAACCGTAACTGCGATGTGGCCCACGGTGAAAACGAGTTTGACGCCCCTGCTATGTAAGAACTTAAGTGATTTTGTTTATTATCAAGAAAAGCATGGAAGTTGCTAGATTTCAGCTCTTAAATGTACCTTTACTTGTACCAGGCATTAAAATGGATCAATAAACTGAAGAAACAATCATTTTTTCCCATGACTGTATCATATCCTATCCTAGGATGTCTGGTGCAAAGATCCTGCTCTTGCTCCAGAGTCTCACACGTACAAAACCACTGGAGCCCGAAGGAGAGGCGTCCAACTTTCGCCGTTGCCTGACGACTCTTGACCTGGTGGCTTTGGGGGTGGGCAGCACTTTAGGGGCTGGCGTCTATGTGCTGTCCGGAGAGGTGGCCAGAACTGTGGCGGGGCCCAGTATCATCATCTCCTTCCTGATAGCAGCCATAGCCTCAGTCTTTGCGGGATTGTGCTACGCTGAATTTGGAGCTCGAGTTCCCAAGACTGGATCAGCTTATCTCTACAGCTATGTGACAGTGGGGGAGATATGGGCGTTTATCACCGGATGGAACCTGCTCCTGTCTTATGTCATAGGTAAATACCAATTCTTAATTCCTTAGTTTGTGTATCACTTCCTGTTCATGTTGATCTGATGTCCAGGACCTCGACATCATCAGCCCCGAGCTACTGTACCTCCGCCAAGCGCAGCACAAAGCGCAAGCCTAGGTTTTGGCCAGAGTTTATCTTTGTTTGTGTTAAAAATAACTTTTAAGTTGTTAAGTCTTAAGTTTTGAATGGATTTGTATGAAATGTTCAGGAATTGTCGGAAATGGGACATAGAAGAACTGATTAAATGTTGGGGGTGATCCGGATCACCGTCTGGATCCAGGAAGTTTTTAAAGGATTCTTTAACATTGCGAGATGGGACCATGTTCGGCATTTGTGCTCCACAAAAAACGGTCAGAGCACTTGCAAAAAAGACTCAGGACAAAATCTACAAAATATCAAAGACTGATCCAAAAAATGTAGGATTACATATTACTTTGGTGTGAATCACAATACGGGGGGGGACTATGGCACTTGGCGGAAGTCTGCGCTCTCCGAGTTCTTCTCTAGTTAGAAATTTAAACAGCCAAGTGGCACATATACTGTATTACTTTAAATAAGCTAAAGGTTCTCCCAACAAACTGCTGCCAAAAATGCTTGAAACAAGTAAAGATTCTAATAAGCAAACTGGACTAACATTCTGTAAAAATGTGCCTGTTAAGAAAAAAATATAATAAATAATATAAAAGTAAGTATTTTTGACCTTGATTTAAGGTGTATAATCATCCATACATTTCAACGTTTGCAATGTATAAATGAAATCTGGCTAGCAACGAGTGCCATATGGCAGTGGTCCCCAATCCCCGGGCCGTGGCCCGGTATCGGGCCGTGGGTCATTTGATACCGGGCCGCACAGAAAGAAAAAATAATTTCCATTATTTCATTTTTTTTGTTGTTTTATTTTGAAAAGTGTCCGGATTCTCTCTGTTACATCCGTCTCACTTGACACATGTCCATTGCGTGTGCTAACTTTATCTCATCTTTATCTTATCTTTATCTCAGATAGACTACTACTGTATTTTTAGCATTTTTCTTTCACCTCATATTTGGTCTCCAATGCTGATACTATGTGGGAATGCATAAAGGTAAGTTTGGATGACTTATTGAGTGCTAATGAGCACATTTGTCTCAAGTGAATTCATGCTAGCGCACTGCCTTTTCCCACACACGTCAAACAGCGATGTAATCATCTTTCTGGAAAAACTTGGCTGGAACTTGAACTGGTGGGTCGGCATTCATTTTGTGCTTTTAATTTGATGTTATTCATGTCTTAGTTTTACCCAATACATAATAAATAAGATAAATTAGATCGCTATAATGTACGCCGCCCCGGTTCGCGGGAGATTGTGCCATGGAATGAATTGCATTTGATGAAATCCTCCTAGCAACAATTACCATAAAATTAATTATGCCCTATTAAATCTGCCCTGAAGTTTTATATTTACTTAGATTTACTTACCTTTTTTTCATATTAACACCACTTGGTAAATATAATAATTCTTTAAATAAAATTAGAAATAAACAGGCGTTGTAAAAATGATTGTTTAGCCGAAAAACGTTAAAAATGTGCCCATGTCTTTGCTAGGGACATCAAGTGTGGCCAGAGCGTGGAGTGGAACTTTTGATGACCTGATTGGAAATGTCATTGCCAACTCCCTGGGGAAACAGGCTGCCATGAACCTGCCAGGATTAGCTCCCTACCCAGACTTCTTTGCTGCTGCCCTTATTATGCTCTTGGCAGGCATGTGTTTAATCACCCCTCCCTTGTTATCAAAGTATATTAAAATATCCATTTTTAATAGATATTTGCTCACGGGACATCTTGATGCAGTGAATGATGATTGTGTGTGCCTTTGTCCTCTTTAGGTATCCTTGCATTTGGCGTTAAGGAGTCGGCCATAGTGAATAAGATTTTTACAGCAGTTAACATCTTAGTGCTGATCTTTGTCATCCTTGCTGGCTTCATCAAGGGTGACATCAACAACTGGTACATTGATGAAGAGGCTCTCCTCACTGCATATGGGTATGGATTTTTTCCCCCTGCAATTCTGATACATTACACTAGGATATTGAGACGCATCTCTAATTTATTAATGAATCGATGAGTCTTAATCTGGCTGGCTTCACTGGTCCCTCTGGAATCTTTTTGGAAGCAATGAGGCCACTTCCATAGCGTCCCAATACTTTTCTCTTTATAGGTTAAATAACATTAATTGTGTCTTTTCTTCTGTCACAGAAACACAACATCAGTAAATGAAACGATGAGTTTCGGCACCGGGGGATTTTTCCCTTTTGGTTTTGAGGGAACATTAGCAGGAGCAGCTACTTGCTTTTACGCATTTGTTGGCTTTGACTGCATTGCAACAACAGGTAAACTATAAGATATGGAACACTGCTATATTTAAATACCCTACAAGATCTCATTACAGTGGTGTGAAACAGTGTTCGCCCCTTCCTGATTTCTTATTATTTTGCATGTTTGTCACATTTAAATGTCTCATGAAATGAAATGTTTCATGAAATGAAATATGACAACACAAATGAACACAAAATGTATTTTTTTTATTAAACTTTTTATTATTATGGGAGAAACCAAACCGACATGACCCAGTGTGAAAAAGTGGCTCGTCTTTGCCAGAAAACATTTTGATGATCCCCAAGACCTTTGGGAAAATACTCTGTGGTCTGACGAGACAAAAGTTGAACTTTTTGGAAGGTGTGTGTCCCGTTACTTCTGGCCTAAAAGTAACGCCGCATTTCAGAAAAAGAACATTATACCAACAGTAAAATATGGTGGTGGTAGTGTGATGGTCTGGGGCTGCTTTGCTGCTTCAGGACCTGGAAGACATGCTGTGATAAATGGAACCATGAATTACCAAAAAATCCTGAAGGAGAATGTCCTGCCATCTGTTCATGATCTCAAGCTGAAACCAACTTGGGTTCTGCAGCAGGACAATGGGCCTCATTCACAAACATCTTCTTAAAAGTCTTCTTAAGAAGTGTACTTAAGAAGGTGCGGGTTGGAAACTGTGCCACATTCACGACACGTTCTTAAGTAGGGATAATCGTTCGCACCAGTGTTCTTAGGTTGATGAATGCTAACTGCGATGCCCGTGCATGTGAGGCCTAATTTGCATAGGTCATCGCCTATTATTTCCTATATAAGGTCAAAAATGTGCCGTGCGCAACAGGCAGCTGGAGGCGGAGATGGCAACGCGCAAGGGCAAGACTGAGGAGCAGCTGGACAACAAACGAAAGAAAAACTTCAATTCTACTGAAATAGAGGTGCTTTTACAAGGAGTGAGCGAACACAAGACCACCTTATTTTCACGTGTATCCACCGGTCATCAGGCCATCCATAAAGAGTCGGCATGGAGCACCATTGCAGGAAACATAAATGCCGTTTCCACGGAGAAACGCACCACCGCAGACGTTAAAAAGAAGTGTTTTGACTTCAAATAGACTAAAAAAAAAAAAGATTAGACTGCACCGGAGGGATTACATTTGATTAGACGCTGCCTAATTAATACAGCAGCCCCGTGCTCTGGCTCAAGACGTGGCTGGGGGCGCATGTCGTTATCTGGGGGTGCTACGTGCGCAATAGGCACACCACGTTTCATTGCGATGTTATTCTGATGATCCTGCACACCTGCAAGAACAGAGAGGGAAGCCTGAAGCCTGAAGCGGGACATCAAATATTCGTCGCTTTCAGCAAATAAATCTAATGGTCCCTTTACATTCTCTCTCTGCGCAGCGCACGTCCAGCCAGCTACTTTTTTTTTTTTATGAATTGGGATTTGAATATATATTTATCGATGGAGTATATTTTAGTTGTTTTGATGATAAATAATTATTGGGATATTTTATTTGCACTACATTTTTTGAGATCAGGTTGCAAAATCCATCATGAGGGCGATTGCGCATTGAAAGTGCAAGCTTTGTTTGTGCGTGAGAGTCCTCCTGAGCGTTCGTAGAATTTGTTCTTAGATCTAAGAACTGTGAGTTAAGAACACGTTTCGTGAATGCCAAAGAACACAAGAACACACCCTCCAATGTGGCTGAATTACAACAACTCTGCAAAGATGAGTGGGCTAAAATTCCTCCACAGCGCTGTAAAAGACTCATTGCAAGTTATCACAAATGCTTGATTGCAGTTGTTGCTGCTAAGGGTGGCCCAACCACTTATTAGCTTTAGAAAATCACTTTTTCACAGAGGGCTATGTAGGTTTGGATTTTTTGTCTCCCTTAATAATAAAAACTTTAATTTAAAAACTGCATTTTGTGTTCAGTTGTGCTGTCGCTTAATATTTGTTTGTTTGATGATCTGAAACATTTAAATGTGACAAACATGCAAAAAAATAAGAAATCAGGAAGGAGGCAAACACTTTTTCACACCATCGTAGATTGTGCCGGTGTACCTAATGTTGTGGACAGTTATTGTATACACCCTCAAAAAACAATCAAATGATCCTACCCGTATGTTTCTTGTGTGTGCAACGCGGTTCAGGGACTCAAACCCCCATCCGCAAATCCCTGCTAAATGAGCGTTAAGCAGCTAAAAGCTCAAGGCATCAAGTCACGGTCCAGCGCAGCTCTTTAAGGCATCAAGGAGTGAGGTTTCCCAATTTTACCACACCAGGTGGCATCTGTTACATGTGCTTTCATTTCTTTCATTCAGGAGAGGAGGTTCAGAACCCCCAAAAATCCATCCCGCTCGGAATCGTGGCGTCCCTCCTCACCTGCTTCCTGGCTTACTTTGGCGTGTCGGCTGCCCTCACCCTAATGATGCCGTACTATTTGCTCAATATGAACAGCCCTCTGCCAGTGGCCTTCGCCTATGTGGGCTGGGATCCTGCAAAGTACGCTGTAGCCGTGGGATCCCTCTGTGCTCTGTCGACAAGGTAGAACGCAACACAACATGCTCATGTTTGTTGTCCTTCTTTGAGATAAAGTAGCTCGATGTTTTCCTCACAGCCTGCTTGGGGCGATGTTCCCTATGCCCCGAGTGCTCTTTGCCATGGCGAGGGATGGCCTTCTCTTTCGCCTGCTCAGCAAGATGAGTGACAGACAGAGTCCTGTCATTGCTACTCTGGTTTCAGGTGTTGTCGCAGGTAAAAAAAACAAACAAACAAACAAACAAAACAAAATAGAAAGACAATGAAATCATGCAGCTTACTATTTGCTTGTCATTTTGCAGCGATCATGGCACTATTGTTTGACCTGAAGGCACTGGTTGACATGATGTCCATTGGCACCCTGTTTGCCTACACCCTTGTTGCCGTATGCATTATCATATTAAGGTAATAGTCATCATATATGCAGTAATGTACGACACTGCGTTGCAAAGTGCATAGCAGGATTACGCTCATCACCTTTGTAATGTGGCATTTGTACTGCGTGGGAACCATCATGTAGCAGGTTACTAAAGCTAGCAGAGCACTCCTGTTACATAGAGGAGCTTTGACTTGTGTTTTTGCGGTCGGTCCTTAATAACAGCACAGCTCCTTATGGCATATAGACTATAGCTGGGGTGTCCACATGTTTTCCAGTAAGGACCACATAATGAAAAATGCAAGGGCCACTTGGATATTTTGCAAAGCAACACATGCTAATATGCTATATATGATACATATTTCAAGACAAAAACTACATCTCAACTTTGTGATATAAGTTAAAAAGCCTATTATTAGTATCAACTTCTGTCTTCGCTCTTTTTTCCCCATTTTTGCAGGGGTTTTTTTACATTTTCCAAATATTTCAACTTTCTTCTCAAATCCATCCATCCATTTTCTATGCTGCTTATCCTCATTAGGGTCGCGGGGGTATACTGGAGCCTATCCCAGCTGACAGGCGGGGTACACCCTGGACTGGTCGCCAGCCAATCACAGGGTACATATAGACAAACAACCATTCACACTCACATTCATACCTATGGACAATTTAGAGTCGCCAATCAACCTAACATGCATGTTTTTGGAATGTGGGAGGAAACCGGAGTACCCGGAGAAAACCCACGCACGCACGGGGACAACATGCAACCTTCACACAGAGATGCCCAACAGAGATTCGAACTCAGGTCTTCCCGATCTCCAGACTGTGACTGTGTGGCCAACATGCTAACCACTAGGCCTTCTTCTCAAATAATATTCGTAATTTTCTGTTTGTAATATTATTACCATAATATTTTGGCATTTGCGATTGGCTGGCGACCAGTCCAGTGTACACCCCGCCTCTCGCCCGAAGCCAGCTGGGATAGGCCTCAGCATACCCCCGCGACCCTAATGAGGATAAGTGGCATAGAAAATGAATGGATGGATATTTTGACGTTATTCCCGCAAAATTATAACTTTTTCCCCAACTTTTTGTAAACATTTTTTCTTTAATATTTCTATTCTTTGCTACTAAAATGACATTATTTTTCCTCGTAATATTATGACTTTATTCTCGGAAAATTGCAACTTTTTTCTTTTAATATTTTGATTTTATTTTTGTAAAAATTGCAACTTTTTTCCCATTTCTGTTCTTATTTTTTTCCAAAGATTTCAAGTTTCTTCTTGTAAATTTTGTTCTGAAATTATGACTTTATTCTTGTAACATAATAACTTTGTCCGTAACCCGATATACCAAAAATTACAACTTTATTTGTTTTGTTTCTCATAGTGTTAAAACTTTTTTTAAAATGACATTTTTTTCTTTAATATTTGAACATGATGCTACTAAAATGTTATTTTTCCTCAGAATATTACAATGTTATTCTCGCAAAATTACAACTTATTGCGACTTAAATTACAACTTTTTTGCCTTGACTTTATTCTTGTAAAAATACTGCCGATTTTTCCTGCTCTTGTTTTTTGTTAAATTATATTTTTTAAATGTGCCGCAGCCAATAAAAAACATAATGTATAGCGCTCCTATGAGATATAAAGCATCAGTGACTAGTGTTTTTGTAGTATTTTCATAAACAGCAACGCATTCCTGTCAATTAGAGGATCTTGGACTAGTGTTTTTGCTGTTGGTCCTTAAAAACAGCACAGCGCTCCCGTAAGATCTAAAGCAGGGGTCACCAACGTGGTGCCCGCGGGCACCAGGCAGCCCCCCACGACCACATGAGGTGCCCGCAAGCCTGCTTTTCATTCAGGTTTTCAGGTTAATAATGAAAGAACAGTAGAAAGAAATGCATTCTGAAATACAAAATGTGAGTTGTGGACACCAGCATTTTGTTCATGTTCTGGTAAAACAAGCATATTCGCTTTGTTTGGGTTTAAAATAAGTGTGGGGGAGAGCGAACTGTATGTGTGTTAGGTGGGTTCGCTGGAGCACCTCATCCACACCAGAACTCCGGTCAGAGAGTGAGTCCGGACACAACAGAACTATATGGACTTTATTTATCTACAGTCCAATTTCCATCCAACAGGTTAAACTGTATTTAGTCTGATGTCTCAAGGAGTCTGGTTCGTGAGTTTTATGAGCTGGAAGCCCAAATTACGTAAAAATAAACAAACACTTGAAATCGTTTAAATTGTGGGCCCTGAATCTATAATCTATGAAAGTTTAACTTTTTGAATGGAATTATGGAAATTAAACAACTTTTCCATGATATTCTAATTTTTTGGAAAGGGTCTGTATTTGCTTTATTCATGACTATTCTACGTCAGTCATTTTGTTGAAGTCCTAGTCATATGTTGAGTTGTGAAAATGTGGTCCCTGGAAAATAATTTAGTCGTCCTGTTCTAGATGGATAAATAGTGCAATTGCACCAGCCCCTCAGACTAGAGCTGTCCTATTTAGCCTTTATTGATCTGTGTTAGATGTCTTCACTTGTACAGATACCAAGCGGACTTCAGTAGTGTCCCTAATGACAACAAACAAGAAGTGTTTACACTCAGTGGATTATTTTTCCCTGGTTCTCAATCTTCTACACGGACCTCAAAGAATGTGTCTGTTTTGAGCGTTTGTATCGGTAAGTATCCATTGCTATGATGATGCACATACTGTATATACTGCACAGTGACTAACATGTTTTTTTTTTTTTCTCAGTATTTTTAGCCACCATCTTGAGCCTGTTCATATCCCAAGCTGTGACCTCACTGCAGTCATCAGAGTGGTGGAGCGTGCTCTGTGTTGTCGTGGTGACGCTGACGCTCATCTTCACTGTCCTCGTCATTTGGAGACAACCACAAAGCTCAACAACAGCCGCTTTCATGGTATCTCTCGCTGGTAGAATTCCAGAGCCCTGACCTCAACCCCGTTGAGCACCTTTGGGGTGAACATGAAGTGTATTTGCTTTGACACTGATGTCGTTCATGTCCATTCACACGTGCAGGTTCCTTTGGTGCCAGTGCTTCCTATAGCAAGCACCTTGATCAACATTTACTTAATGGTTCAACTTGGATCAGACACATGGATACGCTATGCAGTGTGGATGGCGATAGGTATGTAAAGAATATGAACAGTCATGACAATGAAAGAGTGAATATTGTATATGTTTTCTTCCAAACAGGTTTAATCATTTACTTTGCTTACGGGGTTCAGCACAGTGTGCAGAAGCAAAGGCTCCAAAATTCACACAACCAAGTCAGTGTTCCCAGTGTCAGCACCACTGTGGGGGATAACGTTGAAGATGTCAGCTAAATCAACGGCTCTCATTGGTTCATTCATGCAGACCAACCAATGAGTAATACCACATGGTCAGGCAGTATGATCTTAAAGTTGTATTCATTCTGTCTGACATAACATTTTTTTAAATTCTGGAATCACATTTTATCCCTTTGACTTTTTTTGTATTTTATATGATGAAAATGAAAATCGCAATTTGCTTGTCTCAATGAATGCCTCAAAGAGTACAGGTAATGGTGCTGCCATTTCTGATAGTAAAATGACACATTCCCTCTTCTTTCTCAGCCAACTGAGCATCAGCGATGTCACACTTATTTACTTCTACGCTTGTTTATCAAAAATACAAGCTACAAACACTGTAAGCAAAATAATGGATACACCTAAAATATCCATCCATTTTCTATGCCGCTTATCCTAATTAGGGTCACGGGGGTATGCTGGAGCCTATCCCAGCTGACTTCGGGCGAGAGGCGCGGTACACCCTGAACTGGTCGCCAACCAATCGCAGGGCAACAGTATCGGGTACACCCAAAATAGCAAGTAGACACACCTGTTACTAAAATAATAGGTCCACCCAAAATATTAGGTACACTAGCAGTCCAAATTTTAGGTGCACCTCTGACCAAAATAATAGGTGTGCCCAAAACATTAGGTACAGTTTGGGCCAAAGTAAGGGATTCACCGACAGTAAAATATTAGATACACTGTTGACCAAAACAATAGGGACACCCAAAATATTAGGTGCCGTTTGGGCCAAAATAATAGGTACACCAACAGTCAGAATATACTTGGTAAATTGGTGCCGAAAATATGGGGTACAGCTGCGGCCAAATTAGGTACACCCCAAATATCAAGCACAGTGTCTTCTTGCTACGCTTCACCTTTTGCGGTTTTTCACTTTCGCAGATTTTTTTTAACAGCCTATGAAGGCGCATTGTGTCGTGCGTCCTTGTAGTGTGTTAAAGCGATCGATCTGTGCGTCTGTTATTGTACTGCATTTACTACTGCTACCAGTAGAAGGTGTTGTATACTCACGTTGAAGACGTGACGGCTACACCTCGTCTGTTTTTACGTGCCTTTGCAAGCATAACACAGACATTGATAGAGGCCGCATCGAGGGCTGAGCCGTACGTCAACGTCGCCGCCATATTGGATGTGTCAAGGCTGCGCTCTAAAGGAATACAAATGTACTTACTTTCATAAAGCGCCTTTCTACAAAGCAATTTAAGTTAATTCCTCTCGTTTATACATTCACACACACAATAATATAGTTGGGAAACAGTAAGGAAGCAAAAACAATGTAAGTGTTGTTTTGTACAATGTGATTGTGATAGAAAAGCAGAGCTTTTTCCAGTACTCATTGATAGTTTGTACACTGCCTTCATCATGAAAAAAAGTGATTGCCCATTTTATGAAGTAGTTTTAATATCAAACAACTGTATGCAACATAAAACAAGTAAAACTTCTCTCACAGGATTTATCAAAGTGTTCAAAAATACATCGTTAGGCAACACAATCCAAATGTCCTTGCAAGGGCAAGGAAACAAGCAGGAGGGTCAGGGTGTGAAGGGGATGACATGGAGGGGTACCACCCTCCTAACGGGTGTTGTGTTGTTGTTGTTATTGTTGGAAAGAGGCGCAAACAGAGCACCTTGTGGCGTCTCGGCCAGATCTTTCACCTGAGAAATCTGCCTCAGCAGTGCTTTTCCCTCTTCACGTGCCTTAAAAAAAAAAAAAAAAAAAAAAAAAAAGTACAGCGTGGTTAGTGCCTTGCTGCATCCGAAACACTTTCCATTTGTTAACCACTCACGTCGTTGTAGTCGCAGCAGCGTTGAGCGCAGAGCGACGCCTCGTCGTAGAGTTTGTTCTTGAAATAGTACTGACCAAGGTATTTGAGGGCTGTGCTCACTTCAGTGTGCTCCAGTTGTTCCTGTGAAGACAACATTTATGCTGAGCAAAGTCGGCTCCAAGGCCATGAGCCCCACCTCACACGATATATGACGTAAAGTCAATACTTCGGAGGTTAGGATTGTTCATGAGAGTCCATTTAAAATGCTTACTCCACAGGAGAAGACGTCTTGGATGTAAAGCATGTAACTCTGGGCAGCGTCATCACTCTCATTCAGCTGTTCATGGAGCCTTGAAGAGACAAGGCAGTAGTTAAACGATTAGACCAGGAAAATATACTTCATTCGGTACACTTGTGCAAGTTCAAGAGATGCAACATATCATCTGGATTGAAAAATTCAGCCCGAACAAAGATAATAATGCTCACATTTGATTGACAGTGAGCGATATTACATCATTTCATTGGTGTGAATCGTTTACATCATCCATTAGAAATGATTGGATTGATTCCCCCCCCATTCTAAAATTTGTATTTTGTCATCAGTGAGTGATTTTTCACAAAAAAATCATAATATAAAAATAAAAAATATAAAAAAAATGTATTGCGATTGATGTTCAACGGATGAGGGGTAGGATTAAATAAGCTTTGCGTCTTCCTACTCCTTTTGGACGTGTGGAACTGTGAATTGTATTATGTGATGTATTCCAATGTAACTTGTAAGCATGTTCAAATACGTTAAACCATAATTATTATATAAAAAGATTTATCAAAAACTCTTGACATGAAGTTGCACAAAACAAACAACAAAAGGTGTCACAGTGCGTCGAGAAAGTATTCACAGCGCTTCACTTTTTCCATACTTTGTTATTTCACGGCTTCTTCCACAATTATGTTGTCCCCCAAATTCTACACACAACATCCCATAATCAAAACATGGAGATTTTTTTAATGAACAAACATAATAAAATGATAAAAAAAATCACATGTCCATAAGTATTCACAGCCTTTGCTAAATACTTTGTAGATGCACGGCAGGAGATGGAATTGAATCAAGTTTGGACTGAGGATGTAATAACAAAATGTGGAAAAAGTGCTGCGAATACTTTCTGGATGTGCTTTGTGCCGCATAGTGGGGGTCACCTACTTTGCCAGCTTGAGTAAGGCCATTTTCTCGACATCTCCAACGGAGAACGCCCTCCAGTAGCACTACAAATAAAATAAACACATAAATAAAAACACACTTACTACACACAAGTAAGAAGAGAAGTTCATCTACCTTCTTGGCTTCTGCTTGTTGCGTCAGTTTTTCATAGCTTTCACCCAGCGCCACCAACATGCGGGAGTCATTGGGCCTGCGGGAGAGCATCAGTGTCACCCAATTTTTCAATTTTTTGCATTTTAATCCTCCCAATACAGTCATATACGAACCTGAGCTGGTGAGCCTTTCGATAGTAGTACAGACAGTAGAAGGGCATTTTGAGAATCTCATACGTCTGACCGAGACCGTACCAGGCTCTGTAGTCCCTCTTGTTCACTTCAATGGCATGTCTGACACACGCAAACACCTTCTGTCATGTCACATCTCTTCTACACAACAGAGCCTGGCTGTGACAGACCTGTAAGCTTGGATGGCAGCCGAGGTGTTCTTCATCTCCATGTACTCGTGGCCCATGAGGGTCCAGGCACTGAGGCAGCGAGGGTTCAGTTTGAGGGCCCGCTGGAAGTACAGAGCTGCCTTCTCGTGCTGAGAGCGCAAGCTGTAGTAGTTCCCTGCAAAACACCAAACATCCACACTTTACGGCAATAACAACCTGTCAAACTATCATTTAGACGTCAACCACATATCAGATACTTTTATGAGCAAAATGACCCACATTAGGCAAAACCCAATTTCTTACCTTCACAAAAACAATCACGCTCAGTCATTTTTCATATTTAATAGAAATGCTGGATATTGGCTTTTCACTCATATTCGATATACTGATATTGTCCTGCACTTCATTACCGATACCGGCAGCAGCTCTTCCCTCAAACTAATGTCATGTCGCATCTCATGTAGTGAACACGTTATGCTTCTTTTACTGTGACACCACTGGATGCAGTTCACAAATAAACACAAAAATAAGACGAATGCTGCAATATGCAACACAGGTTATCGAAAAAGTGCCATATTTATTTTAAATTGGTCATTAAAAAACATAATGGCCAATGGTCAACTAAAATAACATGCAGTCCTACGATCAACAAGTAAGTCAGGTTAGTCTTACTACGTTCACAAATAAGAAAACAACTAAAGGATGCTGCAGTTTGGAAATCTGCACATTTTTATGCGGCACAAACATCCATATAAGAACAAAGTAAAGTGCAAAATAGGAAACTCTGGAGTAATACAATCAGTGAAAATGTATACTCTGCTCCTTCAACACATCTCTCACACCGCTTACAATTTTGCCGCATGTACGCTGGTTTGTGATATTAGATTGGGAGTATTAAGCGAAGGCGCCTTACTCTCTCCTCGCATAACCAGCGCTTTACAGTCATTGCAAATTGCATATAATAATTCCAGACGCGCACATACTGAGCTAGCAGGCTTATTGCTGTGTGGAGCAAAACTCGTGCGCCGATATCACTAGCGGCAGAAAAAAACGATACCGAAATTAGCCCATATCTCATTTTTATGCCAGTATCGTCCCGGCTGATATCAGACATCCCTCTTGCTGTTTAATGAATACATCTGACAGTGTCAATGTATTCTTTTTTTAAGGGCAAAATCATTTTGTGCTGAATCACTTGTAAGTTTCCCTAAGTTGGTGGCAACACAGTGTCTAGTAGTAACGTTGTGCGTCAGTTGCCGTGCTGACACACACAAAAACAAACAAACAAACAAACAAACAAACAAACAAACAAACAAAAAAAACCCATCCACACTCACATTCCCACCTCAGCCTTTCTAGTCTTTAACAACCTTAACGTTCATGTTGTTTGACTGCGGGAGGAATCTGGAGTACCCATGCACAAGCACAGGGTGAACACACCAACGCCACAAAAAAAAAAAAAAGACAGATTGAAACCAGGAAGCTTCACTGTGCTGTCCATGATGAAATGTCACCAAACGTACCAATGACACAGCACGTCTCCACTCTGTACTTGTCAATCTCCACCAGCGTGTGCGCCAAGTAACTCAACTCTGGCTTCATGATCTGTGGAAGCACGCCACAGAAATACAACCATCAAAAATCGGAGAAAGGTCCTGAATACGGCAAATCCTCCCATAACAACTCACTTTGACATAGAGGAGGTTGGAGAAGGTGTCCATGTTATCGATGCGATACGGGTCGTGCTCTCTCAGCTTATTGAACAGAGCCACCGCCTGGTCGATGTCTGCAATGAAACACGGGTAACCATTACAGAAGGGGAGCGTGCTCCTGAGATGCTAGAAGATTAACCTCTGATGTTGTGGTAGGCAACAGCCATCTGCGAGATAATATAAGTGCTCTTGGAGAAGCCGGAGTCCATGAGGTTCTGGTACTTCTGCAGCGCCTCCTTGATCATCTGCAGCTCAGTGTACATGTGGGCCATGAAGAAGTCCTTCATCCAACAGTCAGCCAGAGACAGCGACTTCAACTAGAAGAAGAAAAAGACCCTTTTTAGATGATTCAATGTGGCAAGATCACACTTTTTCAACTGGTGTATGCCCACAAAGTTAGCTAACCATCTCGATGTTAGTGACAAGGTTGCTGAGCTCCAGCCACGCCCCCCAGTGAAGAGGAAGTGCATGAATAGCCTTGACAAAAACCTCCACCGCCTCCTTTAGCAGATCCATCTTTCGTAGCACCACTCCATACCTGCCATTAGACAAACGCACTCAAAAGACTGCATCTCCGTATCGTAAAAAAGAGTGAGGATGCTTCTTACAGGTATAATGTGAAGCCATCCAGCTCTCCTGCACCGTGCTTTTTACTCAGCTCCACTCTCAACTCTCGCAAACCTTCGTTGCGGACCTGACCCTTCTCCAGAGGACCTACAAGACCACATATGTCAGCTATCATACTAAAAAATACATTTTTTAATTACCAATGTCCTCACCCAGGCTGTCCACTGTCTCATCATCTTTCTTTTTCTCCCCAGACTGCAAACAAAAAACAAAATAGTCAATCATCAGGTATGAAAAATGACATAAATCCCAAATAAGCGCATACCAGATAACGTGAATACATGTAGAGGAAGTAGGCCTTTTGACTGGTGCAGCCCTTCAGAAAGTAGGCAGCGCGATCATACTCTTTCAGGTCAAAGTATGATTTGGCGATTGAAAGTGCATCAAGGTCTTGTATGTCCTCCTGTATGTGCAAGACAAGTCATTCAGAATGGTAGATGTCCATTATTGGCTAGAAAACATAAAAAGGGTAGCCATTTTTACTGCTGTGAAACAAGCTATTCATGTGGGAGTGCAAAACAACACTACTTTTACAAAGTAATCATGGCAGAGAGAGACAAAACATGGGGCCGTATGAAAACCTGTCAGCAGGGGGCAGTATTTACGACGCTACCTACTTTACTGTTGATTACCAGACATAACAGAAAAAACACATTGGAAGGAAAAGATGAACTATAAAATCTAAGAGGCGAAAATATTGATTATAAAGCAACATTATAAGAGTAGTGATAAAATAAATAAGTGTGTGTGAATGAAATTATTCGATTGGCTGTCATTAAAATGTAGCTTAAATCTTATTCCTCTGTGATACTGTTGACCTTTGTTGTGAGGTTGGGGGAACATGCAGTCTGAGAATGGAGTCATTCTTTCCGGTATAAAACATGAAATGTCAAAAAATAGGTGTGTTACTGTACACATATTGAAATGGAATGTACAGTACAAGTGCAGCAAGGTAGCGGTGAGGGGAGTTTGCATGCTCTCCAGTGCGTGCGTGGGTTTTCTCCTGGTACTCCAGCTTCATCCCACATCCCAAAATCATGCATGTTAGGTTAATTGGAGACTCAACGTTGTCCATCGTTATGAATGTGAGTGTGAATGGTTGTTTGTCAACTAGTCTAGGTACGTGTATCTCACCTCTCGTGCAAAGTCGGCTAACCTGCGACCCTAATGGGGACAAGCAGTATAGAAAATGGTTGAATTGGATGTACAAACCTCTGAAAAAGGCTGTGGTGTGGGTAATGCATCTTTGGGGAGAGGGTCCAAAGCAAAGGCCAACTCAGACGCCCTAAATCACAAACACAAAAGGAGCAGTAATTCGACATCACTATTGATTACCGTTAATTTATCCAATTACAGTACGTGTTTTTCATCCAACTAGCAGCTAGCTTGTCAAGACAGCTAGCTACTACTGTATATGATCATTATAACATTGATGCAACTTACAACAAGCCCTTAATGGAAAAACAACAGAAAATCCGAGTGTTATATTATGTAACACGTTATGCTAGTTTACAGTATGTTACGTCTTAACAGTGTGCTAATGTAGCGAACAGACAAGCAAAATTAGTCGCTTCGGCAGCCAACAATGAATCACAAAATGTCATGTCCATTATTAAGAATCAGTCTCACCACTTGGCGCTCTGTAAAAGTCCTCTTTCTTTGCAAAGCCATGTCACAGATATGAGTTGCTTCTTTATTTGCACAAGATCCCCAAACTCACTGTGGAGCGCCGCCATGTTCATACTGGACAATGCAGACACACTATTGGTGGACTTTCCAAACCTTAGTCCCGCCTACATTGTGACATCACTTCCACTTCTTTCCAATCTTCCTGCTGTCACTTTAAAGTCATGATGGAAATTTCGGCTCTTTTTAGAGAGACGGTTCTTTTGGCTCACCTCACTAAAAAGAGCCGGCTCGTTCAGCTCCCAAGTCTCCTCAGATTTTTTTGTTGTTTTAAATTTTCTATTTAAATTTAGAATTTTAAATGTCAAATTATGTGTATTGTGTAAAATGAATTACTTATGTAAAAAATACATGATATCAAATGTTTATCATTTAAATTGATTTATTTAAACCTCAATGAACAGCCACAAAAAATATCTTAGAATGTTATATTATTAAATACAAAACAAAGAACAATCTCAATAGACGAATTAGGTCAAAACAGGTCAAATCTCTTCATGCAAATTTCTCACGAATTAATCGGCTCTAAGAGCGCCACAGCGTGTTTAACCCCGCCCCTCCCATTGCTTAGTGTGGACACAGTAACACACATCCTGACCAATGACAGTCGCCTTTAACAGAAAAAAAGACGAAGAAAAAAACTAATCGGCTCCCAATTGGTTCCCAACGACGCGAACCGGCTCCTGTCGTTTATTTCAAAGAGCCGGGTCTTACAGCCGATTCGTTCGCGACCGACACATCACTACTTTGAACGGTAAAAAAAGTGATGGTTATTAATTGCAGTATAACGACGTGTTATTTAGGTTGCAAACCAAACTTTTTGCTGACAGGACATGTATGTGAGCACTAAAACTCAGTGGCGTGCGGTCAGGGGAGGCAGGTGAGGCAGAGCCTCACTTGTCATTATAAAAAGTTAAAAAAATCAAACATAAAATAAATATGGATATTTGTCCATTCAACTGCATTATAAATGGATCCTGATCAAGCCGCACGGTGGCCTAGTGGTTACCATGTTGGTCACATTGGAGACTCTAAATTGTCCATAGTTATGAATGTGAGTGTGAATGATTGTTCTCGCTCAAATTCACCTGGGATAGGCCCCAGCATACCTGCGACCCCAGTGAGAATAAGCGGCATAGAAGTTGGAAGGATGGAAAATCCTGATCAAAAACAAGTCTCTTCTCGGCTTAGTGCTCAAGCCCCGCCGACCGTCTTGAGTGCGCACTGAGTTGGATGGCCTGCCAGTTTCTGTTTGTCAGCATGTCTGCAATAATACAGCCTTGCAGAAACATTTATTATACACCATGACTTTCTACAGCCCATGTAATTTCATCATCGTTATTCATGATCAACATCATTATTTTTGCTAAGAAACGTAATACGGGAGGCACTTGCAGTACCGCTGCATCCTGAAGGGGTCAGGCATGCGTGAGCTGGAAGCACTAGCTAGCAGAAAGTCAAATGCATTCAAGGTGTGTTTATGCTCTGTTGAATTAATCAATGAATTTGACTGCCAAGATGGAGGATTTTTACCCAAGCTCACCAAGAGGCGATCAGACATTTGCAGCAAAGTATCAGAACTTTGCCTGGAGAATGGTGCATGCACATCACATACACGTAAAAGTTAAGAACACAAATGGTTTCCAGTTAATGAAAAATAAATAAATGGGACTAAGAAGTATTTGAAGGCAATTTGAAGACATTTTTTAAACAAAAGTGAATTATTGTCTACTTTTTCTTGTTATCCTCTTCATGAGCACCCTGTATTAACACAAAAAAGCCACCAAAAGAGTCACCAGCCATGAACCTCACAACCCTTCACTGATAATATCCCATTTGCACTTTCACTATTCTGTACATTGGCTTGCATGTATGCTGCAGTGACTTGTGATCAATAACTCAGCAGTGAGTTTTGAAAGAACATGTACATTGTGATTCCGGCTTGTAACAATAGTGTGTATTTTTAATGGCCTGTCCAGCTGCTGTCATTGGCCTCCACACAGCACTGCTTCTGCATGGCACAGCTCATCATGTTCCTGTCCGTCACCATCAGGAACATCACAGGCTTTGACGTTTCCATCTTGGCGCAGAGGTAAGACGAGCATGGCTTCTTTTCCTCTGTATAGGACAATGTATAACGTGCTATAGCCAGCGCCCTGAGACACTAGTGCAACAGGTGCACCCTGAGCTGCCTCTGAGCCCCCCCATCTAAATGACAGCCACCAAATGCACATTGATGAGGTTGAAAGGTCACCCTTTAAATAGCATGCAGCAAAGATGTTTGTGTTGAAAGTCTTGGAGCAGGAAACATACAGTACAGGCCAAAAGTTTCGGCACACACAACACAACTGACGGTCCCAACCCTATTAATAAGGCAAGAAATTCCACTAAGGAACCCTGACAAGGCACACCTGTGAAGCGGAAACCATTTCAGGTGACTACCTCATGAAGCTCAATGAGAGAACACCGAGGGTTTGCCGCTATATATACTCTATAAGACATAAAATATACTATATGTCTAAAAAATAAGACATATTCAGAGTTACTGTATTTCACACTTTTTCTTTAGTACACATGTGTTCATTCATAGTTTTGAGAATCTACTGTACAATGTAAGTAGTTATGAAAATAAAGAAAGCGCATTGAATGACCTGTGCATGATATTTGCTAAAAAGAATGCTTGTTTGTTTGATTTATTTTTCCACTGTGGAGGGACAAAAAGAAAAAGATGTGAGACATGTTTTGCCTGCCTAGCATCCCTAAATCACACACGCATCACATATACATGTGTATTTTTTTTTTTAACTTTATTCATTTAAATGTATCTCAGCACTCACTGTGTGTTTCTAGTCAACATTATGACCTTTCATGTATTGGTGAGCGGAGAGCTAACAGTAGGTTTGCAACGTCACATGCAGTGCATACATACACGGTAAGTTTACAGCAGTGATGAGTAAATTGATAGATAGCAAATAGTAAATAACTAGATAAATAAATCAAACTGAATAGATACAAAAGTCATTAGAACAATGGATTGATTGTGCAACACCCATACACACACAAACAAATCAGATCTGTTACAAAATTACACCATTTGGTATGGTATGGTATGTTTATTTGTTTCAGACAAGTTGAAGAAACATCACATGGTGACATTTGCACAATTCAACATGTCTGAAAAGAAGTAGGAAGAAGCAGGTCTTATATTAAATCCTACCCGTTCCGCAGGTCTATTGCTGCTAATTCATTCACACCATAACTTTTGCTCATTGACACTTACAGTATTTCACTTTCACGTTCACATTTGTCATTTACATTTTCTTCCACTTCCTGTATGAAAGGAAAGAACGGTGTTAAAAAAAGCAATCAAGAAGCAAAGAGCAATGAAATTCTAAGCCTTGTGCAGTATTTGAGGAATAAATAGAATTTGAAAAATGATAAATTGGGAATAAAAATGTCAATAATGAATAGGAATAAATTTGAATTAGCTATTACATTGGGAATTTTGCAAATGTACTCCTAACATGCTAATATCGCACAAAATCAACAATGGCAACCATCTGAGGGATCCTACCTAACTTGGCCTTGGGGTGGCAGTGTCTAACTGGATTACCATTGAGTAGGCAACCAAAACACCCATTGAATCCAAGAGTAGAGCATATACTGCTTGTTTACTCTGTATTTATTTAATTGTGTGCTTTACCGAAATCGGATCTTTTTTGGGGGGCTATTTTCATATTTCGGGCTTTGTATTTGGTATTAATTGTATCAAGTCTCCATAAAGGTGGTATTTATTTTAGTATTTAATTTTTAAAAGTGTAATAATGAGGCTATTTTAGTCATTTACTTTAAATAAGATGCAGACCTTCTGGCCTTGTGTGGTACCACTTTGTACCTCCAGGATTGATAGTGAGTCACTATCATATTGCTGTTTAAGCATCATGTCACCATCGCTTGTAAAAGATTGTAAACACATACGATATTGCAATACTTTATGAATTATATGTTTATTAATTTAGCAGAGGAAGCCAAAATTAAACTACACTGCCCTCTATTGGAAGCGCAGGGAGATTACACATTTTTTGTGTTTTTCTTAGTGTGTTCTTTGCAACACAACCGAAAATATATATAAAAATATTTTTTAAAGTTATGGTAACATATGGGCAATGATGCTGCATTATTCTTGCACACTGCAAAACATGGTTTTCCTCAAATTTAGTTTTAGCTTCTCCTCTTGCCTCGTCGCACTTCTTACCCTCTGTAGGACATGTTTGCCTATTTCGCACGGCGAGCAAAAGCCACTTACATAAGAAGACTGACAAAGTAATCAAGTCAGACTGCAGTTTACAAGACCGAGCGCACGGCTCAGTGAGCAGGTTGAAAGAGGTGCAGAGACAGGCCATAGAAACTATCCCTTTCGCTCAGTCCTTCCTCACTTTCTTCTCATTTCTCATCTTGTTCCCATTTCTTGCTCTCATTGTTGCAATCGGGCACTCTTTTGGTTCTCTTTACCTCTCTAATACTGCACTTAAACGTCCCACGCATATGCCTATATCCCGCAGGTATGAGCGGTGGAATAGAAAATGTGAGAAGAAGCTGCTGAGACTGAATTTTTAGACATCTGTGAAAAGGAATGGGAAACACACTGACATTGTGATGCGTGTGTGTGTGTGTGTGTGTATTTGGCTGTCCACATCATACAGCAATACAACATGTAGTGGACTGGGCATCATAATTTTGTTTGCAAGTATTTAATCAAGCTGGATAGCCTACTGCCCAATTTATCAATCAATGTGATATAGATGTGCATGAAACCATTTTGAAGGAGAAAAACAACTCAGATGCATTGCATCTGTGCTGCAATATGGCGCTCCGACTGATATCCTAACTTGAAAATATCGGCCAAAATGTCTGAGGCCATAAAAATAAGCACATTTGTGAGCAAAGCAGTTATGTACATCTGTTGCGTTTGTGTAAGTAAGCATGAAAAAGCTGCTTAACAGACACGCTCAGTCCCCGGGGTTTCAATCTTTCGGGCCAGGCTTGGAGTTGTGTGATTGGCCGGCGATGTTCAGTTGGAGGGGAAGAGAAGCCAACGGCCATGTCTCATCAGGGCCAGCCACCACCTGAGCACTGGACTGACACTCGTGCTTTTACAGCATTATTTGCATGCCGTTACCATCGCTACCTCCAATAGATAGGAAAGCACGCTGTTTAATACACGACACATTTGTGGGCTATAAAATAAAAAAAAGAGCAATGGTCTGTGCGAGTCCTGTGGGGCACTGCGACATTTTTCTGCTCACATGTTTGACTGCAATGGATAACGGAACCTCGCAAGTGGAATGCCGCTGAAGTGGTACAATTCGGTATTTGGCCAGAGGTTTGGAGAAAATCTTGCATGACTTCATGTGAGATGTCAGCAAACCTTGCATGACCTCAGTGTGTGTTTTTCTTTTTCTTCTGCTTTTTGCAACACTTAATCCAAACCAGCCTCAAAAAGTCAGTTAAGAAAAGAGGCAAAGAGGATAAGAAGAGTATGCACTGGAAGTTGCCCGAAGTAAGCTGGAGTACATGGTAGCTCATTTAAATATATCCATCCATCCATCTTCCACTTATCCGAGGTGGAGTCGCAGGGGCAGCAGCCTAAGCAGGGAAGTCCGGACTATTTCGTCCAGCTCCTCCCAGCGGATCCCAGGCCAGCTGAGAGACATAGTCTCTCCAACGTGTCCTAGGTCTTCCCTGAGGCCTCCTACCAGTCGGTCATTTAGATATAGTGAAGGAAAATGACCAGTTAGCTCATTTGCATTATTATTATTATTATGTTTTTAATGAATATAATTCAATGAGTAAAATTGTTTTTTTTTTTTTTTCATTTTTAGCTTTTCACTGTCAGGGGTTGCCACTGCATGGCAATCAAATGAATGGTTTTAACTTGGTTTTTACTCTGGATGCCCTTCAGAACGCAACCGGGAATCAAACCCATGCAGAAACGGGTAACATTACACCACCAGGGATTCCTAGCTAAATTAAAGTTAAATCATTAAAAAATGACACTCAGTTCGTAGATAAGCTCTTATTGTTTTTACTTTTTACAATGGTTAACTTCTTTTTGTGACAGTTAAGAATGTGAAAAAAAATGAACCGTTTTTGTTGTTTTTTTAAAAAATAGTTTTCTTTTACGTATTCACGCTGGTTAACTTGTTATTACACGTGTATGACCCAGAACAAATGAAATTTCCATGACTTCCTATGGGTAAAGTTGATTTTAAATGAGAGAAAATGAAGGCTCGCTCTAGATAGGTTGTCTCCTGTGGGGTAGTGTGACATTTCCGTGCCCACATGTTTTGCCTGCAAAGTAAATGTTCTCAATGAGGATAAACGGGGAGAAAGAGGAACAACAAAAGGGATGCTGCAATACACGTCCCCAGTGTGAAGGTGGTGTGTGATTTGTACCAAAAAAGACACCAGGCCGCGGGTGAGACCTCAGACAGATGTGTCTTGTCTGTACACACTGGAGGGGAGGAGGGTGGATGTTTTGGGTACAGGATTAATTTGCCCTTTGAGACAGGTGCTGAGGGGAGCGGGAGCAGACACAATGAATCTAATGTTACGTGAGCCCCCAGTTCCCCACGCTCCACTTTAAGTCCACAGGACGCTGGGAGCATAAAACCAGCCAATTTATATGGAAAATCTCTATCAGCGATACGCTTTTACGCCGGTAGTATCATCTCCTGTAACACGATAGCCCTCTCCTTTGAGGAATAAGGATTTTATTTATTTTATATTTGTGTATTTGTTATTTGTGTCTGTCCGTCAGTATGCTATTTAGCAGGCTACTTCCTGGTTTACAGAGGATTATGTAGGATGACGGGACTGTACCATTTTTGAATACATGGTGGAGGGATCCATCATCAAACAGCAAAAGGAGAAAATACATTCCTAAAGCAAAAGTGAAAAAATCATGGGAGTTTCTTTAATGTGTGCATCCATATATTAGTTAGCAGGCTACTTCCTGGTTTGCAGAGGATGACGAAAGACAGTAGGACGAGATATGCTCGATATCCAATATACCGATATTGTCCAACACTGCCTTACAGATACTGATATCAACCGATGTTGATATAAGTACACTGATATGAATGAACACATTATGCTTCTTTTACTGTGATATCACTGGATCATTTGAGAAATTAACAGTTTGTGAAAAATAAGACAAATAATGCAATATTCAACGTAAGTTATTGAAAAAGTGCCATATTTATTTGAATAATTTTGTCTCAACAAAATAGTCATTCAAAAAATCATGACCGATTGTCAACTAAAATCACATGTTATCCCACCAGAGGTGGGAGGAAGTCAGTGTTTTGCAGCTCTCAAGTAAGACTAAGTCTTTAATCTCAAGTCTCAAGTCGAAACAAAACTCGAGTCCAAGTCACGTGACTTGAGTCCACAAATCTCCTACTCTCAACAAGTAAGACAGGTTAGTCTTAATCACCGCCGGTCTTTTTTTGTTGCTTGAACGCAGCATGAAGGAAACAGACAAGAAGTATTAAAGGAAGATGCCTTAGTTCCCCCTCGCATATCCAGCGCTTTCATTGCAAATCCCATATTTAAAGTCCAGAGGCCAAACATATAAACAATAATTCCAGACTGTAAAAAAAATGACAAGGATATGAACCGATGTCTCATTTTTATGGCAAAATCGGCAGATAATGAGACATCCCTAATTGGGACCGTACCACTTTTCACTCAGTGGGAATGGTTCCACTGTGACTCACACGATAAAAACAAAAATCAAATGCTCAAACAAAAGAAAAAAAAATACTGAGCACTGTATTTGTGTTAGCTTGTCCTTGATACGAAAGATTGCACCATTTGCAATCTTCTTCATTACATACGTGGAGTGATGTGCAGAGCCAGCCATGATGTAAAATGTAAAAAATAACAATGATAACATAAAACAAATATTAATACTTGTCCATTGAACTATATTCTACATTTATTTTGTAGGAGTCCAATTGTTTTCTTAAGTAAAAATTGTTGAATTTGCTCCTGAGGCTGCCGCGAGTGTGCCTGTCTACGGTCACACTGCACACTGCGTTGGATCATGGCGCCTGCCGCTTTCTGTTTGTCAGCATGTCGCCAATTATATTATGTTGCAGAAATACACCAATACAGCCTGTGTAATGTCTTTAATGTCGGTGTGATATCATTATTCTCTCTATTCAAACAATAAAATAGATACAAATGTCACATGTGAGGCACTTGCAGTACGGCTGCATCCTGAAGGGGTTAGGCGTGCATGACCTGGACAGTGCTATAGAGGAAAAGCCAGCAGTAAAGTTTCATGGAAATAACATTTGTTGTGTGTAATGCTGCTAAGTAAGTAGAGCACAAACATCGCTGGACCTCCTGATGTTATCAACAAGTGTAATTCATGTCAAACAAAAGGTAGACAATATGTAACTTAATACATCATTCAGTGTTTTTGGACATACATTCTAGCATTCATTCTCTTTCTGCAGATGAGATATGACTCATGTAGGACACAGTGTTCTTTGTTCTCTCCTTCCATCACTGCAGTAATGAATAAAAAGAAATGAGCTATAACACCTTCCCCAGGTGGTCTGTTAATTAAACTATTACTTATTTATGGTCCGGTTCCAGAAATGCCAAAAAGAAAAATAAATACTTTTACTGCAGGAGCAGAGGATGTTGTTGAAACATTACAGATATACAAGAAATGAAAATGATTATGCGAAAGAAAGAGCAGCCGAAATCAAGGCAACATATTCACAAGATTTCAGCAGTGGGTACATTTTCCAATTAATCGTGAAATAATATTTTAAGAAACGGAAGTGTAGGAAACACGCATTTCTATAGTGGAGTTCAGGACGCGAAGCAAAGCCGTCAAACGGTTAACCGGTTTTCGACATAACTAGCCGTGACAAGGGAACAGATAACTTTTGTTGTAGATACAGGCATCTTACTACTGAGTTAGTTTAGGATAATCAAGATGAAAGATGCATTTCCAAGTTCACCACTTAATGTTAATATCTTAATATCAGCTGACTATGTCATAGGACATCTACAAAGTGACGTTTATGTGATCGACCCAAACTACCTTGATGATCAACCAGTAGTCAGTGTGACTACTCTCGGTAATGGGCTGTTGTAGAGTTACCTTTTCACATGTTTTTAATGATGTGGCGGTGATTGGAACACTGAGGAAGTTTTAAGTGCAATTTTGACTGCCTTACCAAGTTATTAGTTAGCTGGTATGGATAACGCGTCATATTTGGAAGGATCGTTGCAGGTGTAAAAACATGAATATTTGTCTGTCAGTGCAAATAATGAATATCTTGAACAAGCTGACTGGGAATGTGTACTGTGTATCTTCAGAAAGGAGCAGAATATGATTATTTTTGCAGCCCTACAGCTTATGGGGGCAGTGGGGGTCAATTGTATAAAATTGTGGTAAAGAAAATTTCAGGGTATAGCAGTGATGTATCCTAGAGGTGGAAATACTCTCTCCTCCCCACCTCGACACCACATTTTTCACGGCGACACGCAAACTGAAATACCATTTTCTCAAGTTTCTTATGTGCTTCCTGCTTAGCTCACTTCACTTGATTGCACATTCCCAGTGTTGCACTCACACCCTAGTGGAAGGTTGTCATGTATTGTTTGGCAACATGGCGCACACGCACACGCACACGCACACAAAAATTGCCTCCCGCGCAGCCTGTCGACAAGCAACAGTTGACGTGACCCTGCAGACGAAACACGACACTCACGCTGTGGTTCATGTCGAACACTGATGGACACCGCCTGTTCCTGCTCGCTCTGCTGGGACCGTGTGACCATGTCATGGCTGACCCCTTACAAACTCTCCCCTCCTCCCCGCATCAACCCCATATCAGGACACTTTTGATGAACTTGTTGACACGAGGTGGCCGCGCAGAGAACGTTTTTGTGCAGGATGATATAACGTGGACGGCTCCGTTTGAGATCAAGGCCCAGAAGAAGCAGCACGCTGGAAATCTCATAAAGGCTTGAAGAAAAGCGAAACATCACTGAGTCCCCATTGTGCCACGTTTTATCCCTTCCATTCAGACTGCTTCACACATTATTCATGCTTGTACATGCCAAACACTTTCAGCTTTTAAAAAGAAAAGCTATATTCGCTTGGAAACTAAAAAAAAAACACATGCCTCTCTCTCTGTCTGGCTGATGCACTTTTAAACAAAGTTGCCTTGAAACACAATTAATTAAAAAGAAAGCTGAATAATCAAGCGGATAAGGACAAAGAAGTCCTCAGATAGCTGATTTGAAAATACACTCACCGCTTTGTGACTTTTATCTTTATTTGCAAGCTAAAAAATGGATTTTGACTGACATTTTTACCCGCATAAGGTAAAATCTAAGTATAGCCACCGCGGTGTGTCTATTCTTGTGTCTATCTTTTTCCTGTCGAGATCTATTGTGGTTAACCAAGCTCAAAAAACAGCACACGGCCGACTCTTTGTTTTAATTTCTGATTTAATTATTGTACATTAGAGACGTGCAGGCTCTGGATGTGGATGTGCAGGGAAGGGATGATTGAATTTAAGAGTTAAAGGGACTCACCTGTCAATCAAAGGCGGATGACAGGACAAAGGAAGAGGAAGGCTCTTGCTATGTTTAGGTTGTACTGTACATCACTGGAAAAAATGTAGATGTTAAGTCACATTGCAGTGTCCTCAGTGTATTAACATTAAGCTTTAAGTATAATTATTTTGCAGATTTAACGGCATGCTGTGGCTGTCATAACAGAATATCACATGCATTTGTGATTAAAGGGAAGGTAAACTTACATACACTTTAGAGTAGTCAGTGTACAGCTTCAATAGCAATAAAGATTTACTGTCCACTGAAAATTAGTCAATCCACAACTATTATTGTCTTAATAGCTAGCAACACAAGTGAGTACCAAGATAATTGGGTCTTGCCAAGAGTCAAGCCTGGTGGTAGCATCATGTCTGGGCTGCATGAGTGCTGACGGCACTGGGGAACTGCGGTTCATAGAGGGGAAACATGAATAAAGCAGAGCATGATCCCCTCCGTGGGCCACCTGACAGTTTTACAAAATGAAAACAAGCTCAAAGATGACCATTTTTTGCTGAGGAACCTGAAGGTGAAGGTGACACAGTGGCCAAGTATGTATCCTCCAGACCGGAACCCAGTTCAGCACCTGTGGGGAATCTTCAAGCGGAAAGAAGGTGGAGGAGCGCAAGGTGTCGAACATCCACCAGCTCCAGCAGTGATGCAGGAGTGGAAGAGGATTCCAATAAGAACCTGTGCAGCTCTGGTCAGCTCCATGCCCAAGAGGTTTAAGGCAGTACTACATAACAATGGTGCTCACACTAAATATTCACGCTTTGGACACAATTTGGATATATTCACTGTGAGGTGTACTCACTTGTGTTGCCAGCTATTTAGAGGACAGTACATCTTTACTGCAATACAAGCTGTACACTGACTACTCTCAGTTACTGTATAGACACGTTTCATTTCTATAGTGTTGCCCCTTGAGAAGATATAATAAATCGGTTGTTGAAATGTGAGGAGTTTAATGACTTTTTTCAGGTACTGTGCACTACTCAAAGCACGCTCATAACATGATGTCATATGATGTCATTTTATGAGGCCAGTGTCATATAAAAACAATATCTTTGTAATGCATCAACAGCGGCACAACAAAAAGGCATGACCTCAAGCTATAAATACATTAGCGGAGCCAAAGTGAGCCTCTGGCCTCACAGAGCTGATGTAATCATTATTCAATTATATTGTCAAGATGCAGAATAGCTCTGAGTGAAATGGTGGAAGTAAATTCAACATAAATGTGTTTAATTGTGTAATATGTGAAAGGTGAAATAAGGGTAAGTCTGTGTTGCGCTAAATGCTTCAAAAGCTGGAGATCCCTACTTGAAATGGCAAAAATGTACATTACTTTTTGTAATATCCTCTTGTCTCTAGTCTGAGATATGCCAAAGGACATCTCTGCAGTCATCTCCTGATTACATGGATCTCTATGCATCGATTTTTACTTTATCCTTTAAGTAACTCAAGGCAAAGTTCTCTCTCTCTCTCTTTCAAGACTAACCTTCAACATCATTTGTCATCTCGCCTCTGTGGAAGGCTGATACTAATAAAAGAGCAGCCAGCTGAAGTTGGCGATTGAAATAGTCAGTGATATCATCATGGCTGATATGTGAAGTTATGTACAAGCCAAAGCATTACGAGCATTGGGAGTATCACACTGCCTGGCAACATTTTCTACTGTCACTCCCATATCTTAATTCATTTGGCTCAAAACAAAACATCAGTTCCTTGGCTAATTCCTGACAATAAATGTTTAACACCTCACATCACAATCAAAATTAATTGCACCTTAGATTTGGACACCAATGATATACAGTGGTACCTCGGTTATCGTCAATTCCTTCCAAACAGTTGGACATAAGAAGGAAATTTACGAACACGGAGACAAATTTTCCCTGTAAATCCGTTCCAGACACCTAAACATTTTTAACCAATTTGAAACGAATGATCGTTTTACAAACAGTGTAAAATAATTAGAAATGACAAATGGGTGGAGCTACAGTACGTACGTGTCCTGATTGAATTCAATAGTGTTCACCTTCTTTATCAAGTGCTGGCACTCGCAACTTTCTTTGGCCCCATGGAGGGTTATTTAACAGACACACTCAATAAAATGCATGGAAAGTGTGTCAGCAATGCATAGGCTGTTTTGTTTAGGCACTTAATTTTGTGGATCGATACAGTACAGGGCAAACAGACTAGTCTTTTACGTGCAATATTGTACAAAAATTTGGGCGAAAATTTGACTATATTTGATTTTGGACGCCATGCAAGGCTGACTGTATGGTTCGGTTTTCAGATTTAATTATTGTGGTTTGGATTTTGAATGCTCCAGTTTTTGCATGATTCGGTTATCGCAGAAAAATTTTGCCCCGGGTTTGGTACATCTTTGTATTGTATTGTACAGTATTGCGCGTAACAAACTAGTCCCTGTACTGTGTCATTCTGCGAAATCGAGTGCCCAAACATAACACCCTACCTGTTGCTGACTCACTGACCTTGCATTTTTCATTGAGTACGACTCCTAAAATAACCCGCCATGGGGCAAAAGAAAGTTGCGAGTGGCAGCAATTTGATAAAGTAGGTGAGAAACAATATTGAAGTAAGAAAGAACTTACTGCATAGCACTAAGATGGTATCTGCGGTATCTCGGAAGTGTACGGGAAGTCCACAACAATAAGTTCCATCCTGGCACAAAAATAAGAAATCAGGGAAGCTAGGGGTCAAGGTGTTAAATCAGGGATCAGAAACGATGTGAGAAGTAAGTAAGAAGTAAGAAGTTGTTATTGGTGTGGATCCCGACCCTCGCTTGTCCCACCTCCTCCCTCTCCGCTCCTCACCGTCTTTGCCAACAAGAGTTTTCTATAAAGGTAAAAATGATATCAATGATAAAATGTTTATTTATCCATTTCATTCATCATTTCTATTATTTTGTATTGTTTTATGCATGTGTAATTATTCTGTATAAAATGTATTTTTGTTAATGTTTTGGGGTTTTTGTAATGGATTATTTCTTATGGGAAAAACTGCCTCGGTTTTCATACAATTTGCTTTTTGTCGTACCTTTTGGAATGAAAACCGAGCTACCACAGTAGTTTATCACAGCTCCTCCCAATTCAAATGCTTGGCTTCAAGGCTTTGGGTCGAAGGACAACATTCCAATTGGCTCATCTTCATCGTAACACCACTGGAATATATCGCACTAAATCATGTTGTTGTTCAGCCTGCTCGTGACCCAAAAACACTGAGCAACGTCTCCTAAGCGAGCACTAGCCTTGGGCCTACAACACCTCCAAGAGCTGACACAACACAATTCAGTCAGTCTTCTTTAAAGTGGACCAAAAAGTGAAGCAACACAAAACAGGACTGTGATTTACTTTGGGGTAGTGATTTTAGAGATTTGACTCAAATGCAAAATGGACACGTTTATATCAGCTTTACTAAGCCATAGCTACTGTTTCTGACGCCTCTCACGTTCCCTTTCTGTGTTATGTGTTGCTAGTTGCTAGAAAAAACAAAAGTAGACGTGACTGCCAAATATTACTCTTTTGTAATTAGCCAAACAATACTGTTGTTCTTCATTGCTGCCATTTTATTTCAGTAGTCATGTTTTATGATAAATGTCATCCAAACCAAGCGGATTCAATATTAATAAACAGAATGTTTTCATAGTTAGATCATAGAAAACCTATTTATGACTTTCTAAATGCGTTTTTTTTTGCATTATTAGAGCCCTGCAAAGATTAAATAACATCCCTACAGTCACCTTTATACTCCTATTATATTTTGTTTACACCACATTGCTAATGCACAGGCTATGGGATCACTGCAGGGACATAAGAGACGGCTGCTGCTCATAGCATATACACTGTATAGCAAGCTACCAAGCTAACTAGTTAGCCTCCAATTGATTTGTTCTAAACTTAAGAAAATGTTTCAAACAAAGTGGGGAAGAAGGACAAAGTAAGAAGCCAAAAACGTACCACTTTCACGCGGAATGGGAGACCTTATTTTCACTCTATCATGTCGGACATGCCATGGCTGACTCCATGCAGTGTGAAGGTAATATCATCATCTAGTGTCTCATCAGTGTAACATTACTGATGCCTAGTGGCCAGAATACTACATATAATCTGCCTTTTCATATTTTTTTGGACTATTGGGCTATAGCCAACCACAAAAACAATGACCATTTTTTAATTATTCTTTGAAAAACAGTGATAGAGAGATTCAGTGATAGCGATTTATCACATAGATCTGCTCATTCTACTTGCATAAGTGACACTTGCGACCACGTACCCAAATATGCATACACACTCAGTTCATTACACATAGAGTATTGCGTATGAATATTAATAACATTTAAATTGTCCTGGCGGCCTTAAATTGAATTAACAGCACCAACTGCTGCTGCGGCATGCAAATTACATGCCATTTTTCAGAAAGTTTCACGTCATTCTTGTGTAAATCAGAGTGCATTTGCGTGTGGAACTGCAAGGTGGAAGATTTTTGGTAGCTGTAGAATTGTTTTTTGTACTTGAAGATTATTTTTTTGTATACATGAAGGATATGTTTTTGGAATTGAAGAAATATGTTCCTTTGTGTGTGTAAAACATGCTGTATTTGTTTCTGAAGCAGGATGTATTTTGTTTATTTGCAAAACAAAATGCGCTATTTGTTTAAACCACACTGTTTGTTTGAGAATCGTTGGCTGTGAGTCAAACATGTTTTGTGTTTGTGATGATTTGGCATGATTTTAACTGCATACCTAACCACCACGAAGAGCCACAAAAGCAGTGCGTCCACAAAGTGCGACCCAGGGGCTATCCGTAGCTCATTTGTCATTGGCGCGAGGCACACTGCGCTAAAAAGCAGCAAAAAATTGTAAAAAATAGAGCAAAAGGCACAATGAGAAAAAGCTGAAATGTCGACAACAGCAACCAATAATGACACAAAGTTTTGTCTTTAAATCTGTATCACTTTTTAAAAACCTTTCTACAAAATAAAAGACATTAAAACTATTTGTGGTTGACATTCCTGTTAAAAATGCACTGCCAATAAAATGAGTATTGGCAAAAACGGCCATTTTTATGCTGAGGCAATGGGGGCAGCTGTAAATGTAACTAATGAAGTAACTTGTAATCCAACCTTGTTAGTTTTAAAATAAAGTAATCAGTTAAGTAAATAAGTTACTTTTTAATGGGGTAATCAGTAATCAGATGACTTTTTGAAGGTAACTGTGGCAACACTGCCAAAGACCAGAAGCTATGCGGAGAATAGGTAGGTAGCTAGCTGCCGCCAAGCTGCAGCAGCTTGACAGCCAAGGCAAAGGGAATAAAGATGCCAGAAAGGTTGAACGGCAATGATTTTGATAGGTGATCGATCAGACACGCTGGCATCAATTGGCTTAGCCTGTGACAAACTGTTGTCAATGGAATCTATCGGCATTTTACAAACCAGTTTGGATTCCCACGGCAACAACACAGTTTGTGTTTGGCAATAATGAAGTGTATTCTTGTGGTTTCATGAGGGGGATTGCGGTTGTCACGCTACTTCACTGTAATGATCTATCAGCAAATTGAACACCTCATTATTGATCAGTGTGTAGGATTTTTGCTTTTTCTGCTACACAAAAATACGTCCAAAAGTCATTGTGTGTCTGTGGCCACAAACACCACGTGCCAATCAATTCTACGCCGTCATTAATGCCCACTTCCGTTGCGGTGCGTGCCGCAGGCGCAAGCGTACCTTTAAAGTCCGTGTCGAGACACATCTCTGTTTGTTTACACACAAATTTTAGAGCAAACAAATGCTGTTTGCGGAGGGGAAGCAGCAGTGTGAAAGAGTCAGTGATGCCCAGTCTATTAACTTGTTGACATTTTGGGGTCGGCCTGACTCTGGGCTAATGCGGAGTGTGACCAAGCAGAACCATCTTCATTATCCCGGCGCAATGTTTCATTGCTCGGGGCTTGTGCGCTGATGGCCAGCCACCCACCTCGCCTCTCATCTTCTATTGCACCATGTCTCTATCTTCTGTGAATGCATGGTTGCCAAGCGTACCATCAAGCATCCCCGCCACCCCCCTCGCTCCAAAACACTCCCGCCGACTTCTAGCTTATTTGGCCCTCCCCCCATCCATCATTTGCTTCCAGTTCCATCCTTTTTCTGTTGTGTCAGTGCTTTACTGCATCATCTTTCTTTGCTGTACTCGTGCCCATATTTCTTCTTCTCATTTTGGGCTGCCTTGAGATGTTTGCCATCTGTCTGCACGATCGCTGGCTCTACTGTTCTTCTTTTGTTTTAACATCACAAATCATAGCGCTTCTTTCTCTCTCTTCGTCTGTCTTCTGTTGGTCATTTTCTTCACCGGTGTGGCACACTGAGGCTTTCAGGTTTTACGGTTCAGGTAACAGAACCCCGGCCCGTAGCCGGGTATCTCACTCACTTTTGATCGACTGTCACTCCTAAATGATCTTCCGAGTCCAAAGAGGTAGTCATACGCTATTGTTATGTCTTGATCCTATTGTAAATCACACCACATCTACACCAGCTTTGGCAATTAAAGTTCAAGGAGTAAACAGCCTCACCATCATTATGCATTAGAGCACTCGCAAGCAATACGAAGCGGAGCTGTCGAGATTAATCTCCCACTGTCTCTCCGCTCCTTTCCCCACACTGTCATCTTGTCACTTGCCCTGTCAGGAACCCTTAAATCACACAAGCAAGGGTGCATGAAATAAAAAACAAATTACCTTTTCTTCACTAAGATTAATTGACACTGATGTGAAAAGGAAGAAAATAGACCAAATAAACCAGGAGGAAGTGATGTGAATTCACAATATGACCTTTATTACCCTCCTCACTTTCTGATCGCCGCACTCGCTAACGCAGCATAAATGCAGCGTCATGACCTTGGAATTAGCTCTGCTTCTCTTCTTTTAACTTATACAGTATGGAACTTTGAACGCAGAATGTCCCTAAAGACTAAAGACTTTAGCTTAGTGGGCATCTAAAGGATTATCTTGGGTGTGTTTTGCTTTTTCTGTCTTTTTTTGTCCCGCAGCCACACACAGACGGAAGGGTACCACCGATGGCAAAGTGGAAAAGTGTGATGATAACCACAGAACCAGAAATGGAAGTTTGTGTGACATCTCTGTGCTGGCTGCTCAGTACAATATGATTCCATCAACAACAATAATTTGCTGTTTTGGTTGTTTTTTGTAACTCTTATATTGCAGTTAAAAATGAAGTTGACCTTGAACAATTGCCCCCTTTTCACTCCACCTAAGACGTCTGTCCTCAACAGGTGGCTCAAGATTGTCATTGTCAAATCTGATTCGTTAGATTTCGTCCATAGTCGACTAGTCGTTGAATCCTTTTTTTTTTCTTAGCGCACAGCTAATGACGATCCCTACAAATAAACATATCTCGTTTGCAACTTTTTCCACCTCATAAAAAAGGCTAAAACCGTCAAATAAACAAATAAACATGGACATAAACATAAACGGCCTTGCCCGTTTTAAATGATACGCCATGTTGGTTGGTTGTCGTGTGATATGTGAGAAGCGGCTGACGCAGGTTGCACTTTACTTTCTGGAGTCACCTGTTACCTTTTCAAAATACTTCCACACTTTGGGTGATTTTTTTTTAGTAGCCACTATGAGCCAACAAGTCCGTCGATGTTGACGGTCGTCTTAGTGCTCACCTCAGCTCCTTTGAATTGTGCCACTGAAGCGTCTGATTTTATCCATGCGTTGTAAGTATACCTGTCTTTTGGTCTTTTGTTAAACTCACACGTCACTTTCACTTCTTTGAACACAAATTGGGCCGTTTTTGTATCAAAATAGAGTATTTTTCACCAAAAGAAAGACATTCTATGTAAAAATGTATGCTTAGCAGCAGCAGCCATGGGCAGGACGCTGCAATCTTGATCACATGATATTTTCATTAGGTTTGTCACATGATTACAATTTTTAATCAGTTTAATCACGGTGCTCAAATTAATTAATCGTGATTAATCACCATTTCCAACTATATTTGAAATATACCCATTTGAACTGTATTTTATTGAAAGCAAAGATAAATAACCGGACAGGATTAGATATACTTACAGTACTTACAACTCACAACTATGAAAATCTATTTACCTAGTCTCTTTAATAGTGGCAGAACATTTGAATCACACTCTAACTGTCCATCCATCCATCCATCCATTTTCTATGCCGCTTCTCCTCTTTAGGGCCACGGACTAAGGACCAACAATTACCAGTTGGTCTGACCAGGTTTTGAACCCCAGTCCTCGTGCACCATGAACCTGTGGTGCTTTGAGCAGAGCCATCCAACTGGCCACTCTAACTGTGTTATGAGCAATACAGGGTTGTGATCGAAGACACAACATCATTGAAGTTGAATTCACATGCATTTTCTGGGATTCCCGAGATTACTTAAAAGCAGCAAATTGTACTTCTGCTTTAAGAGTTACAGAGTGAATGATGCGAATGTGTTTCTGCTTATTTAGACCACGCATGCACGCATAATAAAGACGTTGTTGTGATGTTCATAGTGTCCGTGAATGCATCTCGCGGTCATCTAGTGGCAATGAGGAAGTGTCGATAAGGGAAGGGACTAGAGATGTGTTTATGACTTGGAGACGTATACAGGTATGTGGTGTTGGAATTGCACCGCTGTTGATGTGTTCAGGTCAGAATAAATTTATAAAAAGAGCGTCTCTTCACTCTGTGTGTCTCTGTGGGGATGCTACACTGTGCTTCCATCTGTCGTCATAACAGAGGCTTGGCTTGCTATGATGCATATGCGTCAATTACGCAAAAAAATGTTATGTAATTAATGAAAGAAATTATTTACCACCGTTAAAGCAATATTTTTTGACAGCCCTAATTTTCATACGTTTTGACGGAGATTGAATCGAACGTCAGTTATTCTAAGACACCCCTAGTAATTTATATTTATATTTATATTTATATTTATATTTATATTTATATTTATATTTATATTTATATTTATATTTATATTTATATTTATATTTATTATACAAGTGGGTTTGCAAAATGTACTATACATCTATAATAAATGTAACTATGTAAATTTTCAACTTTATTTTGTTTTTGTAAATAAATGTAACAGATTTAGCAGATTTAAGGTCCCTCATGGTCAGATCTTTGTTATGAGTTCCATTTTTTCCCTGACGATAAAGGGGTCAGGGCCCTGAGGTTGTGAAGTAACCTACATCAGGAATGAGGCTTTCTGAGTCTTCTTTCAGCTTCACAAAAACATCTTACTTTACCTCAACTTTCCAATGGCTGCATTTGTGTTTGACTCCACTCTATTTTACTGTCGCGCTCATTCATTCCTTTTATTATATCTTTTGCGTTTTATTTGTTGATTTTATGATTTTTAGCCCATGTTACACTGACTACAACAGGTTTAACACCTCTATTAAAATCACATACTGTCACATTTTTTGCTCCATATCTTTCCAGAGAGCTTTACTGGTGACTTGCGGCTGCTGAAGTGTAAAAACGAGCGTCTAAAAACAGCTGCGTTGGATGTGTCAACAAATCCTCAGACTGGCCCACTGAGAGTAAAGCAAGACAAAGTTCAGCTGCATAACAAAAGCAAGCAAGCGCCAAGATGTGGTGTGACCTCCACTGCAATATTTATTTAGTGTTATGTTCCATTTTATACATGCAACCCCATGAATTACTGATGCTTTTCTTGTCAGCGTAATGACAATCTCTCTTAAAAGTGCAAGAAAATGCCTATTGTTTTGCTTGTGTGCAACAAACCTGCACGTCTTCTCTCTCCTCAGACTCAGTCCTTCATAAATAATTCTGCAACTCCAGCAGCGTTAATGTCAGTAAGTTAAAAGGTGAAGCGTATGAAAAATATCAATGTGCTGGGTAGTACTGGGAAAATGTCACTATAAAAGAAAGTCTACCAAAAAAATAAATGCAAACAAATGGTGAACTCATAGTAGCAATAAATAGATGAGGGATCATGTTTACACGACTCTGCAATGATTACAACCAGTGATGTAGAATACAAACGTACAGAGGTTGATGTTGAGATAGCGGTATCACTCTCTAAGAATGTAAAACACAAAATGAATTGCAAACACAGCCAATGAATAAGCTGCAAAGTGTTTTGACAGAGATTGCATGCTATTTCCCAGAGAGCTCAGAGTGTCATTTTGCAACCTTCAATCAAAAATGATTACAACATCTTCATAAATTCTGCTTTGTGAGAAATAGACTAAAAACAACACTCCTTGCAGACTGTCTGCTACTTTCTAATAATTCTGTGTCAGGTTTTTTTCTGTTGAGGTCTTTGTAAATGAGGATAATGTAACCAGCGGTGTTTTTATAATCACTTTACAATGAGGCAGGCTACATACCAGAAATATTACCAGGCTTTTTTTTTTTTTTAAATCTAATTTGTCTAATTTGTCAACTGAAATGTTCTAAAAATTGTTTCTGATTCATGAGGAAACTTCACAACAAAAATAAGATTTGAACTACCTAATAGACATTGCAACATCGATCAACGTCATTGGTCATTAGACACTTTTTTTCCCCTGGCTACCTAACACCTTTACAAGACCACTTGTTGCCAGGCAAGCATAATGCCTCAAGCATAATGCCCCATAAAATTACTACATAAAAAATAGCACTTAAGTGTAACGAGTGGCATCCTGTGTGGTTGCTCAAAAGTACATTCGGAAACCTCACTCCCTGACACCTTAAGAGTCACACTGGACGTTGTGTTGACAGCTCAAGCTTTTAGCTTGATGCTCCAGACAGGCTCCAGACTAACTTTTTTTACTAGAAGCACAATGGCCCCTAACTTAAAATGTGGCTGGTGATATAAAGTCAGTAGGAAAACTTTGCTTGTTGTACTGAACGCGGTGCTTTTGAGAAAACTACAGTCAACAAGGCTGACGGATTATTTCCCTGTTTGCCATCACTAGATGTTTGCATGAATAACCAACTTCACACAGATCATTCAAAAATCATTAACTTGTGTCCAAACCTTTGACCAGTACTGTAGAAAGAGACTGTAGGCAGATTTTGCCCTAAATCACGCTAGAAAAGATCGACTCGCTGTTAAAATAAAGGTCATCCAAAATTTGTAAACACTGCTAAATTAAAAAAACAAACAAACATTTTTTCCACCAAATGCATACGTTTCATAGATGTGAGTCAATTAATTTTCAAGGTAATACATTTGAAAGACAGCCCCTATGCTCTGTAGCTCCTTGAGCTGTGACATCGTACCAGTAAGACATCCTGCAAAATGCCTGTCGCCATATTGTTTTCTGCGCAATCGTCTGTAAACATCCAAAAAGTTGTTTTTTTAATCTTTGAAGAAAATGGTGTCACTTTGTTTCGCGGGAGGGTGCAGTAATGGTGGTGTTTGCCTTTTTAATTGGCCGAAAGACAAAGAAGTTGTGAAGAGCTGGACAAAAAAAAGGGCCATCGAAGTGGTCATTGTTATGCTCGGCGCATTTCAACGATGATCGCCTTAAGTAAGTTTGCAGTGTTGCCAGAGAGCTGGAATACAAGGCAAGACTGAAGCCTTCAGCTGTGCCTAGCATAAAATATCTCTCTATGACTTCTACTGTACGTGCGATGAGGAAAATGGGCCACTTCACCAGTCTCAGCTTGAGAGACCGAGTCCGACAGCCTGCCCAGCAGAACCTTTGACATTCACGCCTAAACTTAAACAAAGTCGAGGCACTGTAGAAAAGTGAAACAGATCTAGAGTAAGTAAAGCGGTGTCATTTTGTGTTTCGAATTGTAAAATGTAGGCTAAATTAAATAAGGAGTTGTTGTTGTAATTAGCAGTTGCATCGTCTGTAACTGTTTACATTTTTGACCAACTAGTCACTGAAGAAAGTATACCTCTAACTCACATAAAAAGCACTCTTTTTAAAATGCTCATTGTTATACTTCATGTATGTTGCTTTTCGTATCAGGAGAACATTCCAGATCTATGCTAGTGGCATTTAGTAGGAACTACAGCTGGTAAAATGTTACAGTTACAAACGCTAATAAACCGACCTGTTGGGCCTATGACACGATCACTGACAATATTATAGATTGGGAACAAACACAAATGATATTATAACCTTATCTCCATACTGTGTGAGACTGAGCTTGAACAGACACAACTGTTGTCACATGTTATGTCAACGTGATCCGACATTTTTAGATTGAATCGCTCCTCGTACGACGTCACAGCTTTACACCAAGTTGACGAAACCCGCCAACTTTGAAGTTAAATTGCTCAAGTTCCCCGCGGTGTAGTACAACATTTTGGAACCTGATTACGTACATGTGGTATGTGGTCAGTATCCTACTTGGGATAACCTTTAACGTGCGTTTCACATGGGAGATACAGAAAGATATGCGTTCAATTGATACACAGTTATGAATTAGTTTACAAATAATGTAAGATACACAAAAAGTCCACCTCCAAGCTAGACCGTGACTACCTTTGGACCCAGAGGTGTACAGTACATACAGTACATGACACGTTCTCCAAACCGGCAAAGGTCTTTACGAGGATTTTCTATTCTACGTATATTTTGAAATTTTATTGGATAATGGTTGGTCTTTTCTTTATTGATTATGTAATTCTGGACATTGGGAGAAAAAGATACACAAAAAACTGACAGGAATACCCTGGTTTTATTGAGTGGGCTTTGGTATTAACTGTTATTTCATTTTAAAATGATTTGCAGTGGAAGTCATTATTGATGTGCTGGTCGCAATATACACACATCATTTCTGCTACACAGACAATATTGACAAAATAAATAAAGCAAATCCAATAACAATTATTACTTTTCATGTGTACAATACAGTGTGTGGAAATAATAACTACAAAAGCACACTTCACTCACTAACTGTACCACAAAAATGTCATGTAGGCTAATCCACAATTATAGAGAATACTCCAACAGTCTACTAACAATGTTTTAAGAAACAGTACAAGTACATGGTGTTTGCAAAGTATAAAGAAGAAGAGTACTGAACCACAATGTCTGAGATCATTACCCTGAATCTTATTGCTCAAGATGATATATTCTGTACTCATTTATTGTAAGTCAGCTGTAACTGCTTAACAACTTATTTACTTGGATGTATTTACCGGTAGTCATCCCATATGCTTTATTATATTACAGTAATAGTTGCCAAACAACAGTTAACTCTACTGTAAACATCTTCATCCTTTTATTGTTCTTTCATCATTACAAAAAGTGGTAAATGGGACATGTTAAAAACAGGAAGTGAATAAACGTATTAATGATTGATGGGATTGAATAAGATCGTCTTCCTACTCCTTTTCGGACACGTTGAATTTTTACACTGTAAATATGTGATGCGTACTAATTAGGGATGTCCGATATTGCCTTTTTCCCGATATGGCGATATTGTCCAACCCTCAATTTCCGATTCCGATATCAACCGATGCCGATACCGATATGTGTAACATCACATATCTCCTGTCTGGACTTATTACCTTGCTATGTATTATTATTCTTATGTATTATTAGTATTTATTATGTATATTGCTATCTATCTATCTATCTATCTATCTATCTATCTATCTATCTATCTATCTATCTATCTATCTATCTATCTATCTATCTATCTATCTATCTATCTATCTATCTACCTATCTATCTATGTCGTGGAATTAACACGGCCTTTTAAGCAGCTCTGTTTGTTTATTCAAGCACATTTTTACGTGCCATGAGAGTGGCGTCCGCCATCGGTGTGATTCCCTGTCTACTCATTGATATCAAGGTGGCCGCACTGGGGCTAAGATGAAAGTCAGGTGGCGAGCAAGCCTTTGGTACCTTCTAATAGCATGTGAAACGTGAATTCACTGCCGAGCAAGATCAACGAGCTGGAAAGAACATGAAGACCTTCAGGGACTGCACTTTATTTGTGCTTCACGGAATGGCTACCAGCTAGCGTCCCAGAGGCTAACTTGAGGAGCTAGCCAACTTCAATACAGTCAGAGCGGCCAGGAACACATAAAATATCCATCTATACAGCATTTTTTAAATATTGGTAGTCATTATCGGGGAAAAAAATACCGATGTCTACCGATATCACATTTTTATGCAATATCGGGCCGATATGTTTGGTGGGCCGATATTATCGGACATCCCCAGCACTGATGTATGAATGTATGAAATAAATCAAGCCATTACCATTACCACCATGCTCGCCGCCATCATGTGCATTAATTAGCTTGGGGTGCACCACGGACGCCTTCTGTTTTGTTTTTAACACACATCAGCCAGAAAGCAAATACTTAGGGGGCCAAATTACTCCTTGTGAATACAACTTTTATTAAGCTCCTTATGTATTGATGTCTCAGAATCATGAGGTGTCCAATCATCACGATTGTTATCATTGACATGTTGAACATTGTAAAGTTATCTTTTTACATGTTTTTTATGATGTGCCAGTGATGTCAGTGCGCCTCAACTTTGAATTTTGACTCCCTTGTCAGTTTTCTAGTCAGCAGGTTCGGAGAACGTACCTTCCCTTGCTTCCCTTTGGCTTCCGTGTCCTAGCACAGCTCCATCTGTGGTTGAAAGCCCCTGAGTACATAGACCACGAGTGTCAAACACTGTCCCATATACTGAAGAACCGATGAAGTCAAAACATATTTTGTTGTTCCTGTGGGCAGCGTGTTTTACTTTGCATTGACCTTAAAATGCACTGAGTCTAGTCAGAGAGTGGATGGTGCTTTGTAAGCTTAAATATTTTTAATCCACTTGGGTTCAGGTTTGCGTCTGGTCTCTGCGCTACATTTCTCTCTGCACGGACCGGCAGCTAATCAAAGTGTGCCTTTCGGCTTAGCCGTCATGCACACAAATTCCCAACGGCACATCCTTATTAGCCTCCAGTTTCAAGTTTGCTGACGGGACCTCCAGCCAAGTGCTATTCTTGACTCTTCTTTGCTTCTGTCTGCTCTTCTGGGCACCTCTCATCATTTCAGCATCACTGCACTTGAGGTGTAATGCTCACATCGAAGTCACACACAACAGTAGGAGGAATTAGTATCCATGGTGGCCATGTTTTATCTAATCTGTAGATGGAAATACTTACCAACCTACCTTTTTTTTTTGTTTTCATTATTTGACACTGATGCAAAAAGACACAATGAGCGATCTGGTTTGCAAAATCGCCTCAACTAAACTCACACATTCTCCTCGTTGTATTTACTAACATGGCATACATGCTGCGCCTTCACCTTGGAATTACCATCACTTTGTTGTTGTCTTTTTCGTTGGTAATTGTGGAAGAAATGAGCCTTGATAAAGCACGTGTAAGGAAGCATTAGCATGCTACGAATTAACAACGCAAAACATGTTCCCAACATGTTGTAGACGCCAACCTTGAGTAGATCAGGCCCTCAGCGTGCTGTTTTGTAGCTGCAAATCCTCTTCAGCCTAACTAAAATGAGTATTTATTCTCAGCAAAAATCAAACTTAATTAGCCATTTTTGAGTTATGTACCTGACATAAGGCCCTATTTTGTGATTTTAACGCATTGATTTTTTTCTGCAAATGAGAAAGCGCCACATTAATATTACATCGTCAGTAAATGCCCCCTGCTTGTCCCCAGAAACTCCAACAACGTTGGAGTGGTTTTACCGCCATTAATGTTTATAGATTTTTTTCCCCCACCTTGGGCTTCAGTGAACTGATGTTGCTGTCACTAGATCAACTCCAAGAAGGTACACACTTTCTTAAATGCAAAACATTGCAAACTTTTCTGCATGACGTTACCGCCGCCAGCCCTGACAGGTGACTCAAGTGATGTTCAAAGCCTAAAAACCACATTACAACTTAAAAAGCCACAGGAAAAAGCAACTTTTTGTCCCTAACTTTATTGCGTGTTAAGCAAAGACGCAACACACGGAATTGCATAGACCTTTGATTTTAATGGCAAATTTTGAATGGCTGTGGGCTTTGGCCAGGGCCTAATACCTCCTGTATATGCCTGAATTGTATCTTTGATCATTAAGATTCATGGATAATTCACTGAAAAATTTGGATAAATTAAATGATGAATGCTGGTAAAATAAGAATTCCAATAGTCACACAAAACAGAAAGCAAATGAATACAAAAAAAAAAGTAGGGCAAAACAACGCAAATTTAGATCAGCATCACATGATATGCTTTCATGCTGTACGCACAAACTTCCTGCATGTGTCAGAATGTTGTAATTAAAATGTTGTGATGTTTTATTTAACTTAACACATTTCCGGGAACCTGACTGCTGCTAAACGTATCCTTGTAGCTTGCTAGCATGTTATATCAGAATCAGAAGTGGCCTTTTTCAACTTTGTTCATGAATTACGTCGCCATGGTCACACAGTATGTTACCAAATAGGACTCCAATTGGGCCAATGATATAACACGTATGGAGGTTTTTACACGATATGGCCTGAAGGGTGGGTTCCTAATCAAAGGGGCCGTTTTTTAAACTTTTTTAGTCAGTTACATCGAATGTTAATACCTATTAATAGCACACTTCACCCCCCCCATTCAGACCTATCCTGTGATATAACGTGTGGGGGTTCTTTGATTGGTTTGTCCCACATTAGCTGCGGCAGAATAACATATTAATAAATAAGATTGAAGAATAATAGGTTGAGGTGCTGCGCTTTGCTCGGAGGCCCATAACAAATATACTACCAGTACTGCTGCCAGTAATAATAATAATACTAAAACTGCATGGACTCCGCCTGAAAATCAATCATGTAGTTTTTGTGTGTCATTGTAACAAACAAATAACCGGTGATGAAAACACAACTGTGCTTGGCGAAAGTGAAGATAACATTGTGTGTGAAATTTACCTTGTAAATGAAAATGTGTGATGTGAGATGTGACTCTGACAGCATTGAGACCGTATTTACTTTTCCAGCCTCCCTGCGGATCTGTCAGTGTATTCTCTGTGTGCCTGTGTTTTGTTTACACCAAGCAAATGTAAAAGCCCTGTGTGGGTCTTCCTCCATCATGCAGCCGCCTGCACACGTATTTGCATCACAGCTTACTGTGTCCCTCTGCTCTTGTGTGGCTGTGACAGATGGATTATTCAATAGTGTAATGAATGAGGTGCCAGAAACATTCAGCTCGGCTTTTGGGCACAATGATTTCTCTCTGTCTTCCTTTGCGTAGAGCCATACATTGCTTATATTGATTATGATGAGGCTTTCTCCTCTCCAGTTATTACAATATTGATCTCACACCGATACAGAGGAGCCCGGTGTATATACAGTAGAAAGGTTGGGTGACTTTTGGATGCTGGTAAACAAAAGCCACCGGAGTTGGATGCCAGTCTGGCTTGGCACTGCTTATGGAAGTTTTCTCTTCTCCACACAGGTGGTTTGATTTTGCTCTATTTGCTCTATTTTCTAATGCACTATATTCAACACGTTCTTATAGAAACAGACTTTCTTAGGTTACACTCAGCAATTGTAGTCCGTGTATATACTCACCAGCCACAGCAACAGATATACCTGCACAATTTAATGAGATCCAATCCATGAGCGTTATCAGCATGTGCTGGGTAACGTAATGTATTTTGATAGCGAAATGTGTATACAATGCATCGGGCGCCTCAAAGCTTTGCGCCCCAAAAATATCCATGAACAGTCGAATTAATCCACGTGTGTGCGAGCATCTGAAGAATTAAACTCCACAACCGTTTCTTCTTTGGCTTTTTTGTTTTGTTTTTTTGGTACCAGGAGTGTACCAGCGATGGTGAAGAGGAAAAGTGTGATGATAACCATAGAACCTTAGAATTGCAGATAATTGAATATCAATTACACGCACGTATACATTTTATCAAGCAGGTAACCATGTAAATGTAAATAAACGTACGATACTGCACACAACACAGCCGCACGTATACTGGTAAAACACAACTAGCTGACCGTATCGCTCTTCATTCTATCCTTGATTATTTCTTTGTCTTATCATCAGTGATACTTGTGTGGTTAACGAATCTCCTGCTTTTGTTTCAGTTGTAGATTTTCGTTTGACTTTAGTACCATTCCACATTTTTCAGTCTGATTCTGAGTTGTGCCACCTCCAAACTGAGTTCCACTGTATAAATGTTTAATAGTCTTGCAGCAGTACAGAGCTGTACGAGAGCACACTATTGGCGTACTCAATATTAGAAAGCACAAGTGCACCTCCACAAGCACAAAAATAAACCCATTGTTAAACAAATGCCTCCGTTTTTTTATACAGCTCTTGCATTGGATCGAGGTGTGTCTAATAAAGTGTCCAGTGAGTGTATTGAGCACATCTGTAGCTGCTATGAGGCAGAGAGCATAAAGTCAGGACAAGACAAAAAGAGAAGAGCAACCTGACACCGTGCTCGTTGCGACAGTGGTTGGCAGCACGCAGCAGAATAACAGAATAAAACCGCAGAATTCACATGCACACGTATCAGCCTCTGATGGTGTAATGGTACAGCTGCTGCCTTGGGTTCAAACCCAGCCCGGGACAGTTTAGTTTAAAAAAAAATATATATACTTTGTTATTTTGTACTAAAAATTATTTATTGAACAATTTGTTTACATGTATTTGTATTCCACTAATCCCTTGTTCATCACGGTTAATTGGTTGCAGATCTGACTATGATAAGTGAGTCGGTGTTTTTATTATTTATTTGATATGGGGTTTTATTAGGGATTGTTGTGCCTGTTGTGAGATCATTTAAACCTGCAATAAAAGCCTGTTGTTCCGGCGATCAATCTGGTATGTCCCATCGAACATTGCATTAGCATTACTGACACCTAGTTATTAGTGTAGCATGCTACATACTGTATCATTCGCAGTGTCTTTGAATGCGTCTTCTTACTGAATTTAGTCAATTCAGTCCTGAAAAGCTTAATTTGGGCAAAAAATATGTCAAATTTGCTTAAATATGATGCATATTTTTGAGTAATAATAGGACATATTCAACCATGAAACAGCATGATCTATTGACTAATATATTTTTGAAAAACCATGATGGAAGCCGTGAAATTCTGCCCTCCAAAATGCATCTAACAAAATTCAGGTTCAAGTCAACTGGTAGAAAAAGAGATTTTTATGGGTCAGTTAGGCCCTAAAGATTTGCCGATTTGTGATTTTTTGTTTTATAGGGCCCTCACGGTTTCTTGATACAGTCATTTTAGGCCGTGTACCTGCATCTAATCGAAACCAGCTTTTTTTTTTATTTACCAAGGCGGCCATCAGCGTGTCTCTCCTTGAATGTGAACACTGCACTGTGCAGTCCAAAGGTGCGGTGAGGGATTCTTCTGTGTGGTTCTGTTTGCTCATCCTCGGAACTCAGCAAAGCAGAAAGTCAGTCCAAACTCCTTCTGCCTCCCCCGGTGGACGACCTCAATTACAGAGGCGGAGATTATGGGTCAGCATTAACACCACTCTTAATCTGTATACACTGCACTCCAGGCCGACTCTATCTGCTCTCACCCACCTGCCTCGGTGTCAAGATCCGATGCCTGTTTGGTTTCATAAACACAAGATAGCTGGACTAGTTTTTCTTCCTTTCTGCTTCCTGTCATATCACCCCAGCACACTCCTCCACGTTCTTTACTCCACCTCCGCTCTCAAGGACTGTCACTCCCAACAAAACGTCATTAATATGTGGATGCTGTGTGTTTGTTTATTCACTTTATTAATCATATGTCACGTTGATGTTTTACAATGTGCCCTACAGCAGTTGTTTGCAGCTGAATCTATGTCACATTAATACAAAACAACAGTCAGACTTTATTTCGCTGCAAAATTACTTATTTAGTTACTTGTCTAAAGATTCACAAAATCTATTTTATGCCACGCTCATGTAGTACCGTAACTAAACACAGCTCAGTGCAGCACCATACCACTGCAAACTAACACATTTGTAATTAACTACAAAAAAGAGCATTGAAAAGGCCGTGCCTTTTGATATAATTTTAATATCTTCTTTTAAATTTCAATAGAGTGTGCAGGTGTCACTAATGTTTTGGCTGGTGAGCTTCTAGACTGACATTGCATGAAAATTACGACTACGTTATTATTATATGTCTGTGTAGGCTCTCAGTCGTACAGGAGTTGTCCATCGAGGAAAAGGCTTCTTGAGACGTCATCTGTACTTCTGTGAAGAAGGTGTCGACTGAGTCGTTCATACCCAATTCAGGGAGCGACACTTCCCTTTTATCGGAGGTGTTAATAACAGGATAGGATTATACCACTCCTCCGCCCAGGCTTAGTGTAACGAACCAATAGGAGGAGGGTGTTGGCACACCAATTCCGCCCACTCTTACTGTATTTAAGGCCTAAGCTACCAGCACTTATTAGTTCGCTGACGAAGCTCTTCGGATGAGGAGCGAAACGTCCGACACCTTCTTCACAGAAGTACAGATGACGTCTCAAGAAGCCTTTTCCTCGACGTTATTATTATATCATGCTTTTAAAAGCCAGTGGTTTATCGAGAGTTGCAAAGATCATTTGCTGTTAATAAAGTGGAGATTACTGTTAGCAAGATCTAGGTATACGCTACCGGTCAAAAGTTTTGGAACACTCCAATTTCTCTGGGAGAAAAACGTACATTTTTAAGTGTTAAGTGTTAAGATGGTCCTATTTGGTCTTTTTCTTGCCATGGCTTTCTCCAGTACAGTGCTGTTCAACTGATGCTCACGAGGGTGTTTTTTTATGTTAATACCGGTTGCCCAAACAAGAAAAAGAAGACAATAATTGGCTGTTAAACGACTGTTAAATGACCATTCTTCACACATGTCATTTTCAGTTCTTTATTAGCACAAATTGGGCTGATTTTGTATCAAAATAGGATATTTAGAACAAAAACAAAGACATTCTCTGGAAAAATGTATGCTCAGCAGCAGCCATAGCCACACCCCATGTAGTCAGAATGGTACAATCTTGAAGATATGACATTTTTAGATGATTCGACTGCGAGATCATCGAATCAGACTCCTTCCTCTCCACATCTAAATCCCAAATAGATGACTATTCTAAGACACCCCTATAAAGTACATTTCTAAAACAGTTCAATGGAGAAATATTAATATTTATTTTATGTTATCATTTTTTGTTTTTTGGATTTTTCATGATGGCAGGTGAGGCTAAAATACGACAGTTAGTTATTCAAAGCAAAATTCCAGCAAATGTATTTATCAAAGACCAGATCATATGGAAACAAGGGGGTTGGAAAACCGAGGTTCGACTGTATGCTTTCTGGACGAGTGAGAACGGCTCAACTTTATGAGCGGCACAGCGTTTTACTGTTAAACTGCAGTGTGTTTGTGTATTCCTGTAAGTGTCGTTTGTGTATTTAGAGGGATGGTGCAAATAGAGGAATATAAAACGAGGAAGGAAGATGAAGAAAACGAGAAAGTGATCTTTTAAAGAAAGAAGGATTTCCAGCTTTAAAGCCCGTGGCTGCATCTTAACCTTTGAGATATCCCATCTCGCCCTTCTCCTTGCTTTCCTCTCGCTCTCTCCCTCCCATTCTTTCACCGCTTCATCCCGCCGTATTTCTTCACATTCCCGCAGATTTGGTCGTGTACTCTCCATCCTATCTGTGGCGGCAGAGGGGAGCAGAGATGAATCCATTAAGTGGAATAATTTACCCGCAAAGCAAAAGTCTCCAAAAGCGCCTCTGCTATTGTGAGCGTTTCAATAGAGAGGGAGGCTTTGTGTAAACCTCACCCTGCAAGGACTGTTTACTTCCAAACGTCTGGACGCTTGCCCTGTTGGAACCAAAGGCAGCACAAAATCAGCCGAAGGATGAAGTCAGGCGAACTATTAATAAAGAAACCCCCCAAAAAATGCATGTGTAAGATTGTTTGTGCATAATAGTTTGCTTTTGTAGGTGCATGCGTAGCAAATGGCAGCCATGTTGATCTAACAGCAATAGAAGTGGTGGCATTATCATTTTCACACTCTGACATGATCATATTTATACTTGCGTGTGTGTTACATATACTGTATATCAGCATGCAGGACCTCAGCGTGGGGACTGTCCTTCCTTTCGGCTCCACAAACCAAGTCCCCGTAATGTAAATCAGCAAACTCTCGGGTATGAAGGCTTTTCCGAAGGTGAAGTAAAGGGCGGGGGTAAAGGTCAGGCTGGAAGAGGCGATGACATAGGGTCTCCACCAAGCTAATGTGACTCTAGAGGACGTGTGTGCGGTGTATGTGTGTGTGAAATCTTGATGTGCAAATAGAAGCACCTTAAAACTCAAGCTGGATTATAAAAAACCTCATCCAGGGAACGCGCTCAGCCTCAGCTCAGCTCAGCTGTCATACACTTGACAGGCATGAGAATACCTACAAGCACTAAAAGTGTGCATTCGATTCTTTTTCCACACGCAGGACAGCTGGATGTGGAAAAAAAGGCAGAATGGACCCACGCATGCTTTTTTCTTCATTTCCATTAAGACAGACAGCTAATGATGCTTCATTTATACGTGTCAGAGTCAAGAACGGCAGGAGGACTGCAAGTAAAGCAGCATTTACAGCTATTTTTACACTTTTTGCAGCATTTTTTAAAATTCATTTCTTTTAACCATTGATCTGGTTCAGGGTCACGTTCAGTCACACTTAAATGTTTAAGATCATCAAACAAATTGGATTTTTTTTCTCCCTTAATAAAACAAAGTTTCATTTAAAAACTGCATTTTGTGTTCAGTTGTGTTGTCACTGACTAATATGTAAATCTGTTTGATGATCTGAAACTTCGAAGTGTGGCAAGCATGCAAAAAAAATAAAGAAATCAGGAAGGGGGCCAACGCTTTTTCACACCACTGTATGTATCTTCTTTTCGATTTACACGACACCTCCCAATGAACAGCGAGGGCGCCATGAGCACGTTTGCTGACTTTGACAAAAAACAACCAAAAAAAAATATTGGCGTACAATCACTGAGTGCACCTTTAATTACCGCTATGTTTTACGTTCCCAGCCCTCATGTGTGTCTACAGAGCTGTTCATCGTGCGATGTGACGGTTTAACAATGCGACGCTCTCACCCATCACCGCTTTATGCTTACGCTGACAGGCTGCCTCTGTCCACTGCCAAGACTTATTCATTGGCTGTGTTTTATCATTAAGGCCTCGCTTGTTCTCAAGACATACATCAAACACTTCATCATCACTTCCTCCTTCTCTTTCCTCACTTTGTCTGTCCATCCTCCTTTTCTACTTTATGGCCAAACCATTTAATAAGCACATGATGACACACTGGAAAGGGAATTTGGAAAGAAAAAACTTTCCAACCAAATTAAATAGTTATTTTTGTTGCAGCAGAAATCTACCACTTCAGTCACAATAGACAAGGGGTGTCCAAGGTGCGGCCCGTGACTGTTTTTTTTGTTTGTTTTTTTTTACTGGCCCTCAGCACATTGTAAAAATCTAATTAAACAAGAAAATTTAAAAAAAACAGCAAAAATGAAAAAGAAAATGAAAATTTCCAAGAAAGAAGATGAAATATTTGGAGAGTAAAGTCATAATAGTAAGAGAAAAAATAGCATAACATTTAAATATTATAGGAAAACAAGTCATATGAGAATCAAACAGAACAAAGAATAAAGTTGCAATTTTTCTCAGGAGATCCGGGTTTCCAAGCCCGTTGAGACTCATAATTTATCCAACCTGCCCTGAGTCTTTCCCAAAGCTTCACGCCGGTTGGATGTGCCCTGAACGCCTCCCCAAGGAGCCGTCTGGGAGGCATGCTGACCGGATGCCACCTCATTTGGCTCCCCTCAATGTACTGTAGAGGAGCAGCGGCTTTACTTCGAGATTCTCCCAGATGACGAGCTTCTCACCCTGTCTCTAAGGGACAAGCGGGCAGACTCTGTTCTGTGCTTCTCTGTGATTGGACAGTCGCGACTGAGGAATGTGGCTCCGCCAAAAGTGAATTAAAATATGGAGTTCTGCACTTTATTTGCTATTTGTGCCAAATGTGTGTATATAAATGGTGTTATGCAACAATGAACACATGAAAAAGCCCTAAAAAGTGATGTCAACATGTATATTGCGAAGTGTAAATGGACACCTGCCTCCCTTAATGACAGCTGGAGGGCATGAGCCTTTAGTAGGTTTAGTCAGCCCGTACAGTATGTCTGGACAGATGTGCAATCATAATACTTGTTTGTGTGCTTGTTTGGCACAAATAATTTGATACCTTCAACTTTCTCATGTGTTTCTGTATCGTTAACTGTAACTTTGTGTCTTCCTTTTAACATCATTTGCACTTAGATGTGTCAAAATAGCTCAGGTATGTTCCACTGGGTGGACTTCTTTACTGCATGATCTCTGCAAGAACTTTTTTTTCCGTCAGGGGGAATAAACTTATTCCAAAACTAATTGAAAAGTTCAAAGTTTGACAGTTAGGCATGTACACATACACTATGTAATTTTCACTGAATTGAAACGCTTGGCTGCCTTCTTGCAGAGAGCTGAAGGAGAAGATGAAGGTGATTTTGGCCACTGGAATAAATGGAGGTATAAATAATTGGTTCGGGGGGTTTGCAACGATAAAATATGAACTGTTGGAGACTCTAAATTGTCCATAGGTATGAATGTGAGTGTGTGTGGTTGTTTGTCTCTATGTGCCCTGCCATTGGCTGGCGACCAGTCCAGGGTGTACCCCGCCTGTCGCCCGAAGTCAGCTGGGATAGGCTCCAGCATGCCCCCGCGACCCTAATGAGGAGAAGCGGTATAGAAAATGGATGGATGGAGAACGTTATCATGCAAGTGTAAAAATAAGTCAAGCGCAGTTAAAATATAAAAACTGTAAAATGATGACACGAGTGGGGAGAGATCAGATGTCTCGCATCACGCATTCCACTTTTAACGTTTCAACAAAGCTACTGCATACCTTGACTCTTATGACGGTAAGAGAAGAGAGGGATGAGAATACACTTTCCGACGTTCTTAACTGGCATACAAGTGTAAAAATAAATGAACCATGGTTAAAATGAAACTCAAAAATGAGAAAGTGGGTTCTCAGTCTTGATGATGAGACGCAGGCATGATGTTAACCCATGTGTCGTCAACCTATCTTAACTAGTGACTGGGTTTAGTTCCTCTAAAGAAGACGTTTAAGACAAGCTAGAAAGGCCCTTATTACAAAAATGTACAACAGCCCAAAGATTGTCTCAATGAGAAGAGTGGCCACTAACAAGTCGTTTTGCTACCCTCCAGGTGAACAAACTATTCATTCATTGCGTGCACGATTATTAGGCAATTTGCATTATTGATTGTAAGTTTTATTATTTAACAATAACAGTGCTCTTGGTCAATCCAAAATGTTAATAAACCTCAAGCTTGAATATTTAAAGGGATAGTTTGGATTTTTTGTCATGAAATTGTATGACATCCCCATCAGCAGTGGACTATATCAACGGCGACTTACGCCCACATTTGTTCCAGCACGTCCAGTTCTGGTCGCATTTGTGTGACGAGGAACGTAGTTCTGCTTAGTCGCTGGGTCATTTAAGTAAAGAGTTTGGCTTCTCTAAACAATACGCGTTCGAAAGAGTAATTAAGAGTAAGTAACAGTTTATGATGCAAATGTATTACGATTTTGAACGCATATTGCCGAATTCTTTACTTAAATGACCCAGCAACTAAGCAGAACTACGTTCCTCGTCACGGAAATCCAACCAGAACTGAACTCGTAGGACCAAATGGGGGCGTTGTAAGTCACCGTTGAAATAGTCGTCCACTGCTGATGGGGATGTCATCCAACTTCATGTCAAAAAATCCGAGCTATCCCTTTAAGGAAGTGTAAGTGAGGTTTTGGCTTTTGTTGAGGATATCTCTGTGTGCACAATTATTAGGGAAGTCAAAGAAAAAGAAAAATATTTCTACTTTCCATAAAACCTTTGAAAAATGTGTCTTCAGATATTTCTTGGCCAAGTCATAGTCTTTCAACTTGTGTGTCTTGTTCAGTGGTGGTCGGGTGTCAGCCTTTCTTACCTTGGCCATGTCTCTGAGCGTGGAACAACATGTACCGTACTTCTGGACAGTCCAGGTAGGTTACAGCTTCACGTTTGATTTTTCTCAAATATTTGGCAGTTCATTTGCATGTTTTTCTCTCGACATGTTTCTTGCAGCCCTTTTGTGCACTTGCAACAAAACATTTAATGGTTCTGTGGTCATGTCCCTCCGGGTTGGGAATGAGGTCCTGCCCCAGGTGCAGGAGTTCAAGTATCTCAGGGTCTTGTTCACGAGTGAGGGGAGGTTGAAGCGTGGGGTAGATAGGCGGATCGGCGCAGCATCTGCAGTAATGCGGTCGCTGTACCGGACCGTCGTGGTGAAGAGAGAGCTGAGCCGGAAGGCAAAGCTCTCAATTTACCGTTCGATCTATGTTCCCACCCTCACCTATGGTCATGAGCTTTGGGTCATGACCGAAAGAACGAGATCGCGGATACAAGCGTCCAAAATGAGTTTTCTTCGTAGGGTAGCGGGACTCACCCTAAGAGATAGGGTGAGGAGCTCGGTCATCTGGGAGGAGCTCAGAGTAGAGCCGCTGCTCCTTCACATCGAGAGGAGCCAGCTGAGGTGGCTCGGGCATCTAGTCCGGATGCCTCCCGAGCGCCTCCCTGGTGAGGTGTTTTGGGCATGCCCAGCCGGGAGAAGGCCCCGGGGAAGACCTAGGACACGCTGGAGGGATTATGTCTCACAGCTGGCCCAGGAACGCCTTGGTGTCCTCCCGGTGGAGCTGGAGGAGGTGGCTGGGGACCGGGAAGTCTGGGCTTCCCTACTAAGATGCTGCCCCCGCCACCCGGACCCGGATAAGCGGAGGAAAATGGAATGGAATGGTCATATCCTAATATCTTGGCAATTTTGGCAATTTCAAGAGTGCTGTGTCGCACATTCCATGAGATTTGGTCACCTCTGGTCACCTCTGACCTTTAGAGGCACATTTCGGTCGCACAAATTCCGAATTGTCCAAGCTGAGGTGCATTCCACACTCCATTCTATGTGCAATCTAAATGAAGTGGAAGGTGCATTCAAACTGAAGGCCAGATTGGAATTCCTTGTCGGCCAAGTCTTGCTTTATGGCTTGTAAATCACTTCCTGGGATGGATCTTTAATAAATGAAAGTGTTCACACCATCATCATGTACTATCTTGTGTTCCAACTAACAAAACTGCAATCTGCTTTGTCATCTCTCAGCTCTTCTTCCGAAAAGAAAAAACAAAAATCAGAATTTCTCATATAAAAAGAGTCGAGTTTGTTCTCAGTGTAAATCTACTCCACCGCTTGCCCAATGACCCGTGTCATTGCAGCTTCAGCCTATATGGTCAATAAAATCAGATTGCCCTCAGCTTATAAATGTACGATTGTCAAACTGTCCAATTTATGGCATTATCATATAATACTTTCACGGTGAGATGAGCACAAATGTTCACATAAATCTGTGTCCCCAAAACAAAATCTGCATTTTACCAAATGTGCAGACGTTGGCAGCAGTGTAATTCAGCCTGGCAGGCCTCACGCACACACAAACACACACAGACACAAAATCCTTCAATACAGCATCAGTCTTGTGTGAGCGGCACCTAGGTAGCACTGCAGGGCATTGTTTATATGCACAATGACTGCAGTGGGGGCTGCAAGTGTCCGTATGGGGGAAATTGTGCAAATTGCCACTTTGTCAGATGCAGTCTGGCAGGCCCTTTATGACAGCTTTGCAAAAACCAGGCAAATCGGAGCAAATTGGAAGCGGCAACGTTGGGTATTATCGGTAATGTTATTCATTGTGACGATTAAAGGAGGTGGGAGGAGGATGGATAAATGTCAGGACAGGTGGAAGAAGAGCTCCGTGACATTTGAACAGTGTAAACAAGCAAACACAACCCTATCGACTCACTGTGGCAGGATATTCACTTTTACAGTCATCATCATTTCTTCTGACTGACCTCGCTGCCTAATTGTCAAAAACCATCATGTGACTATCAGAAAAGAGAAGCCCTTCATCTGCGTGTGTATGTGTGTGTAGGCCGTCAACAAAGACGAACGTGTGTTGCTTCTTCCATCGCTTCAAGACAACAAAGCACAACTGGTGATTTGTCAGTGCCAAACGACAAATAATATTAACCTCAGCTCATCAGCTTGAAAATACAATCCTCTTCTGGGCCCAGATTGATAACTGAGACATTTTGAACCTATCATATAGCGCTGAGGCCTCGCAGGCGTTATTCAAAGTGATGCGTGTGCACTGCGTATAGTCAAGCCGCCTTGGGAGCTGCACGCACGTAACGAAAAGACAGGATGACGCGAGCGCACTTCATTGCATCAACTAACAAAATGGAGCACTTTTGACAGCTTGAAGTGTAAGGTGACGCTCACACAGATTTCAACGTATGTCTAACATTCAAATACTCACCCATTGGGGTGAATTAAAAAAAAAAAACGACAAAGAAAACATTTGGAGTATTCTTTAAAATAGTTTGAAAATATCTACTGCGTTTCTTTATTTGACTTAACTACAGAGAGTCCCACACCTCCCCAGTAGTCACACTTTGAAAACTGCGGGTCTAAAAACTATAGACTGGGAGGAAAACAGAAGCACCGTTTTACAAAAATGCAGTGCACTGGGACTACTTTAAAGATGCTAGTATGACGTCACACTATTTGCAAAGCTCATGCAGCTATCTGCGATGCGCAGACAGTTTATCCCCGCATATTCGTGATTCAGCATTTGCGACTCCTCAAATTAGGAGATTTTTTGAATGGACAGACACGTTACTTTTTTGTCATTCGCTGGTTGCCACCCCTGCGAATCGTGGGGATCTGTTGTGTACTGAAACACTATTCTATTCAGGGTGCAGTTGACTGAACAGTGTCCCAATCAGAGGTTGGAGGCTGACGATGATTACACGAGGGATCCCACTTCTGACACCAAATGGTTGTAAACCTAATATGGTGAGCGTGAGAAACAACTGACAAGTCTTCATTGTTGCAACAGTACACTGGAGCACCAAAAGGCATAAAAGGAAACACCTTTTACTTACATTTGTCCTTCGCCATATTGCGGTTCGAGTTTTGCGGCTTCACTCTATCACGGTTTTTCAAAATTATATGCATTAATAAATCATGCAATTTTGTGGTTGACAACGCCCCGTTGTTAGTTTAAAAAAAATGCATATTTAAGCAAATGTTACATATTTTTTGCCTAAATTAAACATTTTAAAGCATAAAATGGATAAATGACCTAAAATCCAAATATAAAACACATTCAAAGACTTGAAAATATGTACACTGGCCAGTAGGTGTAATGTCACCGTAATGTTTGGTGAGACACACCAGAACCAGACTTGATCGCCAGACCAACAGGCTTTTATTGCAGGTTTGAATGATCTCACACGCACAATAACACCTAATAAAAACACGGGCTACTGTTGCAGTCTTTACCCACGCAAAGCTGAAACTCAACTCTGAACGCCCAGTGTCGCTTTCTGTCCTCTCCTGACTCAGCTCCGTGAGGGGAACACATTTATGGTAAGACACACTTGCACCAGTCTTATTTATGTCTTAAGTGGCATATTTTCTCTTATTATGTCTACTATATTGGGTAATATGAGTGTAAAGGTGACTATGGGGGTGTTATTTCATGTCAAACCGTATTAGAAGGTCTTAAACAGGTTTGCTGTGCTCTAACTACAAAAATATTCTATTTAGAAATAAGGAATCCTACTTTGCGGAAGTTCACTTATCACTTAACCAATTAAGCATACATTACTGTACTAAGTAACTACTGTTATCTTTTCCTGAGAGGGAGAAAAGCAGGTGTAAATATGGCAGGAGACATTTATTCCTTCACATACTGCAATGTAGGCTCTTTGAGAATATGTGATATTTCTTCGTGCCATGCACAAGCCCAAGCACATAAACTGCCATGTAACCACTTTTTAAAGCCGACATCTGCTTATTTTCCTGTGTAGAATAAGTGAGGCGAGAAGTTGTCCCCTCCCTCGGGAGCAGCGGGTGCAAGGTAACCCGCCTGATGACAGCAATAATGACTCATGAGGACGTCTTGATGGGCCAATGATGAGTAACTTTGTTTACCTTCACAGCACTGTAACCCTTGTGCGTGTTTTACAACGCGTGTCATTTAGGACTAATGATAAACCCACAGACGCACAAAAAGCTGTCCGAAACACAAAATCAAAGTCAAAAACAAGATGGGGAATAGTTAACTACGTGAAGAAAAGTGGACGGTAGAGTCGATGACGTCTTTTCAGGTACGTCAGGCTAACAACATGAACAATGTTCCTGTCAAGTGTCCCGGTGCGCCATGACAGTGTGACAATGAAGTGTGCAATGTGCACAGCAGCTAAATGAGAATTGTAGCATTGTTCATTTGACTGCTTACACCCTGCTTTGTGGGACATGTCACCAGTGAAAAGGAACTACTTGTTCGATGCAGAGCACAGTCAATTCAATGAGAACGCGACAGCTGGAGTTGGTAATAGGCTCAGACAATTTCAGAAGCAGACAACATATTTGAAAACAGTCTGTTATGCACCTCAATTATGTACAATTTGCACTGTTATTCCCAATGGTGAATGAATGGCATGTGCTGATACTAAAAGTAAATGAGACAAGGCTGGCATTGCTCACAGACACAGATGCCCTTTTTGTTCACTTTTAAGTAGCAGTCAGGAGTCATTGTTTTTTGTTTTGTTTGTCTCCCTGTGGGCTCCCTCACTAATTGCCAAGTGCCATTCTATATTACTTCATTACGTATTGCTCATAAGCCACTGAGGTAAGTGGAAATGGAAAACCAGCAGTCAAATGGTACGACGTAAACGGGGGGGAACCAAGACATGTATGCTAAGAAGTTATATATAGTTCAAGAAAAAACTGCATCTCCGCTTTGTTATTTCGGTGAAAAAGCGTGATATTTGTACGAACTTCGGTCTTTGCGCTTTTATCCCCATTTTTGAAGTTGTTTTTTTTTTCATTTTCCAATATTTCAGCTTTCTTGTTAATTAATCTTCATGAATTTTCTTTTTAGCATATTAGGACTTTATTCCCATAATATTTTAACTTTATTCCCATAATAACTTTTTCCCCAACCTAATTTTCCAAAAAGTACACCTTTATTTTGTTTTGTTTGTTTCTCATAATATTATGACTTAAAAAAACACACATTTTCTTTAATATTTCAACTCTATGCTACTAAAATGACATTATTTTTCCTCATAATATTCCGAATTTATTATTTATTTAGACTTTTATCTCTTAACATTTTTTTGTTTGTTTTTTGTTTTTGACATTTCTGCTGTGCTTTTTTAAAATTTTCCCATTTTCCTATTTCAATTTTCTTTTTGTACATTTTCTTTTTGTAATATTATGACTTTATTCCCATAATAGAACTTTTTCCGCAACTTAATTTTCCAAAAATTAAAACTTTTTGTTAGTTGTTTTGTTCATTTTTCATAATAAATCTAAAAAATAAAAAATATTTATATTTAATATTTCAACTTTATGATAATAAAATTATGTTTTTTTTTTCTCCTCATAATATTGCAACGTCAGTCTCGTAAAATTCCGACCTTTTCTTGTTAAGTGACACCTTTTTTTTTGGTAATATTTTGACGTTACTCTCTTAAAATTACTGCGGATTTTTACATTTTTGCTGTTTTTTTTAGTGTTCTTGATCAATTATGTTTTTAGAATGTGCTACGGATCAACAAAAAAACAGGCACTGGCCATCTAGACAATTCAGGTATCAACTTATTGCCACCCCTATGTCAGTAATGGTCTCACCTTGGCCACCCCAGTGAAAAATGTCTGTCTCCGCCACTGATTATTGGTATCAACATTTGAGCTTTTACTAGTTACATTATGCCCTTGTGCTCTGTTTTTCTGCTTTTGCTGGGTTTTTATTTATTTTATTTCTGCAATGAGTCCCGATGCGTGTTTTGCCAGGAAGGCGAGTGTCAAAGCTCTGCCTTCTTGGCGATGTTGGTCAGGTGTCGGGTTGCGTTTGTGGAGCTTTTTTGTTTTTCCAGCTTTCAGACGTGTATTGCACGCCGTTACGGTGGTGGGGCTCACTCCCACGCGCCTGCTCGGCAGATTCTTCACCTTTGTTGATGGCTTGTATTTAATTACGGAATAAATGCATGATTTGAATAATGCACGCCCTTACTTGCTAAATATAGCATCCATGGCGCTAAACTGTCAACACGGATCTCTTGCCGTTGCCCTCCCTCATGAGGTGAGTTATGAAACGGAACTGACGATTGAAAGCCGATGCTTAGCCAAATGCAACGAGCGTCCATAGAGCCGCTCGGCGATTCAGGGTGCGGAGAAGTCTGAACATCCACGTGGGTTGATCTGACAAATCTTTAAGTAGTGTTGATCAAATGTAGAATTACTACAGCTTCCATTATTACAGTGAATTAGATGAGAAAAAAATGCCTAATTCCGTAGATAAATAAATAATTACAAAATTTGACAAAAGAGCTGCGAATTTGAAATGTTGATTGGCCAATCAACTGTCCACAATAACACAAGCGCTGATGCTCGCACTAACATAAAAAAAAGTACATTAGAAGACTTCTACTACAATACATCTTTAGATGCAACCATAATTTTCCTCTGACATCATGTCTTCACTGGCTCATACCGAAAACAATTTTGCATTCAATTTAGGCTTAAGCATACCAGGTAACATTCCGCTCATCTTTGAGAGCTTTAAGTGCGCTTAAATTCAGAATGTTTTGTGGATTTTTTTAATGCTGTTAAACTGACTTGTAGCTACTCGCTTGCAACAAGTACATCAGCATGTGCTATCGTTAAAATGGAAAAAAAAACATCCACCACACACATTAGTAATTCCTTTTCAGTCCAATTGTTTGCTATTGGACATGAAAACTGCCAATGTGGCTTTTTATTTGTCTTTTAACAAAGTGGCACACGATTTTGCTATGTCACAAAAATTACACATTTTTCCCTTGTTTTTAACACATTATGGTCACGTTATTTGTTGTGAATGATATGGTTTCTTTCTTTAAACACGTGAAACACATTCTGTACATCATTCCTCAGGAGGCTCTTCGAGATACAATTTCAAAAGAATACGTGGGTGATCTTCTTAAAACTCAACACATCAAAAATGCAAGCTATACTGAATGTTTTTTTTTTTTTTACATAGTTTACAAATATAAACACACATTTTGAAATGTGAAGATACATAAAAAGGCATTAAGGCCAGTGCACACAGGATGGCAAATTAGCAGCATTAATGCTACAACACTGAAATGGCAAGTGCTTGTTTTATTCTTACGGTTTATATATTTCACTTTTACATATTTTTAGCTCCCTTTAGCCTAATAATTGCAACCAAGCAATGGTCTAAATGCAAAATGGCCCCGCCAATGTCACCCTTGAAAGCCAATGGAAAGAAGTCTGCCTCTTCGAGTGGTTACGTACGGTACTACCATATTTACAGTAAATGATCATGTATAGCGGTGCTCCTGTGACATTTGCAACTAGCAACTCCTTTTTTGTACCTGTATTTTACGATACATCTTTGGAAAAGGTCCGACCTATTTAAGTGCTCTGTGAAATCACTCCAATAGAACTACAAGTATAATAATCATGTATGGCTCCGCCGTTTTATGTTTTTTCCCACGCTGCAAACTCATCAGCAAGTTTGTTTTGCTCAAAATAATCAGAACAAAGAAATGATACGCCCGTCTTTACCTACAAGCCTGCGACAGTGTCATTTGCCAAGAAAATGAGCCATAGGAGAAAAATCATTAACATCAGCAAAAGTTATTCCAGGCAGAGAGAATGGCTCAATGTGCTGCTCAACGAGCGGAGCAGCCTTTCCAGCCTCCAGTGTCCGCACCTATCTCCATATCTTCATCTGGCAACATCTGCACTACATGGGGATTTTAGCGCCACTAAAACACATTTCCTAAGGATACAAAAAAGAAAAAAAAATTGAGAATCTATGACGGCAGTAAATTGGCTATTTCCTCCCCCGAGCCATCCTCCACACTCTTCCCTGCGTGTTGACTTATTCGAATTGTGCTGTAATTGCTTTAAGTCGCTTTTCTTCCCTCCTTATTTCTAGCACAGAGGTTGATCTCATTGCCGTTGCCCTCCCTCATTATTCATCCCGCTCGGAATAATACTAAGTGACTGGAGGTGCTCACTGCGAGAGGAGCCAAAGGTTGTAAAGACGTAATATCTCTTGTGCATTAAAGCCGCCGCGTGGTACCGACTCTGATCTCGATTTCATTTTCCAACGCTCGCAGGGAGCACTTAATGTGTTGTCTTCAGCACGGTAAAAAATAGGGTGACAGCGGGAGGCTGCTTCTGACCCTTAATCTACTCTAATGTACCCCACAGGGCTAATTATTAGACACCGGTGGAACTGTTTGTATCTTTTCCAGGGCTGGAGAAAATACAAGTATGTTCCCAAGCTATTAACAGTGAAGCGTCAAGGGAACAAAAGCAGCCGAGTGACAAACCAAACAACCACTCGAAACAGTTGCAGTAATCAGGGCCGTCCCTCCCTAAACGCAGAACGGGCGCTGTGCGTAGGGCCCCACAATCCATGGGCGGGGTGCGGGTGAGGGGCACATTTTGCGCAAGGGGCGCATTGTCTGCAAATGTGCAAAACGTGCGTGTCGCTGCCGTGAGGCGTGCGTGGCGCACCAAGCCAGCCCGAGGCGGGAGAGAAGAAAAAGAGACGAATAATCCCAGTTAGGGCAAGTTCAAGGGACCCTGAAAATTTAAAATGAGAAAATGCTGAAAAACTACGTCTGTGTTTTTACTTAGCTTTGGCAGTTAAAGTCCAATGTCCACATTGACCAACAAGTAAACACCCACAGTCACTCTCCTCTTGTTTTGCCATTTGGTCATACAGTCATTTTGAATTGGGGGGTGGGGGTGCAAGTGAAAGTCTGCTCGGAGCCTAATGTGGCCAGGGACGGCACTGGCAGTAATGCAGTGTTGTATTATGAAGGGATTGTTTGCATAAACGTCCTGAAGCATGGGTGAGAGCAGCACAGTATGAATGCAGGCCAGCAAGGGGAGGGGTGACTGCGCTGAAGCACGGTACGATAGAAGTGCCCCAGTGACGATAAACCGTGTTGAAATGTTACCAAACATGTGACCTGTACAGTGTTTAAAGGTTTTGTGATCTGTTTGACACCTACATCTCCATTTTTATTCGTCATTATGGGAAAATTCATTCGAAAAATGAGGTCTTACACCTGCCTGGAACAATTTGATTTGAATTTCTGGGGGTGAATCCAAGGTGTACCTCTTCCAGGACTAAAAAAGTTAAAGGTAAAAGCACACAAAAGCAAAACCTACCCCAAAACTAGCAATATCGGCGTAAAAATGAGATATATGGCATCATATTGGTATCGTTTTTTCTGCTGATAATGATATCGTTGTGCGAGTGAGACCTCATCAAACTCCGTATGTCCGCGCTGTGAAATTATTTCCAAGTCCCGCCTTTGGATGGCAAATGTACAATTTGCATTGCGGGTAATGCGGCGCTGCCCAAGTAGGAGCGCTGACTCCTGATGAGAAACAGGCACTGCTGCACGCGCTTTGCAGCGACAGCTAAGCAGCTGCACATCGCACCAAACGAGAAAGAGAAAACCAAAATCAGCGCACAAAACTAAGGAAATCCAAAACTAAAGTCCAACCTATCATGGAAGATGACATAAAGCGCCGGTTATGTGAGGGGGAAGCAAGATGTCTTCCTTCAATATTTGTAATCTAATATCACACCTCAGGAAGGATCTCTGCAGAGTTGTGGCACTTTTTCTACAATATTGCTACAATGGAGCGTTGGATTGTTCACCCACTAATGGGTAATAACTGATGATGTGTTGTTGCTATAGTGATCCTGCTACCAATGCAGTATTGTGTATTGGTATAGCGTTGTCTTATTGTAACAGTGTTTATTTGTGAAATGCATATCGGTAATGAAGTGCTGGACTATATCGGATATCAGTAAGAAAGCCAATATTGAGCATCCCTACCAAAAACTAAAACCATTCCCACTAAGAAAGCACTGGACTTACAGAGCAATGATGATGTCTTTCATTGGACAGAGTGAGACATCGCTATCCTGCGTTCTTGAAACGATGTTGAGTAGATTGAGGAGTTGTGATTTAAGAGTTCCTATCTGTGATTAACTCATTGGGTGAAGTACCTTTGTGGAGCACAGGGTGACGGAAGGAGAGGGAAAGCCAAAGGGGCAAGTGAGTAACGAATGAGTCATGAAAAAGAAATCAGAAGGCGTACTGTGGCTTGGTTGCACTGGACCGAAGCTTTTTTTTTTTTTTTTTGAGGGAGATCACGTACAGTGAGTGTGGCCTTTGGCAATGTGCTTCTTGTTAAAAAGAGAGGATGTACTTTAGAGTGTGAAGCAAGCTCTGGATGGACTGCTTGCCCCAACAGCACTTCTCAGTTCAGTCATGCACTCCTCTATCTGCTCTAAGACACTAATACTGCTGCACGAATGGTATCTTTTAACTCTTAAGGAGTCTTCTCAACAAAAGCCTTTGCATTTCTTCCTGGCAGGGTTGCCATGGATTTGAATGTGGAAATGAGAGAACGTGAGCAGAAGGTGGAGGGTTTTTTTTAGTAGCTCCAACAGTCCAAGTCCAGGATGAGTGTAGACAGCAGCAATAGTGGGAACAATGGCGCCGCTCTGCTGGCGGCTCCTCGCTGCCTCTCTGTGGCCCTTGACTCAATGTTGGAGTCTTTCTCTAAATACGGTGGGATGATGTTGAATTCTTCGCTCTTAACCTCCTCCTGCGCCACTTCCTCGCTGGTCTCTATCTGTTCACGGGGAAAACAAAGTTCGGATTACAAGAGGAGTCTCATGTCAGGATGCCCCGCCTCCTCCAGTCAGCCCAGTTGTAGCTCATTTGCATGTTTGCTTAAGTTTACATGTTGTCATACTCACCGCTACACAAATAACAAACGACTAAATCATATATATACTGTATATATCTGGCCATTATTTTTATTTAAAAAAACAACAAATGTGGCATTTCTTACTTTTTCAGATAAAACTCAAAAAGAATTACATTTGGAGGTACAGCTTTTTATTTTAAAGGAAAACCAAAAATGAACAATAAATAATAAATGTATTAGATATAAAATATATACATACATATACTGTACTTAATAAACCTATTAAACTAAATAAAATTGGAACATTCAGCCTTTGTTTTTGTCAAGTAAATTCACATAAACTCATCGTCTATTTTGTTCAAGGTGGAAAACCAACCAAAAAATACATTTCTGAAATAAATACAACTTTGGCGATACCTGCTTGTTAGCTCTACAAGCACAAATATATATGAATAAAATAAATTCACTCAAACTCACTAAATACGGAGATGTCAGCTATTTCTTTCAGGTTGAAAACCAACAAAAATAACATTTTTGAGTTTTTCCGATATAATACATTTACATAAATTCACTAAATATGGAAGTATTGGATATTTTGCTCAAGTTGTTAACAAAGAAAAATAACATTTCTTAGCTATTCAGACGAAATACATGCACGTAAGTAGTGTACAGATACTGCAGCTGCTTTTTGATTGGACAGTGACGGTATGTATACCCAATTCAAGAATTATAAATTAGGTTGCGTCCCACTGACACTGACCTTTGACACTTTCACCACTAAAATAATATCCTTCCATTACTCTAAATGAACATCCTATTCAAGGAAATCCCTAGGGTAAAACAAATCTAAATGCAAAAGGAAAGGCTGTGACGTCACAATGACCTTGACTGGAAAACAAAAAACAAAAACCATCTCCTGCGTGAGTCGAAATGAACATTTGTATGAGATGTGAAGAAATTGGCCCATGGCAATACCGAGATACTGCAATCACAAGGATGGGATGGATGAGTGAACAACCCGAAAACACAATTCTTCTGTCCCTGGGTGTCAATTGGTGGTGCTGAGGCGTAGCAACAACTTGATACCTGACTTCCGTTGTTGATAGGTTAGCTACATTGTTTTTGGCCGATCAGTGAAGCTGTCACTAAAAAGCTTCCATGCACTCGTCACTGTTGCATAGAAATTCTGATGTTTTTATTTTCAATCAATCAATCAATCTACCTTTTAGGTACTACAGTTGGGTATGGTTTACATACAGTGGTGTGAAAAAGTCTTTGCCCCCTTCCTGATTTCTTATTTTTTGCATGTTTGTCACACTTAAATGTTTCAGATCATCAAACTAATTTAAACATTAGTCAGTGACAACACAACTGAACACAAAATGCAGTTTTTAAATTAAACTTTTGATTATTAAGGGAGGAAAAAATCCAAACCGACATGGCCCTGCGTGAAAAAGTGATTGTCCCCTAAACCTGGTTGGGCCACGCATCCCAGACGCTAACTTGAGGAGCTACCCGGCTTCAGTACAGCCAGGAACACAAGAACCTGTGAAAAGGGCTTGCACTGTATGTGAGCAAACTTGTGAACATTAAAATATCCATCTATACAGCATTTTTGAAATATCGGTTGTCGTTATCGGGAAAAAACTCGATACAAATGGAAAATGTCTACCGATATCACATTTTTATGCAATATTGGGCCAATATTATTGGTGGGCCTATATTATGGGACAACCGCAGCCACGGCGTATTGGGGTACCGTATACGCTGATCCAGAGCATCCCAAACATGCTCAATGGGTGACTTGTCGGGTGAGTATGCTGGCCATGCAAGAAGTGGGATGTTTTCAGCTTCCAGACATTGCGTACAGATCCTTGTAACACGGGGCTGTGCATTATCATGTTGCAACATGAGGTGATGGCACAACAATGGGCGTCAGGATCTCGTCACTGTATTGCTGTGCATTCAAAATGCCATCAGTAAAATGCACCTGTGTTGCGGATGGCGTGGCCTGTGGTGCCGGCTGAGTTATGGACAACCATCACAGGTGCATTTTATGGATGTTTTTTGTGTTTAAATACAGGTTTGTATTGAACCATAAAAACATTACTTAATGTCAATGCTTCATTTTAGTTCCACCTTCTTTATAAATACAAAAAAGTTTGGATTCTTACGCAATTCATGACCACAAACCTGTGACCTGATCGTCAGGTATGATATCAGCACTAGATTGTAATCCAGCACAGTCCAACACAATAACGTTCTTGAAACTAAAAGTATACATGCTTGCTTCACTTTTGCTTTTTCGCTGTCAGGGGTCACCGCAGCGAGTCAATGGCATAAAGAGTGTAATTAGATCTTTCCGGAAAAGGAATGGTGTTTTGCTGTCTCCCTTCATCAGTGCCACTGGCCAATCAGACTCCACTCACAAGGTTCTATTTGCAGCTGGAGGGAATGGAACTTGCAGTGTACATTGTAAACACATTTGCTGCTCTGTGATGTGAACAGGAAGCAGCTGTCACCATCGACAGTCGCTCGCCCAGCTGTCGACCTATGCCGTGACGCTTTCTTGAAAAAGTAAATTTGAGGATGTGCACTTTTCTCCGCTAATCTTTAAGGTAATTGAGTGAACTGATGCATGCGGGTCTGCATATGGATAGCTCATCTGTCTGTCACTGCACTGCACTTGGCAGAAGAAACTACCTTCAGTAATGCTGGAGATAGTCACATAATGAGGCCACACTTCTTAACTAGGGATGCTCCGAGGGATGCTCCAGGGTTTTATGCTGCCGATTCCGGTACCGATACCAATCGCATGGCTTAATTGCACATATTTCAATGTATTTATGATGTGATATGATCTCTAGTAAATAGAAATCTGTCCTGCTTAACTTAAAAGAGAATAAATTCAGTGTCCAGGTTGCAAGGGTGTCGAACTTTCATCACTATTAAAGCTGTCAACTATTTGTGTTTTATTCATGACTGGCAACACTTAAACTGTACACTACTTTATTTGCCAAGCGGATCTCCACTCAAACAGTGCGGCCACCGTCTTTATGCTATTTTGTGGTCATTTGTCATTATATAAAGGTATAAAGTCTGAATTGAACAGTTATGATAAAAAGCTACACGTTGAAGCAAATATTCTTTGACCTTTTGTGAGCTTCAGCTTCAAAATCAGCTGGTGAGAATGAGCTGGTGTTTGTGTTCATTAAACAACAACACACAAATCGTGTTTTGAGGACAAGATGTAATTAGTATAATGACAACAACAGAGCAAAATTGTCCAGTGACACTTGAAAAAGCACGCACCCCATGAATGTAATATCCACTCCCCCGTGGGACAAAAATGAGCTCTGAACTAACCGCATTGCTTGTTTGTTTTACAAACAAAAAGTCTCTGTGGTAAAAAGACACATTTAGCAGTCAAGAAGACAAGAAGCTAGGCGGGTAACTCGAGCTAGCTAGCTAGTGAGCTGCCGCCAGTGACAGCTAGGAAAAACGTGTAAAGAAAGATTCAAGAAAAGTCGAACACCAATAGGTTTGACAAGGGAGTGATCACACACGCTGGCATCGATTGGCGTAGCCTGTGGCAAGCTGTCAAACTGAATCCATTGATGTTTCACAGACTAGTGTTGAGTCTCACGGCAATACGGAAGCAAATGCGTCCCTTGTTGGCTCAATACGGGTGTTGGCAACCCTCCGTGACACAGCAGACATGCACATTCATGCCATGTTTGCGTTGTCATGACATGAACAGTCATGTCGCCGCCGCACAGCGATCGGTTTCTCGGGATCGGCTTTGAAAGGCATCTATCGGCATATGCCGATCACGTTTTTTACGGAAAACGCACGATACTAATCGGTGGGGGACCGATAGCTATCCTGAACATGTGAAACTTGCTTAAATGTAACCCACCATGTCAAATAATAATAAAGGAGCTCAAAGGGCTCATCATTAAATAAACTGTTTGTATGAATGCTGAATGCGGCCCACCAGTGGCAGGATTTTGCAGCAGTGGGGTGTTGTGGGAGGATTAACAGAAGAGAAAAAGAATATAGAGCGGAGGGGTGTGCATACATGAATATTAAAAGCCAGGGCTGAAACACCTTCAGCTAATCCGCGGCCACAAAGCGTGGGAGGAGATTGAGGAGGAGCACCTAATCTGAGGTTACAGGGGAGGATGCTGGGCCCAAATCACTGCTGCCATTTTAGTCACTTCCATTGAACTTGTAGTGCATTTAACGGGCTTACTTACCCTGGTGAATTCCGGGAGAGTGTTGACGCCATGGCCCATCTCCTGGTGGACTCTCGGCGACGGCTCGGGAGCTGGAACGGCAGTGCTCTCAGCAGGGGGTGGCACGGAGATTCCCATGGAGCTGATGGCAGCACCTGAGGCAGAGGCAGCAGGGGGCATCTTTACACGGTTCATTATTCATTATCACCAAATTATTCTGACTCCTGTCCTCTGGCCTATATTTGAATGTGTGTGACAGCTGCAGTAAGAAGGTTAGAAAAGTAGGATTTTACTCATGTGCTGAACTTTTTCTTCCTTTTTTTATTTTTATGGACTATTTTCATTGCACTAATGATAACTTAAGTCAAGAATGTGTCAACCCACACATTAGGAGCCACCAGTGCTTCTCTGACATAAAGACACTGGAAGGATCCATTAAAAGACAACCGTGCACACTGTCACAAATAGAGCAGACATACTGCAGCCCAACGCACTTCAAAGTGCAATTTTTATAAACGTACCCAACAGCACTTACAATATTTCAAAAGGGCCCTCACAGCTCTGCAACCATTTTATTATGGTATGTCACTTCAAGGGACTATACTATAGAAATAAAACTTATATTTTAGAGTAGTCAGTGTTTCCCTTGTGGTACAGTATACATGTCAACATTTGCAATTGGAAATATGGGAAATTTCCCGGGAAAATAAGGGAACTGACCCTGCTCTTCTGTAAATAGGGATAATATGCCTCCCGTCTGTCAAGATATTTACCGTAAATTCCGGTGTATAAGCTGCACCGGTGTATAAGTTGCACCCAGTAAATTTAAAGGAAAAAACATATTTTGTACACATATAAGCTGCACCGGTGTATAAGCCGCACGTGTCCATGTCATAAAATGGCATATTGTGGCACGCATGAGTCAGTGAGAACCAGGCAGCTCGTTATAGGAGCCAATAATGAGCCACTGTATGAAAAAACTCACAAAGTGCTTGTCAACCTATTGGAAATTGCAGGAGGTCATTACTCAATACAACAGTACTCACAGTCTCATCTAACAAACAACACCAAACTTTGAAATGAAAAGAAAAACAACATTTTGAAGTTTTCCCATAATGCATTTAATTTGAGCAAAGCATTTCAGTGGAGGACTAGAAGCATAGAAAATGGGAGGATGGCGCTGCAATGCTGCCTCTTTCCACCAGAGGGAGCCAGATGATCCCAGAGCCCAGAGGGAGGCCGACGTCATTGCAGCGCCCCAATGAATGTATCGCTCAGATGTGATGGATTATAGGAAAGATGACAGATGTTCTTAGTAAGATGACACCGTGAGTCAGACTGAAAAAGAAAGAGCTAGCGTTTCCTCACTGACTTGCCAGCGGCAAAGTATTTAACAATTAGTAGTAGTAGGAGATGTCACGAGATTAGAATTTAACCGTAAATTAGCTGCACCGCTGTTTAAGCCGCAGGGTTCAAAGTTTAAGAAAAAGGTAGCGACTTATACACCGGCACAGTGCTTTGCAACCAACCGTGTTTTAAAGGCATACTTTTATTTTGAAAGCCTGCCTTTTGTCTGCAGCAGGATGTGTGTTACTTCAATGTTTACTGAGTATTTGAGACCCGGAAGCTGTGCACCTGCAGCAGAGCCGGAAAGGATTTTTTTTTCCATGGAAGTTAAAAAATACACAAGCAAGACGACGCCGGGAAAGAGGGGCAAAATATGAGAGTTTTCCCGGGGAAAACGGGAGGGTATGGAAGGTATGGAAAACAGTACATTTACCACCGAAAATGACTCAACACACATCCAGAGTTGCGTAAATACTGTAGCTGGTAACACAAGTGCTTACCAAGGTAAGTATGTCTTGCCGACAGTCAAACATGGTGATGTTAATGCTGCATGAGTGCTATCTGTGGTTCTTTGAGGGAAACATGAATTCCAACATGTACTGCGACATTCTGAAGCAGAGCATGATCCATTCCCTTGGGAAATTGATTTAAATCTATACTGCTATCCAAGCTGTACACTGACCTCGCTAAGGTATAGCCACATTTTATTTCTCTACTGTAGTACTGATCCTTGAGAAGAATAATAAACGCATGATCATGCTCCTCCAAGGTGTTATACTTTCTCTGTAAATAGCACTAAATTCAATCTATTGCAAAAAAAAAAAAGAATAAAAATGCAAGCTGAATAAAAATATGTTTTACTTTAAGCCATTGTTCGACCGGTCTGAAGATGCACTGTTGTGTCTGCCAAATGACACTCACGCAGACAAATGTTGTTTTTGAACATGTGCAGGATGCGCTGACAGCCCTGCCATTCATTGCCGCTGCCATCACACGTGCACCACTGGGACACCTCTGTGCTGCTGTTGCTCACATAGTTGGGAGTCATGATGGTGCCTGCAAAGACAGCAAACATTATTTTTAATGTTGGAAAAAAAGGGTATGATGTTTCCCCCCCAGCTAAGACAGGAATTCTGTGGAGGAGAATAAGCAGACAAGTGACAATATTCACAATGGATGTAGCACTCCTGCCCTTGACAGGGTCAAAAGTGCTTTGAAAGATGCAGTGAAGGAAAAAGAGAGGACTAACACAAAGTGAGACATTTGGATGAGCTGCTGCTAGAACTGCAAATGTTATGTTGAATGTTTTAGTTGTAAGGCATGCTGACAGGATTAACATGGCAACAACAACAAGTTTTAGAATGTTAGAAAAGATGATTTTTCACCATTGCGTCATTATATAAGAACACCTACCAAGCCATCAATGAGAGCTTTAATATGATTTATTAATTGCATTGTTACTTTCAACCTGATTTTTGACCTTAAATTTTGAGCAAGGGTGCTCCCCTCATAGGTTAAAGGGATAGTTCGGATTTTTTGACATAAAGTTGGACGACATCCTCATCAGCAGTGGACGAGTTCAACAGTGACTTACCCCCCACCCCCAATTTGGTCCACTTCTGGTCGGATTTCCGTGACAAGGAACAAAGTTCCACTTAGTTGCTGGCTCATTTAAGTAAGGAGTTTGGCTTCTCAAAACAATATGTGTTTCAAAAGAGTAATACATTTGCATCATAAAAATGCCTCCTCAAAAAATTCAGCGTTACATTTGGCTCCCAGCGTCTCCTTGCGTTCTGTCGCCTCTCCATTTGAGTGTATGTGATGAAGACGCTCGCATCTTCTTCTGCTGTGGAACACACATAAACAAGATGGCTGCGGTGCTTCGTCGCAAGTAACCAACGAGTTTGTTTGCCCTCTACTGTATCGTTCTGTGAAATCGAGTGTCCAAACAAAGCACCCTATGCGTTGCTGACTCACTGTTTTATTAGGTGTGATTGTTAAATAACCTGCCATGGGGCCAAAGAATGTTGCCAGTGCCAGTAATTTGATAGAGAAGTTGAGAAATACTTTTGAATTCAATCTCGCCAGGATGTATGGGAAGTCTGCATCAGCAATAAGTTGCATTTGTTCATCATTTATAATTATTTTTGCATTGTTTTCTGCACGCAAACTACAATTATTCTCTGTACTTTTTATTCATATTTTTCTGTGTCTGCAACAGATTGGATTTTAATTGAATTTAATTGGATTTACCTTATTTCCAACAGGAAAAATCGCCTTGTTTCACATGTTTTCATCTGATCTTTTGGAATGAAAACCATGGTACCACTGTAAGTGGATGTGTCATGTTAAAAAAAAGATTGTTGACCATGGCACAATTAACCTTGATCTTACACCTGAAGGTGAATGTCAATCACCAGTGCAGACTAATTGGCCAAGCAGCTATGAACTGGCATTGTCAGTGTCCCAGTATTGGAGAAAATCAGACAAAAAATTCGGAAAAGGTTTCAGCATGTTTGACCGTGCTATAACCTTAATCTCTGACCTTGATACATGGTCATGTTACACACAATGGGAGCTACCAGAGAACCTATATCATGAATATGGAATGTTGGTCCTGTGACAGATTGAAAACCAGTTGCTGCAGACAGCAATTGCCATTTGTGAAACCATAAAGAGTCAGGTTGTGGATGAAAGCAATGATGATAAAAGCCAAATATCACTGCAAAACACCTGCTGGTGATTTCTAATAATCCTTGGTGCAGCTTTCCAATTTGGTCCCAGAACTATTCCCTCTCCCCTTTCATTGACTCACCTATGAGTCCAGCGTAGGCCTTGAGGCACATGGCTCTGCTCTCGCGCATGCAGCCAGAAGCAGACAGAGGAGCTGGCTGACAGTTGTGCTGGAAGTCGGCAAAGCGGGATCTGAAGCACACACATGAAACCACAACAGTGAAGACTTCTTTTCATGACTCCACCAATGCTGAATTTTGAATGTGTATTGATCTGCTTTAGGTTGACCAAATAAAAATGGAATGAAATAGAAATGCATGATTGTCGACAACCACAAAGGATCCCACTGGACTTCTTCTGGGTTTTCTCGTGCATTTCAATAGCCTGGTGGGTGAAAGCAGAGATCGAGTGTGTGTTTTGTGTGTTGTTACGAGCTCAAATAACTACCTTTATTGCATTACTTCCACTAACAAACACACCACTATGCATTTTGTAGGAGACAGGTCTACAGGTTGGTGGGAAGCAGGTGTAGAGAGCTGCTGGTCACATGGGCATAGGTGTGTGTCTGTGCGTGCGTGTGTACACAGAAGTGATAAAAACCGTCCACTTAGCGCTGTCAGTGAGGTGAAGAGAGGCATGGCTGGGCAGAAGTACTGTTGTTGATCATTATATTTTGCTATATCATGCTTTTTCACGTCATATTACGCAATATTATGCCTAACATGCTTATCTATAGCATCCGTTTGCTATCCTGGTTTCATTTGGAACCTCGGTTTTCGTAAGCCTCAGTTCTCGACAAAAATTATTGCTAAAAATATGCCTTGGTTTACGTACAGTCTCGGTTATCATACGGTGCGACTAACAATCTAGTGCGAGTACCCAAACAAAGCAGGGACGTGTGACTCCCTACACAAAGCAAAGTACGACGGTAGCATCTGATACAACAGGACAGTAATCTAAAGGTAATTTTTTGCCTTTAACACAGGCTGCAGTGACAGGAAGTGAGCCGGGCCAGTGTGTGCAAAGATGACGGTACCTGCTGCTGGAGTTTACAATAAAGTTCCAGCGAGCAGCTGTCCAGTCTTTAAAGTTATGTTTGTAATGAACTAAAGTGAAACAGCGTCTGTGTTCACCAACAAAAGTCTTCAGTAAAGGTAAAAGGAAAGTTACATGTTCATTTATTCATTTCATTCATCATTTCTATGTATTTCACATTGTTTTCTGCACGTAAAACTATAATTTTTTTGTTCATATTGGACACATGGGTGTCTGGAACAGATTAATTGGATTTGCATTATTTCTTAGGGGAAAAATTACTTCAGTTTTCGTACATTTCGGTTTTCATCAGAGTTTTGGAACTGCCATATTATTCACCATAGCTCACTTCAACTCTGTGGCAAAATGTGTGAACTTCCTCACCGACACAGCTCGTCTCTGGAGCAGTAGTTCTGCAGGCTGAGGCAGTTGGGCTTGCCCACTCGGTCCTCCCCCTTGGCATTCTCCTCGTAGGAACAAGATGGGACGATGGTTTTCCTGCGGCGTTCTCCACATAGGGTGTCGGAGCAGGGACAGAATAACAACGCAAAGCTGTACTCCTCGGGGACGCGCTCCAGGAAGCGCCGCAGGGCTCTGTGGCATTTCTGACGGTTGCAGCCGTTGTCGGAGGCGGCCGCTCGCTTGGTGCACGCCACCACGTACTCAGAGCGCAGGGAGCCGCATTTTTCATAAAGGCCGCAGTCCTGGGCAGCCTTCAGACACTGATTGTGTCCATCCACAGACACTGAGGAAGCTTTTGGGAAGCGAGCAGTTTAGTGCTCATCAAGAAACAATAACACTTAATAATTCCTTATATGGCATTACTCATTGGTATACCTGCCATGATGGAGGCCATGTGTGACATCTCAATATTTCGCACCAGATTCAACTCCAGTTCTTCATATGGAGATACTTCATACTCATCATATGCTGAAAACAGAAGTGAAGCATCTTGTTTTCATGAAATACACTCACTGGACACTCGATTAGGTACATTCTAATGAGATTCAACACAGTGGTGCATCGTAACATTATCCATCTAACTTCATAGGGTTTCATTCCAGACATGTAGGTGGCGGTATTGCGCTGTGTAGCCCTGTTCCACCTGCCACACATCATTATTTTTCACCGCAGCTCCATCTGCTGGATTACTGCCCTACTTAGCTCCAATGTGAGCAAACTGTAATGCAAAAATTCCTCAATCGGCAACTTTATCCAGATCTGCATCAAAAATCTAAAATCCTTTTTCTTAGCCCATGTACCGCACCTCTTTGAGGGTCAACTTTCTTGACAAATAGGTTTCATCATAGTTTTCGTCATCAACGAAAAACAAGACGATAACTAATCAAGGCAAATGCACGTTGACAAAAACCGTAACTGTAACTGACAGGCTCGTCAACAAATAAAAACGAGGCGAAAAAGTTGACAGAAATCAGTCACGTCTAATCCTGTTTTGTAGATGTTAGGGACAAGTTACGACTATACCTAATCCCAGCTATTTCAGATGTGTGTGGGAATAGGGGTGGTGGGTGAGTTACAGAGGAGATCTAACAACAGTCTTTGTGAGGTCGGGCTGTTGGAGTTGCCCCAGCACAAACGACACCGTATCCTGCAACATTGTAACAAAGTAGGCATATGGACACACTTCACGTTTGACGCTATGGAGAACAAGACACCGTGTAAACCATATGGAGCGATTATCACCGCTAAAAAACACAAATAACTTCAAGTGGCATCTGCAGGCGAGTCATCCTGACAAGTGAAGTGAAGAGAAATGGCAATTTGCACAATGATCTGATATTATTTTGATGTTATGTTTACTGATGTTTTTATAGCTGAGAAAGAGCAGAGTTGCATTATTACACCATACAGTCTTTGCACTGTATCTTATTATTTATGTGCCGTATTTTCTGACTATAGGTCACACTTTTTTCATAGTTTGGCTGGTCCTGCGACTTAAAGTCAGGGCAACTCATATGCAGTGGTGTGAAAAAGTGTTTGCCCCCTTCCTGATTTCTTTTTTTTTTGTTTGTTTGTCACACTTAAGTACTAGGAACGAAACCCTCACTTGAGCTGAAAAGCGGTTATGAATTTTTTGTGTGTAATTCTCCTCAGAAATCTAACAAAACAAAACATGACCACAAGCTTTTCATGCTTCAAAATGGGCTATGATTTTAGTGTAATTCTGCAAACAAACAAAAGAAAAGATAAATAAATGAGCGCAATCAAAACATGGCATTACACTATTTGCCATGTGGCCATTCTTTAATCCAGCTCATACGGCATGCATGCTTAGATGATCAGGCATTATACTGAGATGTTTCTCATATTTCATCCCTCTTTTGTAGCTACACAAGCCCACCAAAATATTAGAAACTATGGAAAATCCAAAACTTTGTGGAGTACTGTAATGGGCCCTGAAAGAAGGGATTGCATTTTGGTGCCGATCCAGATAAAGTTGTAGATCCAGAAATTTCTTTCTTTGTGCAAGATATGTTTTTTCACATTTACCTAATTTTAAACAAACGGTGAATGCATGTTAATGCCAAAATTGAAGGTAGGAGGTAGATATGAAGGTGTACATTTTGGGGCTAATCCAAACTAGGGGTCTGCCATTCTAGTCCTGTTCGTAAAGGCAGGAGTTCTCATACAGCTTGTGCGTTGGATTTCATTACATTATGCAGGTGTGTGCAGGTAAAAAATAAACACACACACACACAGATGGCAGCACTTAAAACCCACCTCCAAACCTCACCGTCCAGTAGACCCTGAGGCAGTGTTCCTCCCTACGTGAGCCACGCTGACATTTGCACACTTGAAGGGGGCGATGGTGCTGCAAGGAGTTCTGAGCCTCCAGGCACTCTGTGCGGGCGTCCGGGCCGAGGGGCGAAACCGCCTCCTCTGCCGCACAGTACTCCAGCAGGCGGTACGGGACCATGCAGGACTGCTCCTGGATACAGCCCTGCTCTGCCACCAGGCAGTCTAAGGAGGCCGACACCGGCATGCTACCTAAAGGAGACACAATGACACTTTATGTTTGCGTAAAAGGTGCTTATATGCAGGGGTTAATTGTCCCACTGTGATGTGTTCGGCTAAATAGGTTGTAATTAAGACAACACATCAAATCACATTGCGCTCTGAGGACACCCCGAAGAACTACTCATTATAATAACCGCAAGGAAGATTAAATTGAAAGCACAGAAGTGTTCTTCATTCACTATATGACCATAAAACACCACAGTGGGGGGCTTGATTGGATTGATTGACATTCGGGGGCCATCCAAGCTTCTGGAACAAATCCAAATAAGCAGTCAGCTAATATTGTGCCAGTGTATAAACCCAAAAGCTTTATGCTTATGACACAACAATGCAAAGTGAGCACATTTTTATCAGGTGTGAAACACACATCTCGCACTGCACAATATCCTCCAATTGAAACCTTTATTCCCTCGGTTCTCAAGTTATAAAGCCCTCCTTGTTTCACTCTACCATGGGTGGATCTTCGGTACACAATTTGTGCTGGCAGTTGCCGAATGGTATGAGATTCAGATGGTATTCTGTATCAAAAAGGATGTTGTCACACAGCCTACTCTTAGATCTGTTTGCACAATATTGATCAAGGCTGTAGCATCTGTGAAAAAATGAAATTGACTGCCAGCATTCAAAAATAGCCGATGCAAACTACAGAATAAACAATACATTCCCGGGAATTGTATGAGTGCGACATTGCATTGCCATACAGTACACTTATTCTATGTCTTTCTAAGCTTTTACAAAGATCATAATGTTCAGATTGTATATACACTTCAACCTTTGTTAGGGTCACTAATTTGTTAACACAAAACATTTTTATAGTTTTACTATTGTAGTTTTACATGCATAAAACAATTTGAAATGCATATAAATGAATAATGAAAGGGACAAATGAACATTTAAGGTTATTTTTACCTTCATTGAAGATGTGATTCTTGATGCGACTGAAAGCAGGAGGGTGGTGGTGGTTGATTTCACTGCCACGTCATGAAGGTAAAAGTAACCTTAAATAGTGATTTAGCCCCTTCATTTGTCATTTATTTGCATTTAAAATTGTTTTATGCATGTAAAACTATAATTGTAAAAGTATAAAAACATGTTTTGTGTTAAGATTTTGGAGAGTCAACTGCTTCCGGTTCCAGTTGCCAATTTGTTTGGCTAGTAGGGCTGGGTGATATGGACCTAAACTCATATCGCGATATATTTAGGTTGAATATCAATATACGATATGTATCCCGATATATTTAGGTTGAATATCGATATACGATATACAGTCAAACTTGTCTATAGTGGCCACGAGAGGGAGTCTGCAAAAGTGGCCGCTATAGACAGGTGGCCTCTATAGACAGGTTGGCGTCCAGTTTCAATGTTGACCAGTAGAGGAAAAAAAAAATTAAAGGGCTGGGTGGGGAATTAATAATAATGTTGACCAGTAGAGGGCACTGTGGGACTGCGGATAAAAGTTGTACAGCACTACTAGGCTTGTTATTATCATGGTTCATGGTTTTAATTCATCCTGAACATGCATATGAGTCAAACAGTAGCACATCACATAGTACAATTCACAATTTTGCATGTCCAAAAAGGAGTAGGAAGAAGCAAAGCTTATTTAATCCTACCCCCCATCAGTTTCACATCAGTTGCAATACATTTATTCACCTCTTGTTCTTCCAAGTGTACTTTGTAGGTCTACATGACAATGTAGTGCAATCATAGCCAAGGTTTTTACTTACTAAAAGGAAGCTAGAGGCTTAATAATAACTGATAGAATATATCCACGACCCAAAGAACAAAGCTGTGCTAGTAATGTCTTACGCTTGTTTATTATATTTTACTTTTTATACGGCAGAGTGTCATTACAGCTTTAGTTCATCAGGAAGTGACGGGAAGTGACGGTGGGCGTCCCGAGCAGGAGAGCTAGGCTCAGTGCTAGCTGTGAGTTTCGAGAGAGTTGGGAAGTGTGTTTATGTTGGCGTGGATGTAAAGTTTTATGTGGAACAACTGACAGTTTGTGTGGATCTTGTGAATGATTGTGACTGAGCTAGGACTCAGTAATTAAAGTCTACACACGACGCCTTCTTTGATTGAAAAACTAAACTTTTTCGTGCATGAAGATTCTACTTGAGTTGGTAATTTGGCTGCTATATGCAGTCAGATACTGACCAAGGGAGACAAAATGGGTGGCCGCTGGCCGCATTAGACAGGTGACTGCTATACACAGGGTCTATAACATGTAAATTTGCTGCGGGGGGATTTTCGGTGGCCGCTATAGGCAGGTGGCTCTCTATAAAGGTGGCCGCTAAGACAGGTTTGACTGTATATCCCGATATATTTAGGCTGAATATCGATATACGATATATATCCCGATATTTTTTCCACAAAGTGAGTTTAGACAAAGTCAAAGCCAAATACTGTAAGTATGCAAAGTTGTTTAATTAAAACAAAAAAATTTACAGAAAAATAGCTGCTAAAATAAAAGTCCATTCTCTTTTTGAAATCTTTTTTATAACAAACCTTTAGCTATGCTGAAATCTGCAGCTACTACCAAAAGCACAAAAGAACAAAATATGAAAAAAAAGTGCTCCATTTAAGAGGAACTTTTTAAATGTCAGCAGCAACTCAAGAATACTTACTTTTTAGGTAAACATTGTCAAAAGACATAAGCATGCCCATATTCCTTAAAAGATCTCGTGCCAGGAACATCAACCTATCAACTGCATCAGGCTTAGCAACTGTCTGTCTGATTTCTTTGTACATTTGTGGGAGAGCTTCTCGTGCTAAATAATTGCGACGGTGAAGATCGCTGGACATCGCGAGTCCATTGTTTTCAGCAGGTTTTTAAATTCGCTTTTATCCAGCGTTCCAACAGGGACCGTATCTTCAGCAATGTGATAGGACACCGCTTTAGTAATAACCTTTCATGAGGAACGCAACAGGAAAAAGAAGTAAGCAATGAGCTTTGTGTTGTGGCAGGAGCTTTGTGAAGTTGTTTCAAACCACTGCTTCACACACTTGCATAGAGTTTGTGCCAAGTTTTAAGGTGGTGAAAACGATTGTCGTGCTTTTGCACTTGAAAGTCATTTTTTCAAAGTACCTCCAAATTACTGAGCCTCTGCTTTTTCTTTTCTGACCCGTTCCTCCACCGCAGACATTGTCGCTCCCTTCATGTTTATTGACGACTGAGTGGGGCTTCTGCTCCGCATCCTTCTCTCACCTCTTTCATGCACCGAGGGGGGCGGGACAGGAGCTCACACACAGTGCAGAGTGATGAGTGAGACCTCCGCGTCAAGAGTTACAGCACGAATCCAGTCTATATCAATATGAACGATATGCTAGTCTTGTTTGCTTAAAAGAAATATTGATATATTAATAATATCAATATATCGCCCAGCCCTATTAGCTAGCTAATAAGATGCTAACAAGGAAGGACGTTTTGTGATAAAAAATAAATAAATAAAATACACTAAGAGCACAGTTGGACTCACGCAGTGTATTAACAACACGAGAAGACGCGCACCATATTGTAAGCTAACAGGAGAATGAACGGAGACCAAGGCAAAATTGTGGTGTAAATTTTGGAGTGCAATCAAAAGTTTGACTTCAATAAGTTTGAAAAGCGGATTCCAAACAACAAAGGTACAAAATACAGTTTTATGTGTGTTCAAATAACTCCTGATGCATCAATTCATCTAGTTTTCCCGCTGGTGTTTTACAGTATTATGTTGCCATTGAGGCCACTAGATTAAACATTACTTTTCATTGCATTCTCATTTCCAATTCCACTGTGCAATACACATACATTTGCCACTTTAACTTGGACCACCAAACCTTTCAAAAACGTTGGCCCTCTCAGATATACCGTACCAGTCAAAAGCTTGGAGACATTTTATCATTCAATAATACAAGAAAGTGTGTCCAAAGGTTTGATTGGTACTGTACACTAACATTAGGAATGTCTATACAATTCGATGTCCATCCATCCATCCATCCATCCTTTTTCTATGCCGCTTACAGTACCCTCATGCTTAACCTCACTATCCTGGAACCTATCCCAGACTTCCTGTACATCCTGGTAAGATAGCATTCAGCAGTGTTTCTCGCCTTCTTTATTAAATTGCTGGCACGCGCAACTTTCTTTGGCTCCATGGTGAGTTATTAACCAGACACACTCCATAAAAAATGCACAGACAGTGAGTCAGCAACAGGCAGGGTGCTTTGTTTGGGGACTCGATTTTGAGGAAAGATACAGTACAGGGAAATACGGCGTACGGAAACCGAGGTTTGACTGCATTGTATGAATACCCTTTATAATTATCTTTGCAAATGCAGATTTAGGAAACAGCTCTTGACCTCATGGGATTGTGCAGGTATAGTTAAAGATAAATGAGCAAGCATAAGTGAAACCATGTTTAAACTACGTGTAAAGAAATGTCTATCGGCGACATCGGTGTCTGTGCTCGTCCTCAAATGCACGTATGCTCACATGCATTAACATATAGATTACACACAAATACACAGGATCGGTCACACGCTTTGATTGAGCTGCTGCCGACCAGCGGTGCAAAGCGCAGCTGCCATCCCATTCTGCTTGGTGCACGTTTGGTAATCCCTGACGCCACATGAGGTCCACGTCTCGCTCACGCATGAAATATATCATAAATAGAGGCTAGGCTTTATTGCCGCTGCAGGAAACCTGCCATGGCTCCTGCAGTGACGCCACGGGCCGAGGTGGGAAAACGATCATAGTCTCATAAAGACAATGCTTATCTTATCCAAACAGTAGGAGTCTTAGATTATTTCAAAACTCGCACAAAGCAGCTTTGTTAAATCTATGAAAACACCAAGAGTGTCTGACTGTTCACTTGCACTCATTGTTTAACTCAACTCTTGAGGCAACAGTGCAGTGTGTGCTTGAAGACGAACTGGAGATGAATTACTGTGATATGTGCGCTATAATACACTCTATTGATTTCTCACTGGTGTGATTAATACGATGTGCGCAGGAAAAGATGATGAAGGTTAACAGCGTTCATGGGAGGACCACGCGCCAACGTTCAGAGGGAAGTGATTGGCTGTGGCCAATTTATCTCCTAGCCATTCAAAGGCGTGGGATGGATGGCCGACCATCCACGCCGCTGGCCAGTAATTGGAGATGAGAGGAGAGCGTGGAGGAGTGGGAAGTCTGGTGGGAGAGATGGGAGGGAGTGTGACAGAAAGATATTCCTGTTGCATAGAAGCATTTGAGGAGGCAATGGAAGGACGAGGCGAGCTGAGGTGGCAGAACTGAGAGCGTCTGGACACAACATTAGGTACATGTGCACAATCGCATCCAGTGCTGCCTCAAAGGTGTGTGGTGGTTGCCGTTTGCAGGGATCATTAGTGATGTGCAGATCAATACTGAAATATCAATACATCCGATACCGGCTCTTCATGCTCTAAAATCCATTCTGAAATCGAAATATTGATACTTTTGATAATATGTCATTTGAGGTAATGTTTGTCTAAAAGGTTTGTCTGTTGAAATGATGACCGATTGTAAACGGAGCCATGTGTGAATTATGAATAAAATTTTATAATAGTTCTTAATAATTAATCACTTATTTTAATGTTTTTTTTTTAATGAAATTAAATATATTTTTTCTTTTTTATTGTTTAAAATACAATTTTCACATATTTTATGCGATTTTGTCATATTACATTGGCCATACTGTAAATCACCCCTCTACCTCAATATACTTCAGGGTTTTAAATAAACAAACAAGTTTAATTAATTATTAAATTATTGATTTAAATTAATAATGTATTTAACCCACACATTTAGTATCCACACTGAAATAAATATCTATTCCATTTGTAATAATGCTTTTATAATGTCAGTCAATAACAGTTATTCATATTAGTGAAGAATATTTCAAATGAAGTATGCATGTAACAGTGAAGTACATTTATGTCATAGAAAGTCCATTTTGATTAAAGCTCTAAATCCCATTCTTGGGAAAAGTCTTAAAAAAGGTTGTATATCAACAGCTTACTGACATTCTCCTGTCTAACAATGTGATACTTTTCAATCAATTTAGGCACAACCACAGCACTGCGACAAGCTCCGATCAAGGTGACAAATGGTATCAGTCTGAACACAGATGCAGGCAAAGTCTCACTTTTAGTTCTGCTGGACCTGAGTGCTGCCTTTGACACAGTTGACCATGCGATCTTATTACAGAGGTTAGAAATGTGGGTGCGAGTCTCCGGTACTGCTCTAAACTGGTTCAAGTCCTATCTGGAGGACAGGAAGTACTTTGTTGGAATCGGTAACTGTGTCTCAAGACTATGACTATGATCTGTGGGGTTCCCCGGGGGTCTATCCTGGGACCTCCATTGTTCAATCTGTACAAGCTTCCTTTAGGCCAGCTAATACGCAGCTGCGTTGTGTCCTACCACAACTATGCAGACGACACTCAAGATCTACGTGTCACTGACGGCAGGTGAACATGGTCCTGCAGATGTATTGCATCAAACAGATCAGTGTGTGGTCACGAAACAACTTTCTCCAGCTAAACTCAGACAAAACTGAAATCATTGTCTGTAATCGTCAGATTCGAAATCTAGGGCTAATAATGTACTCAGATCTGAACTTTAACAGCCACATTAAATCAATAACAGCAGATTTTTACCACCTAAAAAAACATTGCCACAAGCAAGAAAATGGTGTTTAAAACAGATTTAAAGGGACTAATCCATGCCTTTGTCTCCAGCAGCCTAGACTAGTGTAACAGCCTTCTCATCGGGTTCTCTAAACGAGCTGTAAAACAGCTGCAGTACATCCAGAATGCTGCTGCTCGAGTCCTGACTAGAACCAGGAAATATGAACATAATAGTCCAGTACTCAGGTCTCTGCACTGGCTTCCTGTCGCTCAGAGAGTAGACGTTAAAACAGCTCTGCTTGTGTACAAGTCTTTTCATGGTCTTGCACCAAAATACATCTCTGACATGTTAGAGCCACATCAACTATCTCGGGCTCTGAGAAGCTCAAGGAGTGGTCTCTTGCGGGTGCCCACAATCAGGACTAAACACGGTGAGGCTGTATTTCAGTTTTATGCTGCCAAAATCTGCAACAGTCTTCCAGAAGATGTGTGACATTCCTCAACTTCGGCAATGTTTAAATCCAGGCTGAAAACGCTGCTATTCAACTGTGACAACTGAAAGTATTTTATCTGCACTCTGCACTCTTTATCTTTACTGTCTGTAAAGCACTCTGAATTACCTTGTGTATGAATTGTGCTCTATAAATAAACTTGCCTTGCCTCTTGTAGTGATTGCAATCAGATTTGGATATTTGTACCCCGTACTGCAGCTCTAGTAGTTGGGGGAGGATCCACAATATCACATCACATAAAGGAGGTAGGTAATAACACATAGTCTTTGAAGGCTGGATGTAAAATGTCCAGCGGTTAATTACTTCACGGACTTACAAATGAAAGCAATATATTAAGCACCCCCATTACTGCATGGCTAATGGATTGTTCATGTACGGACACTAATTGACCTGTCCGATGAAGAGGCTATACTGGAAAGCAGCAAGGAGGCATCAGCACAACAATGTGTGTTGACCACTTCCCTGCCAAAATGTTCTATTTTGGATGCGATTCAAGACAGTAAATTAAAAAGACACATTCCAAAAAAAGATTGGGCTTGAGCAGATGGCCAATGACAGGGAGGTCTAGTAGATAAAGTCCAAGTTCTTTCCAATCAGCAAATGACTGACCCTCATGTCATGCCAACAATTAAAATGCATTTATTCCCCACGGTATTAGGGATTTAAAAACATGGCACCATCACTTTTAGTGAGTGTGCAAAGGCTTTGCACTATGTGTTAAGAAGAGCAAATGAATTAATGAATGAATTAATTGTGTATTCTGGCTCTTGTGCTGCACTCGCCCCTGGACAGAGTTGTTTCCTTAAGAAGGACACAGTTGGTTAATCAGCCATAATTAAAGCTTGTGTTAGTCCTTGCTGATGCAGCCCTTTCTACTGAGTTTCTCCACCAATCAGCTCATTGTCCTCCAACATCTTTTAACATTAAACATATGCTTAGCCAGGAAGATTGCTGCGATTGCCATGGGCAACCTCAGTCAAGCTGAATATTTTTCTTTCCTTTTTTTGTAAAGAAACTTTACAAGTCGTTTTTTTTTTTTAATCATAGCTTTTCTATTTTGTCATCATAAGAGTCTTATGATGCAGTTCTACACCAGTGTAAACTACAAACATAATGACGGAAGTTTTGAGACTGAAAAAGGAAGTAGGCAGTAGACAAGTTGCTTTTACTGCACAACATCTTTGGCTATAAACCAGGGTGCTTGAAAGTCTGACTTTGTTTGCTTTCTCCGGATGTTTTCAGCCATCAGCCTTGACAGAACAAAGGGCCCCGGTGCGGGCCCAGTGTACGGCGCGGGATGTAATGAGCTTCTTAATGTTGTGGATTGCCTGACTGCCCTCGAACATAACACCTGAGAGAAGGACATTGTGGCCAAATTGATTTTGGAGACAATTAGGTCAAAGCCATAGATACTGAAATTGACCCATCTGCCAGGGACGAGCAATCTCATCTGGGGAGACCCAATCATGTGCTCACCATCCGTCAGCAACTGTGTCCACTTTTGTCTTTCAGCCACTGACCCCATACAGTCAGCTACCATCGTTGGCCCCCAACCAGTGTGACACCATGGGCCATAAATCCTGACAGCTCCCTTGCTTCGCCTCCTCATTATGTTTATTTGAATGAGGGTCCTAATGCCTCCACTCTCCTCAAAGTGTAAGTACTTTACTAAATATCACACATAAATATAACCTTTGGCATTGCTTTGCAACACCCTGGACTGGTCATCAGTCAATTATACATAGGGCACATATAGACAAACAACCATTCACACTCACATTCACACCTATGGACAATGTAGAGTCCCCAATTAAACTCACATGCATTTTTGGGACTGTGGGAGGAAATTGGAGCACCTGGAGTAAACCCACACTAGCACAGTGTGAAAGTTCAGTATTTTATATGCATTTATATGTCGTCACTGAGTTTTTATGTTTTCCAAAAACAAAAAACGCCACTGTTTCCAAATGATTCCGTTTTTGACTGAAGTTTTCCTCTCCCGTACCTTCAACCTCGCCACTTATCAACGTCTCTTTGCCAACAAGTCTTAAATAAAGGTAAAAGTGATGATAAATGTTGATTTATTCATTTCATTTGTCATTTTTATGTATTTCGCATTGCTTTCTGCATGTAAAACTCTAACTATTCTATATAAAATGTGTTTTGTGCATTTTTGGGTGTCTGGAACAAATTAATTGCCTTTCAGCCTATTTTCCTAGGGAAAAAAATAATGTCTTATATTCGTGTCAATACGGTTTTAATTTTACATAATCAATACTACTCACAAAAAGTTGGGGATACTGGAATTTGGTTGAAATGTCAGGATGAAGCTAAAATGCACTATAACATTTACAGATGTTTAATTTGACCTTCTCTAAACAGCAGAGTGCACATGTCCAACTGTTCAATATTTCAGTACTATTTACATAACTTGTTCTCTAACAAGCAGCTGAACAGCAAAAAGAATAACAGATATGATCCATGAATCAACCAATAAATGTCCTGCATAACAATTGATTGATCAACAGTACCTCAGAGGGACATGGCCATTGAGCTTAGGCCCTGTCCACACGAATATGGATATTTTGAAACCGCATATTTTTCTATGCGTTTTGGTTCATCCACAGGCATAAGGAGGTTTTTGTCCTTAAAAATTGAGCTTTTGGAAAACTCCGGCCAGGGTGAAGACTTTTCAAAACTCTGGCTTCAGCGCACTCGTGTGGATGGCGAAAACGAAGCTTTTGCTTGTTGCTGACAGATGACGTAACAATTATGTGCCGTTATTCCCGCATCAGATAAGTATAATTTCATGTGTGCAATGGCTAATAAAACACTGCTGCTTTCAAGCATGCTGAAATGACTTTTTTGTGTGTATGAGAGTAAGCATAAGCCTACTTTCGCTTTGCATTGGCGCCATTGTGGGCTTCCGAGGATGCTATACCGCTGCTGTTTTGCTCGCAATTTGAGACACGACACGATTGGACCTGTAGCTGGTGGGACCGCTTGTCGTTATTTTGGAAGAATGGCGTGGGAATATTAGCATGGCAAAAACCTTGTGATTGCGTTTGACTGAGCTGCTTCGCCCGCTCATTGAAAGCTTCCCTGTTGTACATGCCTGCCTTGTTCTGCATAATTATTGTCGTGGAAGCAATTAAACAAGGACAATTTGCCAGACACACAATTATTTCAGCAATGATAGCGTCACAGGTGATGGAGTTCTTTTTTGATCGATAAAATGAACTACAGTACAAAGCACTGTAGTGACAACCAACGTCTGCTACATTTGAATAAAGAACATGTTTCATAAATGTTCAGTTTTATATTCAATACATTTTGCTGACAAATGTGAAATAACTTACCGACTACTTTGCTAGCAGGCCACATGTAGCTTCTACTGTACCTCGCCATGTTTGTTATAATACGTCTACAGAAATGACGTCATCAGCACCTCTGGTTAAAATTGTCTAAAGAGACCATGGCTGCAGCGCCCCCTTACTTTGTCATGTGCAGACAGCCTTCGTATGCGTATTTGTGAGGATAGGAATAGTTTTAAAACGTCACCATGTGGATAGAGATTTTTTGGACACTGGAGAGGGGTAGAAGTGCGTTATAGAAAATATCCGTATTCATGTGAACATGGCCATTGAGTGTCACAGAGTGTCATCAGGCGGTTGCAACAAAGATCCAAAGAGACTGTAAGAGTCACAGAAAGGCATATAGTATGCCTTTCTGTAAAAATTTTAAAAATATACACCATTTGTGAATTTTGCTATTCATCACCTTATTAGAAAACAGCAGGTTGTGCAAGAAGTAGTGAAACATTGAACAGTTGGACATGTAAATTCTAAAGTTTAGAGAAGGTCAAATTGAGCCCACTGTAAGGGTTATAGTGCAAACGTTACGTTCTCTTGAAGAAATGTTTTTGAGTAGTGTGTTACCAGATAATGCAGAATGTCCCAATGCTAAATAATAGCTTGCAGTCCACATCTGTAAAATGATGGCGCTCTTCCTTCATATGATTGCTTTCCATCAACAATAATGGAAGCAATGAAAGAACACATGCAGTATGTTAGGAAGACTCTGCAAACGTCCTTCAAAACTTTTTTATGGTCCTTATCGCTGGTGGAGAAATTATATGCTATTTACTCCTCAATTTGTGCAAGCAAAGAAAATTGTATTTCTGAGTGAGTGGGTCTTGAAAAGGTACAGCACAGTTGCACTCGCTCTAATCAGTTTTCATGCACAGAGCCCACCGAGACAGCTCTAGCCCAGACACCATGAGCAGAGTCGTGCAGCCTCGCACGCGGCAGCAGACAACGCTCAGAATCAACAATTGCCCTCGCGCAACCGTTACATGGAGCAGTGTGTTGTTTTGATGAACTGTGCCCATGCACTGCATTGCCACATCATTCCTCGTCTGCCCTTAGGAGCCTGCATCACATGTCGCATTTAACAGTTGGGGTCTTCTCCTGCAGCTCTGTTAATACTTCAGGCTCCTCCACAGTGCACTGCCAAAATGTGATGTGCCATATGGTTCTTGGCAGAGAGAGATATCCTGCTTGGCAAACTGAATTGATGTGTGAAACTTGCAATCAAAATGCAAAGCACTTTGGAACATTTGTATCGAATACAGTAGAACCTCTACAGTCGAGTGTCGGACTTAAATAATCTGTTCCTGAGTCAAACTCTCACCGTCATAAAACCTTTGTTAACTGTAATAAGATTAAATAAGATTTTTAATGGTAATATGAGTGTAAAACAAAGTTAACCACTGTGACGCATCTCGCATCCTGACACATCTTTTTAACATTCTCAACAGAAGCACAGTGTAAAAAGAAGCTAACCACTGTTAAAGGGATAGTTTGGATGTTTTGACATGAAGTTGTATGACATCCCCATCAGCAGTGTAGTGCATCAACAGTGACGTACCCCCCACTTCGTCCCGTGAGCTGAGTTTTGGTCGGATTTCAGTGACGAGGAATGTAGTTCCGGTTATTTGTTGGGGCCACTTAAGTAAAGAGTTTGTTTTCTCAAAACAATATGCGTTTAAAAGAGTAATACGTCTGCATCACAAAAATGCCTCCTCGAAAAAAATCAAACCTCACAATCACTCGGCGTTACTTTCTCTCCCGTCGTATCACTGCGCGCCCACTGTTGTGTATGTGACGCGAGACTCTCGCGTCGTGAGGTCTGATTTTTTTCAAGGAGGCATTTTTGTGATGCAAGTGTATTGCTCTTTAGAACTCATATTATTTCGAGGAGCCAAGTGGCCCCACCAACTAACTGGAACTACGTTCCTCATCACCGAAATCCGGCCAGAACTCGGCTCAGGGGAGGACGTGGGGGTAAGTCTCCCTTGATGTACTACACTGGTGATGGGGATGTCATACAATTTCATGTCAAAAAATCCAAACTATCCCTTTAATAGTAAAAAAAAAACAAAAACAGTCTATATCAGTGCTTCTCAAATAGTGGGGCTTAGGGGCAGGTGGAAGCAGACAGATAACGGGTTCTCAACAAAGACTTCAGTTGATTTCCATTTCAGTGAAAAAAGAAAATTATTGAGAACCACTGGTCTATATTAACTTTGATAACAAGTGAAGATGGGCGGTGAGGTTGTAGTCTGCTCACGTTGCGTAGTTAACTTCCTGTATCTACTCTTCTTCTTGTTTTTACAAAAAGCCAAAGAAAAAGCAAATCCTTAATCCTTTGTTGCTATCTGAACTGTTTGTGCAAAATGCTAATGTCTTGCATGTAAGTCTTCTGGAATAATACATATTTTGAAACGCCACAAGCAATTGCAAGACACACAGCAAGAATTTATCCTTTCATGTTAGCTGAGCGGATGCTGATGCATCGCGTGATGCCATACAGCCTCGGTCCCCAAAGTGGTCATACGTGAATGAAAATTAAAAACAGCGTGACTACATTGGTGTCTGAAAGGCTTACGCCGAGAGTCAAGCAGTGCACTTGAATGCCTCATCATGGGAACAGTACAATGCAGATGAAAGGAGACACAGTACGAAGTTGTTCATTGTTCTATGTGTGGTTCATTAACAAATAAGCAAGTTTGATGAATATGTTGTGCATTAAGAGTGTTGAATGTTGAAGATTTCATTTACATTGTGTGCTAAACAGGGCCGCACGGCGGCGTGGTGGTTAGCATGTTGGCCACACAGTCACGAGATGTGGATAATCTGGGTTTGTATCTAAGTTTGGACATTTGGACAGGAGTTTGCATGTTGTCCTCGTGCGGGTGTTGGTTTTCTCTGGGTACTCCGGTTTCCTCCCACATTCCAAAAATATTTGTTATGTTAATTGGACACTTTAAATTTCCATAGGTATGAGTGTGAATGTTTTTTTTGTCTAAATGTGCCCTGTGATTGCCTTACCAGTCCAGGGTGTACCCTTCCTCTCACTCAAAGTCAGCTGGGGTAGGCTCCAGCATCCCCCCGTGACACTTTAGAGGACAAGCAGCATATGTGTGAAATAAGAGCGGGTCTTCTTAGGTGGTGCTGTGACTAATTAGTGCATTTTCTGAGCTATGAGCCTGTCATTTCTCCCTTGACTGGATGCACTGACTAGCGTATGTGCAGTTGAAAAATAAGCCACGGGATTTTTTTTGAGCAGCGATTAAGGCATGAAAAACTATACAGACCATGCCTTCATCAAACAACATTGCTTCTCGCCACACTAAAGACGTGGCGGAAGACATTTTAAAAAGCTACCACTGTGCCTACGAGCCAGTGAATTTTACGCACTACAGCTTTATGAGTTAACAAATATAGCCGGCCTGGCACCCGCCCTGGTGGATGTGCATACTTTCATGAAGAGGGAATTAAGGAGGACATGGTCTTCTGTTTCCTTAAGCAAAATCAATTATATATGAAATGATTAAATATATCAAACAGGTGAGAAAGAATTCAGAGTAGGATATTTTATTGTGTGCTTACAGACGCTGGTTTATATGTTTTAAGTGTGCAGGAGTAGAGAGTACGTGGCTTCAGGTCAAATGTCTGAAGGGGTACGAGAGTGTGAAAAGTTTGGGAACAGCCTACAGGATTTGAGGTCGACTGTGGAGGTTCCACCATAAGCTATCAACAAACTTGTCTTGTATAGAATTTTGCACTTTTGCTTTCTTGACTCAAGCATTTCAATTCCAAAACTGTCTTTACAACCTCAGTTGAAATCATAAGGCTCCCCTTTACTTTCCCTCATCTTTGGGATGCCCAGTGGGCGTGTTGCCAGTTCAATCTCCGTGTGCAGTCGGCCAAAACACAACTGAGTAGCGGCCACGCCCTTTAGAAAGACAAGAAGAGTAAAGCGAGGACGATGGGCGGCCTTGTTGAAAAGGTAAGGAAGCCGAGTGACAATGAAATACTAAAAATACCCTGAATAAAAACTCCCTGAGTACATTATCTGACCAGCTAAACGCTGTATAACTTTACATGAGCTCTATTTCATAACTGTGGTGTTATGACTCAATCAACGTCCACTAAAATAGTAACACTTCATCTTGAATCTCAGGTCATGTGAACAATCCACATGGGCTATTCAGCACGTGGTCAAAGTCAGGTTCAATGTCATCTGATCAATTTCCTATTGATGAGCCTGGTAAAGCATAAGCACAGTTTCTGTATAACAAATAATAATGCATGCAAACAATAAAACTGTAGTAAAAGTGGTGTTTGGTACAAGTCAGACCAGTGCAGTTTTGATTATATAAAATGTGGTCTATTGTGTTTTCCTTGCAGCATTGAATACGGTCCTGGTGCTATTGTGAAATTCTAATGGCGTTCCCATAGGGGAGAAAGCAAACGCTGCCTCTGCTGTGTACGGACAGGTGCAGTCCTCCTCCTCCTCCTTCGATCCTCAATAGACACTTTAATGACGACTTTGGCGAGCTGGAGCCCGCAGCTCTGTAACTCGACAGGCGTTGACAGACATTTTGGAAAGGCTTCCTCCAAAGCGCCACGCTGCCATTGTTAAGGTGACAGAGGAGTACACGGCCAAATGTATTCAAATCTAAAAATAACATTGCATGAAATGTGATTTCACCGCTCCATCTCTGCTACAGTTTTCTCTAATATCTATGGAGGAAATTCGGAAATCAGATGATTTCTTTTGAAATTAGGCATGACAATGACAATTTGCATTTTCATCATCATTAAATAGCAGCCGTTAATGCCATCATTTAGGGGGATATAAAGTAATTAAAGACGCTCGATATTGGCTTTTTACTGATATGTGATTACCAGCACTTCATTATTGATACCGATATCAACCGATACCAATATTGGCAGCTCTTCCCTCAAGCTAATGTCAGGTCGCACTTTGTGTTACAAATAAACAAATTATAAAAATCACGACCAGTAGTCAACTAAAATAACATGTTCTCCTACTATCAACAACTAGGACAGTTTACATTGAATACATTTAAAAATAAGAATCCAATTAAATAATGCTGGTAAAGATACAATTTGGAAAGCTGCACATCGCTATGAGGCACAAACACACCGTACAAGAACAAAGTAAAGTGCAATGTATGAAACTCTGGGCTAATACAATCAGTGAAATGATAAACTGGGCTCATTCAGCATGTCACGTATGAATGAAACATATTAGAAGTACTGAAGGAAGACACCTTACTCACCCCTCACATAACCAGCGATTGCAATGCACATGTCATCGTATAAATTGCATATTCACAATCCAAACTTGGAAATCATTCCAGGCAATGGACATACTGAGCTAGCAAGCTTGTTGCTGTGTGGCGCACGACGCCACCACTCGCTCGCCGATACCAGCAGAAAAACCAATAGCTACAGTATATGAACCATCATCCCTAAAAGTAATGTGCTATGATTAGTAGAAAACGGACTTATTTTACTATTTCTAAAATCGAAATGCAGTAACCCTAACGGGATTGAAATTGTCTGCCGTGTTTTTAGAGCGTCTGTCGCCTCATGTGCAAAGAGCTCATTCGGCCGTAGTGGCGCTCCTATTAATGGAAAATTGTCCATTTCGAACACAATACACACGCAATATGTTCACTCCTCCATTCTCATGCCAACACATTGACACCAACAGCTTCAATGCCTTGTGGGTGTCACACACAGGATGAGGATGCAAGAAAAGCAAGACACACACTATTATGCACTCTACTATAATGAGTCACTTTCCACAACATTATCCACATTATCACGTACAACAACAACAAAACGTTGCATCTGAAAATCTATATGTATCATTATGAGATCTACAGGCAGACTTTAAAGATGTGATAAGATGTGGATGCACACCCTCCAGACAACACACAGACACACACAAACTCATCAAATTAATGAGTCTGCTCCGCCTTGAGCAATGAAGAATACTCATAAAGCAAAATAACACCAGCTTTTGTATTAATATTGCGGCTCAACAAGCATTTATGCTCCACTAGAGTATTGCTTTTCTGCCACGACTATTTCATCGACTTTATGATTTCAAGTCATTATTCAGCCATGCTGGCAGACGAATCAACCAAATTCATTTTATATCCACGTGGAAAAGAAAGATGTTGCATTTTTTAAATCTATTTTCTCACACAGTATTTGTCCAATTTAATCAAGCCAAGTGCCCCCAAATTATGATGCATCATAAAGCGGTGTCATATTTTACCACCATTAAGTGGTGAATCCTGCAATTTCTGACATCATATTTAATCCTTTGTACAATCACCTTCTAATGCACGTTACTGATTTACACGTGTGCTAATGGCAAGAAAAGCCTCCTCTTAAAGGGGAACACCAGATAAGTGAGATGTCTCCATGATGTGGGATGGTCCAATCAATATGTACTGGATGACCCCCCTCCCCCCCCCCCCCCCCCCCCCCGCGTTTGGAACGTGTCCAAAGAAAGAAGAGTGGACCTATGATGTCATCCACATGTAGACTACGCTGCCTCCATAATGAATTGGAAATGGAGTTAATGGGATCATTTTGACAGCTTAAAGGTTTTTACTCCAACCTGTGCTAATATGAAGCTGCATAAATAAGGTTGAACACAGATAAATAGCTACAACGACTGAAAGATGGCTGGATAGATTTGATTAAAAAGGCTTCATTTTTCTTCCTCAAACATCAAACTGTGTCAACCTTTGGCTCATTTTTACTCCTTCGCCTTTTTGAATGCATTTAAGCAAATGTGCGAGGTGCATTTCCAAGAATGGAGATAGCAGCAGCCCCTCCAAATAAATCACTTGTTTCTCTCGTCATACAATTGCACTTGTATTTGCATTTTTGAGATTTTACAGTATTTCCCAATTGTATGCTTGCCACATCCAAAGTAGACATTATCATTTGACATAATATGCCATCATTTCTATATTCAGTACCATTCCACTAACAAAAACATACAGTGGGTCTGAGATAGTCACATGGATAGACAGAGAGACAGATATTTACAACATTAATAATCCTAAACTTTTTGACAGAATTCAAACAAGATATTAATGTCTTCTTTTCTGGGAGAACCTTATTTGTTTTTGTCTTTTTTTTCACAAAAACATTTTGCGCATTTTCTATTAACTGTTATTTTTGCATATAATACGTGGTATGATTCAAGTAGAAAATATAGAAAATACACTCTACACACTATATATCAGTCAAAATTGATGATTTTTTTTCATGGTCTAAAGTTGAGACAACACCTAATAGAGTATGTAACAGACCTGAGGTACACACACCTTATTGCAAATGTAAGCAGCATACAAAGCCATAGCCATGTCAAAATGTGCTCACCATAGGAGAGGACGTTGAGCAGGAGTCCAATGATCATCATCCTGTGCGCGGACAGCGGACACTTTTGAGTAAAGGGGGGACTATCAAACTCGCACCCAGGCTGGCTGCAGCTTACTGAAGAGTCTGCTGCTGCCACATGCAAGCCTCCTGCGTGAGGAAGATGACGATGATGATGCGCCCACACGCACTCGGCCCGATCGGACGGCCAGGTGGAGATGCACAAAAGTTGGCCAACAACACCGACCCAACCAACCAAATCCTGCCGTGCGCGCTAGTGGAAGCGGCACACAAGTTCTCGCGATCTTTGCCGCTCCATGTTTTAAGTTCCCTCTTTTAGATTGATTTCAAACGTCCAAAAGTGGTCTCTCTGATCCAGTAACTATGGCTCCACAGTTGTCCCCTGTAGAGAAGTGGGACCGTAGGACGCTGGCGTCCCCTGATATTATAGGCATCACGTGATTGGCCTCTGAAAAAGAGGGAATAATCCCAGGAGCTGTTGCAAATGTTTCCTGCAGGGGAACAGCTGTGTGCGTGGACACATCAACATGATGGACAGCAGTGGCTGCAAGATCACACAGACGGGGAAAAAAGCTGTAACACATATTTACCTAACCTACTTTTACTTATTTTGGATTTAGTTGCACCATCATTACAACTAGAAATGCATGCTTGTAAACAACAACCATGTACCTCACCTGACATCACCGAGGTTTTTCCGTTACATTGTTGTACACGACAGCACATTTCATTTTTTAGTAAATGTTTTCAAGTTCTTGCATTTATTTGGTTTGGTGTGGGATTACCTCCACATTCATGACAAGCAGAAATGCAAGGTTGTAGACAACCATCATGTACTCCCTCCTGATCTGCTTGATGTCATCATGCATTCCAATACACAAGCGCATGGAAGCCAAAGTTCCTTTGATATCGTCTCCAGTTTCTTCATCATCCCAATACACGATGGATGAAAGTGGCCAATCCGTGCAGTCCAGCCCCGCACATGCCGGGCTGGAACTGGCGACCACACATCCCCACCAAATGAGAGTTAAGTCGTAGGAAAACTGCACCTTTTTTGGAATTTAGACATTCAAAAACCTCCAACAACGTTTCGTATCCATGCTGCAACCATGCGGTAACAGGCACATTCATGCTAACATGTAATACTAACAGTATTTTGGTCATTTTAAGCATTACCAGAACTTCTTTCCTCGGTGCATTGATTTCATAAGAGCGCATAGTAACTAACGCAACTTCCATCAACAACAACTGCATTTCTCCCACTAACCAGAGCAGACTTTGAGAGAGCTGATGACGACAACTACTTTCGGAAAAATGAGGATCCAGAAAACTTTTTGAGCCTTACCGTATGGAGGATAAGCTACAGATTTTAGAAGCTGAGCGGATAAGAAACGTCGGAGCAAGGCGCTGTGTCACTACGCGGAAAGAAATAGCTCCTCGGTGTTACCTCCTAGAATCACTATGGCGGTATAACTTGGTTAACATGCAGGTCACGACATGTTAATGGAGCATTGTTGGCAGATTTTGAATGGTTTTAGAGGGCTTTATGGGTGGAATTGTTAGTGGAAAAACTGCCAGCACGAGGGAGCTATTATCTACTATTATCTCACGTAAGATTTGTGGCTGATTTTTTTAAAAATGCATTTTCTTTTTAAGTTGAGCAGCGCTAGCCAGTGAGCCACAAGCCCTGGGCTGTCAACTGATTGTCCAGCGCAGCTCCTAAGGCATCAGGGAGTGAGGTTTACACAATGCACGACTGCTAGGTTGCACGTGACATCACGTCTGGTTGCTGTCGTCACAGACACAAGCAGATGGGGGTCAAACAAGTGTATCTGTAACTAGACGTCAAGTGAAGTCAGAGCAAAAATGCAAAAACATGCACTGTGGAAATTGTTCAAATAGGGATTTTGGAAAATGTTATTACACCAAAAAGTGAAAAAAGTTCAAAAAATGAAAATAAAGGTGGCTGCTAAACCTGTTTGTCTCGAGTGGAGGCGAGTATGAACATGTTTGAGTTTGCAGTGAGCAACAACAACCAAAATTTATACTAATAACAAAGTTGAAATATTGTTGGAACTGGAAAATGCTCATGAAAATGGGAAATGCGGAAAACTACAGATTGATCATTTCTTCATACAGCTTTCCTCCAAATGCCCGTATAAGTGCCCAATTATTCAATAAACACCACAAATATACCATCAATATTACAAAGCCTGCTCTGTTGCATGAAAATAAAATGGAAAAGTAACATATAAAAGAAGGGGAAAAAGTCTGCACCAGCCATATTTGAACACGTGACCCAGAGTAATAAAGTTACACCCACACCCACGCTAGATGTCATTAAAACTAGCGTCCTCTAACGGCAGTCTTCTGGCAGAGTGATACAATCTAGTAGCACATACAATATGCCAACTGCAGGCTACTGAGAAGCAACTTAACAGTTTGCAACAAATTAATGTTCATCCGCTACACCCCCATGGAATAAACAGCGCAGCGAAACGATGAAGGACACATACAAGAATGTTTTCATGCAGACTGACTTGGTATAAGAACAAAAGTAGACAGGTTAGAAGCGCTATTTTCATCTGCTACATCCATTATATCAGATTCTAAAGATGAGCTTTCACCACTGTTTCGTTGCCGTGTTTTTAACTTTCATGTCTTTATACAACACACCATGCACAATTGGCGAACATAATTTCAACGGCATGCATTGTTATTTGCTTTAATCTGCCAAACATTATACAAATATACTAAATGTGTATGTGGCCATATTGAGTGTTTGCCACCCAAGTGTCATAACATGAAGTGAGCGAACTCCCTCTAGGTCACATGGTTGCAATCATAGCAATTGCACAGCCACACTAGCTGTTACAAAAGCATACAAGAGTATAGTAGTGCTACCTAGTGGTGGAGATTGTGAATTACAGTTTCATTAACCCTTTAACAAATATGCTATAAATGTGTAAACATTTTAATTTTGGCCTATGCTGCAATTTCAAGTACTGATATAAACACACAAAGGGTAAACCCGCTCCATTTGAAACTGAAATGTGTACTGCATGCAACAAATTCTGCTAGAAATACTGGGTCGTCACGTTTTCTGCATTTTACATGTCTGGCGATCTTCATGGGTAAATGCTAAATGAAATATGTTCCTTTTCTTGCTTCATTGTGAGACCCTGCAAACGTGGTCCTTTCATATCAGCTTGCAACCGGATTGGGACTGTGAAATCGTCACTTGTTCCACTGCTGCAGCCGGCCTGTGGGATGGTGGGCTTTTTTGTCAACAGGGAATGGCACGCAAAAAGAATTGCACTGCGCTGTAATATTATTGCCTTATTTTTCATGTTGCTCACCTCGGAAGACAATGATTGTGCAGACAGTTGGAAGTGGATCAGATGAGATAGTTTATCATAGGTTGAGCACAGCCAAAACATGTCTATGGCTCATCAGAAAAAGCACTTTAACATGTGCCATGATGCTTATTTGCATAAAGCTTCGATTTAAAATGATAAACTACCAAATTACTTGTTGTCTCTGTGATTAAAGGAATGCTAAGGCATTAGACAATCCATTTCCATATCCTGCTGAACTGGATGCACCAGTGGCAGTAGTAACTTTCAGTTACCAGTGATGGTCATTTACATATTAACCCACCCAAACATAATACACAATAAAATATTACTTGGGACAAGTTATGTCATCATTATGACACAAAATCACAGCAATTGTCTGCATTGAAGTAGCCCATGAAAGTTTATAGCGTCATGTAATTTGGAAGCTCGTTGGTGTCCAGTCTGAATCTATGTCATCACAGCACTGCTCCCATGTGGCCAATATTGTGCATTACATCAGGGTGATGCAGGCTGCAGCTCAGCCGTAACTGTTTTGACTTTACACGCACAATGCAACCAAAATGTAATGAGCCAGCTCGGTCAAATATGTAGGTCAATATGATCAATAAAGTCTAGGAGGTAAATATATTTTAATTTCTTGTACTTACCTACATGCTTTCTGGAAAGATGTGCTCTTCAGTCGATCTTGGCGAAACCTGCACTGCAAAAAAATTGCAAGGACAATTGTTATTTTTTTAAGTGTTCAAAATATATATATATTTTCCAAACACATGAATAACAATACACCTTTTAACATATTGCTGTGTACCAACTATAAGTCAGGTGAACAGATAGATAGATAAATAGATAGATAGATAGATAGATAGATAGATAGATGATAGATAGATAGATAGATAGATAGATAGATAGATAGATAGATAGATAGATAGATAGATAGATAGATAGATAGATAGATAGATAGATAGATAGATTAGTTAGTTCATACGTATTGCAAGACAATATGACAAAATGACTATGATTTTTGCAACATTAGTATTATTTGTTTGCTTACAAAACACACACAAAGTGGCTTCCAAAGGCTGCTGGACCCTGAATGTGTTCCTTCATGGATGCAGACATGACACCTTGAAGGTGACACGGCTGACATTCAGTAAACCATTACTACTCTGTGTCAACACATCCACAAGGGCACGTGCAGCACAGCCTGATTATTGTTAGCCTAAACGTTTGGAGACGGGCACAAATTTGACTTTGTAAGGGGTGGTTATCAAAATTACTTTCTTTATCGTTTTTTTTTAAATCAGGCATTACAAAAGGTGCCCTCAGTGGCCACTTGGGAACAACCTAATGAAGTCCAAAACAAGACCTGTTGCTGCCTAGAACTACAACAACACTCAGTTATACAACCACAATATTAGACATACATTGCTGTTGTTAAATTTTGTTGTTAACAATTAAAATTGAGCGTTATTACCTTGGCAGAATTCTTGTTGTTTTTTTTGTATTTAAAAAAAAATCTTATTTTTAATTCTCCTATTAGCTCTCTTTTTCTTGTATTAGAAATCTAGTGTACCAAATGTGTCACGCGAGTGTAGTTAATATGTAATAGAGGACGATACAGTATAGTCAACTGCATTGCAAGTTTGAGTTTAACTAACAAACTACCGTGTCGAATAAAAGTACTCCACATACTTAATCATTACGTTTTACAGTCGAAGTTGGAGCACCTACTCGCTGTCGTCATCGCTTCCCGGTCATCTTACGTAATCACTAGTGTATGTGACGTCAACGCATTTCTCGCCTTGTATCGCGAGTTTTCGCCTAAATAAATCCGCAACGCGGCTTACCAATCGGCCATTTCGTCGGTGCAGGCCATCAGCCGTAAAGGGCAACGGGGAAAACCAAATTATACTGATTATCTGAAAGGCACATCAAGAAGATCGCACCATGAGTGAGCAAGCTATCTCCTTCGCCAAGGACTTCTTGGCGGGTGGCATCTCCGCCGCTATTTCCAAAACAGCCGTCGCACCCATCGAGAGAGTGAAGCTTCTGCTTCAGGTAAAAAAAAAGGCTTCCGACCTAGTTATTTAGCTTGCTAGCGAGTGTCGTTTTGCTAAATGCGGTAGAGCACAGTTCTGTGCAATGTAAGTCTGCCAATCCAGACTTTGTATCAAGTAAAGCACACTATAGCTTGTGTTGTGCGATTTAAGCCTACGGATGGTGAGAGTGTTGGTCCAAGGATGTAAGGTCATCACGGGATTGTGAATGACCTACACCACCCGGCTGCTAATGCTAAAGTTAGCTCCCCCCACGTTAACCTTAGCCGGCGTAGCTAACAAAGGACAAACCTCGTAGTGACATTACAACATCCTGTACAAATATTTCTAAAAACAAATAAGTTTTTCAAAAGGCCTTATATTCGATTCGTACGTGTGCTTGCATGACATGTCTTCACAACAATGGGTTTTAATTCAACCTTAACCATCCTGTATGCTAATGTGCAAGGAGTCTTGGGAAATGGCTGTGCTTGCTTGCTTTCTCACAACCGGGTCGACAAGTTCTACATCAGTTTTGTCTATTCTATTTTTCCTGCCAAGATGGAAAGCCATTCTCCCTCATGCATTGTTTTAGTCGAGTACAGGCCTTTTGATTGCGTATCAATGAACGGATTATGTTCAAATCATGTTGTAGATTGCTGTTAAACTGTTAGCAGTGAGTGAGTGAGTGAGTTGTAGATTTATTGGCGTACCAAGGTCATAACAAGGAGACCTTGTGATGTCACATGCTCATCACTTAATTGGCTTTCCAGTTGCTTAGCTAACATTTTCTTTCTTGCGTTTTCCTCCTCATTCCAGGTGCAACATGCCAGCAAGCAGATCACGGCAGATAAGCAGTATAAGGGAATTGTGGACTGCGTTGTCCGTATCCCCAAGGAGCAGGGCTTCCTTTCCTTCTGGAGAGGTAACCTTGCCAATGTCATCAGGTATTTCCCCACCCAGGCCCTCAACTTTGCCTTCAAGGACAAGTACAAGAAGGTCTTTCTTGACGGTGTCGACAAGCGCACCCAGTTCTGGAGGTACTTCGCCGGTAACTTGGCGTCGGGTGGCGCTGCCGGTGCCACCTCCCTATGCTTCGTGTATCCCCTCGACTTCGCCCGTACTCGTCTGGCGGCTGACGTAGGAAAGGCCGGAGCAGAGAGAGAGTTCAACGGTCTCGGAGACTGCCTTGTGAAGATCTTCAGGTCAGACGGTCTGCGTGGGTTGTACCAGGGCTTCAACGTGTCTGTGCAGGGCATCATCATCTACAGGGCTGCTTACTTTGGCATCTATGACACAGCTAAAGGTAGTCTCGTGTCTTTTTATGCCTTTATTAACAACAATTCAAGGCTTACTCATTTGTCTGTCATTTTCTGCACAGGTATGCTCCCTGACCCTAAGAACACTCACATTTTGGTGAGCTGGATGATTGCCCAATCTGTGACCGCTGTTGCCGGCCTCACCTCCTATCCCTTCGACACTGTCCGTAGGCGTATGATGATGCAGTCTGGCCGCAAAGGAGGTGCGTTCAATTTGCATTCAAAACGTTAAAGATCAGTGTATGGACACTGACTCGATGCCTCCTTCTCTTCCTCCTCACTAGCTGACATCATGTACAGCGGGACCATCGACTGCTGGCGCAAGATCGCCCGCGACGAGGGCGGCAAGGCTTTCTTCAAGGGCGCGTGGTCCAATGTGCTCCGTGGCATGGGAGGCGCCTTCGTGCTGGTGTTGTACGACGAGCTGAAGAAAGTCATCTAAATTGTCACCTTGTCTCATCACTGTCCAATTCGGCTAAATGTAATAACTTTCCATTTCTTATGGACTCTGCGTTCTGCCTTATTTATGGGAACAAAACTATATTGTCTCTCCACCTAGCTGTGGGCGATGGCTGTACGTTGTGCATCTTGATTTTAAAACGTTCCACACCCCACCCCCACCAATGTCATTCCTTCAACAAGTATAATACCTCCTGTCATTCACTAGGTTTGTATGGTCCCGACTTGAATAAATCTATTCTGGGGAACAAGCTAAAAAGCTACGGATGTCCACTGTCTTTCTCCACTGTCATAGCATGAAATGAGCACACTGGATCATGAAAAAGTGGATTACACCCAACTGCTATATTTACTCACGCTTATCTCCTCCTGAGCCTCCCTAGTTAGTGGTCACTGCTAGCCTTGTAGACTAGAACCTTGTGACTGTTTCCTCCAGTCTGAAAATGGGTGATCAAAACGGTTGGACTGGATTTTATGTTTATCTTGGTTGCAACTTTAGGTACAGATCCAGCAGTGCAGTTTTGGTTACGGAATAGCAACACCAGTAAAGACACCTTATTTGACATTTTGATGGTTTATTGGAACATTAAAAGTCTATGTTTCTCATACATTACTGTTTATTTCTTTGGGACGGCTCCAGAACTATAAAATATTTCCTGACTGATACATGCTCATCGAACTTTAGCAAAGGGTAGCTGTGATAATATCCTTGTAAGTACATATTGAAACATGAAATTAAACTGTTATAAATCTTGCATTTTTGTTTATTCCAATGCAGACACGATCATTAATACCTATGCACTAGCGGTCAAAAGTTTGAGAACACCCAAATTTCTCCGTGTGTGTTAAGGTTGTCTGCTTCTCTTCTGTTAATTGCCCTTGAGCCATTTTTGTTGTAACACATTACTTTCTGCAGCACAATACTGATGCTCACGAGGGTGAAGTACAACAGTGTATTTGAAACTGCTTTTATGCAGACAGGTACTAAGTACTCCCAGAAAAGTTGGATTACCTGTAAGAATTAGTAGCACCAACTGTCAAGGCTTGTTCAACCTCCCATTTCTGCAGAACACCCTTACATTTTCAACCCATTTTGTGGTGCCTAAAAAGGACCTTTTGTATCATTCTGAAATATACCTACATTACTTTTGAGTTATGGGTGACCTTACCTTTTTTTTTTAACTGAAAATTCACTATTTACCTTTGTGCCATTTCAAGATTTTCATTGGACTTGAATTGCAATAAATAACTGGAAAAAGTCTCAAACTTTTGAGTGTTGGTGTATGTATGAAAATCAGTTGGAAAAATAAATCAAACCTGGAACATTCGTGAAACATTTAAGAGGCGACAACAAGGAAGTTTCAAAGTTCATGCTTCATTTAGTTTAATCTGCCTGCAATACTGAGATTTGACAGTAGGGGGGCTTCAGAAACTAGCAAAAAAAGCTTCCTGCGCTTCCGTACTTCCCTGCTACTTACTTTAAAACGTGGGTGGCCACGCATGGCTATAAAATACATACATGTCGCACAAATGTATTACTACATATTTATGATTGTAATTATGAGTTAATTAAAAGTATACGATCACAAAGGAGTTCCACAATTCAAATTTAGAATAGTTTAATCTGCCTGTAATTCTGAAATGTGCCGCTATGAGCCTCTCGAGACTACGAAAGAGCTTTTTGCTCTTTCCGTACTGCTTCCGTATCACGTGGCCCGCATCTAAAATGAGTTCATGTACGGATATAAAATTGACAGTATGTGGTGCAAATTTGTCAGTATACATTTATGAATTACAATTAAGGGATAATTAAACGTATAGAACCGCACGGTGGCCTAGTGGTTAGCAGTAGGGCACTAAATTCGACATCCACTTTCGTAGTACGCCGTGAGCGGCTTTGGCCGCCATGATGGTGAGCAGAATCCACAAACATTGCATTGTAAACATGTCCTCGGCACACTGCTCAGCGATTAATTGTTCTGATAAGATTTTCATTGCATAGTATAACTGCTGTTTTACCATGCACATGACAATAAAACTCCCTTGAATCTTGAATCTTAATAGACGGTCCAAAAGACCAGATGTCATTTTTCAAGTTCTTTAAAAACAATGACATGTATGTGTCATAGAAAAGTAGTGGATTTATAAGATTGGTGTTTGTAAATAAACAGGACAGTGTCCAAGGCTCAGTGTTGTTCCACACAATATAGCTGAGATTTTAATTGAGTTCAGTAAATAACATTCATTCTTTTCATCAAAGTTTACGCAAAGTGTATAACTTTATTTTATACTCAGAGTTAGTAAATACGTTGTACAGTTGCGGGCACAGCCCCGCCCACCTCTCTTGCTCACCAACATGGCGGACTTTCTGCTCCATGGCGTACCACACCATGTTGCATTCATATGCGGGTGAGCCAATAGATTTACGCCTCTGTGTGGAGTTTACATGTTCTCCCCGTGCGTTCGTGGGTTTTCTCAGGGTACTCCGGCTTCCTCCCACATTCCAAAAACATGCATGTTAGGTTAATTGGAGACTCTAAATTGTCCATAGGTATGAATGTGAGTGTGAATGGTTGTTTGTCTGTATGTGCCCTGCAATTGGCTGGCGATCAGTCCAGGCCAGGCTCCAGCATACCCCTGCCACCCTAATGAGGATTTAGCGGTATAGAAAATAAATGAATGAATGAATAAACGTATAGAAGATGGAGGTCGAGTGTTATTTTTTATTAACAGTACACTCAAGAACAAAAATAAACAAATAATAGGACACTAGGGGGCGACAGAGGCTAAAAAAACGCTCATGGTGCTCCCGTACTTGCTTCCTTGTAAGTCACGTGACACGCGTCTTACAAAAGCGAGTACTGTATTTGTTTGATTTCCCTTGTCGAGAAAACAAAACACATTGATAATGTGTAGTGCAAGTTTATCGCTACACATTTATGAATCACAAATTTTAAACGTATAAAAGATATATTTTGGGGTGTTTTAATCACACCCCTGAGCCACAGAATCAAAATAAGCCATCTGGAATGGCTGCCAACAAGAGGCTAATAAAAAAAAAAAAGCAGCTTTGCTTTGTGTCGCGAGTTTAAGAATTAGCCACAAACACAGGTACAATGTTATTTTTCCTGCTTGGTTGCCATAGCATTAACTACGGTGACTCAACATTGTTGAGTAGGGATTAAAGGCCTCAATACATCACACAACAAAATACATTTCTTTTTAATTCCTGGAAACGTGTCGTCAACTTTACTTTGTTCCTCTTTCCAATAACACAAGAGTTAATTAGACAACGTGTGAGGCTAAGTATATGAGGCTATGTTTATATATGAGTGTATGATAAACTATTGGCAGTCTGGCAAGGTTGTTTTTCTTCTTTTGCCAAATGCATTCTGGGATACCACCCAACTGCATGAGGCACATTATTTATGGACATCCCATTGTCTATATTGTAATGATTCGCAGACACGCAGCTATGAAAGACTTCATTTCTGGGAAAATTACAAATTCAAACGCTCCAAATTTGGAAAGCAACACAAAGTTAGGAGTAGCTAGCAAGCCATCCGTTGGCAGTAGAGTGTTTTAGCTTCTAAGAATATAGCCTATGCAGTTAATAAAAGTATTACATTGGCAACAGTGCATTTAATTTACATTTTAGGGTTAGAGTTTAGGAATAGTCGTCCCTGCCACATCGCAGTTTGAATTTCTTAGCCCGCAATAATCCGCAAAGTAGCCAACTTTATTATTTTTTTTACAGTGATTATATATGTTTTAAATCTGCAAAACCCCTCACCACACACTTTATACACTTTTCTCAGACAGGAATGAACATTTTATCACATTTCTCTCTTGTTTAAACGCTCTCGAAGAAGTTCACACCTCCGTTTGCATTTTAATGAACAACCCACAGGTAGGACACAAGAAATGATTCAGTCGCTCACGCGCGTTTTTCTCCTGCGACCGCGCCTTTTGTCCTGGCACCGTTCCGCGGCACTGTAGCGTTTTTGTATCCTTGTGAAAACATACCGCTGCAGTCCTCATCCTTCAGACCGAAGATTCATTTACAAACTAGCAAGCAAGCAAGATAGCGACACAGGGGGCGCGCAGGAGATTGATCGACAATGGTCTACAGCCAATCAGGACGCAGGAAACAATGGGCGGTGCAGACAGACGAGCGAGGGAATAGAGACACTCAACTTCACACAGTGCAATTCTTCTTAAAGGGCCAGGCTCGGCCTGTAACAGCGTTCATACAATGGAATAAAAAAGCACTAAAAAAATCATCAAAACAGCGAAAGGTGAACCGCGATAGAGTGAGGGAAGACTGTATTGGGTAATACGAGTGTAAAGGTGAATATATGGGTGTTATTTCACGTTTAGGGGGCTCTAATAGTGGTAAAACCCGTATCTAGAAGGTCACGAAAAGGTTTTCTATGCCACAACTGCATAAATATTCCATTTATAAAGAAATAATCCTACTTTGTGGAAATTCACTTATCACACTGTGGTCTGGAACCAATTAACCGCGATAAACGAAGGATGACTGCGCCAAACAAATCCAAATTTGACTTTTGCAGTTCATTCATGAGAAACTTTGCAAATGAAAGGGCACCAAGACACGGTATGAAGTACAGGAAAGTACTAGTTTTTATTCCTTCATAATCAAACTTCACAAACAGCTTGAACTTGTACAATACCTCAGAGAGTGAAAATTACAAAAAAAAGTGCTGGTAACATTTACAAAAATCATCCTTACTTAGCAACAATCAGTTTATTCTTCCACACTTTTTTTAGTCTTTTGTATTAAGGCTTAATACTTCTGTATAAAGTATATGCAAGATAAGTCTTCACAGTTTTTCGAAAAAAGTCACAATATTGTGTAACATAATGAAGCTTTTACGGCTATTTTTCTTTATAACAAATACACACCACTGGTAAATATATGTGAAATACAGGGCTTATTGTAAAATGGCAAGTTATGATACTGTTTGCTGAGATAAATTGATTCCACACACTTGTTATAGGAAAGTTTGCGATAAAACCCAAGCAGGATGGAGGAGGAGGAGGAGGAGGAGAAAGAAAAATAATAAGCGTCAACACTTGGGGGAGATCGCCTCCAAACTTTGGCACATCCCACGAATGAACAAGTCAGAGAAATAGGAGATTCCAAATGAAAAGAAGCACGAAACTGGCATAAAGTGAAAACATGCTGTGTAGTAAGGTGCTAAATTAGAGATATTACATTGCCAGCCTTTTAAAAAGAACAAAAACCAAAAATTGTAGTTTTCGCCACATGGACTGACATGAATAAGGTGCATTTAAGACTCACGTCACATGTTTTTTTTTTTCCTAAGATGTCAACAAAATATGTAATAAATACAAGCAAAATAAAATTCAATTGACTGATCGTCTTGAGGCGACCTCATGCATTCCCGTGGATTGAGAAAACGAACGTGTAACTCTCTTAATGTGGCATGTGAAAGTAAAAGCTGTATTGTTGTAGTTATGGTGGTGGGTTGGTTTTTTGTTTTTTTTTTTTAAATCACACTTTTTTTTTTTTACATTTTATTTTATTTTATTGTATTTTTTTACAATTGAAACAAACCGGATGAATAAAGGAGATGGAACTGAAAGCCGAGATATATTCACAAGATCCTCAAGAAGCTGCACTGGTTTTGTTTTACAGGTCGACAGATGAGCGAATCCACCCTCATGCACACCGTACGCTTTAAAGTGACGCAACAAGCTCGCTTTAAATAGTCTACATCACGAAAAACAAAGCAATTTGGTTTTTAGTGCAAACACAATTGGCTGGCTTCAGCTTCTCAATAATAACAAGGAGATTACAAGAAGGCACGTACTTATGCTTCCTCGAACACGCAACATATTTAGACAAACCGCAACACCACAAAAAGCGGTGGGGGGAAAAGCTACTACGCCCAACGATGACGGGGTTTTTTTGTACGCTTAAAAAAAACCCAAAACTACTTGTGTCAATGTGGGACCAAAATAAAATGTTTTGGTGGATTCAGCCAATGATGTTTCAAATCACAAAAAGGTGCTATGTCATTTTTGGAATATTCTAGATACAAATAATACGCCATTTTTCATGGGTTTACGCTGATGAAGACTCCCTTCTTCCCTCATTACGTCCCGTCTCGTTCATCTGCTTTGATTTGTCCAAAAACAGAAACATTCCCAGGAGGGAACAACAGCTTTTTATGCCCCTCAAAAGTGAACAACATCAATCTGCACCATGGACGCCATCAAAACAAGCCACACTTGCTATGGTTTCAAAAAGGTGTTAAGTGGATTATATTGCTTTTTTTTTTTTTTTTTTTTTTTAGAAGAAGAAGACCAAAATGAGTCTATAGTGCAAACGTCTTTTCTGGTTTGAGAAAGTGGAACAGTGAGACCACGAGTTGTAATCGGTGTTACCATAGCAAGAAGGTGTCTGTTACACGGAATACTGCATATCCCTTTTTCGTGTCTTCGAAACGCTAGCTGTCTCCAGTAGGGATGGGCAGTCCACCATGGACACAATTCACCATTCATTTGGACTTTTTTCATGCTCTTTAGACAGTAAGCTAGCCGAGGCTGAATCAACAAGCAGCGCACTCCTTTTTTCCGATTTTTAAACAAAATCCTTAAAGAGATTAGATTCTTTAAGTACTATTTTCATGGGATAAGAGCCTTCTGATTGTTCTTCTTTACATTGGTGTTCTTTAGACCGCAAACGGATCTCGGATCCCGAGGCCAGTTGAGAGACGTAGTCTCTCCAATATGTCCCGGGGCTTCCCCGAGGCCTCCTGTCGGTCGGATGTGCCCTGAACACATTCAGGAGACATCCTGACCAGATGCCCGAGCCACCTCATCTGGCTCCTCTCAATGCGGAGGAGCAGCGGTTCTACTCGGAGTTTCCCCCGGATGACAGTGCTTCTCACCTTATCTCTGAGGGAGAGCCCAGCCACCCTACGGAGAAACTCATTTAGGCCGCTTGTACGCACAATTTTGTCCTTTCGGTCACTACCCAAAGCTCACGACCACAGGTGAGGGTAGGAACGTAAATTGAGAGCTTTGCCTTTCGGCTCAGCTCCCTCTCAGACACAACGGACCGATGCGGAGGCCGCATCACTGCAGACGCCGCACCAATCCGCCTGGAGATCTCGCGTCCCATCCTTCCCTCACTCGTGAACAAGACCCCGAGGTACTTAAAGTCCTCCACTTGGGGCAGGATCTCATCCCCGACCCGGAGTAGTGCACTCCATTTTTTACATTTTTATCCACAGTTTAATCCACAATGTTCTTCTTTCTTAGACGGCAAACTAATTGAGCCAAGAACCAACGGAGCCTCTGCTTGTCGGAGCCAAGTAGTGAAGTCCGTTTAAAACATTTTTAACAACAAAATTCTTCAATAAATTTTTTTGTTTGAACTATTTTTTGCTATTTTAATGCGCTCTGAATGTTCTTCTGTTTCACGCTGTTCTTCTTCAGATGGCAAACGAGTTGATCCAGACTCAACAGCGCCTCTGCTGGTTGTGGCCAAGTAGTGCACTCGATTCAGTCATTTTTAATATTACTTAATTCCCAATTGATTATTTTAGTCCCGCACAACATTTTGCTCTAATTGCCTAAAGACATGAAGTAATGCTCCCTGAATGTTCTCAACTCCTGCTTCCGTGCCAGTTACAGCACATTAGCCCATAGCGTGAACGTAGCTCATGGAGATTGCCTCCACAGCGCCCCTGCTGGTTGTAGCTAAGTGGTACACTATTTTTCCTATAAAGGAACAAAATTCTTAAAGGAAAAAAAAACACACTTTTTTGGGAATTTTGCCCATCATCCACGATCCTTATGTGAAACATCAACACACGTCTTTCTCTTTTCTGTGCGTTGTAAAGATAGAAAAACAGCTAAAAAGAATCAGCTCATTACTGCACGTAATAGGACACTGCCTACAAAGACCGCTATTAAAATACGTCCGAAAGCCTCCAGCAAGGTTTTTATGGTTTGATATCCATGCTGTGACCATGTAGTACCAGGTACATTCACGTCAACATGTAACACTCACAGTATTTTGCCGTATTTTGGTCCTTTTAAGCATTACTGGAACTTCCTTCCCGGGCGCATTGATTTCACATGGCAACGTTGAAACCAACGCTACACCTAGCGTTAACTTGGCAGTGGTGGCAGCTCCAATATGTACTGTTACCTTTCGGGAGGCGAGTGTGTGGTGAAGCTAGTCGCTAGCCGGTGTGGTGTGGCAGGGTGTCAATACGGCAGTAACGTAGTTCCATCGGCAGAGCAATGTTAATAATAATAATAAGAAGAAGAAGAAGACGAATGTCGCTGTAGTTTGGTTAGTATGCACGTCCCACTGTATGGAAATGGAGTGTTGGTGGTGCTTTTTGGAGGCTTTATAGGCGGAATAAGTGTTTCCCATCACGCATTTCCCATTCTTAGGTGCGCCTTTTTAGCTGTTTTTTTATCTTTAAAGCGCACAGAAAAGAGAAAGACGTGTGTTGATGTCTCACATAAGGATCGTGGATGATGGGCAAAATTCCCAAAAGAGTGCAGTTTTTTTTTCCTTTAAGAATTTTGTTCCTTTATAGGAAAAATAGTGTACCACTTAGCTACAACCAGCAGGGGCGCTCACATCAGGATTGTGGATGATGGGCAAAATTGTCCGCCAAAAAGTGCAGTTTTCCTTGAATGATGAGTGAACACATCCACATACGGTATAATGCCCATCCCTAGTCACGAGTCTACCATTTTGCAATGCAAGGTAAAAACCCCTCACCCCGAATAAAACCGCAATAATAAAAGGAAATGTCTTGACGTCTTTCTTTAACAACTGACCCCCCCCGTCCCCAATCATGTTGGGTGCGGCCTGTGCAGTTACGTCTGTCAAATACATCGCTCAACTTGGAAATGTTGGAAAACTCACTCCAGTCCAGTGTTTGACAAATCATATTATATATATAAAAAAATCAAAATAAAAAAACGCCCTTGCACATACTTTCAAAAACAATGTTTTCCCCTATTTCAACAACAGCAGTCAAACACGCTTGTTTCATAACAACTATATATATAAAAAAAAAGAGAATAACATACAAAACGTGGAGGATAAATGATGGAAAAAACTTGAAAAGACATTCCTGCAGCATTTATCTCAGGGTTGCTTAGTTTGATGTTCGACTACCTTTTACTACAACAGCTCCACGTCTGCCAAGTTTTGCTTTTTAAAAGGTGGGGATGGGGGGGGGGGCAATAACAATAATAATAATAACAATAAGATAGCAAGCTAATTCAGGCAGAAACAAATATACACATTTAAAAGCAACATCTCAGTCCAAGTCAAGTACATGTTCACCAAAGCGCATCCACAGACAAGATATGGCAGCAAAAAAAAAAAGATGAGAAGGTGCACGTCTTAAAATGTCCAATTGGAGCAATTTATCTTTTCAACTTTGCACCAATTACAGCAATTCAACTTCCTTTCTTGGATGAAATAAAATATACCAAAGTATTGCTAAGAATTTGCTAACACATTTGAAGATGTTTTGTTATAAAAAAATAGACAAGTCTTAAAATGATTACAATTTTGGACCGCATTGGTTTGAATTGTCTTTCTTTTTTTCTGCCGCAGCGATCGTAACGATCACTTCCTATGATTAGTCTCTACTTTTTTTTTTTTTTTTTTGGCTTCTTAGACCTACAAGTATGTGCAAACTTAACATCTTGGTCCATCTCAAGTATAAATGGCTAAAAAGTATTTCAAAAGTCGCTCTTTCGTTAGTTTTGTTATTTTAGGGATAGCCTTAAAATGTATAGATCCATAAGTAAGCAAAATAAATAACACACAAAAATGCAATATCACGCGAATGTAAATGTGACGGGATCTCCGATGTTGGGATAGTGCACATGTCCAATAACGAGGAACAACGCATGTTTCCATGGTGTGTGTGTGTGTTTACACTTTGAAATTATTGTCGCATTTCGTATTAAAAAACCTAATTTGGTCGACAAATGAGCACAAGCACAAAACAAACACAAGCAAACATTATAAGCTCCCTGCCACTAAAAGCAAACACAAGAAAATAAATGTTATTTTCTCCATAATACCTTCTTTGGTTTGTATGAACAAACATTGTCTGTTAAGCTTGACCAAACAGTGCAGACATCTTTTTGTTTGTTGTTGTTGTTGTTGTTGTTGTGGCCAAACATCAATAAGCATAATAGTGCTGCAGTTTTTGTTGTTGTTGGGGGTTTTTTTAAACTTGTGGCCAAAAAAATATATATATATTTATTTGAATTTGCTGCAAAATCAGTAAAATCATGAAATGTGTTTTTTTTAAATGATTGTTGCTGCAGTCGGAACGTTCTGGACTGAACCAAAACACTACCCTGCAGGGGAGCTGAGCCAAAACGGTCGTACTGTGGAGTTCAATTCAAGTCTTAAATGGGACTGCATGCTTTTTTTTTTGTTGTTTTTTTTTTTTTTTTACAAAAAAGGGTTGTGTTATAATGGGAGACAAATATGACTGACATTTAAATGTGAGTGGATGTCGCATGCGTGTGTGATTGACAGGTGGTGGATGACAGGGACGAGCTATATCACGTTGCCTATTTCACTGATGCTTATTTTGAACGTCTATGACACCAAGCTTTCCAAAAAAAGTATCTGTTATAATCATAGCTGTTTTCTCCTAGTAGTAACAAAACTATGTAGCATGGAGGACTTAAAGAATCAAACTGAAGGCAATCACTTTATTTGGTATGACCTGCTGTATGTGAATGGACATTTCCAATATGAATCTACTTTCAATTAGTCTTGCTTTTCAAAATAATTCACTAATAGGGAGTATCAGGGCCACACTGAAATGAGAAAAATATATACTAATACGTGGATATTTTTACTAGAATACAGTGGCGTTTTATTTCCAGGCGAAGTCACAATCCTACCAGATTAACTCGTTCTTTTACCAGCAAAATAAACAACCCTCATGACATCATGTCAGTCGCTAGCGTTAGCAGCAGCTGCTGGTCTCAGACTGTTTATTTAAAAGTCTTTTTGTGGAATGAAAATCAGGACTTTTTTTTCCCGTGAAATTGTTTTTTTCTCGCGTAAAATCTTTTTCTCCAAACGTAGCATTGCTTTCCAAAGTTGGGAAAATTCCAGCGTTTAATAAGGGTTTTTACTTTTTTTTTTTTTTTTTTTTTTACAGAAACCAAAAAATTTGATTAGTAGTTACAAAAAAATTTTCCCCAAAAAAAAGTACTTCTTACTCATAACATTATAACTTTATTATACTATGAATAACAGTAGAAAGTGAGATTACTAATTTTTTTCAAGATTACAACTTGAAAAACATATTAAAAACAAATGACTATTCTTTTAAGAATACATTTTTAAAAAAATAAAAGACTATTATCGTAAGATAAGACATTTTTCTGATAACATTATGACTTTATTCCGTAATATTGCACCTTTTTTCCCCTGCGTGAAATTACGATTCTATTCCCAGACAATTAATAGTGTCATCAGAACACACTGTCTTTCAAAAATGCAATTATTCTCTGAAAGAGTCTGCCTTTTTTTCTCAAAAATGTTTTTTGATCACGCTTACGACTTTTTTCCGATTGAAACAGAATGACGTTATTCTGTAATATTACCGCTACATCCTTTTTTACGATGGAAATTACGACTGCAAGACCTTTATTCTCCCAAGAACAAATTTTTCTTGAAATGAAGACTATTCTCGTAAGATTCTGATTTTTTTTTTGAAAAAAACATACTATTCTCGTAGGTTTTACCAAGATTTTTCTAAAAGAAAAAAAACCCAATACAACTGTTTGCACTGATGATTATAACATTACATCTTTATGCCCGAACACTTCCGACTTTATACTCGTTTGATTACAATTTTAAGCAGAATATTCCGCACTATCGTAATACTCATATTCTCATAAAATTATTGTTTTCTTCAAACTACCGTATTCTCATAAGAGTCCGACTTTTTTCTTTGAAAAAATTCACTATTCTCGTAAGTTTACAAAATGTTTCTAAAAAAAACGGAAAAAAAACGCAATGACTGTTTTCGCTAATGATTACGACAACTTGTCTATTCTCGAACACTTGCGACTTTATACTCGTCACATCACCATTTTTCTCAGAATATTCTGCACTGCCGTTAAGACTTTTATTTTTCATAAAAATAACTTTTTCTTCCAATTTTTGTAACATTCTGACTTCTTTTTTGGAAAAAATGTACTATTCTCGTAAGAAAGATAAACTACTAAAAAAAAAGATAAACTACTTTTATTCCATAACATTCCACTTTTTTCTGGAATAATTATGGCTTTATTCTCATTAGATAAACGTTTTTTGCAGAATAGTCCACATTTTGTCTGGCACTTTAATGTTGTACAAATATTTATTTTCTTTTCAGAGTGTCTTTGATACTCCTTTCTCCTAAATAACAATAGTGGGGTTTGTTTGAAGTCTTTCCCCTTAAACTTGGCAGTTGACCAGGCTGGAGGAGGTTGGGCAATTAAAAGTGTGGTAATTAGTCCACGAGGGACAAAAATAATGAGTGGGTCCAAAACCTTTAATCTCACATCTCACAGCCGTCCTCTCGGTCCTAAAACTTCACGTCTGCCACGTTTACTTTGTGTGCATTTGTTTCCTGACACAAAGCACCTTCAAGACCTTTGTGCAATAATCCTGTGTGTGTGTGTGTGTGTGTGTGTGTGTGTGTGTGTGTGTGTGTGTGTGTTTGCATTAATCTGTATCCAAAACATTCAATTTGTAATCTGATTACAAGCCTGTGCCTCCAAAGTAGAGGGGGTTATAAAAATCTCTGCGCTAGTTTCTTTTTGCACGACGGTAGTTAAGCAACAACGCTGTCCGATAAGATAAAGCATTAATCATCACTTAGGCTTGCAAGCGAAGGGCACACGGTGGACTTTGACACCGACGCCTAAAGGGGCCTGAAAATCTGCTTCGGGTGCCGCGTTAACAGGTATAAACAACATGGAGTTTGTTGATATTTACCAACGACTCTTTACATTCATGCAGCTCCCTCTGCTGGTCGCAAGTCATCACTGCCCTCGCTCGCGCGGCACAGAAAGCAACGTGCAAAAAGAAAAGCGCCACTAAACATTTGGAAGTGATTGTGCATATTTGATATCTTTGAATCCTCCGTACATGTTAAACAACATAAAACCTGTCTTTACTGTATATGAATAGAACATTTCAGGTATTTTAAAGGGTTCGGATGCACTCACAACCACCTGGTTTTACTAGTATAAATAGTATATTTGTAATTAAATAGACCATTGTGTATATATCGTATCTGTGCAATGTAGGAGAGAAAAACTATGAAAATTCTGTATAGTTGCTGAACGTACTGATAGGCACTTGATAGGCATATTCCCTATATCCCACAAGGTAAAAGGTATTATACTGTGTGGAGATGGTGATTCTTTTATATACATTTATATTATATATATTCGTAAGAAGGTATCTGTTTCACACTGGTGTGGGCTGTAGAAGATAACGCAAATAAGAAAAGCCGTTATGTATCATCTGAGTGGTTCTATTCTTAACTATTCTTGTGACTTAATTCAAGCTTGAAGAGAAAAAAAAAACCCAAATGGACTGATGGAGACAAACCAGGAAGACAGACACTACGATGAAGCTGTCCTCAAGGCAAAGCATATACTGTACTGTTCTGTATGCATACATATAATACACCGTGAAGAATTATACTCAATACCTTGACTACCCTCCACCCAGCTAAGTGAAGCTATATGCATGTATTAACCATGTCGCTATACTGGGAAAAAACTAAAGCAGGAGTAAGGATGGAGTCGAGAGTGAATGAGTGGAGAGTACTGCAAAAAGGACAAGAACGTACTGTAGACCCTGCGTCTCTACGCTAAGATAAACAAAACATGTCATATTATTGGAGAACACAATACAAAACAGCTGCAGGCTCAAGGCTAGTATCTACCATTCAATAGGGTTTGTTCTGGAAAAATATGCCAACACTTTGCCAAAATAAAGACAGAAAATCTCTTGGAACTACAACTAGAAGAAATGAGGAAAGAACCTTCTTTTCAGACAAGGGCTGCAACTCTTTTAAAAACGTTTTTTTTTTTTTTTTTTTTAAAAACCTTTTTTTGTTGTTGTTGCAACACCGAGAAAAGATTGTGAAGCACCACCATGAGTATTTGAAGCAGAATAAGGAATATACTGTATAACTATGGACAGTGAAAGTGAAGCACACTGGTGAGAAGAAGAGGAAGAAGCAGGCTCCTTCCCTTCCTTATCATACAAGTCATCTGATGACGGGATGAGTTATTAGCCCTCATCCGCAGACATTGGCTACTTCTCATTCCAGAAAACCACGACAACAACAAAAAAAAAACAAATCTTAATAGTGTCATTCTGAAATGAAATATTGTCCAAAGCCAACAACAAGCTACTTAACCTACTATTTAGACCATTGATACCACAAAGCTGGTTGTACTCATCTAGCTACAGTCTATAGTGCATTGGATATATGTGTTTACACAAAATATGCAAAAAAAGCAGGTGCCATGAAGGAATGCTAAATCACTGAATACGTACATTACACAGAAAACGCGTCTGCCTCTGCGTGGAAAGATGATGTTAGTTTGGCAGTGTTGGTGCTAGACTGACGAAACACCGTAAGCTGTGTGCCAAAAACTGTGGCAATACTGTTGGAAAAGGAGAACTCGGCAGTTTGCTTACATAGACTATTTAGTGCATTGTCTGTTAAGGCAAGAGATGACCCTCCACGTGCTGTGTCGAGACAAATAGAGCACTAGCATGCAGCACATTTGCCATCCTGGCAGCGACAGCTACAAAACAGGGACCACACCGGGGTTTTTTTTTTTGTTTGTTTTTAGGCTTATAAGCTCACTATCAAGAAGACGGGCCAATGGGAAATAAACGTGTGTTTTGTGTTCTGACGAGGAGAAGCCAGCATGGGATCTCCAAGCTTGCATTTGGACGAAATGTAGCCATTTTTTTGAAGGTGTCGTATGAGCCCAAAAAAGCTGCTCCTCGTGTTGTACCTGTGCTGCATATTGCAAAGGAAGCCCTACAAGGTCAAGATAGTTCGCTTATCAACAGTTTGATTCGGCTAAAAGAGCACACGGACACACACGACGACACCCACTAAAGGAAGGAAAGGACACGACGGTGCACAAACCCACAGACACATACTATCAAAGAAGCTGCATTCCATCACCTTCCCACAACCACCCAAAAGTTCTACTAGGACACGTACATCAGCTATGTTACACACACACATACACACCATAAATGTATTATTATTAATAGCGTGATAATAGCTAATAGGTATTATCACTTCCACCAAGTCAGACAGAAGTTGCTGTTATTATTACTGTTGCTCTTTGACTGTTTGGCTTGTAGGAAAATTTTGTCTCAAAGAAATGCAATTGAATTATTCAGGAAGTGATTCAAAAAAAACATTAACTTAAGGATAAAAGTTAAAAAAAACAAAAAAAAAACAGATGAGCACACGTCATGTTACAAATTTAAATAAACGCTTGCATCAAAACGGCACAAGTACTGTACAAACAGTATATGTGTTGATATACTGTAACCGCAAGCAATAACAAAAGCCAAGAACCGCTGAATGACTCCAGAATTGAAAGAAAGCTATGCTAATACACGTGAACTCGACAACCAAATGTTAGATTTTTCTTTTAAAAAATCCTCTTTTCTAAAACTATATCTCTGTTAACAGTAGTGCACTTATTGGTTTAAGCAGTGCAACATATATGCAAGAAAATAATGCAGTCCACTTATCAAGATTTTTTAAAAAACTGTTTTTTTTCCGCCTTTGAAATTGAATAAAAGAAAAAAACAAATCATAGTTCATTTAAGAAAAATGATGAAATATTAAGCACAGGCATTTTAAGAAAATGTGCAAAGTAGCACTTTTTTATGTGTTATTTCTCTGCAGCACTGTGAGCAGTTTTTTAGCAACACGACGACCAAAGGAGCAAACTCCTTCAGGTTGCAGTTGCACACAGTGTGTATATATACTGTATACTGTATGTGTGTGTCCTATTTCTGGTGAAAACATTAAAATCCAAATATCAGCTTCGAGTGATGTGATGATGCATGGACGACATCTTGCACACACAAGCTTCCAAATCTAATCTGTACATGTGTGTTCTTCGAAAAAAAAACAAAAAAAACAACAGGAATGTATACTATCATGTAAGAAAGTCCACCCACAAGTTGTGGTACATGTATGTGTGTGTGTGTGTATATATATATATATATATATATATATATATATATATATACACACACACACACACATACACTGTGTGTGTATATATATATATATTTATATATATATATATATAATATGAATAAGTGGGAGAGCTACTGGTTCTGCTCTGATGTTTCCTTTAAAAATGTTGCAGGCTGTCACACACACACACACACACACCCAGAGAGCGATTCATTTAGCTCCCAACACTAAAACAGCTTTGCAAAAGTCATGAACAGGTTCTAGTCCACAATCATGATGGCAATTATTTCCAAAACAAATTGGCATTCAAAGTGAATTTGTCCCTCTCTTTAACACTGTTCTAATCAACAGCCAGCCCAAATACATGATTGGAGCAGAAAATGAGAACCCATGTAGACTAATCAATAACAACAATAGTTTAAGAGACAAATCTTGTTTTGTTTTTTTTTGTGTGTTTTTTTTTAAAATCTACATCCATAACAGTCAGATGTAAGTGGAGGAGCAGCAAACATGAAGGAGAGAGTTTAGTTGCGCATTACAAGCTGCTCTGACTGTGAATGGAAACTGGCTGGAGAAAAGAAATATCAAAAAAAGAAACACAGATTTGTCGTTTTGTGATAGGAGCAGCCTTAACAGTCTTTTAGGAGATTAGTGGCAGTGTTTGCAAATGAGTTCAGATTTTTTTTTTTTTTTGCTTGTCTCGCCAACAATAGCCTAATTTAGTAAACCGAAGCATCCAAAATGCATGGACAATTACAAAAACATTCCAAATCATTGCCTTCCCATCTTTGACAAGAAGTGAAACTTGTACCTCACCAACAGCTGCATTATAATCCCTTAATAACATAGGAATAAATAAAACCCAGTGTCAAATTTACTAGTCTCCTTTGTTTTTTTAAATGGTCTTTAGAAGGCAATCATGTGACTGTCAGTATTTTAGAGGGAATATGTAGCCCCACACCAGATGATTGTTTTTTTTTGTTGTTATTGTTGTTGTAAATTATACCACAGTAAGTTTGGACATCTATCGTTTCCAAACTGGTCAGTATGGGTTCACAACTGCCATTTTAAATGGCGTCTCTCACTAGCGCACACACGCACACACACACATGCACGCACACACTGGGACACATGCAGATCCACACACAATGCACATGTGTATGCGCTCAGACAGATCTACACTAACGGTGTGTTTGTGTGTATGTGTTTCTTTCGTAGGCCTTTCGGTAGTGTTCAACACATAAATCAGTATTTTAGGAAATCATACATTTAGAGGCCTGTAGTTAGGATCCATCCAGTAGATCAATATCAAACTACTAAGCCTTAAGGCCACCATCTTTTTGTTTATTTAGAATAACAAAAAAGAAAATCTTTTTTTTTTTGGGAAACTTAATGTGCCAGTGTCTATACTCATTACTTTTCATACCTCAAAATAAGAAAAGGAAAATCTAGTGCCATTTTGTTTGTCATTCTTTTGGAGAAGTTTATCTAGTTGTACTTATCCGTCAGAGACATGCATTCGCATGTGGTCGTTGAAGTGCTCCATTTGCTCGAACTTGACGGGGCAGACAGAACACATGTAGGTGGTCCCTTCTTGGCAGCTCGCCTCTGCGGCCACGCCCACTCCCGTTCCAACCATGGCCCCTTCTCCCGCACCTCCGCTCACGGACATGGCGACGGCCACCACCCCGGCGCCGGGCTCGGGGACGGTCATGGGGATGGTGATGGGAATGGAGACTGGGCCGGGCGGGCCGGCGGCGCCAGCCAGCCCCGTGAGGGTGCTGCCTGTGCTGTGCAGGGCCATGTGGCGCTCCAGCAGGGTTTTGTGGGAGAACTTCTTCTTGCAGATGCAGCACTCGTAGGACTTCTCTCCACGGTGCAGCCGCATGTGGACGTTGAGAGAGCTCTTCTGGGTGAAGCGCTTGTTGCAGATGCTGCACTGGTACGCCCGCACCCCTGTGTGGGTCACCATGTGTTTGATTAAGTAATCCTTCAGGGAGAACGAGCGCCAGCAGATGCTGCACTGGTGAGGCTTCTCTCCTGTGTGGGCATGCAAGACAAACATAATTGGGGGAGAAAAGAGAAACAAGATGATCACATAAGTACCAATACGGAGTGGTCACACAGAAGTCAAAAAAGCTATTTTAGCATATTTAACCATCAGCCGAGAGAGAGAAAATAAAACTCATGAATGTACAATTTTTTTTCCCATTCCTTATCTGAGGCTAAAGCCGCTCCATCTGTTAATGGCATCAACAAACACATGGAGAAGCCAACGCCGGTCATTTACACAAATCTGTAACACTGTGCATGTCGTCGGCACTAGGAGCCAAACAGAAGGCGTCCGGTCCCCATTTCATTAAAGAATATGAGCTCGTCAGCAGCTGACAATTGAAAGTTAAAAGCTCCTGCTGACTTCATCTGGTGGACGCCTCAAGGCCAGTGGCGGGGAAATCATGGAAACAAGCTTTTGTCTGGCGAGAGAAAGAGACACTCGTGTCTCGACGTACTTAAGGAAATTGTGATCGTTCTAAATTCTGTACCATTCAATCCGATAAATCACATTATACACTATTAACCGGTGCTAAAGATGGACCCTGTCTGCCTCTGTACTAATATATTACAGTGGTACCTCACTTTTCGTTATTAATTCGTTCCACAAGCTTCGACAAAAACTGAAACCGAGGAAATTTTTCCCATGGGAAATAATGTAACTCTAATTAATTATTTCCAGACACCCGCAAATATTAACAACAAATACATTTTAGACAATAATTATTGTTTTACATGCAGAAAACAATGTGAAATAATAGACTAATAATAGAATAGTAGACTTCCTGTATATCCTGGAGAGATCAAATTCAATTGTGTTTTCATGAAATTGCTGGCACTCGCAAGTTTCTATGGCCTCGTGGTGGGTTATTTAGCAGTCATACTCAATAAAAAAATGCACGGACAGTGACAGTCAGCAATGCGTAGGTGAGATGTTTGGGCACTCGATTTTGCGCAACGATACAGTACAGGGCAAACAGACGAGTTTGCTGATAGTATACAAAAGGTGAAGCAAAATTTTGGTGAAAACGATAACCAAATCATAGGAAAACTGAGGTTTGACAGTACTTTAAAATGGCAAGTATGAACATTTTTGAAGAAATCACAACAGTAAAAAATGGTAATGAGTAATTTAAGTTACCTGAAATTAACAAAGATGTATTATTACTGTTATCATCATCATTAATGGAGATGCGCTTCATCTGTTCCTCATAAACATAACAGCAGCAGCCACTCATTTCATGCCTGCCTGCAACTATTATCTCTACTGGTACTGTGAGTGATGAAATTTGAATGTAATAGTAAATTTAGCACTTTAACACAGCAATGGTTGCTTTATTATTATTCCATTGTGACTTTTGAGAATTTAGGTAAATTTGCCTCCTCATTTTTGTGATACAACAAAGCTGATGCATGGGGTTTATGCAAACAATTTACTCTGGTCTGATAGGAGTAAAATAGTAAAATATCACTTCATATAAATGTATTCATGATGTACTGGTCTTAAATAGCCTGCTTAAAAGATTTCTGGCCAAGTGCTCGATAGTAAAGCTGTAAATAAAAGTGGGCCAAATTATACCACCAGCCTTTCTTCGTGTTCTAATACTCAGCATTGGCGAAATTATTAAACAGTAACACTGAAAAGTCACTAATTAAAAATAATGTGAGGCAATATGACTTACCAGTATGCACAAACATGTGTTTGACGTAGTTCTGTTTTGCAGTAAAGGTTTTACAGCAGAGAGTGCATGCATAGGGCTTCTTCTCCCCCTGACCCATTGCTCCAGCAGGCTGCTGTGACTGGGCGGGCGCCCGTGGAACAGCCATGGCGTTGGGGAATGATGGCATGGCAGGGGGCGGCACCGTCACATACTGGGTCTGCTGCTGGCCGGGAAGGTAAAGGAAAGACTTGTTGTCTCTGGTCGGCTGCGGAGGGAAGAGTGTGGGCAAGAAGGTGCTTCCGGCGGCGCCGATCACTTGGGAATTGCTGGTCATGGTGTGCGGCATCCTCAGATTGCTGGTGTGTGACTCGGGCTGCCGCAGGTACTGCGGCGTGCTGGGCAGGGAGTGGGGCATGATGGGGTTGGGCAGTGGCTGCATTATGCTACTGTCACTAGTGCTGTGGCCGGCGTCGCCTTCCTCAGGCTCTTGGGTTTGCTCCGGGGACGAGTCATTGACCTCAATCTGCACCGGACCGCCATCCCCTTGGTGGCCTTCTCCCGCCCCATCTCGGTTGAAGCCACTCAGGTAGGGCTGCTGCTCCATGGCGTCTGGCTCAGTACTGATGGAAGAGCTGACCCCCGAGTCAAAACTCTCCACCTTGGACTCACTCTCGGCGTGCTCAGGCTCGTCCTGGCAGTCTCCCGTGTTGTTGTAGCAGATGTACTCATCGTCAGCCTCCTGCTTGATGTGCATCCCACCTGTTTGCAAGCGGACCGGTCGGGGTTGCTTGCGGCAGTGGGTGGACTCGGCGGTGGAGATGAAGCGGTCCACCTGCTGGGATCTATCCTGGATACGGTTCATCCAGGGGGGATCCTGCGACTGCTGGTCCTTCTGAGCGCTGACAGTTGGGTCGTAGTTTGTCGCAATGGGGTTGATGTAAAGGGGGCGGTCGCGGGTGCCGTTGGAGATGCCGGTGTAGGAGTAGAGAGACGTGTATGCCCGATCCATGTTTTGCTGGGTTGTTGCTTGCATACAGCCAGACTCAGCATCGCTGCTGGGCCCGGAGGTGCCAGACTCCGGCGTGCCGCGGGGGGTGTCCTGACCAGAGTCTCCTGGTATAACGGGGAAGCCTCCCGGGCCGGCCAGGCCCACATTCTGGGACACAATTCGGGTACACTCATCGATGACTGTCTTGATCTGCAAGATGCTGGCAGCAGTTAAGATTTGCAGGGCCTCTGACTGAGACACTCGCAGAATCCCGCTGTACATAAAGTCAATCAACTTTTGGATGGATTGCACCGAGACCACAGAGGGGATCTCAATGTCGCTGTAGCCCAAAAGCAGCTTGTCCTGAAAGAAGGGGCTTCCAGCAGCCAGCACGCAGCGGTGAGCTCGCAGCATACTTCCATGGATCCGGACAGTCACATCACAGAAGTGCCCACGGTTGCGCTGCTCATTGAGGGTCTCAAGTACAGAATTGCTGAAGTTGTGGAGATTGATGTTATGAATGCGCTCGGTCATCCCCTTGCAACTGATGTGACCTGAAACCGGGGCAGCAACATACCTCATTTAGAGAGACGCTGCATTATTCAGCCGAATTAGCCACACTGCACTTGGCCCACTTGCATTGTTACCATGGTGGCATCGCTAAGTTGCAATAAGTAGCAACGCTCACTGCCACAGTCGTGCATGAAACTACAAGGAGGACATCACATTTGACTTTAAGGATAAGATTAGACAACCTATAAATTGGAACACAAATGAGACAACCGAAGATTACCTACAAATTTGAAAATGCAACATTTTTGTCAATTTAAAAATATACTATTCATATTAAAAAAAAATCTATTGATATTTAATTTGAATTGTAAAAATAACTGCATTACTGGAGTTTTAAGGCAGTGTACTCTACATTCAATCTATATTGTCATAGCATCATGGAGCCCATATCAGAAATTGTACCTTTACAAAGATGGCGTTTTGATTGACATGATCAGAGATGTCACAATCTATTCATTGAGTGCTCAAAATTTGACACACCTCTCAAGATGATGCAATAATATTAAATTATATTATTCTTATTACAAAAAATACCTTTGGTGGATATCATTACATTGCGCAGGCGTGTGCAATGTTGGTGTGTGAACATAATAATAATAATAATAAGATTAATAATAATAGTATATTAACATAATAATAATGGTGATGATGGTGGTGGTGAAGTAAGTTTTTCTACACCGTAGTTTTTAATTGCCGTTTCAAAGATTTAAAAACAAATCCACAGAGAAATGAAGTTTTTCTGTTCTCTGAACTTCCATTAGTGGCCAATGGGTGGCGCCCTATGCTCAGAGGACAACAAGGCTCTTTTGTTGGTCATGTGCTCACTATGATGGCGCTTCCAAAACTCAAGACAAGAAACACACTGGATGTGCCGCCTTAGATAAGTGTGCTTAGATTACTGCTTTTCTTCACAGTTTGGCTATAAAATTAATTATGATGCCAATGTAAATTACATATGCCGTGAAGTGGGTTAATTGTAAAAATAAAATAATAATAATAATAATAATAATAATAATAATAATAATAAATATTTGCTTTCATGCTACAGAATTAATTAATTTTCATCAGGTAGAGCATGGACCAAAAACAGCCTTTTTACGAAATGCAGCACAATCATTTGAAATATAAAGGTAGTAAGCTTACAATGTAAACAAATGATATGAAGAAAAAAAAATGGCTGAAACATGACACCAAAAAACAAAGAATAACCACAGTAAGCCGAAAAAATTTGCTTTGGAGAGTTGCTTCAAATTTGCCATGCACTAGCACATCGGAGACGTGATAGATGTTGAATTAACAACCTAAGGCATAATATTACAATCTAATGATATTGGTACTTGCAATGAGAGCGTATTATTTACAGTCCTACGTAGTCTGTTTGAGAAAATCAACTCACAGTTAGATGACGCTGTGTTTCCAAGACGCTAGTGTGACTGGTGATGAAGTGCGGGTCAAGCTTCAGGAGATGGCTGAACAGAGGCCGGGCGCTAGGCAAGGCTGTCAGTCCTCTCTTCCCAAATCATGTGTTGCTCTGCCAAAGTGTTTGCAGGGGAGAGAAGAAGTGGAAAAAAAAAAAAAAAGACAAAGACAAATCTTTAGATCACATCGATATTGCCACTCCCTTGATGGACCCGAAGCAACACGAATGTCTACCTCCGACATGCTGCAACAGATGTGTGAAGAGTTTTCCATGCCAGCCTAAAACAAAAAAAATGGACGGTCCTGTGTGCAATTGCTCGATAAAACAACGATAAAAATTGTATTGGTATTGGAGAAAGCTCTTCTCTTATCCGAGTCACTGGGCAAAAAACCACACCCTTATAAAAATTATCTTGATTCCACATTAATTAATGCACTCTGTCTGTGTGTGTGTATGTGTGAGAGAGAGAGAAAGTGTGTGTGTGTGTGTGTTCCTTTTTTTGTCGTCTCCAAAAGCGCAAACAACACAAAGACGTCCCGCAGTTCTTACAAGTTGCAATAATAATAAAAAAAACAACATATTAAACACACAAGACATTCATTGCAAAACACAAGCACGCCATTCAACATCATCAAGCATGTGATAGGCTGCTTTTGGTGATGGGAAGACAAGCTTTTACACAGCAGCTATTATACTGTACGTGCACGGGCGTCCGCTAAAGTTTGGACACAAAAGCCTCCTGAAAAAGAAAAGGAAAAAAAAACGACCGCACTGAAGTTAAATGGTGTCATTTCAGGTCACACAAACGAGTACTAGGGGTTGAACCAGTGTGAAATGTCTGTTTGGGCTCTCCGTCAAATGTACTCACACTAAAGTCAGTGGCGTCATAGCTTTTCAATTTTCTGATTAATCCCAGCAAAAGCAGGAGACGTATGCCCATCTCCACACACCACTCACGCTTTGAAAGTAGTTAAAACCCGCAGATGGAAAGTATCCGGCTTAAATCGAGTGACCTGTGTACTGAGCCAGTCATGAGCGTGTCAGATACCGTTGTCATTTATAGAATGTGTGCCAAAGAGTGTGACTAAAACCCTGAAAGAGTTTTTATTTATTTATTTATTTACATTTTTGTCTATATTTTTTATGGAATAGTGGTGTGTTTAACAGAGCAGGATGATCACTTGATACTAAGGTTGAGCCACTTTTGGACACACGTGAGAGATGGAGGAGGAGCACCCCCAAAAAAGGAGGTCATAAATATAACTTTGAGATACACATTTCAGCAATTTTGAAATAATAAGTGGAAATGTAAAATAATTGTAAAATGAATAGACAGGCGGTGCAGCGCTGAAAGCAAAGGTGTAATTTGCTCTCGTTTTCGAGTACCCATTAAAACCGTGGCGGCTTCGTTTTGGGTTAATTGTAATGACAATAGAATCTTTTAACTGAAGACAGATGGAAGGGATTTGGAATAATAGTCGTAATGAAAAGTATAAATTGAGATTTTTATTTTTTTGGCTGACAAAAATGACATTTTTAATTAGAGTGGATGGACAACGTATGGAAGACTGACACAATAGCGAGGAGAAGTATGCGTCTTTTTTTTGGAGGTAATTTAGGCCATCGATGTATGAATGTCCTTGGGGCAGTTTGTCAGCCAAACTGGGTAATTTGGGTATCATCTGCATTAAAACTGAAACTTTGAAGAGATTTCCCAGTGGCAGCATGCAAATGTTGAACAAAACTGGGTCAAGTACAAAACCCTGAGGAGCTCCACACCACAACCTAAAGGCAGAAGTCCTGAACTTGGACATTATACAATTCCGTCTGGAAGGTTACATAAAGACTTATAGCATTCAAAGGGCCTGCCATCCAGTGGGACCTGACGATAGTGAGATGCTGACCTAAAAAGGGCATACAGTGGTACCTTGGTTTTTCTTGTTAATTCGTTCGAAAAGGTCAAACAAAAACCCATTTTTCCCATAGGAAATAATGCAAATCCAATTAATCTGCTCCAGACATCCAAAAATATTAACACAAAATACATTTAAAAGACAGTCATTATAGGTTTCCATGGATAAAAAGTTGCCTTAAAAACTTCTTGAAATAGTCCACAAACATTTGGCCTCACTATAACCGTGGAAAGTAAACATTTGCTCAGTTTTAGAAGGAAGCAAAAAACATATACCGATGGATGCCAATTGTGTCCTCCGCTAACCTGTGTCACTGAATATTCTGATTAGACTTAGTCAAATGAAAAATCAACAGAAAACTTCAAATAGGAATAACATCCACGCACTTGCCAAAACTCTATTTGCCACCACCTTGGCAAATATTATCTGTCAGGTTAGCCTGTTGCCACGGGTGCTACAGTTAGGAAGTGCAAACAAACTGTACATATATCTGCCTTTCTGCCCCCCACCCAGCCCTCCATCCTTGTCCGTGCAGACATGGAAATCCACCTGCCTCAGGGGTAGACTGAGGTGAATGGCACCAACAAAAGGGAGCAGGCCAAGGGAGGCAGGCTTCACTTGCCCAGACTGCCACTCACAACAGTGATTCCATTTTAGCCGTGACACAGTGGGTGAGCAGCAGCCAGCGCCTACCTGCAGTGAATTCTAATCAGCCCAGGGGTCTGCCTCACAACCCCCCTGCTCTCCCCTCCCTCCCGTACCCTGTCTTGCACTAAAGGGCCTGATGATCCTTCAAAATTAATTAGATCCTCGTAGGAGGCGGCCATTTTCTTTCCACAGCCGCACGCTCCACCAAAACCCAAAATTTCCAAGAGGACTGCAACCAAATTTAGGCTCCCACTCCCCAACCCTTCATGCTGATCTCTTTCTCTGTGTCTCTACCTGTTTCCTGTTTCATCATCCCTCTCGCCGCCTTCCCCCTCCATCTGTCTGTCTCCCTGTCTGTAACAATCACCCACCACTCCTCTCCTCTCCTAGCACCCACCACCACCATCTCCTCCCCACCCCGCCCCTCGCTGGCTGCCTCCATGCTCCCAGCTCTGTGTCTGCCTCTGTGGAGTTTGCTGTCAATAAATCCCCAGAGGTCAGTTTGTCTGCTGGAAATCAGACACAATGCTTCAGACCGCCAATGCGATGCATGCTCTGCTGCAACCGCCACAACAAAGACTGAGGAGGGCTCAGGGGTGGAGAGGAAGGAGGGGAAGGGAGTGGGTTGGGGGCGCAAAAAAAAAAAAAAAAAAAAAACCCTCCACCAAAAGCAGCCAGCCAGACTCCAGGTTAATCAGCTGCCTGTATTACGTGACAAGCTCATGAAATATGCTGCATCAAATTGGACATCAGTTAATAAGGAGGTGGTGGTGGCAGAGGGGAGGGCGGCGGTAGTGGCGAGACTGGGGGATGGGGGTTGAGAACACAAGACACAAGAGGTACGTGTATAAAAGAAGCAGTATCAGCCACGTGAATAATATAGATCTTGAATATGCTAATAGTGCTTACAGCGCGCATTCAAGGCCTTTGCTACATTTACATCTGGAGACAAAAGGCCACGGAGCATTGTGGACCATGCACATGCAAACAACATCTACAGGAGCCAATGAGGAACAATTGTTTGAAGCCGCGATTGATGAACACCATCAGGCGCTGCAATGATTTATTTGAAAATCAGTATGGCTTGCATGCGCAGACATGTGTCGACTTTAATTAGGCGCACAATGTAAATGTGTAGTGAGAACAATGGCGAGTAAAAACGTGTTGATCAGACAGGTGAAAATTACCTCAGTAGAGGAGGTCTTGTTTTCCTCTCTTCTCTCTCTGAGCCTCTCATTAAAGTATTAAAGAATCCATTAAGTGATCCCCCATAATGTTGCGCGGCACAATTAACAGGTGAGGTGTTGCATGGCGTCGACGAGCGCATGTAACAGTTTCACTTGCTGTTAAAAAACATTTTTCGGTGCTTTGGTTTTGGAATTTGCGAGGCGTAGCACAAGCTCAGCGATTCAATGCTTTTCAAGTGAGTCATGATGGCTTGTGATGATTATGAAATGTTTGAATTACATTTTGAGGCATGCTTCTTTACAATTCACTCACTCATAACTTTAAACTGGCTGAAGTGCACGCATTCTTCCTTTAAAAATGCAATAAGCACGCATTTGCAAATGCCTTCTTGCTTTGTCACTCAAATGTAAAGTAACAAAGTGAGTGATGCTTCAGTGTTTCCACAGCTTGGATTTCTTGAATAACTCCATTTGGTAAACTAAACTGACCTAATAAGAAACACAGTAAATGCAAGTCAGGAATGAATAATAACACAGAAGATGAATGTGTTAAGACATTCAGTCCAACAACAGCGGGGGGAAACAAAGCATTAAAATGTGGTGAAATGAAGTAAATCCCTGCAGAGAACAACATGCAATAGCATTGTACAAGTGCAGGACAGTCTAAATATTTTTTTTGACAGGACAGCTTGCTCAACTTTCTGTCAAAAACACACCCACCACCACCCGTTAACCATAGCAGTTCCTTTGTCCAGTTACAGATGGGAGCAAAATCTACACCAAATCTCCTTCTCTCTCGCTCTTTCTTTATTTTTTTTTTCTCATGCAAAGTTAGCACAGACATTCATGGATGAGTGGAGCCACTGTATTCCCTTCGATAGCAACATCTCACACTGCATGCCCTCATTAAATATTGCAAAAAATGTCTATGGGCCGTGCTTTTGTTAAAGAGCATTTGACCAAAAAGAACCATCTGACAACTCATATGATCGCCTCCTAAAGTCCTTTAACCCCCCGAAGCAGGTAATACTGAACTCAAGAGTCATCATTTGGAGGCAACCATCAGCAGCGGCTGCCTCTCCACAGCTACATGGATGTCAAGGATCATTTGCAACTAAAAAAAACCAAACAAAAAAACCCAAAAAGACAATGGGCTGACAATGCGTTCATGAACGAATAACAGCTGACTTGTTTGTATATTGCAAAGGAATATTAGGGCCAAAGTTACAAGACAAACACAGAAAAGTCATAATGAAAATATATTGGAACATTTCAAAGATAAAGTCATAATGTCACGCCAACTGTTGCAAGTCCCCCCAAAAGGCAGATTTTTAACTAGAAGTAAATATTAAAACACAACAGGCCTGACATATACGCAGGTGTACATTTTTGCTTGATCTATTATGACTTTATTTTCACAACATTACCTAGTTATGCTTGCTATATTACTTTTATTCTCCTAAAATTGCAACTTTATTCTTGCAAAAAATTGCCACTTTTTTCTTGTAATATTATGCCTTTGTTCTTGTAATATTTAGACGTTTTATTGTAATATTATGCCTCCATTCTTAATAATATTGAAATGATAAGACATTTTTACAGGCACCTTTGTGGGCACCCAAGGACACAATGCAACGCACACATAATTGGAAAAAAATCGGAAAAACGAATGCATTCAATAAATTCAACATTGCAATTTTTATTTTTGGAATACCTCCACCTATTTCATGTGTCAATTGTCAATTGTCAATTTCATTCTCTTAATTATGAAATATCTTGTATTTTTTCCTCACAACATTGCTTTTCATTTCACTCCTTTGTAGAATTGTATGTGATGCGAACTATTATTTACAGAAAGAAACACGTCGTATTATCATTAACACAATAAAAGGAAGATTCAGCAATAAACGAGATGTGTTTCTTTGGTATAGTACACCAGAAATTGCTCATCCCCCAAAAATGTAACAGGAATGTAGTAGTGGCCGGGTATGTGCATGGGAGATTACAGTGTTGTGTGTTTGCATGTGAGTGCGTATGAACCCTACTTTATGTAGTGACATTTGCGTGTGTCCCCTGAACGGTTAAAACACTTGCAGCTCGGTGACCTACATGTTACATCCATCTTCGCATTTAAGCACACAAAAGCAACATTCTTCCTCCTTACATGGACTCGAACGCTGAATCCCTTCACATTTGAGTGTTTTGGCATAGGGCCCTTTGATTTCATTATTACCTTGCAATATAACACATGAACTGCATCAAACTTCAAGGATTCCATTTTTTGTCGTTCCAATAAAAACACTTCCATGCTTAGAACAAAATTGGTTACTGAGGGTCCGGAAGCAGTCAGCAACAAATAATAAAGTCGTTCAACTAAGCAAAATTCCCAACAGGAATAGTGTACCATAAGTAAAGTATGACAAAAACAAAAGGTAGTCAGCGGGGTGTTGTACATCCAGTGATGTGTTATAACATGAAGTTGCAGAGCCGGCTGGTCCATTAGGCAATATAGGCAAAGGAGGCTGTGGCTGCCAGTGGGCACCATAAAATTGGGAAAAATTCCCCTTTGATATAATTGTATTAAAACTAGTTATTACTATAAACTGTTGAAATGGAAAAACTCACATTGATTCATATGTAAGCAATGCCCAATTAATTTTACTACAAATTATAACATCAAATAAGTCTTTTTTGTACATAGTTTTGCATATAGTCATACATAGTTATTTCATATAGTTTTCATATATAGTTATTTTATTTGGTTTACACATATAGGTATTTGAAATAGATTTTCTACAGGTGTAGTTTTCTTATTTAGTTTTTGTATATAGTTGTTGCATAGTGTCAACTTGAATTTGATGAATTTGATGTTGACTGCTGTATTTAAAATGTATAATTATTATTTATAGCATTTTTATTTGGAGGAAAGGGTATTTATACTGTATTTCAGATTTTTTGTATGTATTTGTAATTTGTTAAGCATGTGAATTGGATGACATACTGTATGTCCTAAATTAAAGACAATGGTATAAACGATGCTTTTACATTTTTTATTAAGTGTATATGAAATCGCTGATGGAGGGAGGCGCCATATAAAATCTCGCCTAGGGTGCAACTTTGGGTCAGGCCGGTGCTGGGTAGTTTGGCGGTGTTTAATGTAAAAGACTATACATGCATATACCACAATGTACCACAAAGACAATATGCACAGTTTTGATTGACACTGACAAAAAGGAATTGATCTAAATGTTCATTATTGATTGTAGTTCTTGGTGTAGCAAGGCAGTCATAGCCGCTGAGCATAAATGCAAATGTTACGAGGTTAAAAAAATTAAAATGTATGCTAACTGAAACGTTAGAAGGGAGGATTTCAACTGGATTTTGTTGTCAGGGTGTGTTTTAGCAGGAGGTGGGCAGCTGCTTATTGGACATATGCACAAGAGTGCTTTAAGCTGTTCAGCTTGACCCTGCACTTTTTGTCAGTTGGCCTGTGCTTCAAGGGGCCGCAATCGAGCCCCTCTTGTAGAAGGTGGCCAAGCTCGACACTCACTGGCACAGCGCGAAACAGAACAGAGAAAATGAAATATATGAAGATGGCCACAACAGTGAATATGTCAACGGGTGTTATTGATCAACTGAATGGCTGCTTTTGACTTAACTGTTTCACATGAATGTCAGATCCATGAATTCAAGCACTTGGAAGTGTATTTATAGTTTGGCAAGCCTTTGTGTAGGAAATACATACATATACTACATACCTCATCAGCTCACTTGACATATGACCCATCTAAAAGTGTCATGCTGACACACTGAAACACACTTAACCACGTGACACCTTGTGCACTCTAACCAAGTGCTCCGCAGGCCAGCTGAGCAATTCTACTTATGTAATACAGCTTCAGCCCTATACAGCACCGTGCTAAACACACTGCAACACAAACTATTTGTTGCAAAGGTATAGATTTTGTCACTCTAGCAGGGTGGCGCTACAATGGGAGCGCATTAGGAAACATTACCCATACTATAGTGTTGCAACGCAGTCTTGTTAAGCAAGCTCGGCCCTTTATTTCACAAGAAATCAGTGTTTTGCAACTGTATGTATTGTATCAGCAACAGCATGCTAAAGGTATTAAAAAAGAAGAGGTAATGCTGCAGTTTAATTGAAAAACCCATTGTTCAGTACAGGGAAAAGGAGATAAGCCGTGGACGTAAGGTCAGTCATCTGACGAGAGTTACATATAAAACAAAGTGTAAGACTAATAATATTACTACTAATAATAATAAAAGGGAGCATGACGAGATTTGTTTCCAAGAATACTGTGTGACACACTGTTACTTAACATTTTGGAGAAATCCAGTCCATTCCTCCTTCAGTGAAACTAGCTGCATAATCTGATAAACACATGCATTCATTTATTTTCACACAAATTTAATACGCTGCCTCCTACTACACACTTGTAATATTTAACTCAAAAATCATTTTGAGGAAAGACGTTCAAGATGTGCTTTTGTGCTTTGTGTAGGTGAATGTTCACCTATGTGCGACACTGTCAGAATTAAATAGGAGCAATGCTCAGGAATGACTCCAGGAACAAAATGCTGGTCACCAGTTGGTGTGGTTCTACAAGTTCTATTGCTTATAAATTGCTGAGCACACAATAGCACACACTATACTGATGACACGCTCTGCTGTCAAAACATACATTTGTTTTTTAACTGAGATGTCAAACGGACATTCATGATTTTTAACCGTTTCGAGCTGACTCGTGATATTTGTTTGTGTTTGCTTACCGTATTACAAGCCTGCAGCTGTAAAAGCCTACTAAAGTACATGCTGAAATTTATCGGATGAAGCTATGTACATACTTTGCTGTTTACTGTTTCTAACTAGAAAATCCAGTCTCGCTGTACAAAGCTGAGAGCCCACTTTGTTTGCATGTGTTTCCAGCATCTTACTTGGCTAGCATTGTTTGTTGCTAAGAGATGCAGTGGATCAGGATACTACCATCACCACCGAACACACTGCCTTCCCCGGCGCTACACTTCACAGATTCACTGTCAAACTAGGTTTGTTGTCTCATATGTGACTCACTTCTGATTTGCCTCACAGCACATGATCACCCCCTCAGCTCAGCCCGTGGTAATCGCCGGCCTGGCTAATGCACATGAATGGCTGGTCAGCACATCAGCTGGTTCTGGTAACATTCTGCCAAAGATCATGCCACGTGACCGTTGGTGTGGCTGTGCTACTTTGATGGTATCCGGATCATTACCGTAAGGCCACAGAGGGATGGAGGCGGGTTTTCGCGTAACTTTAACTTGTGATTTTTCATTTTTGTCCAACACAGGGTTTAGGTTAAAACTAAAAACAACCCTTTAATGACTACCTAGTGCCACTTCAATGGGAGTGTTTTTCTGCCTATGTGTTAGTGAAGTTTATCCTGGCTTTTTCTAAATGCATGTTGGGATACACAGGACTTAACCCTGCATAGATGTAAAAAAAAAAAACCCTAACAAAACAGAAAGTGCATTTCCCTGCAAAATTCCATGTGAATGCTGAGGGATGGTGTCATTGAGCACTGAGGACTAACGTTGGTAAATACGTGACAGCATATCATGACAACAGCCAGACGGGTGCTGTGAGCAGCTTAGAAATAAAATCAAGGCAACCTGATTGGACCTTCAAGCGTTCCTGAAAATGTCATGGGGTCAACGCCATAGAAGAATAACAGCACAACCCTCAAGAACAATACGCACATTTTGTGCTTTGATTAAGCTTAAAGCCATTGACCGATGGATGGTTCTATTACACACAGTCGTAGAATAGCAGAATCTCCAACCTATAATATTGGAACGCATTTGGAATTGCAAGAATGATGCTGTAAATTCATAGGTCCCAAAAATGAAAACCAACTGCAGCAGTTTTATCAGAATATTTCTTCATTAAAGCCAAGAGAACACATACAGTCTTCCCGCATTTAAAGTGGTTAACTGGTTCCAGATTCGACCGTGTTAATTTAATTTCCACACAGAAGGATTCAATATTAATAAATGGAATATTTTTGTAGTTGCATAGAAAAAAAACTGTTTATGACTTTCTAAATAAAATTGCACTATTATTAGATCCCTGTAGACATGAAATAACACCCCTGTAGCTACGGGATCACTGGAGGATCACTGCAGGGACACAAGAGACGGCGTCCGCTTTAAACAGTGTGTTACCGAGCTAAATCAAATGTATTTATTCTAAACTTAAGAAAGGGTTTCAGATGGAGTGGGGAAGAAGGACAAAGTAAGAGGCCAAAACTTACCACTTCCACACGGAATGGGAGGAGAACTTCTTTTCATGTCGGACATGCCATGGCTGCCTTACTCCATGCAGCGTGAAGGTAATGTAATATAACGTCATGTCTCATCAATGTCAACATTAGTGATACCTCATGGCTAGAATAATACATATAACTTGTCTTTCAATATCTTTGGACTAATAACAGTCCATAGTCACCCACGGAATAGCGGCCATTTATTAATAAATTAATTATTTTTAAAAACCGCGATAGAGTCAGGTAGCGATGTTCAAACCGCAATGTAGCGAAGGATGACTGTACTTTTAAAAACAATAGTGTTGTTGGGCCTTTTATCCACACAAACAGTTTTTAAGGCACTGAGCTTTTGGAAAGGGTGGAAACATTAAAACTCAGCATCTGCATGCAATGCTGAAACCAACTAATACTGCCAAGTCCCATTAAATAATGTCACAACTGTTCATTTGACATAAAGCAATTATACTTCATATTATAGATTTTTATATGTACAGTAGATTAAATTAAAGTTAAAAATTAAAAATGTTAAAGAGTAGCGTATCAGTAGGGTAAAACTAACCTCACAACGGTCTAAACCCAGCTCACGTTCCCTATTAGTCGGTGAACAATCCACTGCTTGGTGAATTCTGCTTTACAATGATAGGAAGTAGTGATCATTATGGGATAGCAAAGTAGGAGCTCATCTTGTGGTCCAAGTAATGCACTCCTTGCGAGAAGGTTGCTGCTGCGTCATATCATAGCATAAAGAATACAAGACGTTAATCAATTAATTAATTCAAATACATTAATAAGAGGCGGGGTACACCCTGGACTGGTCGGCAGGCAGTCGCAGGGCACATACAGCCAAGCTAATATACAACAACAGAAAAAGAGAGGCCAAAATCATAATGCCCTCTTTCTGCTGAAGCTCCTATGTGGAATCATTTGGTTAAGAAAAAAGTGACTCCCGTCGCACAAAATCCATGAAATTGTCACAAAAACAATAAGGAGAGCACACACCGCAGCAATCCATACTTTCATATAAACACATGGAAATGTGTGTGTGTGACGTCGTGCTTTTGCACATGCACGTCACTTCCTGGACACTTTGCTTTCACGTGAACAAGTCCCATTTTTTTTTTGGTAATGTGAAAGACTACATAAAAAAATCGTATTCTAACAAAAAATCTGAATTGGGCATCACGCCCTGCAGTGTGAACGTAGCCTTATTTATGTCTTAAATATCTTATTTACTCTTATTATGGCTACTGTATTGGGTAATACAAGTGCAAAAGTGATTACGAGGTGTTAATTCAGGTCTAAAGGGCTCTAATGTTAAAAACCCTATTTAGAAGGTTGTAAACAGGTTTTCTATGCTCTTACTTCAACTTCCATTTATAAATAAGGAACTCTACTTCACGGAAATGCGTGTATCACGGTCGGGCCTGGAACCAATTAACTGTAATAAATGAGGGATTACTGTAATTAAGAAGCCCATCAAAATGTCTATTTTTGCTCCGACCCCTCCAAACCCTCCTACTAGCTTGACGGTGCCTTTCTGCTCTGATTTCGGATCAACTGTTGCAGTGTTATAATTATTAGAATAGAATAATAGCTATAATATGCTGTATTATAATGCAGCTATGTACTATGCTGACATTTATGATTTATTATCACATATTTGTAAGTAAATATTGAGTTAGGGCAAATGACATTGGGTTTCTACAAAAACTGCCTATTTTTGGATACAAGAAGCACAAGAGAGAAAAATTCATGTTTAGATCAGGCTGTGAGGCCAACAAACTAACGGTGGGTAGTGGTTAGTTAGGAGATTGAGGATTAAAATCTCCGTTTGGGCATCTCTGGGTGGAGTTTGCATGTTCTCCCCGTGCATGCGTAGGTTTTCCTCTGGGTACTGTGGCTTCCTCCGACATTCCAAAAACATACAGTGGAGCCTGGGTTTTCGTTATTAATTAGTTTCAAAAGATCAGACGAAAACCAAAACTTATAAAAACAAGTCCAAATAATCCCTCCCAGACAACCAAAACTATTACCAAAAAATATATTTTATGGATCTTAATTATAGTTTTACCTGCAGAAAACAATGCAAATTAATTATAAATGACGAATGGATGGAACTTTTTGTTGATGCGGACTTCCTGTACATCAGGGGTCACCAACACAGTGCCTGCGGGCACCAGGTAGCCCCCCACGACCACAGGAGGCGCCCGCAGGCCTGCTTTTCATTCAGGTTTTCAGTTAATAATGTGAGAACACTGCAAAGAAATGTATTCTGAAACATAAAATGTGAGTTGTGGATACCAGCATTTTGTGAATGTTTTGGTAAAACAAGCATATTTGCTATGTTTGGGTTGAAATAAGGTATGAAAATCATTTCTACAAAAATGAGTAGCTCGTGGCCATTTTCATTTTCTAAAAGTAGCTCTCACAAGAAAAAACGTTAGTGACCCCTGCCATACATCCTAGCGAGAGTTTCTCACCTTCTTTCTCAAATTGCCGGCACGCATAACTTTTTTGACCCCACGGCGAGTTATTTAGCAGTCGTACTCAATACGGGGCAGAACAGTTTTTATTACATGCAATATTGTACACAAACCGAGGTCAAACTTTGAAGGAAGTTTTCTACAAAAAACAAATAGTACAAAAACTGGGACATACGAAAACCAAGGTTTGACTGTCCATGTCTCACAAATAGGCGGGCATCCACCGCACATGTAAATATACATCTTATCTCTCGCTATAATTGAGGAGGGAAGGCGTCATAATATGCAGTCACGGCAGTTGCTGCTGGTTTTTCCAGCTTCTGATTGGTGAATGGTGCTGAATGGTGCTTGACAGCCAGGAAATATGTACCTGTGTAGGTGTGGACTTTGCCTAAAAGAGCAAAGAACAATGGCAAGGAGGTTTTGGCAAGTGGCTTCTTGTCAAGCTAGTGTTATACACTGCATACCCTCTATTCAAGATGTGTTCTTTTTAAAGTTTAGGCCCTTTTCTGAACACTTTCTATCAGATTTTACCAGATGGCTTTGTGAAGAAACATGTCTAATTTATGTTATTTTACATGGCAACTCCAACCATCTATCTTTGTGTGTAGTTTCAAGCCTATGTGTGGCAGGAGCACAAAACATTCCACAAACCTACCAGTACCAGTATGATCAGATTGGTTTCTTTGTATTGTGTTTATCGTAAACGTCAGCCATATTGCGAAACAGTCATTAACTTTGATGCAACTTAAAAGAAGTTTTGCCATTTGGTCGGTGAGAAACAGGTACCGCATACCTGTCCTTTTATCATGAGCCTAAAGCGTTGGCAACCAACACCAGGAAGAGAAAAACTTTCAACTTTCGGTTTGTAGTTAGCCAAATTAGTAACGAGTCTCCAACCACGAGTGTGGGAGGGAGGGGGCGAGGGGGTGGGTATACTTTTTCAGAGTCGTTATCAATGTTGACTTTGGGGCAATAAACAATCTAGACAGTATCCAAAAGAGATATTTGGAGTCCCAATAAAAGTGTCTGCCCAACAACTTCTTTCAAAAGATAATATATATTCTTTTGGCCGCATTCAGGGGGAATAAAGAAAAACGATTTAAATTCAATGTAAACACGTCCAAAAAAAAAGCCTTCATTTTAAGACAGAGCTACAATGTAAACATGAGTGTGGATACAGCTTAGTCATTTCACAGTGCATACAAGCAAACCTGGAGAGGGAGGCTGTGCACAACCTTAACATTTTGGCTGCTGTGGCTTCTGTTTATTGGCTCAAGGCTTTGAAAAAAAAAATCTCTCTTTTTCGAGCCAGGATAGAAGTATAAAATACAAAAGAAATGAACGTATTAGTTTGAAAAGTTACCAAATTCTCTTTTACTTAAAAAAAAAAAATCTCAACCTCTGCTTAGATTCTTTTCCCATGCAGCTAGGCCCATCTCACCATGACTTGTAGCAAACCATATGGGTAGCAGGGTGAACTGAGGACACACATGCCTCTTGGCAAACACACTACTTCACTATTAGAATCCAGGATACATTTTTCACATGATTTGAATGCCAGGACCTGCTTGTGTGTTCAAAGAGTGAGAATACAAATGAAGTTAAATGCTCGTCTGTCTTACGCACTCAAAAATCAACTTTTTTTCCCTAGATTTACACCCATAAAGATACATTAATACCCCAAACTGCATCTTATGAATACTTTTTTTTTTTGTTTAACTCTGCAAAGCCAAACTGATGGACATATTTCTATTTTTTATCACCAAACAAAAGAGTCATTGAATCATGGCAACAAATGTAAAGAGCGGCAAAGCATTTTAGTCAAGGTAATGGAAAAACAAGGTCACACACGTCAATAGAATCTAATAAACACTCTTAATTACTGTAAAATGATTTACTGTGTATAATGTTCAAAGAATTACAAAACCATGGGAAAAATACGGACATTATTTGACATAAAGGCTTTAATGACTGGAACAGATGAGGTAAAAGATTTCCATTGAGCATGACATTACTTTGCTATACATAAATAAAAAAGGGTTGATTTTTATGATTTATATACCCTAGTGTTCCTTTGTACTGTTTTGGCTGATTGGTCCTTGTTATTCACAGGCGCCTAATTAGGTCCTTTATAGCCCTTATAGACGCTTAAAGGGGCTGTATGCCTTTGGCTCTACATTACAATTTTTTTAAAACTAAAAAATATATAAGAACACCACCACCGGCTACCATGTGTCATATGACTTGTCCAAACTTTTTCCACTGAGGGTCGCATACAAAAAACGAGGGGGACACTTTATTTATTAAACATGCTAAAACCAATCCAACGTATGTGAAAACATGCAAATTAGTTAAATATATGACAATCTCAATTGACCAAGTAAATGGTCAGTAGCGTGATATCTTGTAACGTTTCCATTTTTTCTCCTAACATTACAACTTTTAAATTTTACAAAAATATGTACAAAAATATGCAGCGGCACAATTCAAAATGAGCTGGGGGCCGCAAGTGGCTCCCAGATGGCAATTTGGACACCCCTGGCATACAGTATCCATGGATTATCTATCTAGATATATATAATAATAAATATATTTGTTTTCCCTTGACCCACATGTTTTTATTATATGCACAGTTATAAACCTACCAGAGTCTTGTACTGTGTTAATTTAGCACGTGTAACACAGGAGAGCATGTCGACATCCCGTCCCGTGTTGGAATGTTTGCTTTGTATTCATCATTTTGGAGAATATCAAACAATACAATCTAAGAAATGCGGCATTTATTGTCACACGGAACAACGGAAATTACATTGTGCTTCATAAGACTGACATTTAGACAGTATTGCATCGGAACAAAAGCCTCCTGACAACAACATTCACAAATTGGGCCTCAATGTGTGCTTTCATTATGCATTCCTGTGATACTGGCAAGGAGGGGAGATTCCAAAGCAAAAGAAACCGAAAAATATGCCTTTAAGGTCTTGTGTCAAGACATTTTTGCTCTGGAAGGCAAAGGAATTTGAGCTGGGGGATTGTGGAAATTTGTTATACAATGCAGCAAATTCTAAAAAACAAAAAAACAAAAACAAATCCTCAAATCAGGGAGGCATGTGAGGTTTCTGAATTTGAGGAATAGTGGTTATGAAAGTTTAACTGAACCCCTGTATATGCATAAAACTGGTGCAAAATCTGATTTGATCTTGGTTGGAAAAAAAAAATCCACATTACCAAAAAACAAAAAAAAACCCCTCCCTGCACCCCCCCTCCTTCCCAGTATCGGGCCAGTTTCTTGTCTTGCTGCTGTGAGGAAAATCACCAAAATTCATGGAACAGCATTTTTCTGTTGCATGAAAGCAGCGAGAGTGTGCGCTGGAGACAACTCTCATTAATTACATGATGTGGCAGCACATTCTCCAGTTGGGTTACTGGTATGGGACAAGCGTGCTGGCTAAAATCTTGCAATGGCATCAACCCAAATTATTATTTAGTGTGTGCAAACATTCACATTTGGTCAAATATTTTAACAGTATTAGCAGTATTTTGCAGTCACTTACTTCATATAAATAATGTGTCTGTCATACCATAATGCCAGATGGCGTTACATCTTTTAAAATAAGATGTTTTGTTCTTGTTGCTATGGTAACTACTACACCAGTAATACAGCTGCAACTGCTGTAAAACAATTTGGCAAATTAATAAGCAACAAAAAATATAGATAGATGCACAATCACGCACCCCAAAAAAATGCTTATAATCAACCTCAATACATAATACATAATACATCCTGTGAGATAAACGATATGATTTTTGTCCACTTTAACCCTTTACAGGCCAGTCATTTACAAATAAATTTTAGGAAAATTATTAATCAATTATGGTCGTATTATATTATATCTATTAGTTAGTAGTTTTACTTAAGCACCTTGATTAATACTTATATTAATGATTAATGTATTAATAATACTTGTATTATAACTTTTCACGTCATTATAACTGCCTTCCTTCACTGACTGGCCCCAAGAGGTCACATGGCCCTATACTGCCTTATAGTGATGCACTTGGGTGTCCATTTTGACTGAAGTTACTAAATGCTGTATGGTTCCTTGCTCTGTTAAGTTTCACAAGGTTGAACCAAAAGATTAAATTTCTTCACAGCGGGAAGCCTTCCACCAAGGTAATTTGAAGAAAAGAGCGCATAAAGACAAATAAAAGAGAAGAGATTATATTTATATAAATTATATGACATTTCTTCCACCAACAAATTTGTACTTCATCCCTAAAATGAGTGTGTGATTTGAATAGAAGGTCTATTATTATTATTATTATTACAATGTTCTTTTCTGAAAGCAATCGTTTGAAATATTGTCTAATTTTAATGTATGCGGCACGGCAAGTATGCTTAAATTTTGATTACTGGAATATAAAAAAACTGTGTTGTTATTAAATGTGAAATACATTGTCGTTATATACTTTTTGTTACTCTCTTTGTACCAATCTTGGACACATTTGCTGGAACAAAAAAAAAGGTTTTGTGCATGAGAAAAAAAAGCATAATATGCATTCATGATCTTTTCTTTTGCAGTGACTTGAAATAATTTGCAATACTGACCCGCCATCTGTGTGCACGTACAGTAAATGCTGAATTTTTGGTGATATGGCGCAGCATTGCACTAATTAAACACATTCACAAGACTACTTGGAATATTAAATGTGCCACTTGATTGGGGGGCTGATAAGCTTTTTATTTTTTGTGGCGAAAAAATGGTGTCACCAAAAGAAAATTGGGATTGATTGCTGGGTGTGGATTAGCACCCTCTTCACACACTCACACACACACACACACACACCTAGCTCTCCAGTTTCTCCTTCATATAATAATGAGTTTCCTTGGTCTGCAGACATGCTCTTAAATATTCATTAGTCATGGGTGGGATTTAAGCAGTGACACAAAAAGCGGACGTAAGTTGATGCACAAACACTGTGCATATTAATGTACATGTGGAATATATGCATATAATAAATAGTGATTTCAGGGAGATGAAACAAGTCACATTGAGGCCTTATCTCGCCTCCTCTGGGCTGATGAAATCAGTTTTGGACATCAAACTGCAGCGAGAGCTAACACACACACACACACACACACACACACACACACACACACACACACACACGCACACACTCTAACAACACAACACAAGTACCCTCCAATTCATCAAACAATAAAAGGTCCAAAAATACAGGTGTTGAGTTTAGTCTTTGCAGATAAAAGGACTCCTCCATCCCACATCGAACATTTTAGCTGCACTCCCCCACATGCCAGCCAGTCGATCAATAAAATCACATTTGGAATGATCTCACATCACACGTGCCACATCAGACCAGCACCATTCTCCCCTCCACATGTGTCAAATCACAATGAGCTGTTCCTTGCATGGGGTTGTAACACATTATGCAAGAAGAATCACAACTACTAAACAAGAGTGCAAAGGACCGTGCATGTGCTCTGATGCTGTCTATAGAACCAAAAAAACGAGACTTGTGTTCGGAGGAGATTGGGGTGGGGGTGGGGGGCGCTCAAGAAGACCAGCAACGACCACTGACCTGACCCTATGGTGCAGAATATATGGTGTGGTGCGTTCAACGCACATAAGAACATGCTGTATCATTCTCTTTATCTCACCAAGACAAGCACTGTGGGACAACATCTGTTTGCAACTCATAGTCGCACGCACACTCTCAATCGTTCACACAAAATACATTGTGCACAAATGGATGAAGCCCAAAAAACTAACGTTGCTCCAGTTTAGACAATTTGAGCACGTATAAGAAATTGTTTTATCTTATGCGTCAATATATAAAAGTGGCTTTTGGATCTATTTCTCCCTCAAATAAAAGGGCACACTGAAAGCTCCTCTTGCAACTTTAATCATGCACGGCTCCAAATCTAGGCCACGCTCTGCCAAAAAAAAAAAAAAAACCCAACACAAAAAAACCCAAAACAAAATATTCATATATCGCTGGTATATGATCAAATGTGCTCAATTGAACTTGTGACACACACACACACACAAGCAAATGGTGTCTTTACAGTATTGTTGGAGCATTAACCAGCCAGCCACGATCATGTCCTCATGTATCACCATCTCACAAGCACAACTGATATCAATTCATTAAAAAATGTGGGCTGGACATGTGCTTGGTTGGGATTGAGGCAAGTTCCACTAAGTGATACTGCACGGGGAAGAAGTGTGCTAGCTGATAGAGAAAGAAGAATAAAAGTGACCTGAAATCGCACACTTGTTCCTGTGTGTAAAATGTGAGCATCGCTGACGGACACTTGAACGCAGCATTGTGCTCAAAAGTAAGGAGGTGGGGGTTACGTTGAGGGTGGGGGGGGGCAGGTTGACAATAATGACAGATGGGAAACTTGCGTCATGTCCAGCTAGTTTTTTGTCCCCGAATATAAATGGACAACGAAGCTCCGTGGCAGCGTGGACTCAGAGCCCTCGCACGGAGGACGTTTCAGTTCCGCCATGCAACATTTATTGAATTAACACACACATTTAAAAAAAAAAAAGGAGTTCCATGCACAAAACTCAATGGACACATGCGGGAAACCCCCTTCTTATAATAGCGTCATATTCCAAATACCCCCCGCATTACTTTTAACAAATATATACATTCCTAATTGTCTTACCTCCACTTCGAAGCTTGCTTTTTAAAAAAAAGTGGCGTGGATCTCCCCCCACGACGAAGGTCTGAGCTAGAAGATGTCTAACGTGTCCCTTTCACTTTGTTTCATTTCTCACTTCCATCTTCTTTTCATCTCATCAATAAACACACGCTGCAGCCTACCTTCATAGAAGCAGCTCGCTTCAAATGTGCCCTCCCATTTTTTAACTATACATCGAGTACTTTGGGAGAGGAGGGGAGGTGGTGGTGCTGCTGGAGGGGGGGTGCAGGCACGCCTTTTCACTTAAAGCTGCCATTGGGGGAGAACAGTGCACTGTCTTACACTTATTATTAGTGAGCCCCCCATGGAAGAAAGCGAGAGCGGCTCCATTATGTGCAAGCAGTGGGAGTTGTTATAGTACTACTACTACTAGTAGTAATGTGCCTCCTACTCGCCTGATGAGCCACTATATTTACAAATAGACGCGGCGACATGGTGAGCTGTAAAGGATAAATCGCACCTTTAAAATAATAATAGTAATAATAATTATTATATTATAATTATTTTTATGAAGGCCGACTCGTGTCGCTGTATAATAATACGATAGAATGATAGAATCAGCCGCGTCCACAAATGTGAATGAACTGTCCTACACCCTCCTCCTCCCCTCGTCTACATCACAAGGACGGTGGCGAAGAAGCCGGTCATGTGTCTATCACGCGTTCTAACTTCCCATTGGATGCCACAGCTGTAGCTCATGCACAAAAGCGTCGCCTCGGCCTCCCATTGGCCAACGCCGCCGCCGATCACGCCGCGGGCACCAAACAAGCTAGATTGTCTGCGGTGTCTTCCACTTTCTACGCATTTCTATTTTCTCATTTATTTATTTTTTAACGTCCCGAGCTGACCTCGAGTATGGGAGCAGGGGGGAACAAACGGTGCCGGTTCGGCCGGCCAATCAGATTCGGTGAAGGGATTTGATTTTTTTCCCCCTTCGTGTTGTTGTTGGGGTTTTTTTCGTCCTCTTCTCGTCATTATCCAACGCCTTGAGATAGATTTTGGCTGGCATAGAATGAAGCAAATGGGTCATGTGGGACCAACACCCCCCCACCCCCCCGCTTCGCCCGCCTTAATGTCCCCCCTCCCTCGCTGTCTAGACAGTGACAGGTGTGTGTGTGCGTGTCTGTGGTCCACGTCGTAATAGTGGGTTGTGTTAATAATGACCATGTATTATGAATGTGTGAAAAGCGTGCCATAAATCGACACAGGCTGTCCTTGCAAAGCATGGGCAAATCTTGCACACACACAAAAAAAATGGTTTCCTGACAAAGAGGTCAGTTAAGGTTACTCACCTCCTCCCAAGGAGCAACACTATGTAAATGTGCAATGGCTGCAAAGAAACACGCTCAACTACACTTTTAACAATTAACAGAAAGGCAAGAGGGGATGAGCTTCGAACAATCGCCATCTCCATAGTTGTGGGAGGGGGGTCCATTCGGTTCTATTCGGCTCCATTCGCGGTATGTTTGCGTGGGCTGTTCGTGCGCGCCCTCTGCAGGCCTCTAAGGTGGCTTCACGCCACGGGTTCAACGGAGGACAAGCCTCCCGCCACTGCTTTGACCTACATGCACTGGAAGCACAATAGCAACACTGTCGCCCGCCTTAATGTGGCCTGTTGCAAAGCGACATTAAGCATGGCTTTGAAAACCAAGGAAAAACATTAAGTTTGCTTCATGTTAGCCATTGGTGCACATGAGTTGTACGTCCTACTACAACTTCGAGAATTGCATTTGTTTTTGTCTACTTTGGGTCATAATGCAAATGAACCATGCAAATATAGTTTTAACAGGGTGATCTTACAGTTTTTCCTCATTTAAAGTATTACAATAGCAAGCATAGCAAACGCAATGCCATCTATTTTCTATGCCACTTATCCTCATTAGGGTCGCGGGAGTATGCTGAAGCCTATCCCAGCTGACTTCGGGTGAGAGGCGGGGTACAGAGGCGGTCGCCAACCAATCGCAGGGCACATATAGACAACCAATCATTCACGCTAACATTCATACCTATGGACAATTTAGAGTCGCCGATTAACCTAACATGCATGTTTTTGGAATGTGGGAGGAAACTGGAGTACCCGCAGAAAACCCATGAACGCACGGGGAGAACATGCAAACTCCACACAGAGATGCTCAACAGAGATTCGAACCCAGATCTTCCCGATCTCCTGACTGTGTGGCCAACATGCTAACCACTGAGCCACTGTGTGGCCCAAACACAAATCATATAGTGAAATTATGAAAAATATGGGTTATGGTTATTTCACATTCTCTACATATAAAATGCAAAATAAAACATCAAATGGCAAAACACCTTGCTACCAGATGAGAAGGAAAGCACCTAGTGGCCTATTTATTCAACGGCAGTTTCAATTAGAGTAAGGTGTTTATTGGCGGGGAGGCCTTTACAGTATTTGTAGAAAAAAAATAAAATAATAAAATATATATATATATATATATATATATATATATATATAATAAATTATAGACAATAAATATATGACAAATAAATAAAATATATAAATGTAATATTATAACATATACCTACATTATTACATATATATTAAATTAAAGCATTAATTGGATTTAATACATTTAAGTCATATTTAGTGTGTTTTTGTTATTGCGCTAATCACATTTTTAATCCCTAACTTTACTGTTTATATACACGAGTTATCTTTTGATAAAATGACTTTTTATGCATTGGGCTTCTTGTGTTTGAGTTGTTGGGCTTGGAAAACAATGGTCTGTCACACCTTGAAGTGGACATTGATTGGCTGTCACTGTGTTTGGGCTTGCTTAGCAACAACTGATCTTATTGTAGCTGGGAGGGCACGGTGAGGAGCGGAGAGATGTCGAGGCGCATGTGAGAGTTGTCGGTCTAATGAATACGGAATTTACATTTCAAAAACTCCCCCATGGCACAACTGATAAAGGTAGAATCATATGCCTTCTTCGTAAGGAGGAGTTTGGTTCTCACCGAAGCAGCTCAAGTTTGGCCTACCACATCAACGCAAAGCACCCAATCGCGAGGGCAGCCAAGCTAACGCTAGCAGCAAGAACGTTAGCAATTTAGTGAGCCATAGCAAAGCTCTTCACCAAACTAAACTCAAAAAGAACACCCCGCGTATAAGCAAGTCTGTGACCGACAGGCTGACAAAAACGTTCTTGCCAAGTGGATAGCCGTGAACTGCAGGCCGATAAATCTAGTGGAAGACGAGGGGTTAACAGAAGTGTTGCAAACCGCGTCCAATGACCTGTCATACAAGTCACTGCACAGCCACTACAGTGATGACAGCAAGATCAGCAAAATCAGCAAGCTGTACGGCGGCGAAAAGAAAAACTAACCTAAGATTTTGGTGGAGGATTTGCCCAAATGTGTTGTATTTTTATTTTGTAATTATTTGGAGAAAAGAACACAGCAATATCCCCCGCCCCCCTTCCGATGTTCAAAACTAAAGGCAGCACTTGGGACTAGTCTCAAATACAGTGGAATGCAAATGGCTAGGACTGCATCTTTTCAAGTCTGTTATACACATTAAAGGACTTTATGAAGTCACTTTTTTGGTTATACATCAATATTTTGATATCTGACACAAACATGTAATCAATTTAAATGAAAATACCTCAAAGTGAGGCATCTCAGCCAATTTTTAGGTGAGATGAAAAAAAGATTAGATCAGTTAACTACGGATCATAATTCAACTCTCCATTTTTTGAATCTCTTGACAGCACTCATATGCAGTGTATACACTGTACACATAGTACGCAGTCATATATTATTTAAAATATGAATTTTTGTGTCTGAAGGTAAGTGAGTCACAAACTGTGCTTTGGTAGGTTTGATTTTTTGATGGAATACTTTCATGCTTGACACCACAGTGAAATTCACCATAGTAAGTTAACTTTGTTAACTTCCAAGGTCTTCCTGAATTTATTATTAGAGTGCCAAAATCAAAAAACATGTTGTGGACAAAAAGGCTACATCAGTGTCCGTCTCTATCTTTTAATGTGTCATAATTTTCTCTGGAACAAAGGATTCTGTTATTTCAACCTATCAAACCTTGATAGCTGAACCCATCATTCATTGTTAGTTGCCACATTTTAGCAACACAGAGGGGGGGGGTGGGACAGCATGTTTTAGAAAATCATTCCTGATAAATTCCTCATTAATTCTCTCTACCAGTAAACACAAAAGTATGCACTGATAAAAAGATCAACACAAATTAAATTGACCTTTAGCAGACCCTGTCAACACTAAGCACACAAATCATCGTTTTTGATAGGTGATATTCTACAAGAAAAATAAATTATAGCTTCAGCGCTCTGTGGTAAAGTGCATGGAGCATAGTTCTTGCAGGTCAAGCCTGTTCTCACAGCTTTAAATAGAGCCAACAAAGGGCAACCGTATGAGTTTTTCTTTCTTTAGTTTTTGTTTATGCATTCATTCGAAAGGGGCTCGGGGAGAATAAATATTTCATAGATATGAAAAAGGCTTTCAAACGTAACGTAGAATTTGGAAATAAATTAACATTCCATAGGCTGCTGATTGTTCTCCTTTCTTTCCTTTTTGATTTAACATATTAATAAGTGAATGGGATGGCCGCAGGCTTTTCATTTTATAGGTTCCAGACAACTCATTACAAGCCACATGCCGACCAGCAGCGTGCAAATTTGTTTAGAACGAAGGAGATTCGTTTTGATTCAATTAATGTCGCCATTAAAAATACCCATCTAAATGTAACTTCCACTGCGCTTCGTCTTTAGAATCCGGTGGGCAAAAATTAAAAAAGATAGAGTGGGTCATTTCCTCAGGACTGCACCAAGCGGTTTTATATTTTCAAATTTTAATACAATACATATTAAAGACCCAAAGAAACACAGAAGAATATCTTTTCTGATGCACTCCACAAATGCAGGTTGATATGTCAAAAAATTGTTGAACAAAGGGTGAAAAGCAAAATGCTGCCTTGTTAATATATTTTGAAGGACAGTTTAGACAATTTGGCATGAATTTTTAATGAGAAATAAAAAAAGCTGGTGGACCGAGGTATCATGCATTTACATTTGTCGGACCCTTCTGAGGCTACACTAACAGCTCCAACTCCTTGCCTTCATTTTGTGGAACAAGCAGTCATAGTAGCATTAAAACATCTTAATCTGAAGTTAATGTGTAGCTGTTGCTATTTTTCCTTGACATTTAGCAAAAGAACCCAAATGGCCCACAAATGGCTCCCTGAAATTTGGATACACCTGTGATATCCACACTGTGATGAAACATCCTGTCTTCAACAACAGCAGTTATGGCTGGGGCGTGGACAGTTAGTCAAAATGACACTTTCTGTAAAATACATAAAAAGATATATCTTTATAGGTATCTTCTTCCTTGCTACTGCACATACTCAGTGCACAGAAATGACTGAGATTGTATTTTGTGCAGTTTTGATACGTCATTTTAGGACCTCCTAGGGTTCCGAGTTCCATTCCTCGACTGGGATGTAAGTCGAATTTCGGTGCAAGTTGAATCTTACACGTAAATTATACCTAAATTAACTCATCAGTCCCTCACACTCAGTGGCAGAGGCAGAAATTTTTCATTGGGGTGGCCAAGCTGAGACCATAACTCATTGTCTAGAGCAGTGATCCCCAACCCCCGGGGTCATTTTGTACTGGGCCGCACACAAAGAACAAATAATTTCCTTTTTTTATTACTTATTTTTTTGTATGTTTTATTTTGAAAAGTGGTCGGATTCTCTCTGTTACATCCGCCTCACTTGACGCATGTCCATTGTGCGTGTGCTAACTTTGTCTCATGCCGCACATAACACAAAATGGTGGAACATACGTTTCACCAGTTAACTCAATACCAAAGACGTATTCATTAGTTTTTATACAACCGAACGCCTGATCCCAAAGACGTATTTATATGTCTTTTACATTTTTTTGTGCAAGGGGAAAAAAGAGGTGATGACGCAAGAGCACATTAAAATATGTCGATTTAAGTAGGGATGCTCCGATAGCTCGGCCACCGATCAGTATCGGACGATTTCCGTAAAAAAAAAACTAAAACGGATCAGCATATGCCAATAAAAGCCTTTGTACGCAGATCACAAAAGCCGATCGATCACCTGTGGCTTTCACTATCACTGCTGCAGTCCGCAGCAATACTTTATTGCGGTGTAGTATCTCGCCCTAACTAACATCTCGGCAGTGTCGTCCTCCCACTTTCCCTCAAAACAAAAGCAGTCACATTGCCGTGTGGAACCGAACTGCTAACACATGGCACGAAAACTATCTTGCGGTGGTAAAAAGCTTTATATGCAGTATGGCGAGTTTTGTGGGTTCACGGCAGCTCACGTCCAACGACAGCTAACACAGCCACTCACCTGTATGTGCGTGACAGTCAAACGGCTAATAACCCAAAAAAGAATTGAATACTGTACATCGGATGAGAGCAGCCTTTCTCAGTGGTGGAAGTTCGCCAAAGTCTCCTTAAAGTTGGCGTCTCACCCTCTGGAAGTTTCGGGAGTTGTCTAGTAGTCTAGTCTCGGATATTTTTTTGTCTAAATTAAGGTGATTTTATTGGTTCTTTTTTCATATCATGTAGCCACACTCCTCCACTGTTCTTCCATTTCCTCCTGGCTGTCGAGTGTGTTTTTACGATTTTATTGCTTAAATCGAGGGAATGCTCAGGGTGCAGACAGGAATTCTGGGAACGATGAAAAAAAAATCACGTTGCACCCCCCTTTATTACTTAATTACAAATTTTATAAAAAAAATACTGGCAGGACTGGCCAATAGCACTTAGCATAAATACATTGAAAATGTATAATTAGTCCATGTGATCGGTATCGGCCGATTTCAGTCCTGGATGATGGGTATCGGAATCGGCAACATAAAACCCTGATGGGAGCATTCCCTAGATTTAAGCCATAAAATCGGCCACAAGGTGGCAGAAGTGCATTTGATAAGAGCTCGGCATGGATCTTTTGCATGTAAAAACACACTCGACATCAAGGAGGAAGTGGAAGAACATGGAGAAGTGTAGCGTGCAGGTTAGGCATTGTAGGGAAATTTTAACGCATGCACACGTACACACATGTGCACACAGTTTAGTTCCAAATGGGAATACTATTGTTTATGGTGTTATATTTATGAATAAATTGCTATTTTGATGTAAAACAACCCTTTTTCGGATTGTTTATATTGTGGTATAGTTATTTTTCTCTATTTTCTTATTTTCCTGAAACTTACCTATGTTCTACTGCTGATTACTAAAGACCAGTACAGGGCTGACTGTACAGTATATGTAAAAAGTGGATCAAGTGCAACAATAACGCTTCTTGGAGAGACACTCCCTGTCGAAGACAGGTGTGGATGAACGCAGCTCATTAGCTGTGACGTTGCACACAAAATGGCGTGTTGCTAGCAGGACTGCCAAGGCCAGATTTTCGGCATACACTATTGTGAAACCTATGAGACTTATATAAAAGTGTTGAACAATAGTATAAGAATGCATGCTTTTAAGAACGCAGTCACAATCAGCACCCAAGTACATTCAGGGCCGTACGCGCAGCTTTTTCAGGAGGCGCACAGGTGTTCCAAAAAGAAAACATTCACGAGCAATGTGAAATAACACAATTTTATTATTAACACTCAAACACACATGTGCACTCATACATATAAACACGGTGACATCATAAGGCCTACATCTCCCTGGGACTGCGGACCACAAGTATTCATGTATCGTACATAGCCTGGCATACTACATGCTGTACACACATGTACTAAATGGGGTAGGTGTACCCCCAGGGGTACACCGATTGTAATAGGGGGTGCGTGAATAAAAATGAAAAACAATTAGCGCCGAACACTCACATTTACGAGTGCGCCTGAATGCCTCACGGCGCTAAGAGCGGAAAGGAGACAGAGCATGAAGTTGTTTATTGCTCTGTGTGCATCACATGAACAAATAAGTACGTCTGATGATTATTTTGTGCAGTAAGTGTGTTTCATCTTGAAGATTTCATTTATATTGGTGTTCCAATGCCCGCACGCAGCGCTGAAAACCTGTCACTATGAGTGGGGGTTACCCCGAAAATGAGGCTTCATCGTTGGTTGAATGTTTTTTTTGTTGTTGTTTTTTTTGTTACACTTCAAATACTGTTTTATCATGATTGTTCAAATTTCCCCTTCAATTCGGTATTAAATTAATATGCAGACTTAAAGGAAAACTGCCATTATGTGAAACATGAACACATATTTCTGTCCCTTTTCTGTGCATTCTAATGAGAAAAAACGAGTTAGCATGAGCCAGCTAACATCGCACGTCATGGGGGTACCTGTTTCGACGCTAAAGCCCTAACAAAAAAACCCTAAAAAAAAAACACTTTCAAAAACACGACTCGATTTTTCATTTTTCGCCGGACATGTAAAAAAGAGAAGTTGTCGATTCATACGCCGGTGCGCGAAAATGTTACTCTAGTTTGATTCACTTTGTATGGACTTATTTTGGGAGCAAAATGGGAACGAAAGGGTTGAAAACCCTACTCGCACATGTGCTCCCTTTTTATTTTTTCTACTCGCAAAATCGATTTTTAGGCGCATAAGCGAGTGAAATGCTCGCACTGTGCAGCCCTGACATTAGGGGCGTATGTGTCCACATTCAAGCTGCAGTGTACTGTATTCACGCGCGTGTCTGCATGAAGCAACATATTTTTCAGAACTGAAAGAAGTGAGACACACCTCAATAATAACTTCAAACAGCAGGGACTTAAAGGGTGCACTTATTGTCGTCGTGCATAGCACTGCACATGATTGATAGCTTGAAACAATTAGCCTACGAACCATGTGTACTGTATGTGACATTATAGAAGAGACATTTTTTACATGTTTTGTGTGCCTGGTAAGCAGCCAGCAGCTACTGTACGTATATCCTGCTGCTAACCTCAGCAATGAAACAACCCCGAGTGTGAGGACAACACGCAGCAGTCATTATATATTTTTCTCTTTGAGATGCATTCAAATTCAAATTGCAAGTCAACCAAAGCTTGCAACATTTTGCAGAAAGCTTTTAATCGTCTGAACACACAACAGGAGACAAGCGCACAAAATAACACGACTTTGTTTGCCACGCTACTCTTTCTTTTGGGTTATTTTTTTGGGGGGTAGGGTATTTTGGTCTTAATTTGTCAATTATTGGGCCTAAAATAACTTGGGTGGCAGTGCAAAGTGACAACATTGGTAGAACATGTTACATTGAATCTAACAAGAAGTGATCACAGACGTGCCAGATGTGACAGAGTAAAAGGCCTCCTCACATTACTGCCAAATGTGTTTTTTCTTTTTTTGGCTGGGGCAACACTTTGTTGTTGGTTCTGCAAAAAAGGATAAAGCAATATTTTATCATGCTGTGTTTCATGTGTGACTGTCGCTTTTGGTGTTTTTTTTTCACAACATTTGGGGATTTTTGACAATGATCAAATCAAACAAAAATTGTTAAAAAAAAAAATAAAGAAATAAATAAATTTGATTTCCTTGTCCCCTTTTCGGCTTCCAAGTCTTAGGGTGTTGCTGCTTAAAAAGGATTTTAAAAAAGACAAAGGAAAAGCATATTCAGGCCGGCTTATGATTTATGTACGTAGATATTAAACATAACATTTTATGCAGTGGAACCTCGGTTTTCGTCATTAATTCTTTCCAAAATGTCAGACCGAAAACCGAAAAGCACAAAAACCGATGTCATTTTTCCCACAGGAAATAATGTAAATCCAATTAATCCATTCCATCCATCCATTTTCTATACCGCTTCATCCTCATTAGGGTCGCGGGGGTATGCTGGAGCCTATCCCAGCTGACTTTGGGCGACAGGCGGGTACACCCTGGACTGGTCGCCAGCCAATCGCAGGGCACATATAGACAAACAACCATTCACACTCATGCTCACACCTATGGACAATTTAGAGTCGCCAATTAACCTCACCTGCATGTTTTTGGGAATGTGGGAGGAAGCCGGAGTGCCCAAAGAAAACCCACGCGCACACGGGGAGAACATGCAAACTCCACACAGAAATGGCCAGGGGAGGTTTCATGAACTTGTTTTGCCCTTATGATGGACTATCTTAGTAGCAGCGTTTTCCGAAATACATATTCAAACGATTAGTAGTAGTTCTGAAGTATAGGAGATGTCACGAGATTAGGACATGTCCCCATCAAGCATCATGGGAAATGTAGTTTTTAGCCACATACTAGCCGCACCGATGTGGAAGCCACGGGGTTCAAACTTTGAGAAAAAAAAGTAGCGGTTTATGCACCAGAATTTAGCGTATTGAAGATTCTGTGTTTAATTGAATAGTGCCGGTGTTTGGAGAATTTGGCTTAATTCACTTTTTGACCATTTTTTCTGAGATGATCCAAGCCAGCCTATTGAAAAGTATCTCATTAGTATGACTTATTTATGGCTCTTTCTAAATATAAACAGGTACAATCACCTTTGCCACTCCGTTTAGCACCCCCCCGTAATGCACTAATTTGACTGGAGATTGGATTCCCCTCTTGATGCACCCACTGGGGCTCATCAGGGACATTAGGGATATCTTTTTCCCACCTTATTGAGGAGTTTAAATTTGTCTTGGTTCAATAATGAATGGACTTCAATTTCAAACTATAATGTTTGTTGAGATTATATTGAGGGATTTTCCTTGATCACCTTCCTTTTTTTCCTTGTTGTGTAGGATAATCTAAGTCTTTGTACGCCAATGAATGGTGCAGGGCCTAATATCACCAAAATTGAAAATGTTGCACTTAAATAACATGTACAGTCTGTGATGATCACTATTTCTACAAGTCAGTGTGGCTCAGGCTAGGCGGAAGCTGCGATAATCTCAAACATGATCAAAGACGACAAGTTCAAGCCCCCCTCCCACACGTCCCCCTGAAAAAGTTGTTCAGTCTAGTTGAAATGAGCTGGCACGGTGCTGTCTTTTGTGTCCAAGTGGTATAAATGATTAATAGGCGTCGTCCTCTTCATGTCTTCCCGGTGCACCACCCTCCCAGTCTGTCAGCCCCTCTACCTGAGATAAGAATAACGTGGTCTTCTGTCTACCTCATGATTCATACTTCATCTCCACGCTATTTGCCGCAAAATAACATGAAACAAGAAAAAGGTTTTCAATGGAAGCTTGCAACAGGCTGCTGATTCGTCTTATGACCAGACACAGTGACCTCACGATAGGGCACTCAACAGAGACTCTTCTTACTTCATTTCATCATTCATTCATTCATTTCCTTCCTTCTATTCATATATAAATGATGTAGAGTGACCATTGCATGAGCTGGTCACCATGGTGTATTGAGGTGATTGGTTGAACGTCCATTGAGGTACGCAACTACAGAAGAACAACAATATGGGGAAATGAGTTATGTTCAATGGCCATAAAAGTAACTGGTTGACATGTTGAGTTAACATATACTGTAGTATTTAGTCTCCATGTATTGAGGTAACAGGTCGCCATGCTGAAAGACCGTTGAGGTAAGACCGTAGAGCATCCATCCATTTTCTACGCTGCTTATCTTCATTATGGTTGCAGGGGACCGTAGAGCAGTGCTTCTCAAATAGTTGTGTAAACGAAGGGCTTGATGCTAATTTACATTGGAAATCCCATATACTGTACATGCTAGTAATTAGCATCAGCAATTTAAATTGTTACTGTAAAAATAACTCCTGCACTTTGTAAAATTGTACTTAATATTTCAATGTTTGTTTTGCTTTTGTTATTTGTCTGTTCACTGTAGATCTGAAACAATTAATCGCTGAAATGATTATCCAGTTAATCAAACTATTTTGGTATTCGCTTAATTGCTTTTTTAATTTAATAATGTAAATTTCCTCTGATTTCAGCCTCTCAAATGTAAATGTTTTTTTTATTTCCAGACCTATTGTCTTTGAGAAGAAAATAGCCACTTTCGAGAATTCATTGGCAATGCATCGGTGCTGGAAGAGATCAGGAGGAAAATCAGGGATTATGAACCGCTGCTGGACACAATGAAGAGAAGAAAGCTGCAGTGGTTCGGACATGTCACTCGTCGGCCAGGCACACTAGCGCACACGGTAACGCATGGTCGGGTGGTCAAGAAAGACCAAGGAGGAATTGGGTGGATGATGTGAGGATATGGGTGGAGAAGCTGGTGGAAATCTGCATGAGAATGCCGCAGGATAAGGAAACCTGGAGAAGGACATCTCAGTGCCCCAACGGCAGAAATGCTACGGGTGTGACCTGACCTGACCTGATTGTCTTTGGATTTTAGGCAAAACAAGATATTCACGCACATCAGCTTTGACTTTGGCATTTTTGCATGTTGTTGACCACACCACTGTGTAAAAGAGGTCTTGATCTCAGGGTGTCTTATGTGGCTAAATAAGTGTTAAATTTAAAAATATAATATTTCCATGGTGATTTTGAATATTCATTCCACTTAAATAGCGGATGCATAATAAATATGGGTGTGACGAGATCTTGTGAAATGAAAACATGATGAGATTTCTCGTTCAGAAAGAAAATAAAAACACTCTCGCGGTAATAAATGAATTAACTCATTCATCCATCGAACAATCTATGTTATTTTGATTATAGCTTGTAGTAGGCCATAAAAGGTTGTATGATATCTAGTTTGTAGCTTGCAGTGGGCCATAAAATGTGATGTGTTGTTTATAAGAGCTTACAGCTTGCATTAGGGCATAGGTGTTAGGCCCAGGTCAAATACAGGCCAAGTAGTTATATTAAGAGTTGTTTGTATGGCAGGTGGAAAGTATATTGCAGACAAATAAAGTAAAGACACATCACTTAGCAACACCAGGTATTGCAAAAAAGTCCCCTGCGGTCATAAAAGATAACACCTATAGGGCAAACAGCGGCGAAGTGAGGCTTTTGCAAACAGACAATATGACATCTAATCGTGGTATGAAAAGACCCCCATGTCTAGATGAAGTGACATTTGCCAAGCGATAACAAATATGATACATACGTATCGACCCATCTGTCGAACATCCTGTTGTGGAAGCTTCCATTGCAGATTGAGAACCCGTCCACCCAGGTGTGAGACTGTCCAAAGACTGAGCTGTTGAAATGGGGGGGATGTCACCGTGGCCAATGAAGGGGCTCTACACGGTCCCCCCTACCAGCTCAGGAGCCAATAAGGAGTCAGATCAATTGATGGGCAGTCTTGACGAGGAGCTTAACAGAATCAGAGTCTTTCTCGTCGTGAGCAAAGACGCAGTTGATGCCTTATTGTTCAGAGAAAGTTCCCGCAGCTCTGCACCTGCACATTCCACATATGTTTTGCAGGCCTATTTTTCAATACAATTTTATTCTTGAGACCAGCTGAATTGACTCGACTCCACTGTTCTGATCAAAAGAAACACGCAGGAATTCCAGACCAGGTCCTGCTGAAAATTCCAACACTGTCCATCCGTTCTCTACGCCGCTTATCCTCACTAGGGTCACGGGGGCATGCTGGAGTCTATCCCAGCTGACTTCGGGCGAGAGGTGAGTTACACCCTGGACGGGTCGCCAGCCAATTGCAGGGCACATGTGGACAAACAACCAGTCACACTCACATTCATACCTATTTAGAGTTGCCAATGAAGCTAACATGGATATTTTTGGAATGTGGGAGGAAACCGGAGTACCCGGAGAAAACACAGTACAGCTGAAAAGCAAGCATTTCGTTTGATAGACGGTATGAATTGCCTGTGAGAAAATACAGTAGTCGTCCCTCGCTACATCGAGGTTTGAATATCGCTTCCTCACTCGATCACGGTTTTTCAGTTTGAATTAATGATCGCTGTTTCATGGTTGACTATGGTCCTTCCTCACTCAGTTTCAAACCCATTCTTACGTTTAGAATAAGCAAACTGGAGGTGAACTAGTTAGCTCAGTATATTGCTATGCTAAAAGCGGTGGCCGTCTCATGTGTCACTTCAGAGATCCCATAGCCTGCGCATAATCGGTGCGTAATGTGATGTAAACAAAGCCAGCAGAAGTGTCGGAGTGTACATAGTGTCTATGTATGCCAGCTTCATGTCCGATATATCAAGTGGCAAACGTCGTAGTGAGCATGGATGATTTTTTTTTTTTTTAATACCATGCTCTTATTATGTTTTATTATTGCTCATCATGTCTACTATATTAGGTAATATGAGTATAAAGGTGACTATAGGGGTGTTATTTCATGTTTACAGGGCTCTAATAATGTTAAAAGATGTTTTTAGAAGGTCATAAACAGGTTTTCTTTGCTCTAACTACAAAAATATTCAATTTATTAATATTGAATCGTACTTCGCGAAATTCATTTATCGCAGTCTGGAACCAATTAACCCTGATAAACAAGTGGTGACTGTACATATCCCGTATACTGTATATATACACACACACACACACACACACACACACACATATAGATATATACTGTATATATATATAATTATTATTATATAACATTAGTGGTTAATTTGGTCTGAAAATGTTGACAATAATATCGTTCATACAATTATTTGTAGGACAATAAACATTTCAAAATGCACCTGCATTGTTTTGCGACTCAGTTAAATCAAAAAGCCTGTTTGCCCAGTCATCTTGTGTATCATCCCGTCTCAAGAGCTGGGTGTGTCGTGACACCCCTAATAATAAGCATAACATACATTCAAGCAAACATTGTCTACGGCTCAACAAGAGACAGGTGTGGCACATTGCACGTACCAACGGCAGCAGTTATCTGCTTCCTGACATTGGCAATACCCCGAGGACAAATTGATCGTAAATGCATATTTTCAAATGAGTCATATAAGCAATATTGTTGCAAATTTTTCACAAAACATTTCTGTCCCCTTGGGGGACCAGACAAAAAAAACAAAAGGAGAACCACTGCCACAGAGTAAACTGGTTAACATTACGGATATGTACTGAAACTCGGTATAATAATGGCACCGTGTTTCACTGCACTTTATTTTGATAAGTGTGCACCGGAATCACCTGTCTGCCCTGTTGACACTTGCACATGTGTCACCAGATAAAAGTACGCGACATGTCGTGTGTTGACGTTTAATTTTGTTGCTTATTACCGAGAGAATGAAAAATAGGCCGTAAAATGTGGAGCCGATTGACGACAGCATATCACATGCTGAGCCTATCTATGCCAGCCTTTCGGTTTCTTTCCCAAAAAGCGTGTTCTTTTGCTGCATTAAGCCTGCACTTGAGAATAGGCAGAGGTCTTTTCGAAATAAAATGAAGCAATTCCAGACACTGCTCAATACATTTGCAATTTGATATCTGTAAAAATGAATGATTTATTAGCTCAATAAAGTCTCCCTGGAAAGAACAAAAATACTCCAGTGAGGGGTTATCTAGCTCCAGAGTATTATGTTACATCTATGCAGCTGAAGCAGCATACATTGGCACTGTAACTGGACTAAAAAGATCCCAAAAATGAATATCTCCAAAGTAGAGAACTGTGTACACAGGTCACACCCAAATTGTGTTTCATATCTTCAGATAGCACCAAAATAGCCTGTAGCAAGTTTAACAAGGCAGGTGCCAGGTCTGTTTTATATCTCTTTCTCTCTCTCCTTTCATTTCACAGCGTTGGTTTTGACAAGTTCTGAAACCACTAAAAAAAAGTGTTTCTATAAGAAGCATAACCAAAATATATATCATGAACTTAAAATGGTGCACATCCTCCAATTCATCAAATAGAAACACACACGGGCGCATTTAGGGGGTTTATGAAAGCACTGAACCTCTTCTATTGCACCTGCTGCCTTACATTGCAAGTTGCCTTAATAGTCTTCACCACCAGATGGCGTTAAAGTCCATGTAATTGTTCCCCATAACAGCAAGCCTGGCATGTTACCGCTTAACCACGATTAAATACAATATATATAATAAAAATAAGTAAAATGAAAAAATAGTCTAAACAGTTAAAGGTAAACCATAATCCACAAATATCCTCCAAAGCTTTATAAATTTATGCACCTGCCTGCCTACCTACTTACCTACCACAGTGCATCTATCAGTCACATCTTACCTGCAGGGGTTTAATTATTGCTTTCCAGCTTCCCACAAATATCTAAATGCGCACGATAACAAGTGCACTATAATTTTAAGACTCAACATGTCACATGCTCAACTTGTTTAGCTGATTTATTTAAAACAACATGGGAGGCGGCTGGGTCGTGAGCTATATCTCATTTTATGCTGCAGTGGACAAGTGAAATGCATTAGCAGTCTTTGCATTTCCCAGCTGGTCATTCATTTCAATCTATGCACTTGTGTGTATGTCTGGTCGGAATCAGCAACAAGGGGAGATGACCGCAAGCAAGGCTAGTGTGTTAATGTACGTTCAATGGACAAAAGTATTGGGCCACTGCTCCTACAGGAAGTGAGAAAATAAATCCAAAACTACACGACTCTGTATGGAAAAGTGATTGCCCCCTAAACCTAATAAGTGGTTGGGCCACCCTTAGCAGCAACAACTGCATTCAAGTGTTTGTGATAACTTGCAACTTACAGCGCTGTGGAGGAATTTTGGCCCACTCATCTTTGCAGAATTGCTGTAATTCAGCCACATTGGAGGGTTTTCCAGCATAAAGCACCTTTTTAAGGTCATGCCACAGCATCTCAATAGGATTCAGGTCAGGACTTTGACTAGGCCACTCCAAAGTCCATCCATCCATCCATCTTCTATGCCGCTTATCCTCACTAGGGTCGCGGGTATGCTGGGGCTTATCCCAGCTGACTTAGGGCGAGAGGCGGGGTACACCCTGGACTGGTCGCCAGCCAGTCGCAGGGCACATAGACAATCATTCACACTCACATTCATACCTATGGACAATTTAGAGTCACTCTTCAAAGTCTTCATTTTGTTTTTCTTCAGCCATTCAGAGGTAGACTTGCTGGTGTGTTTCGGATCATTGTCCTGCTGCAGAATCCAAGTTGGTTTCAGCTTGAGGTCACCAACAGATGGCCAGACATTCTCCTACAGGATTTTTTGGCAGATGGCAGAATTCATAGTTCCATTTCTCACAGCAAGTCTTCCAGGTCCTCAAGCAGCAAAACAGCCTCGGACAATCACACTACCACCACCATATTTTACTGTTAGTATGATGTTCTTTTGCTGAAATGCGGCGTTACTTACACCAGATAAAATGGGACACACACCTTTCAAAAACATCAACTTTTGTCACGTCAGATCAGAGTATTTTCCCCAAACGGGGTGGCAACCCTTTTTTCCACATAGGGCCATGCAGGTTTGTATTTTTTTTCTCCCTTAATAATAAATGTTTCATTTAAAAAACACATTTTGTGTTCAGTCATTGAATAATATTAACTTTTTTTCGCTGATCTGAAACACTTACATGTGACAAACATGCAAAACAATAAGAAATCAGGAAGGGGGGCAAACACTTTTTCACACTACTGTATATATGTCTATTTGAAAAGTCAGAGGTCACCGATGAACTCATGCAGCAGTTGGTAGATACAGTACATCATTCATAGCAAACACAGCAAAGGGAAGGGAAGGCGCATGCTGCCCTCTAGTGACCAAATCGCAGTTATACTCACATAACTACAGTACAGTATAGTCTAACCAACTTGGTCAAGGTGGTGAAATACAGTATGTCTTCTCTGAAATGCACAGTACCTGTCAGCACGACATATTAACAGAACAACTGTCGAGTGACATTAGCAGCTCTTGCTCAGTTCAAAGAAACCGACTCATTGCTTATTTGCAATGCACGTTGGTACTTGTGGACCATCATTCATCTGTCAGCACACTGACAGCTCTTCTCACTAGACCTGTAAAGATGCAAACTGGATCATTTGGTTACGTTGAGCTGTGTGAGATGCCCAGCATACTGGCAACAGCTCTCACTGTGAGGCACAGCAGTTGGACTCTACACCACAATAATAACTTGTTAAATGATCACTGTCCATCCAAACACAAAGACAAATCACACAAGATCTCACAGACCTGAGTACACACCCTCGCATTTCAGCAAGTAATTACAGTATCATTTCTCAAAGAGCAATAGAAAATAAGAAAACGATAGAAACTATAGAAAATAAGACTATAGAAAAAAAGCGTGGATATAATTTAGAGCAGCCAGTGTACAGCTTGTAGAACTACAGATTTACGATCCACGTAAAATGACATAAAAACAAAACCATTAGTTTCTCAATGACTGGCAACATAAGTCCGTATAAAGGTAACTATCAGTTACTATCTAGCATCATGATTTGGGGCTGCATGAGTTCTGCCAGCACTGGGGAGATGTGGTTCATTGAGGGGACACATGAATTCCAAGAAGCGCATGATCCCCTCCGTTCGGAAAGTGGGCCGCATGGCGGTTTTAGCAGCAGGAGGAACAAACACACCTCCAAGATGACAAGTGCCTTGCTGAGGAAGGAGAAGGTGAAGATGATGGTGATGGCGTGATCAAGGATGTCTCCAGACCTGAAACCAATTGAGCACCAGTGGGGCATCCTCAAGCGGAAGGGAGGTGGAGGAGTGCAAGGTGTCTACTGTAACATCCACCAGCTCCACCAGTGATGTCATCATTGAGGAGTAACCTGTGCGGCTCTGGTGAATTCCATGCCCAAGAGGATTAAGGGAGTGCAAGACATAAGACATAAATACGACTCGTCTTCGTGTGTGTTGCTATAAATGTGTTCCTGAGGAGAGCAGAGTGAATGGCGGACAGGAAGTGATGGCAGGGGTTCAGAGTTGAGTTTCAGCTTGCTGTGGGTTAGGGCCGCAACAGTAGCCTGCGTTTTTATTAGGGATTTTTATTTGAGATTATGTGCATGTCATAAAAGCCTGTTGTTTTCCGGCAATCAAGTCTGCCGCTTGTGTGTCTCACTAAACATTACAGTAACATTACTGACACCTAGTGACGAGTGTAGATTACCACATATCATCAGTGTCCTTGAATGCATCTTTTGAATGACTTATATTTGTATTTTAGTTCATTTAGTCATTTTTATGCTTCATTTAGGTAAAAAATACATAACATATGCTTAAGTGTGCATATGTTTTGGCTAATATCCGGCCGTATTCAACCACAAAATAGCATGATTCATTAAGTCATATATTTTTGAAAAACTATACTTTAGTGAAGCTGGGAAATTTGAACCGCAAAGTGGCGAGGGATAACTGCATTGTTTTCGAAGCTGTACACTGAAGTTTTGTTTCTGTTATTTATTTTATTATACAACATTTGTGTTGTCATCCGTGGAGATTTTGTAAAAATGAAATGAAATGTGAGGGGTTTGCTCACTTTTGTGAGATACTGTAACTATTGTACGGAATCTTATTATAATGTGCAGGGGTACTCAGTAGGGATGTCCACAATCGGCCGACCGATATTAGCAGACAGTATTAAAAAATGAGATATCGGTTTGGTTTGGTTTGGTTTGGTTTAGTTTATTTGAACATGAAGGTTACAATGGAATACATCTCGTGAATCATTCTTTGACAGTTCCACATGTCCAAAAGGAGTAGGAAGAAGCAAAGCTTATTTAATCCTACCCCCCATCCATTCTACATCTAATACAGTACATGTAGTTCACTTCCTGGATTCCATGTCATGTTTTCAGTGATAGTCAGGATAACACATAATAACACATCCCCCCCCAAAAAAGAGAGAACATTCATAATAATGATAATAATGATGACAATACTAAATAAATAAATAAATAAATAAGAACAAAGCTTTTTTTTTTTTTCCCTTTCCTTTTTTTTTTTTTTTTTAAACACAACAAAGAAAATTATAAAATAAATAAATAAAAATAAATAAATAAAAAATAAAATTTAATTAATTAAATAAAAAATAAAATAAAATAAAATAAAATAAAATAGAAAATAAAAAAAATAAATAAAATAAAATAACAAACCTGACAGAACAATCAGGACTCTTCTGCCTTGTATTTAGCAAACATCAACTGCTTGTATTGTTTTTTGAATTTGCTCATCTCTGTACATTGTTTGAGTTCTTTACTCAATCCGTTCCATAATTTAATTCCACACACGGAAATGCTGTGGGTTTTCAGCGTTGTTCTCGCATATAAATGTTTTAGGTTTAATTTTCCTCTAAGATCATATTTCTCCTCTCTGATTGAGAAATACTTGATTAGATTTTTGGGTAACGAGTTATTATTAACTTTATACATTATTCTAGCGGTTTGAAAGTGTACTAAATCTGCGAATTTTAATATCTGTGATTTTAAAAATAAAGGGTTTGTATGTTCTCTATACTTGGCATTATGAATTATCCTCACAGATCTTTTTTGCAGTACAGTGAGTGAGTGAAGATTGCTTTTGTAATTATTTCCCCATATCTCCACACAATACGTTAGATATGGTAATACTAAGGAACAGTACAGAGTGTGGAGTGATTCGGTTCGGTTCATATCGCTATCGGTTTTTCTGCCAGTAATGATATCAGCGTGCAAGGAATGACATCGCGCTTCACACAGCAACAAGCTCGTTCGCTCAGTATGCCCGCGGTGTGATATTATTTCCACGTTCTACCTTTGGATTGTAAATTGGAATTTGGAATGAAAGTGCTGGCCGGGTATGCAAGGGAAGAAAGAGTAACGTGCCTTCCTTTACTACTTCCAATCTAACTGACTATTAATAATGACTTTTGTTGAGACAAAATGTTAAAAATAAATATGGCGCTTTTTCTATAACTTGTACTGAATATTGCAGTATTTGCACACGCGGTGTTTAATTGCGAAATGCTTCCAGTGGTGCATGTGTGTCACTCCTGCAGGAGGTGCTGAGCCAGCTGAAGTCAGCCATGTGCTAAACCACACAGCACTCCAGAACCATTCAAAAGCTGCAAGCCTAGTATGGAAAAGTAAGACCTTCTTTCAAAATAATCTGAGCGAGAACATCAAGGACGGGAGGAGATGGAGGCCAAAACAGGGATGATTTTAAACCTTGAAATTAGGCTTGATAAAGTTGATACATTTGTTGATGTAGTGTGTTGTATTGTTATTTCTATTTCATTTGTATATTTGATACATTTTCTATTTTTCTAAATGTTGTTACAGTGCTGGTTGTAAGCTGTTATTTATTAGAGTTGTTTGTTGTTTCACAATAAATTTCTCAATTTTGCCTTTTATTAAAAACAACAACATTGAAATAATGTAGAAATGTGTGCACCTGACTTTATGGAAGGAAACAAGTATTATGAACAGTATCTCATCTGCTTATCCGACAGCCAGCAAGCGGTTAAGGGTGATGATGTAATGAGAATAAAGTGTCCCATTTCTTAGTGGCTTCTTCCCCTTGGCCCTAGGTTTTAAGGGGAAGGGAAAGGGGTAAGACAAGGGGGGGGTAAGACGAAGGGGAAGGGCTAAGGGGTAGAATTGGGATTCAGCCTTGAAGCTCGCAGACAATTTCCAGGAGGTCACACATGGTGCATGGAATATCCTCTATATATCTACACCTGCACTACTTGCAGGAAAGTGTTAGAGGCATCCATGCTGCAAATGTGCAAAAAAAAAAAACTCCTCCTCCTCAAATAGATGCCCCTAAACAACACCAAACAAGTCACACTCTGTCATGCAGCGTGTAGAAAAACCTGTGGGTGTCTTGTCCTTGATGACTCACCAAAAGATTCTTGTATTTTTATGCCGCTGAAAAGCTTTAGCTTTGTTCGAAGACCAAAAAGACTACCAGGCAAAACAATGAAATGTTAAGAATAAAGCCAATGTGTCATTTAGCCTCAACAAAAAGAACTTCTTGAAGAATTATTTATTAAAAAGATGATATCAGAACAAAAATGTATCACATGGGAAACCTCTAAAGTTGAATGGCCTTGTGGTCACGCAATTCAGAATTTGATCAAAATTTGGGAGAAAAATATACAGCAGAACCGCCATCATGCATTACGTTATGCAAAACCTCTGTAAAAGCAAACAACAAATGTTTAATTATATGTGTGCTTTTCTTTGGCTTTTGATGGCTTTCCTGCAAGAATGTAGACACGTCACAGTGTTTTCTTGTTTTTATATCTTTATTTTCGTATGACGGACAGGGATGTTAAACTGTGACTTAAAACCTTCCCAGCATGAGAAAGAAGCTCCATTGTTCCTTACTAAATATAAACCTGGCTACCTTTCAGTCAGCAGCCCCATGATGTGCATGTCCTGCTCAGGTCTAGCCTGTTTAGTTGACCAGCCACGCCTGTCCTTGGCCTACTTTTGGGTCAAAAGCACGCCGTGGAGCCTATCATCATTAAGCACAGCAGCACAGGAGGATGGAGACAATGCATTTACGGGTAAGCCCTTTTTAAGTCTTAGAAACGCTACAGATATAATAATGGCGGTTTAAATTGAAACGTGACTAGCATTTGGCACTGTTTAAACTCTTACTTTAGCAACATAGTTCTACTTCTATGTGCATGTGTGGGTGGTATTAGGGGAATATGCCTATGGATTTCCTCATGTGCAGTGTAATCATACTTTCATTTCAGCAAATAAAAAAAATATGTATGCACATACAATAAATATGCACATACATACATACTGTATGTATTTTACTACACACACACACACACACACTAGCATAAACAGCATCCATAGTAAGTTACATTATTCACGCGTACACTCCCATAAATTACTGATGGATCTGATAGGCCTTGTTCCAGATCTGTATTCAAATATTTACACACATTTAAATGCGCCTGAATTAAGAAAAATAACAGACATGCTTTTCCCCTTCAGCAGGCTGGTTTAAATTTAGCTTCATTTGTGTGCATGAGATATCTTTCACAGTGAGGAAGCTCTCAAAGGAAGCGACAATCAAATTAAGCCTCACAGACTTCATTCTCTTTGGATTGATAGTCAACTATTAGCTTCTCTTATTATTATTGATCTGCCCTTGTCATGTGTCAGTGAGCAAATGCTCAAGTTTCAGCTTGTAGAACACAAAAGCGGGGTGTCCTTAAAGCTGAAATGCTTATTATCGAACCCTCTCTGTTCATTGCCATTGTGATACAGTGGAAATCTCTAAAGACACACACACACACACACACACACACACACACACACACACACACACACACACACACACACACACACACACACACACACAATCCTTTCAGGGTTGCTGTTCATATTATGAAACATTTTTCTCATAGGAAATAACCTGTTCCGGGGTAAAGCTGTCACCATCATAAAACCTTTATTACCCAAATAGGCCAGGAGTTTTCAAAGTGTGGCGGCGTGAGCCTTCCTTCGAAGACAGCTGGGTCCCTACTTCTGGAGCAGTTTTTGATGAGTTTTTTGACCGTTTACACTCTCATCGTAGGGACTAAAAATCGATAAAATTCTCCCCCCTCGCAGTGCTTTACAATCATTGCAAATTGCAAAAAACTTGGAAATAATTCCAAACCGCCGACATACTGAGATAGCATGCTTGTTGCCATGTGGAGCGTGACGCCATCACTCAATATCCCTCCATATGAACATATATCTCATTTTTATGCCAGTTATTATTATCGGAGATCCCTACAGGTTACTAGATGGTGGCACATTTATAGTATATGCTAGCTTTATTTTATTTATTAACTGAATAGAAGCTCAGTCTTCTCAGATATATACACATATCCTGTATGCACACACACACATATATACACACACACACACACACACACACACACACACAGACATAAAGGGTAAACAAATAAACAAACCCTTGGTTGCATACTCTAGTCGGTCTATGTATAATAAATTGAGTTGTCGAATGGCATTAAAGGTTGGAGGGACTCATTAAATGTTATGTGACAGTAAAATATTGCTGTAATGACCTCAGTTGGAATTGCTCAGGACACTGCGATCGCATTAAGCTGCTACACTTGCTTTAATACGTGGAGCACAAAGTCACAATGTCAAACTCCAGGTATGACCTTTAATGAGGTAATGATGGAAGTCTCCATGTTGGTTGCATGCAGATACGGAGGCTCCGTGCTACTTGACGCATGAGTGTATTTATAACACTGGCCATCTGTAGAATGTTGCCATCTGTGGATGGAAGAGTCGCTCATTGTTGCGTTGTAGATTTCAATTGAGTGCCCCCGCCCCCCCCATGACGCTTTTCACCCCGAGGACTAAAATGTGTGTTCATCATCCAGAATTGCTTTATTGTTGCAATGCTGCTCCAGCATTGGGGGGGGGACGCTATGAGTGGGGTGGATTGGCACAATTATAGAACTGATGATTCAAAGACAGCGAAGCAAGCATTCCCCTTGTGAACGTGCACAAGTGGTACAGTCCGACATCTTAAAGGCAGAGTGCACGTACAGCTGAGCTTGATCAGTGATTATTTATTGAAATGTAAGTATTCTAACAAGGTCCTCTGCCTGGTGCAGTGTTCACCAAAGCTGTGCAAAACCACACACACACACACACACACACACACACACACCAACCAACATGTGGTATAGCACAGGTGTTTAAACAAACCTGACTTACTTCTGACTTAGACCATACGTGACAACACCAAGCCTTCCTATCGCCATGGCAACAATTGCACCATCACTCAGGCAACAGCTGCCAAGTGTTCCAACAAGCAGAAAGCCTTTAAGAAGCCTTATCCATCCTCCTCCTGTGTCATTACGTGCGTCTTTTAACATCTATAGGTCTGCCCTGCCCTGCGTAGCGCATGCTTCATGCTTGCCCCCCCCCCCGATGCATATGTAATTCACACTCTCCTCCTCACTCAACACATTTTCTCGCAGTCCAATTCCTTCTGTCTTCAAACACATACACATATACACACACAGTATATATATATATATATATATATATATATATATATATATATATATATATATATATATATATATATATATATATATATATATATATATATATATATATATACTGTATATATATAAAAAAAGGCACACGCATGCACACCCACTCTCCATCTCTCTCCTTAGCTGTCCCCTCCCTCGCTTCTTCCTCCTCCATCCTTTTCCGCTGTCTTATTCTGTTCTCTTTCCCCCCTTCCTTTCCACAGTGTGACTCCCCCCCTCCATTTCTTTAATCCCCACCACCACCACCTACACCTCTGCTTCCCATCTCCATCATCCCCTCCATCTCTTCTCATATTTACATCTTCTTCACCCCCCGCATCCTTGTCTCCTCTCAAGAAAAGCGGCCGTGCCCTCACCTTGCTGCCTCGCCTCCACTTTCTCTCTTACACAAAATTCCGAGACCACCCTCGCTCCTCTCTCTTTCTCCGCTCGCTCTCTCCGTTTCCCTGTGGCCCTCCCCCTCCCTTTTCATGTTTCCCCCTCCCTCCATCCTCTCTTTCCCTCGCTGGTTCGGTTAGTCAAAGAAGAGATCCACAGAAGGAGAGAAAAGGGGGGGAAAGGCAGGACGAGAGCGAGAGTGCAGGAGTGGGGCAGGCTGGGGAGCGGGGTGTGGGGGTCTCAGCCCTCTGTCGTGGGGGGTTGGGGGGGTTGAAACACACCCCAGTATTTCGCTCTAAATACCATGGACTGCCTCTGCATTGTGACTACAAAGGTAAGCTTCTTCATTCTACTCGGGCCCAGCGTGTGTATGCATGCGTGTGTGTGTGTGTGTGTGTGAGCCACAGCTGTATTTGTGTTGCACACACAAGAAAGGGAAGCGCTCATTTTTCCATGAGCCCCCAATTATACAACACACTTCCTTTTGTCTTTTTTTTTTTTTTTATAAAGGGAGGGGGGCTTTAGAACATCCCACTCTCGATGACCCTCTGTTAAAATCTCCCACGCTCTGTGTCATGCTTTGCGATTGTATAGTAAAAGTGTTGATGCTTTGTGACACACTGACAGAATGTCAGCAGGAGTCCACATTGGAGGCTTCACTCTGCTCTGCATGCTAATCGTCCAGCTGCTCCATCGCTTACCTTCCACGCATCTTCTCGTTATGTCACACGTGCTCGGCATCTTGTCGTCACGAGAGGCAGCCGCGCTTGAGAAAATGTCCTAAAAATGAGAAGAACGGTGAAAGGATGATGTCAGTTTGATCAAAGTGAGCGGTGGACATTCTTTGATTGAGATTTGGGTGAACTGTGTACAGTACAGTACAGTTGCACCTGGATGCACTTTCCGACCGGAAGTGACGACACACACACACACACACAAAGAGCAGCTGTGGGAAGGTGGCTTGCATATAGAGCAACTGGCTGTATTACATAAATTAGCGCTTAAATTCATTTCTCTCTGTTTCCTTGGCAACAGGGATTGTTGGTCACCTAAACATAGATTAAGTAGGTGCAGTCATGCAGGGAGGTAGTGGAACTCTTATGTAAAAAGAACACATTTCTGTCTAATTATGCCGTAGAAAAGTATGACAACTTCATGCTTACATCGGGCTGTTATGCATTTCAACTTGCGTGTGACTCACTGGAAAACAAAACACCTTATTAAGTGAAAGACCACAGTTGGTATGCAAAGACTTGTGATCAAAGTGAGAAAAGACTTAGTGTAAAGCTGGCAAGAGAAAGCTCTCACTCTCCAAGGGATTGTGAGACAGATGGTCACTTTAGAAAATGGGAGAGTTAGCAAATGAAAAGCCACGTTTACACCAAGCAGTAATTCAGTGCTGTACATATCACCAAACAGCCTAAAACCTTTCGGCTCTCTTTCGTACAGGTTGTGGTGTGGAGCTAAAAAAAACTACAAAAAAACCCCTGCCATCTGCTAATTGGTCAACATAGCCGTCACTTTCTTGTTACAAAAAAATGACACGGTATTTCAGAAAAATGAGTATACCATTTTTAATACAGTATATATCCTCAAGGAACAACACTATGGAAATGAAGCTTCGATATATGTTAGAGTAGTCAGTGTGCCGCTTGTATAACAGTACAGATTTATCACCCACTTAAAAAGACAACACACAGCCATTATTGTCAAAATAGCTGGCAACACAAGTGAGTACCAAGACATTTGTATCTTGCCTACAGTCAAGTACGGTGGTGGTAGTGTCATGGTCTGGGGCTGCATGAGTGCACTGGCACTGGGAAGCTGCGGTTCATTGAGGGGAAACATGAATTCCAACATGTGAAATTGTGAAGCAGAGCATGATCTCCTCCTTTGGGAAACTGGGCCACATCATGTTTTCCAACATAAGGAGCCCCAGCACACATCCAAGATGACAAATGCCTTGCTGAGGAAGCTGAAGGCAATGGAGTTGCCAAGTATGTCTCAGCCAGACCTCAACCCAACTGAGCACTTGTGGGGCATCATCAAGCAAAAGGAAGGTAGAGGAGTGCAGTGTGTCTAACATTCACCAGCTCCACCAGTGATGTCATCACGGAGGCATGGAAGAGGATTCCGGTCACAACCTGCACAGCTCTGGTGAATTCCATGCTCAGGAGGATTAAGGCAGTGCTAGATCACAATGGCGCTCACATTAAATAATCCCACTTTGGACACAATTTGGACATGTTCACTGTGTTGCCAGCTATTTAGACAATAATGGCTGTGTTAACTTATTTTCAGAGGATAGTAAATCTATAGAAGAGTATTTGACATTGTATTATGCTGAACAGTGTCATTTGATTCTTATATTTTGTGTTTTCTTACTGTATTTTATGTCCTACATGTGTTCTGTTTACAGTGTGACCGACTTTGGAATTACTAGAAGGTAATTAGGTATACCGTAATCCCTTGATTATTGCGTCTAATTATTTCCAGACCCGCCCGTGATAAGTGAATTTCCGTTAAGTAGGATTCCTTATTTTATAAATGGAATATTTTAGTAGTTAGAGCATAGAAACATAGAACATTGTTAGAGTCCTCTAGACATGAACTAACACCCCTATAGTCACCTTTACACTCGTATTACACACTATATTAGACATAATAAGAGTAAATACGCCATTTAAGTCATAAATAAGACTGTGTGTGTTGCTATTAATGCGTTCCCTAGGGGAGCTGAGTGGCGTGTGGACAGGACGTCGGGGGTTCTTAGTTGAGTTTTAGCTTGGCCTGGGTGACTGCAGCAACAGTCGCCAATGTTTTTATTAGGGATCGTATCCTGAGAAAATTCAAACCTGCAACCGAACATTACAGTAAGATTACTGGCACCTCGTGACCAGTGTAAAATACTACATATCATTCCGTGTCTTTGAATGCATCATCACGAATGCATCATTTCGGCCCAGCAGAAGATCCCGTCCAATGCGAGTTTATTAAACTTTAATGGCGACAGGCTGCATTGCAGGTGAGGTGAGGAGCTTTGCCATCATGAACCAGACGACCGGTGAGCCAAGACACCCACGCATTTGCGAATGCATTAGGGGCACAAGGTCTGCGCGCAAGGTTATGGTGCGTGGGTGGGTGACGCCACGGATACTCGAGGAGTGACATCAGAGCACAGCACACGAATGCGGACTCTTGAAACAGCTCTGAGCTTTTACTTGGCAGAACGAGTCGTACAACGTGTCGTCGTCAGTGAAACTCCTCTAAAACTTCGATGGCGTCCTTTATCAAGTATTTCACCGTAATATTCACTGTGAAACTTCTGTAAAATGTATAAAAGCATAAAAGCAACCGAGGGCGGACTAAGTGCAATTTGACAGGATGGGGGAACAGTAAAGAGCACTCAACAGAGAGGAAGCCAATATTACAGTATTACCATATGACTGTTTCTATTATAACACTGCTATTATTAGAATTTCCCTTTGTGATCAATACAAAGATGAGAGCCTAGTATTAATCAAATCACCTTTATTTCTTAACAACTGGTACCATTCTAACCAGCGTCTTCTTTTATTCTTTTTCCATCTGACTGCCGCATCTGACTTTTGAAGAGCTTATGTAATTTTCTGCTGCTTCCTACACTGGAATCTTAGGAGAAAAAAATAAATAATGAATCGGAAATCAATGTATCACACGGCGGCGTCATTACATAACGCTTTCAACTGGAATACGACGAGACGTCACAGGATTTTATATTTGGGTCTGCCAGTCTGTCTGATATTACCTTTGAGTCTCCCTCATCGCGTGGCGAGTGAGTCAGAGACCAGCCACCAGAGTTGGTTTGAAAGTGTTAGAAAGCTGCAAAGAATCAAGTGTCTTTCCATTTGAAGAGGGAAGCACGTCATGTCTGTTTCCCGGGGTCGCCGCCACACATCTCTCACCACTGTCATGCAGGTCGTTCATTGCCTCGTTCACCTCTGTGAGCCCATCGTCATGTGCTCACCGTCCTCTTGGACTACCCTCTGGCCTACTTTACAGCACTTTCAAGGCCCCTCTCTCGTTAGTGCTTCTTCATATCAATTATACATTTGATAGGATGTAGTCGGTATCAGCAGCTGCATGCGCGCAGCTTCATGCTCGCTTATGGCATCCTGCTGCAACATCTACGAGCAGAGAGCCTGCTCCACGGCATGAAGAGTGTTGCGCGTCAGGATTAGTGACCGTGGAGAATGCTCATGTGATCTGCGCTCAAGGGCACAAGCAACCTTGCGTCCATGTGGCCACCGAGACACTGATCCCGGCAACTTGCTCCCAGAGCACAGGGAGAAGATAGAGCAAGCCGGTCCTGGTGCACTACACTCGCACCTTGAGAGGTCTCCTTTTGTCTTCAGTACATACTGCAACACTCACCCACACACTTGGGGGGAGTCACACACGCGCACACACGTCCTTACAGTACACGGCAGACTTGTTTGAGCAAAGAAACTGGGACTCGAGGTCACATCTCTGAAAAGTTGTCGGCGTTAATTAAAAAAAGAAAGACACACTTTTGCTGTATGATGCCGATATCAAGCAACTGTGCTGCTCACACACAAGTTCAACCTCTGAATCCCAACATAATATATTCCAAGATATCGGTTGACCTCTGATTTGTTCAAATTTGGATTGTAATTCAGGAAGTATCCATCCATCCATTTTCTATACCGCTTCTTTGTCATTAGGGTCGCGGGGGCATGCTGGAGCCTATCCCAGCTGACTTCGGGCGACAGGCGGGGTACACCCTGGACTGGTCGCCAGCCAATGGCAGGGCACATATAGACAAACAACCATTCACACTCACATTCATACCTATGGGCAATTTAGAGTCGCCAATTAACCTCACCTGCATGTTTTTGGAATGTGGGAGGAAGCCGGAGTACCCGAAGAAAACCCACGCGCACACGGGGAGAACATGCAAACTCCACACAGAAATGCCCAGGGGAGAATCAAACCCAGGTCTTCCCGATCTCCAGGCTGTTACTGTGTTGGCCAACGTGCTAACCACTAGACCACCGTGCGGCCCAATTCAGGAAGTAATAGAAATAAAATAATTCCGTTTAATGGTTTCGGGTGCAAAGTCAAAGGACCACACAGGCAGTGCTTTAAGTACATTTCTTAATTCTCATACAAGTGTAAATTTAAGTTAACCACATTATCATTCCACATTTGACCTGAAGCCATGTACCCCGTACTCCTTTATCTTGAAATAGTCATCATAATTAATTGTTTAATTAATTTTATAGTAATTCCGGGTTAAAAATGTGTATTTTGTATGGTCATATTGATAAAGCTTCACATGAGCACTGGTAAATAGATAAGTAATCATACGACATATCTTTTATTCCAGTCTGATGTTGGAATCCTTGCGCCTGAATGGCTTGAATTTGTGCATCACTTTTTTGTTCACTCACAATGGCAATGGTTTAAGTCTCCATATTAATTTAATACCAAACTGAGGGGGAAAGTTTAACAACCATGATAAAGCAGTATCTGAAGTAAAAATAAAATAAAAAAAACGATAAAGCCTAATTTTAGGGGTAATCTCCACTCACAGCGACAGGTTTTCACCGCTGCGCGATGCATGGATTGGAACGCCAATATAAATGAAATCTTCAAGATTAAACACTCTTAATGCACAAAATGATCACTTATTTGTTCATATAATACACACAGAGCAATGAACAAGTTCATACTCGGTCTCCTTTCTGCTTCTTTCTCCTTGCGCCGTGGGGCATTCAGGCCCATTTGTAATTATGAGTGTTAGGCACTAATTGTTTTTAATTTTTATTCACGTACCCCCTATGATAATTGGTGTACCCCATTTTGGGAACCCAGGTGCTAGACTAATCAATATTAAGATAAACTGTCACACAAGTCTAAAAATAAGTTAGCCACTGTTAATGGTAAAACCTAAGAACATAAAAACACTCTTTCTTTACATTGCTGAAAAAAAAAACACATTTTAATAAAAAAAAAATTAGCTTCACGAAGTAATTAACAATCAGCTAACCACGGTTAACAGTAAAACCTCAGAACAACAACAACAAAAAAAACAATTGTCTACTTGAAAGAAAATTTGTATGTATCAATATTATTAACATTGATTGGCATAAAAAAGTTTAAAGATAAGTTCACACTAGTTACCTAATTAAAAAATAATAATAATAAAAAATGAAAACATTAAAATAAATTTTATAGAATTTATATTTTTAACATTGACTGCCATAAAAGTGTAAGAAGAAGTTAGCCTCGGTTGATGGAAAAACCTAAAAACCCAAAAAAACCCTACTATTTTAAACAGGGGAAAATGTGCTTCACGAATCAATTAAAATAGACTGTCATACAACTGTAGAAAAAAGCAAACCACGGGTAACAGTAATCCAGTCTTAACTTCAATCATCATCTGAATGATCACGATGATGATCTGAATGAATGAAATGTTGTTATTAAATACTCTGTTCTTTCCATAGTTGAATGTGGGAACAAAATCACACAAAAAATATCAATGTAAATCAAATGTATTATTATTATTCTTATTATTATTATTGGAGGTGTCTTGCTGTCCACCCGTTGTCTATTCCATTTGCACGACAACATGTGAAACTGATTATCAATCTGCGTTGCTTCCTAAGTGGACAGTCTGATTTCACATAAGTGTTTTTTTTTTGTTTTTTTTTTAACATTAACTGTCTTACGAATGTGAAAATAAGTCCAAATTATTTTAAGCGAAAGCTGTGATATGTCGGTTGTAGTAAGATGTTATGGTGCTTGTAAATATTCGGAAGATGATCTAAATAAACCTCCATCTGAACCTTACAAGTGTAAAAATAAGTTTGCCATAAATAAGCTGAATTTAGACAACATTTATCATGTTCTTGTGGTTGAAGGCCATCCTTCTGTTGAACTTAGTGTCACAAAAAAATGCAGAGTTAATCACGACATCTCCAGAGGTTCCACCGTATACAACTTTATGTCTTACAGGCCCTGGATCACAACATGCATGAATGCATTAGCTTCATCTGTTTGAAGGTTCTCCTCATATTAGAGATCATTTGTCATTATTTATGACCGCATGCTGCTGATGAGCCCCTCCCTCGTCTACTTTAACAGCCTGCACCCCCATTAGGAGGCCCACTCTTCAAGGAGGCTGTTAAGACTCTCTGTATCTATACCTGTGTTAACTATTTTTGGGCTTTTCAAATCTTGTGAATCTTAGGTGTTTGCATTTTGGGCGATCAACATCAAAGCGCAGAAACTCCTGCGATACTTTTAGCAATCTAAAGATATCTTCATATCAGCAAAGTCTGCTAGCAGGATGTCTGTGTTTTGGTGGGTCTCTATCAGTGACTGTCAGTCTCTGTCACTAATTTTACGAGAACGTTAATATCATGAAGAAAAATAACCTTATTTTAGCAGCATAAAGTTGAAATATTAAAGAAAACGTAATATCACGAGTCGGAATATCATGAGAAACAAACAAAACAGGGAATAAGGTTGTAATTTTTGGAAAATAAGAAAAAATTGTCAGGAGAATAAAGTCCAAATATTATGGGAATAAAGTCATAATTAAAAGAAGAAAATTTACAAGAAGAAAGAAAAAGTTGTAAAAACAGCTGTAATTTTACAAAAATACAGTCAATGTATTAAAAGAAAAATTCTAATTAGAAAAAGTCACAATTTTACAATAATAAATTGGTAATGTAATAAGGAAAAATATTGTCATATGTTAGTAGCATGGAGTTGAAATTAAAAAAAAAAAAGTTTTAGTTTTTTTTTTAAGTTGTAATTTTATGAGAACCAAAGAAAACCAAATAAAGTTGTCATTTTTGGTATATCAGGTTTGTCACGAGCTTTGGGTCGCGACCGAAAGAACGAGATTGCGGATACAAGCGGCCGAAAGGAGTTTCCTCAGTAGGGTGGCTGGACTCACCCTAGGGGATAGGGTGAGGATCTCGGTCATCCGGGGGGAGCTCAGAGTGGAGCCGCTGCTCCTTCACATCGAGAGAAGCCAGTTGAGGTGGTTCGGGCATCTAGTCTGGATGCATCCCGGGCATGCCCAACCGGGAGAAGGCCCCGGGGCAGACCTAGGACACACTGGAGGGGTTATGTCTCTCAGCTGGCCTAGGAACGCCTTGGGGTCCTCTCGGTGCAACTGGAAGAGGTGGCCAGGGACCAGGAAGTCTGGACTTCCCTACTGAGACTGCTTCCCCCGCGACCCGGATAAGCAGAAGAAAAAGAAATGGAAGGAAAAGGTTGAAAAAAAACGTATATTATGGGAATAAAGTCAAAACACTGTACGGTATTACGGAAAGAAAAATGGTGTGAGAGGAAGGGCGACTATACTCATAACATTTCTTCAAGGTTGGCAGGTCTGTTCTAAATCTGTCTTTATTCATGCTTGAATGATGCTGGTACCAGCAGCTCTTACAGTGGTTTGTACAAATTAAATTACTATTACATGTTCTCAAATAGTATTTCAAATCGGGGGTCATTGTGGTGCACTGAGGTCAGTACGGGTCACCTCTCAACAAGGCATCATGTCGAATAAATAATAAACTCTAGATGCAATAGTAAAAGATGTTACCTAAACCTGCGCTTTTGCCTGTGTGTGTGTGTGTGTGTGTGTGTGTGTGTGTGTGTGCGTGTGTGAGGGCGTGTATAAAAGAGGTAGACAAGACATAAGTTTGTTTCAGGTTACCGTTGGAGCAAATTGTTTTCAAAATGGCATACAGTAACACCCTGTGGCAGGTTTGTGAAATACAGGAGTCTGTGATATTGTGGCTGACAAAGATTGACCAATTTGAGCCACATTTGTCATTTGTGTCCATTGCTGCAAATCGCTTGACCCCTTTTCCATGAATTGAGAATGGCTGTGTGAATTCTGAGACGCTGTCATTGCAAACGTTGTGGTTTTCTTATTTACACTCAAACCACGGATGCAAACAGTAAAGATGACTTGCCGGATGATAGCCTGTGACTGACAATGCTGACATGCACGTAGCATGACACAATTTCAACTTAACCGCGGAATCATGTCATGATGCCTTGAGAGCCCAAACAGGCACACGCAGAAACAATGTGCAAGAGCACATATTTGTGTGATTTGTTTGTCTCTGGCTTTGTATCTCCATGTTCCTCTTATAGGTGATGTCAGTTGCCTAGCAACCGTGCAATCAGGGCCCGATTGTTGCCATGACAACATGGCGAGGTATCATCATGGAGAGAATAGAGATGAAAGAAGGAAGGGGAGGGAGAGGAGAGGAGAGAGAGAGCAAAAGAGAGAGAGCCCTGCCATTGAAGGGTGTTGATAATATGAAGCCCACAGTGCGCAGGTAGGAGGATGACCTCTGTGTAGGCGGCGGCCTAGAACGCGCAGAATAGAAAATTCATATTTGGTATGAGGAAGCTGCATCCGCGGGTTGACTCTCCTCTAAAGAGCGCAGGCTTCATTCCAGATGGAAATGTCACGATGTGCTCCACTTGTCTTTAGTCACAGATGCTAAAGCAGAACTCAGTGTGTCACTGCATGAACGTCTTTGGGCCTAACCTCTGCAGGTGTCATAACCCATCCATCACCCCACTGTGGTCCCGTGTAAAGCAGTCCAATAGGTCACGGTGTGTTTATTCACCCTTCCACTCTATTTTCTCTTTAATATAGTCATGACGCAGAAAGTGATGGCGTCTGAGAAAGGGAAGTAAACAGACCAATATGGGCCATAGTGGGCAATAGTGTCTGTTGAATAAAATATCTCATCCTGTGGTCAATCCAAGATTGTACCATTTATAACTGGTCACTTGGTGTCACTGATCAGGCTAATATTTACTGTATAACACAGGGACAAAGCAGTCATGCTCACAATTTGGCGAGCAGGGGTTCACTGCTGATGCTATCAATACTTAACAGAAGCAAATGGGGTATTTTAGCTAACTCTTCTACTCCTGAATGGTGGCACAGAAAAGGCTGAATATTTGCAAAACATGCACACCTACTGTGTTGCCTGGACTATTATTTTTCTGACAAATACACCACACGGTAGCGCTGTTACTAAAACCCCAAAGTTCGACCCCATTAGTCGGACTGACGACTGTACATACACCTCAATGTGCTCTACAAAACACCCTCTGTAACTTCAGGTTGTTTAGTCGAATCACCGCAAAATTTCGTACACACATTTAGTGGATTGACAAGCAGAAATCTGAACAAGATTGTTTGAAGAACATGGCCGCCTGATCAAGCAAAACGTCTTAGCAAGGGTATGGGCGGGACTTGGGACTGAAAGGAAAACTGCACTGTTTTTGGAATTTTGCCCATCGTCCGCAATCCTTATGCAAAACATGAACACATATTTCTTTTCCTTTCCTTTCCTGTGCGTTCTAAAAAGAGAAAACGAGTTAGCATCATCCAGCTAACATTGCACGTCATGGGAGGCACCTGAAAGCCCACTAAAAAAAAAAACCCTTTAGCAACATTTTATCGTTTTCTATACTTGCTGTGATCACGCATTAAAAAACATGTGATACTTAAAGTATCTTGCCGTATTTTGATGATTTAAAAAACATTACCAAAACTCCTTCCTAGGTGCGTTGATTTGACATAGCCCATACGAGCTAAGGCTACTTCCGTCAACAGCAGCAGCATAGAAACAGCGATGATCGTACGGCAACCACCCCGACGTTGCAAGGATGACGAGGAGGCTACTGTTGGCTGAACCACGCCGTAACCACATCTGCAAACTCACCTGTTCTCTCTGCATGCAGTCACACACACGTCATGTTGCTAGACGGTTGGAAATCATTCTTTAACACGACAGTACACATACCTACCAGGTCACCGATCCTCTGAAAGCAACTGTAATAACTATGCAGTGTAGCGGTTGCTAGTGCTTAGGATTTTATTTTTTATTACGGCTTCATTTGATTCTTGTATTTAGTACTTTATTACCGTATTTTATGTCCATGTGTTCTGCGCACAACGTGAGTGGCTTTGGAGTACATTTAGGTATAATTTAGTTGTAAGATGCGACTTACTGTACATCCGACACCAAAACTCAATTTAAATCAGTCTAGGAACGAAACTCGTACTGTATATAACCTGGGGACCACTTGTATTAATAAATTGTTAAACTAATTAATAATCAACATAGTATAGGCACACTTACTGTAAAGTGCTACCATTGCTACGTCTGAATGTGCCTTTTCTAATGCAAACATTCTTCGTCAGCCAACAAACCTGCCATCTGCCAACACGCCAGTAGAAAAGAACACAAAATGTAAGATGTTTCCACTGTTGGCCTTTCTTTACTGCGTTGTGTGTTTGTTGTTGGTCGTTACACAGTGTCTGGCTTCTATGATGTCACACTATTTGCTTGGCTGACGCAGATATCACTATTCCACCTACACACACACACACACCACAGCAGAAACACAAACCAGAACAGAGTTTACTGTTCTAAACGTAACAAGCCAAAAATAATTTGACTGTACTGCTTGGTGGAAACTAGCTTCAGTACTTGACTCCTACCATGACTCAGCTATCATATTGTATCAGTTCCTCCATCACAGTGATTATTTTAGCAATTGTTAAGTGTAGAAAGTGTCTTTAGAAAAACATTGTTAATTTTAAACTGATAAAAACAGTGACGGTTTGGCAGTTTGTTTATCTGAAAACATTTTTTTTTATATTCATATGCAAACATATGTTTGCCTATATTGTATTGTATTGTATTGTATATGAAAACATTTTTTTAAACATTCATACGCAAAATACGTGATAATAAATATGTTGAAAAAGTCATTAAGGATAAAAATATATATATATATTTTTTTTTACTTTGCACAAAGTATTTTAATGAGTGACCTATTAATATACCCACGGCATACAGTACAGACCAGAATCCAGTGTACCGCGCCTCTCGCCCAAAGACAGCTGGGATAGGCTCCAGCATACCCGCGACTCTTGTGAGGACAAGCGGTATAGAAAATGGATGGATGGATGGATGGATGGCTATTGACCAGAATAGAAGACAACTTATTATAAGACGACGGTTGTCTTTCAGACTAAATCGAAGGCACAATTCATTTTTTTTTTTAAATCATGTTTTCAATATCAGTGAAAAAACTGGTAGATTGAAAAAATATTTCTTAGCTGCTTCAATAAATTGGCATCACAACTTCTTGTTTGCTACTGTAACTTGCAACCCCCTGAGACACTTTTCTCAAGCAACCGCATCTCTCCAAGTCCCTGGCGTGTGTGAGTGACAGGAAGAAAAGCACCGAGTCTCTTGGGGAGAAGTTGTTCGGCCCTACCAGCTGGTTTGCATATCTACTGTCAATCTTGAGATGCTAAATATAAGACGACCTGTCTTTTTCAGACTTCTGTCTTCGGGGAAAAAAATTCTGTCTTATATTGAGGGCAACACAGTATATTGACCTTGAACCTTTATTGAAGAGTATAGTATAGTGAGTTCGTATTCGATAACACACACACACACACACACACACACACACACATGCACGCACACAGAAAGGCTAAATTAAATAGATTGCTTTCCTGTGTATCTCCATGTCTGATTGGCTGCCCTCCCTCACTGTGAGGCAGTGACAATCATATATTATATGAGTCACAGCTGGAGTATGCTGCCATTCCTTTATATTCATAGCCCATATGTACAACAACACCAACAACACAGGCTTCCAGGAAAACTCTCTCTTCTCTTCTGCTACGAAATCCCCCCCTTCCCCTTCCCTCATTCCATTCTCTTCCCCTTTACCCTTCCCCAGTAGCCGTCTCCCCATCCCTCTCCTCCTCCACCTCCTCCTTCGCTGCGGGTGTCTGGGAGGCTGTTTTTCCTCTGTCTCTCGCTCATGAAGGGCCGCACTAAGCTCCCTTCTCTCTGCCCATGTGTGGTAGGTACATTCACCTCTGTCTTTGTGTCGTTCTCTGTCTCCATCTCTACGCTGACGCCTTCTTCTTCTGTTTTGCATGTTAGCTCAATGCCAGCTAGTCATTCTGGCAGGCTTGGCTTGGGGGAGGCAGGCTTTTATTATTTGTGCGTCGTAGATGTCGTAGAGTCATAGATGAATCAGAGGAGTACGTATGAGGGATGTGCTCCGGCTATGTTTATTCATGTGCGGGACATGTTAGGTATGAACGTGGCGTGGCACATGTGGGCGTGTATGAGCCAGTGAGCATGTACCGGTATAGACATGCAGAGGGAGTACAACTCTAGCAGACTTGTTGATTAGGGCATTAGGAATCCATCTATGCAGATGGTTTATTCCACATTTCCTATACAGATCGAAACACTCCATATTAACGTGTGTGTGTACCTTTGTCAGGATATGCAGACATATGATTAGATTAGATTGAACTTTTTTTTTTTTTTTTTTTTTTTTACAAACAAAAACATTTGTCCTAATTTTTTCAAGGGTTCATGACAGTTTTATGATTAGGGTCGTCCCATCACCACAAGCAAAGCCCTGCATTTATTTTTTAAATTATTAATATTAACTCATATTTCCTTTATTGATCCTTTTGTTTTTTAATTTTGATTTCACATAATGTTATGTTCATTTTGTTCAATTCTATTCTCCTATTTTGTTTAAAAAAAAATTATATGATTTGTTTTCTATTGTAATAACTTTCATCAAGAGTATAAATAATCATTTCATTCAAAACAAATTCACATTCATATAGTTTTGTTTATTAATAGCTTCTTGTTTTTGTTTTATTTGTATTACACAGGCTGTCATTGTAATAAGTAGACACAAATATTAAGGTAGTTGTTTTGCATATTTTTAATTATGTTAATAATAGTAATAATACTACAGTCATCCCTTGTTTACTGCGGTTCATTGGTTCCAGGCCCAACCATGATAAGTGGCATGATAATAACATCCATATAGTCACCTTTATATTCGGATGACCCAATATAGTAGATATAATCAGAAAAAATAAGCCGTTTAAGGCATAAATTAAATTCATGCCCTGTGTGGAGGACAGGATGTGACTTCGGGGGTTCAGAGTTGAATTTTAGCTTGTTGTGGGTTACTGCTGCAACAGTAGCCCATGCTATTATTTATGATTATGTTATTATTAGGGCTGTCAAAAATAACGTGTTAATGGCGCCAACTAATTTATTTCATTAATTATGTTACATTATTTATTGTAATTAAGGCGTGCGCACCAGAGCAAGCACGCCTCTCTGTTATGACGGCAGACGCAAGCGCAGTGCAGCGTCCCCGCACAGTCACACACAGTCTGACGCTCTTTTACAACTTCATTCTGACCTGAACACATCAACAGTATATACTCACACACGTCTCTAGCCCGTTCGTCCTGGGAACGACACTTCCTCATTCTCCTTACAAGAACACGAGATGCATTCAGGGACACTCTGAACATCACAAAAACGGCTTTATAATGCATGTGTGTGTGTGTGTGTGTGTGTGTGTGTGTGTGTGTGTAAATAAATGTGTGGATATTCTTATCACTCACTTTGTAACTCTTAATTCGGATGTACAATTTGCTACATTTATCATCTTTCCGCTATCTTTCGGTTAATTAAATACAGTAAAAAATGGGCATATTTCAGACATAGTTGCTAATGATGATTAATCGTGATTAATTCATGATTAATCTGATTAATCTGCTTAAATGTTTCAATCATTTGACAGCCCTAGTTATTATTATTGAGCCTGTTGTGAGATCATTTAAACCTGCAATAAAAGCCTGTTGCGACAATCAAGTCCAGTACTTGTGTCACCGAACAATTACTGACACCAAGTGACCAATGTAAAATGCTACATTCATAATTTGAAAGCCACTCCTTAATTCCTTCTATATGCATTTAGTCATTTTTATGCTTGAAAATGCTTAGTTAAAAATAAGCCAAATTTGCTTAGGTATGCATGTTTTTCTTTTTTACAACTAGGCAGTATTCAACCATGAAGCAGCACGATTTATAATTACCTTTTTGTAACTTATAATTACCTAATCAGTATTATATTTTACATTATCTTTTTTTTTCCTTTGGTGCATAAATGTATTTGTCTGGGTAAACAGAAAAATACAGAATTGCGTATGAAGAGTGTGAAGATTAAAAGTTGAACAGTAAAATCACCACCTATATTGTTTTGGTAAAAAGGCTAAACAATGTTAGATATACAGTACTTAAAGACAAATCCTTGTTTTATTACGAGCTATTAGTATCAAATTTTCAGATTCCTTTCTTTACATTTTGCCTTCTTGCTCTATTTTTCACATTTTTGATGGGTTTTGTGGTTTAATTTTATTTCTACAATGTGCCATGGGCTTCTAAACAAGCTGCGGGCTGTAAATGGCCCTCGGGACGCACTTTGGACACCCCTGCTGTATGTTAATTCAGTATATCTGTTGTATGCAGTTGTATTCTGTTGTATATTTTTTATGTGTGTGTCCTCCCTTGGCTCGTTGCAGTATACTGTATGTCTTTAATGAGTCTACCGTGTTGTGAATGAGTGTGTATGTTTACATGCATGTTCGTAATGTATGCCTTGTTTCCCCACCCACTGATTTAATTACAGTTTAGTGTTATAGTCAGAGTTGAGCACATGTCAAAGACTTTCGTAAGGACCATGGTACACCAGTAAATCCTCAGGGGGCTGACTGCAACATCTCAGAGGGGTTGGATTTCAGGATGCCACAAGAGAGCAAAGAAGGTCTTTAGGGGTGAGAACAAAACCAGTGAGACTCCAGAGAGCATGGCTGCTTGGTTGAGTGAGCACAGCATTAGGTTGAACATGGACGTATATTTTGGCAATAGAGATCTGTGAAATGAGAGAAAACGATGATGTTCAACATTGTTTGATAGTTGAGTCTTCATCATTATCTAAACGTGATGCTATCTCCATCCATCCATCTATTTTCTATACCGCTTCTCATTAAGGTCGTGGGGGCATGCTGGAGCCTATCTCAGCTGACTTCGGGCAAGAGGCGGGGTACACCCTGGACTGGTCGCCAGCCAATTGCAGGGCACATATAGACAAACAACCATTCACTCTCACATTCATACCTACCTAGTCGCCAATGAACCTAACATGCATGTTTTAGGAATGTGGGAGGAAACCGGAGTACCCGGAGAAAACCCACGCACGCACGGGGAGAACATGCAAACTCCACACGGAAATGCCCAAGGGAGAATCGAACCCAGGTCTTCCCGATCTCCAGACTGTGACTGTGTGGCCAACATGCTGTGATGCTATCTCTTGCCGGTAAATCAGCAAAAAGTATAGGAATTAGTAGTTCCGATGGTGTCTCCCACCGTAATCTCCCGCTTTAATCATTTTGGATCAGGAAGTGACCATATTTGAACAACAGGAGAAATAAAAATCAACTCAGCTACAGTATGAATAACGTTTCATCAGAACTAGGGATGCACCGATCGACATTTTTCACTTCTGATCCGATCCCCAAAGCTGAGTTTGGATTTCTGCCGATACAGATACCAGAGCTCTGTTTGCTTTAATATGCAACCACGGCAAAAGAATATCAGCAAATTTACCTTAAAATTAACACAGCTGTCTCCACACATGCAGTGCCGCGCACGCACACAAGCGCTCGGCTTGACGCGAGCACGACTTCAGAGGCAGTTGGATATCTACAAAACACAAAACAGGGTCGCTATATTATCAGTGCTGTACAGTATTTTATATGAGGCTGTAATAAACTGTAGAGACCCGGAAAGTTGGTGTTGTGTAGTTGTCTGACTAAACTGGGCAGGCAGAGCATTTGTGTGTGTGCGTGTGTGTTTGCGTGCGTTCTCTTGCGTACTCTTTTGGCTATGTTTGCTGACAACATTAAAGCACAGACGAGGCTCATGGATCGAAAAATAACCGCGGGGGTATCGGCAATTTACGACAGAGCTTCCGATAGAGCTGCAGCGATTCATCGTTTAATTTGATTAGAAAAAAGATTGACTTCTATTTTGTTGCTCCGATAATTCATTTGAGTGTAACTCTTAAAAATTTATAAAATGAGGACCACATGGCTGGAACTTAAACTGGCAGCTCCTGCAATAGAGGGCACATGACAGTGGCGGTGGCGGTGTGGTTGGCATGGTCTGTGTGGCGGGGAACAGCGGAGAATGGCGATGGCGAGAGATGGCTCAAAAGGAAAACAGCAAGGTGTGGTTTATTTTAACTATGTTCCCTAAAATACGTGTCGAGGCTATAAGATGCATTTTATCCGATTACTCGATTAATTGAACAAACTAGTCGATAAATTACTCAACGGCTAAAATAAACGATAGCTGCAGCCTCAGTTTCAAATCCAAATTATGTTGGTATCGGAAACAGATTCTGGATCAGATCGGACCCATCCCTAATTTTACTCAAAATGGAAACATTATTTTAAATGAAGTGATAAAAGCCGTTTAAAAATGATTAGAGTTAAACTGTGTTGATGTCGGTGTTGACTCAAAAGTTAAGCATGTTTAAATTCCTATTTCATGAGCATCAGTTCACTTGCGTCATCTCCAGACCCAACCCCCCCACCAAAATGATGCATATGCTGCTCAATTTAGCAACAAAACCTCTATATTTCACTCAAAATGTCACTTTTGTACAAACAGTAGAGGTTTTCAAAGTGTGGCACAGTGAGCTTTCCTTCAGAGAATATAATGCAGTTGGGGTCTCCACTGCTCCTCCCCAAAAAGAGTATTACGATCATATATGGTACCATTTTCTGCTCAACCCAGACAGTTTACACTCACTAAAACAAGTAAAAATCAATTACATTTTCCTCCACTATTATTGAGATTACAGGGTTTCCACTACATGTAATGGATCATGGTGGGGTGCCACAGCTCAGTAAAAGCCGCCACACCTTGGAAATTAGTTTTTTTTAATGTGAAAACAATGTTAAGTAATACATTGTATGAATAGACATGTTATATCAAGGGTGCCCATTAAGGCAATCGTGGATGTAGTGTTGGTCGCGTGTCACCTACATTATAACCGTCACTTTGTAGATCAGTTAGCTGACATTAAGCCCCCTCCTGATTTGCGGGATAAAAAAAAAAGTGGAGAACAGAGCCACACACGGATAATGCAACTTTCATCTTTGTTATTCCGATTACGGATAAACCAACTCAGTGGCGAGATGCCAATATCTATAACAAAATGTATCCGTTTTCTGGTAGCGGCTACTTATTAAAAAAAAAAAAAAAAAAAAAGTCAATTGTTTCATGGCTGTGCTTCGCATCATGAACTCTACTAGTATACAGTAGAAATGTGTTTTCTCCAAGTTTGTTTGTTAAACTACTATTTCACACTGATTTGGAAAATACGCCCATTGCTGAAAGCTTTTTTATATGTTGCCTTGACTACGGCTGCACTGTCTTTTGCATAATCCTTTTCATTTCTCGTATACAATATCTGTAATGTTGTATAGCAAATGCTAACTGGACGGAATACATGATGAACGGTACGTAGCCATTTTCACTGACATATTACAGAAACAACTATTGAGGAATTATGTGTATCTGTTGGCACTTGACAGATAAGGAGTGGAAGAAAGGGCAGAGAGAAATGCATTTAAAAGTCAACTAATGCAATTGTTGTTCAAGTCTGTGAAAACGACCCTAATGTTGACATTATTACCGACTGTAAATTTCAAATTTAAAAAGAAATTCTTGCCACAGCAACGCAGCAGAGCCCACCGCCACAGCTTCAAAACAATCCTAGGGGAAACCCTGGATTATCTTATCAGGTTTGAAACATGTTTTTCTTATTTTTTCTCAAACTGCTGCGTCTCCACTCAAGTCTTCTGTAGCCTCCCATGGGAATAAGCTATTTTACTGATCATTAAGTAGGCACACTATTACTTTTTTTACAATGCTACTGTATTCCTTGTCTGCTGTGTTCTTTATGATAAGTTGATGTGTATTGCAGGCTGAGGTTGAGGGTTGATGATGCATTTGAATAAGTTTGGGTCCTGGGGCTGAAAAAGTTTGGGAAACCCTGTACAGACAGACGAGCGGATACAGATTCCCATTACGTGCAGTTCACATAACCACAATACTACGCAAAAGTAGTCATTTTTCTTATTTGTCAAGCGCGGCGTCACAACACTGTGTTGTCATTTTACAACATGACGCTTTACAGTATTTGTGAACCAACATTTTACGCCTTTCCCTTTTTCTTGTCAAAAACTGACCAGAAGTGATGTTTGGGCATGCATCTAGCTGTTACAGTGTTACATTCTCATAAAGTGCATTATACTGCATGTCTGATGATTAACACATTGATCCACCCACTATGATGAGAGAGCAGGGCTTATGTGAACACGACAGTACAGTATTTTCTCAAATAGTGCCTTGCGCTCTATTAGATGCCATGCCTGTGTGTCAACTTCAACACAAACGTCACACCTCAAAGAAAAACTACTGCTGTGTTTGAATTTGTGCACTTCCACACTTCCGCTTAGCATTCTGAGTGCATAAATGCGTTCACACATGTTGCACTCAACACAATCGGGAGTACAGGGAGGTTTCCCGACGGGCCGATCAATAATGTGCCGATTTACGGACATTTTATGTTTTTAATTTGCTGTGCCTTGCCTTGGTAACTATGGCAACAGCTGAGACATAACAAAACACACAGGCTGATTTGGTACAGCCAGAGCCACCCCTCCCTATACACGAACAGCAAGTGCTGTGCGGAGGGCCCCACAATCCATGGAGCGGGGGGGAGCCCATTTTGTGCAAGGGGTCCGTATGTGCAAAGGATGCGCATGACACGTGCATGCAGCATCAAGTCTGTCCCTAATTAGAGAATAAAATGGTAGAATTCACCCACCTTCCTCTCAGTCATAATATATATACACATATACATATATATATATACATATACATATATACACATATACATATATATATATACACATATGTATATATGTACATATATATATATACACATATGTATATATGTACATATATATATATACACATATGTATATATGTACATATATATATATGTATATATATATATATATGTACATATATATATATACATATATATATATACATATATATACGTATACATATATATACATATATATATACGTATACGTATATATATATACATATATATATACGTATACATATACACACAGTATATACATACATACAGTACATACATATTGCACAGGCTTGTGCAAAATTCTAAATTGGGAATTCATATTCAGTTCATTTGAAGAATTTGAATTGAATTGGCTCCACTTCACAGGATATTCAACTGGAATTTGAATAGGAATTACAGGAAGTGGAATTAAATTAATTGCAATTCAGAGAAAGCCCTTATATCCAAGTAACAAGAAGACTTTGTCAGGTTGAACAAAGGTTTTGGCTTAAATACTAAAAATTTCCCTCAATTCTGAATAACTTTCAATATTATTTTCATTTGAAAATGAACAAATGACAAAATTGTGGTAAATGTAGTAAGTGTAATAAGTTCTTAATTTATAGGGTAACATTGTTGCATCTACTTATATACTTATATACTTATTATTTATATTATTTATTATTATTATATATTATTTATATTTATTACTTATTATTATTATTTTGACTACTTGGGGGAAAAGTAAAGCATTCTGGGAAGTGAAGCATTTTTCCACTATTTTTCATAATTCAAAGGTTGCATGCATGAAATGAAATTATATGTAATTAACATATAATGTGTACATAAGGTTCATAATCAATGATCCCTCTAAGCTGCGAATGAGAAAGGGCTACTCTGAGCCAGTTTTCTGCATGAAAAGTGTGGACTAAATGACTGGCTTCACCGTGCAAACGGTACTTTTTTTGGTATTATGTTATTTTTATTATTTTAGACAAAACTAAACAAACAGCAGAGGTGGCATCATTTTCAAGCACATTTCCAGAACGACATAGTGCCAGAACAGGCTGCTGCAAAACAAAGGAAATAAGGAAATAAATGTATACATAATTAACAAAAAATGGTTAAAGAGAAAAGTAATGGAAATGAAACGATAAACTAGGCGTTTCCTACAAGATTCAAATCATTAATTGGACGTGATAGTTCCACAACTTTTTTTCCTCTGACGTGGACAAAAAAAAGCTACATTGTGAAATACGCCTTGCCGACCTTTTGAACCCACTCGTATATAGTACAAAATACCACAGAATGGAAGTTGGACTACCTCGAGTTCTCAGGTGTTGGACAGATGTGATACTACAAGTGTGCACGTCTGATGGCGCTCACAGAGGTCAATGCTCAGGTCGTTTGTGTGTATGCTCAGACACTTGAAAAACTAGAGGGAAGATTGTTCATAATAATATTTGTATGTAATATGTTAAACAGTCATGTCTGGAATATACTGACTGTAAAGCATAATTATGGAAATCAAAGTCAATTCAAACTCATGGAACTGAATTGGAATTTGGGAGACAAAAGGAAGCCAAACAATTCAGGAGTGACCAGAAAATACATTTCTGCTGAAAATGAGTTGGAAAGAAAGTTTTACCGTGGATTTATTTATGAGGAACAAAGCAAGGGAAAAAAATAAAACAAATGAATGGAGATCTACCCTTCAGAGAGTCAGGGACATGGGCCATAAGCTACTCGCATACAGTACTACATATATACAGTATTATTATGCGTTATAATTAGTAGAGTACATGTTTTACTGTAAAATCTATTTTAAAAATAAGTGTCTTTATGTATTCATGGAAAAAAAAGATACTAAATTAAGAGCCTATAGTACCTCTAATAGACACCTAGTGCTATCTGCAGTTCAGTAAATAAACGCCTCCGATAATAAGGACGTAGTTCCTACAGTGTTTTCCAGGTGTCAATGTGCAGCATACAGTAAAAAATTCAACTCGTCAACATCTGGCGGCTCTCTGTTTATCTTGTTAGCCAGAAAAGCAAAGCCATGGGTGACCAGTCTGGTAACACGCTGTGCTCACTCTGTGCCAAGCTAAAGCTAAATCAGCGGTAGCCTGAGCCTCTTTTTTGCTGCATTTCATCAGAGATGGCTTGCAAAGAAAACAAAAAACTTCACACTGACTTTGTTAAACCTGGCAGTCTATTTTTTTTCACCTCTTCCTCTGGAACACACAGCACATTATTCTTCAGTCGGAAACATTGTAACATACTACTGTATTGATGCAAAGTGTTGTGTTGCACGTGTGTGATGACTGTTGGGCCATGAATCGGTGCTTTGTGCCACCTGGTTAATAATTATTGTCCTTATGGAAAACGAAAAGTTAAAACCACAGGGAGTAGGTGGGTGGGTAGGTATTATGTAATGATTAGCAATGTGCTGCCCACTGAGGGGAATGAGTCGTCACGGTCATGCTAGAAAACTTACACAATCCCACAATGCAAACCTCATATCTTATCCATATATACTGAGCTGCAAAGACGCCCCCGGGCAAATATATTCTCTAATGCACTGACTGACTCGCTTTGACCACCATCGACTGTGATCAGCACATCTCATTACAGGATGGAAGTGAATACAAGGCTGCAGTTGCTACAGCAAATGCAGCAAGGTTATGCCAAGCATATAATCCAAATACAAAACAACACAACATCCAGAGCCAGCTGGCTCATTACACAATATAGCATGCTGCAGCCGCCAGGAGGCACCACAAACTTGGAAAAAAATGTACCTTTAATATAATTATATTGTACAATAGGCTCAAGCATACCCCCGCGACCCTAATGAGGATTAAATTCATCCATCCATTTTTTATACCGCTTCTCCTCTTTAGGGTCGCAGGGGCATGCTGGAGCCTATCCTGACTTCGGGCGACAGGCAGGGTACACCCTGGACTGGTCGCCAGCCAATGGCAGTGCACATATAGACAAACAACCATTCACACTCACGTTCATAGAGTCGCCAATTAACCTAACATGCATGTTTTTTTTTGGATGTGGGAGGAAACTGGAGTACCCAGAGAAAACCAACGCACGCACGGGGAGAACATGCAAACTCCACACAGAAATACGCAAGGGAGAATCAAACCCAGGTCTTCCCGATCTCCAGACTGTTGGCCAACATGATAACCACTAGACCACCGTGCGGCCCTCAAATTAAATCTTAAAATAGAAAAGATCAAATTGATTCAAACGTAAAGCAAAGCGCAATTACTATTAAGGCATGCCTCTCACCCATTTGGTTGTTGGGTTGGGGGGCGTGGTTTGTGGACAATGTTTCGGGCGCCCATGTGTTGGCGCCAAATAGGAGTTTCCTGTCTTCATACTCTTTCTTAAAATTGCTGGGTTGTCTTATAGTCAGGGTTGTCTTATACTGGAGTCAATTCGATACATTAAATATATATGTATGTTTTGTTGTAATGCGGTTGTAGTCTGCAGCGGTCTAGGACAGAGCCTTATTTAGCTACAGGAGAGAACAATATTACCATATGTCAGAAAAGACCAATTTGAAAATCGGTACCTTAGTAATGGACAAATTAACGTCATACAGGCAGACACTCTTATTTTAGATCTCATTAGATTATGCAGGTGTACCGAATGGACCTGTGACTGTGTCCTATGGTGACACATGATCTCAGGAGGGATTGGTATCAAGGCTGCATTACAGCGTGGAAAGACTGACAGGAAGCTTGTCATCTCGTGGCTGCTCTACAACGGACAGCTTTTGAAACGGGATGAAGCATGAGCTGACAGTCAGCAGTGATCTTCCGTCCATATTTTCTCATATCTTTTAAACCCTCAAGACGGGAGACAGCTGGCACAGGATGGACCACGTACTTTGGACAGCGCACGGCTGTCTACTTTAGCCTAGGAGGAAGGGCGGCAGAGACGGGGAAGGCGAGGTGACGGCTTTATAGAATTAGAGCGGCAGTTGCTGGGACACGTTCTTCAGAAGATCATCCATTAGGCCTTCGTGATTAGTCGAAATGTTCTTGTTTTTATTTGAGGTTGATGTTCAAATGGAACAATTTCACCCCGTGATACGCCGTCTATTTTAAAGCCTAGGTGCTGCAGCAACTGAAAGGAGAAAAATGAACGCAATGCAATTTTAGAAGGGCTTTTAAAAGTATTTTTGAGATATAACATGCGCACCATACCTCATGCATAATGCAGCGCTTCGGGTCATCACTATTGGTGATGACTCCATTCTGGCATGTAAAATTTACACAGCTGGGTGGTTCTGCAAGACACACAAGCAGGAATATGTGATGTGGAGTAGTATGGTTTGTGTGTGTCAGAGCAGCAGAGTGAGCTTTAGAGTGCTCCTGCTGCTTACGCCACGCGAGATGGTCGGTTTTTCTCATGTGACTGCAACAATCGTTTATCTCGGTTGAACATGTTGAACATGATAAAACTGCATTCTTTATAATACAGTGTGTCCTGTCTCATTGTTTGGGTACTTTACTGGTCACGGGTTAGCTTTGGCTTGAAAGATATGGTCATCTTGTGCACTTACTGGACGCTTCATTAGGTACACCTGCACAATCAAGTTGCAATAGAAGAGTGGCATCAAATGCCTCTGTTTAATTAACCACAGTCACAGTCTTGTAGTCGCCAGGTGCGTGGCCTACAAAAGCAAACAACCGCCAGGGTCTTTAATTAGCACTGGGTCAAAAGATGTTGGCATTACAGTTTTTGCTGATTGCTTACACACATTTTGTCAAATTTGGCTCGCGGTGTCAAAACTCCACACACAAGCAAGAAAAGACAGCGCTTGTTGGAAAACACCTCAACAGCAACACACGGACGTGTTTTACACAAAACACCGAAGTCAAAATATTTGTATTTAAACAGCTGGAAGCTACAGTATTTAGCAATAAAGAAAGCGAGTACCGTGCTGTTCAAAATCAAACAAATCAAAACAATGAAAAACAAATGTTTACTGTACAGTATTTAGCATGGGAGGATTTCAGTATTATGGATCCTGCCTTCTGTCTGGAACTGGCCAAAAAGCCTCATCCACATCGCAGATTACCAATCGACATCGCAAGTACCAGATGTGTTTTGCGTTTTCCCCAATGATAACCCGGCACTTTGTCGTTAAGTGTCAGTAATGTAGGAAACTATGTAATGTTCTGCAACAGCTGTGTTGAATAATTGCAAGAAAAGTGTAAAGCAGAAAATATGTTTACGCTATTGTGGCATTATGTTTTAGCTGTTGTTACAAGATGTTTTGGTTTTGAAGCTATGATCTAAGCGTTGGCTTTCTAGGTATAAGTCATTGGCAAAAACTAACAGCGGTGGCTGTAGGCAACCTCCGGACAAGGTGACCGTAGCTGCATTGGACCGAGAGTGCAGGAATTTTCACTGTCTAAAAACAGAGGATGTCAATTTCACAGTTTTAAATTTATTTTGCAGTGTGACTGACTGAGGCAAAAAGATACAATTCCAAAGTGGCCGCACCAGAAGGAGACATCCATTGTCTTCAAAGTGTCTGCCAACTTCTGGCTTCCAAGGATTCGTGTATTGTGCCTGCTCCCCTCAGGTCAAAGAAAAATTGGTATCTTCATTTGTCTTAGGGGTTACCATGGCAACACATCCAAATTATGCTCATAAATACCGTACCTCTTAGCGTCCTAGTTGACTGTGATAATTTAAACCTGACTATTTACAGTTGTATATATAGTTGTATATATAACAGTTACGTAGTGGGGGGAATCAATATATTCATTTTATTAGCAGTTAGCATGCAAACATAACTCATTTTTACCTTCAGCATAAATGAGCTTCAGCTTTAGCTATATACGCATGCGCTTTAAAATGTTGGTTGCTATGCTCCCGTTGGTGTGAAACTCATGCGCGTTTACAATGTTTACACTGAACTCACCAACGCTGTTATGAGCAGGTTGTTCCTTACCGCTACTACAACACTGGTTCTGTTGCTGCTGTGTTGTGAAATACATGTATTATTGTTATTGAAATGCATTTTCCTTTCCACTTTGTCTGCCCTCCAAATCATTATCATCATATAATTATTTTCACTTGTTTCCAATTCATACGTTATACTCTTTTCAGTTGATACCATGATGTGCCTCACTTGGCAAGTGCAAGTGGACTGTAAAGGTGAAAGGTTGGAAGTGCAACATATTCTTCCATCAGCAAAGTTATCCATCTGCACCTAAATGTAATGGGTTATATTCTTTGGCCCATGCCATGGCCATTCAATGAATGGGAAAGGAACAGCTCTCAGCATGATGCAGTGCAATTTCAGTACATCAACCATAATAAAAACATTGTTAAATTATTACCTGTCTGACCGTGTCGGTAAAACACTTCACCTTTTATCTATGTTTATACAACTATTGGATCTCACGAGATTGAGCACAAACATAAGTTGTATTGTATGAAGTTAAAGCAAACAAGTCCAGTTCAGTGGTATGTAGGTTTTGTTATTAATTTGCTCTAAAAGGCCCGACGAAAACTGAAATGTACAAAAACCAAAGCTATTTTTCCCACAGCAAACAATGGAAATCCAACTAAGCAGCTCCAGACACCCTAAAATATGAACAAAAATACGTTTTTGAGAATAATTATAGTTTTACATGCAGAAAATCATGTGAAATAATTATAAATGGCTGAATGATTATAAATGAACATATAACACGCCTTTTGACCTTTATTGAAGACTCGTGTTGGCGAAAACGGCGAGGAGCGACGCGGTCCACCCGCGTCGCTCCTCGCAGGGCAGGGAGTGATGACGTAAGGGGGGGGGATCCCCACACCAACAACAACTTCTCGGGATACCGTAGTGTTGTGTAAACTAAGCAGCATGAGATTGTGTGTTGGGTGTGTGATCCAAGACGGCCGAATAAACAAGCAACGCTTACGTAGTCCATCCACATCGTTATTAATGCTACAAGATCCAACCTGACAAAGGGTAAAATACTTCGTTACAATATATAACAAATAGTAAAAGAACTGAGGCAAAAATTTAGGCAGAAATTTTCATCAAAAACCGAATCATACAAAAATGGGGGCATTCGAAAATGCAGGTTTGACTGTATGTGACACACAGGCCAGTAAAGTAACCTTCAGGAAGCTATCATGGTGAATCCTGTCAGCACAAACAGCTTGCTACTTCTCATTCGCTGTGTATTTGAGAAAATTCCACCGTGTCTCATCGGTGTCACATGGAGCACCTGTTTCCCCCCCCACCCACTTTTGACGGAAGCAGTCATTCCATAAATATGGTGATCTGAACGGTGTTGGCAAGCGGACCATTTGTTAAACGTCTGCTACCCCCCTGCACATGTTGTCATGGAAACACTCCAGCTCTTTTAGGGTTCTCTCTCACTTGCTTTCACACAATGCAGCACTGCCATGTTCACGTTATACGGTGGAATACCACAGCTTGAAGGTGGCTGCCGTGCTTTACATAAAGCTGAGGTAGAGCAGGGAAGTCGCCGACTGTAACAGATCGGCTTGTCGCGAGTCAGAGAAAACAGTCAATATGTGACAACATGAGGGTGAAATGGGGACGTAAAAACAAAAAAGGGTTACTTCTTAAAAGGTACAGGGGCGTCTGTAATCAAATTAGGTCATGTCCACACAAACAAGATACAAAGAAGAAATATTTGGTGTTTGTGTTTGGTCTTTTGTTCACATCCAAACTGCATTTTTAGTATCCTTTCATATCACATTGGGTGAATATTTCAATGTGTTAGTTTTGCATTGTGTTCATTTTAATTTAAAGCGCCGTATATTTAATTAATTTAATGAACTGATATACCATTGGAATGTTTTTTTTTTATTTTTTATTTGGCATCACAGAATTTCATTCATTCCTTGGGTGATGTTTTAAGTAAAATTGTAATATTTGTAACTGTCATACAAGTACATGTGGCCCTCGGGTTGTGTACGAGTTCCGGTCCTAGACTGTGTTGTGAGTCGAATTTTGGTGTATGTGGGATCTTTTCCTACTTTATAGCCAACAGCTAAGTCACTCACACTGTACACAGAACACATGAGGGACATAAGATACATAAAAAAATGAATCCAACAATAAAATGAAACAGTAAAGTAATATAATAATAAAAAAATAAAAAGTAACAAAAAATAAAAGCCAAAGTGCCTTTCCATCTCAATAATAGGACCACTACACTGCTTGATTATAACTGTCATTTTCACTGGAGCAGATCATTCACGTGACCTGGCAGTTACTGTATGCATAGCGATCAAGAGTTTTGTGATTTCCGAATGTCTGTGAAGATGACATGGGTCCTGACTGTGTGTGTGTGTGTGTGTGTGTGTGTGTGTGGCGTGTGGGAGGAGGACAGCTCTGTGCATAGAAGACATTTGAGTTTTCTGATGTAGTTTGGTGTATCGCCACAGAGAAAGCAAACCACACTTGAGCTAATCTTTCATCTGCTCAATAAGCTGAAGTCTCTCTGACATTTGCTTATGTCTCGAATGACGTTTCACATGATGCTGCTTTCAACTCCAAGTTTGGAGGCGCGCTTGTGCCTAAATTGTGCTAGTTTTGCAGCATTTGACCATTTGATTTATTACAGTGTCATTGTGTTTTATGGAGATGTATGTGCTCCTGCAGTTGTGTTAAGCGGATGATTGGCAAATGAGTTGTCACTATGCTGTGTCTCCTTAGTAACTTTTTCCATTTAGAAGTGTGTGTGTGGATCTCATGCAAAGAGAAACTGTGGAAAATAAGTGGAACCACCAGTGTGTGATTTTGAAGAAAGTACCTCATGCAGGTCTATTACTCATCATGGCAAGCTCACTCACAGTGAACACTCACCGCCAGAGCCCCCGCCTCCTCCATTAGAATGCATTAACTGCTGCAATCTAGGACCGAGTTTTGTCTTTAACAAAGCAGTACCCATGGTAACCGATATGTGGGTTGAAAAAGTCATCTTGTGGGTTCTTACGTCATGAGAAGAGATCTAAATGATGAGATGGGAAGGTATCATTAGGCTATAACACACACACACACACACCATAATTAACACATCATAATTCATATTCACTTTATCATCCAGGTGGCTTACCTACCCTCTAACACTAACAGACAGACTGCTTGGTCTGGATATTTAACTAGAAAGAACATTTTATGGCAACTACCTTGGACATTGACCTCCTTTCACAGGCCCGCAAGTCTTTTTTTTTTTTTTTACTGCATGCTTCTCAGGATATCCCAGCCTTTCTTGGGAGAGTGTAGTATTGGACTTTTTTTTCTTTTTTTTTTTACTGTTGACGTCACCTGGGAGCATCGAGCCCAGCGCCGCAGTCGGTCCTGAGATGAATGCACAATATTTAAATGTAACCTAGCTGGTTCTCTCACTCCACCCTGTGGGCTCACCATGCCAGCACAGTCACATGCAAAACACACATGCAGTAAGTCCAAATCACGTTAAAACTATACACCAAGTCATCAGTTCCCAGTATCTTCAAATGTAGGGCTTAACCAAACCAAAAATTACTGAAAAACAAAAAAGAGGGTTTTAATTGATTAATTATTGACCTATTTATTTATTTATCATACTTATTAAGGGTGTTTTTACAGAACAAATACAGTCTTGCTACTAGTTAAGCTTGATGGAAACCATGGCATGGTACAGTTGCACTTGAAATTTGTTTATTTTCAAAATGTTCAAACTTTCAATAGATGGCCTTTGGGGCTGTTTTACATTAATTAAAATTTACATTAGAAAATGTTGAGTGAAACTGTATATACCTTTCTTGTCCAGAACTGTATCTAAAAAAAAACTAGCATTTTACTTTGAAAACAGCAATTAAACTCAAACCGTTTCTGAATATTTATTTTATATAATTAATAATTAAATGTAATGCTAGAAACGGCGATAGTATATTATGTTTAGTTGTCTTATTTCCTTACTGGCGAGTACCAGTGACTGAGTACTTTCAAGATAAACGCATAAAGCGTTTCAGTGCTATAACATCACTTAAGTGAGATGTCACTGTGTGCGAGTGTGAGCATGCAGCCTAATGCAGTGTGTGTGCGCGTGTGCTTGTGCAGACACTTTGGGACTCATTCATTAAAGGCTTGATGGCAACAACCTTAAGTGAGCATGCTAATGAATGACAGTGGGGTTCACCTCAATCACTAAAGTAGACACAAGAAGGCACTTTCAGCACCACAGACAGATCCTGCTGTATTTTCTACTCCGACAGGGGGCGCAGTCAACCCATTCGACATGGCTACAGCAAGCTAGCGTGTGAAATTGTTGTGATTTAAAAGAAAATACTCTTAATAGCAATCTTTTGGTTGTTTTTAACCAGTATGTAAGCAAAAACGGCTCTCTCGCTCTTCAATCCGGCTGCAAGTTTACTAGAAACTTTATGGTCAATTATTAGAAATAGTGGGAGCGGAAACGAAACAGGGGGAAAAGGGGGTGGGGGGTGTATGTCATTGATGCTTCCCTCGTTAAACCGCAATCAATAGGACGTCTTAAAGGCGACCAACATGCTCAAAGTTTAAAACGCGCTGACTAAGAAGCCCAGTTCCTTCACATTTCCACCGGCCATCGCGTCGGTTATTAACCCGCACCGACCACCTCCCTCTCCCCTACGTCCCCTCCGAGCTTCCGCGGCTCTTCGGTGATCTTATCGCGGCGGTGGCGGCGGACAGAGCAGCGGTGTGGATCTTTTGGACTGATGTCTCTGTCTAATATAAGGAATTTAAAGTGTCTCTCGCCGGTTATGTGCCAGTGTAAGGTCATCTGCAGCAACCGGACCCTGTCGCTCATGTTCGGGTGTAAGGTAAGGGTGAAACCCCGGGGTGCATGGTGCCGGATGCAGCCTGCACCAATGATAGATCATTTAAGAGGGAATGAATGCATTTAAGATATATGCGTTGCTTTATTTCTGGATTCACCTCACGTAGACCATATTGCTTGCTCATGGCTGCATGCTATACTACAGTATATTATCCTACATAGCAGCTCAGCTTCACTACGTTCCCTGCAATGAATGAAATCTCCATCACAGTAGGCCAGGTCCTTCAGGGCTAACCACGGCTCTTCATGCTGACTGGTCCACATTTAGGTTTACATCACAGCAGATATGGGGAACTACACTGCATGATTTTGACCTTGGGAAATGCACTTTGTCCAGCCCAGAGCCACTTAGATAGCCTTCATCACCAGGGAGAGCATATGAGAGGCTTTATCCCTCCTTGGAATCAGATAACTGGCGCGGTCCTCCTCTTGTCTCCATAGCCCAAGGAGGAATCTGCAGCAGGCAAGCCGCTTTATATCCGCAACAATGAATAACAGGCTATTATGTTTAGCTGTGCATTTGTAGTTTGAACTTTGACTCTGTGATAAGAAGGAAGCAGGAGGCTTTTTTGGTCAAAAATCCCACTTCTATAGGTGTTTCCAGGATGACATTCTTTTGGGCTTTGAGCATTTCTGTCCGACCACACTGGCTTAATCTGATCTTGATTTTTTTTGCAAAGCTACAAATAATGTGTGCTTTTATTCAGTTGTGACATATTAGTTCATTTTCTGTGTATTCACAAAATAAATGATTGAAGCAATAAAACAAAAAGCGCACAATACATTCTACCAACTGCTGCAAAAAACTACAGATGTCTCAACTGTCACACAAGTTGAAAACTGTACAACTGAAATGAATAACATGGTGACAATGGGGTCTCGCTGCTCTGAATGTAAGTCCGCTTTACTTCACTTCCAGTGTGTAGTTTTTCTTCTCTTAAAATTCCTTGTTGGGGCTTATTCTTTTGGAATAAGTGTCGCAACAAAGCTGCAGAAAGACAACATTTTTAAAAAAATGCTGGTCCAATCCCACGACCTCAGGGACATTAGAGTTTAAAGGCTCCACTGTACTCATTATGCACCCAGCAGCCTCAGTAGTCGCCCTTAAACAGATCGTGTCCAGTCTGTTGCGGTCCCATGGTGGGTTGTTATTGGTGCTACTTTATTTGACTGGGTCTTTTGGGACGTCATATATCAATAATATTGCAGTGTTAGTGTTTTCCTGTTACACACATCTCTTCCATTCCTTGTCTTTGCTGCAGATCTGTAAAAATAGCCATTAAAAAGGATCATGTACCCTTCCAAGGTTGCTGCATAACCTTTGTTGTTGAACACAGACTCTCAGTCATCTTAAATTCAGGATCGTAATTAAAAGGGTCTTTATGTGGCTGGAAGCATTGAGGAGTACTTTAATGGGCTCTCTTATGCTTAATGCTCATTGATGGCTGCACAAGGTTTAATGAAGATGGACCGTCTTGCTGAAGAGTGTCTTTCGGATACTGTACTGTGTGTCGCAAAGAAGTCAAAGGATAGAGTTTATTCAACAAAAGCTGAGCATTAATGCATTTAACGATTTATGACTCAGATCAGCGTGTCGTCATCTCCTATATCCAGATCAATGCTCACCTCACCCGTAGGATTGATTCAGGGCTATCGTTGCTGGAAAATGGGCCGCGGAGTGACCTGGTGTCAGACAAACACTGAAAAGACCAAGAGTTCATGAGGAATTAAATATCACAGTCTCGCTATAATGCGCATATGAATCACTGGATTGACATTACAGTGGAACTTCAGTTTTCATCTCTAATTCGTTCCAAAAGGTCAGATGAAAAGCGAAATATACAAAACCCGAAGCAATTATTTTGATATTTTTTTTCCAGAAACAACAACTAAAAACACCATTTTATAGAGAAGAATTATAGTTTTACGTGCAGAAAATGATGCAAATTACATACAAATGACGAATTAAATAGATGAACATTTAACATCACTTGTACCTTTTATTGAAGACTGTGGTTGCCGAACACAACAATGATTGGAGGGGACAGAGGAACCGGGCGGACGTTGTTTCACTTTAGTCTGTTACAAAGTTAACTTTAAAGATTGTCTGGTTAAAACTGTATACTTGCTCACTTGAGCTTTATTGTAAACTTCACAAGCAGGTACAATCGTCATTACCACACATTGGCCCAGCTCACTTTCCGTTATGTGTAGGGCTGCTACTAACAATTATTTTCTTAGTTGATTAACCTGAAGCTTATTTTTTGGATTATTCGAATAATTGGTTAGGCCCGAGGCGATCCGAATCAATGTGAACCAAGTTACAAGTGGTTTGGTCCGTAACATATCAGAAGAGAGGCAAAAATGTCGATCACTTCCAAAGAAAGCTGACGTGTGAATACCTTGTTTTACGTAAAAACACAAAGAAAGGAAGTAAGTAAGGAAGTAAGAAAGGAGTAAGGAAGGAGACAAACAGGGAGTTGTTCACCGTTCTGTGTGTGTTCTACGAACAAATAAACCTCAGCCACACACATAATAAAGATGATTACAGGATTCCCTGGCTGGAATCCATCTATAGCAGTGGTCCCCAACCACCGGGCTGCGGCCCGGTACCGGGCCATGGGTCATTTGGTACCGGGCCGCACAGAAAGAAAAAATAATTTCCATTATTTAATTTTTTTTTATGTTTTATTTTGAAAAGTGGCCGGATTCTCTCTGTTACATCCGTCTCACTTGACGCATGTCCATTGTGCGTGTGCTAACTTTATCTCATGCCGCACTGATAGACTACTACTGTATTTTTACCATTTTTCTTTCAACTCATATTTGGTCTCCAATGCTGATACTATGTGGGAATGCATAAAGGTAAGTTTGGATGACTTATTGAGTGCTAATGTGCACATTTGTCTCAAGTTAATTCATGCTAGCGCACTACCTTCTCCCACACACGTCAAACAGCGATGTAATAATCTCTTTCTGGAAAAACTTGGCTGGAACTTGAACTGGTGGATGGTGGGTCGGCATTCATTTTGTGCTTTTAATTTGATGTTATTCATGTCTTAGTTTTACACAATACCGGTCCGCGGGAGATTTGTGGGAACACAAGCCGGTCCGTGGGTCAAAAAAGGTTGGGGACCACTGATCTATAGTGTGCCAACTCTAAAAGAACCACTATTCGAGACAGTGTACAAAAACCGAGACATATTTTTGGCAATAATTTCTGTCAAACCGCGGTGTACAAAAACCGAGGTTCCACTGTATTACATTACAGCTTCATGTAGATCTGACCAATTTCATCCTTGCACCTGTCTATACACAGCTTCAGCTGTGACAGTAAGAGCAATGAGTGGCAGCACGTATTTATTGATGCAGTCCATGTCTGAGACTAAACCACGCAGGGTCACCTCTGCCTCCTTAACTTGTTCTTTATGCCTCATCTGCTATCAAACGCTACGGCTGTTCTGTGCAGGTTGTCAGAGCCCACTGGCACACTCACAGTGTTGAATCCCTAGAAATAAATCGCCCTTTATTTTTTCAAAATACAAACTAAGCAAAAACAGCCAACCTTTGACAAGGAGCTGTTGTATTAATAACGGTAAACAATATCCTGTGCTGAACTTGCACTATTTCAAAGGCCTTTCAATGGCGCTCAAATGTTTTCATTTGCTAAAAGGTCACAAGGACACAAACAGTTCATCTGCATAATAGTGAAAGATAAAACACATGAGCGGTGCAGAAATGGACATTTTAGAGCCTAGTGGACAGGTCATTAATTTTACATACAGTGGAACATCTGAGTCCAAACTCAATGGTGGACCTCTGATTTGTTGAAATTTTAATATACCATATGGACCTAAATCTAGAAAAATAGTCTGAAAAATGACAGCTCATCTTATATTCAACGTCTGGAGATTTACACATACAAACCAAGAGGCGGCGCCAGATGACTTTAGTCAGAGCTTTTCTTTCTGTCACTCACACACCAGTGACCTGGAGAGATGCACCTGTGACACCCACTGGGGAAAAAAGTATCTAAAAGGTTGGGCAACAACAGAGGAGTGTGATGTATGATGTTCATTTAACATGACGGTGATCAATCAAGCAGAGTCATCAAACAACTTTCGAGCAGCTAAGAAATATGATATCCTTTTTTTACTGCAATCTACAAATTGTTACTAAACTGACATTAATAACAATTTAAAAAAATATGACTTATGTGTTTTATTTGGTCTTAAAAATGTGTTTCAAAAAGTGGTTCTTGAAAAAGTGGGATCATCTTATATTTCGGTCAATACAGCGGTCTGTTCAAAACTGTCAACATCAGAAAATTCTAACAACTGTCACACAAGTGTAAAAGTGAAGTAGAGTAAAAATGAGTTGAGCGCTATTAATGTGAAGAGGTAAAAACAATACAACACTCGCCGTGAGACATCTGTAACGTCTCGTCCTTTGTTAGCATTTTTGGTGGAATTTTGCTGACGTTTAGTACGGTTTAGAGACAGATTTATTACCAACATTTTGGTAGACTTTCACTCCATCTTTGATTGCAACAGCCAATCACGTTTTTTTATTTGGCAACCTACCACACTATTCCACATACGCGTGATTCAGCATTCGCAACCCCGAAAGTTTGCATATTTCATCAAAAAATTATGTCTTCAATTTTTTCTCTCCAAAAATAGGCTGTTTTTTATTTTTATTTTGCAGAAATACCTCATTCACCCTAAGTTGGTACTAATTTATAAATATATGATAATAATGTACCACAAAAAACTTTAAAAAAACCCAATTTGGCCTAAAACATTTAGCCATGACTGTGTGATAGCAATATTTCTTTTAAGCACAACATCAAAGACAAACATATCGTTTTTATCGATATAGACTGTATTTGCGGTGTTCTCTTGTATCTTGACATGGAGGTCTGTCTCACTGCTGTGCGTGTCAGCACTCCTGAGCGAGGCTGCCGCCCCGCACCCCTCCGTGCTAAATCGGGCTAGATTCCAAACCCTCTTTGCGACATATTTTCTCAAAAGCGACTAGTAACAAATTTAGCTACTTTTTCTGGCGTCGTTGGAGAGTTTTCTGGTATGTGGGAACTTAAAAGTGAAAGTAAAGCTCCTGCTGCACACTGCATAGTGGAGATCCACGCATCCTTGAGGCGCGATGCCACCGAGGATCTCGCCCAGTTTTACACAGCGGGATCTCAAACGTAAATGTTTCTTAATATTCATTAACTACTCATTACACTCAAGCTTCATTGGGACTCGGTTACTTACCGTGTCTGAGAACATGTGATGGCAGAACGATGTGTGGTAAATAAAACAAGTAGTCCTAACTACAAGAAAAAAGGTGGAGGCTGGAGGCGAATCCGGATGTAATTATTACCCTGTCTACACTTTGAGAGGAACTAGCCCAGATAAATTATTACAATTATTTTATTTTGATGAAGTGATGGCAATTTTTAATTAAACTAAGAATCAAGTTTATTTATCGTTCTAAACGTAATGAAGGTCTTTTTACTCACTTTTGTCTCTTCTACAAGGTTCTGCTTTCTAAAAAAAAAAAAAATACTGTTCAAAGTAAAGTATTTCTGAGTTGCCGTTCAAAAATGTCCTCTTAAACAGGGACCTTCATTTCATATTTTGTTCTTTTGGTATTAGCTGAGGATTTCACCATAGCTAAAGATTTGTTATCAAGAAGATTGATGATTATATTTTACTTTTTCGATATTTACTTCAAAAAAAGAATGGAACAAATATATATATTATTTTAGCGGTTATTTTTCTGTAAGATTTTTTTAATTTTAATGAAACAACTTTGCACGCATATTTTAATTTGACTAAACACACTTTGTGGCAAAAATATGGGGATATACATCGTATATCGATATTCAACATAAATATATCGGGATATGAGTTTTGATACATATCGCCCAGCCCTACTCCGATTCCATTTGTTCATCGATCATCTTATCAATTATCATTCATTAGTGAATTAGTGAGTACCCATACATTTTATAGAAGCGGATGGTTCTGGACCTGAATCTAATCTAATATTTACAACAGCCACTCTTATTGAAATGTTGATCCAAAATTGGAAAACGTCAACGCAAAGCAAGTGGGAGTGTTTGGAGGCGGAATGGGAGCGAGACATATGTCAGAACTGCACGTATTTATGGCCGTCTCAATTACTCACAGACTTCTTGCCATACGTGGGTGGTTTTGGGACGCAACCCCCATGCATAGCTAGGATGTACATTGTACATTAAATAAGCAAGCACACAATGCCAGTGATGACTCATCAGAAGTGGGAAAGGGGCAAGCGCCCTACCTGATTCAGCAGATACTGCAGTTTTACTGCTCTTTCCAATATGTATTTTATACTTAACACAGATTAATCAATAAATGGTGGAATTTCATGTGCACGAGTAAACACTAACAGCCTAGTGGGTAAGACTGGCATTTGTATGGCTTTAAAGGGCACATGTGAATTCTTCCTAGCAACAACTGATGGTTAATCAGGAAAAAGAAATGAGCAATTTGCAAAAATGAGCTGAAACTGCATTTCATGCCATGGGAAGAGACACTGCGAGTAAAAAGAGCAGAGATGGAGTAGTGTATGTTCCTGGGTATGCAGTAAGCGAGCCACCAATTGTTTAAAATAAGAAAAATCCATCATTCAACTCTTCTCTTTCCCCAGCAACTAGAAGACAGCATTAAAACACCACCACTTCGCCTCATTTTCCTGCATTCACAGTATTCTAGTACAGTAGGCTGCAGAGGTCCATGTGCACTTGCTGTGTTGCATTTTAATGTGTGAAGTGATTATCTATTAAGCTGCATTCTCACTGATGCTTGAAGTGAACTTGTGACTCGCCCGTGTTTATGCATAGGCAGCCAATAAGAGATGTGCATCTTATTAAAGCGCAGTGTGCTGACTGAGGGCTAAAGAGAATACTGGCTGTCGGCATCAAAGGGCTGTTTCTTATCACGGGACATAAGACTACTGGCCTTGCATGGAAGTGTTTGTTTTCACTGAAACTAATAACCATATCGCATGTTTGGGAGTAAATGAAAAAGGTTAATGCTCCAACGCCCACTACGGAAGCAAAATATACCAATTGCACAATCAGCATAACACCAGTGTGTGCACTAGAGGAGAGACCACCGCTATTTTAACGGTATTAAAAAGATCTACATAGCTTTTCACACCTTTCTATGTAATGCATCATATATCTGTTTGTAATAATATGTCCCACTATAATGACAAACTCGCTATAAACCACTGCAAACTACAACCACACTAATAAACATATTGTCTGATTATTATGTCAATCAAAATGAAGCATTATCTTTGATATAACTCATTACTCATTTCATTACTTCATTGTAGCCTTCTATCATTTTTTTTAACAACCACAATAGCGTGTGACCGTTACTTCATCCATCCCTTCCCTCCTCCATTTCGTGTTTTTGGATTTTTGAAATTGACCACCATCAATGTTGACGATGAACCATCTCGCCAAAATAAGACACGGTCTCATTAATTCAAGAAAACAAATGAACAAGTGGGACTTTACTAGGGCAAGGACATGAGCAGACAAAATGCAGATTACATAGGAAAAAAAGTTGTTTGTGTGATCTGTTTTTTATGATATCACCTATATTTTTTATGATACCAGTGTACTACAGAGGGAATTTATATTTTTAGACTCTTCGGTTGGAAAACTGAGCATATTTCACTTTTTCTTATTGAGCGTTACTTGTGAATATCGTGAATATTTTTAATTTTCCCTGATATCATTTTGTGCAGGAGAGTGTAGCGTCCTGCTTTGACTTTAGCCAGACTAGATTCTTACTGTACTTGCAGAGCCTTAAATATTCCACCCCATGGTGAATGCAAAGTGTTGTGTTGTTGTTTCTGCACCGTGCATAGCTACAGGAGGACTAACACTTGTCAAAGTGTTGTGCTGAAACACCTTGGAGAATAGTCTGAAGGTAGCATTGGCGGAGGATGAGTGCCTCGCCTTTCCTTGCGAGGCTCCCATCTACATGAATTCAACAAAAAAAAAAAAGTGCAGTGCAGTGCTGGTAGGTGTTGGCTGGCAAGTAAAAATCGTGATCATGCAAATGAGGCAATTGCTGTGTTGGGGTTGGACACTTGAGACGACACACGAGGGTGAAAATCAACTGAGAAGGCGGTGTTTTTGGCTTTGGATGGACTCAAGCGGAAATAACAGAATGACGGATAGACTGGGGAGCATTGTTCTCTTTGTAAAGGAGTTACATATTGACTAAAAACATAGACCCTTTTTTTTACCCAAAAGAAAACAGTTTGAAAAAGACAGGTCTTATATGTGAGGTCTGGGGATTGATACATATTCAAGATTCCCAACACCCAACAAGAAGAATTTGTTGGGTGTTGTGAGACCAGGTGAGGTCCTCGCTGATGTGTGTGCCAAGGAACTTGAAGGTTTTCACCCTCTCCACCTCAGTCTCACCAATAAACAGGGGTCTATGTGGCTCCTTTTCCCTTGTTCTTGGGTCGATGATCATCTCTTTAGTCTTATCTGTATTGAGAAGGAGATTGTTATCACGACACCAAGCTATGAGGTCCGCCACCTCTCTTCTGTATGATGTTTCAACACCACCAGTGATCAGTCCGATGACTGTAGTGTCATCCGCAAATTTAATGATGCTGGTGTTGTTCTGGGAGGCCACGCAATCGTAGGTGAAGAGCGTGTAGAGGAGTGGACTCAGCACACACCCCTGTGGGGTCCCAGTGCTCACAATTCTTGAGCTGGATGTGTGATTGTGGACTCTGACTGACTGGGGTCTGCCTGTGAGAAAGTTAAACACCCAGTTACAGAGGGAGGGAGACAGGCCAAGTGTGAGGAGCTTATCTGTGAGTTTGTGGGGGCTGACTGTATTAAAAGCAGAGCTATAGTCTATAAATAGCATTCTGACGTATGTGTCCTGGCCCTGTAGGTGAGAAAGGGCTGTGTGGATGGCAGTGTTGACTGCATCATCCGTGGACCGGTTCTGGCGATATGCAAACTGTAGAGGGTCCACAGTTGCCGCCGGGATGCTCTTTTTGATGTGGGTCATGACTAATCTTTCAAAGCACTTCATAACAATAGGAGTGAGTGCTATAGGGCGATAGTCATTCAAGCAGGTCACGTTGCTCTTCTTGGGTACGGGCACTATGGTGGTGGACTTAAAGCAGGTCGGTACAGATGCTTGTGCAAGCGACAGGTTAAATATGTCAGCAAGCACATCAGCTAGCTCTGATGAGCAAACCCGAAGTGCACGTCCTGAGATGTTGTCTGGGCCTGCTGCTTTTCGTGGGTTTGTTTTGTTTAGAACCCTGTGCACATCAGCTGATGTCACCATGAGAGGTGCGTCCTGTGTGCTCCCCAGGTTCAGCCACCCTCTCTGCTCATCAGAAGTTTGGGTGTCAAAGCGGGCATAGAACTCGTTCAGCTCATCTGGAAGTGTGGTTTGGCTGGACGTGGCTACGCTACTCTGCTGTCGATAGTCTGTGATGTGCTGGAGCCCCGCCCACATGCGCCGAGGGTCTGAGGTGGAATAGTAGCCCTCCAGCTTCTGTCTGTACTGTCTTTTGGCCTCTCGTATGGACCTCCTCAGGTCATATCTGGCCTTTTTGTAGTCATCAGCGGTGCCCATGACAAATGCAGTCGAACGAGCACGTAGCTTAGCCCTTACATCACAGTTCATCCACTGTTTTTGGTTAGGGTATTTTCTGTAATACTTGGTGGTGGTAACAGTCTCTATACATGTGCTAATGTAGCCAGTAACAGCAGAAGCATATTCATCCAAATCAACAGTACAATCTTCCCTCCCCGCTGCAGTTTTAAACACATCCCAGTTTGTGCAGCCAAAGCAGTCCTGAAGTACTTGATCAGTTTCTTCATTCCACACTTTAACTGCTGTACGTACAGGGGGAGCTTTTTTAAGAAGTTGTCTGTATGTTGGATAAAGGAATATAGAGATGTGGTCAGCCTTTCCAAAGTGGGGTCTTGGAACAGCCTTCAAAGCACCTTTCATGTTGCAGTAGACTTGGTCCAGGATGTTATTTTCCCTTGTGGGAAAGCTCACATACTGGTAATATTTGGGGAGGACAGTCCTGAGGTTACAGTGGTTGAAATCGCCAGATATAATGAATACAGCGTCTGGGTGTTTGGTCTCGTGTTTATCAATGATGTCATGCAGGAGGCCTAGTGCATTAGCAGTGTTAGCTCGTGGTGGGATGTAAACAGCAGTTAAATACACAGCGCTAAACTCACGAGGTAAATAAAAAGGTCTACATTTCACCATCAGCAGCTCAATGTCCTGCGAGCAGTGCTTTTCCATCGTCTGTACGTCTGTGCACCACCGTTTGTTTACGTAAACACAGACGCCGCCACCTCTGTGTTTACCAGACGCTAAAGTCCGATCTCCCCGGTAAGCAGCAAATGATTCCAACTGGATCGCCGAGTCCGGTATATCCTCCGTCAGCCAGGTTTCTGTGAAGGTGAGGACACAGCATTCCCTGATCTCACGTTGAGCTGTAATCCTTGCTCGTAGTTCGTCCATCTTGTTTTCAAGAGAGCGGACGTTGGCTAGCAGCAGGCTTGGTAGCGGTGGCCTCGTCGCTCTAGCTTTTAGCCTAGCATGCAGGCCGGCTCGCTTGCCTCGTTTACGCCTCGGATGCTTTGCTCGCCGGGTATTCAGCTCACCGGGGCCGCAGGCTGCTGCGTTCTCCCGGCGCAGAAGAAAGGCAAAGTCTGAGAGGCTAAATGAAAGTTCATGGTGAACCCTGCCGATGTTCAAAAGTGTCTCCCTGTTGTAATGTACTGCGTGACTGTGTTGAATGTCCAAAATGAACAATAAAATAGCAAAAAATAGAAAAACACGGGAGAGTGTCACAGAGACGTCTGCCACGGAGGGCGCCATCTTTCACCCACATATCAACCAACAGGTGGTGCCAAAGGATTTCTCCCCAAGTGAGTCAGACTTTTCTTCCTGTCACTCACATACGGACACATACCAGTGACCTGGAGAGATGAAACACAGAGACCTTGTCTTTTTTGTCATTTATTTTGTCCCAGAAAATATATATTTTTTAAATGTGTGTTGAAAAACTGGGGCCATCCTAGGCTACTTTCACACTGCAGGTGCATTACGATTTTTGATACACATCTGATACACCTACTCTATGTGTCATCGAAAGGCAACAAACGTCACCATTCGTCAACAAAATAGGCGGCGTGAAGAGAGATGTCGAACGAAGAAGCAAAAAACGGTCAACGACGAAAAGAAGATGTTTTGGAACTGATACTCACGTCAGCATCCCATCACTCCTGGCTCCAACTTCTCACCCACAAGCTCCTCGGAACAGACGTCCCCACAAAAGTGCCGTTGCCAAAATCCTTGCCCTCTTCCTTTTTAATCTCCCATGTGAAACAATTTGGTTACAATGTTGACTCCAGTTGCACAAAATCCTTGAAATTGCCAGAAAAAGCGGCAGGACAAATTACACAAATGACTTCTGTAAACACACGGCAGTGAGTGTGATGTTGTGTTTTGTGCGCATGCACGTCACTTCCCAGACGTATTTGCGTTCCCATTACACACAAACACAAGTCGTATTTTTTTGTAACGTGAACAGCTACAAAAAAAGATCGGATTTTAATCAAAAAAATAAATTTGAATTGAGCATCATAGCCTGCAGTGTGAATGTTGCCCCTGAGTATAAGGCTACGTTCACAGAACACGACACAACGTCACACACGTGCGAGTGTGTTAATGAAAGTAAACATGGCATCTCAGTCCTGGCGCATTTGTGGCGGGTTGAAGGATTTTGTACAACCTGAGTCAACGTTTTCTTAATCAAATTATTTTGAGAAGAAGATTAAGAAACAGCATGGCAGTATGTGGGGGAACTTGCTGTTCCGAGGAGCGTGTGGGTGAATGTCTGTGCCAGGAGTGATGGGACATTGACATGAGCAGGTTTTTAAAATAACTTTCGAACAATATGAAGAACTTCTGTCTACATCTGTGAGTACTTTTCCCCAACTACTGCACGGCAAAACAAGCTTTTGGATGACGAATAGGTTGTATATACGCGACCTGAACATTCAGTCTGCAGTATCATCGGACAGATCAGATTTATATCCACATACAAAAGAGGCCTGGGTCACATTTTAAAAAAACAAAAAACAAACCGCAATGTACTGTTCACACTGACATGAAAAAAATCAGATACAGAAAAAAAAAAAAAATGGAATTGACCTGCAATGTGAACAAAGCCATATTCGGGTCAATGTGGTAAGATAAAGCCAGTGACAACCGTGACATTTGCCTCAAAACTCCGATTCAGAGCATCCCGGACATGCTCAGTGGGCGAGTATGCTGGCCATGCACGTACTGGGATATTTTCAGCTTCCAGGAATTGTGTACAGATCCTTGCAATACAAGGCCGTGCATTACCATGAGGTGATGGTGATGGATGAACGGCACAACAGTGGGCATCAAGCTCTCATCACAGTATCTCTGTGCATTCAAAATGCCATCAATACAGTAAAATGCACCTGTGTTGTGGATGGGGTGACCTGCGGTGAGGGTGAGGTTATGGTATGGGCAGGAACGTATGTTATGGACAATTACCACAGGTGCATTTTGCATTTTATTGATGGCATTTTGAAGATAGCAAGCATGTTTTGGATCGGCGTATACGGTATTTGAGGAAAATGGTTGTCACAGCACATACTGACTGGTTTTCAAACCCCTCAGATCCCCCAGTACAGTTAAACTGCACATTTTGGAGAGGCCTAAGGCACACCTGTGCAATAATCATGCAGTCTCATCAGCATCTTGATATGTCACATCTGTGAGGTGGATGAATTATGAATCATGAATGATGAATGATGAATGCTCACCAACAGATTTAGACAGATTTGATAGAGACAGTTTGTGTACATAGAAAAAGTTTTTGTCTTTGAGTTCAGCTCATAAAAAATGGGAGCAAAAACCAAAGTGTTGCATTTATGAGTGTACTGTATAAGGGTTAGGGCTATGGTAATGGTAATGGTTTGATTTTATTTGAACATGCATACAAGTTCCAATGGAATACATCACAAAGTTCAATTCACAGTTCCACATGTCCAAAAGGAGGAGGAAGAAGTGAAGCTTAAATAATCCTACCCCTTTTCCATTTCACATCAACTGCAATACATTTATTGACTTCCTCTATTCCGATGTACAAGTAGTCTTCACCAGTTGATACATGGGAAAATGATAAGGTAATGTAACAGTGTAGTAATATAATTGTCAGGGTTTTTCTTCAATCATAATAAATAATAATCACACAATTAGTATAATAGTAAATAAATAATAATCAGTTTAAATAGACATAACTGAACTTAGCTGTAATAATACTACAAGTACTGACAATGAACTCACAAGAATGAAGAGTAATGAGTGTTGTAGCGATTAGACATTGCAATTTGTACACGGGTTCAAAACTCTTCTTCCTTGTATTTTGCAAACATCAACTGTCTGTATTGTTTCTTGAAATGGCTCATCTTGGTGCTTTGTTTGAGTCCCTTACTCAATCCGTTCCATAACTTGATTCCACATACTGAAATGCTGTGGGTTTTTCAGCATTGTTCTCGCATGTAAGTGTTTAAAGTTGATTTTTTTTCCCTGAGATCGTGTTTCTCCGATTTGTTGAAAAGTATCATATGATATTTTTGGGTAACAAGCTGTTTGCTTTATGTATAATTTTAGGTGTTTGAAAATTTATGAGATCAGCAAATTTTATTATTTGTGATTTTAGAAATAGAGGATTCGTATGTTCTCTATATGCGGCGTTATGGATTATCCTAACTGATCTTTTTTACAGTGCATTTAGCGACTCAAGATTACTTTTATAGTTATTACCACATATCTCCACAAAATAAGTTAGATGAGGTAATACCAAAGAACATTAAAGAGTATGGAGTGATTTTTGATGAAGGACAAATTTTGCTTTATTTCAATATTGAGGTATTTCTCGTCACCTTATGTTGTATATTTTTAATATGAGATTTCCAGTTCATGTTTTCATCCCCAGAAATCCATTTCCATTCACCCTTTCAATATTCACACCGTCGATTTGTATTTGTGCGTTCGTATCCTTTCCGCTATTACCAAATAGCATTATTTTAGTTTTACTTAGGTTCAAGGATCTATTTTTAATCAAACCATCTTTTTAGTATAGTCATTTCCTCTCTGACTGCTTTCATTCGCTCTTGTGTGCTTTCCCCAGAACAAAAAGCAGTAGTATCATCTGCAAATAATACTAGCTTTTATAATACTACCTTTTGTTAGTATTATAAGTATTGTTGTGATCGCGTTAGTTAGCGGGATTACACAAAAACGACAACCTACGGTAATGAAACTTTGCAGATGGGTGTGCCGTGTACATAATGGAAAGCTTTTTCAAAATTATTTTTAACAGTCCTGACATCTTAGGTCATTTTCCGTGAACCAGAAAGTACCCTGCTAACTAACAAATGGAGAAACAAAAATACAAATGGATCACTTATAAGGATTACAGTATTTTCCACCTGTTCCCTTTGAGTCTCTATGGAACCATTCCCCTCTGCCCCACAATATAAACGATACAGTCCCGTTACGTTAAATCATCCTCTGTGAATCACACAGTATGATTTGTGTTACTGAGCTCGGCATGTGTTGTATTTTAATTACAAGATGTTATATGGACAGCCTATAGCTATTCATAGAAACCCAGTGCTTTATTCTTATCAGACTGTTAATTGCAGAAACTGCTGATTGATTGCCACATTTTTTTACATTAACAGTTAAACCAAGCAGGGTTTGGTGCTTCTGCTATTCTTGTCAATTCATTTCATTCATGTTTAGCAGTGAAACTTGATTTTCTTAATGTGCATGTCATATTAATATAGCGTCATGTGAAATAAGCAAACAATATGAAATCCTTATCGGAGCAGCAGCTGCTTCAATTAATAATCATTTTTGTCAAGTTGCACTAGGGTGAGTTTCCTGTCTAATGCATAAATGAGGACCTTCTCACAGTTCCTTTAACATGTAGTCTTAAGGTTCTTGGAAATTACCCGCCTGAGAGGGCAAGGTTGACTTTCCTTCCTTCACCTAATGCGCCATCATCTAAAAGCTCCGAGCTCGTTCCTTGAATTACAAAACGGAGATGATGGAAGATAGCACTTGACATTTGCTCTACATTACATTAACTCATCAAACCATTAAAGGGACGGCTTATTCAGCCACTCGGCATTGGATTCTTATCGCAGTTCGTACAAATGTAGGCTGTGGAGACTCTCCTTATATTGACCTTTACAACTGATTATTTCCCTTAAGATGCTCAGGCTTCCCTCTCTGATATACTGATTCAATTAAGTCAGTCACTAGACCTAAAGACATTTTGTTGCTGTGGTAATTTAAGGGGCTGGTAGAGATATTCTAATTGTTGCATGCTGTAATTAACACACTGCTTGCATGAACAGAAACCCGAGGATGGAAACTGTTTCTTCATATGCGGTCCAATTGTAGATATTAAAATTTAAACTAATTATACACTTTTGTGTATAATACACTATAATACACTTATAATACAATATAATATAATACACTTTAGTGGCTACAGTAAGCGCACCTCAAGCCCACATCCAGGCGACACTTTGCAAAGGAACCTAGCGATCGACTGCCACATCCCCCCACAAGTGGGACAGAAGGCAGCGTAATGGTCGGTCATGCAGGAAAGGGGGAGGCACCAAAGCCCTTCAGGCGACTGTGTAATTGAATTGCTTTGTTTTAGTTTATATCCAATATAGTCAATTTATCAAGACGCTGGAGATGCTGGTAAAAAGCTTAAGGAGATACAGTCTATACTAAACCATGTGTAGTGTGTAGTTGTTAACTAAGAAATACCAACCTTGACTTATGGCACCACCAACAAATTACATTATTTTCCTTCCTGTTTCTGTGCTGCTGTTCTCTGCCTCAATTTGTCAATTGTCATTTTTTTAGCCATCCACCCCATCTTCCGCCTACATATCCATCTCTATTTCACTCCTTCTCTTGTTTGCTGTCTCAGTGAAATATGATCCAGGGCCGATGCTGGCACCCCCCAACTGTGGCACTGCAATCTCTGTTCTGCCCTGGTTGCTAGGCAGCCTTTCTGAGACGGGCTTCGGTCATGTGCCTCTCTCTCCGCCTGCCTCCAAAAAAAACATGAGCAACTGAGGAGAGCGGTGGGACTGGACATTAGCCCATTAGGCAATATTTTGATGATCCCTTCCAATCGATGTCACTCACATCTGCAGTGCATCACAGCAAACTGTGTGCATGTTTGTATCAAAACACACCAGGCTACTGTGTAGGAGAATTGTGGCTGTCACCACTGCTCACCTTCGGAAGCTCTTGTCATGGAAAATGCTGCGTGCACATTTTTGTGTCATCACACCTCCAACAAAACCTACCGTGTGTACCTAACGTGGTGGGTTGCTGGCCGGCTGCCTATGTGTGGGATCCCAGCAGGTGGGATGTGGGGGTAAGGTTACGAAAAGAACATGTATGATCTGCGAATGTAGAACCGTGATGAGTCATGGCACCGCATGCTCACAGAAGACATCACATACGGTACTGTGCAAAAGATGCAATTATATTTGGTGTTTTAGCAATGCTATGATGACAACTATGATGTCACTTAGTAGGGTGCAGACCTCCAACAAATTAATCATGGAAATTGGTATACGTCTCTTTTTGTGCATCTGTTCCTAGTTTGTGCAGGATAATGTGGAGTCGTCCCTCGCCACTTCGCAGTTCAAATTTCACGGCTTCACTCTATCACGGTTTTTCACAAATACAGTCAAACTTGTCTATAGCGGCCACTAGAGGGAGTCTGCAAAAGTGGCCGCTATAGACAGGTGGCCTCTATAGACAGGTTGGCGTCCAGTTTGAATGTTGGCTAGTAGAGAAAAAAAAAGACAAAGGGGGGGGGGATTAATAATGTTGACCAGTAGAGGGCACTGTGGGACTGCGGATAAAAGTTGTACAGCACTACTAGGCTTGTTATTATCCACGATCCACAGAACAAAGCTGTGCTAGTAATGTCTCACACTTGTTTTTAATATTTTACTTTTTATCCGGCAGAGTGTCATTACAGCTTTAGTTCATCAGGAAGTGACGTCACTGGGAGCACGTCCTGTTCCCAGCCTACTTTGCGGTAATGTTTTGGTGCAAATGCTCTTAAAGTTACATGTTTGACCAGGAAATAGCAAGCTCAAAAGAAGACGGCTTTTTTATGTGGAACAACTGACAGTTTGTGTGGATCTTGTGAATGATTGTGACTGAGCTAGGACTCAGTAATTAAAATCTACACACAACGGCTTCATTGATTGAAAAACGAAACTTTTTCGTGCATGAAGCTTCTACTTGAGTCGGTAATTTGGCCGCTATATGCAGTCAGATATAGACAAAATGGGTGGCCGCTGGCCGCGTTGGACAGGTGACTGCTATACACAGGGTCTATAACATGTAAATTTGCTGCGGGAGATTTTTCAGTGGCCGCTATAGGCAGGTGGCTGTTCTATAAAGGTGGCCGCTAAGACAGGTTTGACTGTATATGAATGAATATATCACGCGATTAGTAAAAAAATATGCATATTTAAGCACATCATATGTATTTTTTGCCTAAATTAAGCATTTTCAAAAAAAAAAAACTGAAATACAAATATAAGGCGGGCTGCACGGTGGCCTAGGGGTTAGCGTGTTGGCCACACAGTCAGGAGACCAGACCTGTTTGCATGTTCTCCCCGTGCGTGCGTGGGTTTTCTCCGGGTATTCCGGTTTCCTCCCACATTCCAAAAACATGCATGTTGACTCTAAATTGTCCATAGGAATGAATGTGAGTGTGAATGTTTGTTTGTCTATATGTTATATATTATATGACTGGCGACCAGTCCAGGGTGTTCCCCACCTCTCGCCCAAAGTCAGCTGGGAAAGGCTCCAGCATACCCCCGCAACCCTAATGACGATAAGCGGCATAGAAAATAATGGATGGACAAATAAAAGGCATTTAGGAGACGCTTTCAAAGATGCTGAGAATGAAACACAGGCACCCCACTTAAGGAATCAGGGGAAAATAAAGGCACTTGGAGCACCAAGCTACATCAAGTTAAATGGAGGACCGGAGGAAGCCAAAGTACTTGTTGTTAAAGACATCAAAGAACTGGATAAAGATGACATCACGTCAACTACAAGGCAATTAAAGACATAACCCAAAAAGGCTTGATGTGGCTTTGAAGTCAACATCCTCAATGTATTGTTTTAGTTAGTTTTATTAAGATTTATTCATATTTATTAACAATGTATTCCCAATTAATTATTTTTCAAATTGTATTTAAAATTGCACAATATTTCATATATATATATATATATATATATATATATTAGAATACTGCACAAGGTTTATAGTGTCATTCTAACTCGTATTTGCTTCTTGAATTTTTTAAAACCATCCTTTCATACAGGAAGTGGAAAAAATATGTAAGATATAAGTGACAAATGTCGGAAAGTTAAATATTGTAAGTGTTAACAAGTAAAAAATTCTGGATTAAATGTAAGCTCTGCTTCTTCCTACTCATTTTCAGACCAGTTGAATTGTGCAAATGTAAACGTGTGATGTTCCTTCATATAACTTGTTACGCATGTCTGAAACAAATAAACATACCATACCATACCAGCGATATGTAGTATTCTACACTGGTCACCTGGTGTTGGTAATGTTACTGTAGTGTTTGGTAAGACACACAAGGATTTGATCACTGCAACAACAGGCTTTGATTGCAGGTTTGAATTATCTCACAAAAGGCTTAATAATCCTTCATAATAATACCAATACCAATTATAATACCAAATAAAAACACGTTACTGTTAAAGCCATAATGTCTAGAGTGCTCTAATAATGTTAAAAACCTTATTTAGAAGGTCGTAAACAGGTTTTCATTCCTCTAACCACGAAAACATTACATTTTCTATGGGGGAAAATGGATTCAAATGCCACTGTATAATGTAATGTCCCCGATTTGAAGTTTAGAGTCAAGGTACAAGATGGAAAAAAAACATTTTAAGTTAAATTACAATAGCTGCTTCTCTTTTCCTTCTGCAGAAGTACAGGTACCAGGATGAGGAGACGCCCCCCTTGGAGCACAGTCCAGCACATCTGGCTCCAGGGAAAAGTGCCGAAATGCTTCACATGAGCGACAAGAACCTCGCTGCCATGGAGGCCATACATGGCTACACACCACACACGCATATCTCGCCAGTCAAGGTAAGAAGCACACAAACACGCACGAGCGGTTTTGATCGTTGCTCATCAATACCCAACACTATTACAACAGTCAGCACTTAAAAAGTGGACCATGTACAGTGCTGTATAGAACATAAACACTCCGCAGCATACCTCATTATCATTCTAGCAGCGACCATTGGATCGTTTTCACGGATTATCCATGTGATGCTAGCCACAACAATGACTGTACAACATATAACGTAACACTTGGATATTTTAAAATCTGAATTCTGAAATATGATATGTGTCATTTCATGTAAGTCCAACCTAGTGTATTTAAGAGGTAACTTCACACTAGGGTGAATATGTGTTTGAGGCAATTCGATACGGTAGCTTAACAACAGGAGATGCTTTCAGGAAATACTAGTCATAGATCCATTTATCTTAATAGATTACAAGGTGGAAGGCTGTAAAGGCAATAACAACAAACGTTTTATAGCTACTTGCTTTGTGGCTGTGAAAATGATCATAATTTATCATGTAATGCAAGCTGCTCTCAGGAGAATTTAGTGGCAAATAGTGCAAAAAGTTAGGGACTTTAGGGAGTGTATTTTTGTGTGGGAAAAAAACACTGCAGCAGTCATATATATATATATATATATATATATATATATATATCCTTTTGGTTGTAATCAAACTGCAGCGTGTAAAAGTCATGGATCTCCACTATCTTTGTTGTTTTAATTAATTTGTTGTATGCTGTTGTAAGATAGTGAAACATGCATACAAATACAAAACCAACCTCTATGAAACTTTGTAAACGGGTGGCACATGGGCCAAGGAAGAGCCCATTAAATTCCAGTGAGGATCTTGGACAACGGTGCCGATTAATGTGGCATTAATGGAATGGCCCACTCATGAAAATACCGTATTGACCCAAATGCAAGATGACACAAGACCCATTTTTGGAAGAATATTTTTGAGACAAAAATAATGCTAAATGTGTTTTTTTGTTGTTTTTTTTTTTATGAATATCTTTTTCAGACTTCAATGTGGTGCAGTACCTTTGTTTTCCTTATTAATTCATGACAAAAGGTCAGCCAAAAACCAAAAAGTACAAAAACAGAGGCAATTTTTCCCATTGGGAAAACGTATGGAGCTTATTGGTGATGTCGACTTCCCATACAACCTGGCGAGATGGAATTCAATAATGTTTCTCACCTTCTTTATCAAATTGCTGGCAATCGCAACTTTCTTTGGCTCCATGGCAGGTTATTTACCAGTCATAATAAAAAAAAATGCATGGCCAGTGAGTAAGCAACTGGGCTTGTTTGGATAGGACTGATACAGTACAGGGTAAACAGACTAGTTTGTTGTGTGCGATAGTGTACAAAAACCAAGGCAAAATTTTGGCAAAAATTTATGACCAAAACCATATCATACCAAAGGGTGTACGAAAACTGAGGTTTGAATGTATATTATCATTCTAGCATCCATCCATCCATTTTCTATCTGTTTGGGAAACCAGAGCCTATCCCAGCTGACTTTGTGCACAAGTCGGTCTACACCTTGGACTAGTGTCCAGTCAATCACAGGGCACATATGGAGACAGACAACCATTCACACTGCAGGTGAAGTCTGAGTCAACCACTAGACCATCATCACACAACAAATCCATTGGTGCTGATCCAAAGCTTCTACTCTGGAATGGGATCTCTAACTGAATAAAAGGCAATTGAGCTCTCTGCACAGACATTAAACTGCTGTGTGCTATTCCTCTGACACATGTCTTTCAAACGCAAACAAATCTAAACACCAATGCTAAGTGACATCAATAGAAACATGATCGCAGTGCATTACGGTACACATACTCTACCTACAAACGCAAGCCATAATGCCCACTTTATAATGTTTCCATGTGCCCACTAGTGTTATTGAACACCTTGACTAGCTTTTCGGAGTGTTTGCTTTGAGGCAGGAGGAAGTGTTTATCTATGTGCCACATGGGACTACAATGTCACAGAGGCGCAGCAGATATGTCCATTAAAATCTGGTCTTTTTAATGAGCGGGAGGAGAGAAGAGGCTGAGAGACTGAGCTTTGCCCTTCTATTTAAATCAGGTCCTACTCAGTTTGAGCTGCACAGGTAATGGAGATTTGTCCAACAGGGTGCTTTGAGGTATTTTGGGTAAAGCTGTCAAACTGACAGCTATGTGAATAGATGGGAATTGGGTAGTGACTTCCAGGTACCACGGCCGCAAGGAGCAACTCCCTCAGGGACACAGTGCACTAAACCGCATAAACTCATGCTAGCACAGTCAGTGAAGTCCAACTGTACAATTTTTTAGAAATGTCTCAAAAGACAGTGGAACCGTCGTACAGTTCCAATTTCAACCACACGCCTCATAGCCCTTTGTGCGCCAAAGTCGCAAAATTGCGACAAGCAACATTGTTGAATTTAACAAGCCATTTCTGCAAATATGATGCCTCATGTAGTTAATACTTTACACCAGGAGATGGGGGATATCTTGTGTGTGCAGTAGCGAGTCCACTCGCCATGACAGTCCACACGCAGCATACTTGAGCCAATGCTTTGCTAAACCGTGTTCGGGGTGGCATTAGGAGACGTGGTGCATTGTCAAAACACCGCTAATGGTGAGGGGGGTGGCGGGAATGCAAAAAAACACGGAAATAGAGGCATACGTGGTACTATCCGCTGGAGACTCATGTCAAGGACCTGGATGAATTATATTATTCACAGGCATGATAGATAGATCTTGAAATGCTCGGTTGAGTTAATTGTCGGTACAAAAAAAGGCAAAAAAAAGACTTAAAATTATTTTATTTAAAAAAAAATGCAAACAAATAAAATAAATAAATAAAAATAAATGTAAATAAATAAAAATCACTTTTGGCTTTTTCATAAAGTGCTGGTATAACTTTCTGGCTACTTTCACGTAATCTTGTGGCTATAAAAACTCCAATACCATGTGTTACTGCCTTGGCCCGGTCAGAGTTGCTTGCTAGAGGTTGTTTATATGCTGAAGTTATCGGTGTTTGCACTAAGCTGGTTTTCTTTCTTGTAGATGTAACATTCACTGCCGGATGATGCCGTTTTAAGTGCGCTAAATGTTAGACGTGGAACAATGTCGACACACAAGTATGGATTTATTTATCCACTTGCCTTTGTCCATCCGTAATCTGGGAAGCCAAAGTGTTCCCAAACAGGAGACCGTAGTGAGATTGGCGGGTCTTCCAGCTCAGGCTTCTTGCTTGCATTTGCTATGATGCCATTTGTTATGCCTGCAAGCTACTAGCACCCCTCCCCCCCAGTCAGTAGTGTCCGACACTCAGAGGCATCCGTGCAGAAACTTTCCCAGGACTTAAGTTCCACGTGAAGCACTTAGATCACTCTAGTAATAAATTTAATAAGAAAAATAGCATAAAATATAACCGAACATGCAGAACCGAAAAAATTCAATACATCCATGTGAACCCTGACACCTCTAGTGTTCAAGATCCCACTGTAAATGACGATGATGATACCTGGGTTTGCTTGAGAGTGGATCAGACATATTGATGAGTGGGTATCATTTAGACAGGGATCTGACAAATTCTGAGCCTGATGACGTCATAAAATTTGATTAGTAAATTTACTCCCATCACAAACTTTGGGTCATACTGATGATTTTTCTCATTTACAGTATGCCTTTAACCATTTTCAAGCTACAACTTTTTGAAACAGTAATGTCGAAACTGAAAAAAAAAACTCTGGCGCCTAAAGGGTTAAGTCACACTAACCTTCAGAGTTTGACCTGCAAGACGACATTTTAGCGCTCAAAAATGTAGCATGCAGTACCTCACAAGACTTCATTTCAGTAATTAAGGATTAACTTGTGCATGTTATGCTTTTTCCTTTGGCTTTTTGAGGCTTTTTGTGATCCTTATTCTGAAAGAGCAATCAGCCTCAACAAGATTATGTGACATAAGGGGACTAGCATTTAGGTCATCACTTGTTATCAAAGTTTAGGTCGTGTTACATTGTTTTTACATGGTATTAACTACGGGTGCCCGGTAATTAGCAGTCCGATCACAGTGAGGCGAGATTAACTGCACTGTGCTGAAGGTGGGTTAGCAAATCGAGCACTCCTTTTCTGTGACGTTCCGCAGACGGCCTGTCGTGACTTCCCATGAACACACTTGTAAACAAACATGGTGTCGATCGTGTGGGATTTGTCACTGTTTCAGAGGAAGATATTTTGCCAAATGCGCTGCAAACATTCCGTGATGATGGGAAAAAACTTCAACACATCAAATCTAATCAGCCCACTGAAACGCAAGCATCACGACGACGCCCAAGGCTTGTTCCAATCGCCTCAGCCTTTGAAAAGTGCAAAAACGTGACCCGAGTTTGGTGCCTAGTCCCACTACTTCTGCACTATGGAAGTCACTGTTGCACAGAGCGGGCCTGTAGGGGTTAACACTAGTTAATTCTTTTCACGCCGGTGACAATTAGGAAGCTGTGGCACCTCAGCAACACCTTCAAATCACACGGCATTCGCCATTTTCAAAGTTAAGTCTATACCATTGCTTTAACTGTTCTGTTTAAGTAAGAACTTTATGATGGTAAGAGTTTGACCCTGGATCTGGATTTTTATTCATTCCTCTGAGAAAAATCTGAACAAATCAGAGGTCCCAGAATGGATTGTATTCGACTTTAAGGTTCCACTGTGTACCATTTTTAGAACTTTACACAACCATCTTCATGAGGCAAGACATTAATTAAGCCTAAATTACCTTTGGTTTAATGGCGTGAAAAGCTATGCAAGATGAATTTGAAGCTTGTAAACAATGTGGCAAAACATTAGGAGAAAGCAAACAAATCATTTTGCCTGATGGGTAGAAAATGTGTCCCTTACTGGTGTTTTTTTATTTATTCCCTTCATCCAAGGGAAGGTCGTCATCAAGCACCAAGCAGAGGGATCAGTAATTATACAGCGATGATAGGTGCACCATTTATAATAGAGACATGTGGGGGAGACGTGCTTCTTTACCTAAAATCTAGCATTATCGGATAATCAAAGTCTATTTAATTGATTTTTTTTTTTACAATGTGGTGTGTGCCAGCCAGTGTTTCGAGTCCATTATGAGTCTTTCATTGCTCCCATGAGGCAAGTGGTATCAGAAATGTGTTTCTTCTCTCTGCATGCGTGAGTGCACTTGGGAAATGCATCTTTTTACACGAGATGAGAGCTGGTGTGTGACAAGCCTTTGGACAACATAGTGCCATAATTGGCAGTGTGTGTGTGGCTTAAACTAGATGGAGAACAGCGCAAAGCTAAAACAGAAAGCGACTGAAGACCGAAATACGGAAGAGGCATTAGTGACCTATTTCGAAAAATGTGTGTCATCAGCAGGAAGTAATAGCTTCAATGCCGGGAGAGCCAACACACACAGGAAGTTGAGAATTTTGAAAAGCCAGCAAAAAAGGTGTTGATTTAGGTCTTTTACTGGTGGTAAATTATACAGCAGTAGGGCTGGGATACGATCCGATCATGACAATATTTACTGTAGATATGGCGATACTGTTGTACATACAGACATATTCCTCTCACGCAGTGATCAGACCTCTCAATCGCGCGGCGCTATTTCCTCTCCGTTGGTATCACTGCGCACGAGCGCCAGCTGTGAACTGTTGGGCACATTTCCCTCACCTGCTTCACATTGTTTCCTGCTTTCTTGCATCACAGTGGTCTTCATCCGCACATGGAAACACTGTGGAGCGCATACACAACAATGGATATTTCAAGAAACAGTACAAGCAGTTGACGTTTACAAAGTGTAAGGAAGAAGAATCCTGAACCACGGTGTACAAACAATGCTGTGTCTAATCACTTGCGCACTTACTACTTATTCCTCGCGTCTTAGAACTATTTGATTAAATTGTCTGTACTAGCTCAACATCATACTATGTTTCTGTCAACTATTAACTTCTCAGCACTTATCATATAGTTATTATTACTTATTATAGTTGTGATTATGTTTATAACATTATTATACTGCCTTAACATTTTCCTATGTTATTTCTAAATTGGTAAATGGTGCATGTTGAATACAGGAAGTGAACAAATGAATGTATTAGCAATTGATGTGAGGGGGTAGGCTTAAATAGGCTTTGCTTCTTCCTACTCCTTTTTGGACATGTGGAATTGTGAATTATAATATGTGATGTATTTCAATGTAACATGTATGCATGTTCAAAATAAAATTAAACCATGACCATTACCACAGTGCCTGTAGCTCCATTTTTGCTGTGGTTATTTAATTATATTTCTACCATGTGCTGTGGCCTAATAAAAAGATGAGCCGCAGGCTGCCAATGGCAATGGCCAATGATCGACCACACTTTGGACACCCCTGGTCTAAATGAAGAATGAAGAAACGTTTTCTACTCAAAGCTGTCCAAGTGCATTGGTTTGTAATTTGCATTAGTTTGTAACTGTTCAGTATCGATGCACTGAGTGCTTATCAAAGTATGAGTTATTGAAAGATTTGCATTTTACTTTTGCCCAGTATTTCACAAACTGCTGTAGTTTGGTTAACTCCTCTAATGAGATATCAGCCTGTGCACACATTGCTACAAAATCCTCAACAAACTGGAATGCCTGTGCTTTTAGTTAAGGAAGACTTTGCAATACAGTTCCAATCATTTTATTGACAAGTGGCAAACAACATGTAAACACACTCATACAGCCTGAGTCGCACTAGCATGCGCTGCTAACCCGAGCAAGACTTTCCGAGTTATTTCGCCAGCTAAGTTTCAGGTAGTCACTTCAGGGAGGGGGCCGGTTAGTGTTTGTGGGGAAATACCACCATGAATGAGCAGTCCGCATTAGCGATGTTTGTTTCTTCTTCGTTTTCAGCCCACTTTTCACTCACTCGCAGGAGAGGTGCCCATTGGATGACATGTAAAACGGTGACTCAGCTCACAATGGAGGAGCAATGAAAGAAGTTTAGAGCGAATATATTTGATTTATTTATTTTAAAAACACGTGGCAAAAGCACATCCATCGTAAGGTTAAATTTCGTGATAGCTTGCCATATCAATATTTTGCCACACTGCTATATAGCAGTGCCAGTTGTCTCCCTTTAATCACCATTACATCAACATTACATGAAAAAGACATTGTGACTATATTTTACATTAAAAAAAACATACCTGTGGATAGCGTACAAACTAATAACCCTTGTAAATACTGAGTGCAAATCCCAAAGATAATACTCAGCTGGATAAAAATCACTTAATCACTCCATAAAATGTCAACCAAAAAGTAAAAGTCAAATCAGGCCAAATGTTTCCATATCCTGGGTGTTCTGATACATTTCCTTCAATCCATTAAAGCCGTCCTCATTGCAAGATAATTAGGCACAAAACAAAGCACTTTGACTCTGATTTCCATTAATTGCCATTAACACAAGACAGAAGTTTCTGTGAGACCACCTGCAGATAAACCAACAGTTTATCTCGAAATTTGATGGATAATGTGTAATACATTGTGTACCACAGTCATCAGATGACGACAGTATAAAAGAAGTATCAGCTTATTTTGTTGAATAGACTTGACAATATTTTAAGATTAACATCTATAATAATCTAATACGCCACAAAATACTTCAAGCTACTTAATGCTCATTTCAAGGGGTAGAGTTGCCTCAGATATCGTGAAGGTAGAAAAGCACTATACCATTGGTTGTCAATTATTTTCTGTCATGCCGCACAAGGGACAGAATTTGTTTTTTCGGAACTCAGCTGGAGTCTTTATTGAGAACTTGTTATCTGTCTGCTGACCTAGAAAGTACAGATTCTAAAGGTTAGCGGGAGCGGGACAACAACACTGATAATGAAAGTCACCCCTGACCTTTGGATATGCAGTGTCATCACCACTTCCCGCATTCGTGAAGCAGTCGTGCCACTGTTGCCAGTAGCTTTATTGATTCTTCTATTTGCAAGGGACCTATAAATGTTGAACTCCAGAGAAGACGCTCTCATTGCAGAAAAGAAAAAGGTGTCTATATTATCTCGCAGATGCAGTACTATTACTACTTGCCAAAGACAAGGAGCGAAAAAGGAAAGCACAGACAGTGTGGGTGAGTGAATGGCTGACTAGAAGACATCACTTTGGGCATTATGATCAGTTATTAAAAGTACTTCACAAGGAAGATGCAAGAGGCTACAGAAATTTCTTGAGAATTCCCCCCGACTTGTTCCAACAGGTGGTGGAAAAGTTAACCCATTCATGAGAGAGAGGCACGCCTTAATACGCACCACCCGCGTTGTAGTTCACATGTGGCGCACAATGATTATGCGTGCCAGAAATTTTAAACATTTCAAAATTTTCTTTGCCATAAACACCGGTTTATGACCAATTTACTCATTGGCACGCAAAATACCATACCACTTCCACACTAAATTAGTAAAAGTGTCAAGGTGGCTTCAGGTGGTGTGTTTGTACAGTATGTTGATTCCTGGTATCCCTCTCCTGTATCTGCCCTATTTCCCATATAGTTCCATAAAACATATTGTTTTGTTAGCTTCTCCTGAGCCTGTTGTCACAACAATTTAATAGGACTCCATATGAATGCATTGTAATAAGTGAAAAACAAGCTTATTTAAATCTACATATGATTTCCCACTAAATTATTGTGAGGTCATGCTGCCTTCATTCCTCTCCCTGCTTGTCGACAGCAAGTTAAACCCTAAAGTGTTTGGTCTATGACATTAAGTACTAAACACAATGTTTATACTGTATTGGTAATGAAACATCTTAAACACCATTAAAATCCAGCCTGCTTCATACAGTTTGTCCAGACTAGATACTAAAGTTGAACAGTTGATTGTATTATAATTAGGTATTGGTTTTGTTGATGACAACTTGGAACCACAAAGCGCAAAGACATAAATAAAAGCTGCTGCACAATTGGCAGAGGATGAGAGGTCAGTCACAGTGAGAAGTCAAGTGAGAAAACGTAAGGCCAGAGAAAGGATGCATCGGTCTCATGGGGTTCAAATAAATGAGCACCGGTATGCTTTCTTCTACTTTAACAAGTGAAATGTGGCCCATTGGATCTGTTATATCTGTGCTGGCCATGATCATATTAGACTGAATGTGTAAATATCAGTAGAACACTATTCTACCTGACAGGTCCTTCAATCAGCAGCATTCAGAAATACATGATATGTGTTGCTGCAATGATCTCCAGTAGAGCTGCAACAATTGATTATCCAATTAATCAGCTATTTTGGTATTCAATTAATTGTGTTTTTATCTAAAAATGTAAATATCCTCTGTTTTCCCTCAGTCATCCATGAAAGCAGACCTATTATCTTTGTGTTTTAGGCAAAAAAAGATATGCACACACATCATATTTGACCTTGGAAAACGGTGATCTGTATTTTTGCCTCTTATCTCATATGCGGACCAAATTACTAACTGTTTGTGTTTGGTTCATATTGATTTGGTCCGTCTCTAGGGCCTAACCGATTACTATTAACCAGAAAAAGCTTCATATTAATCGACTTAGAAATGTATAGTTAGTTGCAGCCCTCATCTCCAGTGGGGGGAAAAGTGTACAAGTGCTGCACTGATATGGTTTGGGATACGTATCGAAACTCTGTATCATAATGGCCGCAGCTTGTGGGCCGAAAAACGAAGTAGCTATCGGTACCTCATTTCGGTCCTAAATTAATGTGTACTCAGCCAAGTGCTAGAAGGTGATATTGCGCAAGTGACATCTTGTAAGTAATACTGTTCACCGTCCCGACAGAGGAGACACACAGAGTGTGATGCTCTTTTTAAACGTTATTGCCGACCTTAACATGCTGTGTTCAGTACCAACACGGTAATATTTGCACACGTTTCTCCGTCGTCCTCCGCAGCAACACACAACGCTTCCTCGTTTTCCACCAATCATGTTCACGGCATGCGAGGTGCATTCACGAACACTGGAATTCTGAATCATTGTATTTGAAGGGTGCCCTGACCACCCCGATGACACCCTTATCTTCTATATAATACCAGATCACAATAGAAGTCGTTTAAGAATGCCATTCCTATAAAACAAGTCTCTACCTTGTCATTTCATTAGTTAAAGCCTTACGTTATTTTTCTTATTCACACGATGCACGTCATTTCTGTCTCGACACGGGCATACATTTACAGTTCTCCTTGCGTTCCGTATCTCGTATTGCAGAACACACAATGGCATTAATTATATGTCACATCTTCATTACGTGTTCAATTACATTTTTTAAGTAATACACAATAATGACTTTATGGTCGAAGGTGCAATGCAAACATGATTGGCGTCTCACATTTTAAAATTGGTACTTGTCAAACAAGTGCAAAAGGTTACGTTAACCACCGTCAGTAACGTTTTCTTAAGATCCCGTAACAGTAGATCCGGCATTCATTCTTTGGTGCCGTTCACACAGTGGGATATCGCCATAACGGCATGCACATTCACACAGCGAGACGGCGTCCTGAAATCAGATAATGATGACGATGTCATCTCCAGCATCTGCTGTGACATATAGAATACAGAAGTTTTACAGAAGACAATTGCAGGAGAAGTCAGTGGGAGTGTGAGTGCGAACCATCGCAAAAGGCGCCATTCCAAATTTGGATTACCTCAAAGCTGAAAAACTGCCAAACAGGTGGACTAGCGAGTAGAGAACACTGGGCGTTGCTGTAGGGAGCAATATAATTTATCACAGATCTTAATTATAGACTTCATCAATATTTATAGTCGCTGATTTTGGTCTTTGTCTTAGCTCTGGAGACCTGCTTTCCTACACTTTTCTGCTGAGAGCTCACTGCCAGGAGATGAAGCTGTCAGCATCCGCTGAATTAAATTAAATTAAAACAAGCCTTTGTTGTCCCCCGCTGTGCCCACCTGCGTGTCCTGGACAATTACCCTCTCCCTTTCGTTGTTTTGCAGCCAGTGTTGATGTCTACAGGACACACTCCAATGTACACCTCCGCTGTTTCCACACTGGTAAGAGCACCAACCGGTGTCTATTCGTAATGTTGTCAGTATCGTCATCATCAGTCGTCATCAGTCCGACTGGCTCGTGTGCTCATTTCCTGTCATTTTCCTGTCTTGGCTTGGCGGCTCACAGATTAAAATGAGATGATCATCCATCATTCCAAGCCATTTTTCTGTAATGAGCATGAGGTCATCTTGTTGGTGGTTGTATCAGTTTTCATGCTTATTCATTCAACTATTGGCTCAGTTGAGTGCTTTGTGAATATTTAATATTGCTGCAAACAAAATGCTTTAAAATGCTGTGCTTTCATCATGTTATATGAATGACATCCATCCATCCATTTTCTATACCGCTTCTCCTCAATTAGGGTCGCGGGGGCATGCTGGAGCCTATCCCAGCTGACTTCGGGCCCAAAATGTATGTAATTTCTAATATGCAATTTAGCAGTCAAAGAGAAAGTTATATTGGGTATTAAGGAACTGCTACGAAACTGTTCTATGAGGGCATTTTACATCGGTTAGCACATGTAGTACAAAGACGTCATAAATGAAACATGTCAATCCGCATTCAAGTACTAAGAGCAAAGATGGAACAAATCCTGCAGGGCATCACTTTTGAAATGTCACTGTAGTTTACTAGACAGTAAGACATTATTGCTTTTGCAGATCACAAAGAAACCCGTAGGTGTCAGTGTTGGACCATGCAGAGTCGCGTTCATGACCTTGAAAAGATCATTATTAAGCACTTCGAATAAAACTTTGTCATAATCAGGTGGTGTTAATCTCACGCTACATGAATTGCTCACATGATGATCTGTTTTTGAAAATAAAAACATTGTCCCTCCCTTAAACACTGACATCATCTCATACATGAAAGCGTATTTGAATTGTATTTCAAAGTGCCAACTTCTATTTTCCCCACATTGGCTTTCTGTCTCAGTGATGCATTGCAGTATGTGCGTGGGCAACCATTGCAGCTGGTGTAGTACTCGTGTGGTCGTGTTGATGTGTAGGTGGTGTCGTCAGACTGTCGCTTTATTGCGTTAATGGTGTGGGGCTCGCCAAGCACTCCAGGCCTCATTGATTTACAGGTAGGAGGCACTCTGTAGGAGCACTGCAATGCTTTGGGCAAGTAAGTAAGGGAAGTTGCTTAGGGTCCACAAAGCTATGTTAAAACACAACGGTTTCGTGGAACGTCCATATTAAACTGTGCTTAACATGAGGCGGCATATAATTTGTTATCATGTGGTTAGAAAGTAGTCACACGTCATATTGGCCGATAGACACAAAAGCAGATAAGCGGCCCCTCAGCAGGGCAGAACATTGAAATTGGGTCTGACTAGATTGTGGAGGTGTACCTAATGTTGTGGTCAGTCAGTGTATATTTTAAACCCCTTTAAAAGACACACTGGAGCTGTTCAGCTGAGAACAACAAGACACAACATGCTATTAGCGCTACACTTGCAGAGCTGCTAATGAAAAGCAGCATGCAACTTTTCTCATGTTACACTCTTGTCGTTTCTCATGAAAAGAGATGCAAATCAGTTTGGATCTTTTATTTTTCGCGCAAACCGTCCTCAAAGAAGACCGTCAACCCCTTCCAGATGTTTTTGACGTCCATCTCTAATTCCTGCTTTTCTTCTGTAGAATTCTCCCAAGTGGTCTCTATTATCCCATCGCCTCTCTGCTCTGCACTCTTGTCTGCCCCGTATCTGCTGCCTGTCGATCTTCATTTTCCTCGTCCTCCTTACTTTTCTTTAATAAATGTTTAAAGATGTCCCTGCAGCTTCAGTGTAATTACTGTGCGGCAGAAGACCAGGTCCTCTGGGAAGTATGCATGCAAGGGGAGGGGGAACGCGGAGATGCTGCTCATGCTGTATGAATGACAGAAGACAAATAGAGAGGGCCTTGCAGTTAGAGGAGGGGTGACAAAATGAAATAGGTAAGATGGGGGGTTTTATCTAACAAAAACAATGTTGGCTGACAGCTTGTCCTTCTGCATGTCCTTACATAAGTATGATCAATAGCTGTGTGTCTGTGTATACTGTAAGTACTTTATTTCATGCCTGTCAAGCAATCTTTTAGAAAGAAAGAGCTGCTGTACTTGTTTCGGTAGCCATCCATCTATCTACATCAGATGGACAAAAGTATTTGGCCATGAGATCGCTGCATCTACAGCGGGTGCTCACACTTTTTCAGCCTGCGAGCTACTTTTAAAATGATCAAGTCCCAAAGATCTACCTCCTACTATAAAGACCTACTCTTTCTATAAAACATACGGTCATGGAAAAAATGATTAGACCACCCTTGTTTCTTCAGTTTCTTGTTCATTTTAGTGCCTGATACAACTAAAGGTACATTTGTTTGGACAAATCTAACAATGACAATAAAAATAGCTCATAAGAGTTACATTTTTTGGCAGTGCAATGCTATAGCTATTTATGTAAGAACTTAAGCGATTTTGGTTATCAAGAAAACCATGGAAGTTGCTTGATATCAGCTCTTAAATTAAACTCTTATGAGCTATATTTGTTATCATCATTATATTTGTCCAAACAAATGTACCTTTAGTTGTACCAGGCATTAAAATGGATCAATAAACTGAAGAAACAAGGGTGGTTTAATCATTTCTTCCATGACTGTATAACATATATATAAAATCTAACCAATAAACTTTGAAAGACTATTGTAAATATCCATGATTAGTATTTCACATTCACTTTCAAAGTTTACAGGTAATCAACGTACTTGATATCTCTATTATATTCAATATGACAATAAAGATAATTACACATAATTCCACAATAGCTGTGTACATAACCGGAGTACCGGTAATATGTCAAAATAGCTATGTGGCGTTCATTGGGACACACAGTTCATGTATTACGTCCAGTTAGCATTTGCTATCAAACATTACAGATGTTAAAAGGCAACATATTAAAAATGTTATGTAGAACAAAAGTGTGGAAAGGTTAAGCTACATTTCAATATTTCAGTTTTTATTATACATTTTTCTTGTACATTTTCTTGACTGATTCATTGATTGATTGATGCAGGGTTAATAAAAACAATCTTCCTGAGACTTAGTCAACTACACTCAGGATCTTCCACTGTTTCTACTCCGTCAGTTCAACCTCAAAGACCAGATAGGACAGCTCTTGTCTTACTAAATACAACAGCTCTTGTCTGAGGGGTTGGTGCAGGATCCAAAGTATTTATCCTGTAAAGGTAGAGGCATGCCCGAACAAGAATGGCAGCCAAGGATACACCGGAATCGGGTCCTATGCCGACTGTCGTTTTGCACCGCAGAAGAGTGAAGCCATTATTGTCTTGGGTGTGTCTCTGCCTTTAGAGCAGGGGTGTTCAAAGTGCGACCACGGGACCATTTTTGGCCTGCGTTTGTTTTGTTATCGGCCCTCAAAACATTTTATAAATTCAATTACACAAGAAAACTTCCAAACAACAAAAGTGAAAAAGGGCAGTAATTTTACAACATATGAAAATAAAGTCATAATATTAAAAGAAAAAACATTGTGTTAAGCAATATGTCGTAATACTCTGAGAATTAAATATCATTTTTGTTAATGTTAAAATATTAAACAATGTTAAAGTCCTAACATGAGAAACCAAAAAATGTATAAAGTTGCAATTTTTGGAAAATGATGTTAGAAAAAAAATTTAAAATTACAAAAATAAAGTCAAAATATGGGCCACATAAAGTCACAAAAAATATAAAATAAAAATACGATAAGGTTGAAAGCTGACATGCGGGCTGCTTTTTTCTTTAAATATATAACTTGTTGGCATATCTATATGGGCTCTTTTTCAAAATGTAAAATATCAAAGTCGTCCAAGTATTCTTTGATTTTATCACATGCAGCCCAAGCTGGGAAAATGTTTGGACACCCCTGCTTTAGAGGATATGTACTACATTCTACACCAACCCCTCAGACTACAGCTGTCACATCTAGTCAGATTAGAGCTGTCCTGTCTTGTCTGAGCATGAACTGATGAAGCCTGCTTGGATGAGAAGCAAAACATCTTCAAAGACAACCTGAACAGTCCAGCTGCAATGAATTCAACGCCCTGAGAATACAAATGACCAGCATGAACGAGAATATTCACGGGAAGGCCACTGTTCCTACTGACTCAAAGTCAAAGTAGAACTTGCAGGCCTTCTCTCACAGCAAAGTTATGTCTGCTTGTCCTTTCAAGTTCAGACGCAGAATAATTCCGCCTCCTCTTGCATCACCACGGTGGCCATTATACAGAAAGACAGGCAAGTAATTGCCATCAAACTTCCCTCCTTGCTCTTCTTTGCCTCAGTGCTGGGGTGGGAGGGGTAAAGTACAGTATAGCTGCAGAAAACATGAACTGCATTTCTCAGCGAGCAGCAGTGGAAAGACACCGCTATCGCAACCCGCTGATACGGATGATGGAGGACGTGAGGGATTAGTGGCTTTTTTTCCCCCCACTTTGGATGGGTGACTTCTTAAGACAGGACGACGAGGACTCGGATAATAGCCAGCCGTATCAGGGATGGGGAATTTGTAAAGCTGAAGCTGTTGGTTTGGGGGATAAAGATGAAGTCTACGGTTATGAGACAGCAAGAAAGAGGACGACACTAATTGGGCCACGGTCATTACTGATGCGCATGTTCTGTCTAAAGCTTTGTTGAGTCTAGTGGTTGAGGATGGAGTATAGAACTATATCATTCTTTTGAATCAAAGCAATGTGGATGCTATGTGGACTTTGATCTATATATGATTTTTCATTAGGGCTGACAAAGCGTTTTTGAAAACAAGTCCTTCCACGGAAACTAAGTGGGTGTCATTTTTGAGAGGTGGGCAGGGTATACAGTACTCCTCAGAATAATTCTGCATTTAGTCGTCTGCACTGAGCCACAATGTTCATGACTGCATGGTACGCTAAAAAGATGGGCTGTCAGCTCCTCAACAATGTGCGGAAGTCCAAAAAGCGACCACGCCATAAGTGGGTATGTTTGGTTTTCATGTTTTATTATCACTGTACTTGTTTAAACTGATATTAGTGAGGGGAAGTATATTGGATTATGGAAAGCTAAGACTCTTAAAATCATTTTCACTTTCAGCTTTTGCCTGTCAGGGGTGGCTACAGCGAGTCCATCGCATCGCTGCTTTTTGGCTTAGTTTTCATGCCGGATGCCCTTCCTGACGCAACCCTGGCCGGGAAACCAACCCATGACTTCTGCCATAAAAGGCAGACGCGTGTAGCATTACACCACCAAGGATCTTAGATTGTTGGTCACATAAAGTATGTCTTTTTTAATTCAGCATATTTCCTCATATAGTGGTCAGGGGCACGTATTGACTCAACCACAGAGGAGACAGGCTGTTATTAGTGAGACACCTTTATTTTTATGTTGGGGGGGGGGGGGGAAGAGGTCAAAACGATCATGATAGATTATGAATTAAGACTAAAACAGTAATGTGTGCTTTAATATCAAAGAAAAATAATCTGTCAATTTTTATGAGACATTTGGGGGCACCTGGAAATCTCGGGGCTCTCAGCAATTGCCGAATAGTAAGTCCACTCCTGGCCATGTCTGCCCTTTATGTTGTGGTAAAAATGTCCACTGTAAAACGTGTTGGTATTAGTCATATAAAAGGTAATTAAAGCCACCATGTTATTTTTTTCGTGGGGCAAGACGGCATCAATTTGAGGTGTGGTGTTTATTTATTCAAGTGGACAGCCACAGTGAGTAAGTGGGGCGTGGCATCTATTAAAGTGGGGGTCACTGTTTGAGGAAATGCTGTATCACAGGCTCCATGAGTAATCTTGGAACAAAAAATAAATAATTCTGAGTCAAACTGTAATTATGTAAAAAGTGCAGTTCTGTGTCTTTAATATTCTGGCAAATGCGGAGGTGGCGGCCAGCTGCATACACATTAATGTACGCTGCCACCCTTTTCCCTCTACATGCAGCATTTAATAGGGGGCCAATAAGTGAGCAATCTGCTTAATTTGACATCCAAATTAACCTCGGCCCTGCCATGCACTCGGCCAGCACTAAAATCAGCACATATAGCTTTATCAAATTGTCACAACAGCATGACCCAACTGGCCTGGCACACACAAGTAGACAATACGAAAATGCCCTTCTCACACGTACACTCACACACACAGCTTCTCATTTCCACGCACTTAGCCCACCATGTCCACCATGCTATTATCTGACTTGTTCTGGCCCAAATGAAAGGAAAAGCAGCCGCTACAGTACTGCCCAACACCATCATACTTCCCATGATGCTTATATCGTAATTGTTTCAGTAATTCACTGCGCATTTAAAAGGGAGGGAACCATTAACTTGTTGATTATTTAATGGGCCTTCCAACTGTGAGGTGTGCAATTATGCATTAAATCACCTGTCTGAAGTACGGTTTGGGGTTAATCTCGCTCAGGTTCTGACAAGATGCCCTCACATGAGTAGGGACGTTGACTCCATTTAGGTGATTGATGTTGTGATTACCATTCATTTTGAAAACATCTGTCATTTTGAGTGCTACTTGTTTTTGTGAAAATAACACATGCACATCTGCAGGAGCATGTGCATGAAAAACACGGGCAGTGTTGTTGAAGCAGCAAGATTCTCTGTAAAACCCCCCTGAGGGAAACTGCCTACACACTGTTATATATCTGCTGGCGATACTCATTATTTCAGCCCTTTAGATAAGATAAGTTTGACGTAATGTTCAACAGCACACACTATGCACAAGTGCAGGTTGGAGGCTGCAGGAGACTTGATTTTTTTTTTAACGTTTTGTACGGACCTATTTCAAGTTGCTAGATTAAGACATTTATCATCAGTGTGAGGGTGACAATGGTAGCAATCCTCAAGTTAATGATTTTAGATTGGGCTTTTCGCCACTTTTTTTTTTTTTTTTTTTTTTACATGAAAATGTAGCAAAATGTGAATAATAACTATAATTAGAACTTCCGCTAGGTCCGGTGTGACCATTGTACAAACAGTTAAGCACTTCAGTGGAATATTTTCCAGCAATATTATCATTAGTGTGTGATCCCAGTGCTCAGGTCCAAAGCCCTGCGGCAAACTACAAAAATGGTGGATATGCTGTACTGAAAACAAAAAAGCGTTTTCAGCCTTAGCCAAAATATTCGGAGGGAACCCTAATGCATTTCTGTGAGAAGAAGTTGCAATGGCTGACATATCTCTTCAACATTGCGTGGAAGTCAGCAACAGTACGTCTGGATTGGAAGACCGGGGTGGTGGTCCCCCTTTTCAAGAAGGGTGACCGGAGGGCGTGTTCCAACTATAAGGGAATCACACTCCTCCCTGGGAAAAGAGAGAAGGGTATGACTGTTAGTCGAACCTCTGCTACAGGAGGCGCAATGTGGTTTTCGTCCCGGTCGTGGAACACTGAACCAGCTCTACACTCTTGCAAGGGTACTGGAGGGTACATGGGAGTTTACCAAACTGGTCTACATGTGCTTTGTGGACTTGGAAAAGGCATTTGACCTTTAAAAAATGTCTGGATCCAGACGGTGATCTGGCTCACTCCCAAAATTGAATCAGCTCTTCCATTTCCCATTTCTGACAATTCCTGAAAATTTCATCCAAATCCATTCTGAGCTTGTCAAGTTACTTTGAACACAAACAGACAAAAAAAACAGATAAACGCTTGCAAAAACATAACCTCGACGGTGCGCTTGCCTTGCGCTTGGCGGAGGTAAAAAACAGACAAACAGATACACGAAGGGGAAAAACATAACCTCTGCGGTGCGCTTGGCGGAGGTAACAAACAAATAAACGCTGGCAAAAACATAACGTCCGCTCTGCGCTTGCGCTTTGCGGAGGTAATGAAGTGTTATGATATTCTATAACTGCGCCCAACACTCGTTAATTTATTTACTGTACTAATGTATGCTTAAAAGTGATTGTTTCATTTTTATGTTTGCCCAGATGGCTCATTTCTAAGGGGGTGCAAAAAATACATATCATAGTGTCAGATTAATACAGTTAATATGATTAGTTTTATTGAAATCTGGAGCTATGTTTTGTGTGATTTGTGTGTGTGTGTGTATGTGAGTGTATAATGCTGTAAACTGTCTTGGTCAGTGAAGGTCAGCGGGCTGATTTTTATGCCACTGCTCTCCAAGCACTATAAATGCATGCCGTCTTTGACATAATAAGCCATGGAACATGCATGCAAGACTGTAGTGGGTGCATGACAGTGGGTTTATAGCCTCTAACACATCACACCCTCGGAAAGAGGGTGGATCTTTGTGTATCTTGGAAAGATGGCATAAGGAATATAAGAAAGAACATACATGCATGCATGCTCTTCAGTCTGTTAGCCGTGATGGACAACTACACCCAGTAAGTTACATGTCATGTCAATGGCAATGCCACTCCTTCAGCATCAATAATATAAGGTGGACTAACATGAGAGTTAGCATGAATTATTTCTGTGGTCTGTCATGAAAAAACAATAGCAAGCTGGATATTAATCTTTATCCTGTAGCAACATGGCAACCAGACGGAAGAGGGGGAAAGCAGTCTCATTGCTAAGAGGAAAAAATGGCCATGACTCTGGGCTGTGATGGTAGATTTCATGGATATGATGCTGACAGCCACCTAGTTTGTGCAGTTATTACATAATGTAACGTACATTTTTGCTCTCTGCCTGCAGGGAAATAGTCCTCCTGTGGTGGTGAACACTGACACACTGGATGGATCGCCATATGTAAGGGTCATGTCTCATCTCCATGACTAGGACTGTCTCAGCCATGTTACACCAGGTTAAAAGGGACTTACTCCAAATTACATTTTTTGAAACCAAAAAATATAAGAGCACCATTGCCGGCTAGCATATATTATCACTTGGAGTTTAAAAGAACAGATTGTACAAAATAATGTCTGTGTTTTTCACAATTACAAAAAAAAACTGCATAAAAATGGGCGTAATCGCTCAAAGAGGTGATCAACAATTTACATTTATGTTATTGTTATGATAGGCTAAACAGTTGTCCCTCGCCACTTAGCAATTAGAATTTTCTGACTTCACCCTATCATGGTTTTTCAAAAGTATATTCATTAATAAATCGTGCAGTTTCATGGTGAAACAAAAATACATGCATATTGAAGTACATTTGATGTATTTTCTGCCTAAATTAAGCATTTCCAAGCGTAAAAATGGCTAAATTAACTAAAATACATATATAAGGCATTCAGAAAAGGCCTTCAAAGACGCGGTCAACATGTAGTATTCTACCCGTCAGTAATGCTACTGTAATGTTCGGTGAAACACACAAACAAAAGACTTGATTTCTGGAACAGCAGGCTTTTATTGCAGGTGTGCATTATCTCACAACAGGCAAACTCAACTCTGAAACCCTGACGTCATTTCCTGTCCACCCGCTACTCAGCTCCCCTCAGGAACACATTTATAGCTACACACAAGCATGAGTCTTATTTATGTCTTAAATGGCTTATTTACTCTTATTACGTCTAATATACTGGACAATACAAGAGCAAAGGTTAACATATGGGTGTTAGTTCATGTCTAGAGGGCTCTTAATAATGTTAAAAAACGCATTTAGAAGGTCATAAACAGGTTTTATATGCTCTAACTACAAAAATATTTCATTTATAAATAAGTAATCATACTTTGCAGAAATTCACTTATCATGGTCGGGTCTGGAACCAATTAACCGTGATTTCCATGCAGTGATTACTGTACATTCAATGATAGCTAACATTAGGAGCTAAACTTTGCCAAATTGCTATCGTTAGCTGACAACAAACATAACCCGTTTGCGCGTATAACTTGTGGAGGAAAGAAGAACAAGTTGGAACAAAGAGTGAAATGCAAAAAGGCATTTTGAGGATTAACAAAATGGGGCTCCTGAAAGAAAGGCTTTCCACACACTATATTTTTGTAGCACTACAATGGTGAGAAAAGTTGTTTTCTAGGTCAGACTTAAGTATCTTAAATTCCATCTTCCGCAGGAACGTCCTTAATTGCGGAGGTAATGCTAATGAGTGGATGAGTTGTTCAGCCAAAAGGCAAACTGGACCAAAGAACAATGTGGCTGTTCATCAATCGAGTACCTTCCAAGTTCAAAATGATTGATACATTTAGTACATTCCCACCCATCCTTTACAGTGTCATTGTCACCGATAATTTTAGAAATTCTTTCAGATCCTAGTCTCTGTTGTACGTCAGTTAACTCAAGTTTATCTTGGCAGGTGAATGGAACAGAAGGGGAAATCGAATATGAAGAGATCACACTGGAGAGAGTAAGTCTCGCAATGAATTGAGTTGAACTGAATGACAAACTGCTTTGTTTCATCAAGCTGAATCACTCGTTTTTCTTCCTCTTTACAAGTCATTTTAGAAACTACACACTGATTCAGTCTAAAAATCCGGTGCAAATACTGTCCCCTGCTCTCCTTGAGTTCGCATGAGTGAGGTGCCAGAGAACTTCAGGGGAGGCACAGCAGCTTGAGAAAAATAAAGACACTTATTTTCCAAACCTGCTCAGCTAACTCCATGTGTGTTTAAAGGTCAATGTCATAGATATTGAGAGTTTTTACGGCGAGAAGAGTCTGGGGTGAGCAGAAAACAACACAAAATATGCGACAGAAAATAATTTTGAGGAAGCTTGCTATACTAGACTTTGAAAACTCCTAATTTAAGGATATATTCCAACCTCTCTGAACCTGACAGTGAATAGAAGCGATGAAAACATGATAGTTGCATGATCCTTACAATCTCCATGTGTTCCCTAAAGCCACACTCAAGCGCCTCTAGCGTGATGAATTATTCACTGTGTGTTTTTGCGTGTAATTGCTACTGCAGGGGAACTCAGGCCTGGGCTTCAGCATAGCAGGGGGAACAGACAATCCCCACGTGGGCGATGACCCGAGCATCTTTATCACCAAAATCATACCTGGAGGAGCTGCGGCTCAGGATGGGCGCCTCAGGTAACACACGCGAGGCTTTACAATGAACACCACTTACAGAGCATACAGTAGAATGGTGGGAGGGTTAGCCATCTTGGCTTTCTGGTGTCATTCTGTGTGCACAAATAGAATGACGTTATTGTACTTTTATATGATTGTCGTATTGCACTGAAGGGTAATAATAGGCCTGTCACTATAAAAAATTTTGCTGGACGATAATTGTCCTACAAATTATTGCCGATAAACGATATTATTGTCAACATTATTTGGGAAAAAAAAATGTCATTAATGTAACGATAATATATGGCATAATGAGAGTACACCGTATCAAAAGCAATACACTTGAATTCCTCAAGAGTATTTAACATTGCAATTGGAATGTCAAGAGCTTTAACATAAAATGAGTTAAACAATCAAACAACATAATACATTAAAAAACAAAAAAACCTATGAAAATGAAATGGACTCAGTCGCTTTTCACAAAAATTGCTTCATCGCCACTACTTTCCAACAACGTATGGGGTCGTCTCTGTTCATGGGCTCACCTTGTTAATTCGGTTTAAAACCGAAATATTCTGACACTGGGGCTGTGGCATTCGCCTTAGAAACCATCGGTTTTGTGCCTTCATTTATATTTGCGTTTGCTCGCTTGCAGGCTGCAGCACTCTCTAGCAGCCCCGAATCCACCCACTGGCACAAAGAGACTGAATGACTGACAGGAGGGCTCACTCACTCCATTCATTCCGCTATAGAACCAACGCACCCAAGTGTTGAGACAGAGGCACAGAGTGAACCCTCTTGTCATCCAGCCTGTTTGGTAGAGAGAGAGGAGGAAAACAAACATGCAAATGTCAATTTATCCAGGCCGGCAAAATTATTAACTTCATTTTTATTTATCATGCGATTCATTGATTTATTGATTATCGTGACAGGCCTAGATGCTAAAAGTGCATACAAACACAATTCTGGGAAGTGGGAAATAACTGTAAAAAAGGGTTTCTACCAATGTCAAAAAACATAGCTGCCAGTGTGAGAAGCGATCATTTTAATGTTATCAGTCCTGACAACAAGCGTAATCGTTTTGGCAGCTTTGATCATTTTTTGTGTGTGTTAAATGGTGATATCTACTATAACCGTTGATATAGTCTTTTAGTGTGCTGCAAATTATATGTGACGACAAATTACTGCATCTAGGTGAAATCCCCCAACTAGAAACACAGTGTTCCAAGACATTTTTCCGAGTAGAGGATCAGAAATTTCCCATTTTTCTGGAATGAAACTTTCTGCAGTCGTCAGCAAATACTTGAGTCTGACAGAAAATGAACAGCCTAAAATGACATGGCTGTGAAATCAATTTCAAGCACTTGAATGGAAAATAGTGATAAGTGAAGTATTTAAACTCTTGGAGCAAAGCAATGTGTACATTATAACATGGATATTAAATTCTAATTTCAAATACAGCTTTTCTGGTGCAGATAGGCAGACCTTTGATAACCCTTGTCATCATTAACTAAACCTGTGTCAGACTGGCCCCTGAGTTCAGTTCAAAACTCGGAATTGCCTAACATATTTGCAGCAGATTCCTAAAAACAGCAGAGCACTTGTCATATAGAGGATCTTTGAGCAGTATTTTTGTAGCAGGTTCCAAAAAAACACGCAGCAGAACGAGCAGAACGCTCTTGACATGTAAAGGGTCTGTGACTCGTGTAAACATGTTGCTTTTAATTTCCTTTATGACTGCACAGTAACTATGGACACATTTAGGACTACTGTATATAGCCATTTGGTGAGGTAGCATTTCAGGGATGACAGAGCCAGAATAAAAGGGAAGGGAGAAGTCACACCCCAACCCCGGTCCTCAGCTTTCTGAAAATGTGACACCAGGACAATTTAGTTGAAAAGCCCTGTTGTAGGAGCACATATAGCTGATTCTCAGACAGTTCAATGTGCTCTTCACAAAGTCCTTTTGATGGACTGGCCACCAGTCCAGAGCGTAGTGCACAAATGGGATAGATTCCAGACTTGAATGTGACCCTGAACAGCATAAGCAGTAGAAAATGGATAGAACTTGTGAGGAAAAATCTGAACTCATCTCATGTTTCCCTGCTTAAAACTTGCCCCTTTTGTCTTTCCTACATTAGTGTGAACGACTGCATCCTATTTGTGAATGATGTTGACGTACGGGAGGTGACACACAGCCAGGCTGTGGAAGCCCTTAAGGAAGCAGGTGCTATAGTCCGGCTCTATGTTCTCCGCCGGAAGCCAGCAGCGGAGAAAATCACTGAAATCAAGCTTATCAAAGGGCCTAAAGGTATGTGGTGGTTTGGACTGGTGTACGGTGCTGATACCTTTGTGTGGGTTTCAGGATGCTTTCGAAATGGCTAAACTGTACTGTATATAACTGTGGTATTTACTAGGGATTTTGTCCGATAATATCGGCTGATCAACGTTATCGAACGATATTGGCATAAAAATTAGATATCAGTATACATTTTTTCTGATAATGATATCGACATGAGAGTGCCGATGTTGTACTCCACACAGCAACAAGCTTGCTACCTCAGTACGTCCACAGTGAAGACATATTTCCAAGTTTTGCCTTTGGATTGTAAATATGCAATTAACAATGAAAGCACGAGACCTGACATGAGCTTGAGGGAAGAGCTGCTACCTGTATTGGTATATGTTGATACCTGTATGCTGGACATTATCAGTACAGTAATCCCTTGTTTATCACAGTTAATGACCTGACCATGATAAGTGAATTTCCGCGAAGTAAGAAGTAGGATTATTTATTTATAAATTGAATGTTTTCATAGTTACTGCATCGAAAACCTGTTAACGACCTTCTAAATACATTTAACATTATTAGCGCTTTCTAGACATGAAACAATCCCCTATAGTCACCTTAACACTCGTATTATCCAATACAGTAGACATAGTAAGAGAAAATAAGACATAATATAAACACATTTTAGTTCCTTGTTGTTGTTGTTTTTTTTTAAACTTACTGTACAGTACTTCCTGCAGTGGCTATTGTCTCATCAATGTAACATTACTGACACCTAGTGACCAGGGCAGAATACTACATATCATCACATCTTTGAATGCATCTCCTGAATGCCTTATATTTGCATTTTAGGTCTTTTAACTCATTTTTATCCTTGAAAATGATTCATTTCGGCAAAAATATGTAAAATTTACTTAAATATGCAGATTTTTTTAACTAATAATAGGCAGTATTCAACCACAAAATGCAATGATTAATATATATTTGAAAAACCCATGATTGAGCAAAGTCGCAAAATTCGAAGCGCAAAATGGCGAGGGATTACTGTGTATAAGATATCAGCCAGAAAACCAATACCGAGCACCTCTACTGCAGTATTTACCCATACCTCCTTGGGTCCCTCCTCTGTCTCCCTTTCTCAGGATTAGGTTTTAGTATTGCTGGAGGAGTGGGAAACCAGCACATTCCAGGAGATAACAGCATCTATGTCACCAAGATCATTGAAGGCGGAGCAGCACATAAAGATGGACGTCTGCAGATTGGGGATAAGATCTTAGCGGTCAGTCACTTATTTTACATCCCTGATCATATATGATCATATTGCTCGTAGTCTTGACTCATGCACAAAGAGTTGAGCTAAACTACAGATGTAATTTTCATGGCTTGAAATTGCATTCATAAATATGTTAATATATGTGTGGGACGGGATTGAGACATTATAGCTGTAGCGTTTCTGCCATCTGCTGGAGAAGAGAGGCTACAGCAGCTGAAGCTAGGGGCTACACCGGCAACTTCAAAATGGGTCTCCTGCAACACATTAGCACTAAATGGGATGTGAAATATGATCATTAGGAAGCTGAACAATAAAATAATTTTAATGTTTGACTGTGTAGATTAAAAGTGAAACAAAGTAAGAAAAATGTACCTGCAACTGTAATTTTGTACTTTTTTTATAGCCGAGAGCAGTGCTTCTCGAATACTGGGGAAGGGGGAAGTGTCGGGGTGGGCGAGAGAGCTAGAGGGGACTTTCGGTATTAGTGCAGACCTGCCAACATGTATGAATTTCTCGTACTCAGCATGCAATATCACTCTTGGATATGCTTGTATGCTTCACTGCTCTCCATTTTGTTGCATTTCACTGTTTTCAGTTTCGTGTTCAGTCTGTACAGTACAGATACAGTATATAGATATCAGTTTCTCAATAGTGTTTCAAATCGGGGTGGCGCAAAAACATTTCTCTCCCACAGTGAGGGCATATTACCACATGTCTAAACATGCTACTGTTTTGCTGGCAAATGATATCAATAAAGAAAATCAACAAGATATTAATGCAAGATAATGTATATTTTTATTAAATTGGAATGTGGTGGTTATATTTGGGGGGTTATATTGGCTGGATCAGATTTTTGCGGGGGTCATGACCCCCGTGTCCCCCGTGCAAATTACGCGCTTGCTTGTTATTGTTCCTCCTGCACTCTGATTGCTGCTATTGATCTAGTTTGTCTTGCCTTGATTAGAAATGCTGAGAGGCAGTGCGAGTCCCTCGCGTCTTTCACGTGGTCTATTACAACGATATCAATTGTGGTCGCCTGTTTGCCGAATCAGGTGAACAACGTGTGTCTGGAAGACGTCATGCACGAGGATGCGGTGGGGGCTCTGAAGAACACAGCCGAGGTGGTGTACCTCAGGGTGGCCAAGCCCAACAACCTGTTCCTGACCAACTCCTACAACCCTCCCGACCTCACCAATAGTAAGTCTGAACACATGACGTCAAGGTGTCTTCATATAAAAACTGAGTATCGCTCAGTTTATGTCCACATTCCAAAAATGCGTGTTAGGTTAATTAGCGACTCTATATTGTCCACAGGTGTGAATGTGAGACTGAATGGTTGTTTGTTTATATGTGTCCTGCGATTGGCTGGCGACCATTCCAGGGTGTACCCCGCCTCTCGCCCGAAGTCAGCTGGGATAGGCTCCAGCATACTGCGAGCCTAATGATGAGGATAAGCGGCATAGAAGATGGAAGGACATAACTTTCGCTTTCTAAGTTACTGCAGATGAATGTGGCCAAAATTCAAAGCTGAGATGTACTGGTTCTTACAGCTCTTTTTATAAAGGCAGTTTTGCTTTTTCATACAAAAATGTTTCTCTTGGGCTGACTCCATTGCTTGATTTCAACTCTACTCTTATGACAAGAAAATAAAGGAAGCAATAAAAAGACTTTTCGATGGGGACTCATTTCATGATTCAATATATACTGCAGTGTTTCCAATACATTCGTTTATTTGTGGCGGCCCGCCATGAATGAATTTGGACAGCCACAAATAATATTTTGGTGCCACCTGTTCGCCCTCACTTACAGTATAGGCACATTATAATGGGACTGAATGTCGCTTGTCACACCGATAGCATCATAACTCTGCTTCTTAACACACCTCATAAGTACCTGGTCTGCCAGAGAATAAGATGACGTAGCAGAAGGGATTAGTGATTAGTGATATTTAGCTAGTGATATTTTAGTGTTTTTTTTTGTTTACTCACTTTGTCTCCCACAGCATCCATAAAAATTACACACACATGCAATATTGCCAATTGTGCAAATTTGATGATGAAACTTGCAACCCAAAGCCACAAATAGATTGCTGTCCTGTGGGAAACACTGCATAGCGTAAAAAAAACGGTCTTATGTATCAGTAAGGTTTCTAGTTATGAATGAAATGGAACATGAAAGTAAAGGAGTGAGTGCAGAAATAACCTCTTCTCGCTGCATTTAAAGCCTCCTTGTGATTTCTTCATCCAGCGTATTCCCACATGGATACTGAACTCAGCCACCCCAACTACCTTGGCTCAGATTACCCGCAAGCCCTCACCCCCACCTCGCCTAGCCGCTTTTCTCCTGTTCTGCACGGCCTGATGGGAGACGATGATATCCCCAGGTGAGCAACAGTGCCAGAAAGACATAATCTAGTTTAGTATCCCATGTGGTTACGGAAAGTTTATTTCCCTGTTTCTTTTCTAGAGAGCCTCGCAGGGTTCTGATCCACCGAGGCTCCACCGGTCTGGGATTCAACATCGTTGGAGGGGAAGATGGAGAGGGGATTTTTATCTCTTTCATCCTGGCAGGGGGCCCAGCTGACCTCAGTGGAGAGCTGCACAAGGGCGATCAGATCCTCAGTGTAAATACATGTTGCCCACTTCTCGCCCAAATAGAAGAGCCCTACTAGTCATAGTATGCTTGTTAACATCTGAGCTATGTGTGCATCAGGTAAATGGTGTGGACTTGCGAATGGCCACGCACGAGCAGGCGGCAGCAGCATTAAAGAACGCTGGCCAGACGGTGACCATCATCGCTCAGTACAGACCAGACGGTAAAACCAAACCCTCAGCACAAACTAAAGACTTCATTTATGATGCTGAAGATAAGATTTGTCCCTTTCAGAGTACAGTCGTTTTGAGGCAAAGATCCACGACTTGAGGGAGCAGCTGATGAACAGCAGCATGGGCTCTGGCACGACCACGCTACGGAGCAACTCAAAGAGAGGCTTCTACATCAGGTACAGCTCTCACAGTGCAAAGTGGTGGAGTTGAACACAAGGTACTATGTGTTGTAGTCAAGACAAAATACACCAAGTCAATCGAAACTTTTTGGAGTTAAAAGTTGTTGAAGTGGTCTTAATTAAAGGTCCCTTGCATAATATGCGTCCCCAGTGGGGGTGCCCGTTTCTGAGCACCCCCACGTGTGGAGACAAAACATGCTCAAATTATGGATTTTCATGACATTCTAAATGAAAACTCCCATTTTTTTTGTCACCACCCCCATGTGTACACCAACCACTTTACGCAGGGCAAGAAAAAAAGCAGCCTTGGCTAAATGTCTCTAAACAGCGACAGAGGTGGGAGCTGTTAGTTTGATGATTGTGTTTTTCTGCAGCAAATATGCTAACAGCTAATAGCATGATGTTGCTGCACTGTCTGAGACATTTGCATTAAAGCTATAGACACACAAAACGGCGTGTTCCCAGTAGGGCACTTTTAAAGTAAATTACCGCACCAAGGCTACATTTTGAGCAACACACTTTCAATACACTATTGTAGGACCTCTGAGGCCTATTTAAAATAGTTGAAAAATAGTATAATATTTGACCTTTACGACAGGTCTTGAGAAAAATCAATCAAAAGTATACTACAGGGCACACAATGGCTTAAATGGATGTCTTTTAGCGTTATAAATTAATTCTGCTGGATTATGTCATTTTCTTCTTTCGTCCTAGACAGCGTGTGGGTAGTATAATCATATGCTAATTCTGATCCTATGATTGCCTCTGGGAAGAATAATTTTAACAGTCTACTGCTGGTCATTATCACAAGCATAGGCATAAAAGTGTCCAGTATGGTGTTGTAATTAAGTGCTGAAATGGACGGCATTCGGTGCATGTGTGCATATTACAAAACAGGGTTAAGTGCATTTGGCATTTTGAAAATTTGAACGTTTCAGTAAATTATCAATCCCTTTAGCAATCATATTAAATATGTAAATTAAAATAGTGTCTTGTGAAAGCTTCTTGCACATTCTAACCAACACTTAAGGCACCAAGAATCAATCATTATGGCTTCACGTTATCTTCCAATGTTACATTACATTACAATAGTGGACTTATTTATGTTAGTGGACCCTTTTAATAAGGTAAGGACTGTATTTTTTGGTGGCTTGAGTAAATATGGACTCCACGCATCTCGCAATAACGCAGGAGAACCACGTGGTTTTTCTTAGCCAATCAGTAAAGAATAAGGAAAAAGTTATACAAATGCAAATATATTCAAATATAATTAAAGACACTTATGTGAATAATAAATGATTAAAACACTGAAAATGGCAACAGCATTATAATATACTGCAGTCATTTTTCTAAGGTTACCATTTTTAATTATGCTGCCTTTTACGAGTGCCTAATAAATAATGTAATACAATACTTTTATTATAATAATCACTACACATAACAAGCTACACAAAAGAAGCAGAAGAGGCAGTATTTTACATCAAAAAAGAACTTAAATGTATAAAAATAACTAGATCTTACCTTAAGAACATCCTTATCGTTCATGTGGGCTCCTAGCAGCATCGTTGCCACGACAAGTCACATGACAAGGGTGTGTTTTGATGGCCGCCTGTCAACGAGTCCTGAGTGTCGATATTGTGTGTCCATTATGGCGTCCCGTTCCTCATTTGAAACGTCTCATGTCCACATTGTCTTCAGCATCTTGTAACCCGCAACGTAGTTTTTGTTTTAACTTGAATTCTTAATCTGATGCGATGTCACCGTCAATATGGCCGCTGCTGGACCGGTGAGGTTAGCTTCCGCCGTCGAGCTAACATTAGCTAGCAGGTTAAGCTCTCGTCGTTTCAATGTGATTAAGCACTTCATGAAAAATGCATGTCCTTTTCAAGCAGGAGAACGTGTCAGCTGTACTTCAGAAGAAGTTCGCGTCACTCTTTGAGTTAATAAGGCGATAATGAAGTATTTATTATTCCTACGACTCTTGTCAAACGAGTGGCCGTATGGAACTGTGTCACACAGTCACTAACGCGGCCCGCCATCTTGGCGTCTATATATCCGACTAGTTGTTTATTTTTTTGTAAAACTTCCTTTTTGGTTTTATAATGTGAGGGAGGTGGATGGTGATAATATGTACGTTTTTAAACGTTTTAAATAGAGTAGCTGGCTCATCACGTGATATCATTACAGCAAAAAAAAAAACCCTGATACCAATGTGAACCGTTGGCAAAATTGTCCATCGGACATCCCCTATTTTAAAGGATAATAGCTGTGTGTATGTATTTTATCATGCATCACTTTAAATTAGGATATTTTAGTACAGTGACCAACAGTTTCAAACAGGAAGCGACATTCACACAAATCCCAAAACACACAAATACCATAAAACAAATGGAACGGAAAATGCTGCAATCACATAAACGCTACAATATTAAAAAAAACAACAACAACAGCGTGAAAGAAAGGCTGCAAGTTCACAGACCAAAATGGAAGTTTATCATGCTACCGGGGGAAAGTACATGTCGTACATGTAGTCAATTTCACTCTAACAAATTTAAATTTGCCTTTATATTATTTAGCCTTGTTGCAGGGTTGAAATAATTATTCAAAGAGAAGCATTAATGACATTGCAAAAGATTGCTTTATGGAATAAAATCATGTCTCTCATGTGGGTCCCTGTCCCCAAACGATACAGCCATCCATTTTCTGTCACGCTTATTTTCTATAACGCTTGTCCTTTGGGTCACTCTCAGTCACGGGTGAGCTGGAGCAGAGCCCCGCTGTTGTCGGTCAATCACGGGCCACTTATAGACAAGCGACTGTTCACGCTCACGTTCATATGGACAGTATAGAGTCTCCAATTAACCAAACATGCATATTTTTTGTACACCGGACATTCTGAGTAAGAGATGTGCCAGCATAACTGTAAACCCTCATCTCCTGACTGTGAGGCAGACGTTCCACCCGCTACTGCCTGTCCCCAAACTATTGTTATATAAATAGCTTTACAGGATTAACTTGAGTTATTTTCATTTCTCAGGGCTCTGTTTGATTATGACAAGACGGCAGACTGTGGCTTCCTCAGTCAGGCGGTCGGCTTCAAGTTCGGAGACGTGCTCCACGTGTTGGACTGCGGGGACGAGGAGTGGTGGCAGGCGCGCAAGGTCAGCCCCCAGAACGAGGCTGAAGAGGTTGGCTTCATCCCTAGCAAACACAGGTCAGACACACACTCTTCGCCTGGCAGCATAACAGAAAAGACAAACGCTTGTGTAGTTCAGTTCTCATCTAGTCAACTGTCCAATGACTGTCCATTCATAGTAAAAATGTAACAGCCTTTTTGAACAAAATGATTTCAAACCCTTCTCTTTCTCCTTTAATTTGTGGTTCTTAACCTTTGCAGGTTGGAAAGAAAAGAGTGGTCTCGTGTCAACACCAAAGAGAGGGTAAGTTCATCGGAGCTCCTTGACTCAGACTGACTCATTTAGAGTGTGTGTAAAACTGTGTTCTTGTTATTGTAGGATCATGGTCGGGACACTTTGGGAACGCAAGGTAATTTGCCAACTTTCTCCCAATTAATTAGCAGCAAGAGGGGAGCATGATTTGGGAATACAGGCATAGCTATACTGTATATTTTTGCCATTCTGTGAAAACGCATTCATGCATTTTATGAATACAATATGACTCACGCTGTAAAGATGGCAAAGTATACTTACTATTTTTGTGTCAAAATATAGCATTTCTCTGTATCATGTCCACAGCATTGATGCAAGGGTTTGTGCGTCTGCTTTTGCAGCCGTGCTGCATCTGATGCTTTACAAAGAGTAAAATAGTTAAGTCCCAATGTTAACTGACTGGTCCCACTGATTGAGAGTTCAGAGCACTAGGCACCGAGCTAAAACCCAAAGCTGTCAACCTGTTGTCCAGCGCGACTCTTAAGGTATCAGTGAGTAAGGTTTACCAACGTACGTTTGCACGGCTGCACCAGCTGGAAACCGTTACACAAACATACATTGGTGCATTTTTTATTGTGTTTATAAATAATAAATCTTATTCGGTACAACACACCTTTACAAAAATTTGTTTGCACTAATTTGGCAACATAAACCTGAGTGCTACATTATGATGGCAAAAATAAATCGTACTGATTGCTTCACTGATCTGTCACCAGGGAGAGATAAAACCTCGCACAGTTATGAGACAGTCACCCAAGTGGAAGGTAAGGCTGTAAAGTAATATGTAAAGCCCATTACTTTAGGTAATAAAAGTTCATTTTCATTGTCATTTCCCATTTCTGAATGTTCGTGCTCTCTTGTCTCTTCCTGCTTAGTTCACTATGCGAGGCCCATCATCATTCTGGGTCCTGTGAAGGACAGGATAAATGATGACCTGTTGTCTGAGTTCCCTGATAAGTTTGGCTCGTGTGTCCCACGTAAGTATTATGCTGTCAGTCAAAAACATGGAGCTGCTCTGCCGCCTGCAGCCATTTTTGGGAGCAATCTGCATAATGCTGTCCTCACTTAGATGTAATTTAAGTCAATTCCAAAAACTTTATTTGTCCCTGGAGGACAATTAAAGGCACATAGACAATGTAAACACTGTAACAACTGTAAGCAAAGGTAACTGAAATTGCTGTCATTGTGTGATTTAAAGAGGTGCTAAGGCATGAGGTGTTTTTTGAAATAGTTTTGCTCTCTTGACAGATACCACACGACCCAAGCGGGAGTATGAAGTGGATGGGCGGGACTACCACTTTGTGTCATCGAGGGAACAGATGGAGAAAGACATCCAGAGCCATCGCTTCATCGAAGCTGGCCAGTACAACAGTCATCTGTACGGTACCAGCGTCCAGAGTGTCCGTGAGGTGGCTGAGCAGGTGCGTAGGCAGCAAAAACTCTGTATCAAAACTTAATTGAATACCTTGTTTTAAGGGTTGTTTTTGTGTACAAGCAGCAAGGGAAACATTGTATTCTGGACGTGTCGGCCAATGCTGTACGACGACTACAGGCTGCTCAACTTCATCCCATCGCTATCTTCGTCCGGCCTAAGTCACTGGAGAATGTTCTGTATGTACCCTCAAATTTTTGGTCTTTGAACATTTTGTTTTTTACTTGTTCCCTCTGGAAGAGAGTGCCATAACAGAGGATTTTTGCTTGTGCGAACAGAGAGATTAACACTCGCCTGACAGAGGAGCAGGCCAGGAAAGGAATGGACAGAGCCCTCAAACTAGAACAAGATTTCCTCGAGTGTTTCTCAGGTAGGAGAACAACAATTACACACGGTAACTTGATACATGCCGCAACTGCTGCAGAGTCTCCTATAGTCGATGAATGCATGGTTTACAAAAGCAAATAACCACCGGGGTCTCTACTTAGCCATGTCAAAAAACCTTGACATTAACAGCTCTGGCAGTAGACAATCTCCCAATGTAGTTTTTTTATTAAGTCCACAAGATGACAGTAGCTGCATTTGGAGTATCATGAGTGATCAGCATCCAGCGGCTTTATCTACCTCTCGATGCACCATGTTGCTTGCGCTACTCAGCTGTTGGCACACAAACACAAACCTGACTTCCTTGGCAGAGGTAATACTGACGTGTACACGAATACAGAGACCAGTTGAAGGTGCAAAGTTTTATCTGTGTGCATGACTTTCATGCTTGCCAGTAAATTTGGGTTATGGCAGCGCCAGATGGTAAACGTGAGCTAAAGCATCTGCATTTGCACCTCACTGCACTTTTACTCATAAAATTGCTCCATTTTATGCTTGAGAGGTTTTCAATACACTTTGTACCGATTTCCAGTTCATTGCAGGAACTTATTTGATCACTCCAGATGGCCGTAATGTGTGGGGGTTTTTTTTAACTCCACCAACAAAATGTAAAAAAAAAAACATGCACCTTTTGCAACAATGAACATCACATTTACATTTTTGCTGCATAACTGAATGAGAGGCTGCCTGACTTGAAAGAGTCTCCAATGCATTTTAACATTTGATGAGACGTTTTCAGGGCAGATCACAGCAGCTGCTGGAATATAAATGATCTCAGAAGCGATGGGTACATTTCACTTTTGAACTGATACGGTATCAGCCCGGTACTTGGGAATCGTTAAATTTTCAGTAATTTTGCGTGTGTCTGTTGTAATAAATGTTAATTTGTTTAATAATAAAAATTCCCAAATTTTTCAGTTCAACATTTATTTCTCAATATATAAACTTTAACAAATATATCTAAACAACATCCAAATGTATTGTAACATTTCAGTTGTTTAACACATTTCTTCAACATGAAAACCCTTAAATACACCTACGCAGTGTTTTTTCTTAATAATGCACAAAGTTTGGTTGTTCTTGAGCGTTCTTGAGCAACATTGAGCCTGTTCAGACCTGGCTCCATTCGACGAGAGCGACAGGCTCAGAAGCCACTTCTCTGCATTAATTTTTTTCCCTTTATTAGGAACTCTAATACTTTTTCCAAAATGAACAATTCCCATATGCGAGAACAGCGCATGTGTGCGGCATTTTCACTCTGACTTCACTTGGCCTCTCACTATGAATACACCTGTTTGCCACCCACGTGCATGAGCTAATGTCACGTACAACCCAGCAGTCGCCTGCTCTTCCGCTCCCTCACAGACACAAGGATACTTGGAGGTGCCAAAACATGATACTGTTTGATTTTACGTGCATCGGTGCTTGGTGGTACCGACAGAATTCGGCTGGTATCAAATTTGGTACCCATCTCTAGATGTCACGCATCTACAAATATCCAATAGTCATCCCTCACCACTTGGCGGTTCGAACATTGCTCTCTCACTCTACCACGTGATCACAAATGATCACTGTTTTGTGATTGACTATGGCCTATTACAGTGTATTAGTCCAAAAATATTGAAAGACAAGTCTTATGTAGTATTGTGGTCAATCGGCGTCAGTAAAGTTACACTGATGAGACATTACATCACCTTAACACTGCTTGGAAGTCAGCCATGTCCAACATGGCAAAGTGAAAACGAGTTCTCCTCCCATTCTGTGTGGAAGTGGTAAGTCTGTGGCTTCTTATGTTGTCCTTCTTCCCCATTCCGTTTGAAAACCTTTCTTAAGTTTAGAATAAATAAATTGGAGGCTAACTTGTTAGCTCGGTAACATGTTATGCTTAGAGCAGCGTCCATCTCTTGTGTCCCTGCAGTGATCCCGTAGCATGCACATAAGAGTTGCACAATGTGATGTAAACAAAGAATAACAGGAACGTAAAGGTGACTATAAGGGTGTTATTTCATGGCTACAGGGCTGTAATGATGGTAAAAACCGCATCGAAAGTCATAAACAGACTCTAACTATGAAAATATTCCATTTATTAATCTTGAATCCTATTTAGCGGAAATTCACTTATTGCGGTCGGGTCTGGAACCAATTAACCACGATAAACAAGGGACAACTGTAGTGTCTGCAGTTTGGTTGCAAGTCTTGAACTGAATTCTTATTTCTGCGTTCCTCTTTAACTCCCCCCCTCCCCGTGTTGTCTTGCAGCTGTTGTAGAAGGGGACAGCTTTGAAGAGGTGTACCACAAAGTAAAGACAGTGATCGAGGAGCAATCAGGGCCTTACATTTGGATTCCCACCCGGGAAAGGCTGTGATGCCCTCCCATCCTCCATAAACAACCACCAACCGACATCATCCTTCACCTCCAAGCCAGCCTCGCCTGCCGGGGCCGTCCTCCAGAAAAGTCAGTGCTTTGCTGAAGAAGACAACAAAAATACAGATGTGACACACTGAGAAAGATACCAGGGAAAAAACTGAGAGTGAGAGACGGGTGCTGATGTGTAATTAGACTGCAACAGACTTAATTAGTTTTCCACTTTCAGGAGGGAGGGCCAAGTGCTGAGGCCATGTTCACACTTGGCATTGAAAAGCCATTTCACCCAAAACAGTTGATTTAATGGTGTCAGTAAGAGGACCAGTACCAAACAGCCACTCTAAGGAAGAGCAGAAATGTGCTTTTTTTCTAGCAAAAAATGAGCAAATGAGAAGTCCAATGAAAGTGATTAGTCTTGATATTCTCAAGATGCCTTTTGATGTCAAGTGTGAACTGATCTGTCTGAGGGAAACGAGACGCGGGTCTGAGCAGAAATGAAAAGGAAGGACAGGGTGACCCAGCAGGATGGACCCTGAGGTAGTTTTTATATCACCTGTTGGCTTTCTGTCCTCCTATCAGCTCTGCCTTGTTATAGTACAGAAATGGTCTGAACATGGTGCCCATATCCTGCTGAGTCCTCCATGACCAGGAGTCTTCTCTTGGCCTCTTTTTCTGAGGGAGAACAACCTCAGTGGCGGATCACCTGTCAAATACTGCAAGGCATTATTATTTCAAAGCAGTGAAAATGATTATTCAGAGAAGAAGAAACCTAATATGCTGAATTTGTGCATGCATCCTCAAAGACAATGGAAGGACAGGACGCAAAACAATGAACGCTGTAAGTAAAAATCCTTTTAAAAGAGGCAAAGTCGAACTGGGGAGAGTTTTAAGCATGTCTTATGGTGAAGAAGAGAGATGCGGTCATGTGATGTGGTCACTTGTGAGTAGAGCAGAAACTCTGACATACATTTTAGCCTCTTATGCACACACGCACGTCCACACACACGCGTGCACCGACAAACACACATAAATGTAACCTCAGCTGCACACCCCTCTGCAAAGAGGGCTGTTCTGGTCACAAAACCCTGGATGAATGTTACCTCTCTGGGCACAAACAGCAGAGCTTGAACGCACCGCAACCGACTCACCCGTCTCTCTTCCGAACCAGTCCCTGAAGCCACAGACATTCACACTGTTTTCCAGTGGTTGCGCTAAAAGCCATGGTGTCATGGTATATGTGTGTGTGTGTGCGCGTGCGTGTGTGTGTGTGTGTGTGTGTGTGTGTGTAAACACCTTTGTGTGGAAGGTACAGGTCTTCTTTTACTCTCTCGCTTCCAGTTCTACTCTGCTTTCTCCCTCTTGTGACCACACAGATTTAAAGCTCAGTCACAAATAAATGGTCTATATATATAAAAATATAAATATATACACATATATCTTTTTTATGACAATTTCTAACAGGACTATAGTCTGTAAAAAAAAAAAAAAATCTCCAAACACGTTGCATTAGTTCATTTGGTTGAATTTGTAGTTTGGTTTGTGGACTTTACTCACACTCCTATTTTATTGCGGAAAATAGCTACACAGAAATGTTGATGTAAAGTTGACCTTACTTGTCATATGTTGGAAGCCAATGGGAGCATATACGGTGCAGATGTGCGAGTCTGTGTGCAGGTGCACGTGTGTGAAACGCTGTACGGGGGCGACACATGCACGTGTGCATCAAATATAAATGAGCCCATGTGAGAATATCTATCCTTTATAACATCCACAATCAGTACTAATGTATAATAGATAAATGGGTGGTGTGTACGCGTGCCAGAACGAGAGAGAGTGTGAGACATGCACATGAAGATGTAGTGCAATATTGCTCTGATGTTATGCAATGAAGGTTTTATGTGTGTCCAGAATTCAAATTATTTATTGCACTGACGGCATTGTGTGCCACGGGGTTAAAAAAAAAGGCTAAAAGCAAAAGGATTTTAAGGTTTTATGAGCATGTGTTTGTGTTTACTTCTTTTTCATTTTATTGCTGAATTCTAAGAGTGGAAGTATTGAAGTATTGATTGATCGGTCATATTTATTGTTTATTTGTGCACACTGGCGGAATTATTTATTTATTTTGGAATTGTCGCCCAGTCTCAAGTCTGTATATTTTTATATTATTTTCCACATTGAAAGAGTTGTTGAGGTAACTTGCTGTAAATATGATGCCGCGTGGCTTTAGATTTAGCCATGGACACTACAGAATTGATGCAAAGTATTCAGTCCAACAGCCCAACATAGTGACATCTGCACACACACACATACACACACACACGCACACAAGGATTGCAGCATGCATCCAGTCACATCCACAAATTGAATATTAATGTTTTCAGTTTGTTTATTTGAGGGTTCCGTGTATTTCTTAATATCTCTCTCAGTCATCCATATCATAGTGTGATATTCCTTATTTTAAAAATAAAAGTATATTAGTTTTTACAGAAAAGACTAATTATAACAAAGTCAAATGACGCAGAAAAGTATATTTAACGATGACAATATCAAGCAAATTAAAATGTTCCAGTTCAGTGAAGCGCTTGTTGTAAATTAGCTATGAAATAATAAAAATGAATTTAAAAATGCTTTCTGAAAATGGACTCGGAATGTACTTGTGTTTTGTGTCGATGGTTGAGTGTACAACCAGTGGAGGGCGCTCCTTGCTTCCCCTTTCCTCTCTTGCTTCTCCCCTGACTGCCACCTCAATCTCAGCAAGCACTTTCTCCAAACAAAAGCACACACTGCTGAGGACCCTGGTGAATACAGAAGAAACAATAGTGTGTGACCGTTTACTTTACTCTCCCTCCTCGCATGCAGCACTCCCTAATCCAATGCAACTGAATGGTGGGAAAGGACACAGAAAACATGAAACCTGACATGAAATGTGGCATCTAATGCAAAGACCTGTTTTCGCATTTTAAAGCTCTGCTTCGAACCTCCTTAAGATCCAACAGGCTAAATGTAAATCTGCTTTTTTTCCAACTGGTCTTAACATTTTCATCAAGATTGTACAGTATACGGTACTGTATTCCCTTTTACTACATAAAATGGGTTTGTTTGAGCAAAATAAAAATAAAGTCGGTAATGCAAAAATAATTACAAGCAAAAACAACTACTGGGTCTCATTCAAATTCTTCGACTTTTGCCCCCAAAGGCCTTCTTTGTCCAAGAATGTATTCCCTGCGTTTGTAAACAATATATAAATATCTACAATACATCCAAAACACCACAACAACAAAAAATGGATCCGTATTTGTGAAACTAAACACAGACGAGAACTGAAAAATACTGATCCCATCACACAAGTATCGATCCCAAACACTGCTATTCACTGTATTCAGCACGCAATGAAGTGAGACAACAATAATCTAGGACTGTCAACGTTCAACCTGTAAATTTGACTCCTAAACACAAAAAACATGACAGAAAAGTGTAAAACATTGTGGGACAAATTGCATAATTGAAAATTAAAGCACAGGAATGCACAGACAAGTAAACACAGCGTGGCCAAAGAGTGTAAACATTCTCAAGGATGTAAACGTTTTGCTGTACACCTCACACGTGATGTATGCGAGTTATAAACAGGACACACGTGTAAACTAAATCCAATCATCCATTTCTCAAAATGCTTATTCTGTGAGGAGGTCTTCTCCTCCAAAATCAATCAGTTTATAGTTTAGAACAGACGATAAGAGACAGAAAGAGTGTGAAGTGTCCATCAAGGGTCAAGAACAAGTATGGCTCCAACCAGACATGAACAGATGTCCATAGCAAACAGAAGACCCTGGAATGCAAGGCGCCGCCGGCTGGTGGAAGATGCACAGATGGATGACAAGAAAATCATGAAAAGTAATGTTGTTAGGTTTGTTAATCCACATTTTTGAAGCCATTCATGCCCACGCAAGCACGTTTAAGAAAGTGCTTCACATAAAGTGCGTACCAAAGAAACAGGTGGCACTACGACTCTAAACTGTAAGGCCGTTTACCCAATCAAAAGCATGAAGAAAGCCATTACCAAAAAGAGGCACAATAAAAGCGATGGTAAATGTACTGTAATTTCCGCTGTTTAAGGCGCACCCACTAAATTTAGAGAGAATAACAGATTTGTACATATGTACAAATGTGTCCATGTCATAAAATGGCACACTGTGGCACGCACGAGTCCGTGAGGACCAGGTATCTCTTTATTTGACATGAGCCAATCATGAGCTATGAAAAAACTCACAACGAGCTTGTCAAGCCATTGGAAATCACAGGAGGTCATTACTCAGTATAACAGTTTGACTAACGGTGTCATCTTACAAAGAACGCTAAAGTCATCACACAGCGACTTAACACTCAAAAGGTGGCACTTGTATTGCCACTACGAGTTTAAAATACAAAGCTATTTTAACAGCTTCCCATCCTGCATTTCATCCAAGCAAAGTATTTCATTGGACACGGCTGCCGAGGGAGAGGGAGCCAGAGGAGCCTCCGTCTGGGCTCTGGGTTCTGGGCTCCACTAGCCCCCTCTTTTGGGGCAGCTGATGAGTCACTGCAGTGCCCCGGCAGCCATGTCCATTGAAATGCTTAATGCTTAATCTTTGTACATTGAAATACAGTATGAAGGGAACATACAGTGTTGTCGCTGCCTGATGAAAATCATGTATATTAACTGTTTTTATCCAAAAACAAAGAAAATAAATTGGATAAAAAGGAAATAACTCACAAACTTGGGCGATACAGTCAGAAAAGCTGGAAGACGTGGGTTTGTATGTCTGTTTGGTGTGGAATTTGCATGTTCTCCCCGTGTGTGGGGGGGGGGTTTTCTCCGGGTGCCAAAACATGCATGTTAGGTTAATTGGAGACTCTGAATCAGGGGTCACCAACGTTTTTCCTTGTGAGAGCTACTTTTACAAAATGAAAATGGCCAAGAGCTACTCATTTTTGTAACATTTATTTTTAGAGCTTATTTTAAACCCAAACAAAGCAAATATGCTTGTTTTACCAGAACATGAACAAAATGCTGGTGTCCACAACTCACATTTTGTATTTCAGAATGCATTTCTTTCTACTGTTCTTTCATTATTAACTCAAAACCTGAATGAAAAGCAGGCTTGCGGGCGCCTCATGTGGTCGTGGGGGGCTACCTGGTGCCCGCGGGCACCACATTGGTGACCCCTGCTCTAAATTGTCCATAGGTATGAACGTGAGTGTGAATGGTTGTTTGTCTATATGTGCCCTGCGATTGACTGGTGACCAGTCCAGGGTGTATCCTGCCACTCGTCCAGTCAGCTGGGATAGGCTCTAGCATACCCCCTCAACCCTTGTGAGGACAAGCGGCATAGAAAATGAATGAATGAATGAATGGGCGATACATGTTTTTCATTGAACATAATGGATAAATACATAACTCTGGGAATTAAAATGAGAAAATTAGGGATATGTACAATATACTGTATGTATCAATAATGCATGCAATGCACCAATAAATAAAATAAGGAACGTTTAAAAATATACTAAAATATACTGGCATATTTTTTCCCTCGCGTCAGTTTTCTGTTCGGGGCTGACGTTCAAAAATGCACATTAGCATGGTCATCTATACATCTAAAACTGGTCCAATAGCCATCTCTTTCTCTAAAAATTACATGAGTCATTTTAGAAATTGCCAGTTAATTCCTAGTGAGTTCTGTGAATCCCATTATTCCCACCAACGCCCATTTATTCCCATGGTTTTCCACTCCAAGTCATAAAAAACTAATTGGTTAATATGCACCGAACTTTTTCAGAAGCAAGTTTAGAGGAATATGTTTATTTTTAGAGCTGTAAGAGAGCCTGCATGTGGACATAAGGCTTACAGGCATAGAAAAATATGTGTTTTTATTACCGTGGTTGTGTGGTCATGTGTTCTCTCTTTCATTTGGAACATTTGAAGATGCTGAAAGTGACAAATGTTCAGCCAGTTTAGTGCTTTGCTGCCAGGAAGCCAAATAAATCTTAAGGAAGCAGCTAAAGGAAAGCTTCCAAATTGTGTCATTAAATCAAGGCTGTAATTAGGATACAATTTCAACTGCTGTACACTAGTGAGCGTGGGAGCTTGGAGAAAGAAATCAGCAGGATCATTTAGTTCACTTGTGCATCACCAAGGTGATATTCTTTCCATACTGCCCTAGTAGATTATCAGGAGAAATTATTAGGGATGCTCTGAGCAGGGTTTTATTCTGCCGATTCCATGAGCAAGATCGGTAGACACCGATACCGACATGGATTAACTGTACATTTTTCAATGTATTTGTATGAGTGGCATTGGCCAGGGCTGCCGCCAGACAATTCCAATGGCCGCTGCCCTTTGACACAAACCTGAATTTCATTTGATGCATGTTTTGGAGTAATATGAATACATGAGAAATAAATATTAAGTTCAATATAACAAAATTAACAGAATAAAATAATCTAAATAAATACCTATGTTAAATAGAATCCGTCCTGCTTAACTTTAAAGAGAATAAATTCAGTGTCCAGGTTGCATAAGTCTCCAACTTTCATCACTATGTCAACTATTTGTGTTTTATTCATGACTGGCAACATTGAAATTGTACACTACTTTATTTACCAACCAGATGTCCACTCAAACAGTGTGCCCATCCTATTTATGTTATTTTTTGCTCATTTGTCATTATATAAAGGCATACATTCTGAATTGAACAGTTATGATGAAAACTACTAAGAGATGAAGCAAATATAGTAAAACTGTTCAGTGACACATAAAAGTTACTACATACCTCATGAACGTAATATCCACTACCCCCGTGATAAAAACGAGCTCCGAACTAATTACATTGCTTGTTTTTTTTTTTAAAACAAAATGTCATTGTGGTAAAAAAAAAAGTCACGTTTGGAGTCCTAATAGGATAAGCTATGCAGATAATTCTAGCTAGCTGTCGAACACGCTGGCATCGATTGGTGTAGCCTGTGTCAAGCTGTCAAACTGAATCCATTGAGGTTTTACGAACTAGTGTGGATACTCGCAGCAACACGGGACAAAGTGCGTTCCTTGTGGGCTCAATACGGGTGTTGGCAACCCTACGTGACACAGCACGCATGCGCATTCATGCCATGTTTGTGTTGTGATGACATGAATTGTCATGTCGCCGGCGCCTGGCGGTCGGTTTTTGTGATCGGCTTTGAAAGGAATTTATCGGCATATGCCGATCATGTGTTTTTCACACGAATCGGCCGGTACTAATCGGTGGCCGCTCGATCGGAGCATCATTACAAATTATTCAATCTTTTTTTTTTAGATGAGACTGATCTTTTCCATGTTTATGTGTGCAGAGAAAAGGCTGTACTTGGACGGAATAAAAGCTCCCATGTGAGCCGCCTGGTGTGCAACTTGAGATTTGGGAAGAAGGATTTCCGAGCCAACTTAAAAGTGTCTGTGAAAGCAGTGAAGCAAATCATCATAGACTACAGTATATCATCAGCAAACCTTAAGGATCGTCCTCTTCCTGGAGTGCTTCAAGCATTCCTTCCACAAATATGCTTTAATTATCAAGCCGCATGAATGTTTCCCTTGCATGAGATATTTGATGCGTGGATTTATAAGAGATTTTATAACCAGGATGATTGCATGATTAGCAAGGAAATTCAGCTGTTAGTCATCAGCCTCCAGAACGTGGAGCCCATATCAGCATCGTTTGTTACCTCCATTGCAACATGACAGCTCCAGTCTGGAGTAGAGGATCAAGCAGCTCCCTTCGGTGCTCATATTCTATTATTCATTTCAGCCTGCTGAGCCGCTTTTATAGCATTCATTCTTTGCACTACTGCCCTTCACCCCTTTTTTGGCGGGGTTGATCGCCACATGACTCCCCAGCTGGCCGTGTCAAACTGTGCACTCATTTCTCGCGTGTTGGTCAATCTGGATGATGTCGCGTCCTGTGTACCATGTGGAGGCGACAATAGATGAGTTGATTCACCATCAGACGGCCGCATGGCAGGGCCATGATGCTTTATGCTGTTTGAGAAGAACTGGGGTGTTTTTCAAGTTTGCAGAAGAAGAATGCAGACTCCTGCTGCTTGGTGCCACTACGCTCTGATTAATGATGAATTCATTCTTTATGGCACCATGGGATGTCATTTTCTTGATGAGTGCAACCCTGAAACAGACCGTGGCCATGGCAAAGATTTGGGGTTTTCAATTTCAACAGGAACATTATAATATTGCTGCAAAATGTGGTATATAGAAAGTGTCATCTGAAATTACTGACCTTAATCTTAATCTATGCCTGTCACGGTGCCATTTATCTTAATGTAATGCATATGCCTAACAAATGTATTTATCTATTGAACTATCTCCCCATATAAATGTCACATCTGCATGGTCTTAAAGCTGTGAATTTTAGGATTTGGGTAGCTTAGAAATTGTACCCAAAAGCAGACACAGAGGCAAAGTTGTCCCAATAAGCAAAAAGGTTATCTAGTTGTATTATAACAAAGCATCAAACACAAAGATACTGAGGAGTACAAAGAATACAGAACTACTGCATAGAAGTAGTAGCACAACCACTGTTGCCAACTTTTCAGTAAGAAAAGTAGCTTTGGGCTGTCCTAGAAGTCGCTAGATGATGTCATGGTCTAATTTGTGTATCATTTGCACATGATGTTGTAAAATGCTGTAGGAAAAAAGCATAACCTCGAAGGAGAGACATAAAAAGTGAGTAAAAACAACTTCATTACATTTAGAAATACAAATAAACTTGATTATTGGGTTGTTAATTTCAAATTGGCCATCATTTCATAAAAATAAAACAACTTCAATATTTTATCTCGGGCAGTGGCCGAGTGGTTAGCATGTTGGCCACACAATCTGGGTTCGAATCTCCGTTGGGCATCTTTGTGTGGCTTGCATGTTCTCCCCGTGTGTGGGTTTTCTCCGGGTCCTCCGGTTTCCAAACACATGCATGTTAGGTTAATTGGAGACTCTCAGTTGTCCATAGGTGTGCATGTGAGTGTGGATGGTTGTTTGTCGACCAGGCCAGGGTGTACCCTGCCTCTCGCAAAGTCAGCTGAGATACGCTCCAGCATACCCGCGACCCCAGCGAGGATAAGCGGCATAGAAAAAGGATGGATGGCCAGCGCCTCTCAGAGTTCTCCCATCACAGAGAACTCCTTTAAATTAGCACAATTGAACAGAGAATAAGAGATTATGCTGACATTAACATGACTCAGTGAGTAGCACACTCTTCTGGTGAATATAAGTAATAGCAACTTCACAATAAATATAGGCAATAGACACATTAAGCTTATCAGTGACTTACATTTACCCAAAAAATGTAAGATAATCCACTTCATTTTACAAATAAAGAGCAGCAATAGACTAACAATAAAATATAAACACAATAAACAGGCACTCCTCTTTCATTCAGGCTTACTGAAGATTAAGAAACATTTGCATTTTAGATCTGGCCTTGTAAAAGAGTCCGAGCTCCACCCCTGCGGGATCGCGGCTCACGCATGCGTGATTCACTTGCACTTTCGATGCGTAGAGCTCCCCACCATGCTCTCCTTGTGCCGCGGATGCTGACTGCACAGTGCCGGCTTGTGACTGCCTTCGGGCGGGGCGGACCTGTCAACAGCACCCACCGCTGCTCAGCGAGAACACAAAATGCAGAACAATACGTGCTTTCACCATACCAGAAAACTCGCCAACGACGGCAGAAAAAGTCACTAGATTTGTCGCTAGTCGCTTTTGAGAAAACATGTCGTCAAGGGGGGTTGGAATGTTGCCCGATCTAGCGACAAAGTTGCCAAGGTGGCAGAACGGCAGACCACATGGGAGAGGAGCTGATAAGCTAGCCTAATTGCAAATGGAAGGCAGGAGAGGGAGCTTCTACAAAAGGAAGTAAAGTTTATTAAAGCACAGAGGGCAATACTACAAAATAAAACAGGAAGTGCAGAAACGGAGAATGACAGTTAAGCCAGTGTAAATTTGTACAGGCGGTGTGCGGTACAGCTTACTTACTTTATTACAAAAATATCATCAGCATGATCTTAAGAACGTGCATTTTTACAGGCACTGCACAGTGTAACTTATATCTTAATGTCGTACTTATACTTTATGACTGCAGTAATCCCTCGTTTATTGCAGTTAATTGGTACCAGACCCAACTGCCTCCTTATTTCCTTATTTATATGTGAAATATTTTCATTGTTAGAGCATAGAAAACCTGTTATACGGTTTTTCACATTATTAGAGCCCTCTAGACATGAAATAACACCTCCATAGTCACCTTTACACTTGTATTGCCCAATACAGTAGACATAATAAGAGTAAATAAGCCATTTAAAACATAAATAAGAGCGCAAATGTAGCCCGTGTTTTTATTAGGGATTATTGTGGCTGTTGTGAGATAATTCAAACCTGCAATAACAGCCTGCTGTTCTGGCAATTAAGTCGGGTCCATGTTTGTCTCATCAAACATTAAAGTAACATTACTGAAACCTAGTGACCAGTTGGGAATACTACATATCATCAACATCTTTGAATGCGTCTTTTGAATGCCTTATATTTACATTATAGTTTATTTAGCTATTTTTATGCTTGAAAATGTTTCTTTTAGGCAAAAAACATGTAACATTTGCTTAGACATGCATATGTTTCGACTAATAACAGGGCCGTATTCAACCACAAAACAGCATGATTTATTATTATTTATATTCATGAATATATTTTTGAAAAACCGTGATAAAGTGAAGTCGCAAAGTGGCAAAGGATGACTGCATATCTACCAATCTATCTGAAATTCACGTGGTCTTAAAGGCGTGCAGCAAGTTCAGAATTGTACAGGCATTGTGCAAGCCCACTTAGATATCAACATAATGCTGTCTTTAATATCTGTAATATCTGTCTTTACACATATTTATGCAAAATTCACATTGGCTTAGTCTTACAGCCATGCCGCTAGTGCTAAATTGCAGGACAGCTTCAATCTCAACCTAATACTTAGACCGCATCGCAGTCCATCTATGCTACATTTACACTGGCATAGACTTAAGCCGTTCAGAAATGTGTACAGCAATTTCACGGTAGAGCTTAAACCTTCTTGTAATGCTGATATCTCCAAAGTCTATTTATGTAAAAAAAATCACATGCGCATGACCTTGCAGCCCTGCAACAGGTGCAAACCTGTGAAGGCATGTTCTAACGCCACTTTTCGTAATGCTTATGGCTTATAAATCTGTCTATCAATCATATATCTATATAGCAAGATAAAATTCACATTGGCATGGTCTTGGCAGTTCAACTTACATTTTAATGCTTATAAATCCTACCCTAGGGACTTAGGGACTGTACCTACCTTCTATCTATCTATTTATCTTCTCAAAGGACTGTTCTTGTTTGATGTCCTCTTCCTGTAATAGGATTGGTCCTGTGTAAAAGGCATGAATTGTGTTGGGACTACAGCTGTGAGTGCGGCGTTACCTGCCCCCCCGGCCCCATATTAAAATGGTAGGAATTAGCCAGCCTCCGCCCTCCTAAATGCAGCAATCTAATCCTATTCATTTTGGTCTGAGACAAAAGACATCTGTCTAGCAAGCTACCTGCCTTCTCTCCAAAGTAAAGCCCTCTCTGCATGCTGTCTTGGTTGCCGTCAATGAAGTGGAAACACATTTAAACTGTTTTTGAAGTCTGATTTGGTAGTTCTGTTCTCGGCCTTCCTGCTCTTAGGTGTATTCTTGCAGAGAGAAAAAGCTGACAGATGACTTTATTACATTGCAGAATTCATCCTTGACCCAGCTTGAAGAAGCATGAAACAGATGCCCAAGTGTGATAAGTTCTCCTGGCTGTAAAGTCATGTCAAGGCACAGAGGGGAGTTAAGTCAGTGCTCTTCTTCTTGGATTTGTTGTCTGCCATGTCCCCAGAAGGCCCGCTTGGCCCACATTACGCGACACTAGCTCCAACTCTTTCATAGGAACAAGCCTGAGGTGATGTCAATAAGATGGAGCCATTGAAATGTATTGAGTTTCTCCCCACTTATTCAACTTCAGCCAAAAACATACACTTTGAGTTGAACCCCCAAAACAAGAAAGACTGGTACCGCCTTGCCAAGATTAAACACAAGTCTGGCCTTGTTAGTCAGCTGAATTGCAAATATCTTATTTATATTTGGTCATTTAGCCTTAAAATTTGCATTTCCGCTTATTAATGCGGCTGTCTCTCCCAGATCTTCTTGAAGAACTGATTCAATCCAGTCTCCCCTGAGAAAAACAGCCGCTAATTAGATAAGAAAACAGCCTATGCTGCATCACTGATGTAATGAGTCTGTAATGTTATGGCTCTCATTAAAAAAATGTTGTGTTCAGATGGCTTGTTAAAAAACATTGCACATTCCAGAGAGATGTCATTAGATGTATGGGTATCAAAGCGACCGGTCGTCTAGTACAAATGAATGGAAGCTCATTTCTAATGCTGGCAGTTTAATTATGCAACTTCAATATTATCTCAGCAGACTCATTCCGCAGACTCAAGCTTCTGAATTTTGCAGTAGCTGCAATGCCTACATTTGGCAGAATGAAAACACACTAAGTCCAGTATCTGCATTTCACAGGCTCCAGTCATTTAAATCCCAGGTCAAAGGTTATCTGCCCTAAGGGTTTGTCCTTGAAAACACCTTTTCTTCAGGTTTGAACATGTATTATACGGAGTGCAAAACCACATCTCTCCCCCCCACCGGCAGAGCCCGGTTTGGGGCCAAATCTGGGACAGAATCGGGCCAGCTAAATTGGGATAGAGTGATAGTACCCACATCTACCACCAGGTTTCATCTAGCGCAGGTTAAGAGCATGCTCTTTGCAAAGGGATGAAGCCTTGTCTTCGACTGTCAAGAGCGACAGGAAAGAAACATAAAAACGGAAATGTCACAAATTCGCTTCAAAATAAAACAGAAACTGTTAAATGTTGCACCAGGTGTGCCTGCTTTTGTGGGAATAAACAAAAGACACGCACTGAGATTAGGCAGTAGGCACGCCTTGAATTGAAAAAGATGCAAAAGGTGCAATTAAGGCGTTTCACCTAAGAAGAATAGGTCTTAGAGCAAAGTGTCAGGCAATGACCTCATCCAGAGGAACACGTGTGAAAAGCTAGTTTCAGGTTTCAAGCAGTCCCATGTGACTGATAAACATTTTCTCCAAAGTGTTCTGCTTTCATGGTTAATGAATAATGTATTTACACCACACATACGCATAAATTACACTGGTGGTCTTTAAAAAGATGGATGTCCACAATGTGGACTTAGTTACTGCAACTGTGACAAATACTAGCAGTGCCTGTCATTAACGCTCAGTGTCATTGTCATGTGATGTAACTGGCCCTCGAAGAAGAAGAACACACGTTTTTAAAATTTCCTAAGTAGTTTTGTATAAGCTAAAATGTAATGAAATACAGTAAAATAAAATTACTACTCGTTTTTCAGATTACGCTTTTATTTTGAAGATAGTGCTCTGAAGTCATCTCTGTTATCGCGAGCTTTCAAGCTCCGCTGTTATGGAAACGCGAGTGGGCGGAGCTTGACTGTGTTGCGGCTGGTCTCTTGGCTGGCTGCAGCAGGGATGAAGCTGACAGTCTTCGGTGGACAACAGCGTGCATTGCGAGCAACTGCCGGAGAGGCAACTTTTTTTTTTTATCAACTATTATGTCTTTTTAACTTTTTAAGAGAACGAGACAGACATTTTTCGTCCATTTTCTCCAGCTAAGACCTGTCTCTATCCATTTTTTCTTGCTTTTCAGCCAACTCGTGTGGTGCATTTGAGGGTGTAAAGAAAGCACATCGCCACCTTTGAGGTCTTTTACAATCATGAAGCGTTGTGAAGGACTCATTATGAGGACGTGAGGTGTAGATTTGGACTTTTGAGTGCTGACTTTTGCTGAGAAGACTCCTGGGTTCCCCATTAGACAACAAGTTGACACCATGAAAGAGGACTAATGACTTCTGCCTCCAGTCAGGACTTTTTCAAGTTGGACGCCTTTTTTTGTCGTTGCAAGTCTGTCATTTCGTATTGAAACCAACAAACTCTCATCCAGTGTCAGTGTTTTGGCTCTCAGCAGTCCACTTTAAATGCAGACTGGTCTTCGGTCAGTGAGAACACAGCCGAGACGCCGGTGCCATCTGATTGTTCATCCAAGGCTAAGCAGAGGACACAAGTGCATTGTGCACCATTCCCCATCACTATGGAGCTGACATACAGGATCATTGGCCTGCTGGGATGCATCTTCCTGGACTGGGCTCCTCAGGCGTCTGCAGAGGAAGGTGAGTCTCATTGCTTTAACTCCTAACTACTGTTATTTGTTTTTTGGAGGGGGTGGTTGCTGGGTTCCAATTTGTAAGAGACCCCTTTGAGACGGAAGGGCATGGTTACCAAAGCACATGGAATTCTGAAAAGCGGCTGCTGCAAACACAAGTTAATCTGAATTTTAAGACCGTAACCATGGATACTTTTTTGAGCCATGTAATGAAGTGTCTTTTTGGAAATGTTCCTATGATGTGTACACTTTATCGCAGACACTAGAATGTCTTCTTCAGTGTGGGTTTGCGTGTTTATGTTTAACTTCCTGTCTACAGTTGTGAATAAACCTCTTATGGTGGGTAGTTTTTCCTCGAGGCAATGTTCCCGTTGCACACATAGGCATATCTAGAAACCTGTTTATAATGTGCAAAACATGTCAATTGTTTAATGCAGTTCTGATCGAGATTGCTTTTATGGCAGCAATTCCCGTAAACATAGGCGTCAACACACGCGTTTTCTTCCAGGAATGTTCTTTTTACATACATACACATGTGCAAAACTTGTCAATGGTTTAATCCAGATCTGATCCAAATTGCTTATATGGTAGCAATTTACGTCTATACAAGTGTTTTCGTCCAAAGATGCTCTGTTTCAGTACATACCTGTACATGTTGCAAACGTCTCTGCTGCTTAGAATGGACAAAACGTGTCAATTGTTTAATCCGGATTGGATCCAGATTTCTTATACGGCAGCAATTGACATTTAACACAGACATTAACACCCAAGCGTTTTCTTGTAAAAATGCTTCATTTACATACATACAATGTGTAAAACTTGTCGATGGTTTAATCCAGATCCGATCCAGATTGCCTTTATGGTAGCAATTTACATTTAACACAGGTGTTTTCTTCCAAAGATGCTCCCATTACATACATGTTATAAAAAAAAATCTCTGCTGCTTATAATGGGCAAAACTTGTTAATAGTTGAATCCAGATCTGATACAGATTGCTTATAAGGTAGCAATTTACATTTAACCCGAGTGATTTCTTCCAAAGATGCTCCCATTACAGTACATACATGTTGTCAAAATCTCTGCTGATTAGAATGGACAAAACTTGGTTTAATCTGGATCTGATCCATATTACATATTTGGCTGCAATACGTCAACACACAGGCGTTTTCTTCCAAGGATGCTCTCGTTACATACAAATTAAAAAAAATCTCTGCATAGTTTAATCCAGATTTGATCCAGATTGTTTAAAAAAAAATCCCTTTTCCCATCAAGCGATTGCAACTGCAGGTTTGATTTGGCTTCGTTTTTACGTTGTATTCCCTTTCTGACGCAACCTTCTTATTTGTCCGGCTTTGGGAGATCTCCAATGGCCATGAATCGAACCGGCCCGTCTGCACAACAGGGGGCAACATGTACCATTACACCACCAGGGCAGTTCATCCAGATTGCGTATATGGCAGCAATCAACATGGCGACACAGGTGTTTTCTTCCAAAGATGCTCCCATCAAATATGCAGCCTATAATGGGAAAAACCTTTCTATTGTTTAATGTGGATCTGATCCAGGTTGCTTATATGGCAGCAATTCTCATTGAACGCAGGCGTGTTAAACAATTGTATTTCTATGAAATATAGAAACTTCCATGATATGTTGTTCTCATGGATCCATATTCTAGATCTAGATGAAACTATATGGCGATTCTAGTTGAAGGCACACGTGTTTATGCCTTGGCAGAGGTCTGAGTGCATTTGTAGTCCCTCTTTAAAAACTCAGTATGAAGTTAATTGTATAGATAGAAGGACTGTCCTGGCTTGCCATGCACAGTTTGATCCTTTTTTTTTTTTTAAATTATGGATTAGCTTTTTAGCCACAGTTTGTTATTAACAATATGCCAGTAATGCTGTACTCCTGCCAGGGCTGACTGTTGAGTCCCCTGTCTGTTTTTTTAGGTTAATGATATTTACAGTACACACACACACACACACACAAACACAACTGCCGACAACTACCGTTTCTTCCTTAATCATGTGGGAGCTTCCTGATATCTGATAGATGTCCTGACGCCATTAAGTTGCATTGACTTAAAAAAAAAAGAGCAATAATGATCACATTGTGTTCCAGCAGTCAATGCTTCTGTGGCTCATTTCCCAAATAATTCCAGCTGCTGCTCATCCCTTTTTTTTTTTTTTTTTAAGAGAAAGTAAGTTATCCGAGACATCTTGGTATCAGTCAATGCTGGTTGTCAACAGGAACACGCTGACCATGCTTGGCTTCACTTATTCTGTGGCAGAAACGCCAATCTGTCAGCTTTCTTAGAAGGAGGGGCTAAGGGTTCTATTCTTTTGTAGAAGCACAATGCTATAGCTTAGATGAGGTCAGCCATGCTTTTGTTGTGTGCATTCAAACATTAAACTTAAATCTACGTGATAAAAGTCTTGATGACCAGGGAAGTTTTGCTGTTACTGAAGTAGAGGAGCTACATTTATTTCTCCTATAGAAAGTAATTGTTAATGTTTTGTGAGGACACCATCACGTGACTGTCTTTGTTGGCCGTGTCTGAGCAAGCAGTGTTTTTCCTGTGTTCTGAATGAAGGTCTCCTCTGTCGGCACATTTTAGACTGCAGTAAAACCTGAAAAGTTGAATGCCGTCTGTTCAGCTGCTCGACCGCCGACTTAAAAAAAAAAAAATCCTGTAGGAAACAATAGTATAATATTGAAATGATCTGTTTTATTCAGAAGGAGACTGATTATTTCATTACCGGACACTTACATTTTTAATAACTCAAAAACGAAAAAAGCACAAACAACCATTTTAATGGGACAAATCTAGCACAAATGATTGCAACTATTTTTGTTTGCTTTGGAGAAAATTGGAGGCTGGGTGAACTTAGATTGACCTATAAAATGCTAATAACTCACAAACAGAAACAGCACAATCGACAATTTTAACAGCACCGACCGTTGAGACTATTTTACCAGTTAAGTTTTGAATTGAGAATTTAATTGCGAATGTCTCCCAAATTCCAAGGGAAGTAGAATTGAAATTCCAAGTGATAATTTTGGGGTATTCCAGAATCATGCTTTCCAGTACAGTCCATACATGACTGTTTTACATATTTCATTGAAATATTATTACGATGAACCTCATGTACACATTATATTGTAATTACAGCCATTTTTTCCATCTACAATTAGGAATAAAAGCATCTATTTTTAGTATTCAAGCCAAACCCTTTGTTAAACATGACACATTCTTTCTGTTACTTGGCTATAAGGAATTTCTTGGAATTTCATTCCACTTCCTGTAACTCCAATTCAACATCCTGTGAGGTGGATCCAATTTTAATCCAAGTCCAATTCTTCAAATGAATTCAATTGAAATTCCAAATTCAGAATTTTGCACAACTCTGAGAGGTTTGCTTGCTTGTGCCCGGGAGATGAGTCTTTTCAATGAACAATGAATGATGAGCAGTAGTACTGAGCAGCCAGGAGAGCGTTAGTGACACTTTAGTCGCTACACTACCACCAAGCCGCAAAGTTCCATTGTGGATCTATGGTTATCGTCATCATCCCAATTGTACGGCCTTTGAGGCGTTCAAATTTGGAGGTTCCCCTGCGTGATGTTCTGCACTGAGGGCAGATGACGCTCACAGCTGCCAAGGCTCCTCTTCTTTTTCTTCAGCAAGACCGTAAATGACTCATTTGATCGTTTGCTGGCCGGATCTCTCGTCCTTCTGTCCCTGTGAAGATTAAAACCCAGACCTCTTGATCGGATAATTACTTTGGCTGGAAATGTATAACAAGCTTTGAGGGTAGGGATTCAAGTCACCAAGTGGTTACAAAAAAGCTATTTGGCCCCCGCACATGGAGATATTACTTTTTGTATATAAAGAAAAAAGTAGAAAGCAAGGCTGCAAATTGACAAAGACAGTGTTGAGTCCATATAATACGACATGCTATGGTGAGAGATTAAATTATAGGAGTGTTTGCTTTATATTACTGAGCTGCTGTGGTGGCGTTAAAAACCAACAAAGAAAAAGGCGGCTTGTACTCAATTTTGTAAAAACGCCACAAAGCTGTAAACAGACCAAATAGGCCCTTTGAGGGGCATCTTTCTTCTCAAACACTGTGATGTGGCAGTGTGGATGCGCACATTTGTGAATGCACTCGCTTCCCACTTCTCTGTCATTTTAACAAGTATTTCCATGTGGCCCAGTACTCTGTTTCATGGAATTATAGTATAATAGCGAAAGAATATTTTCCCATGCTTATTGACTGAATCATCTACCTGATCATCGTCACGGTTGTAGTACACTGGAGTTGAGGGGTGTCGAAAGCGGCACATTTTAAAAATACAACAAAAACAACAAAACAAAAACAAAAAATTATGAATTTTACAAGAATATAGTTAAAATATTAAAAAAATTGTAATCTAACAAGAAAAAGGGTTAATTTTATGAGAATAACATAGTAATATTATGAGTAAAATACCATCATTTTGGGAGCATAAAGTTGAATTGTTAAAGATAAAAGAAGAACTGGTAATATGAGAAACAAACGAAACAAAAGTTGTAATTTTTGGAAAATTAGGTCGTGGAAAAACTTCTTATGTTACGAGAATTAAAGTAAAAATATTATAAATTAAAAAAAAACAGCTGTAATATGGGAATAAAATAAAAGTACTAAGAGAACAAACTTGTACTCTAAATAGAAAAATTTTGCAAATTTACGAGAATACATTTGTAATATTATGAGAAAAAATATTGTCATTTTAATAGCATAGAGTTGAAATATTGAGGAAAAAAATGCTGTATTTTTAAAAGGCGTGATATTATGAAAAGCAAACAAAATAAAGTTGCATTTTTTGGAAATTACATTGTGGAAAAGGTTAGAGTATTAATAAAGGGAAATAGGAATAAAGTCATAATATTATGAAAAGAAATGTGTGATTATTATTTCAGAAGAAAGTTGAAATATTTGGGAAATTTAAAAAACAACAGCAAATGTGGGGATAAAGAAAGCATAGACTGAAGTTGATACTAATAATACACTTTTTCACCGATATCACAAAGCTGAGATACAGTTTGTTGTTGAAATGCATCTAACGTCTTAGCATACCTACATGTGTTGCTGTACATAATATCAAATGCATCCTTTCATTTATCAGTATGCTTGGACACCCACACTTTAGCTCAATAGTGCCAGGAAGGTCTCCTGATGTTTCAGAGCAGTATTAAAGCATTTTCCCATTAATTCTTGTTCTTCTTATCCTTCTCATAAACTAACCTTGAAGCTGCAGTATAGCAACGTCTTTACAGTTTGATCCTGCAAAAGGAAAATGCATCTGCCGGTGTAGTTTGTTTAGTGGGGGCCAGCCTCATTGTGGTGAACTAAAAACGTTGACGGCACCCTTTTGGACAAAAAAGGAGGCGCCCCCCCGCCTGTTGCAAACTTTATGGCTCTGGTTTGCCCCCATGCTCTGCGCTATTTGAGTATTGTTGATATTGGTCAGATAATTTATACGCAGTATATCATAAAGAATGATCTGGGCATTAATTTAACTGCAGAGAATCCTAGGCATCTATTAGGACTCAAGTTTTGAATAGGGAGGACACAAACATGTTTTTGTAATAATATCATTTCTCAAGAAATAACTGTACAGTTACAGTATACCTTCAACAAGGCACGCTCTCTTTCTTTTTTCCAATCATTCTTTCCAAGGTCGAGGTTGAAATGTCCATCAGCTTTGGCTTTGGAATCATCCATGCTGCATACAGAAGCACGTTTTTTTTTTGAAAGTGCACATTAAACCTCCGTGTGTGGGTTGCAGTAAAGATGTCTACCACAAAAATAGTGTTTTCAGAGATATTATGGATAATTACAGCCACCGTTAAGTAGGGTTGGGTATCGTTTACATATTATCCGATACCAGTGCCAAATCGGTACTTTTGAAATGGTGCCGGTAGTTAATAAATGGAAAACATACACATTTGGTCTGTCTGTATTTTGACAGAATTTTGTGACATGCAAGTTGAACAGAATAGTAATTCAAATATGTCAATAATATGACTAAAATAAGTAAGTAATAAATTCACCAATATGGAATAGCATCCACAACAAATTGTCATAATTATTATAGCAAAAACCAGCAGCTATATTCCAGCCGAAATTGATACACGATTCTGATGACCAGCTGTGTTGCCATGTTGATGTTCACAATTGCGGTGTTTGAGAATGCACCTCGCTCACCGTTAATATGAGGAAGTGTTGTGTGCTGGTGTCGAGAGCAACGGGGAAAGGCGTCCGATCTTACAGTGTTGGAACTGAGCACTGCTGGTGGCGTGTTAAGGTCGGCAATGAAGTTTAAAATGAGCGACAGACTCTGCGTGTCTCTGTGGGGACGTTGCATTACTGATTGTACAAGACATTCCTCGCAAAATATCACCTTCAAGCACTTGTTGCAGGTGGCTGAGTCTGCATTCATTTAGCACCAAAATGAGGCACTGATAGCTACAGTATGTTGTTTTTTGCTCCAGTTACTGCCGTTTATGTCTGCACCATAACCATACACAGTTTCGCTATGCGTCCCTACCTGTGGGTGAAAAAAGGAGGACCCAATGTGAGATGTGGCGTTTATTTTTTTTCAACTGGCACTTATTTGGGGTATGGCGTCTTTTTGAATAACTTCCAGTAAAGTGTATGAAATTGTGTATATTTTTAGGTATTTATAGCACTCTGCTTGTTGATTGTGAGACGAGCATCATCTCTCACTGAAAACATATTTATCTTCTATTTATTCTTTCACCTCCTCCGAGGCATGACCAGCAGAAAGAATGCCACAGTCTTTCGCAATCTAAACTTCAATTCCCATCGTTGCACATCATTCATCTCTGAAAGGCTTTGTATCGACGAGGCCTCGCGTGAGGCACAATCCCTTCTTTCAACACACACGTAGCCTTTTCTTTCGCTCATCTTTCTACACATCCTCTTGTCATCCCTGATGCCTGACTGCTGCTATGCTGTTTTTCCTCTTGCTGACTCTCACCCCCATGCCACGGAAACGTGGATCCTTTCCCAGAAATCCTTTTAAATGGAACCGATTTTTATAAGAAAGGGATTTGCATTTAAAGCAACCCCCTCCCTCTTTCTCTCTCCCTTTCTCTCCCTCTCTGAAAGCTGCTAGCCCGTCATCCTCAGCACCTCAATCCTGTGATTAGCCTCCTCAAGAGTTAAACAGGCATCCGAGTGCCACAAGTACCCTCATTGCAGGGATGCATATTGCAGCCTGGAAATGCAGGTGGATGACAGTCGAGAGGATGCGACCAGCCCCAAAGCCCAAGCACCCCCACCACAGCCCATACATCCACGTCAGACATTCACTTTGGAGTGCCCGTCTGTCCTCCACCCACACTCTACTCCCTGGGAGTGGGACACAATGGGAACGAGCCGCAGCAGAGTGGGAATGAGGCCACAGCCTATCAGCCTATAAGCACCAAGGAGAATGGCACTTTTTCAGAGGGACGGAGCTCTCTTTGATGGAAGACTGACGTGAGAGTGCAGGTCCATGTTGGCATAATGAGCAAACGTTGCATTATGCTTATTTGCATTTTGTAATCATACACACCTGCGGCCAGATATTGGCAATGTAGGAGCTGAGCTGAGTTTGTGATTATAGCAAAGTGATTAAAAAGGCTTTTAATTCGAAGGGTGTTGATTATCTCTCATTTATCTTTCTCATTTACCTGTAATGTGTTCAAGATTGAAGTGGAAGCCCGCTTTAGCGTGCCATCGCTGTGATGTTTTTGCCTCCTCATTTCAGAAGGATGCAACAGCAACCATGATGTAAGACGCACGCTCCTTCATGCCGTCACCTTGCCCCAGTTTGAGCCCGGGATATTTTCCTCCCTGACCTACATCTTGTGTCGCATGCACACGTTTTTTAAAGTCCAAATAGAACACGGGGAGCCCATGCACCCTTTGCAGCTCGGCATATCTCGCAGGGGCCTGCTTTCATGCGCCGGCGCCGTGTGGGTTCTGCTTTATGCAACGCAACAGAGACATTCCTGTGAGCGGACTGCCCTCCTACAGCTGCACACAGTTAAGAGCTTAAGCAGGGAGTCGAGCTTTAAAACCGAGTCGGGCTGTTTGCTTTAGGAGGCATTCAAACGCCATTTTTGGCAGCTGGCTGACTCCTCGTTTTAGGGAGTGCTGCACACAACAGGTTCCTGCACATTTAGTGTTCCCTAATATTAGGTTCACCTGCACAATCCTGTGCGATCCAGCTTTAATTTGGCCTTTGTTTTTGTGATTTGCATCATTCTGAGGTGTGCTTCTTATCGCTGTATTTCATTAAATCTCATTGATTGCAGGGCCACCGAATGAAGTGACCAGTGAGTGTATTATTATTAATACACCCCAAGATTGGACGCAGTCATGCTTTTGCATTTCAAAAAAGTTAGTAAATGACTGTTTTCCCTCACATTTTGGCAGACCGCAGAAGGAAAATAATGCTCTTTGTACTCAATTTGATGGCTTCACATGCAAAGATGAGTCTATCTTTATCGACAAACTCACAAGCTGGTTGGAGCAATGCACAGCCCGATGAAAAGAGTTCACTCCTCAGCATGTCAGGAAAATCAAGATGTGTTGGAATAAAAGACATTTTTTGGTTAGTAGGGAGTCTGTTAGCTGCCCACCTCCCACAGCAGATTAGTCACTGTGGTATTTCTTTGCCTCCCAAAAATACATTTTACAGTCTGCGTTAGTAAAAATCTTTGATAAGAAAATCCTTAAGTACATCAGCAGATATTTGTGGGGCTTATGGATGCTTCCCAGCAGTGACTTAGCGTAGGTCACATTTTATAAATATAAATAAGTATAAGTATATAAGTATATAAATAAGTAAAAAGATAGTTTGCTGTGGGGGACTGACAAATGATCAGCTCAGATTATTGCAACCATGCAGCACACCGACACAGCGGTGTGAGAGTCTACCGCTGTTTAGGAAGATCAACCCAGATTTTATCGCTGCATGACTTCAAATTGTCCGAACCACAGGGGGTCACTGACCCTTGACCTCCCCCGGGGCCCCTTTTTGGGCAGAGGACAAGAGGATGAAAATGCTTCTCCAAGTTAAAGAAAGCGCATAACCTGCTCTTTCCCATGGTGCTTTTGTTGGGATGGCACAGACAATCTGCTGCCTGGCTGCATTAATGAAGATGATAGCAGCTTCACTGGAGCTTAGCTTGATGATGTGTGAAAGCTCCCGAGGTCTACAGCAGCTTTAAGTTCAATGGAACCTAAAGCTGAGCACAGTCCTTTCCAGGATGCATCTTGACTTGGAAAACAATTTTGCCTATAAAAAATAATGGAAATAGTGTGAGTTCATGCTCAAAGACTCGGTAGGACAGCTCTAGTATAGGGCTGACTAAAGCTAGTCAGACGAGGAAGCCTAGTCTGACTAGATAGGACAGATCTTGTCTCGGGCTGCCTAGATTGTGCTGCCCTAGTTTAGAGCTCATTACAGCTGTCCTAGCTAGTAAGACTAGAGCTATCCTATCATCTCAGTCCTAGGTAGAGCTCAGGGTATTGAATTGATTGCAACTGAACTGTTCAGGTTGTCTTAGAAGACATTTCGCCTCACATCCGAGCAGGCTTCATCAGTTCATGCTCAAAGACTCAGTAGACCAGCTCCAGTCTGACTAGATAAGACAAGTCTAGTCTAAAGCTGACCAGAGCTAGTCAAAGTAGGAGATCTCCTGTCTGACTTGATAGGCCAGATCTTGTCTAGAGCTGACTAGAGCCGTCCTCTCAGCTCCACCCTTGACAGGACTGCTCTAGTTTGAGTAGATAAAACTGCTCTAACATAGAACTGACTACATAGGACAGGCCTTGCATAACTGGATAGAACAGCTGTAGTCTACAGCTGTATTATCTAGTCAGACTGGAGCAGTTCTACCTAGTCTTTAAGCGTGAAATGATGAGGCCTGCTTGGGTGTGAGGTGAAATGTCTTCTAAGACAACCTGAGCCATCCAGTTGCGACTGAGAATAAAAAACACTCTCTTATAGCTTACTCACAGCCTTTTTCATATTCTTAACCGAAAAGATGCACCACTAATGTATAAACTTTGATAACAGGTGATCTAGCAGCTGGTGCAAGAAGAATGTGTTTGAAGTAAATAGTGGATTTTGACTTCTTGTTTTTGGAGCATAACTAATAACGTAGCATGCAAAGTTGCCTCATCATTTTTAATAATGTGCTTTCATACACTCTGTAGCACACTTAAAAAAAATACTGTTACATCAAAGTCTTGAAAATGATGTCATCAGAGACCAGCGGGCATCCGTTCTTTCAGCAGTTGCATGGTTTTTTTGGCCTCATAAATCATATGCAGTGATATTTTGGGTAGTATTTCATCAGTTCAGCTCCGGGCTTCCTGCAGCGTGACCATTTACATTATGAATAAAAATGTTCTTGGCTGCATTAATCAATACAAGTGACCCACATTTTCGGGACACTTTTTTTTTCCCTTCCCGTGCAGTAGCAAGGAGGATTTTGTATTTAGAGAGCATCAAAACTGATGTTGAGTCCAGTAATTAAAAAAAAATAATTAAAAAAAATAAAAAATTTGGAAACTCAACTGAATAACATGTTGGGGAGTTGTTGAGATTGTTGAGTGAAAGGTTGGAGAATATTAAAAAAATCCAACTATAGTTATATAATAGTGAAAAATTCCTACCTCTACTTTCTAATTGTCTCATCAAGTGTTGCCTCGTTATACGTCCATGATGCTTTATTTAATAGGACATTGCGTTTTTTCCCTACTGTTAAAAGCTAATCAAATTTTGTTTCCATTTCGTTTTCTACATAGCACCAGATCGCAACAGATGTAATTTAAGGATGCCTTCCATAGAGTCTATGCTTTGGCCTTTCATGAAACAATATAAAAATCCTTACCATATACTGTATTGACAAGACAGCATGTCATTTATGCTGCTTCATAGTCACATTTACAATTTTTCATTTGTTCTTCATATCATGCATGGACTAGTGATTGCATTCATTACGTAACACTTTCTGTGGTTTTCTGTTATGAAAGGTAGTGGTTATCAAATGTGCCTGTCGGGAAGCGATCGCGATGCAGTCTGCTGTGCTGCATGTGTCAGTCAGTAAATTTACATGCGCTAAAAAAAACAAAGAAACAGCTTTTTAAAACGCATGTAAGCAACAAAATTAGATTGTGTTAGTCTTTTTAAGGATTTGATTAATAATTTCACTGATTGTATTAGTCCAGAGTTTCATGCTTTGCTTTACTTGTACGGATGTTTGTGCCACATACGAATGTGCAGCTTTCCAAATTGTATCATAACCAGCATTATTTAATAGGATTCTTATTTGTGAATTTATTAAGTCTAATGTGTCTTACTTGCTGATAGTAGGGGAACATGCTATTTTCATTGGTTATTGGTCATGATTATTTTAAAATGACTTTTATTGAAACAAAATGTTCCAAATACATTTTTACTACTTTTCACTACAAAATTTCGTATGTATCTTATTTTGCAAAAGCAGTGTTTCAGTGGCATCACAGTTAAAGAAGCATAATTTGTTTATTCATTACACGATATCGGCCTTGGTTGATATCAACACTGGGAATAAAGTGAACCCCCTGAAGCTGTAATCCTAGCAGAAAACTGCACCGCAATACCATGACTTGGAAAAAACTTTTTCTTTCAACATTTCTTCTCTAATTCATTCCTCCTCGCATAGGATTATGTATCAGGCAGCCACTCGGGAGCGGCAACAGTGCTCTCAAGAAGCTCTTCAGTTTTTCACATGGCCAGTTTATTTTTGAAGAGCACTTGAGAGAGTGCTGCCCATAATTGGAAGACGAGGGAGGTGAACTCACTTAGCGGCAGATCAATATTACGGAGATGCTGAAATGTGCTGTGGAGAGAGGCAATCGCATCAATCATAAGAGGGAGAGTGCATCACATTAAAGCCTCAAATGTGTCGACAGAGGAGCGCGTTCCAAACGGCGAGCATACATAGCAGAAAATTGGAGTCAAATTTAAGACTTGGTCTCGTTCTTGTATGTTATTTGTAATTAAACAAGAAAGCCTGTAACTTCCACTGTACGTACGCCACATCACATGCTAACACTGTCATCTGTTTTCCAACAGTCGTAGAGTACTGTAGTTCACGTTCATTTTTTGCTGCATGCAATCGTCTCTTTGGGAATATTTTTGGCCAGAGAGCTGTGCGCAAACGTTGTTTATACAAAGGAAGAGTCTGTTTGAGCCCAAGACGTACAAGAGCTGTACAGCTTTTGACACCGCGGGTCAGAACTCATTACTTGTGGGCGGTGATGTAAATGGCGCAGAACCAAGTTGATGTCTCATATCCTCTTTACCCTCTGTTAACCTCGCATTTCACACCAGGGTCGCTACTTTTATACCACCCTGATGGACGTACCCATTTCAACTTTGTGCGACTTTGAATCATATAACTCTTTTTATTTTCCTTCCTCACGAATTGCAATTAATTCAGCTGAAATTGCAGGGAATATTTGTTTTTGAGACAAGATCTTTTATTGAATGCTTTCTCTTGTGTTATCACACTCAGAACTATTTCATTTATTGCCCAAAAATAAAAGACTGCTGCTTTGGCGGCGAGAACAAAGTTATGTTGGAAAAACAGCCAGAAATGGAAACAATTTCAGGGTTGTACTGCAAAAAGAAGAATACTCAACCTTTTACCACTTAAAAAGCTGACCCGTGCAAAGGCTGACGTGGCTCTAATTTGGGGGAGACTCACCTCTGAATAAGAAGAAACGATCATTGGGGGTTTTCGGCTGCAGGCCTGCACCATTGTGCATATTGTGGACCCTTAAGGTCGTCTACCAGGGACATTTTGGGGGTTTAAACATGTACCAGCCCTGGGGTATATATTGGAATTCTGCAAGGCAGTCTTTGATGCTGATTGGTGCAGACTAGACTCATGCATCCATGAGTTTTATAACAGTTTGCAGGTCCGTGTGAACAGGACTTGTTTTGACAGCGTTGTCATCTGTTGTATGGCTGGATGGAAGACTATAAGTGCAACTTTTCAAAACTGATTTTAGATAGGTTGTTGTAGTGTAATCATACCCCAAGGGTGCCAAAACAATGACAGCTTGATATCAGAAATTAGCTTTTTAAAAATTATTTATTTCATGTATATACATCTATAATTTTCTATTTAAATTTGTCTTTACTTATTTATTTTACTTTTTTCAACACATATTTTTTTCTTCTTTGTTTCTCTTTTTCGTCTTTGCACAAGCAATCTACAGTAGCTATTGTTACACATTTTCTATTACTTTCATTCCCAATTAGAAAATTGTAACATGTTAAACACAAAAAGTGAGCGAACTATCAAATGTAAAAGCTATGAAAGCTATATACTATATAAAGCTTCTTCCTACTCCTTTTCAGACGTGTTGAATTGTGTAAATGTGTGATGTTATTTCTTGTAACTTGTGCATGTCTGAAACAGATCTTTTTCATACATTGATTTAAAACGCTTGTTGTCAACTGATTGGCTTGTGCTACAATGGAATCAGAAAGCCAGAAACGGACAATTAGGGGGATTTTCCTGTCAATGTTCCTGCCACCTGGTGAGTTCCCGTGGTGCGAAACCGCCTATTAAAGTAATATGTTTGTCCACTGTGATGAATGTGTGGCTCTCAGCCAAAACATTCAGAGGCCATGTTTCCAAGAAGTGCACTTTAATCTCCCGTGCCTCTGATTGACAGCAGTGTGGATCCTCTCTGGTTGCATCTTTGGTTTCAGTCCAGTGTGGAGAATACTCTGAAAGTAGGTCACATCCTGTCCTGGGACAGAGAGCAGTCCTCGCTCTTATTGATATGCATCCCAACAGACAAAAAAAGTGGGAGGAGGGGAAGCGTTGAACATTAACACCTTTCTTTCATCTCCAACTTGCTCGTCTCCCCAACCATTTCGTGAGATCACACATACTCAAAAGTAGCTGAACACATCCACGCCGGGCCACAGGAGGCTTTTGTTATTCAGTGTGCTGAAGTTAAACAGTGTCTGGCTCGCTTAATGCGAATAGTTTGCATGTCGGTGAGCGGCCCCCTTCAGAACCGGACACAGGAAAGGGACAGGAATTACAGGAAGCTGGGGTTTAATCTGACTAGACACAACTCTGCCATAAGGCACACAAACACGGGCCGTGCATGTATCCAAGCGTGTCTTTAAACACCTACATCGATAAGGCTGGGTCTTTTGGACTCCTAACAAGGCCTGGAATCTCAGGAATAACAAACATCAAAGTCTATATATTTGCAGCATAATTTAAGTACAGAGTACAAACAGCAATAGTGCAAAAGCAATGATGGTGTTCTAGCACAACATAACTGTAAAAAGGATTTTATTTTTAGGTGTCTGACAAAGAGTAAGACTATTTTAAACTCATTCAGAAAACACAACATACATCTCATGCCTCTGAAGTAGATCAAATCCACCTACAACTTTTTCCATGCACACAAAAGTCTTATTAAACTAAAGAGATGATCATTGACCCAAGAACAAGGGAAAAGGAGCAGCATAGACCCCTGTTTATTGATGAGGTGGAGAGGGTGAAAATCTTCAAGTTCCTTGGCACACACATCAGCGAGGACCTCACCTGGTCTCACAACACCCAACAAATTCTGAAGAAGTCCCAAAGGAGACTGTACTTCCTGAGAAGACTGAGGAAATTTGGCATGTCCACCACAATCCTGAGTTGCTTCTACAGATGCACTATGGAAAGTGTCCTTACCGCCTCCATCACTGTTTGGTACGGTAACTGTACAACACGTGATAGGAAGGCACTCCAGCGGGTGATCAAGACCTCACAGAACATTGTTGGGGCAGCCCTCCCCTCACTGCAAGACATTTATACATCTAGAGTCCTATGCCGAACACACAACCTCATCAAGGACAGCACACATCCACAACACTCACTATTCACACTCCTACCGTCAGGCAGACGCTACAGGAGTTTGAAGTCCAGGACCACAAGGCTGGCAAACAGCTTTTACCCACAGGCCATCAGGCTTCTCAACGAAGCACTCACACACGCCGCACGCAACACACGCGCACACTCATAGCACTTTATTTATTTATTTGTATTAATGTCTCTTCTGTTGTTGTTGCTTAATTTATTGGTATTTATGTTTCTGATGTTCTTACTCATTTTCTTGTGTTTTTTTTCTTTTTTTGGGAGAATGAACGGAACAAGAATTTCATTGCATAGCAGAGCTACCTGTTTTACTGTGCGTATGACAATAAAAACTCTTGAATCTTGAATCTTATTTCTCTCAAATATTGTCCCAAAATCTGCCTAGTCACTTGTGTGGCATATTGGTATGCTAATTACACAGCATGATTATTGCACAGGTGTGCCTTATGTTGGTCACGATAACAGGACACTCGGTATCTTGTGTGACCGCTATTTGCCTCAAATACCATATATGCCGATCCAGAACATCCCTAACATGCTGAATGGGTGACATTAGCCGTGAGTTTGCTGTTCTGTGTTGCAGAGCGAGTGGCCTATGATAGCGGTGGGGTTATGCTACGGGCAGGCGTATGTTACGGACAGTGATTACAGTTGCATTTTTGATTGCGATACCGTGACGAGATCCCGAGGCCCGTTGTTGTGCCATTCATCCACGACCATCACCTCATGTTGCAGCATGATAATGCATGGCTCCAAGTTGCAAGCATGTTTGGAATGTTCTGGATCGACGTATGCGGTATTTGAGGCAAGTGGTGGTCACACCAGATACTGACTGGTTTTCGGACCCCCCTGAACCCTCTCCCTCATACACTCCCCATTTTGGAGTGGCCTTTTATTGTGGCCAATCTAAGGCACGCCTGTAATAATCATACTGTCTCATCAGTGTTTTGATATGCCACACCTGTGAGGTGGATCAGTTATTTCAGCAAAGGAGAAGTGCTCACTAACACAGATTTAGGCAGATTTGTGAACGATATTTGAGAGAGGGAGAGGCCTTTGAGCATAGTAAGTAGAAACATAGTTCAAATATTTAGCATTTCAGCAGAAAAATCAACATTTCCCTTACTAGGCCCAGTTTTTTCTGAGAGCTCAGGGAGGGCGGTGGTGAACTTGTTGGCGCCCGTGTGTCGTATTTTTGTATTTTGTATTTTGTATTTTTCTTACAAACTGCAAAGTCCTAATCAAGTGTTGTCCCATCCACACTACAAAAGCCAAAGGAAGTCCATACGTTTGATTTCAACGGTGCTGACGCATCTTTCAGTTTAACTTTGTCGCTCGCACCGTCGTGCCTTTGTTGTTTGTTTCTTCCTCTGTGACTTCCGCCCAATTTTCTGCGACTCTCGTAGGGTGCGCCCCCTGCGTGACCCGACTCACTGAGGAGGAACGGTGAAAGAAGTTTATAGCGGCTATATTTTAGTCATAATAAAACCCAATACACAGTAAGAGCTTATTGGTAATTCATTATAAGTTTAAGGAGCTGTATGCAGCTGGCTCAAAATTAACCTTTTTTTCCACCCAAAAAATATAAGAACACGACCACCGGCTAGCATGTCACCAAATGTGGCTTAAAATAACAGCTTGTTTGAATTTTTAAAAACATTTTTCACATGGATGAATGGAAAATTGGTGTAAATTGTCGTTTGGCTCGAATAAGATGATTGTTCAGTCACCGTTTTGTGGTATTCACTTAGTTTTCAGTACCGCGTCACACACGCAAAAGCAGTCTCAGAGTGGCGATCAACAATTTGGCTATACGTTCAATGATAGTTAATGTTGGTAGCTAAACTTGGACAAATTGCTACCATTATCGGACAACAAACACAACTAGTGCGCGTGTTCTTAGCTAATGTACGCTAATCAGGAATAAGGTGCAGTATGCCGATAGTTCGCCATATATATAAGTCATTTTTTGTCTATATCACCACTACCTGCGATTGGCTGGAGACCAGTCCAGGGTGTACCCCGCCTCTCGCCTGAAGACAGCTGGGATAGGCGACCCTCGTGAGGACAAGCGGTATAGAAAATGGATAGATAGATCACCTCTACCAGGAGGAATGTCATACAAGTATGATAATCCTCAGCAATTATCGAAATTCTCAACTGACAAAACTGCGGTAATTAATCCCAGACCCCCATGCTCAAACTACTGCTACAAAGAGAGCCATTAATTTCCCCGACTGTTATGCTAGCAGGCAGAAGGAATTAATATAAATGGCTTTGGGTTCACACAACTGGACAGCCTTTTGGAAAAGATGCATATTTGCTTTCCTAACAAGGGCTCTAAAAATACAAGTATGCCTGTTTGTCATGAGAGTAAATGAGGTGGAAACAGCCAACCGAAGTCTGTCCAACAATAATAAAGCCTCCAATTTAACCAACAGTCCAGATATTGTATTATTTTGAAGGAAATATCTTTTTTGTTTTTCCGACCGGCACAGTCCAGCTGTCCTCCAGTACATTTACATGTATGCTAAGCTAATGGGTCAGCACCATTGGCAACCTACCCCTTCGTCAACCAATTTATTTGGAAAAACATGCACCTAATTACCTAAGGCACCAGACGTAGCATTTTACAAAATAGAAAACATGTGCTCGATGCCTCCGCCAGTTGGGTATCCATCCAAAAGCTTAAAAAATAATCGTGAATATTGCAAAGTTGCAAAGGCTTGCTGGGGCCACACTGAAAAGAATCGTAAAATCCAAAGAGAGAAAAAGTCATAAAGTTGCAACAGTAAAGTCATAAGGTTAATAGAATAAAATAGTTACTATTACTTATTGTTATAAGACTATCGTTTAATGCAGGTATAGGTTTATTATTGTAAGAGTACAATGGTTTTATTATGGCAATGGTGGTATATTTGTTTTTGGAACACAATTCAACTTGTCTGAATAGGAGAAGGAAGAAGCAGAGCTGTCTTAATCCTACCCCTCCTCCATGTCTCAGCAATTACTGGTCATTTGTTCACTTACCTTGTTTGTCATTTGAATAATAAATAAGTAGATGCTTAGAAAATAAGAGATTCAAGTGAAATTAATACAGAAATAAATAAATAGGTGTATTATGATTCCGACACTTTTTTCTTAAACATTTCTCCCGTGATAGTACGACTTATTTGTAATTCTCTAACTTTATGACTTTATTTTTTTTTTCTTTTCAGTGTGGCCTTAATTCTCCATCAAACAAATATAAACAGTAAAGCCATAGGTGGCGCTGGTTTTGGGGGGGTTTTGCCTTTCAAATGTTGTTTCTTTACTTGACACTCATGTCGTGTTATTTCCTCTTTCTTCTCAAATTGCATTTTCGTCGTTATGCAAAACCATTATGTTGTAGATGATGTGAAAAGGCACATAAACCACTTATTTTATTTCCATTCGGTGTATTGACTTCTAATTGTCTAATAGGAGGCTTCAAAATGCACATTAAAATCAAGTGATGCCAGGAGTACAATAACTCATAAAGAAAATTGCCTCACCCCCTGAGAATGGAGGGGAAACAATCATAAATAAAGAGCTAACAAGCTATGCACAAAGTGCCAAAGTCCATTAATTGGTCCTTCACATCGTCGCTCGTCCTTATGTTTCTTTTTTTTCTTCCTGAAGGTGCATGAGGATGAATGAGATTCCTTAGCTTGAATTAAATGAGCTCTAATTGTAGCGGAACAGGCCTATAATTTCCCTCTTAGCTTCCCGAGCCACACGGAAAGTGGTAAATAGCGACGGGAAGGCAGTGAAAAGATGGAAAGAACTGTGATTGATGTCAGTTTCTGAACAAATGTGCTCTGCAGTCGAATATTAGTTTGCTAATCTAAAGCCTGAAGACAGGCGTAGACAAATTGAGGGTGTCATATTGATTGAAGCCCCCACTCTTTGTTAAAAAAAGAAATACAGAACCAGGTTTTACATTTCAAAAGAAAACTGTATGCAACACCCTCTATTGTTGTCCCCCTTTCTTGCAGAAAACATAACACCTTCTTCTTTTCTTTTTGTTATCCCGACATGGTTTGATGCTTCGTGTTACATTACATATCCATCATCGTTTGCTTTACACGCAAGCATATTTTGTTTCTTACATTTTTAAATAGAACTCTCATTTTTGTCGACCAATCAAGCCGAGTGTTCCTTCTCTCGTTCTCTAATGTGGACAACTGTACTGTAATTACTGTACAAATGTTTGTTTATGTGGTTAAATGTGGCCAGATGACGAGTCTTTATTGTTTCTACAGTTTTCTGGAACTGTGGGGGGGGAGTAATTTTCCGGAGAGTGGGTGGCCACCGCCAGCGTTGCAGAAAGAATGTAGGGGAAACGTCGGCTTCCTCTAACGGGACTTGATTCGGAGTCTGCTTGAGCAGGAGGCCAGGGCCGTGCATGCACATAATAGAATACACTCACCAGCTCACAAAAAACACTCACGCGTCCTGTCTCATAAAGCTTAATGATAGAGCTGTGATAAACAGTGATTACTATGCCTAAGCTTGGGTTGGGCGAGGGGGATTTGGGGCGGGCTTGCTGCTTCTTTTTCACCCTCTCCAATCAACATATGAACGTGTGGCAGGTGTGCACTTGAAAGAACACACGGATTTGATTCCAAATAGGACCGATGTCGCGTGAATGCGGCAAACTTTTTCATCCTCTGATCTTTGTCTAATTTTTCTATGCCCTCCATTTGCCATTTTACGGTTTATTGATAAGCCGTGATCAAGTGTCAGGCATTGAATGTAATTATCTGAATGATGGTATTTAACGTGGTTATCGTTACTGTGATTAGCATTTTAGGGTTCAGTCACACTAGGCAGCGGGTGTCCAAACGTATTACATTTTATTTTATTTGTATGTATTTGTTTATTTATGTACAGTAATTAATCAATTAATTCATTACAATATAACAGTCCACAGCCCACCAGGAATTATTTGTCTTCATTTAGTTGTAAAAGTGTTATACAATCTGCTGTATGTGCTTGGGTTCCTTTTTTCAGGAACAATTTTAACATCTGAAGGTTGTTTTTTCATTACTGCATGCTAAAAATGCTATACCACCTCAAAAAACAGAATCGAATTTTGCTGGGTTTTACAGGATAAGCCATCCAGAGTGTCCATGAATAAATGCTGTGGGGTCGCCAGTATGAACGATGAACTGTAAAACATTGACTATCAAGAGGATGTGAACCATACAGTCAGGGCCAAAAATACTGGCATGCCAAAGATACCAATGTTTTTGGCCAAAGATATTGGATTTGAAAACAAGGGAAATGATGGAGCTGCTGTATACACAGACCAGTGTGTGCTCTCTTCGGTGCGTTTGTGGCAATTTCAAGGATTCCATGTAGGAGATTAAGAAGAAAGAGGGCAAGAATTTTAGCTGTGGCAGTTTGTGGAGAACTTGCTGCGATGTCTGTTCTGAGGGGTGTGTGTGTGTGGCAGGCTTCACTGACACCTTTTAAAAATCATTTTGTGATGGCAAGAAGACCTTTTGCCTGCATCGGCGAGTACCTTTATCGAAGTCTTTCGATGATGTATAGGTCGGATATATGCGACCCAGCCGTTCATACTGAAGTCGCATCGCATAAAGTACTGGATTTATGTCCACATACGAACGAGGCCTGAGTCACATTTGGAAAAATTGGATTTGTGCTGTTCACACTGACATGAAAAAATCTGATACAGGTCACAGATGAGCAAAAAAATCAGAATTGACCTGCAGTGTGAACATAGCTATAGTGTCTTTGGTTACCGTAATGACAATGCTTCAGAAACCATTGGAGTAATTTTGATAGTTTAATATTTACGGTGGCCGCACGGTGGCGGTCTAGTGGTTAGCATGTTGGCCAACACAGTAACAGCCAGGAGATCGGGAAGACCTGGGTTTGATTCTCCCCTGGGCATCTGTGTGGAGTTTGCAAGTTCTCCCCGTGTGTGCGTTGGTTTTCTCCGGGTCCTTCGGTTTCCTCCCACATTCCAAAAGCATGCATGTTAGGTTAATTGGCGACTCTAAATTGTCCATAGGTGTGAATGTGAGTGTGAATGGTTGTTGTGCCCTGCGATTGGCTGGCGACCGGTCCAGGGTGTACCCCGCCTGTCGCCCGAAGTCAGCTGGGATAGGCTCCAGCATGCCCCCGCAACCCGAAAGAGGAGAAGCGGTATAGAAAATGGATGGATGGAATATTTACGGTAATTAGAAATAGCGTTATAAATCCTTTTGCAGCTTTGATATTAAAGGCTTTAATGGATTAATCCTTTAATGGATTAAAAAGCTAAGCAATCTGAAGAAATGATCGACATCTTTGTGTTATAGATGACAAAGTTAATTTGTGTAATGTCTAATAATATATGCCATTAATAATGAAGTTAAAAACTGGCAGCAGACCGAAAAAGGCCCCAGGGCTGCATTTTGGATACCACTGCACTAGGCCAATACCGTGCGTGGGCCTACTTCCCACATAAAGGTCCTTTTCCTCCCTGCTCTTTAATCGTCAGAGTTGCTCCTAATTAAGTCGGTGGGCCTTTCTGTTTTTCAAGTGAAAGCCGACGCATGTTTTTATTTCCCAAGGGGTGAAAGCATGTAGATAAAAATCTAGCGTGGCTCTCAGTAGAGCGCAGACTCCACCCAAGTCAAACAATGCTAATTGGGATCAGTTCCAAATAGCACACCTTCGTAGATACATACAGTAACTCCTGCATACGTTTACACAGGATTTTCCAAAACGTGAGTTGGTTTCTTTGAGTTTCTTTTATTTTTTAAAGTTTCACATGGGTGACACCTTTTAAAACAATCCTCATTGACCCGGAGCTGAAAAAATTGCATACCACACTCATACCACATGGTCCGACCAAAAAACATATCTTTATTCCACTTCCTCGCGTGGGTTGAACATTTGATGTGTCTCTGCTGCTCACTGCAAATATACGGTTTACTGGAGAGCTCAAAACTTCCACTTTGAAACCTGTTTTCAAACACTGGCATTTTACATCCTCCAAATGCAGTTGTCATGTAAACAAGTGACCAAAACAACATCCATCGTGCAATGTAAATCACAGTGGAAAACATTTCCTGTATCTGCATTTAATGAGTTCTTTGTTGACCTCTGCTCCACATCCTGCAAAGATTTTTGGTTCATCCAGTTTACAAACTAATTAGAATGAATGACAAATTTCCACCAGTACACATTGTTCACCTTCAAAGACGACACCCGCCTCCATATGAACATGCAAGAATGTCTAAATAAAGAGAAAAATGCGTCTCAGTATTACATTATATTGCAGAGTACAGACAAATAACTTAAAAAATATCCTGGGTAGATGTTTAACAAAATGGCGAGGTGATGGTGTGGTTTGTGTATTTAGATGCTGTGTTAGAGAGCAGTCACCCAGACAAGAAAATAACACGAGGTGGAACGCCGTAAGAAAGATTTAAGCAATTTGCTTTTGTGACGGTGAAAGTAGGGTTGGGGTTGCAAGCTCTGCAATTATGTGTGTGTATCTGTGAGTGTGTGTATGTGTGGCTGAGAAATGTATTGAATTAGCTGGAGGCAATATGTGAGCAGCAGTGGGTGTGAGCAGCAAAACACGAGGAGTCACCTGACACCTGATATTATTTATTATGTGTTCAAATGTTATCTTACAGAGCAAAAGCAGCTGCATAGAGGAGGATGTGGAGTGATGGTGCATTTTATTGTGTGTGTTTTTATTTTAAAAAAACCCCAAAAAAACTGTGCCTCTCAGTGTTGCTCTTTGGGGTGTGGTAAGTGTCTCACTTTACACATGATCACAGAGATGAATAAGTGTAGGCACTGCAGTTCTCAGTGTAATTAAATAAAACACAACCGGCGCTGGTGTGAAACACTGGGGAATCGCTGACTGGCTCACCGCTGCTTGTCGTCTTTCAACTGATGGGAGTCGGGGAAGGAATTTTTTGGACTCTGCGGGCAGCCAGGACCTTTCCCAGTCATATTCTCTTTCATACTAGTGAATGTGAGCAAGTGGAGGATGTTGCTGTGTGTAAAGTAGTCATCATGAGCATAACCTGAGATCATAGTTGATAGATGCAACTGTACATGAGATGGGGGCTCAGAAATGTGCAAATGCCTAGCTGTGTCCAGGCTGAGAAAACACCCCAGTACATATGCTTGGATTTGGGCATGTAGAGTCATGCCTTCGTCACGAAGAAATTATGTTGGGGGGAAAAAAAGCCTTACATTTACAAAATTAAATATTTCTGTATTAGAACACAAAGTGTTCTTTCTCCTTAACCTATGCACCGCCTCTCTCTCTATTAAGATATACCATATATACATATATAAAATCCTAATTTAAAACGCATACATTTGTTTGTGGTATTTAATTAATTTAATTTTAATTTAATTTAATTGTAAAAATAGATTAAAATACATTTAAAATTGTTTGTTAAATGTTATCACCCTGGTATTGACAAATGCTAATCTACTTTGATTCAATGTAAAGGCACTGACAAAAAATAAATAAAAATAAATATGTAGTGTAATTTAATTAAATTAAATTGAAATTTAGACCGGATGTAATTAAATTTCAAAAATAATAATGAATTTTCACTTGCCTCGGAAGGTTATTTCACACCCCTTGTTGAGAAATGCTGATCTACAGTATGGGGATTCAGTTGACAAAAAAATAAAAATAAAAATTATTTGTTTGTATTAACTTGCTGTCACAGTTTTTACATTGAATCAGATTAGATTAGGAGTTCCCCATGATGGGTTGGTACCATTTAACAAATTAAAAAAAATGTTTTTTAATGTATTTTAATATTTTTTTAATTACATTTAATTAAAATAAAATTTTAATGTATTAATATTTAAAGAATTAAAAAAAAAATTTCAGGTGAGGTGATTTTTTTTAATTTTTTTATTATTTTAAATCGTATTTAATCTAGATAGAGTCAAATAAATTTAAAACATTAAAAAAAATGTTTGTTAAATGTTAAAACCCTGATGATCCTGATGTAAAACATGTGACAAAAAATAAACACAAATTAATTAAAATGAATAAAATTTTGCATGTAATTTCATTTTTTTGTTTATAAATGAATTTTCACTCTTCTTGGAAGGTTATCTCACACACCTTTTTAAGAAATGATGGTGATTCAATGGACAAAACAAAAATTATGCAAAACACCCTTTAAAAATCAAAATTGTAAATCACCTCCCCTCTTGACAAAAATGAGTAGAAATGCTTTACCACTGCAAACTCCAACTACAATAATAAACAGGCAGTGTCAACCGAAAGTAAGCATTATTATCTTGGTGAACGTGTCATTTTTCATACCGTTCTTGTACTGGATGTTGTTACATGCGCAGGTGTGCCTAATGAAACGACGGCCAAAGTCAGTAAAACTCATGTAATCTGAGCATGTAGCACGTACTGGACCACTGAACAACATTTTGAGGCAAGTAAGGGATAGGAACAAGAAAAGCCACTGTTTGTGGCGTTGTCTCTAAATCAGAGTTTTGGCTGATTTTATTTCAGCTAGACGAGGAGCTAAGATAATGCAGGGGGGGGGAACCCTGTACATTTCCACTGAACAAAAGTGAACTTTTGGTTGTAAAACGACAATGATGGAGTCATAAATACCAACAATGTAGATAAAGGGAGGAAGTCTGGTTAAGGTGGCTGTTTGATCCCTGGTTGCTGATTTTCCAGCTACAGTTGAGAGGGCATTCCTTCCTGCCTAAGTGTGATGACTTCAAACATTTGTGTCACGTTCAAGCTCTTTTTTAAAAACCCAACTCATTGCTTAGAAAAGCAGTTTCACAAGAAATGCGATTGACGAAGCAGGTGAGTTGAAATGGCAAAATGATGCTGGATTCAACCAAGCATTTTAATAACCGCAATGATAAATCCAGGCTCAAACCACCATTCCCTCCTACATCCATTTTCACACTCTCCTTGATGGTGGCACACAAGCGAGTTACATTAAATTTTGTTTATGGGTCGAGCCAAGCTGCCCGACCCTGGAGATGAGATTTCTGGAGGGAATGCAGCAGCCTCTAAAACCTCATCCCGGCCGCAGAAGAAGATCTGCAAAGAAGAAGAAAAAAATGGCCTCCCGTGAAAAGAAGTCATTTCAAACGAAATAATTCACATGCTGCTCCGCTTTTATTGAGATCCTGAATCAGGGCACAACCTCGTCGGTTGTTTGTGAGCTGGAAACCGTCCCCCGTGAAAGATAACGGGGAAGAAAATCAATTCAATTGCAAGAGCAGATCGTGACCATAAGGTTTTAGGTCCTGATATACACTACGTGTGTTTATGACTGTAAGAGTGCAGTCAACGGCAGCTTTAGCGTGGCGGGTCGCAGGAAACGGTTTAGACGTGGGAGGAGGAAAACAAATACAGTATGAGGATTTTTGGGTTGGTGGGGAGCTTCCTGTCCAAATAATTGACTCATGAAACTCCGTCTTCTATCCTTCTCTGAGTGGAAGATGCTCAACAAATGCTGCGCAAAATATATCATAATAATGATGAATAAAATAAAGTAATCAAATATAAATAAATAAATTCGGCATATGCGAATGCAGTATATATAATAAATAAAGGTGTAGAAAACATTGTACAATGTATAAATAAATAAATAATATCAGATAGTATGGTATGGAAAATAATAATAATAGTGTATTTAAGTCTGGTCAGTAACTCATTTTTGACTGATACTGTTAGATTTATTTCGCAAAGGTTGCTCAATAAAGATGTTTGTAATATTTTGTTACACTCATGTAGCTAAATAGGGCAACCAAAAGCTCTCTGAATGTTCTGCGCTCCTTTTTCAGTGCCTGTGGGGTTTTTTTTTAGCCAATAAATGTGAATGTAAATCATTTTCCCCAAAATTAAAAATAAATGAATAGTCCCTGTAAAGGCAGCATGTACGATACAGATGTTGTTTAGTAGCTCATAGAGTGCAGGTGTACCTAATGATGTGTCTAATACAGTTCAATTGTCTTTCCCAGAGGTGCTGATGAACACAAAGACAGAGACTTCTGATCTGAAATGGACCATCTACTCACGGGCCAAACCAGAGGTATGTCAGCACTGGGTCGCCATCTTATCTCATGGGGATGGGGACTGGTTTTTTGGGGGGGGCTTCCAGCTGTCCTTTTGTTACATTGGCTATGAAAGAGCTCCTTATATGGCAGGTAACCTGGTAGCTAGGAGAGGGTGAATGCGGGATTTGAGAGTACATTGGAAGCAGATGCTTTGATGCATCCCATCAACCGTGGAGTGGAATCTACTGACAGCCCACAATTTTGGAATGCAGCAGCCCCCAAAAAACAGGCACATTTGTAATTTGATCAACCAACGAGTGGTTACTGGGTTATTTTTGCAGGCGGCGACCAAATTTGCTTCTCTGCTTGTGTCTTAGATGGGAAAATGTTCAGAGGCGATCTATAAACAGTGTTCTAAACAGGAAAAAACACATCTTGCTTTGATACGTCTTGTAAAGTGTTCTCAGCTGTGGCTGCATTATCAACAGCTAGACATGACGAAGAGCGATTATGATACCCTGATGAAACATTCTGTTAACCTCTTTCCCGCCCTGTGAGAAGGGCTGCACATAAAATGGATTCTCACACTAACACACAGTGTCATTTTTAAATGACAATTTTTAAAAACATTTTACTGAACTAGTCGCAACACAAACAAAGGCTGACATTTTATTCGTCGTTGGCATGTTGGTCGACGCTTCCTCCCTACTCTCCCCATCCCCCAGCGAACCTCACAGACCAGGGCGTGTTGGCTCTGCTGCCCTGGTTCTACCCGTTGACGGCCAAGGCGGCCGGCAAGGCTCGTTGGCTATAATTAATCAGCTTGCAGGAGGAGTGATTGCGTTAATTGACTTTTTGACATGTCATGGTCAACACACGGCGTGTCGCGTACTTTTATCTGGTCACACACGCGCAAGCAAGCACACCAGACTTGAACAGGACTGTCAGCTCGGCATCCACTTCCGTATTGTGCCTTGCGCGGTCTTGGCCGCCATGATGGTGAGTAGAATACAGAAACATTGCATTGTAAACATGTCCTCGGCACACTGCTCAGCCATTAATGGCTCAAATAGATGGTCCAAAAGACATTTTTCATTTCCCCCATAACAACGACAGGTATGTGTCATAAAAATGTTGTAAATGTATAACACCGGTTATTGTAAATAAACAGGACAGTGGACAAGACTCACAAAGTGTATATTGCGTGGGACTCCCACACAACATAGCTCGAAGCTAATTTGTTTCTTTGGGTGATTAGTTGAAGTCATGACAAGTCAGTGATGATGATGATTTAGGCTAGTCTATCAAATGTATTAACATTGCCATTACTGGAATAAATGTTGCATTGTATAAATACTTCCAGTTAATTATCCGTGTAACATAAGAATTATATTACATTATATTACACTTATATTGAATATAAGAATTATATATAATAATTATATAAAATAATAATATGAAAAAAGTCAAATAAAGAAGGAAAAATGTTCTTTCATACTGTAAATAATAATCTATATATGTATATATATTAGGGATGTCCGATAATATCGGCCACCTGTAATTATCTGTCTGGTACTGGCATAAAAATGTAATATCGGCCAACGTCGGTATCACTTTTATCCTCTACAATGAAAGCCGATACAGAGCTTTCAACGCCAACGTTGAGTACTCGTAATGCAATCAAATAAGAATATAAAATAAGAACATGACAGTCATCAGTCAAAATAATAATCAGCAAGTTCATGTATTTTAAACGATACCCCTTTAACTAAAATAAATAAAAAATTTTCCAAAAACAACATAAATCAAGGCACAAGAAACACAAAGTATTCTTATATAAAAAATAACAAAAATATGTAATACATTTATTTATATATAATACTTCAAATTGTTTTCAAGATTTAAAAAAAATTATATTATATATATATATATAAAATATAATTTGTTTTAAATCTTGAAAACAATATATTATAAAGTAAAAAAGTAATATATTCTATGAATGGATATACAGTATATGCATATATATATACAGTATATATATATATATATATATATATATGCATGCATCACGATCAGTTATATGCGAACTCTGCACATTAAATCATTCATAGAAATGTCTCTATTTGACGGCATTTTAAAGCCATCGGCAGTGAACTCCGCGTGTGTTTTCGTTGTCACTCCTGCAGGACGTGTCGTGAGTCTTCCTAACAATCAACGTTTGTTTATGGAAATACGAGCTGCCACAGTCCGCAGTGTTTCATTTAGGATTAAAAGGGAAAATCTCTCTTGAAAAAGACTCAGAACCTGTCTCTCAGTGCGCCGCTGCTCTCTCGGCTGCCCCCTTCAACACATCATCTGCACAGATTTTTTTGGTAAACATTTGCATATTTACATAACTGAGATTCTTCAGCAAATCTGCTCGCTGGTGCCTTGATTATGTTCATGTCAGAGGGGTTTCCTGCACTCTGGAACATTTTGATGATGAACATGGCTTCTGTTGATTTAAATATTTTGTGTCGCATTGTGGTTTATTTCACTCATTTGTGCAGATTTGTTCCCTCAGACTATGTTGCTGTAGCAAAAGCAGTCTAGGTTGCTGCATTGTGCTCTGCTTGACAAGTGGGATTTAAAATCCCACAAGCTCCACTGCAGCTCAGTGTGAAGAATGATTTCAAAACCATAAGAATCCAGGTTGTGCTGCAGCCGAATCCACAGCACACACCTCCGACAGGAAAGCAGCAGCAGGCCAATGAAGAATAGAACATTATTTAGATGAGAGACTTTTAATGTGGCCGCTGCAAACGGGCTCCAGTTTTTACTGGACAATTAAATGCAGCCGCGCTAACAGAAATGTTCTACTGTTTAGTTTTCTGGGTCACATTCCGTTTCAAGCAGCGGGTTGTAAGACTTGTCTTTTCTCTCAGTGGGAGGAAATGAGCGGTTTAGACGAGGAGAACAACAGTGTGAGGATCTACCAGATCTGTCAGACTGACAGCTCTTTCAGCCACTGGCTGCGCAGTGGCTTCATCCAGCGACGAGGAGCCTCGCAAGTTTACGTGGAGCTGCGCTTCACCATGATGGAGTGCTCCTCCGGGAACGGCCACCACCGCAGCTGCAAGGAGACCTTTAACCTCTACTACTATCAGGCCGACTCCAACGATGCCACAGCCACATACCCACCATGGATGGAGAACCCCTACAAAAAGGTACGCCCACTTGTTAATTTTCTTGGAGCTAGCAGGTGTTGAGGCCCACTTCTTATGTTATCGTGTAACATCAGTGACTTCTGACCTCTGTGGGATGAATGGACAAAAATTCCAACAGATGCACTGCGAAATCTCATAGGAAACCTTTCGAGAAGAGTGGAAGCTGTTATACTTTTAACTTCAAAATGATTCACACCCTGGCCTTGCCTGGATGAAGTGAATTTTCATCTAGTGAATGGGTCTCTTTTAATTAGAAATAACACATTAATGTAATAATTATATTAAAAATAATATAAAATATAATTAAATTAAAAGTAAAAAAAAAAAAATAATATCCAAACTTATTGTATTTTCTACATTTTGACAAAAAGGTCCACAAAAAAGCATTATTTAGATTTCTATTATTAACAGTAGCGTGAACCTGCAGAGATCTTTGCATGGATCTTCTATTCTATGTTCAGTATATTTTGTATTTGTTAGTCGTAGGTGAAATGGAAATTTCATGGTTGTAATTGTTACATTACTGAGGCGTAGTGATGATAAAATGAATCTTGGTTAACATTTGGTCTTTTCCTGATTGATGATTTAATCCTGGATATTGGGGGGAAAAGGACACAAAAACCTGACAGGAATATTTTTGGTTTTATTGAGTGGCTCCGATATGAACTGGAATTGCACAGCACATCGGTGTGCTGTTCGCTAAACACACACACTATTTCTGCTGCACAGACCATTGACCAAGTACAGGAACTATGGAAATCCAATAACTATCATTACCCTTTGTGTCTTCTGTCGTCACGCTCGTGAATTAGCATAAGAAGAGCCTTGAACGTCTTCAAGAAAATGCATTGATCTGTTTTTCCGAGGCGCTTGCTGATGTTTGCGTGAGAGCACACAGTCGGCGACACATCCCGGAAACATTTGGGAAGATTGACAAGTTGAATGGCCAGCCCTCTGCTCTTATCCCCCTCCAAACCTTTGTATGAGATACATTACCAAGCTATAATCTCCTGGAAATTATACACCGACATAATGGCATACGTATTCAGTATCATGAAAAATTATTAATTCCATAATTTATTTACGTGATACTAAGGCTGCAACCAACGATTATTTTCTTAGTCGATTAATCTGAAGCTTGTTGTTTTGATTATTCGAATAATCGGTTATGCCCTAGATGGACCAAATCAACGTGAACCAAACACAAACAGTTATTGGTTTGGTTGGCAACATAATGTACCTGAAATGATCACTGTTTTCCAATGTCTAAGCTGACGTGTGTGATTATTTTGTTTTGCCCAAAACACCAAGATAATAGCTCTGCTTTCATGGATGACTAAGGAAAATATTCACATTTTAGAGGCTAAATTCAAAGGATATTTACATTTGGAAATCAACAAACGATGAATCCAAAACCAATATATTTATCCATTAATTGGATAGTGGATTAATCATCAATTCATTGATTAATTGTTGCCGCTCTAATGCTACACGTCTATTAAATGAGTCTGGAATATCAAATCCATAGGAACCCTATAAGCAAGAAGCTAGGCTATCGTTATGGGGTGAAATTACTCCACATCAATAAAATGTTAATTGTGTACTGATATCTGAAAAGCATGTGGTGTCCAATTGTCATGGTGTTTATCACTGGCATGAATGTTTGTGTGTGCCAGGTTTTATTTGCCACCACTTTTTTATTTTTATCTATTTTGTTATGTTTTCACATGTTTTTTATGATGTGGTGGTGATTGAACACTGCAAAACATAAGAAAGCCTGTCAAGTTTTAAGTCAGCAGGTTTGGCGAACGTGTCATATTAATAATTTTTTTTTCTTTTGGCTTTTTAGAATTCGGAATACAGTATAAACATTTAACATATACTTCTAACATACAGTATACAGCCAGAGTCTGAATAATTGCGGCCCTAAATTTGGCTGCAAAGAGAACACCAACTCCATATGTGCTTTCATTTCCACTTTTTGCAGGTGTATTGGCCAGATTACTTTTGTCCCAATAGTGTATTCTAAATATCATCATAGTGTCAACCCCTCCCATTTGTTAATAAACGGGATCTGTTTCTTAACACAATTTATGTGGTTTAATTCTCTAAACACATCCAAACGGACCAAAATGATGCAGCTGCCCCTCAATTTTCCCTCAGGGATCAAAAAAGTATTCCGATTTTGATCCTGGAACACACTGAGGGAGTTTTAAAAAGTGCATGCCCCTTCAAATTTTACTATGGGTAATGTATTTTTCACAGTGACGGCCCCATACGGGAGTGTGTGTCACATCTGCATATAAAGGTTTATAGTATAGGGAAACAATGGTTGCCAGGAAGGTAATAAATCAATGTAAACTTCTAATAGCATACTTGGAAAAGTGTTGTAAAGTAATGTAAAGCATATGTGATGTGTACTTAATGGATTGAAGCTGTTGATCTCGTGTGCTGGAATGTGGCCATAATAAGATTCATTCTGTGTTTCTGTCCAAGGTTGATACAGTGGCTGCAGACTTTCTCCTCAGGAAGGACGAGAGGAAATCCAACATGAAGACCTTAAGACTCGGCCCTTTGTCCAAGAGAGGCTTCTACTTGGCCTTTCAGGCTCAGGGCGCCTGCATGGCTCTGCTCTCCGTGAGGGTTTTCTTCAAAAAGTGCCCCCCCTTGGTCAGCGCTCTTTCTTCATTCCCCGAGACGGTTCCCCGCACTTTAGTACAAGAGGCACAAGGTGTGTGCGTGGAGCACGCCTCACAGCAGGGACCAAGACCTCGTCCTCCCAAACTCTTCTGCGGAGAAGACGGCCAGTGGGTGGGCCAGCCGACCACCTCCTGTGCCTGCCTTCCTGGATATGAGGCCGCCGACGGACACACAAGATGTACAGGTAGGAAGGAGATGATGTTAGCTTGCATACTGTGTGAGAGCGTGTCTGTGCAGGCGACAACTACTCCACGGGCCATGTGAGAAACAATGGTGAGCTGAGGGTGGGGTGCTCTGAGGGTCTGCGCTATGCAGAGGACGCAAGAGGGCAGTGCATTTAATGAGGAGGGGAAATGGTGACACAGAGGGGTTGGGGGAGAGGTCAGCACTTATCTCAGAGGGGAAGAGCAGGGTCAGAGGCTTACTGCTGGGGCAACTTATGGTTGAGTGCGATAGAAGGGAGAGGAGTGTGTGTGGGATGGTGACTATATCGCTATGAGCACATCAAAGGTGCGAGAAGAAGGGTGATTCTCTCAACAGCTCGGCCTAATGAGTCCAATTAGCAAGACATACTGACCTCATCACAATGGCAGCAGAATGCACCTAAAAGTTGGGAGGAGAAATGGTCACGGCTCAGTTCATTTCAAACATGACTGGCAAAGTTACATTAAAGAACGTCATATGCTTACACTTGCACAATTCAGCATGTCTGAAATGGGGTAGGTAGGTTGATCTCGCTGCCACATCGTGTCTTTGGGATCAGTCATCAAAACTCACGTCTTCAATGATGGTAAAAGTAACCTTAAATGTTCATTTATCCCTTTCATTCATCATTTATATGTGTTTCTATGCATTTTGAATTGTTTCATGCATGTCAAACCATAATTTAAAAATTCTTTTTCTGGAACGGATTAAATGGATTTACATTATTGATTGAAAAATTGATTCGGTGAGCGTCCATTGCGGTTCGAATCAGTCATTCTGGAACGAATTTATGACGGAAAACCAAGGTTCCGCTGTAATATGATAATAAATGAGGAATTCGGGATAAATGTTAGGAGACACAGTTAGTGCTCAGCATTCATCTTCCTCCATATGACTTGTCAGCGCCATATGCTGATGCTATTTCTTAAAACGATGGCTCCATTCCACATACTGATATGCTAAATATATATACAATGTAATGCATTTCTCCATGTTTTTTTTTGTTTAGCTCTATGGGGATTGTTATAATTTGTAGAACAAAAAGCCTAACTTCTTTGCTTACAGGGTCGTTGTTTTTTCTAGCTTTCTGATTGAACACCCACCATACCATTAAGGGAAATTACCTTTATAAGAAGATTGAACACTTAATGTGCTGAAGAAAATTAAATTGACTCTAATAGCATTATCTTGCACATAGCAATGCATATATTTACTGGGTCAAACTCTAGAATGTACAACACATACATGCTGTCAGTTTTGTTTCATTTGATGGATGAGCTTGATTGTTTGCAAGAAAGCTCTCCCTGACCATAAAGCTGACTAGTTTATTTCCCTGTGGGCCAGTTAGCAGTTCAAAGTGTTATTCCCACTGAAAGCGACACCTTGATTTGTGTTTGAGTCACTGATTTGTAGCTGTAGGTGAACTCTAGTTCATCTTTGAAACAAACAAGGCTATGAAGGCACTTCCTGTAGCCAAGTGTCCTTAAGTAGCATCCGATCACTGCTCATCATACTAAACAGAAACAGAAAATGTGTAAGGACGATCATGTGTAGTTTGCCCTCCCCTCCCCTCCCCTCCCCCGCCAATTAAAAAAGGCAACTAGGTTATCTGATTTATGGCATGGCCCTCATTACATGCTTCCCTCAGCCCGTCTGCAGCCATCTGGCACCTGAGCACAGCTAACAGGCATGTGGGATTCACAGGTCATATCCAATGTAAGAGCTCTCATAATGCTTGTCCTTCATTTGTCCTCCGCAGCTTGTCCTGTGGGTCACTTCAAGTCCACAGCAGAGGGACAGTGCACAGTCTGTCCTGGAGCGAGCCACGCCTCCATCAGGGGGGAGTCTGTCTGTGCGTGCCGGCCCGGATACTTCCGTGCACCATCAGACTCTCCCGACACACCTTGCACGAGTGAGTAAGGGGCGTTTTCAGGTCAAAATGGTGAAGTATTTTATCCTTTCAGCCTTTCATCCAAACTGAAAGGGTATTCTGGATGCCCTGGAAGTGTATTTTTTGAAAAACGCTTACAGAGTGGGAAAATCGGAAAACGCCAGCTTGTGGTTTCCATGTAGACAGCTGAAACCACTGTTTTATATCTGAACAGTTTGACGGACATGGCTCACCATAGTCGAGATTCTCCTGATATTTTGTTCTCTATTTTGTTTTGTCTTCTTCTCCAAAATGACTCGCAGAGGTAAGTAAGTCTAGATGAGCCTTGGAAGGCGGAAGACGACCGACTTATGCGCATGTGTTCTTTCTTCTTCTTCTATTGCGTGTCTTTTCACAGGGCCACACTTACGTGTGTCTTGTGTATTACATTGTTGTCACCCAGTGATGCGTTCCCGTCTGGATGCAACTATTTACTAATGTGGCAAAGTGTGACAGGGCCTAAACATGGCATTTACTTAAGTATGCAAATATAAAGGGGTTAAGATACGCACTTCTTCTACTGCTTCTGGTGATACTTTTTTCTCCGCTGTAATCTGCTTTGTGTCTTTTGTCCCACATCTGGCCATTGAGATGTATTTCTTTAGTGCGGGGGTTGGGCTCCCACTCAAAAGTTTGAAGTAGCCATTGATGGTCTTAAGTGTCACCGCCATGTTGATTTAGGGGCTGCTAAGTATTTTATCGTTTCAGCGTCTCATCCACATGGAAACAGCGTTCTGGGTTCCCTGAAACAGTTTTTTTTTTTTTTTTTTTAAACGGCTTGCAGAGTGGGAACATTCGAAAATGCGTGACGTCACCGTCACGTGACCAGAAGTGAGCTTTGACAACAAGCCAATATAATATCGGAATATTTCGAGTGTCATGAGTCAAAGCAGTCGACATTGTGCTGGTATTTTCTTGTCTTATCCTCCCAAAATGTGGAGTATAAATTTGAATTGTTTGTGTCTTTGGTGTGTCTTTAATTTTATATTATGAAATGTATTGTTGATCATTCATAACCTGAGTGGGCTGATCGCATTTTATGGCTTGACCTACCCCTTCTAATCATGCCAGGAGAGCGGAAGTGTGGCGTGCTTGTGCGCGGATCACTGCGTCCGCGCTAGCCAAACATTCTGTGCTTTAGGTGTGAAGTGGCTCCAGGCCGAGTGTGAGAAAGAATCCCTTCTTGTAGGATGCGGGGGGGGCTCTTAACAATTAGGTGTGTTTCCTCGTAGTAGCCATTAAAGAGGACGTGAAATTTGGAGTACTCACTTGACACAGGTGTGATATCACCTCAATGAAACCCAGTTGTTACCGTTAACTGTAATTACCGCAGCTTAATCTTACACCACATAATGAGCCTGTTTCTATTCTCTACTTTGTTTTCAATCCAAGCTGCCTCTCAACATAAATCTTTTAGCCAACTGTTTTATTGTAGTATCGACTGACTAAAAATCAGATTTAATATTGATAATGGGATATTGATTGAGCCTTCGGTTTGTAAATATGCAATTTGCAATAATTGTAAAGCGCCGATTATGCGAGGGGCGAGTAAGGCACCTTACTTTAATACTTCTAAACTCAAAGATGAGAAGCGAGCACCGGTACTGCACAAAAAAGTCCACAGCTGTAACCAGTTTAGAATTCCACTGATTGCTGGTTGTATTAGTCCAGTGTTTCATACTTTGCACTTACTTCTTTCTTATGCAGATGTTTGTGCCACATAGAAATGTGCAGCTTTCCTAATTATATAATTTATGTTGGTCGTAGGCCATGTTCTAATAGTTTTCATGACTGTAACTATTTACAAAATGTTTAGAATATGGCAGTTTTTGTCTTATTTTGCACAAACGGTGTTTACTTGTGAAATGCATCCAGCGGCATCACAGTAAACGATGAGATGTGACGAGATGTGACATGACAGTAGTTTGAGGGAAGAGCTCCTGCCTGTATCAGTACGTGTATCAGTAATGAAGCACTGCATAATAGATCTATAAGAAAGTCGAGCATCTCTAGTAATAATGTTTAATCTGACTGTTAGGTGGGAAAATGAATCACCTTAAAACTACCTTCCCCCAGGTGATCACTTGTGAATTCATACCCCACCCGAGTGCGTGTGTGATGTTGCCCCACTTGGGTTTCCAGTGAGAAAACTATTTGCACGTAAGGCAGCTGGAGGCTCCGTGACAAAGCTCTGTCTCCTTGGCAGCGGCAGTCTCAGTGGGTCTTTGCTTCGTCTCGGCTCGAGGCAACAGCTATCTCCTCACCACTTTCAGACGACGATCATTATCATCCAGCGACCGAGTTCCAGCGAGGCGTAATTGCACCAGTTAAATTCCGCCACACATACACTGCCGCTGTGACGCAAAGGGCTCTGCAGGATCATTGTTCTGCTTCCTGGCTACATGTAAAGACTGAATAATATGTCTTCAGTGTATATGGCAAACAAATGCACCGTGCGGGTCATGGAAAGGTGAAGCGGCGTTAAAAACGGAACAGGAAAGGTTATAATTGGATTTAACGGAGACATTTGACACAGTGTCATTGCATCAGCGCTCAAAAATGAAATGATTGTTTTAATTTAGACGGTTAGAGGGATTACACCACATTTGTGGCTGTTTGAAGTTTTTTGGTTTGATGTGAAGTGTTCCCACAATGGATTGGGTTAATGATAATTAATGAATGTATTTAAAGATTGGCGTTTGTGGAACTGATTGTTGTAAATGCGTGCTGTACTTGGTTGCAACCAGCAGGGGCACTGCTGATCTGTCTCAACTATGCACTACTTTGGCAGATTTTTAAGTGAAGATATCCTTTTTTGAAAAACACTCTTATATATATTATTGTTAAATAAAGATGTAAAAAACAGAAGAAAAAAAGAATTACTTTAAAGCGACTACTGAGTGGTCTGAGCGACTTTTTGAGTGGAAAGTTGTCTGCTTGTTATATGGACAAATAAAATGATGTATGTTTTTTTTTTTTTTTTTTTAAAGCTTATTCACTTTAACATCATGACATGAATGAATGACTTTCAGAATGTTTACATTTTAGTATATAATTTACCACAGTTGCAGGGTGTTAAATAAGCTTGAATATTATTGACCATGAAAGTGCCTTAACTCATCCTTGGACTACAACCCTGATAATGGCTGCTAATGAGCTGTTACTTAGCATTTAGTTCATTATTGCATGTTTCCCCACAGGACCTCCCTCAGCCCCACGTAGCATTGCCTCCCAGATAAATGGCACATCGCTCCGACTGGAGTGGAACGAGCCTCTGGACGATGGTGGCCGAGTGGACCTGAGCTACGCCATCAGGTGCTTCTCCTGCCGTACGCCGAGGGGTCCGTGCTCGTCCTGTGGCGACAGCGTCAGCTACCGCCCGGCCCAGCAGGGCCTGACAAGTCGCAGGGTGGAGGTGTGGGGCCTGCTGCCTCACACCACTTATACCTTCACCATCCAGGTTCTCAACGGGGTGTCTCAGCTCAGCGGCAAGGACCCCGCGAGCGAAAGTGTCAATATTACCACCAGCTATGACGGTAAGAAGGCAGTTGGGAATTGCAAGAAAAGTATGGCAGATTTAATGCAGCTGCTGAAATATTCTATTCCACCTTCTGCACAGTGCCGTCGCTGGTGTCTGTGATTCGGAAGAGTGACTCCACAGAGAGCAGTCTGACTCTACACTGGTCTGTCCCCGTGCAGCCACACTACACCATTCTCCAGTATCAACTACGCTACTGCGAGAAGGTAAGAGCTTCCTAAACAAGAAGGTCTTATCTTTAATTGACTTTCCCCCACATACAGTTTTGAATATACACTTAATAACCACCAAATTAGGCAATGCACCATATAATGGCATCCAGTACAAGATCTGTGTCAACGCTACTTGTTTTACAAAGTGAATAATGCTCAGTTTCATGCTGGTTTTGTGGTGTAAAACTGAGAGGCAATTATTATAAGGCTGAATAAAGTAACCAAACCCTCTCAGTGTGATGTACCGCAGGCTACTTCTACAATAATAACAATTATGTGATAAACAATTACTATCTGTAAAGGCATAATATTGTTAAAACTCATTATATTTTTTTCTACCTCATTTTCTTCTCATTAACTCTGTGCAGTTATCTTTTTTGTTGTTCTGCAATAGACCTGAATCAATTGTGATTAATTTTGGCAGAAACCACCGGCGATACAAGCACAAAGTGCAGCATTGTTGCTGTCTGGCGCCCGTTTTTGACGTGTCTGTCGTCTCCTCACTCGCTGCTGTTTCTCTCACACCTCCAGCCCTGCCAAGCTATGTTTTCATTCTGTGTGTATAGGAGCGGCGCAGTGAGGATCAGTGCCACTACACAGAGAGCAGCAGAAACCAGGCCGTGCTGACGGACCTCCGCAGAGCCACGCAGTACGAAGTGCAGGTCCGGGCGCGCACCATGGCTGGCTTTGGCAGCTTCAGTCCTGCGGCCGTCTTCCGCACCCTGCCTGATGGTAATACAAAAACAAATACGAAGACAAGTGAGCGCAGACCTCCGCCAAGTCCAAACAATCTTTAGTTGGATCAACACCAAGCTTGTACACCTTCATACAATAGATAAACACCTCCTGCAAATGCATGAAGTTTGTCATTAAGATGAATGCTTTATTTACTGTGGAATCAAACACTCTTGCACTCGCTTAGGCTGCTCCGGACCAAAAATTAAATAAAGATAATTTGGTGTGGTTTGCTTAGCGTTCACTCTGGTATTTTGCTGAGCAGCACAGAACATATGCATAAAATATGTACAGGATTTGGTAGCTTTCGTGACATGCACGTCTGCTGGGTTGTGTTCGTGGTTTATTTTTATATTCTGCTATATTTACCAGCTTAGCTTTTACAAAAAACTTAGAAAATATACTTTTGCACACACACGCACACACACACACACACACACACACAGAGAGAGAGGGAGAGAGCAGAGCAGAGAAACACCACTTACATACAGTATTTGTCATTTCTGCATGATGTGATGATATGATTTTAACATTGGTCCATGTTGTTTATTGTGGGTCCCCATTGGTCTTTACATTACATACCGGCACATTACATACAGTGAATCATAACAAAAATAACATATTTTGTACTAAAATGTGGTCATCAATTCATAATATAAGTTCTTTAGATATTTATTTCACCATTTTAACTCTTTTTGTAGAGCAAAGTTTATTTATATTATATATACTTATATTATTATGAGATAAATATTATTATTCTTATGCTCTTATTAATTACTGTATATTATTTTATCTACTCCATATTTTTATTGCTCTTTACATGACAGTTGTCTTCTGTAAAATGTCAAAATGGCGCTGAGAGGCCTGCCTTGTATTGAAACCATGCCAGACATTCTCAAAAAACAACTACATGCCAATCTGTCCTCAACTCCAAAGCATGATAGCCTCTCATGCCTTTGCACTTAGTGTGGTTCTAAATGGGCATCCCAGTGCAAGGCTGTGTAGCTGATTAGACTGGGTTTCTGCTACATGTCATTGATCATGGCGCAGCGTTACAACAAAATAAAAGCTGCCACATTTGTTGTTGTTTTTTTTTTTTTTTTACTTGAAAACAGTTGTAAGTAAAAGTGTAAACGTGTTTTGTTGCACGGTGGCCTAGTGGTTAGCAGGTCGGCTACACAGTCAGGAGATTGGGAAGATCTGGGTTCAACTCTCTGTTTGGGCATCTCTGTGTGGAGTTTGCATGTTCTCGTGCGTGGGTTTTCTCCATGTACTTCCCACAGTCCAAAAATATGCATGTTAGGTTAATTGGAGACTATAAATTGTCCATAGGTATGAATGTGAGTGTGAAAGGTCACTTATATCGTCTATATGTGTCCTGCATTTGGCTGGCGACAACTCCAGGGTGTACCCCGCCTCTCGCCCAAAGTCGGCTGGGATAGGCTCCAGCATACCCCTGCGAGGACAAGTGGCATAGAAAATGGATGGATATTGTATGACTGGCTATACAGTATATGATCTATAGATACATATATAGATTCTTATTTACACACAGATTGACCACAATTACTTTGAAAACAATTGAAAATATCATAAAAATGTTTCACTGCGTTTTATTTTGATAAACATGCACCGGAATCGCCTGTCTGCCCTGTTGGCACCTGCGTCCGTGTGGCCAGATAAGAGTATGTGACATGTAATGTGTTGATGTTCACTTGGTTTCTTATTATAGAATGAAAAATAGCCCGCAAAATGTGGAGTCAACTGACGACAGCTCGTCACAGGCTCAGCCTATCTATTCCAGAATGTGTGATCACGTTTCAATCTCATTCGACTTTCTGGCATTTTTGTTTACACATTTTGCCTGGCTCTCAATGCCTCGCTGGGGGCAGCTCGCTAGCTCGTTTTTGTCCCACGTTCATGGCATGCATCAATCATCGATCATCACAACTTACTTTTTTAACGTGTCACTTAAAAGGATAGTTTGGATTTTTTGACATGAAGTTGTATGACATCCCCATCAGCAGTGTACTGCAGCAATTCCCCAATGGTTAAATTAATAAGTTAATAAATAAATAAGCTGTAAAATATTTTTATTTGTCATAAAAACTGCAGAGGCAGCAGCAGCACGACACAGCGGCGGAAGCCCGCCCTCCCATGCAGTCCACCACCACAGTTTCAAAATCCTAGGGAAAACCCTGCTAGAGTTCACTTGCACTCGCTTGCGTGGTGCACACTGGGGTTCGGATGATCGCATTTATGAAACAAAATCATATCAGAGCGAACGCACCACAGTTTATCTTAACCAAGTGTTAACGCAGTCCCTAAATCCAAAATGTGATGGAAAGATAACATTCTTGGCACACTCTTAACTGCTCAATCTTTTGAAATGAAATGAACGTCTTTGACCTTGCACTGACTATCTTTAATACATTCTGGCTTTTACTCAGCTTCATTTCCTGCTTTTTTTCCTCATACTTTTTGTGCTCCGTCAATGTGCATCTCCTCCCTTGGCTTCTCTAGCGGCTTTAATTCTCTCATCCCCTCTGTCCAGGACACGACTCTTCCTCCCAGTTCTTGGTGCCGGGCATCCTTATCGCCGTCGGGATGCTGCTGCTGGTCACTTTCATCATTGTGGCTGCCTACTGCATACGGTGAGAAAAGAGGAGGAGGAGACAGACGCTGAAAGAATAACAGCAAATGGAAAAATAGCGGGAATGTGACTTTTTACGGCGTTGCACCACTTTGTTCTGTTGTTTATACCAATCATTTGTTATCTTGCGCTCGGCTTTATTCCTTTGTGAAGTAAAGCAGTGCCAGTTTTGCTTGCACAGCTAAAACTTATCCTGCTCATTAGGAGTCTTTCTTTAGGATTCATTGTTTGAGTAAACAGTGCTGGATGCCATCTCAAGTAGAGAAAGTGTGTGTTTATGTGTATATTATATGAGTGTGTGCGTGAGGTTGAGATGACGGTAGAGGTTTGCAGGCAAGGAGAGACAGGATGCAGGTATCCCAACCCTGTTTCCACAGGACAGGAGAACAATAGCAGTGACCTTGTGACACACACACACACACACACACACACACACACACACACACACACACAAACGAGTGGCAGAGGCCCAGATTTGCCTCCAACTAAGGGTGGTGCATTAATGCTATTTTAGGCATATGAGGTAGGAGAGAGACTAGAAATGGAGGAAGTTAGCACTCCAGTAGCAACATGGTGCTTCCAGTCTTACAGTATCAGAAGCAATAGTGCCTCCAAGCGCAGAATCGAAGACGCTTGTATTTGCTGAGGCAGTGATACAAGTATTGTGTCATAGGTGACATAAATGACAGTGGTTTGAATGTACTGCCCAAAATCAACTAGAATAGGCTCCAGCTCACTCGTGACCCATATGAGAAAAAAAGCGGTGGATGGACGGATGAAGAAACACATACAGTGGAACCTCAGTTTTCACACGAACAAGAACCAAATCAACTTTTCCCATAATGGAACCAAATTTTTCCCATACGGAAACATTTAAAGAATCTAATTTCTTCCAGACACCCAAATATAGGAACACAAAACACATTTTAGAGAGAATAATGATAGTTTTACATGCAGAAAAGAATGAAATACATGTAAGTGACAAATGAAATGGAAAAATGAACATTTAACATCACGTTTACCTTTAGTGAGGACTAGCAAACACAGAGATGACTCACTTGAACTTTATTGTAAACTTCAGGAGCAGGTATAATCATCATTGCGTACACTGGCCCAGCTCACTTTCTGTTATGTGTCTCCCTTAAACCGTTCCCCCTGCAACCTGTGTTAGCTAGGAACCTTTACATTACAATCCTATTGTAACAAAAACACGACCTTCGTATTTTGCTACAACTGCTTTCTTGAATTCAGTAGTGTTTCTCACCCTCTTTATCAACATTCTGGCACTGGCAACTTTTTTGCACTTGAACGCCTCACCAGCAGCATGGCGCAGTGCTTGAAATGAAGATGGAAGGAGACGGACACGGAGTTATTCATTGTTCTGTGTGCATTCGGTGAACAAATAAACCACGCACACACACATAATAAAGATGACTGAAGGATTCCATTGGGGGGAATCTGTACATCGTGTCCCAACTCGAAAAGAACCACTATCCATCCGTCTTCACAGAGACTGAGTCGCCAACGCGTGGATGCTTTGTTTGGCCACTGTTTGGCCGTCCGATAACCAAGACAATGTACAAAAACATATTTGTGGCAATCATTTTTTCCAAAAACCACATCCTACGAAAACCAGGAAGTACAAAAAGTTTTGTTTTCACTGTACATTAAAAACAGTCGCGAAACTCAGTACTTGTAATATGTTTTTCTTTCCAAAGTAAAAGCTTCACGAGCAAAGAGAAGTTCATCAATGCTTCGAGTTTCTGTACTGCTTGTCATTTTTGCTATTTTGCATATACAGTAAAAAGAAAACAGTATTTTGAAATGAATGTTTTTCTTTGGGCAGCAGCGATCTGCAGATTTTTCCCCATTTAGAACACTGAATTATAATAGGACTGCTTTTTAATTGCAAAACATGGCGTCATACTGTATAGTGTTTTCTTTTTTTCTCCGTTCTGCTCACGTTAATTTTCAATTTCCACTAGCCAGGCTTTTTGTTTCGACTAATTATTTTAGCCTGCGTACCATTCATCTTATACACTATTTAGTACAATACACTTAACAACATTGTGTGAGATAAATAAAGCCTGGAACAAAGTGCAGAAAATGTTCAATTTATCCATCTGTTAATGGGTGATGATTTTCTCCCAACAGAAGGCACAGCCGCATGAAGGATCCGGAGCTGAGTGACAAGAACAGCCAGTACTTAGTGGGCCAAGGTATCATGCTCACATCATGAAAAATCCTCCTTTTAATCTTTGACGCCTCTTGTCCCCGCTTGTAGTTCTCTAACCTTTTGTTTTTGCTTCCTTTCCCATGACTTTGTTTGCTTTTCCCTCATAGGGGTCAAGGTTTATATCGACCCCTTCACCTACGAGGACCCCAATGAGGCGGTGCGCGAATTTGCCAAGGAAATCGATGTTTCCTTTGTAAAGATTGAGGAGGTTATCGGAGCTGGTGAGCCCCCGTCTGTATGCTTGTCTAAGATGGAATGAAAAATGTGTTCTTGTCATGTATTTTCTGATTATCCTTCTTTTGAAATGGCATTATTTAGAGTCTATCTAATTTGCTAAGTCAAATTGGTTCAGTGACATTTAAAAGTCATTTCCGTTATTCTTCTTTATCAGGCTAGATTCAATATTGCAGCACAAAGCTATTAACTGATAAACACGTTAGCAATATTAGCAGCTCCTATTCAAACCAAAGGGCAGAACAAGCTGCAAGCAAGCGTTCCATTTACTTGTCGTGCTAATGATGTCCACGCTTTGAAGGTGTGCTGAATGGGACTTTATGTGTGGCCGCAGGAGAGTTCGGGGAGGTGTGCCGCGGCAGACTGAGGGTCCCCGGGAAAAAGGAAAACTACGTAGCGATAAAGACGCTAAAAGGTGGCTACACCGAGAAGCAGAGGCGTGACTTCCTGTCTGAAGCCTCCATCATGGGCCAGTTTCAGCATCCCAACATCATCCACCTGGAGGGCATCATCACAGCCAGCTGTCCAGTCATGATCCTCACAGAGTTCATGGAGAACGGCGCTCTGGATTCTTTCCTACGAGTCAGTGTGGCTCCCAAAATATGCCCTCATATGCACTTCCCTCGTCTTCCTCCTGAAACGTCTTCTCCCCGTCTTCTACGTAGCTTAATGACAGCCAGTTCACGCCCATCCAACTTGTGGGGATGCTGCGCGGGATCGCCTCCGGCATGAAGTACTTGTCGGAGATGAGTTACGTCCACCGAGATCTGGCGGCGCGAAACATCCTCATCAACAGCAACTTGGTGTGCAAGGTGTCCGACTTTGGCTTGTCACGCTTCCTGCAGGAGAACTCCTCGGACCCCACGTACACCAGCTCCCTGGTGAGACTGCAACCCCCCCTCAGTCTTGTTATAGACGTGTCTATGCAATATCCTCATGCGTTCCAGTAGTCAAAGTGCACCAACGGAATCCTGCTTGGATGAACTCAACTGTTTTTTCTTCCCAACTCCGTGCAGGGAGGGAAGATCCCAATCCGCTGGACAGCACCGGAGGCAATCGCCTTTCGAAAGTTCACCTCAGCCTCGGATGTGTGGAGCTACGGCATCGTCATGTGGGAGGTCATGTCTTTTGGAGAGAGGCCCTACTGGGACATGAGCAACCAAGATGTAAGTTTAGGACAAAGTCCATGTTGCCAGATTTTCCACTAAGATAGACTCGCTCACTGGCCACAACATTAGGGACACCTGCACGATGTCATGTGATCCATATAACAGATACACGAGAACTCAATTTTGAGGTATTAATTTAATATTATGTTTATTCTAGTACTTTTTCGGGGGGGGTAGAACTGCACTGCATCATACTGACAGCTGTTACAATTTTTTCTAGCACCGGAAATGCTCCATTTAATGCCTTTTTCAATGAAGTGGCCGGGTGCGGGTCTCTAATTAGCGCTGTGCTCACTGTGTAACTAATGTGTTACACTGGCCTTCGTTTACAGTCAAACTCAGTTGATTATAGCATTAGTGCTGTTGCTGCTGTACCGCGCAATATATGTTTTTGTACGCGCCCCAGCTTTCATATGATTTGGTTTTTGTTGAAAATTGCTGCCAAAATTTTGCCTGATTTTGGTACACTGTCTTGGTTTTCATACAGTACTGAATGTAACAAACTAGCCCGTTCGCTTTTTCGGTATTCCATCCATCCATCCATTTTCTATGCCGCTTCTCCTCATTGGGGTCGCGGGGGTATGCTGGAGCCTATCCCAGGATTGTTCCATGAAATTAAAATGCCCAAACAAAGCATTTTTTAATGTGTGACTGCTAAAATAACCCGCCTTGGTGCCAAAGAAAGTTGCAAGTGCCAGCAATTTGATAAAGACTGTTAGAATAGTTAGAATAGTTAGAATAGTTAGAACTATTGAATTAGATTTTGCCAGGATGTACGGGAAGTTTGATCAACAATAAGTTCCATCCATTTGACATTTATAGTTATTTTACACTGTTTTCTGCATGAAAAACTGTAATTATTCACTATAAAATGTTTTTAAAAGAAAATGTTTTTTGGGTGTATGGAACAGGTTAATAGGATTTACGTGATTTCCTCTGGGGAAAAATGCCTTGGTTTCGGTTGAACCTTTTGGAACAATTTAATAACACAAATCGAGGTACCACTGCACTGATGAATAAATGTAAAACCATTTGGTCAAAGAGCTATATTTTCCTTTCCACTTTCTTATGCACTCCTAATCAGTAATAAAGTAGAACAATAAAGTTGTTTTATTTAATTAATTTTGTGGGGGGGAAATAATAGCATCTCTCCAGTTAGCGCCTGTTTCCACGGACCGTGCTCTTTGAAGTTTATGTAAATAAAGGACTCAGCTATATTTAAAGCATTTACAGTATTTAGACATAAAGTATGTGTTTTAAATGTTAATAATGTAGATAAATCATTTCAGTCAGATGATAGTAAATGTGATTTCTTTGCGTTTGCCTCAATAATCATTGAATTTTTTCCCTCACATCCAGGTAATCAATGCCATCGAGCAGGACTATCGGCTGCCTCCGCCCCCCGACTGCCCCACTCACCTGCACCAGCTGATGCTAGACTGCTGGCAGAAGGATCGCTCCGCACGGCCTCGCTTCGCTGAGCTTGTCAGCGCCTTGGACAAGCTGATCAGAAACCCCGCCTCACTGAAAATCGTGGCCCAGGAGGGAGCAGGGTGAGTGGGTGCACGTGCTTGACTGACACGTCATCGGCGTGGTTAGGGTGGCGGCAAATATGCAGCGAGACAAGGAGCATGTGTGTCCTTTCGTGATGTCTCCTCCTTTTTTTTCCTAAGCTTTGGCAGTCACATGACAGGCATCCTTCCTCCTGCTGCTCAGTCTTATGTAGCACCCTCAAGTCCTGCTGTGACCTGTCAGCAGCTTGCTGTGCACGTTTCCCTCCGTCCACATTTTAGTTGTCCCCCAGCTTGTATACAGCAGAGGACATTCCACCCCTGACAAATCCCATTGTTTGTCCCTGTCACTCACCTCAGCCTCGGATTATACCTCTGCATGCTGACAGGAATGTGGCTGCAGGACGTGTGCTTCTCCCTGTTGTTGTGGTGACAGTCAGTGTAAGTTGTCCCTTTGTTTCCTCCTCTCCTCCCTACCCCAGGCCCTCCTACCCCCTGCTCGGCCAACGCTCGCCTTTGCCCCTCTCGTCCTGTGCGTCAGTGGGGGAATGGTTGAGGGCTATCAAGATGGAGCGTTACGAGGACAGCTTCCTGCAAGCCGGACTCACCTCTGTCGAACAGCTGGGCCAGATCAGCACACAGTCAGTCCTTACTTACTTGCCTTTGTTTTCTTATAGTACTGCACTGCTTTAAAACAACACTCGGTTGAAGAACTAAATGTGTGAATTAGGGCCGTGTCACAGACAAAAATGATGAATTCATTGTTATTGTTCATTTGAAATTGATGCGAGAGAATATCTCCGAATGTTCTGTTGAGGAGAATAATAGCATGGCTGTAGCTCGACTTCCCAAAAGCTAAGGTCCACGGGCGTGTTTAGTCGTTTGGGGGCCCGAGGCAAACCCAGTCATTGGGGCCCTCCACATCCTGGTACTGCACTGACAACCTCAACACAAGGTCCCCAGTGTGGGAAGCAGCTAGTTACAGAGCCATGTTTATATAACCTCTCAAAAACAGTATTAAATATTAATGTTTATCATCTACTGAGTTACTAGATGATAAACATACATTTTTAATATTGTTCGGAGTACTAACAAGTGTGAAAAAATTATCCCATTTCCTGAGAAAGATAAAGTCCTTAAAATGCTCCTGGTGATTATTATCATCACAAGTGAATCATCGCAATGCTTTTAATGTCATTGATAAGAACACGAAGCAACATCTAATGGAGTTTGCCGCTTTAATACTCACATCTCTGTGATGAAAAGCATCACTCGCAGGCTTAGCGTCATCCCATGAACTGTCTTCCGTGGCTGACGCGGACAGTCGTGCTACTGTCAAGAGCGTCTGGCTCTTGGTGTCGTGTGTCTATGTGTGTTCTTGGGACTCCGAAAAAGGTTGACACCTTCGGTAGTTTTGATGGGGGAAAAAAAACCTGTTTACGTTCCTCTTCTCCACTCTACTGACGCCGCTTCATCTTCCTCCACACTGACGGCGGCAAAAACAAAGTTGTTGCCGCTGTCTTCCTCAATCAATCTGCACATGCTCGGTAACATGGAATAGTCCATTGCATGAGAACGGAGGGGGGAGCAGTCCAAACGGTCACTGTAGGTTACACATTTTGATGTAGTTTTAATTGTAAGCACGTGAATTAAGGCTAAACAGTAATATGTACTTTAAATCAAAGAAAAAAAATCTTAAAGAGACTTACCCAAGTCCGGCAGTCCAGTCCGATTTCCATGATGAAGAACGTAGTTCCACTTAGTTGCTTAGTTCTTTACCATTAAGTAAAGAGTTTGGCTTCTCAAAACAACATGCGTTCAAAAGATTAATACATTTGCATCACAAAAATGCCTTCTCAAAAAAATCAGACCTCAGAAAACGCTTGGCGTTACATATTTGTCTCCCGCCGTATTCCTGTGCACTCTCGCCTGTGCGTTCATGTGCAACTAAGCGGAACTACGTGCTTCATCACAGAAATCTGACCAGAATTGGACTTAGGAGAGCAAGTGGGGGGTAAGTCGCTGTTATTGGACTACAATGCCGATGGGGATGTCATACAACTTCATGTCAAAAAATCCGAACTATCGCTATAAGTTTATTTTATATGTGTTGGGCAGCAGATTTCTTCATCTACAGTAGGTGATGCCAAGGTACAGTACAGTGAGGGTCATTCTATTGTACGCATCCCCATTGGAGGTTTTTACATGGGTACGTTTTGTATAAGTTAAGAGCTGAAGCACGCCGGCATACGTCGTAGTACGTCCAAGTCGTCCAAAACTTTTGTGCATGCACAAAACTTTTCGACGTACAGGTATGTCAACATATGATTCATACGTCCCGCATACGCGGGCAATAAGTTATGCGATCGTTGACGCCCGTTCACACACGTTATTTGTAAGTTCCGCACAAGTCGTAATACGTTAACATACCTTGAGACAAAACTGTGTCTTCTTGGCTCTCTTCTTGGCAAGGGTTGGCTGAACTGGGGAAGCAGCTTCCGATACCATTGACGGTGTCTGAGAGGCGTTAGAACCTGCGTCATCTCCATCAGAGTGAGAGTGAGAGGGGGAGGCTGTGGGTGGTGATGGATCCCTCCGTCACTGCCCTGATACTTCTTGGCAGCAGTCTTCCACATTTTCTTCGGCATGATGGTGATGTTGACACTGCGCTGTCTAGTGAGGTTATGATTTGCGTCATCAAGTGGCAGCCTTTTTATAGGCTACGGCACGTCATCGTCGGCCATACGCTGCCGTGCGGTTTGCATAAGTTAGACTGGCGTTGGGCATAAGTTGTGAACGCCGGCAACATGCTACGCATTCGTTGGTGTAAGTTGTCTATAAGTTGTCTACTCGTTATGAATACGCTATTTATACGCCCAAAATTGAAAAAAACGTCGACAGTTCAACGTATGCCATCAAAATGATCACGTCGGGCATGCGCTGGCTAAATCGTCAAGGTGACAGGGCCTTAAGAGACATTATAATGCTATGACATCATCCCCATGCAGCTCGCATGCTATGATAGGTTGTGATATACCTCATCAATCACACTCCATTTTCAGGATTTTCAAACGTAGTCAAATACGGAAATCACAATTTTGTGTTTCTTTTCATCAGAGACTTGCTGCACATGGGCGTGACCTTGGCCGGCCATCAGAGGAAGATCCTGTCCAGCATCCAGACCATGAGCTTCCAGAACAAAAGCACCACACCTGTGACCTTCTAGCTCACGTGTCAGAACGTGAGCCCGGAGCACGCCCGTGACCCACTATGAACTCGACAGAGAGACATAGGAAGAATTTGTAATTATCACCTGCAAGTCCAAGAACCCACGACACTTGCCAAGAAACTCTTGTCTTTGTGGGCTGGGCTTTTATACCGAACGCCCCATTTTAAGTGTCAAGCAAAGAGAGACAAATAAAGCAGACTGATGAAAAGCAGCTGCTTGTCAAAGAAGCTAAAGGCCAATGACAGGGCGTCACACTCTTGTGTTAATACACACAAGAACCACTTTGACACGTCTGCTTCCATCTGGATCACAGCTTTCACATGAAGAACACTTGAACTGCGCGGCATTTTTTTTTTTTGTATTCATTTGATTTCAACATGACCTCCTCTTTACTCAGGTGCGGCGTGTAGAGCAGGCTTTGCTGTCCTCGCTCGGAATCATAAAACTCCTCTCATCCTCCAGCGTGAAGGATACAGAGAGAGAGAGAGAGAGGGACACATATCAGCACTTGTGTCGTTAACGGTGACGTGCGGTCAGGGGGAGACAGGTGAGGCAGAGCCTCGAAAATAAAAAGCAAATAATGATTCCAAACATTTTTTTTTAAGCAAAATCGCAGAATTTGCACATTTCATGATCAAATACAAGGCAGAAACCTAAAAGGAGGCTGCGGTGACTCTCTTCTCTGGGCTCCTCAGCGCATCAGCATGACGCCAATATAATGTTTGCATAAACATTTCCTGTCCACCTTGACTTTCTACAGCATGTCTCGTGTCTTTAATGTAAGCGTGACGACATCGTTCTTGCTAATCGGACAGTACCATCCAGAGAAAGGTCATACGCTGCAGGTGCTGCAGTACTTCATCCCACCATGAAGGGGTGGGGGCGTGCATGAGCTTGGAAGGTGCTTGGAAAAGCCAGCGCCAGTGTTCAACTTCAACTTTATTGACATACACAAACAGCAGCGCCAGCTGGAGCCGGATTTAGCTCCAAGTCAGAGGTAATAAATATATTTTCATGCTCTGCTGCTAAAATGGAGGATTATCCATCCAAACTCAAACACCTTTCAAAACTGGACCTTCAGACAAAACGGAATGCGATGAGATTATTACGACTCGGTGTGTGCCGATACAACTTTTCCACCTCCGGTATGATACCGATATTGCAGCCTTGAGTACTGGCCAATCCGATACGATATCAGCACGAATTGTATGTGAGAAAAGGCTTGAAAAAAAACCCACTGGCTTCCCCGTTTTGCACTCATCTTTTTCAGCCGACGTCGCTCCTGCCGCTTTGTTATCCCACGCCGTTGTTGTGATCACGTAGCGCTCCGCACGATGGATCCAGGCGCTGCTGGATAGAAGTGCCGGAGCGCTGATATCGGATGCTTAGGGACCGTCCACACGGACAACGTTTTCAGGTGAAAACTGCACAGTATTTCATCCTTTCAGCCTTTCATCCACACGGAAACGGCGTTCTTCCTTGGTATTTGGTACGTCGTTGCCGTGTAGACAACGTTTTATACTCCAAAATGACCCGAAGAAGTAGCTCCACTTCATTGTCGTTCGTCTAAACAAGCCTAGGAAATCGGAAGACGCCGAACTTCATGCGAATGCGGCCTTTCTTCTATAGTTTTGGTGTCACGTGGTTCTGTCTGCGCGTGTGTCCACAGCGCCACTATTAGCGTGCAACTATTTGCTAAACCGGCACAGTGTGGACGCACATTTTTGTCAACCCGCCAAAAAAGAAATCTCAGGAGGACCACCAATGTTTTTCAGTATTAAAAAATCAGGCTGTGAAGTACTTGAAAAGACTAACCTGTATTAACATAAAAAACGTCTGAAGGAGAGTCAGCGCCTCACCAGCCATGAGCCTCACCACACGTCACCGGCCGTTACAGAGGGAACTCTAATCTCTGCTCGCTCCATGCGTGGGTTTTTTGTGTGTGTGTGTGTGAGTGGGATATTTCTTCAGCTCCCTTTTTTCATGGAAACGAGCAAGGACCAAACAGGACGAGAGAAGACTCTCCAGCCGGCCTTAAAGCTGTCAGTGCTGATGTTCCTCATTCTCTAGTGCCATTCTTTGTGGATGCGTATCCCAATGAAGAATAATAGGTCAGGTGTGTTTTGCCTCATTTAAACGCAATGCAAAAGGTTGCTTTGACTGTATTTTGACTGTATTATTTTTCCTTATGTAAACAATGTGAAATGTTTGTTTTTGCGTCAAGCTATACAAAAACGTCCTCTTAACGCGTTGCTAACAATGCACCCAGTGTGCCGGAGCCCCTGGTTTTGGAATGGAATGCTAACAACTACACAGAGCTGCTGTTTGATTAGCACCGGCCCCCCCTTGTCCTTGTCTTACTGACTACAAGCGCTTGTTAAAGGAAAAAAAAAAACACATTTTTTTTACTGAAAGATGTGGCATCTTTCGTAAAGGGTAAGACCAATATTTCTGGCATTTATGACAATTAGTTAGCATAATGTCCCCCCAGGAGGCTCGCAGCCCTGCAGTGCAAGTGCATCCTGCCAAAGAGCCACGTTGGATGCACACAAAAACAAAAAACACACACTGCTTCTTTCTAAATGGCCCGTAAGACACAGAAACCCTTTTTTTAGCTGGCATTTTGGATTTTAATTTGCACCACTCAAGATAAGTGAGGTAAAGCAGACAGCTCCCACCACCACCCCCCCGCCCACCTCCATCCGCTGTACCTGTGGGGGTAGATTCTAGCTCACAGGAGCTTAAATATGGCTTTTCTATCATCTGGGATCATTTTCTGTGGCTTTAAGAAGATTGAGGTGCAATTAACCCTCACGCTGATTAACCAGAAGCCGCTGAAATGAGGTGCAGGAAGTGTGTGACCATTTTTTTTTTAATCAATATAGAGTGGACTTAAGACTCCAATCAGTGTAAATCAAAAGGGCGCTTAGTGTGTCGTCTTTTCTAACCTTCATCTCTCGAAACCATGACAAGCCTTCATCCAAAGCACTGGGACGCGACGCAAGACGTTCCTATGAAGGCTTACTGGAAATGCGGTCTTCATATTGAAGATCTCAGTATAGTCGGTCCACTTTGAAATAATGACAGAAGATATGTTTGATTACCGTCCTGTGTGTAGACTCATTTGTATGCAATATTCATAAATAAACATACTCATAAATATTCAGGGAGCGATGATCTTTTCATTTGTTGACTTTTTTTTTGGTTGGACGTTTTTAGACTTCCGCTCAGTGAGCATCTAAAGCCACATACTGAAAAACCACTTTGATAGTTATATATTATTTTTAGGAACAAAGCTTTAAGAAAACATTATGCAGTAGATCCCCCGCTATTTGCGAGGGTTACGACTTACGGATGGCGAAAAAAAAACACAATTGAGACGGTCCTAAAAATGTCTTTTTTTGACATACGGCTCGCTCCTCAGAGGATGAATGGATGGATGGCTCGCTCCTCCCCCTTCAAACCCTCCTGCCGGCTTGACGTTGACGTTCTCCTTCAATTTTGGTTCAACGTTTGATTGTTGTAATTAAATAAATAAATAAATTCAGCTCCGGAATCCTCCTCTTCTCTTTTCAATTGCCATTGTTCACTTGGGACAAAGGAAGCTAACAAGCTAAATGCATAAAAGCACGATGCAGGTGTTAGTCCGAAATATGCCTCACCCACTTATTAAACACGTTTTAAAGCAGGGATGTCCAAGGTGCGGCCTGGGGTGGCTGTTTGTTTATTGGCCTGCAGCATCAAGAAAGCTAAAAATGAATAGAAAAATCAGCAATGATTTTAAACAAATAAAGTCAAAATATTAACAGAAAAAAGATGTAATCTAACAAGAAAAAGTTGTAATTTCATGGGAATAACATAATGAGGGAAAATTATTATTTGTTTTAGTAGCATAAAGATGAAATATTCAAGGAAAAGGACGTTATATATTTAAAGTGGTAATATGATTTAAAAAAAAAAAAAAAACACCAAATCAAGCTGTAATATTTGGACACGTTTGCGGAAAAAGTTCTAATATTAAAGTCAAAATATGAGAATAAAGTCGTAATATTAGGAGAAGAAAATTTACAAGAAGAAAGTTGAAATAGTTGGAGAATTACAAAAAAACCCAGCAGAAATGGAAAAACAGCTGTGATTTTATGAGAATAAAGACAAAATATTTTTTAAAAACTTGTATTCTAACGAGAAAAAAGTTTCAATTTTAGGGGAATGAAATCATAACATTATGAGGAAAAATAATGTCATTTTAGTAGCATAGAGTTGAAATATGAAAGACTTTTTTTTTCTTTTAAAGTTGTGATGAGAAAATAGAGTTTTTTCATTTTTGGAAAATTAGGTTGGGGAAAAAGTGATGATATTATGGGAATAAAGTCAAAATATTATAAGCAGAAAATTCACAAAAAATATTTAAGAAGAAATATTTGGAAAAAAGCAGCAAAAATGAAAAAATAAAAAAAAGAGCAAAGACCCAAGATCATACTAATAATAAGAATCACAAATCTTAGATGCATTTTTACATGTGTTGCGTTATAAAATATCAAAATGACCCCACCGTCACATCCTTTCGTTTGCTGTACCGCTCTAACGCGGTTCACCTTTCACGGATTTGCTGTTTCGCTGAATTTTTTAGTGCTTCTTTTTCTTTATTACAGCACATGAACGCTGTTACAGGCCAAGTCTGGCCCTTTAAGAAGAACTGCTATTATTATGCTGCACATTTTATACCTTATCAACAAATTTTGAAATTATTATGATGTGTTTTCTGCGGAAAAGGCCTATTTTTGGAGGGTTTTTTGAATTATTAAAACATTTCTGGGGTTGCAAATGCTGAATGCCAAATAAGCGGGGATCCGCTTTACATGCATTTAAAGACAAAGCTGCGTGTTGTTATTAGCGACTAGCATCGACATTTCAGCCTTTTCTCTCTACATTGTGCCTTTTTGCTCTGTTTCCCACTTTTTGCTGAATCCAATTTCTGCAATGCGCCACAGGCCAATAAAAACAAAACGTCGGTCCCCACTTTGGACGCCCCTGAACTGAAGGATTCATTCCACAAGTGCGCCTTGCTTTTTCCTCGGCCCTTTGGTTTGTTTTGTCTGTGATGCTACCACAGAAAAAACACACCAAAGGGAAACGCGTGATGATAACATGTGACGACGAGCATAGAACTGAAAATGGAACACACGTGTGTGCAATATGGCTTTTGCCAGCACTGATAAGGATTACATGAAAAGAAGTTCACTTCTTTTTACACCTGCAAGGCAGTTAAGAATGTTAAAAAGCATAAAGCCTCCCTGCACTTCCTTAAACGCTACGACTACACCATGAACCATCAAAGTGTCGATTTATCAATCATTTTACCACACATAGGTTCACTTCTTTTTCCACTTGTATGACAGTAAAGAATGTTAAAAAGCGTTTTCTTTGAATACTACATCTACATCAACGTGTAAAGTACTTTTAAAAGGTTTTATTATACAGTGGTTAGCTTATTTGTACACTTGTATGACCAATAAGAACATTAACATCTTATTTCCTGCCCCCGTAAATTAATTACTGACTTACCTGAAAAATACATTTTTATCAAAAAATGACTTACTGTAGTGTAGGTCGTTATTTCCGCCCCTGTGCATTAAATACATTGTTAGAAAGCCCATAATTTACCATGTTTTGTGTTGTTTATGCTCCACTGATAATGTTTACATTTGGGCGTTGTTTTGTCCCACTGTGTTCGGCCGTCAGTGAATGCACCGCAGTAGTGTGCTGTTGCGTCACTTGAAGCGTCTTTTTTATGACTTCTCCGACGCTGTACAGGCAGATGTACTTTTCCTCTCCTTCCTTGCGCCTCATCCTTGTTTTCCCAAGTTAATGCTGTGCGTGAATGCATAAAGGTGAGGTTTTAATTCAGTTTTTAGAGCTGTGCGAGTTCTATTGTACGCTTTGTTCAGTGTAACTCTCGTGTTCATTAATGCTAACATTAGCATTCAAGCTAACTGTATGGCGATTTATTATATTAATAAGCATCATATTGACTTAATTTCCTGAATGAATTCTGTATTTGATGTGCCTTTGGCTAAGCATTATGTTTATGTGTAATAGTAGTTACATTCATTTACTGATGATTTATTCGGTGACCTTTGTATTCTTTGTATATTGTTCCAGTACCACAGCATAAAGCCTTATAAAGACCACAGTTCACCAGTGCTTGCCGCCACTGATTGAAATAAATCCACCAAACAGAGGACAACTTGCCGTGTTCTTTGACTTGAACACACATTTATACGTTTGACCAAACCTCCAAATCTCACCACGCTGAGAAAACCTCTCCGTTTCATTCATGTTTTACAATGGTGGCAGTTTGACTCAGGAACAGACAAAACGAAAGTCCATTGTTAGCAATGTGGAAAAAATGGTGGCCCTTTAAATGCCATTGTGCATCCAGATAAGATCACAGGCTTTAGCTGTCTTGAGTCTGCTCTGACAAGCCCATGAGAGCCAGTCCTGACCCCGGCCTTAAAGCCTCATCACTACAATAAAACAGATCCTCCTTTTGACCAGAGACACCACTTCCATGCATGTTTCAGCCTAATCTTCTTTTTATCGCTAACAGATGTTTTGTTGTAGCTCCTGGTGTCTCTTGTGCGACACATAAAAGAGGTTACAGGGTGTTTTTTGTTGTTTTTTTGTCTCTCATCTATCCCATCGCCCCACTTTTTATTCATAAGAGAGGAATACCTCCTCCTCGTGTTCCCCCAGAGAGAGTTTGCCTTCTGGGTTTGGGAGCTTGTCCTCTCCCATGCTTCCCTTCCTGGTCCACAGCCCTTTTTAATCAGGAGATGTTCTTTTCTTCTCCACCGCCTCAGGCTCAGGTTGGCTCATACTGAAGAAGAAGATGAAGAAAAGTCCGTAACCTGCCAGGATTTTTTGGGAGTCTCCCTGATTAATGCGCTTTGATTAGCTCTTTCACTGACTCGTTGCTCTGCTTGTGCTGCTCCTGTGTGGCCCAAACAGCGGAGGTAAATAAAGAACAGCTTTGACTTTTTTTTTTTTTTAAATAAAAAGAGAGCCAGGCATTCATCCCTTTTTTTCCACGTCTGTCAGTGCTTTGCATGACCCTTGACCCCGGCATATAGCGCAAATCCAGCTGCAGCTTTTGTCCCGCTGTCTGAATGGCTATTCATTAGCACGCACATCAACCGGCTTTTTGCATTTGGCGGATTGTGTCATTCCACTCACATTCCTTTGTGCATTCAAGTGTGTGTGTGTGTGGGTCAGTCAGTGGGACAGGTACGTGTGTGTGTGTGTGTGTGAGAGAGCAAATAAGGGGGTGTGGGGAAGGGCACGGGAAGCAGCATGTGATCCTGTATGGAAAGAAAATAGTCCCGCTACTGTTCCAAATACATGTTACACGAGGACATATGGAAATGAGTCTCTCAAAATGTCAGCTCCGATGTGTGTGTGTGTGTGTGTGTGTGTGTGTGTGTGCGCGCGCAGCTTTGCAAGTATATACGGTATGCATTTGTAAAAGTATTTATGTTAACTTCTAACTTGAAGGAATGCATTTGGTGGCCCCTTTTTTTCTTCTTATATGCTTTGCATTTCTCAATGTATTCAAATATATGTGTGTGTGTGAGTTGAACAGGTACATGTGGGGTGCGAACGGTCAATAGGAGGAAGGCAGTTGGACGATTTAAGTAGCCTGTGACCCAGTCTGGAGAGAAAATAGGTTAAATATAGTTCCAAGTGCATATTACGTGTTTACAATATTCATTTTTTTATAGAGAAAATAATGGAAATACAAATACGGTCACCCTTGGCCACTTCGCGGTTCAAATTTTGTGTCTTCACTGTAATTTATCTGTATTTTAAAATGTTTTTAAATGAATCCATCCGTCCATCCATCCATCCAGATTCTTCTGCTTATCCGAGGTGTGGTCACGGGGGCAGCAGCCTAAGCAGGGAAGCCCACACTTCCCTCTCCCGAGGTGTTCCCAGGCCAGTTGAGAGATATAGTCTCACCAACGTGTCCCGGGTCTTCCCCGAGGCCTCCTACTGATTGGACTTCCCCTGAACGCCTCCCCAGGGAGGCGTCCAGGGGGCATCCTGACCAGATGCCCAAGCCACCTCATCTAGCTCCGCTCAATGCGGAGGACTCAACTCCACGCTTCTCCCGGATGACAGTGCTTCTCACCTTATCTCTAAGGGAGGTTTGAATTACAGTCACAAAAATTCCTAATAAAAAATCCAAATAAAAACACGGGCTACATAACCCAACTCTGAACCCCCGACGTCACTTCCTATCCGCCTCTCCGCTCCCCTTTGGAACTTGTTTACAGAAACACACACTTAAATGCTTATGTACTATGTCTACTCTATTGGGTAAAATGAGTGTAAAGGTGACGATAGGGTTGTTATTTCATGTCTAGAGAGCTCTAATGGTGTTAAAAACCGTATTTAGAAGGTCGGAAACAGATTTTTTTGTGCTCTAACTACAAAAATGTCATTTATAAATGAGGGATCCTATTAAATCCTACTGCAACACAATAAACTCAACATTTGCAAAGTACCATCACTAAGATGGACTACGTTCCAGATGCACCTCACGAGCCTCATTTTCCAACGTTCTAACATGTCGTATAAGTGTAAACAGAAGCGAACCGCTGTTAATACTACATTGCAAAAACAATAAAGTCTCTTCACTGTTGTGAAGAGCCATCCCGAAGATGGTTCACGCCACAGATGCACCACATGACCCTCATTTTCTAACATTCTAACTTGTCAGGTACACGCCACAAAAAAACAACTGAAAGATGGAGAATTTTTTTCAAACATTGTTGACAAAACTGTTCATCATTCATGATTCACTCCAAAATGTGCAGTTTAACTGTACTGGGGGTGGTCCTCGGGGGCCGGAAAACCAGTGAGTATATGGTGTGACCACCGTTTGCCTTCTCTGTCGATACGCTGGCACTTGCAGCATTCTTTGGCTCCATTTTGGGTTATTTTGCAGCTGAATCAAACAAAAAGCAGAGACCTGAGGTGTGAAATGCTATTGAATTCAAGAAATAACTCATGGCAAAACACGCAGGTGGTGTCCATGTTGAGCCCGCTGCCACATTGTGTCTTTGGCCACAATCACGCCTTCAATGAAGGTAAAAGTAGCCTTAAATGTTCGCTTTCATTCATTATTTCTATGCATTTTGAATTTCCTGCATGTAAAACTGGAAAAAATGTGTTTCGTGTTAACATTTGTGGGTGTCTGGGATGGATAATTGGATTTACATGATTTCTTATAGGAAAAATGTATTTGGTGAGAGTACGTTTGGGTTGGAGTCGGACCTTCTGGAACGGAATCGAGGTGTTCCACTTTTTGTTCCACTTTTGAGGCTTTAAAATTTGGCGTGCCCTTTAGTCCTCCGAAGCAGAAAGGAAGACACCAAGATGTGAAATGAAAACAAACATCTCTCTCCCAACTTCAGCTGTCAGATTTCCTTCGACTCGCAAACACGTTTTCACCCGAGCGCGTCGATGTTTCTGAGCCGAGAAGCCAATTAGACCACGCTTCACCTTTCGTGATGCACCCGCCGCGCTTCTCATTCCATGAGCTCGTTTGGCGGTGTGACGCTCCTTGCCGTTTGCCATCATCACGTCTGTTGACTGACAGCCGTGCCAGGCCAACGGCTGACCCACCTGCTCAAACAGAGCTCGCTAAGACCGTCATTACACTCTTGATTGTAGAATTAACTTTGGACATTTCACCATCCAGCTCATCTGTAGACGACAGACACCCCCCCAACTGTCCCCCCCCACTGTCTCCTCCCCACCATTATCATTATCATCATCGCTTGCATTCTACTTCATTTCGCACAGATTACTTCCGAGCTGTCGCTTCCAGGCTGCGTTTGTGCAAATTGAGATGTTTAACTTCCAAATTAAAATCTAGAGTTGCACAGCCTGCGTCTCCTTTGCACACCTGGTTGTGGTTTTTTTGCTCGCATCATACATGAAAACATGGAAGGTGTCCTACTTGCACTTTGCAATACGCTTTTATTATGAGCCGTCTGAAGAACGCGTGTGCAGTGACGATGCACATGAATCAGCACGTGGATGTACAGCACAGGTAATACATAAGCCTTTTATTTGCACAGTGTGCAACTAAAGGAAACAAAAGTGTTGCGTCCTTATTTTTGTTGGATTGTTCCAGAGGTTAAGCAGGTTTCCGCCACGTGTTCTTCCTCCAAAATGACCGTAATTCAGCCGAGTTCAAAGAGCGGATCGTATTTTCACTGGAGGTGTTGCAGGGGTGAAGAATGCGAACGTGAACACGAACACCTTCACGAATGGCGTCTGGGGCCCCTTCAGCTCCCCCGTGGGGCTCTCTTTTTTTAGTGTGTTTTTTTTTTTTTTTTAGCGTGTGCCAAGATGTCGTCTTGTGAGGAAATGAAAGGAGTGCGAGGCTCTCCGATAGCTCGCAGTGTGAATCATCACATATTCAGAAACTTGATCCACACGCTTGGGAAAGGAGAGGGATTAAGGTTGTCGGGAGAACTCTCAAATTCCTGAACTGGTCTTTGTGTGTGTGCGTGAAATTGTGCCAGCATGTCCAGGAGCATGTTAAACACGTTTGTGATCACGGTGATTGATTTACTTTTTTGAAAGTCTGCTCACCAAAACTGAAGATTGATGGTGTCACACTCCTAACCTCTCACGGAGGCCTGGCCTGCACGTGCTAAGTCACCCCAAGTCACCCTCTCACCTCGCCGTCCCGCAGGAATAAATCTTAAAATGCCGCTCCCCCTGCACAATCATTACCATTCAGTATTTGCCCAAACCCCACATCCCCAAAAAGGTTCCTAAATTGGCTCTTTTCATCAATGATGACCTCACAAGCAAGCAAAAGTTGCTGCACTAAGACGTTTCTTTTGCTTAAACTGTGCCTTTGGGCTGCATAATAAACGCTGCTGGACCCCAAGTGCCCTCACGCAGTGTCAGCCGCCTTGCGATGAATGACAGCCTATCATAACGCTTGATTATACTGTAAAAACATGGCCGCTCACATCTCTTACTGACTGTGTGCGTTTGCCTCATATTGTGTCAATCTGCAGGGGCACCCACTGTGTGTGTGTGTGTGCGTGTGCACAGGACCCCCATTTAAAGACATAAGCACATGGTTATGATTTCAGCCACATCTGGATGCAATATGACACCAAGGGGGACAGGGGGCAGCCGTGCATGTTTGTACAAAGTCAACTGTAATCTGAAAAAGTGATCAAATTACAGGCAGTTAGAGGAATCTGATAGCGGCTGTGTAAGACTATTAATTAATTACAGCAATTTGATGACTAGGAAGTTGGTAACTTGGTAGAAAAGGGCTCATTTGGCATGAAACACATTTTATTTCACAGGGATCTGATTGCACTGACTGAAACGTAAGTGTAATAGCCAGTAATGTGAATGCAGCAATCGGAGTACATTGAAGATAAACTGAGATCCGATGACTTTGATGACATTTAATCAGTTAGTAGTATCAGCCACCAGAGTACTACACATAATTAAATTACGGAGAAAGTACGCGGTATTTGATGTAATCAGATCACACACCGAATATAATCTACTGTAGTTTACTGGCTAATTTTCCACGCTTGCTGCCGTGCAAGCCAAAGTAAACCACTCATTGTGCCAAGAGCACCTTCTAGCGTTCAGAAAAATTATTGCAGGCCTTTATACCTCACATCAGGGCTGTCCAAACTTTTTCCCCTGCGGACAATACTGAAAAAATCACAATAAGTATGTTTTTAATTTGTATTTGTATACGGAAAGGATTATTTACTTTGTGTGTGCGATACTACTAACAGTTATGTGAATTTAGTTTATGTTTTCTCAAAATAGATTTTTTTTTGTTCCAGACGATTTACATGTGCAGACGAAACATGCAGTACACTGTATCCAAAATTAATGTCGTGATCTGGAGGAATATATTTGGACATATAAATCTTTGGGAAAATACTTAAGATACTTAAAATAAAAAGTTCTGTCACATCATTCATAAGCGTACATAAATGCATCTTCTTTCCACTGCAATGAATTTATACTGTAGACTCAGCTATGCACAGGTGCACAACACTGCCTCCCTCTAGTGGCGATATGATAATATGGCACCCTAAAAGATAAAATCATGTTTTTTCATGTCGTCATTGTTAAATTTTCAAATATAAAAGCCATAAAAGCACCAATTTTCTTCTACAACGTCTTCCCATGCCCTGCTCAAGTGTAATGACTAATCAAACCAAGAAATGTTTACAATATATTTAACTTTCTCATAGCTAATAGTAGCTAAATTAGCTAGCTAGGTAGTCTTGCAAGGTACACAAACTCACAAAACTACACAAGAATAGAAACACTTCTCGAAATTCAAGAGGACTACAAGCTACAACCACAGTAATAAAACAAACATATATTTATAAAATGGTAGGGAAAAGATATTTTGCTTCAATCGGGAAGGAAGGAAGTCTATCAAAGAAACAGGAAGTAGGGAAAAAATTAAAGGAGACACACAGGTGAGTTGTGAAGAAGAACACACGTGAAAGGTCATAAGTGAGGAAGTAAGAAAAAAAAGGTCTATACAGAAAATATCTTATATATATCATATTTGTTAAATTTGGACCTGCCTGGAAGAAGCTGTCACCAGTCTATGTGTCTGGATTTCATTCAACACCAAAGCTAAGTACTAATGCTAACTACTGTATCTTCAGACTTCCACTGTTATCTTCTCAAACGCTTTGCTTTTTACCACTGGAGTGTGTATCTGCTTGGTGGCCATTTTGACTCAATCGCCAATATGGTTGGTTCTCAGCCTTAGCCTCGCCTACCATTCTAGATGGCTACATGGTAGCATTACTAACATCACATATTTCACTGAAATATTTCCTAAAAAGTTGAAAATACACGGTGTTCAAATAAATATCTCAATATTAACATTTGTGGCTAAATTAAAGCGCTTTTCAGGACTTGCGCTGCATTCAAGATGTTGGGAATTTGGAAACTTCAATGAAAATAAACAATCCCAAGAAGCATGGTGTGCAGGGTTAGGGTCCACTCCATGGAAGGACATGGGAGAGGACTTTTTAAAATGAAATAAATAGAACGATACAGTCATCCATCAAGTCAAAAACATGGCACACTCACTCACTCCCCAGTACAGCATGCTTGAACTTTTCGAGTCCTTACAAGTCATAAGCACTGTTTAGTGTCTCGCGGGCACCATAAACGTTGTTGATCCCTGGGCTATATGATAATAATTTGACAAAACATATTTGACTTACTTTTTCAAAATTGCTGGTGAAACACAGAGGATCAGGCGCCTTCTTTAAGGAGAATTTGCATGCGAGATCAGCTTGATTGCGCTCCAGCAGGGCCCACAGGCAGTCCGACGAATCCAATCACTTTTCGGGCTATCCGCCTTATGGGCGCCACACACGGGAGGCGACATCGCCTCTACTCCATTCAATTTCAATGGAAGCTTCGCGATAGGGTGATTATCGCGCGTCGCCGTCCAGCCCAGCGAAAAAATGTTCAACTTTTCTTCGCTGTCGCACAGACGAGGACCAATCGGCGAGAGTTTCATTGATCGACCAATGAGCGGACAGGATGCTAATCAGTACGCTATAACTGCCATGTCACTGACATTGATGTAAGTTTATCTTGAATACTAGCAAGATCCGGTACTAGCAAGAGTACTCGACCAACACCGGCCGCTTTTCCTCCTCTGAACTACTTCGATACCCCCAAATTCCCTCCACATTTGACAGCCAATTAAAACCGTGGGAGACTCGTACAATTTGCTCTTGATGCGAACACGTCGCTCACGGGTGTCGCTGGTTACAGCCGCTCGTCGCCTCCCGTGTGCCTGGTTTGCGACGCGTCGGCGATGAGTTTCGCCAGTCACAGTCGTTTGTCGCGATGGGCAGCTGCAGTCAGGCGATGCATTCACATCCTCCGCATCTGACAGCCAATCTAAACCGTGGGCGACTCGTACAATTCGCTTTGGATGTGGGTGCATCGCTCGCTGTTGCGGCTGGTCGCAGCCACTCGTCGCCTCTCCCATGTTTGTGGTTTGCTGCTCGTTGGCTTTGAGTGTTTGTCGCCTCCCACGCACACGGGTGCTACATTACCCGCCGCCCGACCAATGATCCCATCGTGAGCCTTGATAACTCTCCCCCCCAAATGCCACGCAATGTTGCATGTTTTGCAGGGTGCAAAACTTGCATCACACAATGACAGGTAAGTCCCACACGGCAGCCATGCTTGTCTGGTCTTTGTGAAGGGAAAGTGGGCAGGGGACGGTCGCTATAGGCTGGATGCTGCAGTGATGGCGGAGTGACTGGCGTTGTAAAGCAGGTATCAGCAAATGCCGATTCCGTGCTTTTTCACAGAAATCGGCCGATACTCATCGGTGGCCGAGCGATCGGAGTGCCCCTATTTTCAAGTCATCAGACTAAAGTGAGAGTCAGAGTCATGTCGAAGTCCAGGTCGAGCTGCAAGTCTTTGATGATGTTGTCAAGTCGAGTCCAAAGTCATCTAAATTGTGAATCAAGTCCACAGTGTCTGTCGTGCTAATGATAGTGAGGCAAAATGAATTCACACAATTCTCCTTCAGAGAGTTTATTCACATATTTGCATTTTTGGGGGTTGAACTAAGGTGCATTTTTGTTACTAATTATATAATACACATATTGCACTCCTTTAAATATGATTACAAGACTGAATTATGTTTATGATCGGAATATTGAATAGTCTATAACTATTTGAATATTACTAAAGTATTGATAGCATGAATGCTAATTGGCTGGCTCTCAGCATGTGCATGTGTAGTGTGCATGTGCATGTCTAGGGTGAGTTTACAGTATATTATTAATCCTGATAATGTGAACTGAATTTCATTTGAAAAGTGTATTTTTATAGGTGTATGATTTAACACAACGGTCTACTGCACAAGTGGGTACAAGGTGGAAGCAGAACAAAGTTTAGTTTTTATTTCTTTATATAGTCTGTGTTCCTTTTTTTTTCTCCAGTTATGCAAGACATGACTAAAAACAAAAGTGAGCTATTCCAACCCGGCGCTCCATTACAGTTACACAATCACAAGTCCAAACATACGTTTGAGCACCACGGTGTTGGCTTCATCCACGCGTCATACTAATGTCGCCACTTTTAGCCAAGAGGAGGTCGCCGGTGCCGTCATGCAGGAGCACTCCGGGTTGCAATTTCCACTTGAGGAGATAAAGAGTGACCTCCAGCTGCTTGTACGCCCGCCGTCAATCGCAAGAGCGCTTATAGCGGCTTAATCCGAGATGATCTGTGCTTTCACCGCTGTAAGGGGACGCAGATGCAGATGCGGAAGAAGTGGAAGAAGTGTGATGTTGAGGGAACACATGATAATAGAGATGCATGAATGGATCCTCACACTGTCAATGAACGTAGCTTTCCTGCACTGCTTCACGTTCATTCATTTGTTCATTCTAACATAAGGTCATTGACTTTGTTTAATCCTTTGTGTCTGACCTTTGACATGCTGTTGAGTAAATCACACAGGAAGTACTTTCACCACTTAAAATAAGTGCACTGCTCCATCTGTCTTCTTTTAAAATAAGTATACCCAAATCTGACAGAGTTAAGCTGGTTGTTTGTTATGAACTTTGATGAAGCTAAATAAGGTGGCTAAAATATAAGGAAGAGCTCTCTCTGTATGAAGCGGTGCAAGCACAAAGCCACTGCAGACTACAACTATAGTGTCAAGCATATTGTTAATTTAATGCCTGGGCGGTATTGCAGTACCTGAAAGTGCAAGAAAACTACAAAAATGGCCTCCACAAATAGTTTTGGCAAGTTGTTTTTCAAGCCATATTGTTCCACCTTTCTGATGTGAGCCGACAGCGACCGTGTTTTGGTTTTATTCGTCTTGCTTTCTGTGTCGCTAAATAAATGAAGATAGCGTTGTTGCACACCTACCATGTTTATTTGTTTATCTGAGGGTTTTAGCATGGTTCTTTGAGGTGGAAAAAGGTGCAAATGAGACCTTATTTGTTGGGATGGCCATTAGCGATTGTTGCGTACAGCAGGTGTTGTGCAGGACTGCATAGCTGATTCTACAGTAAATGAAATTGTTTTTAATGTGAATATTAGTCGACTATGGACAAAATCTAACAAATCAGATTCAACTATGAAAATCCCTTCGTCCAAGACAGCCTTATTGTTTTCCTCTTTTGCGGTTTCATGGAAAACTCCACATTTTAGGGAATTTTCATCATCCACAAGCCTTATGTGAGACATGGAACATGTCTTTTTTTTCAGTGCGTTCTAAAGATATGAAAACAGATAAAAAGACAGCTCATTACTGCATGTGATGGGATCCACCTAAGCCACCTACAAAGGCTGCTATTAAAACACCTCCAAAACATTCATGATAACATGTAACACTTACAGTATTTTGGCCATTGTTTTTACTTTACTGAAACTTTTTCCTCGGTGCATTGATTTCACACAGCAGTAGAGAAATGAACACCTGCACCTAGCGTTAACTTTTCCAAACTCGGAAATAAAAACCAGAACACCAGCTAGTAGCCGGTGTGTTCTGGCTAAGTGTCCGTGCGCTAGCAACATAGTTCGATCGGCGTAACAATGTTAATAATAATAATAATAACAATGTCGCTGTAGCTTGGTTATATGCACATCACATTACATGTAAATGGAGCATTGTTGGCGCTTTTTGGAGGCTTTTTCTGAAGGCTTTCTAGGCGGTATAAGTGGATCCCATACGTGCAGTAATGAGCTGTCTCTTTTTTATCTGTTTTTATATATTTAGAATGCACAGAAAGGCGAGACATATGTGTTGATGCCGCACATAAATGGGCAAAATGCAAAAAAAAAAAGGTGCATTTTGTTTTTCATATAGCTCTTGTATTATATATCCTTAGAGTGTGCTAGTGTACTTGGTAAAATATCTTTACAGATATAGGAGTGTTTACTGGTTGCCTCAATCTTCTGTGTATATTGATTTTGTAGCCGTGCATGTTGAGGATTAAAAGATGGATTAATCTACATATGTAGCAGTAAAGTCTCGTGTTAAGATACATGCATGTCCTGTGTTTTTTCCCCAAGGTCACCAGGGTGTCCTATTGTCAACCTGAAGATTTTATTTAGCAGCGGTTCTGCTCCGAGTTTGATGACATTGCTTCTCACCTTATCTCTAAGGGAAAGCCCAGCCACCCTATGGAGAAAACTAATTTTGGCCGCTTGTACCCGCTATTTTGTCCTTTCTGTCACTATCCAAAGCTCGCGACCATAGGTCAAGTCTTTACTAGACAAGCATAAACCAGAACGACCTGTGCCATAAGAACCTATGCCAGAAGAGCCTATGCTAGACGAGTCTATACTGACCTATGACAGAAAAGCCCATGCCTGATGATGAACCTACACAAGACAAACCTATGTCAGAAGAGCCTAAAAGAGCTGAAAGAATCTATTTCAAAAGAGTTTGTGTCAGACAAACCTAGAGAGCCTATCCGAGAGACAAACCTAAGAAAGAAAGCCTACAAGGCTATTCTATGTCAAAAGTGCCTGTTATAGAAGACCCCATACCAAAAGAACTGATGTCAGAGGAACCTCTGTCAAAACAACTTTTGCATGATAAACCTATGCCATAAGAGCCTATGCCAGACAAACCTATGCCAGAAGTTCCTGTGTTAGACAACTCCATAGCAAAGACGCCTGGGAGAGCCTATCCCCAAAAAGTCTGTGCCAGAAGTTCCAGTGTCAGATGAGCCAATAGAGGAGGAGCCTGTCAGACAAGCAGATTGCCAAAAGAACCTACAGTATATGCTACACGAGCCTATGCCAAAGGTTCCTGTTTCAGATGAGCACATACCAGACTCTTTATATGAGCCTGTCTTAGTCTGGGTACGATTATTATTTAGGATTTTATTGCTCCTGCATTCAGCTCATTAAGTGTCACCCTGTCACACAATTGTCTCCTAAAGTGAAGGTCAAAGTGCTGAGCCTCACTAGCCTTGCCTTTTCCAGATTATATGGCGGATGTAGGAGTAGAGCCACTTCATCTCTCTGCTAATCTGAACAAATGTAAGCTGGTGGGGCTTCAGCACAAATCCCCTAGTGTCCCTCCTTTGGGAGATCAAGAGAGTAAGATGCGGATTGCTTTTATTCTGATCCATTTTTTACTCAAAGAGGCACCTCACATCAGCAGAAGTCGTTGTTTGACGCTGACAGGTTAGGTTTGGCTTTGTTTTATTTTAGTTTTAGACACAACAAAGGACAAAGCCATTACTTTTTGATGTTTTCCAAGGCCTTTAAGTGCTTCTTTGCAGATGTTTGGATGCCTGACATCCTCAAATCTCCATGAATTGTCATCAAAATAGCACTGCCTTGTTGTTTTGGTTCACAAGCTGCTTTTGTCTAAAGTAGCTGATACAATTGAGCTAAAGCCTGATTTGTTCCAGCATTTTGATTCAGGATAACGATGTTTGCGAGCCGTGGTGCCGCCGGAGGAGGCAAGGGAGGCAAATACTCCGTGGAGGACCTCTATGGCATCAGTAAGAAGCCCAAAGCATCGTCCTCCTCGGGCAGTATCGTGACTAAGGCTGGCGGTGCCCGGAGTAGCAAGATCAGCCCGGATCAGAAAACTGAATCCGTGGACCTGGCTTCTCAGATCCTGGAAGCGGCGCACAGGCTAGTGGAACGGCGTCGATTGGAGCTGTACCTCAGAGAATGTGGCCTGTCCTTAGCCGAATGCGAGGCGGAACGTTCGGCCATGACCTACAGGTACAGTAAGAAGAACGCACACATGCTTGAGATTGATTGACATTGATAGATAGATAGAGTTTAACAATACGTTTATTATTGTGGTTGCAATTTGCAATGGTGTAGATCGTACTGCATCTTACTGAGTGCTGTGTCTAATATTTTGGTTGGGGGCAAAATATTAGGAACATCATTTGTGTAGTTCTCTTTTCTTTGTGCAGATTTACCCAATGAAGGTTTGCCCTTAAAATGCCAGCTGCGGATGATGATACACATTTTAATTATAACAAGTTTTAGCATAAAGTTAATAACAGGACTAATGCGTGAATTCTACATTTAAGGTGTGGGGGCTGGGGAGTGTAGATACCAGACACCAGTACTGACCCAGAAAGAATCATCATCATGTGTTTGATGGTACTTCAAAGCAGGCCTGAATAAAAGTGCCTTGACGCTTTTTGAGCATCACTTGTGTCGAACGAAGCTTGCCCTCAACCTCCCCACGGGGTGGTCTATCTCACGTCACCCTCCCAGTGACAAGCTTGACAGGGTCAGCATCACCATGGGTGGGGGTGGGTGTTTGGGTTTTTTTTCGGGGAAGGAAAAGGGAGGGTAGGGGTGTGTTGTTGCTACTGGGGGTCAGTGACGCATGTTTTGACAGGCAGTTGTTATCACACTGGCACGCTTGCATCTTTCACTTAAAAGTGCTCAGTGAAGCTATTCTGGGATGAAAGGCTACTGAGGATCTGTTTTGTTTTAACTCACTGGAATTGTAACAACATGTTGTAATGAGGGGACAACACATACAGTACATTATGCAGAATTCATTTAAGGAAATAGCATGCCCATGTTTGGGACACCTGAACTTGCACATGACCTCCACATCATGGCACAATTCATGAATACATGAAATCTGAATCTATCTATGTACTGTACATATGGTACATAGATCAAACAGACACAGAATACATGTACCTCCCTTACCGTGGTGTGGAAAAAGTGTTTGCCCCCTTCCTGATTTCTGATTTTTTTTGTCACACTTAAATGTTTCGGATCATCAAACAAATGTAAATATTAGTCAATGACAACACAACCGAACACAAAATGCAGTTCTTAAATTCAACTTTTTATTATTAATTTAGGAAAAAAAATCCAAACTTACATGGCCCTTTGTGGAAAAAGTGATTGCCAACCTGTTAAAACATAACTTAACTGAGATTAATTGAGATTTATCTGTCTAGAAAAGGTTATAAAGCCATTTTTAAACCTTTGGGACTCGGGCAAACCACAGTGAGAGCCATTATCCACAAATGGCCAAATAATGGAACAGTGGTGAACCTTCCCAGGAGTGGCCGGCCAACAATAATTACCCCAAGATCGCAGCGACAACTCATCCAAAGAATTTGCCTCACTTGCCTCAGTTAAGGTCATTGTTCATGACTCCACCACAAGAAAGACACTCGGCAAAAACGCCATTTGTGGATAATGGCTCTCACTGTGGTTTGCCCGAGTCCCAAAGCTTTAAAAATGGCTTTATAACCTTTTCCAGACTGATAAATCTCAATTAATTTCAGTTAGGTTATGTTTTAACAGGTTGGCAATCACTTTTTCCACAAAGGGGAACGTAAGTTTGGATTTTTGTTTTTCCTACCGTAATAATAACAAGTTTAATTTAAGAACTGCATTTTGTGTTCACTTGTGTTGTCATTGACTAATATTTAAATTTGTTTGATGATCTGAAACATTTAAGTCTGACATACATGCAACAAAAAAAATCAGGCAGCGGACAAACTCTTTTTCACAGTACTGTAGTAATACTGTAGTAATACTCTATAGATTTCAGAATCACAGTTTCCATGGTGGGCACTTGTAATGGTGTACACCTGCACAGTCTAATGAGATCCAATACACAAGCTGTATCAAAACAGGATACTATAATAAAAACAAGCAAATGTTGTATGATCATACGATGATAATGTATACAGTATAGCATTTATGCAATACATTGTGTTCATTTGCCGCTAGGTGGCAGCATTATCTCAGTGTTTTAAGTCAGCGGTCTAGGCCTGCACAAATGATCAATAATCATGTTGTTTAAACCCATCCACACAGAAGGGTAATGGTATAGTATATTATTCATACTTAAGCCAAAAGCAGATATTTGTAATAATAATTTGACTTCAGAAACATGTATACAGTATTTTTAAAAATAAAACTACATTATGTTGACACAAAGAGCGAACTTCTGCACTGATATGTATATCAATGCACTGATGTTCTACTTAATTGTTGACATGATGATCATTCATCATTTTTAGCTCCTATTTACATAAAGTTACTTTGTACAGTGTCTCACAAAAGCGAGTATGCAGCCCTGACATTTCTGCAGCCATTTTACTGTGTCTTCTTAAGTGACGATACCAGGAGTGGTCCGCGTACAACTTGTAAAACTGTATAGAGTTCCTGTCCACTGAAAATGACTCAACACACAGCTGCTACTGTCTGAATAGCTGGCAGCATAACTGAGTACACCTTGCAGAGACTATGTCAAAATTGTGACCAAAGTGTCAATATTTAGTGTGAGCGCCATTGTTATATACTGTAGCACTGCCTTAATTCTCTTGGACATGAAATTCACCAGAGCTGGTTGCTATTGGAATCCTCATCAACTCCTTCATAATCACTGAGCTGGAGGAGGTTAGACACCCTCTCTTCTACCTTTCTTCCGCTCGCAATTGGGTTCACGTCTGGAGGAGACATACTTGATTACTCTGTCACCTTACCCTTGCTTGCTTAGCAAGGAACTGTCCTCTTGGTTGTGTGTGTGGGCTCATGTTGGAAAACTGCCTTGCAGCCATGTTTCCCAAGGGAGAGAATCATGCTGTGCTTCACAACGTTACAATACATGTTGGAATTCATGTTTCCCTCAAAGAACCGCCATTCCCCAGTGCTGGCAGCACTCATGCAGCCCCAGACCATGACACTACCACCACCATACTTGAATGTAGCAAGACACAAGTATCTTGCTACTCACTTGTGTTTCCGGCTATTTAGACAATGATGGCTGTGTGTTGAGTCTTTTGAAGTGGATCGTAAAGCTATACAAGCTGCACACTTGAAGTACATCCAACTTTCATTTCAATCGTATTGTTCCTTGAGTTGACGGTGGCTAAAATGTAAGGCATGTGCGCGCTTTTGTGAGGTAGATGTGTGGTAATTGCCTTTATTGCCCCATTTTGTGCCAAAATACAACACAGAGTAGTTTTCCTGTATATAAATTGCCGTCTCAGCAAAAGTTTTACTGCGCTGCTGTTGTGCAATCTGCTCCGGGACTGCAGAATGCCCCGATGCAAGCTTCTATTTGACATAAGCAAAATGGCAGAAAATGATGAATGTGTGCAAGTGTACTTGCAGCCGTGAGGTTTTGTTGTTGATGAGCAGATTGTCCTGCTGACTGAGGGGAGCAGTGCTAAGCAGTCTCGTGCTCATGCCACACCAACAACATGATTCATCATTTTAACCGTGATGTCTTATGATGCGACATATGGATTCATACACATCTATCTCACATTCATAGATGATGATACAGATGTTGCAGCGTAATTGTGATGGCTGCTCATTCAGATAAATGGGTGTGGTGTGAGAGATGGAGCTGCAGAGATGCCTACACAGAGACATGGAGAGCTTTATTTGTTGTGGGGGAATGCAAGTGCATGGAAGGATTATTAGACGGATAGATAGATGAATTTTCTAATTGCATAAGCTGCACACACATGATGATGTGAGGAAATGTGTTCACCCGTGTAATGAATGAGAGAGAGAGAGAGAGAGAGCGAGAGAGAGAGAGAGAGAGAGAGCACAGACGAGGGAGAGAGAGAGAGAGCGAGCGAGAGAGAGAGATGTTGCACGCTGTGTCGTGAACATTTTAGGAGCTTGTGGAAAAAACAGGACAAAAAAAATCAAGACGAGAAGAACGATGAAGGGGATGTTGTTCAATGAGGACACATCGAGGCAGCTGATTTTGGGGTCCACAATGTTCAATGCGTTTTGCTCCGTGGCATTCTGTGCAAGAAGAAGCAGCAGAGCCGCTCACGGCTTGCACAGCTGCTGCTGCCGGCATGTTTGCCACTTCTCGCACTGAAGAAGGTAATTATTAAAACAAAAAAAAAGAAAGAAAGAGAGAGTTGTTGGATTTTTTTTCCTGCTTTCTTCTGCCATTTACCTCTGTTTTGATGGTGCTCAGGGCTGCTGCATGCATGACGATGATGCATTGAATTTTTCATGTAAGCCTCGTTTTTCCTCATCTTGCGACAAATAGAAGAAGAAAAAAATGCTTTATTTCGACGCCAAGTGAGAGGATGTGAGTGTCATTGCTGCAGTACGCTGGCGAGCTCTCAGGCTCAAGGCGGGAACAACTCACCTCAGCTGAAGCTTCAGGAGCCCGTGTGCATGTATGTGGGCCCCATACCCAACAGGAACACTCCTCAAAATCTGCAATCAAGCATCTTCGGGTTTTCTAAACTGGACTGCTGCCCTCATGCATCTTGTGAGAGTGAAAACTCTAACTAGAACCTTCTGCCAGGTTTTCATCAGTAGACAGGAGACGGAGCAGACGGCAGCTCTGCATGTGTCATGTTAGAGACTGGACTCTTGCCTGCACCCCCTCCCCCTGTAACTCTCAGCCAAAATCTTTAACCTGGGCCCACTGGACGCAGACCTTATTAGGAGGAGCTACGCCGCACATACACACAAGCAGCACCTCTCAATCAATTTGACATTTGTACCAAGTTGTGAAAAAAGGTTTCACCCCCTTAGTCAACCCCCCCGGAAACCAGGGTCAGGATGCAGGTGTCCTTTGCCTGCACCGAGCACAACCTCAAGAGTCGCAGCGAAGACCGCCTTTGTGGCCTCCGTACCGCTCCGCCCCCAGGAGGCAGCAGTGGAGGAGTAGGAGGAGGTGGTGGAGGTGGCGGTGGTGGCAGTGGAGGTGGTAGTGGTGGTGGATCAGGTGGAGGAGGTGGCGGAGGAGGTGGAGGAGGGAGTGGACAAGGCAGTAATGGCAACTACATGTCCCAAGGATCGGTCAAGACCAGGGAGGGCCCCGGGTCCCGCCAGGGCCACGCGCACATGAAGGAAGCCATTGGGCGCCACACCAGTATGAAGTACAGGTGAGTGTGCGGTACAGGTGGAGGCGGGTACAACAGAGAGACCCTGAACACACCTTAGCCTTTTAAAACCACCGGACCCCTTTGGGAAAACACACAACAATTCAAACTCAAGCCCTTGATCCTTGTGGCCGGTTTTTCCTGTCTTTTGAAAGTAGAAGGTAGAATTTATTCACTATTCATGGGAAATGAGTTCTATTTCAGGATTACAGTATATCAAAAATATGTGGTGATGTGTGAGAGTCAATGGGACCAGATTGATCCCGAGGGAAAAGATTGTAAGTGTATCCAGTATGTACATCTTCTATTCCACACACCTACACTTCATGTTATGGTGTTTCAGTTACCAACGCGCTCCCATAAATGAATGAAAATCTTAATATTGGTCAGTCAACACAAGACTCACTCGAGAACTAGTTTTACCGAAAGAATACACGCACAGCTACACTACTCTCAACACTCGACTCTCATGACCATCATAAAGGATTAAGACTGTATTGTCACGTCCACCCGGATGGTGTGACAATGACAAACAGGTGGTCAATCAACAATCTCCAGCCATCCTTTTCTATGCCGCTTATCCTCATTAGGGGCGCGGGGGCATGCTGGAGCCTATCCCAGCTGACTTCGGGCAAGAGGCGGCGTACACCTTGGGGTACACCTGGTCTTGAGCCAATCACAGGGCACATATAGACAAACAAGCATTCACACTCCCATTCATACCTATGGACAATTTAGAGTCGCCAATTAACCTAACATGCATGCTTTTGGAATGTGGGAGGAAACCGGAGTACCCGGAGAAAACCCACGCACGCACGGGGAGAACATGCAAACTCCACACAGAGATGCCCAAGCGGAAAGTCAAACCCAGATCTTCCCGATCTCCTGACTGGGTGGCCAACATGCTAACACTCGGCCACCGTGCGACCCTCAACAATCTCTTTATTGCAAAAACAAATCAGCCGCAACTACGCCAAAACATCAGCAGTACCTCTTCATTGGGGGGGGGGGACAGTCGCAGCGGTACACTTTGGTACACTTGTTGCGGGTGGAGCTAATCCAGTACACTGCTTTCCTTTGATTGGTTGATGGAGAATTGTCCCCTGTTTTTTGTATTACGATGGAATGAATTAAAAACGACTTTGTCTGCAGATACTGTTAGCGCACTCTATGACACCATTTTCTGTTTAATTAAGTCAAGTCACTTTTACTATTTCAAGGCACAAAAGAAAACCAACTGATCCCCAAATAAGGAAGCACTTTCGCGAGCGAGGCAATGAAAAACTCCCTCTAAGGAGAAAACCTAGAGCAGAACGCACACTCAATTCATGGCAGCCGTCTACCTTGTCTGCCCGGGTGGGTAGAGAAGGCACGACAGAGTGGTGGGACAGAGTGTGTATAACCATGGTATAAATAACCAGTGAGGTGCAGGTGCAGTGAGGTTCATGGCTAGTGAGGCACTGATTTCGTTTTTTTTCATTTTTTCGAGTTTTAAAAAAATGTTGGTTAAAAAAATGTTTTCAAATTGCTTTCAAATACTTTTTAGTCCCATTTATTTATTTTTTTATGAACTGGAAAACGTTTGTGTTCTCACCTTTTATCTGTATATGAAGAACATGCATCTTGTCCTTCTCCAGAAAGAGGTCTGATGCTTTGTTGTAAAAGTCTGATCACCTCCTGGTGAGGTTGTACATATAATCCTCCACCTTGACAGTCAAATTCATTCATTCATTCCACAGAGTATAAACATAAATTGCTTTGGACATGCTGCTAAACAACTGCTTGCAAGAAAACAAAAACCAAAACACAGGCTGGCTTTTCCTCTCTATGAAAAGCACTTTTCAGCTCGCGCATATCCCCACCTTTTCAGGATGAAGCAATATGTACTTGTATGTGTATTTTATTGTCCGATCAGCAAGAATAATGATGTCACATATATATTAAAGACATTACAGGCTGTAGAAAGTCACGGTGCATAGTAAACGTTTTCGCAACATTACATTATTGGCGACATGCTGACAAATTGGCAGGCGCCATGATCCAATTCAGTGCACTCACTGAGTGCACTCAAATGGTAGGCAGGGAAGAGACGCTCGTGGCAGTCTCATCTTAGGTTTCTGCCCTGCATTTGATCAGGAAATGTGCAAATTCAGAGATTTTTCCTCAAGAAAATGTTAAAAATGATTGGAATCACACAGAAAATACATTTATAATACATTTTAATGGACAAATGTTAATATTTAATTTATGTTGACTGCAAATCACTGTAAATGATGGTAGTAACACTATGCTGCCTATCAATAATGATGATCTATTTTTAACAATTAATGGTATTATTACTAGTAAAAAATAATTATAGCAGATGTACTGTCTAGAGTTAACTTTCTCGCTGTACTATTTTACGTATCACCATCCTGACTACGCAAAGCCGGTCAGGATTTACTGAGCTTTGCAATGGAGAAGTGAGCTGTGCCGCTTGGTGGGAATTAGGCTTTTGTGTGACGTCACAGTTGGAGCAGTTGTTTTTACTTCATAAGGCTACCCTTCAGTGTTTGTGGTGTAGTGTAGTTGATTATGCCTGGTTAAGGTGTGTAAGAGTCATATGTAGAAGTAACTCTTCGCTTACTTCCCGATCCACACCTCTGACTGCCTTTATCTTCGACAAATCATTTGTTGTTAGGGTGCCTTTCTTCATCGGCAAAAGCACCTGTTGCTTTGTAATGCTCTCGTCAGTTTGCAACTCAGGCTGTTTTTTTAGGGGGGAATTTTGTTTTTATTCATTGTCATGCAGGAGCTTAAGCCCATTGGCGGAAGGTGACATTAAGGTCACCAACAAACATTTTGTTGCATATTGCGCAGGTTGTCTGCACATCCATTAACACAGTCCCCTGCACCTGCCCTTACGTACTTCATAAAAATCCACATTCGCCTTTTAAGCCGTTGATGGATGTCAGCATGGTTAATTATTCCACAGCCGTGCAGCTCTTTGCCACGTATTATTGAAACATCAAATAAATAGATTTTCCTAAGATGACCCCGGCCTTAAAAAAAAAAACGTATATTTAGCAGGAGAGGGAAAAAAAACACTGCAGCACACGCCATCAGTCATGATGTAGAAAATGCAGCAACATCAAGACGAGAAGGTCTTTTTGGATTTGACACGGAATGTGTTTGTCCAAAAATAACCCCATGCACATTTGTGTGCACGTAATCTCTAAAGCATCAGTGGTTGCGTCACTGCAGAATCCAATAAATAGGAGGGGGCTCTAATGATCTCTTTTCCTGTTAATCAGGCTGATTGAACTGCTTCCATCCTCTCTTCACTCAATTTACTTTTCATTTATGGGCGTGTGCAAAGAGGGAATGAAGCCCACAGTGAATAGCAGTCATGCAGCATGCACACTTCTCGAATTATTCTTGCTGCGCTGCCATTCCTGGGAAAGTGTCACTAATCGCGAGTGCAGTCGTCGATCCAGCATATGGCCACCTCCAGTTGCCCGTGGCAACACCCTCAGCATTGCCTTTAGTTGTTCCCTAACACAGCTAGCATTGTGCTGGCTTATCAGGCCTCAGCCAGCGACGTAGTCCGTGCTCTGCATTTTGATACCGTAGCTACAATCATCAACGCTCAGGTACTGTAGCCATTGTGCTGCTGACTTAATTGTAGCTTTGTGGATGAGGACTCTGTTGTACAGAAATGATGGGAGTTGCACCAGTGTTTGCTAATCCCTGTGGGTTGTCTCATGTCTCATGACAGTGACACCTGCTGCATCACTCCCATCACCCCCTGCTGGAACCCACTACCCTTCATTGGTTGTGCATATGTGTTAGGGATGGCCATGATAAGCATTTCATTGATCCTTAAGAAGCAGTCAATTGTGTGGAATGGTCGATTGCTTGTGTCTTGAAGCCCATGAGGCAAAATGGAGTGCATTACTTGGCTGCAACCAGCAGAGGCACTGTTCATTCCGTCTCAACTACAGTCAAACCTTGGTTTTCGTACACCCCGGTTTTTGTATGATTCGGTTTGCATCAGAAAAAATTTTGCTGTGTTTTTGCACATTGTCTCGGTCTTGGTACAGAATTTTATTAATTTTTATTGGTACACAAAAGTACATTTGTTTTGCTGACATGAGAACACAGACATGCCGTAAAAAGACCTACCATACCACAATACTAAAAAATGGGAATGTCATTGGAAGAAATCTACTCTTATGAAGAAAGAAGGTGACCGTTAATGGGATGTTTGTCCAGCAAAATGAATGCTGCATCATCACAAGAAACAGTGACATATTTCCAAACCCACTTTGCTTTTAGTCAAATTTAGTTTTTTCAAGCAACTCAAAGTATGTTTACTACTGATCGCAGTATAGTACGGTTTATTTCAAATTCTTGCAAGAACCTGTAATCGCATCATGAACAAGCGTGAACTATTAATCTTTAAACATTATTGTGCAATCTAATGAAAAATGGAATGAAAAAAACCCAGCGATACACAATATGTTTATTTATTTATGACCACGACTGAATCTAGCAGGGTTGTTTAATCTCACAGAAACAAGTGTGAGCGTTAAACTGTCAGTCATGTTTCATAATGCCATCCATCCATTTTTTATGCCGCTTATCCCCACTAGGGTCGCGGGCACGCTGGAGCCTATCCCAGCTGACTTTGGGGCGGGGTACGTATATAGACAAACACACTCACATTCAATACCTATGGTAGGTATTAAGAGTCGCCAATGAACCTAACATGCATGTTTTTTGGAATGTGGGAGGAAACCGGAGTACCCGGAGAAAACCGAACATGCAAACTCCACACAGAGATGCCCAACGGCGATTCGAACCCAGATCTTCCGGGCCAACATGCTAACCACTCGGCCAGTGTGCGGCATGTTCCATAACGACCCTTGAAAATATATGCAGCCCTCTCTCGTGAAAGAATAGAAGAAGAGTGTATAGCTGATGTATAGGCACATACATGTGATATATGAATGAATTCTTGTTGTGATGGAGAAATGAATGGTTGTGACATGACTGGGTCAGTCCACTCGAGCATGAAATGTGCAGGAAACGCTCGGTGCAGGCCACCACTAAGAGCACCAGAGGCAGTGCGGTGTGAATGTGGCAGAGCGCCACCTAGCAGGCTGACACAACACCAAATGACCCCTGCTGATGAAATTTGGGGTTACCATGGAAACCAGACCCCTTTTTTTTTTTTAAAGCAACAACAAGCAGGGAAGGAGGTCAGGAATATTCTCAGCATGGCTTCGCTGGCCACTGTTGGACATTTAAAGCCCACTGTGGAATCAGTCTTCATCTTTTTTTGGCAGCATTGGCATAATTTTACTGCCCGGAATGCTCCGTTGTGTATTATAGCTTTGTTTCCAGGGCTGGAATAAGTTAAAAAACAGAAAAGGTCCTATGAGTCTTCCACACATCCAGCCTTGCTTTTTGGCTAGCTCCAGCACAACTTGTCAAAGTCAGCATTGTGTGGGAATGAATATGTTTTCCAAGGTCCCACATCAAGGGTGTGGAACTGGGCATTACCCCCCACTCCCCAACTTTCCTATTATTTATCCTGAAATTTTCAACACTTGTATATTCCTGCCTATTGGAAGTATTAAAAAGTCCTTTTAACCAACATACAGTAATTGATGAATGAAGCACACTCATATGCATCATCAGTGCACACACAGATGCTCACTTGAAGTTGTGAACATGACAGGACACGCCCCAATAATCCAGGCTGAAGGAAAATAGTAGTATGGTCAGATTTCTTATTAGCGCTGATGACCATGATAAGTAAGCAGCTTAGACACCTTTTGTTCCGGTTCCCCGCGCGCGCAGTACCAGGATTGGAACACACCAATATAATGCACCCCTGTGGTTGTGTTTTCAGGCTGGGACAATATGCGCATGACGGCTGAATGTGGCTTCATGTGGACATACATTTTTTTAAAACTTCACTGATCGAGCGGCTCTTTGTCATTCTCTCAGTGTCCGGGCAAAAGCTGCAGTGTTTTATATCAACGCAAAAACATCGCAGTCCGTGAGATGTGTACCCCGGAAGAGTTTGCAGCTGTGGAGTGGGCAGATTACGCATTTTCCGGCATGCTTTGGTGGCGCTAAAATGATCTCTTTTGACTGTCTCATGCCTCTTTAAGGTGTTGTTTTGTACGGACAGGGTGTGATAGTTAAAGTGCTGCCGTTTTTAGACGTGTACAGTTAAATTATTTGGACTTTTGGTCTGAATCTGGCACCCTTATTAAGAACGGTTGTGAATTTTGTGCAATATACAATAGTGTTTCCACTTTTAAAATTACAATGCCAGAGGATTAGTTTCTATAGGAGGAATCACTTAATTAGGCAGATCGCTGTAAGCTCTTTGTTTGATAAGGTCAGCGAGGCGGGCCAACTCTATGCTATTTTCCAAACAGTTCTGTAGGCCGAATGAAATTACAGCACGGGCCAGATTTGGCCCCCGGGCCGGAGTTTGACACATGGGTCCTTTGTAATGTCAGGGAGTCGCTACACTTGCTGAGTATAGTGCATTAGCATCAATTAGCATTGTGACGTGAGCGTGCTGACATTGAGTCGTGCAGAGAGCTGCTGTTCTTGCACAGAGTGCACTTCAACGGTGCATTTTTAAAAGCCTCAACTCGCAGCAGCACATGAACAAATAATCCAACCGCCGGCCTCAACAGCCCTGTCAAGTTTTATGCATATATTCTACTCTTTTAGTGCCATGACATAGTCAGAGCTCCTTTCACACAATGACCTTGGTCCTAGTCCTTTGGGACGGCTTCAGTATATGTTGATGTGAACCAGGAAGTGGCAGTTTTTGTATATAAAATCATTGGCATGCAATACCGGAGTAGTCTTTGTTACTGTCTAATGCAGGGGTGTCCAAAGTGCAGTCCGGAGGCCATTTGCACCCCAAAGTCTTTTTTTTTAAATTGGCCCACAGCCAAAAATTCAAATTTAACAAAAGAAAAAAAAAGAACTAAACCAAAAAAAATTAGCAAAAAAATACATAATTATTTAGCACAACTTTGGATTGGCAATATTTGCGTGTCTTTGGGTTTTGATTTTGAAATTGACAGTGAGTAGCCCAACTCAGATGCTTTCCATCAGACAAAAGTACATCAGCTGACATCCTTATAGGCCAAAACACGCGGACAACTCTATTTCATCATATTAAATTCCTTGAGCCGTCAAAGTCTACGAGATATCGTTATTTATGAGGCAGCTGCACAGGGCAAAGCCGTCATTCAGATATTCCGCTTCATGGCTCATTGTCCAGACGTACGGGCTGGCAGGTGGCGCTGACCTCCTCGCATTCACACATTATTAAAAGACTCACACAGAAACAAAAGAAACTACTTCTAACCTTATTTTAAAATATGAAAAACACCCCTTGAAAGGCAGTGTGTTTCTACCATCGTAATATGTGTGTCTTTGTCCACGGCCATGTCTCCTGGGACCTTTTCCAACCACCATAAAGTGGTTCACAACTCCAATATCAACTGGTGCTGCTCCACTTCATTACGTGTATTTTAATAGGCGGGTCACGACCACTCATAAAGCCGAGTGTGAGATGGAGAGAGAGAGAGAGAGAGGGGATGTTCAATTCTCTCGCAGCATGTGCATTGTTTTAAATGAGGACAGATCCACTTTCAAAACTGTTTTAATATATTTCAATTAAAGACGTCATGCCATGTCTGTTGTTTAGCCTAGTTCTGGCAGGAAGTAGAGCACTGACAAGAAACACGAGACATCCTGTCAAAGTGACATCCTAAATGGCAACACAGACCTCAATATTGAAGTAAAACCGGCTTAAAAACAGCAAACATCTCGCCTGCGTAGAGTTTGACCTCTTGCCGTACTCTAGGTATTAGGTATTAGGTCGGCCAAGTACGTTCTTACTTATGTTTGTCCATACGTCCGTACCTCAAAAGGCCAGGTGGCCCCCTCCAGCCGTGTCTCCACTCCTCCGGTGCGACTTTGACCGCCAGCCTCTTGAGGTCCCCGATGTTGTAACCGCGTCCTGCAGATGTCAAGTACTTAGAAAGGTGAGCGCAAGGATGCAAGTGACTGTCCTTAGCATTGGTATGAGGGAGCACAGCACCAACTTCACTGGAGCTGAGGTGAAACTCTTCTCGAGTTCTTATTAAGAACTCGTCTTCTTAATAAATGATGCCTCGCGTTCGGGAGTCCAACAGAAAGACCCGTGGGGGGAAGGTGGGATTGTGGAGAGGAGAGACTAAGGAACTAAAATTCCTAATGAACTTCCTGCAAAAATAGCAAACCCATTTCTGAACAGCATTACTGCATGTGCGTACGTAGCTACTGTAACTCATATTTGACTGTTGTCTTTCATTTGTAAGATAACGTGTCACCCAATTTACACGGTTAACAAATAAAAAACATCTTACTACAAGATAAAAATTGTGCAAATAAGGGAATACAACAAAAAAAAACACTTATCGACGGCGATAAGTGAATTTCCGCCGAGTAGGATTCAATATTAATGAACGAAATATATTTTGTAGTTGGTAGTGGTAATGGTTTAATTTATTTTGAAAATGCATACAAGTTACACTGGAATACATCACATAGTCCTTGGTCCAAAAAGGAGCAGGAAGAAGCAAAGCTTATTAAATCCTACCCCCGTCTGTTTCACATCAATTACAATACATTTGTTCACTTCCTGTGTTCCAAATGTACTCTTTGCCTATTTCAAGTACGTAGGAAAATAATAAGGCAGTATAACAATGTGGTAGGACAGGAGTCAAGGTTTATAATCACTGTAAATACATGATATAACAGTCAAAAGAAACATCTTTGGATGATGAGTGAGTACAGACAATGTACTCACAAAGAAATGAAGCGTTAGTAGTGAATGGAAGCGTGGTTAGACACAGCGTTGTATGTACACAGTGCTTCAGGACTCTTCTTCCTTGTACTTTGTCAACATCAGCTACTTGTACTGTTTCTTGAAATCGCTCATTTTAGTACATTTGAGTTCTTTACTCAATCCGTCCCATCATTTGATTCCACATATGGATATGCTGAAGGTTTTTAGCGTTCTTCGCGCATGTAAGTGTTTTAAGTTGAATTTTTCCCCGTGGGCATATTTCTCCTCTCTTGTTGAGGGATTTCTGTAATTATATTGAAGGTGAATTTTTTTCCAGATACTTTTTTGCTGCCCCCTGGAGGCCACAGCACCCATAGCAGTTGCCTATATTGCCTGATGGGGCAGCCGGATTCGACACATCAGCATGGCAAACCGCACTGCATTATCAACAGGAGCCAAAACATGCCGTTACCGTTGTAACATGGAAGTAACATTTGCCCGTCGACCAATCAACAGACGCGTCTATGGTACCTCCACCCTTAAGCCTCGGTCACAACTGGACGTGCATTTTTTTTGGCTGTGCGATTTTTGCCGTTCCCAAATCGCTGCATTTTTTTTGTTGTTCGCGGAGAACGTAGTTGGGGTGACCATGAAGGAGCAAGATCTCGACATGCATGGAGGACATACGGAATATCTGAACGTGCCTTGGCCACGCTAATTACGTATGCGGGGTGCACATGTGGCGCACAACACATAAAGGAGTCTGCAAGTGCGACGAACAAAAATATTGACATTTCATCCAAACCTGACACCAGCACAACGTACGAAAGACACACATGGGTCTTGCACGAAGATGCAAGAAGATGCACAAAGTGCGTAAGTTTGACTTGCAACCTGACAAAAAAGTAAGCGCCGGTAGCGTTTGTATGACACGGCAAAGAACTTCTGCGGCCAGTCTATAGCTCGAAAATCAGGACACCATGCGTGCGTTTCTTGCTTTTTTTGCACGTAGACCAGCCGAAGGAGCCCGTACGACCGGTTGTGACCTCGGCTTTAGATACTTATTTGCACCTGGTCCTCTCTGCAGTTGATTAATTGAACGTAGTTTAGCCAGTATATGTGGAAATGTGGTATTTTGACAAAAATTTGAGATTATATTTTACAGTCAAATAAATCTTTTCTCTTATAATTTGAGTCTTAAAACCCAGATGCCATAAGGCATTATTAAAAAAAGAGCAGACAGTCCACCATCTTGCCACCATTTTGCTCAGGAAAAAATGCACATCCGAGCATTGACGTGAGTGTTATTAATATCAAAGGTGTGCTTCCCCCTGGAGAAGAGCCTGCTCAGCATGCGTGTGCCTTCTAAAGACAACTGCAGGGGAGAAAAAAATCCATCATGTGCTCGCAACCATCTGTATGTATTGTCTTGCTGCCGCCACGGGTGCAAGCTAACTGGAAGTGTCAGCACAGGTTAAAATGCTGACTACACCGTGACGGAGCACCTGTGCGGCCTGCCCACTCTCTTCCATTAATAATGTATCACAACAACCAAGTCCCTTGCAATCACCTTGTCTGGGCATTTGTGATTTATTGTGAGAGAAATAATAATAGAAGAAGAAGCCATGTGGCGCTCCTTATGAGGGACCAGAGCAGCATCTGTGTGCCCTGCTCACAAGTGCATTCATGCAGAGCCATATGCAGATGTGGGCCTGTGTTCCTGCTTCATAGCCATCAAGCATGAACGCTTGTGTCAAAGCATCGAGCGGCCGTCCTCGTGCTTGCGCAGCACGTTATGGATGTTTTTGCATAAGAGCCCCCATCACTTGAAATGTGGCGTCTGCAGGCGTTCATCTTAGCGTGATGCTGTGTGTGTGTGTGTGTGTGAGAGACAGCTCGTCAGTGAAAGCCAAGAATGAGCATGTGCCCCTCCACACTCACTGATAGTAAATAAGCAGACTGCAGCACTGCAGAGAGCTGAGGAGTTGGGCTCCGTGAGGGTGGGGGCAGCTGTCATAGAAACCCTGACATTTTCCAGTGTGTTATTATTTTAGTGTGCATGTGCCACCGTGACGTGCGGTCAGGTTCATGGCTGGTGAGGCGTTGAACCAAACTTTCAATGCTCTAATCAGTGTTAATACAGATTGCGCTTGGACTTCTTAAGACAGCTTCTTAGTTCCATTTTGTTTATTTTTTTATAAAACCATTTGTAGTCTTACCTTTATTTGCATACAGAGTCCGTACAGCTAGCCTTCTCCAGGAAAAGCTGTGTTACTTTGTTGTGCTCCTTATTTTCTTTCCGTTTTAAAAGTCTCTCAGCCGCTTTGCCTCTCTGTAGAAGGACGGCAGTGATAAGCACCTTCTATCTCACGTAGCCCCCTTCAGTGTGAGCCGGAGTACTGTGCGCCTCACCAAATGACATTTCTCTGCACTTTATTGTCCGATTAGCAAGAATAATGATGGCACACAGTAGAAAGGCATGGTGTATGTGTATAATGAATGTTTCTGCAAGCGTTATACTGGCGACAAGCTCACAAACAGAAACTGGTAGTTTCTCCAATCCGGTTTATGAAGGATTGTGCACTTAGAGGGTATGTATATATGTCAAGTACATACTGTATATATATATATATATTTTTTTTAACTTTTCAGGATTAGGGTTTGGGTCTGCCTCCCCTGACCGCATGACGCTGTGCGACATATTAGAGCCCGACCGATATGGGATTTTTGGGGCCGGTGCTGATATTGGGGGCTGAAAAAACCCGATATCCCATATAACGGCCGATATCTACGATATATTGGCCGAAAACTGATACATCTGCTAATATATGAAATACACAGGATATATACTGTACATGAACATAAATACTTATAATACCCAAAATACGATGCAACACAAAGAAGCAGAAGACTACTAAATAAAAATTAGGACGTTTAAAGTTTAAGTTTAATTAGTCAAAATAAGGACATGCCTTTTGATTTACTTTTAGATGTTGCCACAAGTTTGTAGTGCTCTTTGCTTTGCTGGTGCTGGAGCCCTGGCTAACTTGTGCACTGCAGATGTTGCATCTAACATAATGCCTGTTGAGTCTTTTGTCAAGCGGCTCCACACCTTTCTCGTCCCCTCTGCCTGTGAAATGAAAATGTATACATTTAGTGTATTTTGGTCATTAGCATATAATTTGATGTTATTGTTGACCATTTTAAACCAAAACAAGTGGCTGCATTCATCTGAAAGTGATAATACATAAGCTAACGTGAGGTGTTGTTAAACTAATACATTGTGTGTTTATAAACATCTTATTCACAAAAACGTCTTACCAAGATCAATTTAGTCATATTCACTAGCTATTGACAAGTTCTATCTCAGTATATGCAAACATTTCAAAAACCAATGCTGAAGCCAACATTAAAAAGTGGGGAAAAAAAAGTTGACTCCAACCAAAATAAGAAATAATCAAAACACGTATCACGCTACTAGACTTAATACAGGGGACAGTTTAGACAAAAAACACACTAAAACTGGGGCATACGAAAACCGAGGGTGGAGTGTGTTATAAAACAAATAATCGGCCGAAGATCCATTCTGCAGTGTCACCAAGTAGCAGACAACGCCAGATGCTAGAAGAGGTTAAAACAGGGCTTTATACTTCTTTGCACAAAGCAATCGATGACAACTGGCTTGAAAAAGACACAAATCACTTCGATCAATAAAACGTATGACAAACAAATCCGTTCGGTCTTAAAGCGGTGCGGCAAGTGCAAATCGGATAGACATCACAGTACAGCCACGTGGTAATCTATCCATCTATCCTTCACAACAGTCGGTGAAGGACAAAGCAAATGAGAACTATTTAGACAAGCGATCAGAGAGCAGCTTTAGAAGAAGTCCCATGTGCCTCATGTATCGCCCGTGTTCAAAGTGAGTGCGATGCTGCTCTCAGAGGAGGCAGGCTGTCATCGGTGGGAAGCCGTGATGGAGAGTCAGCCTTGCATCCCAGGAATGGGCTTCATCCGAGCCCACTTGCCTCGCCTCGCCTCGCCTTGCCTCGCATCCTCCTCCCTGCAGCTAAACAATCCTGACCCTGCTGGAGTGTGCTATTTTGACAGAGTCTAAACAATGAGCGTTTCACACCCACACCGCACATACACACCAGTGCACGGACACACACACACACACACTCCCACACGGCTAACACGTACACAGCGGGACACAAACGCTTACATGTACAGAAATCTAAAAATAGCTCAAGGGTCAGGCATTAAAAATAGAGCAGAGAAAATAAAAGCAGGACTCGCTGGGCTGAGTCTAAATGCTCTGACAGACTGTCTTCCTGCATTTGGTTATTTGTGGCAGGCAGGCAGACAGGCACTGTAAGAAGGTAAGGGGGGGCAGTGGCGATGAAAAGACGGTGAGCATAGTTGTGCTGCTGTTCTGATGCCCCCCACCTCCCTCTACTTGCCACTAATTAGGATTGGGGAGAGCACACATGCAGGAGGAGAGGCAGCACCATCAAGCCTCCATCATTTCATCTGTCCATGCTCCCTTGGTCACAAATGCAGTTCTTTTTCACCCTTCAAAATTCAGCCGTCTGGGTAATCCAATGTGGCATGTTGGGTAATAAAGCTCTCCTCGGCTCCTGCTGGTATATTTTGGGCCATTTAGCGCTCAGACCCGAGGCTCTGGGCTTTTGGCTCGGACTCCATCTGAGCCCGCTTCCCTGCAGCGATTTCACTGAAGCAGCCCACTACTGTGAGCTGTTAACATATGAGCGACGGAAGGTCAATTGTTCTCACAATTAGACACATTTTAACCACAGGCATGTTGGCTTGGAGCAGCACGGTGTTCCATCTTCACTTCCTCCTTTGGTGCCAAAAGAAGATGGACTATCATTTTGGATCATATCACCTTGTATCATTTTGTACTGTATTGTACAGTATCCTATTATTTTGTATCGTACCATGGTGTATCAGTGTGTAAAGTATAATACAGTATATTGTATGGGATCGTTTTGTACCTCATCCTATGGTATCGTATGTTGTCATGTCGTCATATACGTTAGTGTCCTGTCTTATGCTATTGTATTGTAACATTGCATTAGTCTGTATCGTATCATTTTGTGTTGTATCATGTTGTATTGTATACATAACACACCGGTCAGTTAGCTTCCAATACTTTTGCTCACATGAAAAATGGGTGGGTTCAAACAAAAGTTGCTGTCTTCTAAGTTGTGCATCAAATCCAGACGTAGAATGGACCTCACTGTTGCAATACTTCTGGAGGGCACTGTATCGAAAGCCGATATCGAGCATCTCTTGTTATATTGGATCTCACGGTGCTGTTGAAGTGGTCATTATGTTGCGGCTGGCTCATGTAGCTTCGGGCAAAGAGAAAAAAATACAACAAATGAGGGAATGAGTCATTATTCATTCATTTTCTATGACACTTAATGCTTATTAGGGTCACGGGAATATGCTGGAGCCTAGCCCAGCTGACTTTGGGCGGAAGGCGGGGTACACCCTGGACTGGCTGCGGAAGGAGTCGTTTAAATTAGAGTTGTACATTCAGTTATGTTATTTCATTAGGTAACAGCACAACTACGTTTTTATGACCATTAAAAGCCTTTCATTGGGTAGAAATGGTGATCTGGGTTTGCAGCGAGATATCAAAATAAAGGCACAGTATGTTTTTTCGTCATCCGTCATTTAATTTCAGAGCTCTTACACTTGGTTCTTCTCTGTCACCTCACAGGAACCTCGGGAAGTCGGGGCTACGTGTTTCCTGCCTCGGGTTGGGTGAGTTAGTTGGTTCCCTGACTGGGAAAGAACCTCATGTCTGTTTCATGGATTCTCATCAAACATTTACACCCCCACCCCCTTTCATTTAGGCACCTGGGTGACGTTTGGATCACAAATATCTGACGAGGTGAAATTTCCGTCCCAAAAAAGCATCCTTACTTGTATTTCTATTTTTTAACCCTTTGATGTCAGTACTTATCCAATGGAGCCGTTGTATTCATTTACATGTTCTTCGGTTTTCTTCCCTCAGATGGCGGAGAACCTGATGACCTTAGCCTACGAGAACGGGGTCAACCTGTTTGACACCGCAGAGGTTTATGCATCTGGAAGGTCGGTCTTACCTCTGTATATCTAGAAATAATAATATCCTGCCTCGAATAGATTCAGTAATACAGTATATATATATATATATATATATATATATATATATATAAAATGAGGAGAAATGAATAAACATAATGTGTGTATCTTTACAGAGCAGAGATCACTCTGGGGAATATAATTAAGAAAAAAGGATGGAGGTAACTTGATTTGTTTATCACACTCATGCATGTGAAATACATTATTTTTCTGAAAAGCTACAAAGCGACACATTTGTGATGTTGCTTACTCATTTTTAATATTACTTTTTTCGAAAGAAATATTTATTATTTTCTGTTATTATTTAGAATTTATATTTACCATATAAAATGTCGATATTTTAATTGCCTCATTGCTGTTGAGATTATATTATATTATTATTATGATATTCCTGCCATGGAGATTAATACTACTGTTACTAGTTTCCTCTTTACTTCAAATAAAACTGATATATTTTAACCCTTTTCATTGCGCCACAATTTTGCCTCGGTTTGTGCTCATTCTCTGGTTAGCATACATTAACGCGCGCGTCTTTTCGTGTTGTTAATGCACTGCGTGAGGTGAACTTTGTTGTTTAGGTATTTTTATCACAAAATGTCCTTTCCTAGTTAGCGTCCTATTAGCTGGCTAAACAAAATGGCAACTAGAACCGGAAGCGACTACGTTACGGCGCCAGTGTATGATGTCATCAGTGTTTGACTCTCAAAAATGTTAACACATCACACCTGCTGATTTTACAATTATAGTTTTACATCCATAAAACAATTCTAAATGAAAACAAATCAGAATGAAAGGGATGCATTTAACATTGAAGAACATTTCAGGTTACTTTTACCTTCATTGACTGTAACTGTTCCCAAAGACACGATGTGGCAGCGAGATCAACCACCACCGCCTTCCTGTTTTCAGTTATATCAAGAATCACGTCCTCAGTGACGGTAAAAGTAACCTTAAATGATCATTTATCCCTTTCATTTCATTTATATGGATTTACATGCGTTTCAAATTGTTTTCTGCGTGTCAAAATGTAATTATAAAACTCTAAAAACGGGTTTTGTGTTAACATGTTTGGCTTTCTGGGACGGGTTAATTAATTTACGTTATTTCTTATGCGGAAAATTGATTCGGTTCGCGTCCGTTTCGGTCAGAGCGGTTAGACCTTTTGGAAGGAATTAATGACGCTAACCAAGGTTCCACTGACTGTACTAACTTTCTCGAAGTAACTTTACATTTTAGTAAGGTGAGTTACATTGCAATACTTTGGTGCAGCTATATTATTATAGTATTTTTTTTATTAATATTATAATAATATTTTTTTTCATTTTTACAAATGGAGGATCTGAATATAATAATTGTAAAATAATACATGGAATATCTATGCCTAATTTGTCTTAAGCTTTCTATGGAATTATCTGTGTATTTATTTACATGGATTAGGCTCACTAAAATGTAAATGAAACGGTGTTTCAGGATTCTTCTTCCTTGCACTTTGTAAACATCAACTGTCTGTCCTGCTTCTTGAAATACAGTAACTCATTTTAGTGCATCGTCTGAGTTTTTTACTCAATCCGTTCCATAATTTAATTCCACATACTGATATGCTGAAGGCTTTTAGCGAGTTTTAAGTCAAATTTTTCCCTAAGGTCATATTTCTCCTCTGTTGGTGGGAAAAATCGTAGATGGTTTTTGGGTGGCAGGTTATTGTTTGTTTTATGCAAATCTTAATTATTGTGACTTTAGGAATAAATGGTTTATGTGTTCTCTGTAACCGGGATTGTGGATGATCCTAACTGACCTTTTTTGTAGTACTGTTAGTGAATGAAGTTCAGTTTTGTAGTAAGCAGATATGGTAACACCAGAGAACAATGTGTGATTTATAGTCCAGAATGAATTTTGCTTTGTTCAGTATTGAAGTACTGTTTTTTACTGTTTTTTACTGTGCATAAGCCGCCACTTTTTTCTCACGATTTGAATCCTGGAACTTATGCGGTGATGCAGCTGATATGTAGTCGCGTTCTGGTCTCACGACATTTCGTGTGCTTCGGAGCAGTCATTTTGCGCTTCGTGCATGGTGAACGCGTTTCAGGTCAAAGGCGATCGATCTAGCAGCTTTTGTCCGGGCCTGCCGGTGGATCTTGGCAGCGTGGAGCGGTGTCGGGCGGTCCACTGTCGCTAGCGGGTTTCGGGGGGCTGGACTGCTGCGTGCTGGGGAGGACATCACAGGCTCGGGTGCTGATTAGCCTCGAGGCGGGAGAGACGCTGACGCTGGGAGCGACAATGAAAGAAGGAGAGAGACTGTCAGGGTTTGTGCTGAGGGAATTGTGGGACATTTGAAGAGGACGACTTTAGTGGGTTTTAGTTCCCAGGAGGACGACGAAGACAGTGATGAATTACTTTTCTGGTAGGCTACTGTTTAACTGGTCGTCTACATGCACTGTTTGGAAAAAAGCATTTATTTAATTCTTGATTATTTAATTCTATCTAACCATATGTACAAATCTTTTTTTCTCTCTATATTTAATGGGTGCGACATATTCCGGTGCACTCTATTGTCTGGTATTCCTTGCCACTTTATGTTGGATATTTTTAATGTGGGATTTCCAGCTCATTTTGCCATCTTAAAACACCTCGAAATGTATTTTTGTTCACTCTGTCAATGTTTACACCGTCTATTTGTATTCGTGCATACATGTCCTTTCTGCTATTACCAAATAGCATTATTTTAGGTTGACTTCAGGGTTCAGGGATAGTCTGTTTTTATCAAACCATCATTTTAGTATGGTCATTTCATCTGTGACTTTTTTTATTAGATCTTGTGTGCTTTTTCCAGAACAAAATGCAGTAGTATCGTCTGCAAATAATGCTAACTTCAGGTCTTGTATGACTTTACAGATGCCATTTATATATAGTGTGAACAGTTTCAGTCCCAGTATTGACCCCTGTGGTACGCCGCACGGTATATTTAAGCTTGCTGATGCACGGTATATTCACCTAGCTTCACATATTGCATCCTGTATGTTAAGTGGCTTTGTACACAGTTGAAAACCAGCCCTAAGATTCCATACTGTTGTAGTTTATTTCAGTTCGTACCATCGAAGTTGAAATGTTAGCTCTGCATCCGCAGGTAACTTAGTCTTAATTACACATTAGTCTAACCTCTTGAATAGCTTTGCAATGATTTTGGAAAATAGTGGCAATGAAGAGACTAGTAGGTAGTTTGTAAATAGGTGTTTGTCTCCAGTTTTGAAAATCGGTACTACAGTAGCCATTTTCATATTATTTAGAAATGTACCTGTTTGAAATGATAAATTACTCATGTACGTCAGTGGTTCTGCGATCTCATTGATGACCTTTTATCTGGTTTCCATCGAATTCAATTTCATTCCGTTTATATTATAGAGTAAAAACAATAATATTTCATATTATATGAAATATAATAATAAATGTTTGTCTTATTCATGTATTTGTTTTATCCTAATAATATTCCATTGTTTGCGATTGTACGGCACATATTATAATAAATGTTGTTGTTGTGTTTTTATTGTGTTAGTCCATAAATTGTTGTTGTGTTTTCTTGAAAGCAATAAGTGAATGATTTTTATGTCCTTGCTAGACGCTCAAGTTTTGTCATCACAACAAAGATCTACTGGGGCGGCCAGTAAGTATGGATTAATGCTGTCTGTGCTTTTATTATTAATGAAAAGATAATGGTGTTGTTTTATGACTGGTGGTCAGTCTCAGATGATCAGAGTGCACTTTTATCTCTTCCCAGAGCAGAGACCGAGCGAGGGCTCTCCAGAAAGCACATCATTGAAGGTAAAGCATCATCACATTGCTTTTTATAATAAGCTATCCGGTGTGAATTAGCGGAGTCGGGTCGAGTGAGGGGACAAAAGCTCTCATGGAAAATCCATCTTCTGGTCCTTTTTTTTTTTTTCCAGACGTTTAATCGTCTCTTCGTCCACAGCGTAATCCTAAAGAAGGCTACTTTGTTTGTTTAGTGAGTCGTGTGTCATCGGACTGTCCAATTAAATAAGGATTTGAATGGGCTGTCTGAGCGTCATTGTCATGAGCCTTTTGATTTGGGGCCGTTACGTAACAGGTCAAGTTTGTGCAGCTTTTAACGTTTGCACGGCATGCTGGGACAGCGCTCATACTTGGGCTTTTAGTTGGCTTTAGGCCTGTCCACTGAAATGTGGACAAAGATGATGACACACACACGAGTTAGGAACGCAGGATGAACCATGACATTTGACAAGAATACATAACAGATGCAGTTTAAGTCAGCATATCCCTTCTAAAAACAGATTTGTTTCCGCCCCAGCAGCGTTGCATTGTCTAAATTCCTTTTGGGTCAGAGGTTGTTTTTTGTTGTTGTTGTTGTTTTGTTTTTTTTAAGTTTTTTCCACATGAATTACAATGCTGAATTCAAATGTCAAAAAAATGAGACTTTCTCCTCAAGCGTCATCATGCCACATTTGTCTTTTTTGTCTGTAAAATCTTTTTGTTACGTTACACAATATTACACAAGACACAATATTAGCTCTGAATAGTGTAGTGCAGTGTAGCCACCAGCAGCAACTTCAATAATAAACGTATTGTTTCGTTAATACTTCCGTCAAAAGTGAGCATGATTGTATTTGAAGAGGCTAAATTATTGAAACAGCTTACATATTTGGTATGTTGTGCTATTATTCCGTGTCATATCATTTTGTATCATACTGAAAATTACTGTATCACATTTATCGTATAATATCATATCATAATACTAATATAGTAATAATAATAATATCATAATGTATTAATACATTTAATATCATATTGTTATCATCATAATGTATAGTACATTTTTGCATTGTACAGTATCATGCGGCAGTGTGTGAAATCATATCATACGGCATCGACTGGTATAATGTCATAACATGTTGTATCTTTTATTGTATCATATCAATTCGTATCATAATAATGACAGATGGTATGGTATCATTTAATATCATACTGAATGGTATAGTTTCATTTTATAAGGTATGTTTTTGCATCGTATTGTATCACATGGCAGTGTGTGAAATCATGTCATATGGTTGCGTGTTGTATCTTTTTTATGGAATCACTTGGTTTCATATCATATTATATCATATGATTACGTACATATCATAATGGTATCATTTTATATGACCCAATCGTATACTGTAGTGGTATAGTATATTTCACAAGATGTAGTATCTTTTTGCATTGTATTGCATCTAGGGCTGTCAACTGATGAAAATATTTAATCACGATTTATCGCATTTTGTCCATAGTTAACTCGCAATTAATCACAATTAATCAATAGAAATGTTTTTTTGATCTATAATAAGTGTACCTTTTAAGGATCATTTTAAAGTTTTGAATACTGATCAACATGAGACTGGATATGTTTGCTTTATGCAAATTTGTGTTTATTAAGCAGTCTGTTTTTTTAAACAGCTCAACACAAAATGGACCTCGACGCATAAAAAACAAACACAATGTACAACGAGTAGACATCCATCACTCAAACTCATTAGGTTCAATCCGATGACAATGAAGGTTTGCAAAAACACCCAACAACTTAGTGAAATGAAAAGCGAGTGCGTTTCCTCAAACCACGGTGTGGGCCGAGGGTCAAAAAGCACGTGTGCACTTTGATCGCGCGTCAAAGAAAAATAGTGCGCGTTAACTTTGACAGACCTAATATTTTTGCATTGTATTGTATCATGTGGTACTGTGTGGCATCACCTCATACTGTGAGTATAGTATTGTATATACTTTTTATTGTATCATGTGGTATCTCTTTGTATCATATCAATTCCTATCATACTATATCGTAGTGTATCACATAATTACGTACATCCCATAATGTACAGTATGGTATAAGTGTAGTAGTATTGTATCATTTCCCAATATATAGCACAATTTTGCATTGTACCGTATCACCTGGTATCATTTCATAGAGCATTTTATGGTATAATTTTGTATCCTATCAAATGGTATCATTTCATATTGTATTATATAGATATCATATAGTGTCTAGGCGGGTATGCGTACCCTCAGGGGTACGCCAGTTGTCATAGGGGGTACGTGAATAAAAATGAAAAACAATTACCGCCTAACAGTCACAATTAGGAGTGCGCCTGAACGCCCCACAGTACAAGAGCAGAAAGTAGACAGAGCATGAAGTTGTTCATTGCTCTGTGTGCATCATATGAACAAATAAGTAAGTTCCATGATTATTTTGTCCATTAAGAGTGTTTCATCTTGAAGATTTTATATTTATTTATATTTATATTGATGTGATTCTCCCAAAAATGAGGCTTTATCGTTGGTTGTGTGTATTTTTGTACTTCGGATACTGCTTTATTGTGATTTTTAAACTTTCCCCTTCACTTTGGTATTAACTGAATATGCAGACTTAAACCATAACCATTGTGAGTGGACAAAAAAAAGGGATGCACAAACCCATTTAAAGGGAAGGATTCCAACATCAGATTGATGATTATCCATTTATCGGTGCTCATGTGAAACTATCAAAATGTGACCATGCAAAATACACATTTTTGACCCGGAATTACTATACAATTAATTCACCCTTGAATTATGCTCAATATTTTGAGTGAATTAAGATAAAAAGGTGTATGTTTGTGTGTGCAGGTGGAAGGGGTACATGGCTTCAGGTCAAATGTCTCTAGGGGTATGCGACGTTTGGGAACCACTGATATCGCGTATCATACTATATTGTATAATTCATAATATAACGTATTATCACAGGGTATAACAGGTATCATTTTGTATCAGGTCACATGATTGAATCGTATAGTGGAGTTTCATAATGTGCTGTATAGTATCTTGCTGCTTTGGATCGTATCACATGCCATTTTATCATTCAGTGTCATGCAGTATCGCATGCATCATCTTGTATCGTGTCACATGTCATATCCTATGGTACTGTAGGGTATTATTTTTTAAAGTGTGATTGTGTCAATGACAGGTTTAAGAGGATCCTTATCAAGACTGCAGCTAGATTACGTGGACATCGTTTTTGCTAATAGAAATGACGTCAACAGTCCGATGGAAGGTGAGTGCGAGCATGCGAAGCAGCGTGTGCACGAGTAAAGTGTAATCACCTTTTCAATATTGGTTTTGCAGAGATCGTGCGTGCCATGACGTTTGTGATAAATCAGGGCATGGCAATGTACTGGGGCACCTCACGCTGGAGCGCCATGGAGATCATGGTGACCGTCAATTATAGATCCAATTGTCCTGTCAGTTCATGAATGCACCGACGGCGTAATCATGTTTGTTTATTGTCTTGGCTGCTTCAGGAGGCCTACTCAGTGGCCCGCCAGTTCAACCTGATACCACCTGTGTGTGAGCAGGCGGAGTACCACTACTTCCAGAGGGATAAAGTCGAGGTGCAGCTTCCTGAGCTCTACCACAAGATTGGTATTCATGCAACCTAAATTTGAACATGATCTAATCTGCTGCTTTGTTAAAATGGAGAATGGCAAGCTTCATTTGGTTGCTTCAGGTGTTGGAGCAATGACATGGTCTCCGCTGGCCTGTGGATTAATCACTGGGAAGTACAGCGACGGAGTACCAGAGTGCTCCAGAGCAGCAATGAAGGTCAGTTTCATCGGGCCGACCCTCCCGTGGGATTCTTCTCTCGGTGTAATTCCCCACTCTATCCGTGGAGCGTTTTTAGTGAGGAATCAGTAAAGAAGCACTTTAACTCACTTTTTTTTTTTTTAACTCAATTTGGCTGAAGGGATACCAGTGGCTTAGAGAGCGTGTGAACAGCGAGGAGGGGCGCAGGCAGCTGGCTAAAATCAAGGAGCTCCACCTACTGGCAGACAGGCTGGGATGCACTGCTGCACAGTTGGCCATCGGTATGCATGCAAATAACAGTTTTGCACATTTTAAGGAGACATCCTGCTGCAGCATTTAAAGCCAAACGGTGGTTAATATGATATTTTACTAAACACTTTTCTTTTCACTGTGTTGTTTTTTTTTCCAGCCTGGTGTCTTCGTAGTGAGGGAGTCAGCTCAGTGCTTCTGGGCGTTTCAAACACAGATCAGCTACTGGAGAACCTTGGTGCCCTCCAGGTAAAGATGCTTCTTTTAGTAACCTCTCCATCCATCATGTTGAGTTGTTCCAACTAATAAAGCACATAAGCACCAATTTGGAACGGTAAATCCAGTGTGTTTAGCTGTGGGGCGCACCCCCCTGACGTCTCTGTCATGTCTCAACCAACGCAGGCAGCAAACATCGGCCCCCCCTCCCTTCCTCACGCTCATCCAACCACCAGTCGGAACTCCAGGATGCATTCACTGTCGAGACAGATATTTTTTACTCTTTACAAAAATGCACACTGACCGATCAGCAGACGGCCGAACAACAATTTCCTCCAATTTTTATGCAGTTTAAATTGTAACTGGCGGTGGTGTTCTTCTATTCTTTGGTTGAGAATAATGTCATCTCCAGCAGCTTTGAAGTAAGTAAAGTACAAAGGAACCTCTAAAACCAAACAACCTTCACTGTATTCCCACTTAGACTTGATGTCTCCCATAGGAAATCATGGAAATAGAGTCAATCTCCGTATTGATCAGAATATAAGTAGAGATACTCGATATTGGTTTTCTTATCGATATTCGACACACCGACATTGCAGCACTTCATTTTCGATGCAGATATATATCGGACAGTCTGCTCTAGAACTGGTGATTGATGGATCCAGTGCTTCATTACCAATACCGATATGAGACAGTGTGATCTAGTTCCACCAAGTCCTGAAGCATGAACTGATGAAGCTCGGATGAGAGGCAAAACATCCTCTAAGACAACCTGAACAGTCTGAGCAGACAGGGCTGGTCTAGTCCTCTTGTCCTATCCAGTCTAGATAGGACAGCTCTAGTCTAGTCCTCTTGTCCTATCCAGGCTAGATAGGACAGCTCTAGTCTAGTCCTCTTGTCCTATCAAGTCTTTGCGGATTGATGAGAGGCGAAACGTCTTCTTAGGCAACCTGAAGAGTCCGAGCAGGCTTAATCAGTTCATGTTGTAGTCTGATCTTGTCCTATCTGGTCTTTGCTCAAATACAAGATAGGATATCCCTAGTCCGAGTTTGTCCTTTCTGGTCTTTAAGCATGAACGCTCATCAGTTCATGATCAAACTGTTTAGGTTGTCATAGAAGACGTGTCGCCTCTCATCAATTCATGCTCAGAGACTGGGTAGGACACGACGAGTCTAGGGCTGTCTTATCTAGTCTTACTGATGAGAGTTCACGCTTAAAGGCCAGATAGGACAAGATCGGACTGGAGATATCCTACCTAGGTAGCTCTCATCAGTTCATGCTCACAGACTAGGTAGTCTCTGATCCTACCTAGTCTGTGTGCATGAACTGATGAGAGCTACTATGACAACCTGAACGGTCCAGTTGCGATTGGTTCAATACAATGACCGGGATGAATGACAATATTCGCCAGCATGTGCAACCGTTCAACTTTAGAGGTTTCAGTGTATCTTTAGCTACTATATTTGGCTTGGATGTGGAAAAGAGGAAAACCAACGCCGGCTTCCCATCTTCTCTTCTTCCTGTGCAGATTTTATCCCAAATGACCCCACAAACCGTCAGCGAGATGGACGCCGTGCTGGGGAACAAGCCACACTTGAAGAAGGAGTCTCGCGCTTGAGCATCTCCGAAACAATGACGACGGGCTTTGGGAAGCACTGCTTTTTCTCTGCTGTATACTCAACAACTTGCATGTTCTCAGCAACATTACGCTTCCAGAATGAGCGCATCGAGCACTGTGCGCAATACATTGTATCATGTATGGATTAAAAAAAAAAACTCAACATATTCACGCTCAGTGACAGTGATAACTATGTGCACGGTAGAGGAGGCCTAAGACTAAAGCGGCTGCTTGCAAAAAGCAAATATGGACTTTTGCTAAGAAAAAGAGGAAGATGACAACATTGTCTCGGTGCTAAAATGCAACTTGACTGTGTTAGTGGTGCGTTCACTGCACGTGGGAGTCTCCAACCCCCTTCACTGCCCGAACTCTAGTAGCAGCAGCAGCAGTAAGAAGGGTCAAAGGTTACTAGTCATGTGTCGAGCCCAATATTTGCCATAGTGTGCATGTGACTGGTCTGGCGCTGCTTTGCCAACTTGGGAACAGCGGATCACTTGTGAAGCTAAAAAAAAAAAAAAAATCACATGCTTTTTAGAACTAGGCAGACGACTGAATGCATTTCAAAAGAAGTAGCTGAGAGATGACGAGCATTTTCATGCATTTTGCTCTTATTTTAATTAAGTAGAGCGTGGGCGTCACGATCTTATTTCCCAAACCCGCTGCTGTCTCAGCAGCGTCTTTTTGTTGCTCCCTCTGTCCCTAAACTGTGCGCATGTCCCTTTAAGCGAGGAAACGCCCCCCACCCCCAAATGTGGCATGGCTTTAAATGGTAAGTAGATTTGCAGTGCCCTTGTAAGACTGGTTTTACGGTAAATGATGCGGTGGTTTCAACTTTGAAGAATAGTGAAGTGACAATTAGAGCGCATGGACCGATCACATGGGGGAGATTTAGCAAATGTTTGTTTGTTTGTTTTTTAAATATGGAAGCTTTTCATAGCTTCTATGATCATCTCTCTGGGAATTCTCTGTGTTGTCGTTCCCTAGTTTATGAGCTTTTAATACTGTCGGGTTTTTTTCCACGCCTTTTTTCCTTTAGTTTTGGGAGTGGGAGGAGCCACGTTGCTTTAGTCGTTTCCCATGCGAACACCTACCACTGCTCTCTTGGGCGTGGGAGTGTTTTGATGACATGTTTACTTTGGCACACAATTCAAAGTGTATATATTTTGTCAGGCAGACATGCAGCACTGTCAATGGGTTCATTTAGCAAACGTGAAGGACTTCCCCTCTGTTACTCTGTGATCTGAGTGTTGCGTCCAGTGTACATGAACTATTCAATCCAACCTATGAAAATGTAAACTTTGCCTGCATAACTTCTATTTTACTGTCTTGCAACGAAGGGAACGTGTGAAAAGAGGCAACAATCCATGCTGAATGTACCATGTCTGTTGCTGCGTCGAAACGGAAAGCACATTACACGACTTAAAGGGAGCTTCTCTCTGATGTTGTTGTCTCTGAACCTTTTTATTTGATTTTTGTACACAGCTTCTACACAACCGTTGTCGTGATCAGAACGGCTCGTGCGCACACACCATCGTACGTCGTGTTTGCAAATGGGGTCGTTTTATTTGGATAAAAGCAAATTCTGTTTTTTAACGAGCACGAGAACTCAACATGGGTCAGAAATGGTGTCTAGTTCCATTTTTACGTCATACTTAGTGAACAAAAATATGAACGCAACACTTTTGTTTTTGCTGGCATTTTTCATGAGCTGAACTCCAAGATGTAAAACTCTCAAGATATTGTTCACAAATCTGTCTAAATCTGCCTTCGTGAGCATTCATAACAATAATAATTATATAATTTGATTATTGTCTTTTAAATTACTCATTAGACAGCATCATACGTTGGCCACAATAAAAGGCCTCTCCTAATATGCAGTTTAACTGTACTGGGCCACCACTTGCCTCTTTGCCTCGCGGTTCAAATGTTGCAGCTTCACTCTATCACGATACGAGTACGGGTGTCACGAGAGAGTCAGTTCACGAGATGATACACGAGATTTTGTCTGTGAGACGAGACGAGATTTGAACATTACTTTTAGTACAATGAAAACACATTGAAAAATCTACGACAATATATCGCAAACGACTCATTTCATTTCTACGTAACCTCGCATTGCTCCTCACGAGGCTGCACTCTTCTGCAGTGTGCGTATGCTAGAGGCCCCGCCTCCACCCACCAAGACAAAGAGACTGTATGGCTGACAAAAGGGTTCACTCCATTCATGCCGTTACTCTATGGAACAAACGCACCAAGGTGCTGAAACCAGTGCACAGAGTGAACTCTCTTCCTGCCTGTTTGGACGAGGAAACGCTACGTTTTGGTCATGCAAAATGCCGACCTTTGAACTATACCAGGTCAAGTGTTTTTGAACCCTATTGTCACTTCCAGTTGACACGTAAGTTGCAACGAGAATAGCAACCAAAATAAATTAGATGCAGCTGCCAGCTGGCGGGCAACCCATTTGTTTCCTTAGGGGTGCCCGCGAACACCGTATCGGCGACCCCTCCGTGCTCCATCATGAAGAACAGTTGAGACATTTGTCACATCACCAGCAAACATCTGCTCTGCTAACACGGGGGAGCACCGCTGAATATCATCAGAGCAAAGACAACATACGTGTGTGTGTGTGTGTGTGTGTGTGTGTGTGTGTGTGTGCATGTGCGAGCCACCCTGTGATCAAGACGATCATATGTGCTGAAAAACTGTCACCACAAATACTCTGCAGATATAAAAAAGTGACTCATATTGTGAGTCATCCACTCTGGGAAGATGCTGGTTGGATAAAGTGATTTCAAAAAAGGACAGCAGGGAACAAGCAGGCCCGTCTCTAGGAAAGTGCACTTCGTGCTTTGAGCAATTTCATTAATTTTTAGCAGACACACATCTCCCCGCGCACACAAACAGTGATTACGTCGCCATTTTCTCCATCTTCATTCTAATCATGGCTGTGTAATCATGGATGAAGGACACAATTGGAATGTGTCATCAGAAATGATTTGTTATTTCACAATGTCACTTCTCCCAAAACCAGCCAAATTATACAGATTTGGTTCCACGTCGTCCTTCCTCTCACTGTGGATTTTTAATTGCCCGGCAATGACCGCAGAGGAAAATTCAAACAAAGCACAAGGCTAAGGAAAAAGTCCTTTGCATGATATGGATCTACATTTTACAGCTCTAGCTTTGCTTTGCCACAAAGCAATTTCAAAGAGTACAGCTGATCAATTGTTTTTCAAGGTTGGAAGGAAAAGTTGACATTTCTCAAAGGGCCGTGTACTGCATATCCATACAGGCTTCACTAGCAAAGCTTAACAATGAAGAATGCTTTGCAGATGGTGTTGCTGGATCGCAGACACCTTGTAAACAAAGAGACTTCCAGTCAAGCAGGAATGAGATTGACAAGGTAGAGTAGGTCAGATGGAGTGGAGTCAAATCAGTCTTGATACCAATGTATACGAACTAAAATACATTTATTTTAGTACCTTTTCCAAGATTTTACCAAATTATGATTCATAAATGATTATTTATTAAGGTTACAGCGACACCTGGGGGCGGGGGGGGCGTACATTATAGTGATGTAATTTATCTTATTTATTATGTATTGTGTAAAACTAAGACATGAATAACATCAAATTAAAAGCACAAAATGAATGCCGACCCACCATCCACCAGTTCAAGTTCCAGCCAAGTTTTTCCAGAGAGATTATTACATCGCTGTTTGACGTGTGTGGGAGAAGGCAGTGTGCTAGCATGAATTAACTTGAGACAAATGTGCACATTAGCACTCAATAAGTCATCCAAACTTACCTTTATGCATTCCCACATAGTATCAGCATTGGAGACCAAATATGAGGTGAAAGAAAAATGGTAAAAATACAGTAGTAGTCTATCTGTGCGGCGAGAGAAAGTTAGCACACGCACAATGGACATGCGTCAAGTAAGACGGATGTAACAGAGAGACTCAGGCCACTTTTCAAAATAAAACATTAAAAACAATGAAATAATGGAAATTATTTTTTCTTTCTGTGCGGCCCGGTACCAAATGACCCACGGCCCGGTACCGGGCCGCGGCCCGGGGGTTGAGTACTACTGTTTTATCACGTTTTTATGTTAACATGGCAACCGAAACCGGAAGTCATTGTTCCAGCAGCTCCTTCGCCCGTCTATAGTGTACGTACATCGGCGGCTGATTCTGTAGCTCTTTGCGAACTAACACAGTCACACCAAAAGTCTTTTTCTTATCGATTGCAAAATAAGCCACAACGAAGCCAAAAAGAGTTGCATGTGCCAGCACTTTGATAAAGTGAGAAACAGTTTTGAAGGAATAACTCACAGCAAAACACGAAGTTGGTGCCCATGTGGATCTGCGCTCGTCCCTTCTGCCTCACAGCCGTCTTTGCCAACAATCACGTCTTCAGTCAAGGTACAAGTGGCGTTAAACGTTCATTCATCCCTTTCATTCGTCATTAATATGCTTAATATGTTTTCTGCATGTAAAACAAAAAAAAGTGTTTGGTGTTAATGATTTTGGATCTGGAACAGATGAATTGGATGTGGAATCTTTCTTATGGGAAAAACTGATCGGGTTTGAGTATGTTTCCGTTTGAGTCGGACCTTCTGGAATGGATTACTGATGCTAACCAAGGTTCCACAGTCGTCCCTCGCAGTATCACAGTTCCATGATGGTTCCCTCACTATATTGCAGATTTTCATGAAAAAACATGAATAAATGATGACTGTTTCATGGTAGTCTATGATCTATTAATCAAAACATATTGAAATACAAGTGATATTTAGTATTCTGGTCACTAGGCGGCAGTAATGACACAAAACATTGAGACGTTACGTTACACTACCTTAACACTACATGAAGTCAGCCATGGCATGTCCAACATGATAGAGTGAAAAAAAAAGAAGGATCTCCTCCCATTCCATGTGGAAGTGGTACATTTTTGGCTTCTTGAATTTAGAAGAAATAAATTCAAGGCTGTTTAGCTCACTAGCTTGATGACTTCTTGAGTCCCTGCAGCAAAAGAGTTGAGCAATGGATATTATTTCATGTCAGCAGGGCTCTAATAATGTTAAAAAAAACATACATAGAAAGTCATAACCGGGTTTTCTATGCTGTATGAAAATATTCCCACAACATGGAATCCTTTTTCACAGAAATTCACTTGACGTGTTCGGGTCTGGAACCAATAAACTGTTATAAACGAGGGATGACTGTACTGTACAAGTATTTTGTTTTTATTAGATGCAATTGCACATGTAGACCCGGGAGAGTTTAAATATACAAAAAATGATGAGGCAAGTGATTTGATTACTTTTATTTTCTCCCCGCCCCCCCCAAAAAAATAAATAATGCAGCTTTGTCACTTTGCACAACAACAAAAACAACTGACACAGTCGAAGAACCACTTTAAGACTTTTGGCAAATAAGGATGTAAAACTGACTTGCCTTTTTTATGTGTGCAAATTACGCCCCGCAGTTGGCGAGGGACCCGCTCAGTACGTACCCAAGTCAGCTGGGGTTGGCTCCAGCTCACCCGTGACCCTAATGGGGGCAAGCTGTGTAGAGAATGGATGGATGAACAGATGTCTGCATATTATTTTGGAAAAGAGTCAAACCGTAAGTAGCTTGTTCTCACCAGAATTGTGTCGGATTTTGCACAAAAAGTACTTAAGGAACAAATGTATGATTGTATTGGGCTTGCTTGGAAAAAGTGCATTAAATTTCTTTAAAAATAATACGGCCTACGGCAAAATAGGTCTTTTTATAGCTAATTTTAGTTTGATTTTATTGTTTTTACGAATGTGGTTGCAGTACACTCATGTTGCTGGAAAATGCCGCCATAGCAAATATAACAATCCTCAAAACATGTATGATTTCCTACTTGTGAAATAATGCGAGTCAATCAACCAGGACAAGCATACATGAATAGATACATAAAAATATATGTCTATCATCGCCCCCTCTTTGATCACGTCGATGTAGACAACAGTTGGTTCTATTCTCTAGTACAAAGGCTGCGTGACGGCGCATAAGAAGGCAGTGGAGGAAATCTGGCCTCCGAAGACGAAATGTTAGACTCGTTGATTAAAAGAAAATAAAGACAGGTCGGAAAAACATCTGACAGTAGAATACAGCAGTGTAAGGAGAGCTTGTCAGGCATCCGCACAAAGCTCGTTAATGACGGCACAGCATGCTTAAAAGCAATCATTTCATTCCTTCCATGTGTGTATCCTCAAGTAGTGGCTGGGTGTCTGTTGTCCACTTCAATAAACGCCTCCTTTTTTTAAACGAATGGAATAAAGCTTCATAAAAACGGATCCAATACGTTACAAACAAAGCGGGATTGTCTCACAGCCATGCAGTGTAGTACATCGACAGTGACTTACGCCACTCTTGGCCCCGTGAGCCCAGTTCTGGTCGGATTTCGGCGATGAGAAACGTAGTTCCGGTTAGTTGCTGGGGTTACTTAAGTACAGAGTGTGGCTTCCCAAAACAAAATGCGTTCAAAGGAGTAATACATCTGCATCACAGCGTGGCAGCCATCTTGTTCACGTAAGTATTCCACAGCGGCTGACGGTGCGAGTGTTGCAGCCATCCTCATCACACACACAACAACGGAGAGCCGATGGCGTGCATTAATACGACGTCAGAGGAAGTAAAGCCGAGGGATATGTGAGGTCTGATTTTTTCGAGGAGGCGTTTTTGTCATGCAAATGTATCACTCTTTCGAACGCGTACAAACTCTTTACTTAAGTAACCCCAATAACTAACCGGAACTACGATTCTCATCACCGAAATCCGACCAGAACTGGGCTCAGGGGGCCCAGTGGGGGGTAAGTTACACTGTAGGTATTTAGTGCCTATTTCCCATTTTTTGAGACGTATTTTCAACTGACATGTCTGTGACACCTGCACACCCGCCCAAAATGCAGGTAAAATACCACACCTGAGTAAAAATACATTTTGCTTGACCGTGGGTGTGTAAAATAAGTTTTGGCAGTGAAAATAACTGAAAATGATACGCCACTGAAAAATGTTCAAATGAAAAATAAAACACGGTCAATATATAATATTTGTATGTTTTTCATATTATGATGTGTTTTTCACTGTCAGTCTTGACATTCCTGCTTAATGCACACATTTTTTCCAACAATAGTTCAGTTAGGAATGTCCCGGTCCACATTTTTTGGCTTCTGATCTGGTCCGATTTTTTTTTATGGTCTTGCCTATGTTTCTTTTTAAATAACCTTTTGCTACAAACATGAATTTGTGGAATTGAACATGGTTTTGAAACTAGCTCTTCAAAGCATTAAAAATAATGCAATCAAAGTATTGCTGAATTGACTTTTTTTGTTGCACAGTATGACCAACAATAGTGTGTGGCTTTTGGAACAAAAGAGGGAGTCCGGTCCCTAATCCAATTAAAGGTCCAATAAAAGTCTAGCCAATAAAAGATAAAATTGGAAATAATTGCCGTGCAAAATACTTTTATCATTTGATGTGGTTATAGATCAATTTGTGGTGTGATTTAGAATATATGACTTTTTTTTTTTTTTTTAACAAACTCTCTTCAGCACAATAGTCATTTATTGACGGTCCCTAGCATAAACAACCAGCGGTTAGAGCAGGACTTCCTTGCTAGCAGTGGCGGAGCTAGAAATGTTCCACTGGGGCAGCCAAGGTGAGACCATTACTCACATCGGGGGGGCAAAAACTTGATAGTGCGAGCACTTTGAAGAAGGTGAGACACTACTGAATTCAGGAAAGAAATCATCGCAAAATACCTCGTCCCTCTCCGCCCCTTGCCATCTTTGCCAACAAGTCTTCAATAAAAGGCTAAAGGCTGTTAAATGTTCATTGATCCATTTCATTTGTGATTTATAATTATTAAAAATTATTTTTACATTGTTTTCTGTATGTAAAACTATAATTATTCTCTATAGAATGTATTTTTTGTTCATATATTTGGGTGTCTGGAACACATTAATGGGATTTTATTTCCCATGGGTTTTGTACAGAAGGACTTAACAACAAAAACCCAGGTGCCACTTGTGATGTCCATGTTTTAGTTTTCAATTGAACTATTTTCAGTATTAATAGACGTCTTTCTCCAATGCCAAAATGTATCTTCAATGTGAAACTTAATGGCAAAGTTCTGGCACCATACGACCTGATCTGTCTGTTAATGGCGGAGCAGCACTGGCAAGTGTCCGACTAATATCACATTTTAATTTAATGAGGCCTGATTGCAATCTGAGGAGGTCCAATTCCATGCACTTGTTTGTCTTCACACGGTCTTGTTTTACTACCGTCACTTGGCTGTGCGCGTCTGCTTTGGCTCACTGTTCAGGCCCGTCTGCCTCTTATACGTGACGGTGAGGGAGCCGTTAGTTCCACCTCTAATTGAACTAAAAACAATAGAAACTGCATTCCACTCCCATTATAAGGAAAGCAACATGGCTACTTCTACCCTTACACATATTTGTGCCATGTAAATAAAGGCCTGCACCCCCAGCCACTATTTGAGGAAATAGTGTAGCAGATTATTGTTAATTAGGACTGAAGTAAATAAGTAAACATCCAACCAGACGACTGCTGCATGCACGCTCATCTCCACAAAGAGGACCAGTAGTAAAGACAGAGATGTTAGCCTAGCATGTTTCATGCTTGGATTTTAAGGTTGCAGAAGTGACAGCAGTCATTCAGCGCATCTTGTTGTTGTTCTTCCTGTTAGCCTGCATAACATCTTTGAGCGTAAACGACATGAACGCAATCTGCTCCACTTCGCTTTCTTTGCCGCACTCCATCAGGCACAAGAACTGATCCTTGTCCGGGTCGTAGGCCAGGTCCGAGTACCCGCTGGGCCCGCTGTGGAGGATCCTGGGCTGGTCCCACCCTCTGGAGTGCAGGGGGGATCGGTTCAAGTAGACGCCCATGTCCCGCCTGCTGTTCTTGCTAGTGGGGTGCATGAAGAGGAGCCAGGTTTGGGTGTCTGGAGACAAAGGGGACGTGTCACACGCTTTGCTCTCGGCATCCTCGTTGGGGATGAACTCTGGGGCAGGGAAGCCGATGATGCTCCCTTGGCAGCCGTGAGGTTGCTCCACCAGTTCTTGGGCCGTACGAGGTTTGTCGAAGCAGATGCCGCTGTCTTCACTCAGCGCCTCGCGTCGGTGTCCTCCGAAGGTGCGAGCGTTGCAGTAGAGGTGACTTCCGCCCTCGTGATCTATGATCTCGGCCATCTCACATTCACATGACTTCTTACGGAGCATCCTGCCCATGTGCCACGTCTTTCCAAAGTCTGTGCTGTAGACCGTCAGCGCGTGTGGGTAGACAGTGCAAGGAATAGGGAAGGAGAAGCACTTGTACGGCATGTAGTAGGCATAGGCTGGGATGATCAACATTCCGTTCTCCAGTTGCAGACCGTGACCCGGTCCTACCGCGAACGTGGCCCAATTGCCGATAGCTTGTCCGATCACGCTCTCTGTAACGTCCTTGATCTCGCTCCAGGTGCGGCCGTCGTCGCCGCTGCTGACATAGCAAAGACGCGCTTTGTTCCTACCTGTGTAGATCTGCCTGTTCTCAGAGATGTTCCCCACAACGCAGATAAAGAATAAAAATATGGTGCTCGTGTTTTTCTCAAACACTGGGCAAGGGTTCATTGTGCGGTGGGCCGGCAGGCATGCTGTTGACAGGTCCTCGCTCGCCATCCACTGCAACGACAGGACAACGCTTCAATCAACTGGCTGGATACTCATTAGTTACACCCGTACCATCTACAGTATCTGTTGTCTTAAAATATAATAATCCTTTGTTTGGACCTTGCACTATAAGTAAAATATAATCATCTAAATGTCCCCATTTGATATAATACAATTGCTGCATGTGCCTTTAAATGATCGGTAGGCTTGGTCAGAGCATATCACTACGATGTTGCTACTACAGTCCTCCCTCGCTACATCGCGGGTCGTGCATCCCTCCCTCACGCTGTTGCGGTTTTTCGAAAATGAATAAATGATCGCTGTTTTGTGGCTGAATACTGCCTATTATTAGTATAAAAATATGCATATTTAAGCAAATTATACTTATTCTTGGTCTAAATTAAGCATTCCAATCATAAACATGGCTAAATGAACTAACTAAATTAACTAAAATACAAATACAAGGCAGAAAAAGCATTCTCGTTGTGAATGTAGTACTGTCTTCGACATTGGCCACTATGTGACGGTGTTAGGTGAGATAAGGCAGGCACAATAATAATAAAAATAATAATCACACGGGCTACTGTTGGAGCCATTACCCACGACAAGCTAAAACTCAACACTGAATCTCACATCCTGTCCTTGACACATTTGTCCGCCCACAATGGTCCGCTGGGGAACACGTTTACTGTGACACACACGAACAGCAGTTTTATTTACGTCTTACATGGCTTCATTACTCTTATTATGTCTACTATATTGGGTAATATGAGGGTAACGCCATTTAAAGCCGCCAACATAATACACTGATTAGACAATAGCCATGGTGGGAATTTTACCGGATGTACGCAGTACACTGTGTAAAAAAAATCTCTGATTATATCTACTATATTGATTATGGTTTGATTTATTTGGACATTATTTCACATTACATTGGGGAATACAAATGTAAAGGTGACTATAGGGGTGTTATATCATGTCTTGAGGGCTCTAATAATGTTAAGAACCGTATTTAGAAGATCGTACCCAGGTTTTCTATGCCGTAAGTACAAAAATATTAAATTTATTAATTATTAATTAAATCCTACTTCACAGAAATTCACTTAACGCGGTCTAGTCTGGAACCAATTAACCGTGATAAACAAGGGACGACTGTATAGTACTGTATGTAAACAATAATATAAAAATCTATTGCTAAATTCATGTGCCCAAAACATAGAACACCTTGTCTCTCAGCAGTAGCAGAACACGTGGTATTAATCAGGTGGTAACTTTTGAATAAGTACCTGAACAGAGCCATCATCGTTCTGCACCCCTCTTCTCATGACAATATGTTTGGCATGGCTGTCACAAGGAGATGACCTTTTCTCTGCAAAGGCAAGGAAGGTACCACAATGTCTCAGATAGATGAGAGCAGGGATTCTGTAGGTGATGCCATCTGGCTCCCTTTCAAATAAAGTTGTCTTTGGTGGCTCATCACCACTGTCAGCTTTCGATGGCGTGTTGCCCATGATGCACCAGCTCCTGTCAGAACATGCAGCACGTTCATACATCAAGTCCCAGCATTTTCGCTTGGGCGCACACGTTCAATAACGCACAGTGCGAGGAAGAGTTCACAATCTCAAACGTCAGGTCATTGTAGAACACGGATGATTAAAAAAAAAGTCCATACCTTCACTTGTCACTCCTCACATTTGTCAACCTTGAGCTCGTCTCGATCGACACACTGTCTAATTCTATGATCTGGACCAAAGTGCTGCAGCGATCATCACATTGAGGGACGATTAGTCTATTGTGACCCACACAATAGAAGACGTCTCGGAAGAGAGAAGTACTTCCTAGTTCTCACCCACTTCCGTGTTCGTATCACTACGCAATGTCACTGCGCAATACGTACCCGGAACACAATCGGTGCCGCGCATGCGTACGGACTACGTTACTTCCTCCTTTAGCTCATTTTTACGACAGCGCTTCTGCGACGTCACGTGCTGTGGTAGTTATTATTTTTTTTTAATGTATGAACATAAATGGTCAATAACCATACTTCATATATGTACTATGTTGGGAGGTTATTTTATAAGTGACTTTTGTTAAAATACTTCGTTAGCATGGGGATGTTTCTATCGTCTTACGACATCCACCAAAACTGAGCTACGAAAAACTTAAGTAATGCACGTAGCGCAGACGTAAACGTCATATCCGGTTACTTGTAACAAACATAAATAAATAGAATAAAATACATAAAATGCAGTTATATTTCAATGTAAATAACCATAAGTACAGTGTAATGATGGATTAATCTAGAGGATTCAGCTTTTTCATTTTTTTCTAAACGGGGAAATACCATCCATCCAAACATATCGTCCTAGCAAATGCTTTTGTGGATATTTTTTCAGTGGTGAAAAAAAAACGTAAAATAATTTATGCAACAAAGGAAAAGGGGCTTATAAATTGTCCACTTGCACTATAGGTGTGATAACAAAAAAAAATGATTATGTTGTTATTTCTCATATTTCTATCTAGCTTAGCAACGTTTTTGGGATTGGAGGGGGACGCTTGCTGCTGTAAAATAGATCGTCGGATGGCGTAGATTAGTAAGCATGCAATATGGGGCAGGTAACTGTTTGTATTAGCTTATGCAGCCATCTTGGATCATGCCACACTATTTAGTTTACCCTTCACTGTGGCAGCTGGTACGCATATAAGGCCTGCAGACAAACAACAGACCCTCGGCGTTGATGACTCCTGTCCATGCATTTTTTCAGAGAGCAGAGTCCCAAGAAGGCTGCGATTGACAGTGACTTTCCATAGAGGGTGAAGGCCACTTCTGAATTCAAGAAAGAAGTCATTGCAAAGTTTGCAAATGGCGCCCATGTTGTCGCTCTTGACAGGATGCACTGGAAGCCATCATCAATAACAAGTACCGTCCTGAAGAATAACAACGTAATCAAGTGAGCTAATGTTGCGAAAGGAGTAAGAGTTTAACAGAGACCACAAACCATGGAAGCTGCTCCGAAGCTGTTGCTGTTTTGGATCAACGGTTCACGGGAGCTTGCCAGGAGCTAACCTGTTTCCGCGGCGAAGCTGCTGCATGCCGATCTAACATAGAAAACGCCAGCAACGATTGAGTCTGTTGACAAATTTAAAGCAAGCATAGGCTGGCTCGAAAAATTAAATTTTTTTTTAAAAAAAACAGGCACACACACCGTCATCAGGCATGTCCACTTTGCAAGTGCAGACAAACATGCCTCCAAACTTTGCCAAGGATGTCCACTCCAGGTAAAATGATGTTACATTTTGGACAAGGTCCTAAAACGTTTCTGAGATCGACAAGCTACTTTTCTACACAGCATAGGGACCCTAGCGCAAAACCTGCACTTGATGCCTACTTTACTACACAAAGAAATGTGCCAGAGAGGCATTCATTCAAACAAAGACGGCATATGCAAGATGAAACAACTGATGCTTATGTGAATGCTCTGCAAGAACTGGGTAGATCATTTTACTTCGGAGCTCTGGAGGCTGGTATGATACGAGACCAGATTGTGGAAAGTTGGATAAAAGGCTGCGTAGTAAGCTGCTGCAGGATGAAGGGCTAATTCTGGCGAGAACGCTAACAGTAGCAAGACCTTTTGAGGCTACACAGGCTGAAGCAAGAGTACTGGTTGATGGAAAACAGAAAGATGAACATGTGCTAGGAAGAATGTCAAGCTTGTCACTGAAAATACTGGACAAAAGACTCCAGAATCTATTCAAAGAGCATGAAGAACTTTTCAGAGGACCAGGAAACGTAAAAGGCTGCTCACACAAAGCAACAGTAGAACACAGTTACACCTGTCGCACAGAAGCTACGACAAATACTATATCACATGAAAGAGTGAATCAAGAACTAGATAAAATGCTAGAGTACTTTACATTATGACAAGCGACATACCTGCCATGACATTGGATGGCATCAAAAAAGAAACAATGGAACTGAAACATTACAACAGCTTGTGACAATTATCCAAAAAGGACAACGGCCGAAAGACATACCTGAAGAACTGCATCCCTACAAAAGATCTGCAGACGAGTTATCAACTGTCAATTGACTGATTTTGGGAGCACGCTGGCTCGTGTTGCCAAAAAGGAAAAATAAAACAAGCAATGAATACTTCACACGAACTGATGAAGGAACTGATGAAGATATTTGCACAGCTAGACCGGAGCGCAGGGACCGTCTGCAAATGTCCTCTTCTTCTTCTGTATTATGACGGTTGCCAGCGCCTCAGTAAGACAAGTATCTATTGGCTGTTCTGAAAGGCAATAGATGACGTCATTGGCTACAAATACAGTATATACACGAAGCAACAAGTTTGTGAAAATTGAATTTTACATAATTTAGGGCAGTTTTTATTAGGTTGTTAAAAAATTCATTTCTGTAATGTGTCAATTATTTCTCTCCTTTTTCAGTAAATGATCAAGTCTCGGATGGATAAATTCATCTCTAAAGCACCATTATGTAGCCAAGAAAGTACAGTTTGTTCCTTTGCACAATTTGAATTTGACAAATAAAACCTGTTGATTATGTAAAAAATTGCCATTCATTTTCCACATGATACACTTACTATGAATAAAGCACCACTGTGACCATAATAAAGTAAAATCAGATGGTTATTATTGTTTTACATACTTTAGATAACTAGTCAAAGTTTTGATTGCATGCAGACTCTTTTTCTGCATGTACTTCAAAACCACACTATTGCTCTACTTGTCATGTCCACATTTGTGATGTCCTGTGGACATGATCTCACCACAGACCCCAGCAGTCCAGTGAGGGACACTGATAAATATTTATTTAAACTTTATTTATTCAAGGCTGCAGAATATACAGTAGAGGGATATTGTTTATTATAGCGGGGCTTGTGTGCTTGCATGTACATCAATGGGGAGAGTTGGCACGGTATATGCGCGCGGATTGTAGTGAGCAAGTCTGGACGAAAAAGTCCAGGGCCAAAGTTTTGGTCCAGTTCTCCCCACCCAGGCTAATGAGACAACTCTTTACCGCCATCTTCCGGACGGGATGTATTGCGCGTCCAAGCTGTTGCTAAGAGATCTAGCACACTGCAGCAACAACTTCTTTTAACATGACTGCTTCTGTCTTTAAAAGCTACCGTGGATTTAATTCGACCAAATGTTTTCCAGCACGGACGTTAATTTGTCGAAAGGAAGAAGGTGGGTTGAATGCGAGTCTTTAAAAGAAGTCTAGACATCTTGGAAGAAAAGAAAGTGAACATGTCGTCTTTCTGCTCCTTTTCATTGGAAATGTTGTTGATGCGTGTGTGGATTGCCATGTACCTTCTTTTAATCCAAATTAAATAAAAAAATATTCATTCATTTTTACGAATGTTTCCTATAGGTGCTTCTCACTGGCTGGTGGCTTACAGAAAGGCAGAGGAGCGCAAAAACGTGACTTTGGCTCGAAAACTAAAGAAAAGTAATACTAAAGAAAAGAGCTGCGATAGATGTTATACATTAGACAGAGATTTCCTGGTGAGCTATTTTTTAAATGAAAATAATCTTGGCGGTGTTGCTAACAAAAGCACAATGACTCTGCAGCTGCAGCTTCATGGTGTTGATGAGCCATCAGAACTGTGCACTGTCAATGTCAGTGAGCTGGAGCTGAACGCTGTAAGAACCGCTCTTACGTCTTTTCTGTGCATAAACACCGCTTCATGTTTGTTTTCCATTGCACAGGTCAAGCCAGAAGACCTCAAGGCGTTTGGCAATGTAGCTTTCGTTGATGCATCCATGAACTCCCTCTCTTTAGGTGACTCATCTCCCACGCAGTAGTTCACTTGAAAAAGTCCGGATTTTAAAGTGTCAACTGTGTTTTTCCAAAGGCTCTTTCGGCAGTTTTGTTTCTTTAAGAGAACTCAATCTGGCTGTAAACGGCCTTTGCAACGTCACATTCGATGCGGCAGACTTCCCTCATCTTCAGGTAAAATATGGCTTCCAAGGGAGAATACTAAGTGCACTGGAATAGTTAAATGACAAAGTGATTGTGACTTTCAGGTGTTGGATTTGTCCTATAACTGTTTGTCAGCTGATGATGTCGCCTCATTCGGCAGACTTCCACGTCTAAAAGTTCTTCATCTGACTGGAAATGAGCTATGTCGTCTTCCTCCTCATCTTGGAGCACAGCTGCCTGACCCCCGCTGTCCTTTGTTAGAATCTTTAATGGCACACACACACACTCATGCGGCCATCATGCAAATATTTTAGACACGGTGTTGATGCACACAGCTATCACACCTACAGAAGTGAACATACAAGTACGGTAAATATGGAGTTGGATTCAAAAATGCATTTTTATAGTATTCAAATTGGCCAGCAGGGGGCGCACAAATGTCAGACTGCATTCTGACATGTTTTTTTTTCTGTAAATGTATTTGTGCATTATTTCATGACATGTTTTTTTGTTTTGTACAGGCGCTGTGGCGATCCGTTTAACGCTTTGGAGGTCCTGATGCTTGATGATAACAAATTGTCCTCTGAGGTCTTCAGGAGCCTCTCAAACCTCAAGAGGTCGTGATGTGGTTTGTGATTTGTGTTGTATTGCTGATCATTTCAAAAATAAGTAATATAGTTACATAATATTTAATCATATATGATTAATTCATGTATTTTTAAAGGTCACCTATCCTGAATTGTGTGACTGGTTGGGTACAAGAACTTTTAAGAGGTTTCTCTTTAGGAAGTATGACGACTTGGCACTTCTCCAGCTGTAATCAGCAATCACCGTGGTCGCTTGGGATTGAAAATTGCATACATAGAATTGTGTATATAAACTGGAGTATGGCAGCAATGCAAACATTTTTTTTTTATTTTGGGGGGGAACCTGAAGACCTTCCACATGGTACCTGCTCTGGTGTTCTCTCCACTTTACGGACAGCTGTATCATGAACAGAGCACGGTTTGGGGCTGGAGTTTCCAATATTCATCCATTAATATCCAATATCCAATTCATCAGGGCCGCATGATGGCCTAGTGGTTAGCATGTTGGCCACACAGTCGGGAGATCGGGAACATCTGGGTTCGAATCTCCGTTGGGGTTTCTCCGGGTCCTCCCACATTCCAAAAACATGCATGTTAGGTTAATTGGCGACTCTAAATTGTCCGTAGGTATGAATGTCAGTGTGAATGATTGTTTGTCTATGTACAAACCCGCCTCTCGCCCAAAGTCAGCTGTCAGCTCCAGCATACCCGCGACCCTAGTGAGGATCAGCGGCATAGAGGATGGATGGATCCAATTCGTCCTTGCACAGCTTGAGATTTATGCAGTATTTCTTTAAAATAAACTTACTGTAGTGCCCCACTGCAATACAATATCATTTGTCCCTGAAATAAGCAAGATAGGGCCCCTTTAATATTCGGATTGTTGTTTTTAGCTAGTTGTTTTGCTGGGAGAAATGACTCATTAGTAAATGCAATGATCGTATTATTATTTGTGATGTGTAGTGGTAACTGCATCAGTTTCTAGCTTTTCCCTCCATTGACAGACTGAAGCACTTAAACCTCCAAGGGAACCGCATCACACAAATACCGTATTTGAAACTGATGATGGGCTGCATCAAACCTTTGCAGACTTCCAGCGAAGAAGAAAGACATGGTGAGTGCTTAAACTTTTCCCTAGGAAGACCGCATATAGAAAAATGAGAGGATACGGGAGCCAGGGTGATATTCTTCACCTTTTGTTTACGAAACACGCAAAAAACTAACAGATGAAAATATGCTAATCAAATAGCTACACATAGCTACACACAATAATGTGATAGCTAACGTTCAGCATGTCAACTTTTTTCTCCTAACCTTTTATTTTTTTTTAAACTGAGCCCTAACTGGTTGTGTTTAATTAAAATATATGATCTGTGTTTTAATTTGTAATGGCTATTGGGGTGAGGTTTCACTCAGTCACAGCTCCAGTGGAGAAAGCTGTTTGTCCAAATACACTTTTTGTAAATGGATGAATGCAATCTCCCCTCTCAACGCCTCCAGTTCTGTTATGGACAGCTGTTCGGATGTTGACAGACTGTCGAAGAGGAGGAGATGATAACCCGTGAATTATTTTACAAATAAAACAGAGATTTGATCATTTTATGTTTGTGTAATAGTGGACAATGGCGACAAATGTATGGTTTCTCTTTCTCTCTTCACTGACTGGCTTGGAGAAGTCATATTATTCTGTTGCCTCATAGTGAAGCAGAATTTTGCTTAAGTTTTCCAGTTCCGGTTCCTTGCTGTATTAATCTATCATAACTCCTTCTAATCCAGACCGTGCTGAGCAGAAGAATTTCAGCACCATGTCACAGGTAGGCCTTTAAATCTTGAAATGTTTTCATTTGTCTAATCTTTGATTGCACTGGATCTACGTGAAGGAGAGTGACGTCCTCAGAGGGTTGCTGTCACCTCTACCAGAACTTCAGTTCCTTGACTTATCTCACAACAAGGTGCCCTCATTGAAATTCATCACACCATTTTAAATGGAGTCTATTTCCTCTTATCAATGTCTTTATCATCCACAGATTGCCGAAGAGGAGGTGCTGCTGCCTGCGGCTGTTTTTCCAAAGCTTCGAGAAATTGATATTCGCTCCAACCCTATAGCCACAAAGAAATGCGGTGAAGAAATGTGTTAGGCATTCCTAATGTCTTGAAGATCCATTTAAAGTATTTTATTGCTTGGAATAACTCAGGTTTCCTCACAGGAGACCCCCCCTTGCTGACATATTACCTCCAGGAGAAAATGGGAATAACAGTAACACGTAAAGATGTCTCCAGAGCTGCCAAGCATGGCCTCAGGATGTCTGCTTCTCCATACTGGAAGGTTTTAATGTGTTCTGCATCAGTGTTTGTTCACCTGTGTACAAACTGACCGCAACATTAGGTGCAATAACAGAAAATAAATCTACCTTTGCAAAGATTGTAACTTGCTTGCATGCTCGGCAAACCACGAGCACAATAATATACATATTGTGAAATGAATACGTCTCTCCATCAGTGTCAGTACAAACATCATTAGCATTATTGTCTTTGGATAGGTAGAGTTTTGCATACCTAATGTAGCTAATGAAGTGTACAGTTCTCTCTAGAACATACCAGTGAAAACTGCTAACTTACAAAAATAGTCCTTGCAGGTGGAGGAGGTGTTAACCAAGACTGTGTTGATGCATAAGCGTCGTCCTGCTTTAATCCAGTTTGAGGAAGGTGAGGTGACAGTGGGGTCAAAGGGTAACCTGGACACAGATGGACACTTCTTTCATACACAGGTACAGTATGTCCACTTTTGACACCATTATTGGATGTAGAGGTCTCCTATTATGCATGCAAAAGGGGCTTTTTAATGATGATATAAGAGTAGTACAGTCGTCCCTCGTCGCTTTGCGGTTTGAACGTTGCTCCCTCACTCTATCGCGGTTTTTCAAAATTTCCTGAATAAACGATCACTGTTTTGTGGTTGAATATGGCCTATTATTAGTTACAAAATATTGAAAGACAAGTTATATGTAGTATTCTGGTCACTAGGCGTCAGTGATGTTACACTGTTGAGACATTGCTTCACATTACCTTCACACTGCATGGAGTCAGCCATGGCATGTCCGACATGACAGTGAAAACAAGTTTTCCTCCCATTCCGTGTGGAAGTGGTGCGTTTTTGGCTTCTTACTTTGTCCTTCCCAACCCTTCTAAGTTTAAAATAAATAAATTGGAGGCTAACTAGTTAGCTGGGTGGCATGCTGTGTTTAAAGTGGCGGTCGTCTCTTATGTCCCTGCAGTGATCCCGTAGCCTGCGCAATACATTTGAGCACCGTGTTGTAAGCAAAAAATAACAGGAGTGTAAAGGTGACTACAGGGGTGTTATTTCATGTCTACAGGGCTCTAATAATGGTAAAAAAAATGTATAAACAGGTTTTCTATGCTCTAGCGATGATTCTATTTATTAATATTGAATCCTACTTTGTGGAAATTCACTTATGTCAATCGGGCCTGGATCCAATTAACCGCAATAAATAAGGGACGACTGTATGCGTCCCTCCCGCATGTGTGTAACCACCAAACGTGAGAAAAATCTGTCATCTCCCTCACTTGTTGCTCCATTTATGAGAGGAGAAATGCTCAAATGAACATAAGACATGACACCTTTGAGCCGGTACCTAGCTAGATGAGCCCGCCCCAAGTATACACCCACCACTTCACAGAGGACAGCTTAAAAAATAAATAAATAAATAAATAAACAAGGCTTTGCTTTGCTACACATCTTAAAATAAAGACGGGAGCTTTGCCAACTATCCATCAGTCAGCTACAGAGTGGGAGCTCATTAGCAGTAAAGCATTAAAGCTACAGACACACAAAACGGTGTGTTCCCAGTAGGGTTTAAGAAAAGCTCTTTAAAAATAAAACTATTACAGCATCAAGGCTAGGTTTTAGGCAAAACACTTCTAGTAAATAATTGTGGGACCATATAAACATGTATTTAAAATTGTAAAAAAAAAAAAAAAAAAAAAAAAAGCATAATACGGGACCTCTAAATGAAAGATTGATGCCATAAATAAATCCAGTGGGATGTACTGTACATTTAAAAAGTATCTTAGCTAGCTAATATGATTTGCCTTAATAATATTCAGGCAAACAACATCTCTGAAGATGACCAGACTTCCATGAGACACAAACACAAAGCCACGCCTGAGAGATTTTCTCTCAGCAAAAAGAAGATGGACGCAAAATCAAATCCTGATGTGGTGTGGCCTGTTGGTGAGGACCGGCGGCTATTTTTACTCCACAGAATTTCTTCCAGGCCTAAAAAAAAAAACCGTGTTGGCAACACAATAGCACAATGGCCCCATGGTGAAGAGGAATGCTCGTGTTCTTTTTAACAGGAATTCAAACAGCTGTTCAAATGCTGGAGCACACACTGAAGAATCTTAATATTTACAGAGACTCCAAACCAAAACTTGATCGCATCCAGACGTCGTACAGACAAAGACTCGAACAGGTTTGGACATACTACACACAATTCCCTCTGGATGCATGCTTCATAGAAGAGTATTTTTATTTTAATGTAATAAATCTTGATATTTTCTGATGGTAAAATCACCTTTCTTTGCACCGATTAGGGAACTGCCAGCTATCAGACCAAGACCTAGTGAACTGCTTGATGAGATAATCAAAGACCTAAGGTCAAGCACTTTTATGCACGTACTTTCTGAATGACAGTTAATGTGTTTTGGCATCCTTAACTCATATGAAATGTTTTTTTTGTTTTTGTTCACACAGGTAGTGTAACTCTGGCACTAATTTGAAGAAGCGAGAACACAAGGAGGAACTTGGAGACACAACACAAGCTCCTGCATAGCAAAGCAATGGAACAAGGAGTTAACAGTGAAAAGACAAAGTGTGTGTAGCGGCCAGGAACAAAAGTTTGGTTGGATTTCATGTTCAAACATGATTTTTTTCACTGGACTGAAAAAAATTAAACAAAATACTTACAGTACATTATGAATTTTAGTCAAAAATACTAGACTGTTATTATTATTACTTAATATTAGTAGTAGTAATAGTATTCATTGTTTCTGAAATTATTATAATAATAATTATTATTATAAGAGAGGACTTTATTGATCCCTAACAAGAACAATTCTGTATTCATTCAAATTCATTCAAATACCCAGCTAAAAAATATACATACAGTACATTTGTGCTGGAAAAGTATATTGTACTTTGAGTATGTGCTGATTATATTGTGCACACATATAGTATAGTCATACTATTAGTGTAGTAGTCTGGCGCAGGGGTGTCCAAAGTGCTGCCTAGCGGCCATTTATGGCCCACAGGTGTATTTTTATTGGCACAGTCTAAAAATATGATTAAACAAGAAAATGAAATTTTACATTCTACAAGACTAAAGATGAAACATTAAGGGAGTTAAGTCATAATATTAAGAGAAAAAATAGCATGAAATTAAAAAATAAATGACTATAATGTTTTTTTTTAAGTCATAACATGAGAAACAAAGAAAATAATTGCAGTTTTTGGAAAATTTGGGTGAGTAAAAATTGGAACGTTACGATAATAAAGTCAAAATATTATGAGAATAATGACATGATAGGTCAAGAAAAAATGTACAAGAAGAAAGTATGTGTTTGTAAAAATTTGTATTTTTTTTTTTTTTGAAAAAGGAAAAATGGGGAAAAAGTGGGAAAAAAATGAAAATAAAATGAAAAAAGTTCATACTCATAAATATACAAACATTTGAGATGCAGGCTGTACATCTTTTTTAAGTACGAAAAACTAGACGTTTTTACGTTTGTACGCATAAATGTAAAAGTAGCCCCCGCATCATTTGATTTTTCAGCATGTGGCCCTCAGTGGAAAAAACTTGGACACCCCTGGCCTAGAGGTATTATTAAATACTGTATCTATTTATTTAAAATGTTCTAATTTACTTCATGAGTATGTATGGTGATCATGAAATTTGATGAATATTAAATATTACATTCTTTTTGTTAAAAATGTTTAACTATAAATGAATTACAACAGTGTTCTTATGTTTATGATGGCTCTGAAAATTCCGCAGTATTTCACATCTAAACAAGTTATATAAAATAAGTTATTAAATGGTTAGTATGCCACTTGTTCAGCTATCCAGTATGTGAAAACACCCTGCAAACACTATGACCCTGCAGCAGTGGCCTAAACTGACGTAAGATGATGTCACTATGACATCGTCAAGGATATTTCCTGCTCCTGAGACAGTTTACACAATGTAACTGACTTCTCATGACGGGTAAACTGACCTGGATTTTCTGATGTGCATTCCTGGTTGTGATTATCAGTGACAAGTTACAACAACACCACAGAGTACCATCTGGTCCACAGCAGTCTGAACGTTGGGACCTCAAGACGTGAAAATGATCTCCTAATATAAGCAAAGCTCGAAAAGACAAATTGCACAATCTGCATATCTTTTATTAAGTCCATATGGCCTATGAAACTCTTCCCAGATGCTTCATTAAAAAACATTACTGAAGTTAAACCAAAATACAGTTGAGGTTTATAAATTACTGTGCATTGTATTTGTATGGGATATTAGCGTTGCGTAAATTGATACAAAAAAAAAGGCCTGTAGAATGGGCTAGAACAATGGTTAACATGTGACCATGTGACCATGCCCCCTAGTGGGTGTGAGCAGCAGAAAGTGATGATCTCAGCACATATTTGCTTTGTGGAGTGTAAAAACTAAGTCATTCAGAATCGCTTGATGAGGTACTAACTCACCTGTCCGGCAAGCAGGGGTTCTGAATTGGTCTCATCCTGGGACCCACATTTTCCCGTGGTCATTAAGGTGTCCCACGTTTATAAAGGTAAAAGTACGCTCATTTATTGTTACTTAAAGTAGCCTTCAAAACACATACATGTCATTTTTATAAAAACAAACATATACTCTCAATTATATGTGCAAAATGCGTCTCAGAGCCCCCTATTAAGACGAGGAATGTCCACAAAAAAAACAATACTACAAAATAAAAGTTAATATTTGTATACAGCAAGGAAGAAGATGCAAAACTAGATTTTCAAAATATTTGTATTTCAAAATGTAAAAATACTTACATACTTCAATTTTCTGATGTATATTAGATTCAAATATTTCATGTCATTTTGTAATATTCTGAAGTATTTATTTATTTTGAAAATGTATTTTGAAATACAAATATTGTAAATTACATTAAATATTTAGATGTAATTTTCTGATAATCTTTGATGTTATTATTTAATTTATTTATTTTTATTTATTCATTTATAATTTTATTTATTATTAATTAATTTATTTTTTATTTATATTATTCCAATTTAATATGTAATTTTATTAATTTTTGATTTATTCAAAACAAAATTTCAAATACATATTTTCGCCTTGTTGTCTGTGACTCACCAGAATGGGTCTGCGACCCACTTTTGGGTGCCGACTCCCCAGTTGAAAAACAAGTGCTGCAAGAGATGCACGTTGTGTTTCAATCAGTCAGGAAAGTGCGATGCTATTGTGCACCATTCTAATGGTGAGCATAGCGTTAGTGTGAGTTTGTTGACGCGCAATAGATAATCAAGTGACGTAATAAATCGTTCTGGCACTCGGTAGCATTGTGTGTGCGGAGGCCTGGAGAGTCGCTCCGCCTAGCGCAAAATCTTGGTGCCTCAGTCCGCAGGATGTCATCATGATAACACAGCAGTTGCCATGGAGACAACCGTGAACGGGCCCCAGACAGAGTCAACAATCAACAGGTGACCGTGAAGGAAGGAGGGGGGGAGAGCATCTCACTGCGGCAGTCAGGAGGAGTTGTTCCAGCAGTGACCTTGGGGGGGAGGTTGAAATGCAGATTAATTAAATAAGGCTTGTGTGTGTTGCTATAAATGTGTTCCCAAGGGGACCCAAATGGCAGGTGGTCAAGATGTGATGTCGGCGGTTCAGAGTTGAGTTGTAGCCCGTGTTTTTTTTGGGGGGGGGGTTATTTAGAGATTATTGTGCCTGTTGTGAGAAAATTCAAACCTGCAATAAAAGCCTGTTTTGTCCCGGCGAGCAAGTCTGGTGCTTGTGTCTCACCGAACATTACAGTAACATTATTGACAGCAAGTGACCAGTGTAGAATACTACGTCAGCGTCTTTGAAGGCGTCTTTTGAATGCCTTATATTTAGGGTTGGGCATCGAGCATCGATGGAAACAGGGACAAATAATCAGATTCTCCCGGAATCGTTCATTTTTTAAAATATTGGTCCAGACGCTCGGTGATCGACCAGCCTGCCGAGCAGCAAAAATGGCCGCATAACACCAACGAAGAAGCCGGAGAAGACCAACAAAGAAGAAGCGTCAGGAAGCGTTTGTGTTCATCCATTTCAACCATGGACAGTGTGTGACGCCGCTGTAAAGTTTGGCTGAAATTCTGCAAAAAAATGAACGGTCGGCGCAGTGCAACATTTTCATCATGCAAAGTAGGAAGCAACACTCGCCTCCGGACTCATGGTGTACGGAGTGCCCCGTTTTTGATGTGCTACACCGGACTTCTTCCAACCAGCCATGGAAGCAAAACAATAAATTTCGTCCATCTTATGCCAACATTGAAGCAGCAATCAAATTATACTTTATACTGCAAATATGGTGGCCAACTCACATGTCCAGCTAAAGTAAGGCTGTGTACTTTTTCGTAGCCAAACAACCTGACATTAATGCTAGCTTTAGCCAGGAGGGTGACCAGACCCGACGAAGTGTTACTCCATTCACCTTACTTGTTTGACATTCTGCAGGATTTCTGCAGGAACTCAGTAACATGGTTAAGTTACACATCATGCTTTGTCGGAATGACATACACACACTTTAATAAATGTTTTTTCTACATAACAAAACACTAATTATCCCCTATCAAACATTACAAAAAGACACCCAGAACAAACGCTCTGAAAGGGCAGACGTGTGGCGAGTTAGTGTGAGTGTCAAAGTGAAGGTCAGCCACTATCTAAACAGGCAGACACCACAATTGGCGGTGTGTGACAGAAAGAGATCTCATCCACACTGCTCATGAATCCGCTGCCAAATGACCTCATTCAAGTGCAACACACTCATGGAACTGATGACTGATACTGTCTCTCTGCGGGCATGTGTTTCAAACCTTTAAAGAAGATCAGGGGCCTTCACATGTATCCTGTTATTGTCCGGGATCGCTCAGCACAGAGGGAGTGCAAAAAATAACATCTCTGAAGTATTTGCGATGGAGTATAAACACCGCAGAGCGCAGGAATCAGCTGTGAAAGCAAACACACTTAATTACCTTTTAATGCAATTTGCTGCAATTCATACACATGCGGTGCTTCACTTACACTTGAACACATCTTTTCGCAGCGGAGGGAGAAAATATTTGACTCATTTCGAGTGCATTCATCTCAGCGATGACGGCATGATCGGAGCACAAGTGCGGATGACATGAAATCACTCGCTCACGTTCTTGTTTTGTGTGTTCCTATGCGTATTCTGCCTTTCGTGTGGAGGAGGTGATGGACAAAAGAATTGGGACATCTACAGGAAGTGATAGTGGACCAGCTTTGGAGGAATATGCTGGCATTTCCACATACACACCAAACTTCATCCGACCATGCCTTTGTGGACCTTGGTTTGTGCACGGGGGCACAAACGCCAGTCTAGCCCGGCGGTTTTCAACGTAAGAGGCGACACAGGTATTCAGGAGAGGCGCAGCAGCTTGAGAAGCGTAAAGAAAAACCTAAATCAAACCTACAAATTAGAGATGGCATGAAAATGAGATATCGGATTATATCGCCGTTGGTTTTTCCTGACGATATTGATACCGGCGCTAGAGTGAGACCTCATCAAACTGCATCGTGCTCCACAGAGCAACAAGCTTGCTAGCTCAGTATGTCCACACTGTCTCAAATTATTTCAAAGGTTCGTCTTCGTCTGCTAATGTGCAATTTGCAATGACTGTAAAGCGCTATTTATGCGAGGGGAAGTAAGGGGTCAGGGGAAGAATCTGAGGAAGAATCACTCAGCGTCACTAAAAATGATATGAAGAGACCAGCAGTACGGAAAAAAAAACTTAGTCCAGAGTTTCATACTTCGCACTTTATACAGATGTTTGTGTCACATAGAAATGTGTGGTTTTCCAAATTGTATCGTTGCTGTTGAAAGTAGGAGGGGTTCTGGCTAGAATGACGCCCTGGGCTGACGAAGCTGTGCCGCCCCCACACCCCCCACCCCACATTTGTATTAAAAATATATGTATTATGTGTAAAAAAAAAATAGATATATATGTATATTAAGTTATACATTGCCACAAAAGCCTACAAAATATATTAAAAAGCAAAAAAGCATTAAACACAACACAAATAAAATGGAAAATTATTTTTTTTGCGGTGCAAAATTCTTTCAAGTACAAATCCACATTTCCACAATTAAAACTCTCAGTCAAGAAGACAAATGAATAGCAGTTAGTCTTTAGCCACCAAGCAACGTTAGCTTATTTGATCATATACATTCCATAATGTGGCATACATAAATTGATGCTATAGCTCCATACCTTTATCTTCGACCCGTTTCTCCTCTTCTTCTTTCCTCTTTTTTTGTAAATTGTGCACCTGGTGGTTTTGACGTTCTCTTTTCCATGTTTTGTTGACACAGATTAACGACCCTTTTGTCGTCATCTCCCAAAAAGCAACTCATACCGACTCACATTTCCCTCCTTTTTATTTCACGTTTTCATAGTGAAATAACATGTTTTGAGACTCTTGGTCTCCGATATAATTAATATAATATTAACAATAAAGTATGTTTTATGTTTGAGCAATTACCTGTAATGTACCTTTTTTTTTTAACCTTGTAATTAACACCCACCCCCTCGCTACTCCTTTGGTTTGATCCACATCACGTGGTGGACGTTTGATCACCTTTAAGCAGCATGGGGGCGCCCGTCCGCCACACATATGCTATGACTGGATGGGGGTATGAGCGCTAAGCATTAGTAAATAGGATTCCCTCCCCAAACCCACCAATAACTTTTTGCACAAACAGTGTGCATCCAATGGCATTCCAGTAAAATGAGCATAATTTATTCATTGTTGCTGCTGTGTGCAGTAGTGCTGGACAATATCAATTTATCGGCTATCAGTATGACAATCTCTACTGCTAAGCTAACTTCGGATATCTTTAATGTCACACGTTCCAAACCCGCAATCTAGACCAAACCCCTGAATGTTGAATTAGTTGATTAAAGGGTGCGTCCCAACATTTTTGTCCATTAGTTAGCTTCTTTGCAAGTGCTCTTCACCTCTCACTCAGGGTTTAGTGAAGGTAAACTGCAAGAGCTGAGCGAGTGTGATTTATAGCTAGTGACTGCCTCCAGCTGTTACAACCAGCAGAGCCAAGAGCAAGCATGCAGAGCTCAACTGGCCCGTGTGACATGTTCAAACCTTCTAACATAATGATGGCCTTCTCCATCACACAGAAGCAACTCCCTGTCAACCAAGAGAGACCGGTCAGGTTTTCCGCAGATTACGCCAACATTTTTGTGTGAGTAATGAAAGCATGCAAATCAAAAACATGCCTGCAGTGTGACAGACACAGCAACCTGGTGTTCAAAGTGTGAAAGGATTACAATGATTACAGTGTGGGAGGGAAGGAAGGCACACAAGGAGTTCACTGCAGGAGCAATATTATTCCGGAAGGGTCTCATTGCGTCCTTGCATATAACTTGACGCCTGTTGAGGAACACAAAATATTGATCGAACAAAAATATTCACTAGTTTTAAAAGGTAAAAAGTAACTAATAGCTTTTAGTTTCTCTTGCAACATTGGGGGGGAGTATTAGAGCCACAATTAAGGGAATAATAAGACACACTACTTGAATAAAGTCAATTTACAGGAATAAAATAAAAACATTATTAAATTTTATAAAAAGTTATAATATTGTGACAAAAAAAGCCAAATTTTACTCAAATAAAGTCACAATAATACAAAACAAGTCACAATAAATAAATAAACTCCTATTACAAAGAATAAGTCAAACATTTTACAAGGATAAAATCGAAATGTTATTTTTTTTTAAACGTCTCCATTTTACAAGAAAAAAGTTGGACTACAGGGAAAAAAATGTAGGAATATAAAGTCAAAATAAAAAGCTGTTTTGATGAAAAAATATAGTAAGAATAAATATTGTGAGAAAGTCAAATTGAGTAATAAGACATGAGTAAATATAACAAGGAAAAGCTCACAGTTCTGTCACAAGAGTCCCAATTAATTTTCTAATAAAATCAGAATTTTATGAGAAAAAAAACACGATTTTATGATTATGATTAAACACAGTGAGGTTGCGTTTCAGTTTTATGCTGCCAACATCTGGAACAGTCTTGCAGAAGATGTGCGACAATCCTCAACTATGGAAATGCTCAAATCCAAGCTGAAAACACTTCTATTCAACTGTGCATTTGACAACTGAAAGTATTTTATCTGCACTCTTCATTTCTTGTTGGGTTTTTTTTGTTTTTCTGGAATGATTTATGGAATTTTAAGTAATTATGTTTTTATGGAATGATTCTATGAAGTGATTTTACCCTTCTTTTCTGTAAAGCACTTTGAATTACCTTGTGTACAGATGGTGCTCTATAAATAAACTTGCCTTGCCACTACAAAATTCATTATTTTACGAGAAGAAAGTTGTAATTTTACGAGAACAAATAAACTTTTGAGAAAAGAAGGTGAGAAAAAAACGAGAATGCCGGGAAGCAGTAATAATTTTACAAAAGTAAAGTTATATTATGAGAACAAAAATGTAATTTTATGAAAAAAAAAAACATTTTTTTACAAGAGTATATTTGTAATATTGGGACAATTAAGTTATAATATTACAAGAAAAAAGTTGAAATTTTAATCCAACTAATAATAGGAGAAAAAGTAAAGCAATATTAAGACTAAATATTCCAAGAAAAAGACAATAAAAATGTAATCTTAAAAAATGTAGAATTTTACAGCAATTAAGTAATATAATGACAGCTTAAGAAAAGGCAGACAAAAGACAATACAATATTTTGCAGTTCGACCATCAATTATATTTTTGAGGACGCTGCAGGACTCCAGTTCCAAATAAACTGCTTCCGAGAAACACATCTGTCCTTTTATAGCCTCAGCAAGCACACCTGTACAACAAATGTACTTTACAAAGCGAACATAACGCTGTGCTTAAGGAGTTCAGTTTCAATGTGCTAATTTTCACTTAGGCCTCTTAACCACCTTTACGCTTTTGCTTCTAGTGGTGTCGCCCCCTTCTGGCCAATAAGAAAAGCACAAGGCATGAAAGTACTGCTTCACTCATCAACCATAGAGGCTACGTCCACTTCCTTGATCCCAATTGTATACTACAAGTACATACAGTCACACCTCTACTAAAACACCACTTCTACTAAAAAAAACCAGGAAAAAGATTTATATTAACAATAAATATGAAAATAAAAACATTTGCGCATAAAAAGTAGCTTGAGGACATAAGAACATTTTCATGCAGTTCAAATATTATGTTCCCAGAATGAGTCCCAAAGCAAGTTAGGGAGAACACAGGCTTTCCACCTGCTTGGGATTTAGGAACGTCACCATCTCCCTAATGCCGTCTTCACAAACGGTCTGAGCTTGATCCAGTTTTCCTGCTCCTTCTTTGAATTTCCCCCACATCTCTGCAAAATAAGAATAATTCAACAACTCTCGTATACACCCTGGATTTAGAACAATGAATAAAAATGTGCAAAACCTTCATCAACTGTTGTCAGTAAAGTGTAATTCTCTGGATGATCCATGATATCTTTCCTTTGAACATCCCCAATTTCCATCAACTGTAAAACACCTGTGTACATGATAGTCATATTACTTATTTACACAGCACCTACTAACCTGCAATTCATTCAAATTCAAATATCTACTGTACCGTCTACCGCCTTCCACACGTGCACCTCCACTTCAGCAGTGCTTGCTCTTTCGACAGCGATGATCCGAACTGTGCTGGGGGAGTCCACTTTCATAACGGATTCCACTTTGTACACCAAAAGTTTGTTTTTGTAGCCCGAATAACACTGAGTGTGGTTACTCGCAGCTTTGCGCTCTACAAGAAAACAAAGACAGCATGGATGATGTCTTTTACAACAAAATTAAATGAAATTCCGACCTACCTGGACACGCCTTGCAGCACTTTCCAGGTGACTTGACCGGATGTGGGCATGGATACTGACTGGGACACGTGATGCGTTTGCACTCCTGAAGGCCGTCACTACAAGAGCACATGATGCATTCCAGGACCTTCCCCAAAACTGGGTGCCACGTGTCTCCATGCGAGTATGTCTTGCCATTGTACAAACATGCTGATGACAGAGACGGAACAAAGAGGTGTCTGAGAGCATCTCCAAACCTAAGCTCGCCAAACCTCTAGTGTCAGATGGCGCTGTTTTTCTTTCGAGTTGTGTACTGTATAAGTAAGTTAAAGTGTAGAAGTGAGACGCAGACAGTTCCATCACCGTGGCTGGGGTTCAGAGTTGAGTTTTAGCTTGGCGTGGGTTGTGGCTGCGACAGTAGCCCATGTTTTTATTAGGGACTTTTATTAGGGAATATTGTGCCTGTTGTGAGATCATTCAAACCTGCAATAAAAGCCTGTTGTTCTGGCGATAACGTTTGGTGTTTATATTTGTATTTTACTTCATTTACCCATTGTTATGCTTGAAAATGCTTAATTTAGGCAAAAAATGTGTAAACTTTGCTTCAATATACATTTTTTTTTACTACTAATAAGCCATATTCAACCATCAAATAGCATGATCTATTAGTTAATATATTTTTCAAAAACCGTGATAGAGTGAAGCTGTGAAAGTTGAACCGCTTAGTGGTGAGGAACAACTGTATACATTTATTTTATTGGGTTTTAGGGCATACATTATTATGCCCCACAAATTCTACCTAGCACCAAGTGACAAAGCAATTACGATCCATTTTGATGATTTACATCACAGCTAGATATAATTTTCATTTAATTAACTTGTTTTTATAATGAATTATTTGGGATTGCCTGTTGTATATTATTTATTACAAAACTGTGTATTTGTAACTAACAGTGTGCATAAATAGTTTGCTATTCAGTGGACATGAACATTTTTTCACTGGGCTTTCGAGCACTAATAACTGCCCCAAAAATTCAACATAGCAACAGACAAATGCAGAAAAAAGATGCCAAGATAGATTTTATCATATTAATACAGTTGGGGTTTTTTTATGAATTAATTTAACAAGAGAAATTCCAATGCTAAAAAAATGTGGTGCATAGCCTACTGTTTTTAGTCAGTGCCCTACCATTTAAAAAAATATATATCAAAAGGCACGCACAGTGGCCGAGTGGTGAGCATCTTGGCCACACAGTCAGGAGATCGGGAAGACCTGGGTTCGCATCTCCACTTGGGCATCTCTGTATGGAGTTTGCATGTTCTCCCCATGCGCGGGTTTTCTCTGGGTACTCCAGTTTCCTCCCACATTCCAAAAACATGCATGTTAGGTTAATTGGCGACTCCAAGGTACGAATGACAGTGTGATGGCTGTTTGTCTATATGTGCCCTACGATTTGCTGGCCGCCTTTTGCCCAAAGTCAGCTGGGATAGGCTCCAGCATACCCCCACGATCCTAATGAGGATGAGCGGCATAGAAAATGAATATATAAAAAGGACACTTTCACACACCTTTCTGGTGTTGCCTCTGCAATAAAATCTTCACAGTGGTCTCGGAAGCCCCTCTTAGATTAAGTTTACTGAGGCTCAGGCGCCTGGGGGAAGTCTTGACCCTGGTCTGGAGGACACGGTCGGAACGCGGCCCATGCTGCTCTGCAGGACACTGGTCCAGTGAGTGCCTCTTTTAGCAATACACATACAAAACATAAAATGCAAAGTTTAGAAAATGTATTTAGAAGCTATTTTGGATGTCTGCATGAGATGACATACAACGCCTCTGTTGAGCTGCTGGTTTGCATCCTCTGCTGATGAAGACCCACTGACGCCGGCATCTAAAAGACGGATTGTAAATCAGAATAACTCCAGTTTAACCTATTTAGACCTAGAATTGATTTGTATTAGCGTGGCACCGCCCAAGATATTCCTGTCTGAATATCCCAGGTCTGAAAAGAGACACGCTTTTTTTGTCAGCTGGAAGACGTTGGCCTACCTTTACACAGCAAGCAGCAAGTATCTGAAGCCGTGACAGGAGAGGCGCAGCTGATTGGCTGGCACGTTTTTACTACGCAGAAGATGTTTCCATTCTGAAGGAGGAACAACATGTCAGTGGTTTCCTTTTAGATTTTTAACATTTTTCCATGTATGGTCCAGAAAGCTTTGGGACAGACTAGACTTTTGTTAGGGAGTTTCATGACAGTATTCACAAGGGACTGTTTGCAACTGCCTCAAAATTACTATTTACTTTAAACCAAAAAATATAAGAACATGACCGGTTAGCATATGAAAAAATATGAAAAAGAAAAATCTGGGGCGTACACAAAAAAAGGTTTGATTGTACAGACTAGGGCACACTTTGCAGCTATAAGAGCTTCCACTCTTTTGGGATGACGAAGATATTGGGAGTGTGGGAATTTCCAGTCCATTCATTCAGAAGAAATTTTGTCAGGTCAAAATTCACTGATATTGGACCGAAGAGATGGCCTGTCGGCTAAAAATACCATTCTAGTTCATCCCAAAGGTGTTACCTGGCATCCAAGATAATATAATATAGATTTCAGGGTCACTCAGGAGTCTTGTTGAACCGCTGAAAGATGAATTAAAATAGTCACTATAAACCACAATGTGTTCAGCTTGGCTGGGTACCACATATAGCTAGAAAAAAAATCTGCTAGTATATACAGTTCCTCAAGTGTGTACACCGCTCATATTTCAACAACCATTTTTATATCTTCGCAAGGGAAAATACTAAAGAAATTAAGTTAGAGAAATTAAATTTGTATATACTATGGATATATTATACTACTGTACTACTACTATACTATATGGAGTAGTCATTCAGTTATTATCCACTGAAAATAAGTCAACACACAGATATTATTGTCTAAATAGATGGCAAAACAACAGTATCAAGATCATTGTGCCTTCAGTCAAGCATGGAGTTGGTAGCGTCATGGTCCAGGGCTGTGTGAGTGCTGCCGCCACTGGGGAGCTGCGGTTCTTCTTTTTTTTTTTTTACTAGCAGGTTCAAGGCCAGGTGGTCCCATCAAATAGATGAAAATGTAATATCTACATAAATAACCACAACACAAAAAGCCGATTTGTACTTCATTCACTAATAATATTGTTTAAAAAAATGTGCATTAACTGCTGGCTTGAAACGGTTCATTTTACGAGTCTCCGGAAACATGGTTGTTGGGAGGGAGTTCCACAACCAGGCTGTTCTTGGGATGTAGGAAGAAAGATGACACTCGGTGTTGGACTTGGGAATATTGATTACGTAGGGGTGACTGCTCGCAGAAGATCGAGTTATGCGTGCATCTGTTGTTGTTTTATCAGGCAGGATTCAAGCTATTTCAATGGATGGTTTCATGAGGACGTCTCTGTAAAAAGCGCAAAGGAATGCAACTTTCCTCCAATGTTCAAGTGGAAGAATTGCTGCTGTGAGTGTTTCCTCGATTTTTAGTTTTCGGAAGGCTTTCCTCTGCAGCCTGTCTAATAGCGTAAGTGCCATGGTGTCTGCTCCACTCCAAATAGGAGAAGCATTCTCCATAAGTGGTCGCCTTTATGCCATTGAGGGACATTGAGGGAATTCCAACATGTGCTGTAACATTCCCTTGGGAAACGGGGCTGCAAACACACCTCCAAGATGACAACCTGTGGAAGGTGAAGGTGATGAAGAGGCCAAGTACAGTATGTCTCCTCCAGACCTGAACCCATTAGAGCACCCGTGGCGCATCCTTGAGCAGAAGGAAGGTGAAGGAGCCCGAACACAAGTTTATAACATCCACTAATGATATCATCATGGAGAAGTAAAAGAGAATTCCAGCAACTAGAGGTGATTTTAGAATATGTTCGGGCCTGAGGCAAAAATTCACAGGGGGCCCCTTTGCATAGTGCCACTGGTGCAAAAGTTCAAAGTCTGTCCGTTCAGGCCGAGCCCCAAGTAGTTGCCTGCCTTGCCTGGTGCCAAGCAGCACCCCTACCAGTAACAACCTGTACAGCTCTGGTGAATTCCATGCCCGAGAGGATTAAGTCAGTGCTAGATAACAATAGTGCTCAAACTAAATATTCACACTTTGGACACAATTTGGACAATAATGGCTGTGTGTTGAGTCATTTTCAGCAGATTGTAAATCCATACTGCTATACAAGCTGCACCAGACTACTCTACAGTGTATCTAATGTTCATCTCTATAGTATTGTCCCTTGAGAAGATATACTGTACTAATATGAATACAGTATACAATAAATGAAAATGGTGAAATTGGTGTCACTCACAGAGCATGAGCACATGGCACACTCGTTGCTTGGCTTTGCAGGAAGGTCGTGTTTGGTGAAGGTCTCTCCTGGTTGATAAATACTTCCATTATATCTGCACACCTTCACCGGAGCTCTCAGTCCAGCAGGTTTCTTCGGTTCATCTGAGACAGAAGAGCATGTGTTAATGGGGCACATGAAGCATGGCTTTGTATGGGGAGGGAGGGGTCGACCTGTGCATTTTGGACAGCACTGTTGTGGATCATCTACTGGTTTGTCACATGGTAGAGGAGGACATTTAATTTTGCTGCATTTCACATGGCCCATCTGGAACACAGGGTATATACTTTTACATATTTTTATGTGTATGATGACAGAGTTGAGCCAGAGCGGTACCTCTGTGCAGGAGCAACGCATGCAGAGCATCAGTCCAAAGGGCTCCAGAAAAGGGTGCCAACTGTCTCCAGGGTTGAATCTCTTGTCTTTAAAGGTGCATGCCACCCCGGAGCCTGGGTGGTACAAATGACAACAAAACCAAGACATCTGCATATGACCTAATGATAGAAGAACTAAGTCAAAGTCACAGGAACTGTACACAAGAGAAAGAAAACAGAAGTCGGAAAAAAAAGCTCCTCCACTATGCGAGATCATCTTGCTTGTCCCAAATACTTTAAACGTTTGAAGACCGACTAAAGGCTCCCTCTTTACCTTTGCGACCTCTTTGGTGAGCGGCTGCACACCAAACGAGCATCAAGGACACCAACAAGGACTTCATTGTTCCTCAACATGTGCGCGATCCCGTCCTCAAAAGCACAAGTAAAATAGTCTGGTGAGTGTTACTGCAGGAATCAAAGCGCACCAAACGGTGAGGAAACTTTTCCTGCGTGATTGATCTATGGCGCCTCCTGCAGGACACATGGCGTTATGACATGACGGTGAGCTGATTTACCGTAATTTACATGGAATGTAATTTTGATTTTCTGTATTATATTGGGATTGTAGTTCTCAGGACGTTTTGTCTGCTTTTTGTATTTTAAATTGTAAACTACACACAGGATATTTAAGTGTATGTAAAAGTCAAGTACTGTAATTCATTTAATAAATCCCCCAAAATTCTACAAAATAAATATAAATGAAATTGTAAAATAATAGTAATAATACATTTGAAGATATGTGCTAACGTTGTGGCACTCCAAAAAATGAAATTATTCACGTTTAAATTATATTTTAGCATCAATTGTACTCTACCTCATTAAAATTACCCTGAGTTTTGACTTACAGTCAGAAAACAATATATAAACACTAATATTTTTCATTATAGTAGCTGAAATTTGCAGTACACAGCTTCATACTGAGCTGTTACTAATAGTATGACTCATGTGGCTGAATAAGACAAGCAAAATATTCTAGTAGTAAATATCAGCTCCACACCACTATAACAATATTGCATGAAGGCAAATTGTTGGATAAAGGTCACATCTAGGAAGAAACAACATACTTTTCTCCATTTTAATTACACATGGGATACAACAGCACAGACATGTTTTCATAATATCCCCAACAAACTCTTCTCTGAGAGAATAGCAAACAAACAAAAACCAATAAAATTCATCCATCACAGCAATCCATCTAGTCGTCGCATGCATTTATGACATGACAACAGGGAGAAACAGTCGCTCATCGACAAAACAAGGAAAAAAAATGTCCGTGGTTTTTAAAATTCACAGATTCAAAAAGGTACACTCCTGATCAAAATTTTAAGACCAGTTGAAAAATGGAAAGATTTTACATTTTGCAGTGTTGGATCTTCAGGAGGTTCTAAGCAGCATTTAAAAATAAAATACAAAAGAAGAAATGGGAGTGAAACAAAAAAGTATGTCAAGCAATTTTTTGCAAACAAGCATTAAAAAGTGAAAATAAGCTGTTCATTAGCTGCTCAAAAGTTTCAGACCACAGCCTTAATGTGGATTCAATGTCATTTTCTGTCAGGTATTCACACTGTCATGATCTCTTGATGGCAAGGGAAAAAAGCTTTCTCTCTTTGAACACGGTCAGACTGTTGAGCTGCATAAGCAAGTCCTCTCACAGTGCGTCTCAATGCTGCTGAGGTTGGACGCAGTAAGACAGTCATTTTAAACTTCTTTCTGAGTTCTTCATGAACAAAATAGTGAAATGGTAGATCCAACAAAACAGTCACAGGCCCTGAGCCAGATGAGCCGATTGGATGTCCGTCAAGCCAAGGGCCGATTCTTGGCCCAAATGAAGGTTGTTACTGTTGCCGAGTGCATTCCAATAACCATCTGCGGGAGAAGGCTAAGAAAAAAAAAAAAAAAAAAAAAGGCTTCGAAGGCTTCGTCTCCTTCAGCGTGACAAAATTGCCAGTTTGGAATTTGCCCAAGATCTCCCAAACATGGGACACTGAGAGGTAACATTGACAGGCCTGATGGCTTCCACTGTTCCAGGCATGACAAGAAGATCCCACCAGAGATGTTTTCCACGCCGCCCACTGGAGAGACGCCATAATGATCTGGGGTGTTTTTTCCTTCAATAGAACTTCAGGTTGTGCAGGGGCATCAAACGGCAGATGTGGCTATGTGGAGATGTTGCAGGGGGCATCCCTCATAATTGAAGAACCTCGTCTGTGTGGTAATGACTGGGGTCTTCAACAGACCAACGCTGCAGTTCACAACGCCCGCCTGACAAAGGACTTTTAGCAGAGGAATAACCTCACACTTCCATCCTGCACATTCCCCTGATCTAAATCCAATTGATAACATTTGGGGATGGATGGCAAAAGAAGTTAACAATAATGGATCTGTTCCAGACAGTAGATGCCCTCTGTGAAGCCATCTTCACCACCCGGAGCAACATTCCCACTAGCCTACTGGAAACACTGGCATCAAGCAAGCCCAAGCCAATTTTTGATGTGATTAACTAGGATGGTGCAGTTACTCATTACTGAGTCCTTTTTTTGAACATTTTACGATGGATGGATGGATGGATGGGCCTTAAATTTTTGATCAGCCGATGAACAGCCCATTTCACTTTAATGCTTGTTTCCAATAAATTGCTTACTCAAATTTGATTTGTCGCACTCCCATTTCTCCTTTTTGAAGCTCTAAAAAGCAGAGAAGCCACACTTATGGAGGCTTCAACTTAGGTTTCTTCCCTGTATTTGACCAGGAAATCTGCAAATTCAATGACTTTTAAGAAAATGTTAAAAACAATTGGAATCACACAGAAAATCCATTTATAATACAGTTCAGTTGACAAATATTAATATTTATTTTATGTTATTATTCTTTTTTAATTTTGTATTTTTCATCATGACCCTGACCACACGTCACTGGAGCGCCTGAGTCGTCGTCTAGCTTCACTCGCTTCTTTGCTCTGATGGCATTCATGGCTTCTTCTATGGAGCGAGTGTCCCTCTTGTTGGCCACCGGGACTGAATGAGGTAAATGAATGAAAAAAAAGGTAATGTGTGTTGTAAGCTTGATGGGGGTGGGGGATTGGGTTGAAAGTACGCCAATGGCAACACTCACCACAACCGTACGCTCGGTTGGCTTCTAGTGTGTGGGCTGCATCTTTGGCTGCTGAGGTGCTGAACAAGTGACTGTACTTGTCTCTGTAGTTGGAGTTGGGACATTCCTCAGTCTGGTTCGACTGCCGGGATGCTTCTTCTTCCAACGCCGCCTGCTCCTATGAGGTCAATGAAACAAAACACTTTTCACTCTTCGGGGATGTAACAATTATAGGTATTAATGATTAACCGTAGTAAAACTCCAGACGGTTAGTATTCCCGTTTCAAATTAAAATGATCGTAAGACCGTTAATTGACAACCGAACTTCGATACATCCACTTCCTCGAGCAGCAGCAGCAGCACAGGACATGCATGTGCAGTTTGCAATGTTTGGCTTGTAAAAAACATGGAGTAAGGCAACATGGCTGCAAACAGCAATCCTAAGAAGAACAAAATCTGATGTTTAGACATATTTTGGATTGGCCCTACAGTGATTACAATAGGACCCTTGCACAGGCTGGGTCTTTGTGCTCAAGCCCTAATAACCACAACAGATACAATACGGCCAGGGCACAGCCGATGGGTTTAGTACAATAATAGTACAATAATAGTACAATAATAATAATAATAATAATAATAATGACAAACACAGCGATCGCAATAACAGTCTTTGTGTTTGGGCCCTAATAAACGCAACGATTATCATAGGCCCTTCGCACGACTGATGGGTCTTCGTACTCAGGCCCTGATAAACGCAATAATAGGTCCTTCGCACGACTGATGGGTCTTAGTACTCGGGCCCTAATAAATGCAACAATTAAAATAACAATAATAATAATAATTGTTGTTATTATTATTTATTTTATATTGTTACATCCCTATGGCAAAGTAATAACATGCCAACAAGGTTCAATATAATGTTGCTTGGTCGAATAATTATTGGAATTCATGAGCAAGAGCCTTGTGAATATTGGCAGCTAAAATGCAGCTTGAAAACATATTTAAATAACTGCACTTAGCAAAAAATGGCACAAATCTGCATTTTATTGCTTTAAGTACACTTAGATGAAGGAGGAGGCTTGCAGATGAAACCAAAGAATCTTCATGAAGACTGGGAGCCATGAAAGACTGATTTCTTTGCCATTCCAGATGATTTGATCAATTAGTTATTGGAGTCATTGCTGAGACATATTGATGGAGGCCTCCAAGCTCATGGGAGTCATATATATTACCGTAATTTTCAGTGTATAGGCCGCACCAGTGTATAAGTCGCACCCACTAAATTTAGAGGACAAACCAGATTTGTTCTTATATAAGCTGCACCGGTGTATATGCCGCACATATCCACGTCCTAAAGTGGCATATTGTGGCGTGCACGAGTCTGTGAGCTCTTTATTTGACAGGTATATGCAGGAGGTCATTACTCAATATAACAGTCTAACTCACGGTGTCATCTTACAAACATCATTAAAGTTATCACACAGCAACTACACTCAAACGTTATACCTCAGACATATCAAAAATGTAAAATTTGGTATTTAGTGCACAGAAATACGTTACAAGGAAAGATGTTTTAAAACTTTTCAAACAACAGAACACATCATCAATAGGGTGAAACTAACTTGTCTAAATCCATTGTCATCCATCTACTATGCCGCTTATCCTCAAATCCATTGCCTTAACTTGAAAGCGGCATCATAGCCATTTCCTTGTGTGTTTTGTATGACGGAAGCTTGTCACTACCGGGTTCGGCGCTAAAGTGCACGTGTCTACATTGCGGTACAATAGGTGGCGGTATGCACCAAAACGTTGGCTGTGACCCACCATAAACAAGAAGAGGAAGAATGATATTTACTGTATCTGTATTTCGGTTTAATTACGTCAGTGGATATGATGTGTACATTACCGTACGTAAGGTTTACGTAAGGTCACTTGCGAAATTGGTGAATACTACCTATTATTTCTGCTGTATTTGTCCTCTGGACTTCATAAGAACCACAGTACATAGCGCGTGGATCCCTGCGTGGATTCTCCTGGATCCAGGTACGTCTTGGCTTTTATATGTTACATTTCCTTTTGTTTTCATTCAAGATAACAGGCTTTGCAATCGTGGCCGTATATTTATGGTGTTTATTGAGTAATTCCAAATCCAAACGTACACTTTTACATTTGGTTATAGTATAAACTGTGATTGATGTTGCTCACTCAAGTGTTGAACTTTTTTTTCCCCCTTATGATGGACTATCTTAGTGACAGCGTTTTCTGAATTACTTGGAATTCGGCATAATCTACGTTATTATTGTAGTTATGATTATTTAAAGCTGCATCAAGTCAGTGGTGTCAGATCTATAAAATTGTGGTCAAGTGCCGAAACAGTCCTAAACTTTGCAATATCAACAAGCAAGATGAATTGATTTCAATTGACAAACAATACTTATATAATATTATTAATTATATATGTAATAATTGCGAAGCCTTGAAATTAATTATGATTAAAAATTTGAATTGAGTCCCGCCATTCGTCTGTAATATTTTGCTCTCATGTACTTACTTTAACTCTCATGTACTTACTTTTAGCCTGCGGCGCTGCTCCGCCAACTGCGGATCCCACTCCTCTCCTTTGCGATAAGCCTCCAACTCCTCATCAGACGGTGCAAACTCCTACAATAGCACAGATAGAAACTTAGCACAATGCCAACATCAACATATCAGCATGAGTCAACATCTATCGGTCGTCATCCAACCTTTTTGAACAACATGACGTAACGGCTCTCTTCGTCCTCCCCAAAAGAGAAAGAAGTCAGACCTGCCACTTCAGCGACATCATGCCTGTGCAGAAATTTAACACAGATGCTGAGTTTCTTCCCGAAGAGACTCCAATCATCCAAGTTGATGACATCTTACAATATACTCCTCTCAATCTTCCCCATGGGGCTGTATTTGCGCTTCTGTTGTGTACTGTCTTGGATGAAATCTGACACTTCTTTCTCCATCTTAAACAGTGAAAGAATCAGTTTAGTATCACTTCGCTATATAAAAAAGTGATATGACCCCTATACGGCTCTCACCTTTTTCCTGAATGCGACTTTCTTTCTTTTCTCTTCTTCCTCCATCTTCTTGAACCTTGCTGCTTGCTCTAGCAAAAGTATTTTAAGGTTAGTATTTGTAAACCTGCTTACTTGACAAGCCTGTAAAAAGTTATTGATTAGTATTCCAGCCTATATTATTGTATGGTTATACAATTCTACCAATTCTGTTACCAGAGCTCTGTTTGCTTTAATATGCACCAGGCTAAAACAATATAAACAAATACAGGTATAGCTAGAAGAATATCAGCGAACGTAACTGTCTCCACGTATGCAGTGGTGCGCGCACACAAGCACTTGGCCTGACAGACTCACAGACTGTCGGACAACAAGAGAACCCTTAACATCACATTATCATTGTTGATTTTATATGAGGCTGTAATAAACTCCTCTCTACATGCAAGTATAATATTGTAGCAACCTGGAAATTCTTTTCTGTGACCGTGAACTTACACTGACATGTGTGTGTGTGTGTGTGTGTGTGTGTGTGTGTGTGTGTGCAGCATGAGTATGGAAGACGGCTGCATTGCATCTGTGGAGACAGCTACATTCGCTGATATTCTTCTAGTTATGTTAAATACAATGTTAAAGTTATTGGGCTGCAGTCAGCAACAGTAAAGGCCTTAATTTGTGTCGAGCGTCGGCCCATGGCTGGTGTCTGGTATGGTTTGCTTTCACACTTGTATTTTAGTCAGGAAACCCAATAATGCTCTCAGTAAAGCATATGCATAAATAGGGGTGCCCCGATCCGATACGGATATCAGATATCAGGCCGATATAAAAAAAAACAGTATCTGTTTATATCGCCTGCATCTAAAATCTCTGATATTTGCATTCCGACACAAGCAGTGTGCTGTTACGGAGAATAAATAATGTCGGCCATGTGCGTTTTTCGTTAAAGTCCAAAAAAGACATTGCAGCCGAGTGCAACACTTGTCATTCACAAGTTTTCCATTGTAGCATGGCAACATGGAAGTTTAATACAACCAAACTCATTGCCCACTTGACCAGCTCCTGTCCGTGGTGAGTAAAGTCGGGTTTGAACGCTTCATTGAGTACCTCTACACAGTACAGGCCAAAAGTTTGGACACATCTTCTCATTCAATGCGTTGTCTTTATTTTGATGACTATTTACATTGTAGATTCTCTGTGGAATTTTTGCCTTATTAATGGGGTTGGGACGATGGGGTTGTATTGTGTGTGTTCAAACTTTTGGCCTGTACTGCACATGCTAGGTTATATTATGCCTGGCCACCACTCCATCTGTTTTTCCTCATACCTACTGTTGCTGATTATTGTTCTCTGAGTAATTTCACTTGATCTTGGCCTTTCTAACATTCCACACTACGAAATCAGTCATAAAAGTATGTATGATTTGTGCTGATATCGGTATCGGCCGATATTCAAGGCTGCAATATCGGTATCGGATTCGAAGTGAAACAGTTGTATTGGGACAACCCGATGCATAAAGTCATGCCTTGATTGGATGGCATATGTGACATGTAAATTGTCCGACAACCTCACACACCAAAAACAACATGACGTCTTTAGGGTCACACAGAACTTTTCCTTTTATGGCAGATTGTTTTTTCTTTTTTTTTTTTTTTTTTTTTTTACCAGTCAGTTTTAATCAAACCAAAAATGACAAGTGTGAACACAGCCTACGAAATATCAAATCGACAAAGCACAACAATTTGCACAAGGACCTTGTGCAAATTGTTGTGCAGTTCAACAATCCTGACACAATCAAAGACAGAAAGCCTTTTCCATCAGAATATGACAGTGTGAATGTCTGACACAAAATGACATGTAAGCCACATTTTTGCGCCACTCTCCGCAACTGAACCATGTACTGTTCATGTAAGTTTGTTGATTGTTTTAGATGCTCAAAAAGTAAAGCACGGGAGTGCGTAGACGTGACGTCACTTGTTTTGTTCGTAAGGACCAATCACAAGACTACCGCAGCGTTGAGCGAATAGAAAGCTTTCAGCCGGCGTATGTTCTGACAAAAGTAATTAAAAGAGGCTCAGGTTCCAACCCATAGGACGTCATCGTTTGCGTCTGTGCCAAATCTGGACCGTGAAATGGCTGGCTCAATTGACCAATAGAGATAGCCTCGTTTGCCCTTTCCATATTTTTGTCCGGCAAGAATCATATTTGTCTACTTTTAAACGAACACGTATTGAGTTGTCGCAAAGGGCAACACATTTTGATACCTCGAGCCTTTCGCCGGCTTTCTTGGTCGCCGACTGTTGGAGGCTTTTCCATCGCGTTTAAAATTGAACCTAGTAGATCCGCCATCTTGACTTACTGGCAAGAACACCGACTGCGCATGCGCTTCGTCTTCTTCGGTTTTATGGCGGTGGGCATCCATCCGTTTGGTGCATTACCGCCCCCTTTCAGTAGTGTCTTGGCTGCATTCACAAACTCATTAGTGCCACACGGAAACATACAGTACATTTCCTTCCCCAGAATAAATATAACACCTTGATTACCCACACTAAGTACACCTTCCCTCATATTCTATGAAACAACCCTGTGCTTCTTAAATAGTCAAACAACTTTCTTTGATGTATCCTTTCACCCATGTTAAGTAATCCTTTCGTGTTATTTCTTCCATTCACACTCCAATCGGTTCCCCCCTCATCACCGTTTTGTGTATTATACCCCCTTCACCTTAGAATCACATGCTCAAATGACTCCTCTTCTGCACATTCTTCACATAATCCAGTGTCTTCTTCTCTCCTGCTCTTCCCAATTCTTCAATCTTTGACCTTTGGCTGGATTTGATACAAGTGTCTTCCTCTATCCTCTCTGTCTAACATGCTTTGCCAAATTTGGGTAATGTTCCCCTTTATCATGCTTTTCACTTCTGTCTTGCTTATGCTTACCTGCGTTTCAACCCTACTTGCCCTCACGTCCTCTTTGCCAACGTGTCTGCCTTTTCATTCCCTTGCACCCCTACATGTCCTGGCACCCAAAGAAATGTGACCTGCCCCCCTTGTTGTTTATCTTATATATATGTCTGATATAGAATGCTGCTGACCGAGTGAAATGATTGTGATACTTTCAAGGGCCGATGCCGAGCCTGAGCATATAACTAAAGTGTTTAAAAATGTGTAGTTATTTCATGTCTTACAATTACAATGTAATAAATACAGCACTATGAAAAGTAGGCACTGCAATTGCCCTGTGTGAATCCCGAGTAATGCTACCAACAAGATGAAATTACAATAAAAGTGACTAATAATGCATGTTAATACATCACAGTGGACCATAGGAGTCCCCAGACACCATGCAAATATGTCCTCTAATGGCCGTGAGCATTGTTTTTACATAGTATTGTTGATTGATTGGTTTTCCCATGACACTGTTGTCCCCTTTCTGACAAGGTTTCTTTTACGGTGACATTAAAAGAGAAAAAAACTTCTAAATATACTATACATTCGTTTCCATCTGTCATAGAATTATCCCCAGCCAAATACTAGTGGTCCATGAGTCATTCATGACTTTTCCCCAAATGAGTGGGGTCAAAAAAATGAAAGGAGTTTATCAGTCTGTATATTTTAATAGACAGATGAGTCGTAGGTTGAGTCATAGATGACAAGCGGATTAGCATTTTACACAATCACCAGGGGGCATGCTGCACAAGCACACGTACAGCTGCATGTGTCCATGCCTTGTTTTCTTATTGTCTGGTTGACAATTCGTCCTGCGTCATGGGAGCAGCATGTTTTGTACGGTTTGATTGTGGTTTCTCGGCATCAGCAATAACCCGTGAACTACTGCATGCATTCAGATGTGGGCAGAGTAGAGGATGGCCCTAACACAGCAGGCCAGACTGTCCTTCAGACTGCATTTAAACCGCTGCTATTAACTATTAGAGGGTTTGTTCTTTAAAGGGTCCTGCTATAGGGGTGTATGTAAGTACAATACCATACAACTGACCGTTTGTCTCCACATTTCTATGTTAAGAGCGTAAAAAACACATTGTAGGATACTGAAGGCCATGAGCTGCATGTCTCAGACACAGATACTTTGTCATTGGGATTTGGACAGAGCCTGGCCGACTCCACCCCCGTGATTGAAATGCTTTATAAATGCAGGAGCAGCGTGCCCACAGCAGCGAGTGAAAGCTTATTGGTGCCCCTGAACATGAAGGGACTGAGCTTGGTTCTCCTTGTGTTTCTCCTGATGTTTACAGTCGGGGAGGGTAAGCAACAGCATTTACTTACAGCGTGACGTCAAACCAAGGCTCACAGTACATTGTTCTACATCCTCGACCTGCTTTGGAGGAAGACAAACCAACTGGCTTCCTGGTTCTTGTGTTTGCATCTTTGAAGGCCAAGTTCTCTGAATTATTGTATTTAATTTATTATTAGTATTAGTTATGAAAACAATTATTACTGAAGTTAATATAACAACAATTTAATTTAATTTAATTTAATTTAATTTAATTTAATTTAATTTAATTTAATTTAATTTATGCAGGCATAGATCACGAACTGCAATACTGGACATGTGGGCATAGAGGACTCTGCAGGCGGTTCTGCTATGCTCAGGAGTACATTGTCCATCATCATGGGTGCCCTCGAAGATACAGGTAGGCATATATACACTTTTTGCCATATACTGTAAGGGAAGAGTTATGGTGAATAGTTATTTAATTCTAACCTCGCAAGGATTAGTTTTATTGCAAATACACCATTAAATGTATTAGCAAAAAGAGACTAATGTTTTCTAAATGACTATGTTCACTTCCAGGTGCTGTGCCATACGGTCCTAACACCTTCCTGGCATCAGCTGGAGTCTACAGCACATCACAATGACCCTCTAAGTGCAGTGTTATTTTGAAAATGAGCACTTTTGCTGTGAATTTCCCATCTTTAACCAGCCCTCATTTGACATGAAACTGTGTTCTTGGCTTGGAAATGATTGTGTGATTTATTCTGCCTCTCAAAGTTGAAGAAAAAAAATACTTTTTGAAATTGAGTGTTACTAATAAAGGTGTGCAAATAAACATGCTCTAAATTGGTTGGTGCTCCTTTATTAGAATTATCATAATAAATCAGCTTTCATAAGATACATAAATCCAGAGTAGGTACATTGACTTTGCTTAATATTTTGATTTGGTTTCATTTTGATTGGTTTCACACAATTATATTTTATCATTATAATCACATTTACAGCACAGTCGTCCCTCACCACCTTGCGCTTCGAATTTTGTGGCTTCACTCTATCATCAATCCATCCATTTTGTATGCCGCTAATCCTCATTAGGGTCACGGGAGTATGCTGGAGCCTATCCCAGCTGATTTTGGGCAAGAGGCGGGGTACACCCTGGACTGGTCGCCAGCCAATCGCAGGGCACATATAGACAAACAACCATTCACACTCACATTCATACCTGTGGACAATTTAGAGTCTCCAATTAACCTAACATGCATGTTTTTGGAATGTGGGAGAAAACCGGAGTACCTGAAAAAAACCCGCACGCGCACGGGGAGAACATGCAGACTCCATACATGCGAGAGATGCCCAAGCGGAGATTCGAACCCAGGTCTTCCCAATCGCCTGGCTGTGTGGCCAACCACTCGGCCACCGTACGTCCGGCTTCACTCTATCAGTTTTTCAAAAATATATTAATGAATAAATGCTGCTGTTTCGTGGTTGAATACGGTCTATTATCAGTCAAAAAATATGTATATTGAAGCAAATTTGATGTATTTTTGGCTTAAATGAAGCATTTTCAAGCGTAAAAATGGCTAAATGAGCGAAAAAACAAATACAAGGCGTTCAAAAGACACAAAGGCAATTTTTTCCCATAGGAAATATATCTCACATTCCAAAAACATGCATGTTAAGTTAAGTGGAGACTCTAGATTGTCCATAGGTATGAATGTGAGTGTGAATGATTGTTTGTCTATATGTGCCCTGCGATTGGCTGGCGACCAGTCCAGGGTGTACCCCGCTACTCTGCCGAAGTCAGCTGGGATAGGCTCCAGCATACCCCCCCCCGACCCTAATTAGGATAAGCGGCATAGAGAATGGATGGAATTCTAGCTTTACGTGCAGAAAACAATGTGAAATAATTACAAATGCCCACTGGATGGACCTTACTGTTGATGCAGCCTTCCCGTACATCCTAGCAAGATGCAATTCAATAGCATTTCCTCACAGTGTTTATCAAATTGTAGGCACACGTAACTTTCTTCAACTTCATGGAATGATAGCGTACAGGGTGAACAGACTAGTTTGTTACGTGCAATACTGTACGAAAAAAAGACAGCGTACAAAAACCAAGGCCAAAATTTTGGCGAAGATTTTCAACAAATCCTATGAAATTTGGGGCGTACGAAAACCGAGGTTTGACTGTATTAAATAAACTGTATATTTCATTTTCGTGGAGGGAAATCCCAATTCAAATAGCATCTAAATAAGTGTCAATATGTCCATGATGGACATGATATCATGGATGGTCAATATTGCACTGATAGGAGACAATGATGGTCACGTGACTGACCCAAATAGCTGTGATGGTCCAGCGCTTTTGTGAATGAAGTGTGATGTCTCTTGTCTGTCTTTATGTCCTGTCTGTCTGCGTGTGGACAACATTGCCAGACAGACATCACCGTTCAGCAGTCTCGATTGCAAAGCAAATTCTTTGTTGTTGAGTCTGCGAGACAGAAAGGTCAAATATCTGTGCAGGTGAACTCTGGAGGACTCATCATCAACACATACTAGTCTTCTGTTGTAATCAATGAAAAGCACTACAGTAACTTGTCACGACGAGCATATAAGCAAAGGTATGGATGCTATTTGTAAACACCAGCTCTGCATTGTGTCCCGCTTTGCAATCTTTGTACTATTCAGGCCGCTCAACGTGACCACACCACAAAACATTGGACCCCCGCACACTTGTTTACACCAGTCTGTCTTCATTCAGCCACAGTGACCACTGAAGACAAAATGTCATCTCACATTTTCCACCAGATTTCAGGAAACTATGCTGGGATTGTGTTTCACGGACGGATCAAATTGTTATTTTATTTATTTGTCATTTCAATTCTTTTTTTAACTATATCGAACAAGCCATCTACAAACTATGTTTATCCTTTTCTTTTGCTCATAAAAAAAATGGCAAACTGGTACGTGTTACACACAGGAAGTAAACTAATTATCAGCAAATTTGATTTTTATTTTTTCCACAGAAAACGCGTCTCATTCACCATTTCTAAATATGTGATAAAATAGGTGAAATGTACATCATACATGTATCACTGTTAATTTTTTTTTTTTTACGTTTATACCTTCATACGTCACTGGTTGTGTTTTTACATCAAGTGTTGAGATTTCGCACTTTGTTCGTCGGTCCTTGAATGCACCACAGACGTATGCCGAGATGCTAAAGTATGTTTTGCTATGGAACCACTAGCTTGGACAGCCAAACTTACTCCTCCTTACCCCTTGAACACAAGTTAAAAGGAGCTCGGAAGTCGTTACTGGAATGACAACAGGCAAGCAGTGTTGATTATTTAGACACGGCTTGATCAGGCCCGTAACCAGGGGTGGTTTGGGGGGTTCGAACGAACCCCCCCGCGGGTGACCAAAGGTCCGCTTGGTAAAAAAACAAACAAACAAACAAACAAAAAAATCTGCTATCAAGGTGTGCAATTGTAACGGAGTGTAGATGTGCTGTGATAAATGATGGCAGAAGTGTTGCAACAGCGCCTGTTGCTGGTGAATAGTGGCATGTGCAAATTGCTGCAGGAAGTGCTCAGAACTGCACTGTGCGGGATATTTGGTGATTTATTGTTTACTGTTTATATTTTGTCATATACAATGTAATGTTCATTTGGTAGTGTTCACTAATTGGAAAGAGCCAGTCTTGCACTTCTGAAGTTGAAGTGAAGTTTTATAAACTTTAATGCAGTTTGTTTGTTGAACTAACTTTGAATCATTTATGTGCAATGTAGATTATCCCGTGACCAAAGTCGACGCTCACCTGTCATTCCGCTGTAAAACTGTTGTTACAGGTAATATTCTATGTCATTGTGACTATGTTGCTTTCAATATGCTGTTTCTACTTGTTGCTACTTTGCTAATGCTAATTGTTGGGCCTCATTTAGTATTGCACGCTGTGCAGTAGCAGCCATGTTGACCACGTGAGATGTGTTCGTGGACATCATGCAAAAGAAGTTTAAATGTGTTAACTTGTCCTGTATTGTAAATTGGATTACAAAATATTTCATTGTATTAATATCAGCGCACCTGTGAGACAAATTATTATATGTGAAGATAATAATTTTAAGGGGAATCAGAAAGGGTTAGCCAACCAATATACTTACTATACAATCACAACCAATTGAAACACTTTTTGTTTTGTCAAATGGAATCCAAATTGCTGTGGAAAGTGCTCAGAACTGTTCGGAATGAGACATGATTATCCCGTGACCAAAGTCGACGTTTACCTGTCATTCCTCTGTAAAACTGTTGTTACAAGACACACTGCCAATAAAAGAAGTCCATAATCCACCTGACTGGATGTGATGCATTCAAGCGACAGCATTGTGGAGCTGCATTCCCCCACATCAAGTTGTGGACCGTCACACAATCCCGTTCACTTCCCCAACATCAGGGTCCTCCTTCAGTTGGCCTGTACCATCCCAGTAACGTCGTGTGAATGTGAGCGAAGTGCCAGTACCTTGAAGCGCCTGAACACCTACATGAGGGCCAGTATGACGCAACAGCGGCTGACCTCGCTGGCACTTCTCCACATTCACTACAAAAAGTTTATCAACCTGAAGGAAGTGGTGGACATATTTTCCACCACACATCCAAGAAAGATGATGCTGAATTTGCGATAGGTAAGGCTGAAACACATTGTAGTGATTCATATTGTGTAGGCCTGTATAGATAGCATCCACCACTGAAGCGATGGCATGCTCAGTCGCCCAGTAAACTGATTAACTTATCTAAATAGGGCAAGCTTGATGTTGGCATTTTGCCCTTAAGCTTGTAATTTGGAGGAAATAGCGTTGTCATGTCTGTCCAAAATATGCATCAGAAAACTGTTTTTTCGGGCTTCAAATACAAATTTTTCCCTGTTCGGTTGCTTCGCTCCCTCGCAAAAGGTCCATTCACACAGATTTTTTAACCCCCCCGAGAAATATCTGGTTACGGGCCTGTTGATAACGAGGCTATAGGCTACACCGTGACTCTGATTCCGTCTGTTTATGGATCATCTTACATTACCGGGGAGTACATTTTATAGTTTAATACGTGTATAAGGCATATTTAGGGCTTAAACCTGAATTTTGTCATGAGGGAACAATGGTAATTGAAGAGAGAAGGGTAGTAAATTCTGGATCTGAATCTAATCTAATAATTCCAAGAGTCGGTTTTATTGCAAATGTTGATTCAAAATGAAAGAAGGTTTAAATTTCAAGCTAGCAGACAATAGATAATTTTATGGGCGTATTAATTATTTGCGTTCATTATGCCATTCGCCGGCATAACCCCCACAAAAAGCAGAGATCTACTGGAATTGCTGAGACATGGAGAAGTAGTAGGATTAAATAAGATTTGCTTCTTCCTACCCCTTTAGTTGTGCAAGAGAAAACACTTGATGTACTTCCAGGTGCGGACTGGGACAAAAATTTGGCCCTGGACTTTTTGGTCCAGACTGTCCCACTACAATCAGCACGCAATTACAGTGCCAACTCGCCCCATTGATGTAAGACACACAAGCCCTTAATAACACCACTATACTAAACAGTAATCCTCTATATTCTGGTGGCTTGAATAAACAAATGAGAGTGAAATCATTTATCGGTGGGCTTACTGGGCTGCTGGGGTCTCTGGTGAGATCTTGTCCACACAACAAACACTGACTGAAAAAAAATGTCAAGCATACATATTCATATTGTTAATAACATCAATGTCCTACATGATGCAAACTGAACTGTGGGCACTAAAAAAGGTAATGTTGACACTTTTAAAGACTTGTCATTACAGGTAGAGATTATTACAAAATACTTAAATAAACATTTGATATCATGTAAATAAATCCATTTAAATAAACATTTGATATCACTTATTTTTTATATCAGCAATTCATTCTACACAATACATATACTTTGGGAAGATCAAATACATTGTTTTTGGTGCCTAACTGTTTCCCAACTATATTAGTGCGTGTGTGAGTGTATAAACTAGAGGAATTAAATTACATTTCTTTGTGGAAAGGCGGTTTATGAAAGTAAGTACATTTACTTGTATTCATTTACAGCGCAACCTTGACACATCCAATATGGCGGCGATGTTGATGTACGGCTTAGCGCTCGATGCGGCGTCTGTCTATGTCTATGCAATGGATGTCAATGGTCTGAAAGGTCTCAAGGGCTAACGGGCTTCAACTTGGTCTTTGCTCCGCTTGGCCCTAGTGCCTGGCATGTATCCATCCATGTATTTTCTATGCCGCTTGTTCTCACTAGGGTTGCAGGGGTATGCTGGAGTCCATCCCAGCTGACTTTACACCCTGGACTGGTCGCCAGCCAATCTCAGGGAGGAAACTGGAGTATCTCCTGTGTGGCCAACATGCTAACCACTAGGCCAATATACACATATACATGTGATATAAACGAGAAAAGCAGCACACACTGAATAGTTCAAAACATTGGAGTAGTAGTGGCAAGAATTTTCATAATTGACTCACAGCTAAATTATTGTGTAACTGTGGATGAGAGGATTCATTTTTGTCTTTTCAAAGGAACGATAATGCGACAACTACATATACCACAGAGATGACAACAACAGCATCATTGTACCTTGTCACACAGACCTGTAAAAAGGACAAGGGGTGGGCGGATCAATCCAAATATCGGTAGTAACGATACCAACAGTAGCATCACATTAGATTGCTATTTTTCAGTTCTCTTGTATGTTTATTTTCAAAAGTATCTGTGTTTGTTGTAGATATTGTTACATTTGTATTGTGCACAAACTCAGAGAATAAGTCTTGGACACAAGAGGGATTTGGGGGCATAAAGCCAAAGGATTTGAATGAAAGGCAATACGAGTTTTTGCCTTTTGTTTACTTACGGTACTTTGAACCCTCCACATCTGTCTTCGGTATGCCTCACACACTTAACACATTTTAAAATAGAAAATGTATCGGCTCTCACCACTAACAACTGATAATGTAAGATGATGGATGAACAGATGGAATGGGAGTCACGGTGTAGGAGTTTCACTTTTAATTCTCACAGCAACTACAGTGCGTTCAAGGGCTGCCGAACAAAGTGCGAAATCTGAAAGCTTGGTGAAAAAACAGTAAAGCATAACACGCTTTATCTGTATTATGCTTTGTATGTATATTATTATTTAGGGTGAATGTGTTTTCTGAGAAAAAAAAATCAAAAACCTATATTCTGAGAAGTCTTGACCAAAAATCTGCAAATTTGCAGGGCCGTGAATGCTGAATCATGAGTATGCAGTGATCCACTGTATTTAAAATAAACCGTGAAATAACATTATGGTGTATGTTTTTGCAAAGTGTTGACTGCAGAACATCTGTCACTTGAAGCTAGTTTACTTGTGAATTAAAGGATGAAAAGGACATGTAAATTAGCTGCAGTGTTCTTTCTTTGATAAAAGCAAACTTGGGTGGATGACATAAGAAGTACTACCCCGCATGTCTGGAACCACTTTTAATGAATTCAAATGTTTTACACAGAGAAACATTTGGATGCTTTGTCGCTCAGAGGCATGGGAATTAAACACTTCCCTGACAGGCAGGGAGATGTGATTCCAATTTTCCCCCAAAATAAGAAAAAACATGTAAAGATTTACAAAAAACATGAATCTTTCCTGCCAGAATGTACTTAATTCCCTCAAGTCATCAGTGCAAATTCAACATGAAGACATGAAATATGGTGCTGTTAAAAATCATACATTGATTGAGAAACATTTGTGTGGGAAATCTATCTTTTAGCAAAGGCCGGTATGGATCAAAATTTGCACAGTAATTTCAGTTTAATGCTGCATCTGAATATCCCACCAGCATTAAAATGTATTAAACGCTAATTTCAAATGCCAAATTCCTTTCATTAGCACTTGACTGTACATCATTGAGCAGAGTAGATGTTCATACAATGCTATATATTTAACGTGCAGCAAAGGAACACTTTAGCATGAATAGCTGGAAGTGACAAGACATCACTGCTGAGACAGTCAGGTGCAATCGGCAAAACATTACAGCATGTAGGAGTATTTGCAAATGTTATACTCATTATGTGCTCGAACGAAAAGAAGGAATTGACACTACTGCAAAAAAACCGCCAAGGGCTGATCTAAGCCTGAGAGAGCGATTGTCTTAGTTTTTGGTGCCATGGTGTCAGTGATTTGGTGCCAATTCCATTTCAAACGTAACCTGAATGTTGTTTTCCTGATCTTAGTGTTCCACAACACTCAAAGAATTTGATGGAAGTGTATGTGAAGAATAAAAAATGTCCAAAGCATGTTGAATGAAGACAAAAACAAGAGTACTTTGACATTGAAGCTCCTTGCAAACGCTTTATAAAAAATCTGCTGACAAAATAATCCATCGATGTGCCTTCTGGGGGGAGGGAGCGGGGGCAAGCAAACACAGTTGCAATTTACATATTCATCAGATGGATTAGCGAGCCGGTTTGAGGACCCAAAAAAACAAAACAACAAACTGCTTTCACTCACAAATTGGCAGCAAAAGCAAACACATATCGACTAGAAAATGACGTTAGCAGTAAAGAACTCAACAATGAGAGTAAAACAACATTCCAAACATATATACATCAATCACTTAACTAAAACACAAAAATACACATCGTCTGTCTCTTCCCAAATGTGCCTGTGAATGAAAATGAAATAAGGTGGTAAGCAGTGCTCATGCACACCAATGGAGGTACAATCATCAATGACAACGGTGTGGACTTAACAGCTCGCATAAATTCATGTGCAAAAGACACATAAAACATTTTGTGGCACCCTCAACAGCAGAATACTATACAAATGTGTTTCTTTAAATAAAAAAAAGGCATAGTATGGAGCTTTGTGTCTGTTTTGAATTGAAACCGTTTAAGATGCTGTTGAAACTCCTGCCATGGGTCCTTTGCTGCTTCAGTTCTACATTCATAAGCTCAACAGGGACAACGTCAACAACAAAGTATTAAAGGTAGAGCTATGGCTTCACTGACATGTTAACAACTGAAGGCAGCATGCTGGAAATGCACCTCAGCATCATGTCACCATGGCTCAAATGTGCCCCCTACCATCAGGACGGGAGCATCAAAACATCCCAATGAACCCACAATATGACTGGATGAACCCTTGACTGTAAAATATGACGTGAAGAAGATTCAAGATTCAAGAGTTTTATTGTCATAATATATAATAATTATAATAATATAATATATAATATTGTCATATTGTCAAGAAGCCCTGTTATGCAAATATTTGATTCTATTAAAGAAAACCAATTACCAATTCATTATGTTTTGTCTGATGCAGAGTGCAATGTTCACAATGGATCAGTGTTTTCATATCTCATTCGGCCATGTTTTAAATGATGGGTGCTTCAGCCTTAAATACGTCCTATTTTGCTGCAACAGAACTATGAGATCAATTTAAGAGCGGCATCTTAGGATGAGATCAATTAAGAGTGGGCCGTGTCAGGCCACTGTGATCTCTTTAATGGCTGCGGAATGAGTCTATCGCACAAGTTGCGCCACACTGAACTCAAGGAAGTGGGTAAAACCTGCTTCTGAAATGGTAACGAGCACAACGAGCACCCAGCCCTGATGTCTGTGGCTTTGTGGTGGCACACAGCACAATATGAATATACAGTTAAAGAATATATAGCCAAAAGGTCTCCAAACGCACGACACTGCCATGCATGACACTTTCCAAATAAGGAGTCTGAGGAATTAATCAGCCGAGCGCCTCTGTTGTCTTTGTGACGTACACTGGAAGAGTCTCTAAACAGTGGAAAAAAAACAACAACAAAAAAAAAACCTCGCTTTTGGTCTCCTTAACAAATGTCCCTGGTCGAGAGTCTGAGCAGCTGATGTACGAGTCCAACAGCTGGCTGCGCGGTAACTCACGTTCAGTGTCCTCACAAGGCAGAAGCGGTCATTTGTGAAACAAATAGATTGGCCTCTGAAAACCTGCAAAAAAAAAAGAAAAAAAAGAAAAAAAAAGTTGATGATGGCATCACAAATCACTGTTGGCCAAAACTGGCATCTGTTCATATCGGTATCATTTTTTCTGCCCGTAACGATATCGGCAAGTGAGTGATGATGTTGCACACCACACAGCAAAAAGCTTGCTCGCTTGCTCAGCATACCCACGGCCTGGAATGCCTTTGGATTGTAAATATACAATCTGCAATTAGTGCAAAGCTCTGCAAGGGGGAAGGAAGGCATCTTTCTTTAATACTTGTAATCTGTTTCATACTTTGCACTTTGTTCTTATACGGATGTTTGTGCCACATAGAAATGTGCAGCTTTCCAAACTGTATTGTTATTAGCATTATTTCAACTAATGTCTAGCCTGGTTTACTTGTTGATAGTAAGAGAACATGTTACTTTTGTTGACGATTGGTCATTATTTTTGTCATGACTATTTTGTAGAGACAAAATGTTTAAAATAAGGATTTACAATAATTATTGGTCTATGAGGAATTATGACATCATACCGACTTTTTCACCTTTATGTATTTTACTGTAATTGTTGTATGTGTGTTGCTGTTATGATTCCTCGATTGCACTGCACACTAATTTGCCTACGGGTATTAATAAAGAAACCTGACCTTACCTGATAAATCCGATAACATTAAAAACTGCTCAGATAACCAATAATTAAAAAAAACTATCCAATGAGGTGAGATTAGCCGAACCGTGGTGGGCTATTTTTCAAGCTCTATTTTTCTGTAATGTACTGCACACTTGTAACAATCATGGCGTCGATCCTGTGGGACTTTTTTTATCCGCCACCTGAAAATTTAATATCGCACAACGGTGAGTTGAAAGCCTAGGAAGTTGCCGGCGCTGCTAAAAAAGCGGCCACACAGCTACCACCTTTGAAGATACCGGCTTTTGTCAGCAAATGAACCACTTAGAGCAACGGCTTGCACTTCCAAGCCGCTGCTATTGCTTGGATGTACAGTATGCCTGCCAACATGATCGCCACACTCCTGCATACACTGATAGATGGAAATAAGGACACAAACTTCACTACTGATTTATGGACGTGTGATGTTAGCCCTGTTAGCTTGCTGGATAAGGACTTCAAACTAGTTTGTCTAATCCACCTTTGAGTTTCTTACTTCCAGGTCTGCACAAATTACAGTTACATCTACATTTTAAAAAATAGCAACGTGTACTGCATATTGCAGTATTTGTCTCATTTTAAACAAACAGTGTTCATTTGTGAAATGCATCCAATGCAATCACAGTAAAAGAAGCATAATGGGTTCATTACATGACATTCGTTTGAGGGTAGAGCTGCTGCCAATATCGGTATTGAAGTTCTGGAAAATATCAAATGTCGAGCATCACGACCAATTAGTTATAATACCTCTTGTAGAACTCTTGGGTGTTCCCAGGAACTCACAACTGGTGAAGCCCACTTCATTGGTGAGATAGGATGAAAACTGATCTGGCTTGAGGCGGATGCTGTGAAAATTTCTGCTAATTGTATCCTAGCAAGCAAAAAAGCAAACAATCAGTTTACTCGTGCCAGAATAAAAACACAACACATGCCTTTAAAAATAAAAATCTCGGCTCCTTACAGTCAGCTTCTTCCTCTTGACGTAGGACTGCCAAGGCTGTGGCTCCAGGATGAAGATGCCTCCAGGATGGAGATGTCTGTAGACTCTCTTGAAGAGCCTCTTCAGGCCACTGTCCCCCCAGTTTAGGTGGACCCATTTGGTGACACTCAGACACAGGATCACGTCGTACTCAGGCCGCTGAGTTACAAGGAGATTGTCGTTCTGCAGCACGTAATTGGCCTGTGGAAAAGAGGATGTGCGGTCAGAAACAGAACTCAATTAAACAAGCAGCTTAACGACACTGAAAGCAAACTATAGCTGTATCAAAGATCATTAATCATCAAAAGCACTCAGAGCAACAGTGAGAACCGGTAATTTTCTGAAAATCTGTTTGGATGGAGTTGTGTGCCTCAGCTGGGAACAAATAATGGCCAAAATGTCAAGCAACACCTATTTTTAGGGGTTGAGGAGAAAAACCTTTAAGTGCTGAAGCTACCACAAGGCGAGAAGAGAGATGAAGGACTGTCAATGACAGCTTTGTGTGTGACAAAGGTTACTTTACCTTTGTGTAAGCGGTGGTGCATTTTAGATCAATATAAACGTGGCAAGTGTGACAAGAATCGTAAAAATTACATTTTATGTTATTTTATTTGGCCATATATACTCTATCATGCACGAGAAAAACTCACGCTCATACATCACACGTTCATTTTTCTGTATCAAAGAGTGTTTAATTTCTGAATCCATATACTATTTTAAATTTGGTTGTATAGAGTTAAACATTTTGGTACCCTAAAACTGAACAGACAGCCAAATGTCAGTGTACCAAAAAACAATTTGCTATTTATGAGGGAATTTGGTACCCTTGACAAAGCCTTACAATAGAAATGCAAAACAATACTGCAGTGTTTTCAACTGAACTGTACTGTACACTACATAGGTGTAAATGGAAGCTTAGGTCATGTGACGCATCACAATGGATGGTGTCTGGTGTCTATAAATCATGCAGCGCTTCAAGATTAAGCTCTGTGCATGTGTTTTATGCCTGGTGCAGACACAAGCTGCCATCTCACCTTTATGAAGGACACGTTGGAGGGGAACTCTCCAGGGTGTGCGCTGGAGGTTTCAGTAAGAGGAGGTGCAGCAATGGGTCCCCGGGAGATCTGCAGCGACAAAGGGAAAGAGCAGCTCCCAGATTTATCACAACTTTCCTGCTCCATTTCCTCTGCTTTGCCGTCTCGCCTGTGAGCCTTGGCCTGATCCGTGCCACAAGAGTCATTTGTGCCCTCTTTCAGTGCATTCCCATTTTCCTTTCTTTCAGTGTGCTTCTTTTCACTCTCGCTTGGGATGCCGTCCTCCTGCTTGGTGTCGTTCTTGTCCTGCGTGGCTCGCCTGGCCTCTTGGGTCTGCAGCTCAGAGAGATAATGCCTGATGTTCTTGCGGGCGGCGTGCACCAGCCCGTTATCAATGTCCAAGCCCAATATGCGGGCGGGCCGCAGCATTTTGGCGATATAGAGGGTAAGATGACCCGAGTTGCAGCCTAAATCCAGCACGTGTTTACCCTCAAACCACTCTGGACGGAAGACATGAATCCGCGGGTCTTCGCTTGCACTTGGGTTGCGGTAGCCGTAGTATTTGTTGTAGTTTCCATACTGGAACTTCTTCTTCTGTTGGTCCCTCGCCTGGTTGTGTGGCTGCTGGTGCTGACGACCTCCTGGTGCAGATTTGCAGCCGCTTCTGGGTGTGTGGAAGGAGTTTTTTTGTCTCCCAGGTTTATTATTTTGCTCACCAAACGTGGACTTTGCTACAGGGGTGGATTGAGTCACAGGAGGGTCCATTTTGCCAGAGTTGCGCCTCCGCTTGCGCCTGCCTGCGTGCTGGTTAGCTCCTCCCGACAAGGAGGAAGTGGATTCATCGACAGACACGGACGTCACCTCCTCCTTGAAAATGGCTGAGTGGTCTGCAGTGTGTTCACGTGAATCCCCCTCACCGCAAGAGACACTATCTGATGCTTTCGAGACTTCTGTATTAGAACGTGAAGTTAACGCACCAGGAAATGACACCGATTCCCCAGGTTTAACCTCATTTTTCCCCGATTCGGACAAGCTCAGCTGTGTGGCTGAAACGTTACCTCCATGATGTCTGTTGCGATGCCTCCTCCTTCCACCACTCTTTAAGGGGGACACCAAAAAGCTGCTATCTCCAATGCTGCTGTTCAGATTCAGAGGATCTGTGATGTCCCTGGGGATGAGGATCTCCACGGGGTCCCGACTCTTTAAGGGCAGTGGGGAGGATTTTGGAGTCTCTGCATTCAGCGCCCTGTTCACCTCCTCATCCTGTAGGCTGTTGAGATTGAGTGGGTCAAAGATGTTCCCACCTAAGAGGAAGTTAGTGGGCAGGACAGAGTCACTTTCCGAGTTAGCCCGTCGTCTCCTCTTGCCAGAAGTTGGATGCTTGAAGCTAAAGTTTGACGTGTTGCGCCGCTTAGTTATTCTCATCTGCTGATGCTGTTTGGCGTGATGGAAGCTGTTCCTGCGATTGATGCCGGCCTCGTTCCCTTTGGATTTCAATCCAGCACTGTTTGAGTGGTTAAGAGCGTCAACAGTGCTGGAGTGTTTTGGCGAAGCAGCAGTGCCAGGGACAGGACAAGCAGCAGCCAAGTCCGGGGTGGCCGCGCTGGCAGCTTCCATGAGTACTGAAACATCGCTGCAACTTCCAGAACATTCTGACAGCTGCAGGGATGAAGCTGAAGTAACCTGTGGGCTACCAGTTTTTACAGTGTCTTCGTCAACAGACATTGCCGTGGATTTCCAGAGCCGACGCAGACATGGAAACTATCTTGCACCTAGGAGGTGGAGAACACATGAATTACAAAAAAGGTTGCATCACCTAAGGGACAGTAACAAACCTGCATTGACTAGTTCAGGTTGACTGACTATGGGAACACAAGCACCAAAAAGCATTGAGAACCTCAAATTCACTTCCTCAACAATAAATACTCACTTAAGGACTAAACCTTTACTTTTTAGTTCACCAAATTTTATACTAATAGGAATAAATTTACCTTTACATGGAATTTCAATTTCAATGATCTTAAGAAAGTAGCATTTAAGACTAAGCAGGGGTTAATAATGTGAAAAGTTCCGAGCACCAGTGCTGGACAGTTATCTTGTTAGCATGCTAGCTCCTAGCATCCGGGCCAGAGCACCCAAACGTCGAATAAACGTTCAACTCAAAAGACGTCAGACGACCACAAAAAGTGTCCACTTCGGGTTGCTGCTACCTGGAACACCTTAAAAATCCGAATGACTCTAAAGGCAGTTTTAATATCTATGAAACTGTCACATTTTCGAGCACAGTCCAGAGTGTAGTTACCATCAAAATAATACACTCACCTCGCAGTTCTCCCCGCCTCCGGCCGGACTGTCACTGGATGAGCTAACGTTAGCTAACAGCTAACTAGCATACAAGTGGAACCACATCGATGCTAACACGGCTAATAGTGATGATAATAATAATTATTAGAACAATAAACAAGGGGTATGTGCTGAGGTAGTCTGCCCTGGATATGGGCTCCAGTCCACACCACTTGCTTCTATCGATGTCCTCGGTCAACTCTTGATAGAGTCAGGCAGGTAGGTGAATAAATTATCACGGTGCTGGTACAGTCGGCATGGCGGTGCATCCGGGCTCCGGGATGTAGCTTGATGCTACTGGCTGGGGGCGGAGATGAGATAGGCGAGAATTGATGTCGAGAGGCCGGCCTGATGAGTGACGACTTCCAGCCTCTTTGATCCACATCATGGTCACCCCCGGTAATTGGACTACAGCAACCTTGACGTGGTTAATACGTATTAAATGCTGTTGTTTCTTTTCATTTCAAACTTTATATAAACATTTTTGAAAAATAACTTGTCTATTTATGTGTTAGTCACGATGTGACACTTATTGTAAGTTAGTTGAAGGTCAACTGTACTGCATCCCGCCGAAAAAGTACCAACAGTATTTTATAATCCATAATCCTACCAGTGGTTCTCAAATGGGGCTACCAATAACCCTGGGAGTACTTGTGGGGCCCACCCAGGCAGCCTACCCTTTGGGGCCCCTGCCGATCAGGGACACTGGGAATTGTTGATAATTATTATACGCACAAAAACTTCCTTTGTATGTAAGTTATTTCTATGTTCAGTTAAAATTTGTTTAAGATTGGTTTCAAAACATGGCCGACATTCTTAATGGCTTCGCAGGGACATGGGCGGGATGGAGCCATCGATTGTATCTTGAACAATATTTTCTTTTTTTTAATGACAGTATTGCAACGAGTGTACATGGATTGCATATCATCTTATCCTTTAACATTGCTTTTTTATAATAAAAAAGCTATTCCTATAATGTATAATGTTGGCCTACAGTGGTGGGGAAAAAGTGTTTTTTTGCACGTTTGGCCCACTTAAATGTTTCAGATCATCAAACAAATTTAAATATTAGTCAATGACAACACAACTGAACACAAAATGCAGTTTTTAAGTGAAACTTTTTATTATTAAGGGAGAAAAACAATCCAAACCTACATGGCCCTGTGTGAAAAAGTGATTGCCCCCTAAACCTAATAAGTGGTTGGGCCCCCCTTAGCAGCAACAACTGCAGTCAAGCGTTTGCGATAACTTGCAATGAGTCTCTTACAGCGCTGTGGAGGAATTTTGACCCACTCATCTTTGCAGAATTGTTGTAATTCAGCCACATTGGAGGGTTTTCCAGCATGAACCGCCTGTTTAAGGTCATGCCACAGCATCTCAATAGAATTCAGGTCAGGACTTTGACTTTAGGCCACTCCAGAATCTTCTGGAAAAAAAAAAAAGTAAAAGGATAGATACAGACTTAAAAATGAAAAAATAAAATATACCCCCAAAAACTATTCAATTGCAGGGATGTGAATATAATTTGTTACTTTTCAACTATGTGTGTATCTAAATAGGTCAACCTGTGTTTATGAATTCAAATTCATGTGTACAAATTCATGAGTTAGAGCAGCAGCAATGTATGACCACAATAACTGTCTGGTGAAAATGGATTTGTTGGTTTGCAAAAACAATATAATCAAAGTTGAAGGCAGTTTGAAATATTTATATAAGGCTTTAAATGGCTGCAACTCCATATAAATCTGATTTAAAAAAAATACAGTTAAGCAAATAAATAATACCTTGAATTGGAACAATTTTTTTAAGGCCCTGAAGTGCTTCTGAATTTTAAAACGAGGGCCTGCGCTCCTGTACACCGCCACTAGAGGGCGACATTGTAACACGCTGTTGCCACCTTCTACTCCACATGCAAGGTCTGGTTATCATAATACAGTAACTACTTGTAGAATGTTTTTTTTCTCAAAATTAAATATTGATTTATTATTATTGAGGCAGTTTTAAGAACACGTTTAAACAATACATGTATAAAGTAGCTGACGAGAAGCTGTAGTTGGCAAAACAGTTTATCTTCCCCGCCCTTGAGCTGACAGCTTGCTCCTAATTGGGTTCCAAATCAGTGTTGCCGTTGGCTAAATGAGCACCCCGCACTAATCTTCATAAAGCAGAGAGGGTACCTGTCTCTCACTAGTGTCACTCTCTTTTCTCATGTTAATAGGGGTGCGGCCCTCGATTCCGGGCACCATCTGCCCTTCCTCAGGGTTTGGGCCCCCAAGCGCTTCAGACATGCTCTATTGTTTGTGTGTGTCCAAGCAGAAAGTGGTGAGTACACACGCTCCTTGTGGCCCAAAAAAGGCGCTTTACATCAAAAGCACGGGCCTGCTGTTCATTAGCCTACATGCGAGAGAGGAGAGGAGGGCGGCTCGCGTGGCCTCTGTGCTGTCACGTCAGGAAGTGTGCTGATCTTTGTCAGTCCCGGTCAGGCCTTGTGTGCGCGATGTCATTCGGAGTAACCGTTGGCGGGTGAGATAGTGTATCATAACCGAGCTTTGCAAAAGTTTGATGTCTGAAAAGTATGAACAAATTGGATGAGGGAAAAGAGGGCTCCTTTGATGCCCTTTTGCAGCGCTATTGTTGTGAGGGAAAGTGATGTGACAGATCAAAATGTCATTTGCCATCTTGGGGGAGAAATTGCACAGTGCAGTGATAACCTTTGAATAGAACCATTTGAAGTGATTACCATATTATTCTGCTTAAGCCACAAAAAATTGTATTGATTGCATATACTGTGAAAACAAATTGACAGCAATGCAACAACGGAAAATCAGAAATTACACAGTGACAGTACATATTTGTTTGTGTAATCTAACCCTTCTACGCCTAAACTGCTGCACACTAAAGGGTGAAAATTTAGCAGAACACGCATCCCTACTGTGTCGCTTGCGCTATTATTTTCCTGACAAATACACCACAAGGTGGCGCTGCATTAGACCCCAAAGTTTGAACCCCATCAGTTGGATTGACTTGAAATTTCTTACACACCTCAATGCGCTCTACAAAATGCACACTGTAACTTTAGGACGTTTAGCCAATTCACCATCCAATTTGGCACACACCTTTAGCGGACTGACAAGCACGTGTGCAGAATTTGAGCAAGATTGGTTGAAAAACATGGCCGCCACCAAGCAAAATATCTTTGCAGGGACACGAGCGGAACTTAAGTAAAGGCCGTATCTCATTGACTCTTTGTCCACTCATTGTAGGCCTCCTCTTGAAATAAATGCCTGGTACTGTCTGCAGTGGAGTACATAAACACCCTTGACCGCTCTGAGAAAATACGATAGTTTAGATTGATAATTAGAGTTACCTGTAATGAGACCTGCATAGCAAAAAGTTCTATTTAACTACACAGATATTTTACACAGTGTTCAAAGTTGCATGCACATTTTTGGACTCATCAGCGAATCATAATGTGACCTTCCCGGACCGGGTCTGCCTCAGTTTCCGAGCTCCACGCTGCTGGCTGAATTGAGATTAGTTATTGAACTGGTCAAGCAAAGGGAAACAAGGCCGCTTCAGAGACATGGCGCACAATAAGCCAGCTGTCAGTGGGAGGGGCTTGCTCAGCCCGCGGTTGTCATGGCAAGGGTGTTTGTGTTGCGTCGTCCCCTCAGAGAGATGACAGGTGAGGCTGCAAGGCAGACACAGGGTTTGGTTAGGGACAAATGATGTATTCAATGCGTGAATTTTCAGCAAAACAGCTCAAGCTAATACTTAAATAACTGTCAGTCCTTTTGATGGTGATTCTAGACGTCTAATAATGACCTTTATGAGACTGTGTATGTATTTATACACATTAAAAGCCTCTTCCTAATCCACAGAGGCCCCCCATTTGCCTCTCTGCTGCTGTTTTATATTCGAAAGGTCATCCTATCCTCAGCTGAGTCGAAGTTGATGTCTTTGAGATATAAAAGAGGAAATACGATTCTGACCTTTTGTATACATTTTGTGATGTTTATTCAGGTATTGTTAATGGTAACGGTAATGGGTTGGTTTATTTCTAACAAGCTGAACAAGTTACATTAAGGAACATCACGTGTTTACACTTGCACGATTCAACATGTCTGAAAAGGAAGAATCAGAGCCTATTTAAAGAGCTTGTGACACCAAAAAAACATTTGAAAAAAACAATACAAAAATGAAAGCACCCCCCCCCCCCCCCCCCCCCCCCCCCCCCCCCCCCCCAGCGGGTATTCTAAACTGACATCTTGGTCGTGACATCACTGCCAGACTACGATCCAGAAACCAGATTGAAACACATGCTGCCATGAACTCACCGCAAAGCCAAGAAAGTGACATATTCACAACGATAACGCAATAACAGCATTCACTGATATTGTGTTGTGATAACTCTGATACAATGCACACAAAAAAATATATGTTTGTGACGCTGACAGCTGCAAAATAAAAGACCATTTAACCTTGGAATGAAACCCCATAATATTATTCTAAGATTCGTGGAAAAGATGTAGAAAAAAAATACGTATTTACTTAATGAAACTTACAGATTGACTGCAAGATGGGCTAGAAAGATGAGTGACTGCCAGTAATTCAGGTCTAGAACACTTACGGCTGACACCAGCAACCAGGTGCAAACAAGCTCAGCCGTGAACGCACGCGAAGAAGGTGACATATTCACAATAATACCAATGTTCACTAATATCGTGTTATGAGTAGTATGGTATGTTTTACTGGCTGTGCCAGCTACAACAGATAGCACATTAGCCAGCCCCCCTTGATGACATATTTTCTCAAAAGCGACCAGCGACAAATCTAGCGACTTTTTCTGGCGTCGTCGGGGAGTTTTCTGGTATGGTGAAAGAACATATTGTTCTGCATTTCGTGTTGTCACTGAGCAGTGGCGGGTGCTGCCCCGGGAATATGGGGTACCAACTAATTGAGGTGGTTCATTCCCTGTGTGACCGGTGTCATAATTTGGTTCGCATTGGCGGCAATAAGTCGGACCCGTTTCCAGTGAAGGTTGGACTCCGCCATTGTGGACAGAATTTCTAGGCGCAGCCAGGGCATTGAGGGGTTCCGCGTTTGGTGGCTGCATGATTGGGTCTCCGCTTTTTGCAGATGATGCGCTCCTGCTGGCTTCATCGAGCCGTGACATTCAACTCTCACTGGATCGGTTCGCAGCCGACTGTGAAGCGGCTGGGATGAGAATCAGCACCTCCAAGTCCGTGTCCACGCTCGGAAAAGGCTGGAGTGCCATCTCCGGTTCGGGGATGAGATCCTGCCCCAAGTGGAGGACTTTTGTAAGTACCTCAGGGTCTTGTTCACGAGTGAGGGAAGGATGGGATGCGAGATCGGCAGGCGGATTAGTGCGACGTCTGCAGTGATGCTGACTCTTCATCGGTCCGTTGTGGTGAAGAGGGAGCTGAGCCGAAAGGCAAAGCTCTCAATTTACCAGTCGATCTACGTTCCTACCCTCACCTATGGTCATGAGCTTTGGGCAGTGACCGAAAGGACAAGATCGCGGGTACAATCGTCCAAAATGAGTTTTCTCTCTAGGGTGGCTGGGCTCTCCCTTAGAGATAAGGTGAGAAGCACTGTCATCCGGGAGAAGCTCAGAGTAGAACCGCTGAGCCAGATGAGGTGGCTTGGGCATCTGGTCAGGATGCCTCCCAGGGGAGGTGTTCCGGGCACGTCCAACTGGTAGGAGGCCTCAGGACGAAGTAGCAGGGGAGAGGGAAGTCTGGGCTTCCCTGCTTAGACTGTTGCCCCGCGACCCGACCTCGGATAAGCGGAAGAAGATGGATGGATGGATGGACATCTAACACAGGAAATATGCCTTTCAATGTTTTGTTTTTTTCACGGCGGCAATAACAAGATTACCATGTGTTTTGGTGTCATGAGCACTTTAATGCTACCCAGTGAGTGATAAAAGTGGTCCTCATTTTGTGGTCGTGTAATACATTTTATTTTGTAACCACAAGGTGTTTACAGCAGTGCGGAAATAACAAAACACTTTAACACTAATCTTGATCCTATGAAAACAACATTAATAACCAGTCACTGTAGTGGTCTTATTATTGAGAAAGGTTGCTAGTGTGCTGGCTTTTATGTTTTCTTACTGTTTCATTTAATTCTTGTATTTAGTGTTTTATTACTGATTTTTCTTTGTGTGTCCTGTGGACATTGTGAATGATTTCGAAGTTAATTTAGGTATAATTTAGGTGTAAGATCCAGATTACGCCAAAACTTCGCTTACATCACAGTCCTAAAATGGAACTCGTACGTAACCTGAGGGCCACCTGTAGTTTGTTCACTTCCTCTTTCTCTGTGAGAATCCACTCTGATGAAACACACCTGAACATGCAGTACAGTATAGCCCAAATCTAAAAACTAGCCTCCAAAGTGAAGTGAAGTAACCACATTGAAGAACCAGCTTAGCTATCCATGCTTAACTGCGTTGCACAACTATTCCAATCAGGAAACAAGCTTTGTCAATAGTTACCCTGACCCATGATCAACTGAATAGACGCCCACTAACCTCAATTAAATTTCTTTTTGGGGGAGGGATGTGTGTTGGTAATCTGTGTCGTGCCAACACACACACACACACACACACACATTAAAAGTAGTGATTCTGTCTGTGGATGCAGCTGTAGCATGGATGAGCGTGACCTATTATGTTCTACATGCCAAGTTTACCAGTGAAAGGCTTAAAGAGGTTAATCTGATGTAGTAAAATGAAGAGCATTTAATACAGTACACTGTCTATAGCTTATATCAGTGGCCTTACACTAATCCTGCACATTGCTGTAGGTTGTTGTCGGGATGATTATGCAACGTATGTAACATTTTTGTGAACAGCTTATCAGTTAGGGCAGCACGGTTAGCACATCTGCCTCACAGCTGAGTGGTTGCGGGTTTGAATGTTGAATGAATTTGCATGTACTCTGGTTTCCTCCCACAGTCCAAAAACATGCACATTTCGCTAACTGTTGACTCTAAATTGTCCATATGTGTGAATTTGAGTGTGAGTGGTTGTTTGTTTACAAATCCCGGGTGGATAGACTCCAGCTCGCCCGTAACCCCGAACATGATCAGCAGTAGAAAATGAATGTGTAGTGAATAGACTGTTGCATGTGCTTAGTTTTATTGCAGATACATATTTGGACACTTTTTCTTGTGTCTACTAAACACTTGCTTGTCACACTCATATTGGCATGTCTCTGTACTGTGCATATTGTCACAGCTTAGGCCTACTATTCGTGAGAGATCAAGTGAGGCTACAGTGCAAGAAAGATGTGTGTCGGATTATACTTGTTGTTCCATATATCTAAGACCTCTGAAGACAAAACATAGCTGAGATTGTGATGAGAAGAAAATCATTTAAAATGTACAAAAATATTGATTTTTTAAAGTTTTATTTTAAATGGCTGTTGTCTATTTAAATGATTAGATTCTCCATTTGAGTGAACGCTGTCACTGATCAGCCATGTTGCTCTCCTACAAGGAGTGTCGACATTACAGGCGTTGTCAGGACAACCAGCCAGGGATCCACAGAGCCTTGATGAGGCCTCCCTCCACCTTGAGCTAGATGCTAGCGGTGAGACTGAGCAGATGATGTGCTAGTCAGCCAATCACAGGTGAGCGACAGCAAAAAGATGACATCATAGGCAAATTAAGACAAATGCGGGAAGGCTTTGGTTGCTGTGTCTGCCTGCCTCTGAATTCCTCCTGCCTTTCTACGAGGGATAGATGAATCTCTGGTTTGGATTTTCCCTTTTTGATTGTAACTACGGTAATACAAAAAATGTGCTTGATAATAAATGTATTATTGTTATTAACAAATAAACCTTTCCCTCAAGGTCAAGTACAGTGTTTGCAGTTTATCCTCGATACCTTTAGATGATCATGTACTGTACACAACAATGGGCCTGCATAGCTTATTGTATATTATTTATCCTCATAACGACATACAGTATATCAATTGTTTGTTTACTCTCAAGAAATAATTTACAAGATATTGCAAAATGCAGCCTTTTCAAGAGCAGGCAATGAAAAATACAACTTTATTCTGCATGTGTGTAATTTATACCTGCAGTCAAGTAAAAGGCTGGTAATTTGTTCTGGCTCAGCTTCTGTGATGGTGAGAGCAAAATAATAGCACACATTTAATGCATCATTTTAATTTTTATCATGTGAATGAAATCCAAAAGCATTTGCTAAGTTTATTTATGAATGGTACAACTCTTTCCATGATTTTTTATTTTATTTATGGAGGAATTCCAAAGGAACACAGTTGTAAAATGTGTTTTCACTAAAAGCTTTACATATATATATACAGCATATGTATATATATATATATATATATATATATATATATATATATATATATATATATATACATATACATACATAAATATGTACATACAAATGTACAATGACTTAACTAGCTCCCTTATGTGAGTGTGCACACATAAACATTACATCTTGTAAGTTTCCAAAAGAAAAAGGATCTTTTACGGCACCCTCCCGGGCTTCTCACTTATCAGGTTTGGTCTGTCAAACAAAAGACCAACTGTGTCTTACCCTCTGCTGGCTCCTCCCACAGACCTACTGCTGTCATTAATATTCATCCCTTCGGCCAATGGGGGCAGCAGGGCGGATGACGTCACGAGCTAGGGAACAGTGAGCAGCCAGTGAAGCATCCAGCCTGCCGAACAAGCCTGCTTTTAGGGTCAGGAACTGGTCTGACAAGAGAATGGCAATCCTGCTGCCTTTAAACTGTCACTAGGACCCGGGGCGGAAGACGATGAATCCACCAGAGGTTTTGGCTCACAGGCGAAACACGGACCGAGAGAATGTGAAGACATATTTCAGGTAATTCCCTGTCTGTGTTTGCAATATGGGGATGTTATAGAGAAGGGGAGGCAGATGAGGGAAGAGGACGGGAGGGGGGAGGCTATGAATGTGTATGTAGTAGTGCTTTGTAGCCTTTTTTTTAAACCATCTTCCACTCTGAATTGGGCCTGCTAAAGAGGCAGCTGTTCGGTCTGAAGAGAATAGATGACTGCATTAATTAAAAAGGGCTTGGCATGTTTTGTACCATCCTTTGCACCATGCATCTCATCATCACTGCATGCACCCCCTCACAAATTAAGTGATGGGGAGGTGTTTCTAATCAATAGTGGCGTTTGTGTAGGCCTTGCAGCAGCTGCAGTGGCAACACTAGTGCCAAAAAATATAAAGAAGCTTTGCTATTTTGGGCCCCAAGGCTGATGGATGCTGGAGCTGTACGTGCTGATGATTCGTATCCTCACGGATGCGCTTTTGTTATCTCTGCGGAGCATCCCTTGAGTATGATGAAGACGGGAAAATGCAATTTTTTTTGTGAATACCCTCACACAGCTGGGACGTGCCCCCGTCTCTTGGCTTTGACATGGAAGTGTGCAGCGGTTTCATGGCCGCTCCAGTGACAAGCAGATATACAACATCTGGTCACCTGACTTCTTTGGGGATGCGAGTGGGGGCGGGGGCCGGTCCTGGGAGGGCCGAGCTGCTATTTCTCAGATTCTTCCACAGCACTTTCGAGGAGGAGGGTAGGAGGTGCGGGATAGTGCTGAATGTGTGTCTTCCTCTTCACCTTCGCTGACTTCCATCCAAGCCGGGGCAGCCATCCCTGATATTTCTGAAGCGCAAGGCCTTCTGGGAGACCTGTTGTCTGGCTGACATGCAAAGAGGAGATTTTAGGGAGTCAACTCGGTGATGGAGCGGAGGGTGAGATGATAGCAGGAAGAATTGGGGGATGGGTTACAGAAGGTGCTACTCCCTGCTATCACTGGCCTGCTTATATTGCTACAGATGCTTCTTCTTCATATAACACCATCCCTCCATTCTTATTTTCTTGCTGACTTTATGTCCACTGCCACGACATATGAGGAGAGGTATTACTTGCCACATTGCCCCAATCCACCACCACACCAAGCGATGTGACTGTTGCTGGATAAACATTGTCTTCCCTCTGGGTATTGTGCTCCTCAAGCCTCATACTGTATATTCATCACACCTTCATCTTTACATATCCAGCAGCACGGGCACGTCTCTGCAGGTCCGTCTGCTCACCACCCAGCTTTACCTGCTGTATTCATCCTCTCTGTGTTGTCTCTCAAGGTTACATGCAACTCATGAAAATTTTATAGCTGAAAACAAGTAGGCGAAAGGTAACATGGCTGATTCCCTCAAAGCTTATTGTTTTCTGCCTTGCTGGAAATGTTGCTAAAACTGCACCATCCACTGTACTGTTTGTATAGCAAACAAACGTGTGGATGGGCTGAACAAAAGTTGTCATGCTTGAGATCATTTTGTTCATTCAGTGGGAGCCATGTTTCCCTACAATAACCTTCTACAAAATGTACTTCACTGTAGAGCACAGGTAGATGTTTTCCAAGGAGGGCCACATAGCGAAAAATGAAAGGATGAAAGGGCCACTTTGATATTTTTTAAAGCAACAATATGCTAAGAAGTTATTTACGCTTCAAGGAAAAACCTGCTTCTCAGCTTTGTGAAATTGGTGAAAAAGCCCATTATTAGGATGAACTTCGCTCTTTGCTCTTTTTTTTCCATTTTTGATGTTTTTTTTTTAATTTTCCAAATATTTAAACTTTCTTCCTCAATAATCTAACTACGTTTTCTTCTCCTAATATTACGTCTTTATTCCCATAATATTATAACTTTTTTCCTCAACCTACTTTTCAAAAAATGTATTTAGTTTTGTTTCGCATAATATTACGACATAAAAAAAAAGTCTTTTTACTGTAATATTTCGACTTTATGCTACTAAAATGATGGTAGTTTTTCCTCATAATATTACAAAGTTATTTTCATAAAATTTTTTCAATTTTTTTTCAAAAAACTTTTCTCATTAGATTACAACTTTTGTCTTTTAATATTTTTACATCATTCTTGTAAAGTTACTGCTGATTTTTCAATTTTTGCTGTTTTTTTTTTTTTTTTTCTTGTTAAATTATATTTTTAGAATGTACTGCAGGCCAATGAAAAAACAGCCGCGGGCTGCAGATGGCCCCCAGGCCGCACTTTGGACACCCCTTCTATAGCAACAATGTTTATCTCTTTGTTAGTTAGCAATGTGTATCCAGGATTTATTTTCACTTTGAGTTGATTTATTTTTTTTTACATTTGCCTCAACTGCTTAGTGAATAATGCATTCATTTTAATCTTAAAAAAATACAAGCCTTTGCATGAGGTGTCTATCAAGCTGAACCTTTCCAGATGCTGTTTCAAAACGGACTGTAAATGATCCTATGGGTTGTGCTCAAAAGGCTTTGGAAGACCATACGTGTAATACTGCTGTCCTCAAAGTGTTATAATCATTAGACCGGTGGTCTTCAACGTCTTTTCTTGCGAGAGCTACTTTTACGAAATGAAAATGGCCAAGAGCTACTCATTTTTGTAACATTTATTTTCATAGCTTGTTTCAACCCAAACAAAGCAAACATGCTTGTTTTACCAGAACATGAACAAAATGCTGGGAACAACAACTCACATTGTGTATTTCAGAATGCATTTCTTTCTAGTGTTGTCAGGTGGCCATGGGGGGGCTACCTGGTGGCCGCGGTCACCGTGTTGGTGACCCCTGCCTTAGACAAATGGTCAATCACTTCACGCTGATGGTGGCCAAGTTTTTCAAAACCAAAATCTACAGAGAGCACTCGAAAGTGTGTTCCGAATTTCGTGGTGTTGAACACCCTGAAGTTCCAGTGTTCTTTATGTAGAGTGCGTTGAGCTATGTGAGAAATTTCAAGTCAGTCCGACTCATGTGGGCCAACTTTGGGGCTTAATAAGAGGGCCATCGTGTGAAGTATTTGTCAGAAGAATAACAGCATAGGCGACACAGTAGGGGTGCGTGTTTTGTTCAGGAGTAGAAGAGGTAGCTGGGCTAAGTGTAGCATTGTTTGGCTTTTGCAGAGATATTCTCTCTATACTATATGACATGACTATTTGACAGTTTTTAATAGAAAATTGTACATAGTGTACTTAAGCATTACCGTAAAGTTGTCTGTTTTTTCCACCCATGTTTTTAGTTCTGAGCCTTCTTATGTTTTCCATTATGGCCGATGTAACCCAACACACGCAGCCTCTCTTACCTCGCCTTGACTAACAAAAGCAGCAGAACATCGTCTTGGCCTGCAGCCCACTTAAAGCGGACTCTGAAATATGATAGTGGGACACGTACAAGGAGGCCTCCATCTGTTGGAGTCTAAGCAAGCCTCGCCTCTGGATATCGTTTAATAAAGTTACCGTTGAGGTCTCCTGTGTCGACTGTTAACGCAGGCTGATCTTTGTGCGGGGAGCGTGTTTGTTTTAGGGTCTAACTGTCTCCAGCAGTGTTTTGTGGTAGGTGTGTCAGGGCTGCAGTGTGTGTGTGTGTGTCGTGGATTAGCATGTAGGATTGGAAGCCATCTGGCCATTTCGCCTCGCAATGGGGAGGGGGGGTAAGTGCGAGGGATGGATGGAGGGAGACACTCACACACTGACACATTGACACAGCTTCAGTCGTAATCTCCCTACTTGACTTACAATACAGTTGCTTGTCTGTTTACGTTAATGTGTTTGTTTGTTTGAGCCCTCATGATAGTCCCGAATGTATCAAAGTTAAGCTGCAAATTTGATTTTGAAAGGGGTTTCCATGGGTGGGAGGGTTCAAAATTTCAGAAAGTCACTAAAAAAGACGCTACACCCTTTACTGTAAGATGACTCAGTGGACGAAGATAGATGGCGTCTTGCAGAATATAAGGATGAAATGTTGCAGAGTAGGAAGAGGTTTAAGAGATTAGCAAATTTCACTGGGTCAGGCGTTTGTGGAGGGGTGGCTGAACTTTAATATGTCTCAAGTGGAAGAGGCCCAGAGAATGTACGATTTTAATGGCGCTCAGAAGAAGAAAAAAAATGCTTATTTGGGCTTCATCTATGTTATAAACTCACATTTGGCCCTCTTTTTGACAGCGCTGGATTTGACTTACAGTAGGTGAGAGCGTCACATGCTACATCCTCCAGCTGCAGTATTTAACTGCTCTTAATTCCAGAAAATCTGTTTTGGCCTCTGCGTGATTCAAGCGCCGCAAAATGCAGGTGAAAGGGAACATTGCACGCTGTTGCTTCGCCTCCATGGAGAATCTGTTTATTTTCTCAGCTGTATGGAGGTGCAACTATTGTGTATGCAGCTTTCTGTTAATTCACTTGTTGGCACGTATGAGAAGATCAAGATCAGGTTTGCCTCTGCAAAGCAAAGCGGGGAGATTTACGATTGAAAATGCATCAAAGCGCTTGAAACTGTTTCAAGGAAACGTGCCAGAGTGTGTTCCGGAGCATAGGGCTTTGAAATAAAGCAAGCAAAACTCAACATTAGGTACACCTTAACAATCAGTTGTGAGTGACACTGTAGCATATTTATTGTGCTTGTTAAATACAAGAATTATAATTTTGTTAAAGCAGCTTTTGTTGGATTCTCATTTGATTGTGCAGGTGTACTTATTGAAGTGGCCAGTGAGCATACTTCGGTTTAATTACTTTATTGTGAGTTGACACACACACGTACACCTAAAGCACTCGCTTTAGGGTTGTTTCCAGCAGGGGAAAGGGGTCCCAGGGGCCCTCCAAACGTCCCACAAAAACTGGTTGTTTTTTTTTCTTCAATTTAAAGTACACACTACTGTTTTAGTCTTAATTCACGTGCTGAAAACTACATCAAAATGCATAATCTTTCATAAGTGTTTCGACCGCTGCCCCTCCCTTCTCATGGAATGGATTATTCCACGTTACCGCGCGCGTGTCCGGAAGACGGGAGCAAAGCAAGCAAAAGCGAGTGGAAAACTATTTAAAAAAAAAAATCAAAACTACCGAAGGTGTCAACCTTTTTCACAGTCACAACAAACTAGACAAGAGTACAGCAGCACCGCTACTGTCAGTGTCAGCCGAGGAGATGAAGCTGAGAGTGGCACTTTTCATCACAAAGATGTGAGTATTAAAGTGGTAAACTATGTTAAATGTTGCTTAATGTTCTTATCAATTACAGAAAAAGCGTTGAGATGATTGACTTGTAGGTAATAATAATCCCCCAGGAGGATTTCAAGGACTTGATCTAGTTTGGGGGGGTATATAAACATAGCTATGTAAGTAGCAACTTAAGCTGACAAAAATTACATACATTACATTCATGGAGGGCTCAAATGACTATAGGTCTGCCTTGGGCCCCCAAATGACTAAATACGCCCCTGATTTACACTCACATTCATACCTATGGACAATGTAGAGTCTCTAATTAACCTAACATGCATGTTTTTGGAATGTGGGAGGAAGCCGGAGGACCCGGAGAAAACCCACGCACGCACCTGGAGAACATGCAAACTCCACACAGAGATGCCCAACGGAGATTCGAACCCAGATCAGATCTCCTGACTGTGAGGGTAACATGCTAACCACTGGGCCACCATGCGACCCTGTCTCCACAAAATAAATCAGATATGGTGACACCAGAGAACAATAGGAAGTTTGCAGTGATTTTTGGTCCAAAATGTTTGCTTTGTTCAGTAAGAAGTATTGCCACTTTAGCTCATTTTGTCATTTATTACAACACCTACACATCTTTCTCTTCATTCACCCTGTCAATGGCTACACCGTCTATTTGTATTTGTGCATAAATGCCTTTCCTGCTATTACCAAATAACATTATTTTAGTTTTCCATAGGTGTGCTTGTGATGCATCTACAATATTAATACATGTGTAAATATTAGATGGCGTAGCAGCACTGCATATGTGTTTACTTTGAACCCTTTCAACCGGACTCACGCTGGTGCTAGGTGTCACTTGTTGACAACTTTGGTGGCTAATTGGAAATTGTGCCACCTGCTGAGCTGGAGGATTAATATGTTTCAGAGGCACAGCCTTAACTGAATTTAATTTACTATCAAATTAATGTCGCAGTTGTCATTATAATAGTGACAGGGTTTTTCTTATTATTATTTTAATTCTAAGCAGTTTTTACCCCAGCATTTATATATTTATCATCAATGTTTTTGAATTACTTGTCTTATTCAATGTCGCCACATATTCTAACTTGTTTCTATTTATAATGAACAATTTATTCCTATTTTATCACTTTTATTACATTTTTATTTTATTCTATCCTTATATATATAATCCCTTGTTTATCGTGGTTAATTGGTTCCAGAAGTGAATTTTTAGGATTCCTTATTTATAAAGCAAATATTTGTGTAGTTAGAGCACAGACAACCTTTTTACAACCTTCTAAATATGGTTTTTAACATTAATAGAGCTCTCTAGACATGACACCCCTGTAGTCACCCTTACACTCGTCTTACCTAATGCCGTATGCATAATAGTAAAAAAGCCATTTAAAACATAATTAGGTTTCCTAGGAGAGCTGAGTGGCAGGTGGACAGGAGTGATGTCGAGGGTTCAGAGTTGAGTTTTGGGTTACGACCACAACCGTAGCCCATGTTTTATTAGGGATTTTTGTGCCTGTTGTGAGACAATTCAAACCTGCGATAAAAGCGCTCAAGTCTGGTGTGTGTGTGTGTGTGTGTGTCTCATGGAACATTACAGTAACATTACTGCCACCTAGCAGCCAGTTTAGAATACTACATATCATTCACAGCATTTTTGAATGCGCCTTCTGAATGCCTTATATTTGTGTTTTAGTTCATTTCGTATTTTTATGCTTGAAAATGCTTAACTCATTCAATCCCTGACATTTTTCCAAACGGCAACCCCTCTAGTACCCGCCATTTTAGACGATTTTGCCTGATCCTTCAAGGCAAGCAGAATATTGTGTTCTATGGCTATATAAACATGGAACATACCAAAAGAAAGATTAGACTCCTGTCTTTCATCAGAAAAAAAGTTAGTTTCTCCCTTTTTCCATTCTTTAGCAGTTTCAGGAAAATATAAGTTGCTGACCAGAAAAGGGAGAAAGTGAGCTTTTTGTGTGTTTCAAGCATAACTTTCACTTTGACACAAATATTTTTTGCTTTTGTGACAGCTCAAATATCTAAACAACCATACCACAACATAAACAATAGTTATTTATTTTTTTAACATCAAAATAACTATTTACAAATATAACACCATGAGCTATTTAAAATTTTCACATTTGGAACTGAACTACAATGTGCGTTGGAACTGAAATATGAGTGTTAAAATTTGTCATGTGTCATTTTGTGTGTGGTACGCAATATAACAGCTGTCTTTATGCAAGAGCTTCCTCTTCCTGTCATGTGTGTTTCTCCTTCCTCTCATGATGAACTTCTGCCATCTAGTGGTCGTTTTTATGGCATTAAAATTGCTCTTAAGCCTAATCCATTGGTTAGGAGTTACATCAGCACCTCCTTTAGCCTCTCACGCAAAAAAAAAAAACGTAGAAGACGTATAAATACGTTGTTGGGATCGGATATTTGGGTTTATAAAAAGGTATAACTACGTCTTTGGTATTGAATGAAAAAAATACTTCAATATGATGATTTTGTACTAATAATAGGCTGTATTCAACCACAAAACAGCATAATTTATTAATATATCAAATATAAAATAGCTGGCTCAGTCAGGAAGCAAGTTTAAATAGGCAGAGGATGTATTTTGTACTCTGTGATATGAGAAAACACCTGACAACAAAGAGCTCACATTTTTGAATTTTCCTCCACTGCTATCTACTCCAGACATGCATGTTTGTCAGCTATGACCTAATTTGATATTATGTTATGTAAAAAAAAAAAAGACCAGTAATTAGATTGTTAAAATGTTGAGTTTGAGTGTGTTATTTGCTGATGGATGTGCGGCTGCGTGGTATAGCGGCACACAGCGCTAAATATTAAATGACAGACAGTCTGGGATATCACGCCTCTCCCGCAGGTGGGTTTGGGGAAAGATGAGGTTTTGGTGTTGAATAAATTACACTGCAGGCCAGGGTGGATTAACCAGTTTTCTTTGTTTATTAAAGGGGAACGTTATCCCAAAAGCAACCAACTCAAGTACCTTAGAGGGACCAGTCAGATCAAACAAGGCCTTTCAGGACAAGGCAGCACTGTACGTTTGTCTACATGAGTTAAATGTGGGTTAAATTGAAAAATAATGTGTAAACAGCAACATAAAGTCACATGTATGTATGTGTAAGCTGGAATCGCTTCAACACGATCTCTAGGTACTCCAGAGAAACGCCTCAATCAGGTAAAACAAGATCAGACAGTGACATCTGGCTCGTGGCTAATAATAGCACCCTGCTAACTGATTAGCCATGTTTATGCACTGTGGCGCGTGCAAAGAAGCGTACAAAAGATCAGCTCAAATGCAACTTGCTACGCATTTTTCTTTGCAAAAAAAAAAAAAAAAAAAAATGTCACTCCAAGAAAAATATATCTCAGAATATTTGTCAGTGGTCAGGCTGAGTGGACATTTTAAGGAGAAGCGCATGCCGCCATCGCACCCATTTAGCGTAGCTTTCATATTGCGTAATCATGCTCTATTTGGCATATTATGATGGCGTAAAGGGCTTTTATGTCAACACAATTAAAAGATGTACGCTTTCTCCAAGGCGAGTGCAGAAGCTATGAATAGACATTGCAAGTGTTACTGAGGAATTTTCTAAGTGTTGTCCATCTATCAATGATGAGGCGTTTTCACACCATGAGCATATTTAAATCTGTCGCGTCAATCATGATGATACACTTGAATAATTTCCTTTCATCAGGATCTCCTGCAGTGTTTTCCACAGGTATACAATTGTTCTGTGGTGGCGGGCTGCTAGATGACGTCTTTGTTTAATTTGCAGAATTGGCCATGACTCAAAACTCGGTGTTTGTCTTTGGACAGGTAGAACAGAGTTTGTATATATTTTGCTTATTCGTGGGGGCGGCATGGCTCAGGTGTTAGAGCGGTCGTCTCCCAACCTGAAGGTTGCGGGTTTGATTCTCCATCCTCCCGTGATCATGTTGAAGTATCCTTGGGCAAGAAACTGAACCCCCAGTTGCTCCTGATGCTGCGTCATCAGTAGGTAAATGTGCTAACAGTGTCAAAGCGCTTTGAGTGCCTTGGAGGTGGAAAAGCGCTATACAGTACAAGTGAAAGACCATTTACCATTCGTGTAATAGCCTGTAGCTGTCCATCACGTGCAAGTAATAAACATGTTTGAAACAGTGCTAAAGCTACAGAGAGTGCGTCCTAATCATGGCCATGAAGCACCAGGCTTACAGCAGAGCCCGTCCCCTCAACCCCTCCATGCCGAGGCCATTACTGTGCCGCCACAAACTCAAGATTAGAGGCTCTTCCTGCGTTAGCCGTCCAAATTCAGCATTAATGTTTGAAAGGCGCGCTCGTCACTGCCAGATTAATATTTCATGAGGGGGAAATGTGAAAAGATCTCCAGCCATATCTGCCTGTATGAGTGTCTAAGTGTGAGGGTTATACTACAGTATAGTATAGTATCACCCGATGAATGCCAACCATTCAGTCCAACTAGGTAAGTGCCAGTCATGTGTTGATCGATACTGAAATATTGATACCTTCAACACCACATCTTTATACTCTAAAATTGATTCTCAAATCATAATATCCATACTTTGATACTTCAGTCATTTGAGGTAATGTGCATCATTAAGAGGAACACAAGTGTCAGTCAGTTGTTGAAACGATGTACGATCGTAAACGAAGCCGTGTGTGAATTGTGAATTAGTTGTCATTTTTATTGCAGTTCTTAATTAATTTTTTATTGGTTGTATGGTTTCATTATTTTACTTTTTTAATTGTTTAAAACACCATTTTCACATATTTACATGATTTTGTCCTGTTTGTTTTTTCTGTTTTGTATATTAGCGTGGCTATATTGTATATCACGCCGCAATAAACTTCACAGTAACAAAAATTACTCTGATGTGTTGTATTCTTTATTCTATGAGCTATGCTACGATATGAAATACACTATATTAAAATTTTTACAAGACACATTAGGTATATTAAGTATCAGTATCGGTATCGCCGATACCAGCCTGAATTTTACTCAGGATCAGCTCGGAAAGGAAATCAGTGGTATTGCACGTTGCTAATACAGTCCTGATCAAAATTTTAAGACCAGTTGTAAAAACTGCAAGAATTAACGTTTTACTGTTGGATCTTTTTCTAAGTAGAACTTCAAATGCAAAAATAAGAAATGGGAGGGAGACAAAAAAAATTGAGTAAGAAATGTATTGCAACCAAGTATTAACGAGAAATAGGCTGTTGATCAGCTGATCAAAAGTTTAAGACCACAGCCTTTAAAAGCCAAAATCTTTGCAAAAAAAACTCAACTGGTTTTAAAACGTTAACTGATAAGCGCTTGTTCATGCAGGGGGAGACAGTGAGCCGTATGTGTCCCAATGGAGCAGTAGTAGAAGATGGCTCGCATTTAAACATATATAGAAAACTATCCATCCATCTTCTATGCCGCTTCTCCTCATTAGGGTCGCGGGGGCAAGCTGGAGCCTATCCCAGCTGACTTCGGGTGACAGGCGGGGTACACCCTGGACTGGTCACCAGCCAATCGCAGGGCACGTATAGACAAAAAACCATTCACACTCGCATTCATACCTATGGACAATTTTAGGTCTTCCCCATCTCCAGACTGTGACTGTGCGGCCAACATAACCACGAGACCACCATGCGGCCCTATATAGAAAACTAGACACTGAACATTTGCATTGAGCAAATATGCATTTACCAAAAATGAGAATATTCACAGGCATGTGTCTTTGAAACTGTAACTGAATAGATTTTTCAAACTCTGTTGGAACTCTAGAGGTTGATTTTTTTGTTCTTAATAATTTTGGACCCTCCTTATAAGGTCTTTCAAATAAACTTGCTTCCTGGGGGACTGGGGTCTTTTGCTGTAAATTGATACCGTATTCCCTAAGAGGGTGGAAAGTGAGGAATCCCGGGCTTTATTAGGGGTGTCACGAGATACGCCGCTCATGAGATGAGATGATGCACGAGAATGGGTCAATGAGAACAAGACAGGAAAAGGTTTTATCATTCCTTTTAAGAAAAATACATGACTGGACAAACAAACTTTATTTAACCGAGTCACAAAACAAAGCAGGTGCGTTTTATTGTCCTACAAATTGACGCTAAACCATATTATTGTCAACAATGTTCTGATAATATATAATAATAGTATATCATGCCACGAGTGGTGTAAGCCACTGTTTGATCCCAAATGCAGAGAGGTGATCTCCACAGGAGTAAAAAATCCATCCAAAAAAGGTACACGGTCCAACAGAAAGAACGGGGCTAAGCCGCACAAAAAGGAGAACACAAAACGCTGCTATGAAAAAGGTCTAGCAGTGAGAAAAATACTATACAAGAAGGAACTAAGAGCGCTGTTGAAAAACCAAGCATGAGAGCCAACAAGAACTGTAGCACAAAAAGCAAGTCGCTGATGGAGATAACCAAGCAGGAAACATACTCACAGGACAGGTCATTCAACTGACCAGAAAGCTGCTTCACACACGAGGAACAACACGAGGCAAGGTTGAGCGGAGAGCGGGTGAAGTCCAGGGAACGATCTGGAAAAGATTCAGCCTGACTGCCAGGCTTAAGGAGGCCAGGTGGATAATTGATTGCAGGTGTGCACCGGTGACTCCGTCTCTGCAGGACCAGCATTGTGCTGCAACAGATAGCAGACAGACGGCAGCAGAGCAGCAACACAGCACATGACACATGATATAATAATGCAGTATTTCCTTTAATATGTGACCCTAATGAGGAGAAGCGCTATAGAAAATGGATGGATGGATGTAATCTTTCACTAAAGTTGTGGAATTGGTGTTTGTGACTTTTCTCGCAGGCAATTTGTACATTTGGAGCATTTCTTGAAATGCTGGCTTTTCAACTGTATTAAGGAGCAGAATTTTTTTGCTACGTAGCAAACACTTTCTAACCATAACCAATTTTGCGCTGTTCTGTTTTTATCCTCTTTGCCTGCCAGTGAGTGTTGACTGTTGGAACGAAGGCTGGAAAACTGGGTCGGGTATGGATGGATATGTTCGAGGTGGGCAAGTTCTTTTTAATTGCTTTTTTTTGTTGCCACCTCTTTCGAACAAATTCGACATTCCGGCTCGTTCGTGTTGATGATCTCACCTTGCTCATTTTGGTTTGAAGCCGGAATATTGCCACAACGGAGCTGTGGCATTTGGTTTTGCAATCATCTTTTCCTCTCCTTATTACCTTGTTACCTTGCACACACACTCTTCTGCTGTGTGTGTGGTAGCGGCCCTGCCTCCTCCCACAGAGACTAAATGACTTCATGCACTTGTATATGGAACGCTGTTGTTCTATGAAGCATCTAGGTGCTGAACCAAAGCACAGAGTGCCTCTTTGGAGACGAGAGACGAGGAAAACAGACACACACCTGCACATCAATATATGGAGACAGGCAAAATGATCAAGTTCATTTTAATTTATCGTGTGATTAATTCATTTCTTATTGCGAGACTTTTTTTTTTTGTAAAAGAGACATCTTGTGACACCCCTAGTTTTTATTGAGTGCTGACTTTTGTGTGTGTTTTTTATGTGTCACAAAGGAGGACATGCTTGATTCAGGATGAGGTACATAGTGATGTACATGAGAATCACTTGCACGTCATCAGAGTTGAAAGTCATTATGTTGTGTTGCTACCATTGATCAATTTTCCCTCGCTTTATAATTGGTGACCGGATAGGGAACCCTATTGATCGGGTCTCAGTTACAGTTGACGTATTAGTACAGGCACGGTGCATGACCAGTGCGCTCACAATGACGCCTTTATCAGAAGGTTAAAAGATGCCAGTGACACATGAATTGAAAGGTGAGTCACAATATAGGTATAAGTTGTTCTCGGTTTACGGTGTTTCTGTGTTATGACATTTTGTGTGGCTACAAAAATGTAATTTTGGTCCGTAACCACGATACTTAAGTAGTTCCAGCGCACGCCGACAGAAGAATACGCGCACGGCACGCAGCACAAGAATACAGTGTGTGCTTTGTGCCAGACGGATGAATACAGCATGTTCCTGTTCAGCCACACTTAGGAAAAATAACACCACTTGGTTGACTTGTTACATTTCAATACGTCTCCCAAGCGGCAGCGCACCAAAGAAAAGGAACGCCATCACCATGGACGTGAAAATGAACATCATAAAAAGATCAGAGAAGTGAGACACACATACTAATACTGGTCGCTTTTTTGGTTCCAACCGCTCGACTGGTGCGACCATCATTAAGGATAAAGTAATATTGAATGCTCGAGGGGTCATGAATTCTGTGCGCTGTTACAATGGGATCTGGGAAGAGGAGGTTATTCTTCCAGACAAGCCTGGGACAATTTTAAGAAGGTAGAAAGAAATGCAAGACACCTACAGGGACAAGAGTAAGGAAATGTTCATTCTTTATTACTTTTTCCATTTAATTCTTGTATTTGATTCATTTAATTATCGTATTTAATGTTTTTATTACTGCCCTTTGTGTTCAGTTTACAGTATGAGTGACTTAGAAGTTAATTTACATATAATTTAGGTATAAGAGCCGACTTATACTCAAACTCAACTCAACCTGAAAACCACCTGTAAAATTCTGACCTGTTGCCGTGACAGCTTCCCCGCCATGCTGCTTTAGAATGTACACATTGTGACAAGCAGGAAAAGACTCACTCATTTTATGAAACAAAGCAAAAGGAAAGCCACATGTTAACAAAAATGAATTCCAAAGTTTGGGTATCCTCCATTGCTATGCTTTCCTGTTGTAACCATCAAACCTGACCCACTTCTATCTATCATTTCATCAATCGGCCGTTGGGCACACACAGTGCCCGTTGATTCTTAATGATTTTATTAAGACATTCTTCAATTCTATGCTGACTGTGCACCAGTGCACAAAGCAAGGTCCTTAAAGACATGCTTAGATGAGGTGTGGTAGAGATCATGCTAATCCGCAAAGGTTGAATCGAGGCAACTGGGATTCTTTTTGTTCGTTGTAGACCTTTCATCCAAAAGGCTTCTTCAGTTTTGAATGGCTGGTGTTGATGCCTGTCTCATGTAGTGTATCTTTGCATCCGCTCAAGGTCTCCAGGTATTTCCTTTGAAATGTCTTTGAGGTCTGCATTGGCAAACTGTCTTGTGCACAAGGCAGCGCTGATCAAATCAGTGGGTTTCCTGCCAGCTCCACTCCCTGCAGAGCTTTGAGTTGAGATTTGACACCTTTTTGTGGTGAGAAAAGGGTTGTTTTTCTTTCACTCTTTCCGTCTTGGTGGTGACATCACAATCCCTCTCACCCTGTCCATCATCTCTTTCTGTCAAAGCTGCTCGAAAAGGCCCTTCCACTCGACTGTCTTTTCCTCACAGTCTGTGTCTGTTTTCTTGGGCATCGATGCTAGAGAAGCTCAGTCTGGATGGACTGTCCTGTCAGAATTTGGATTAGAGAGAGGAGGAAGCCACCTCACGCTCTCCCTTAGTCTAAGTTCATACATTGTGATTGTTAAAGTCATGTGGCCATCAAAGGAGTAACTCTGCTTTTTTCTTTAGCTTTCTGTGACATCTGTTCAATAAGATGGACCACCGTCATGCATTAGTAACTGTCATAACTTGTGACTAGGGATGTCCGATAATGTCATCAGACTGATATTATCATCCAGTACAGGCCTAAAAATTAGATATCAGATCATATTGGTTTTTGGTATCGCCAATATTGAGTTTGAAGCGCAAATGAGACCTCATTAAACTGTGCTTATGAGTTATTCAGGCTTTGCCCACTCGAATACCTATTTTTCCTACCTATTTTTTGGCTTGTCGTCCACAAGCAAAAGTATGTTTTTCAAAAACTGAGCTTTTGGAAAACACCAGCTTCGGTGTATGCGTGTGGATGGGGTACAATTTGCAACATAATTCTGTGTTTAAACCTCATTTAACAACAAAATATGAGATCATTGACTCACGTTAGTTTGATTCCGTGTAGCGGTAGACGTGTGTGTGCGCCTAACACGCTTTGGTGATGAAAAAAACATTCATGTTGCTGATTTTAAAGATAACGTACACATCATTGTACACCTAATATATCAGGATATTGATGTGGTTGCTTTTGTTTTTCTGATTGGCCAAAATGCGCATGACATCCATTTTTTAAAAACTCCACTCGTGTGGAGTGGGGCAAATGTGCGTTTTTTTGTTTGAACACAACCTAAAGCTTTTATGACAGACATAGTTTGACCTTGGAGCAGATTATTTCTATTCCCAGTACTTCCTACAGGAGTCGTTGTTTTGCGATCTGTATAAATTGGAGGTCAATCTAAAAGTGTCCACTGCTTGGAGCCAATTTTTCCAGATTTAAAAAATGAGTCAACAGAAAGAGGTGCACCGTTGTTTGTCTGGGTTTGTACATATCTTAGATTCCAGTTTAGATTACAGACGGGAACATTTTGTTTTGTGCATCGGAGACGGACACTTAGAATAGTTTTAGATCACCACATGTGCGACTTGGGGGATGCAGAGTGTACGCTGTCTAAGAGCTCAGGCGTGGCTTTTGTTTGCTAATGTAGGTCTCCCACCAAGGGGGCGGCCAGGCTGGCCCGCTTTTCTGGGACAGTCGTGCGGCACATCACATGATGGGCTTGGCCTCAGGGTGAGGCAGTGAAGGATTCTAACATGCTCGTGAGATGACTGCATGGACGGATGTTTGACAATCCTTAATGTCAGGTTGTCAGATGGGCGATGTTTCATACAATAACAACATTCAACTTTGTGGGAGCATCCCAGACTCCGAGCTGATGTTGCTGTAATCACATTCCTGCTGTTTGAATGCCAAAATAGGCCAAACTCAGACTACTACTGCTACAAGGATTGTTAGTGCATCAGAATACAGTGTGATCTGACTGACATGACAGTCACGTTACCCCAGTTCTGCTGCCTCAGAAAGCAGTCGAGTAGAAAAGGAACTCACAAGTTTACCACACTACCCTGACTGGACCTTTGGCACCATTTGGTATGTGTCACAACCTAGGAAACAGGAAGCGCTGTTGATCTGTTTCACATTTATTGTTCTAGAGAGAAAACATGATGTTTTATGTTGAAACCTCTCTCTGTCTCTCTTCCAGGATATTGTGAGTGCTACTAAAGATGTCTGATAGTGTCGATATTGAAGAGAAACCACCAGCCCCTCCCTTGAGAATGAACAGTAGTTCCCGAGACTCTTCATCAGTGAATCCCGCCTCTAAACCGCTTCCAATGGCTCCCGAAGAGAAAATCAAGAAGGTGCGCCTGCGCTCCATCTTCCCCGGAGGAGATAAGAGTGAGTACCCCGCGCCGCGTGTCACCTTCACGCTCCGTTTGCTGTGATTCACTTTGACTGCACTATATGTGTGAAAAGACTAGAAATGGGCTAACAGTATGTCCACAATTTTGTTTAGCAAACAAGAAGAAGGAGAAGGAGCGTCCCGAGATATCCCTTCCCTCCGACTTTGAACACACCATCCATGTTGGCTTTGATGCTGTAACAGGAGAATTCACAGTGAGTGTCTCATGTCACTTGATAAAACAGAAGCTGATGCGCATTTCGAAACATCACACTTTCATGAGGAAGTTCCATCAGGTCATCTGATAAAATATTTCAGCTGACTTCCGGTGCTCTGGTGAAAGCTCCATTCAGATATCTTATACTTGTATGAGCAAATGCTTAGTTTTGAAATGTGCATCTCTGACAAAGTTAATTCCACATCCAGAATTCTTTATTAATCTAAAGCAGGGGTGTCCAAAGTCCAACGTGGCCATTTGCAGCCCACCGCTGTTTTTTTAAATACAACTGCTGCAAAAAGTATAGAAATAAGGCTTAATTTTACGGTTTTACAAATGTTACAAGAAATCCCACTAACACGGGTAAGTATTTAATTTGAGAACTATAACAGTACGATGCGATGTAGCTAGGGATGCACCGATCCACATTTTTTTCACTTACGACCCAATCCCGATACCTGAATTGGAATATCTGCCAATACCGATACAATTCCAATACCAGAACCGATGCCGTATTTAATATCAGCAAAATATGTAGCCACAAGAATATCATCAAACGTAGCTGTCTTTACACGTGCACACACGCGAGCGCTCACCCTGGCGCATTCACAACTTACCAGTTTGTCGTACAACACAGAACTGTTGACGTGGCGCCCTAACTTCGGGGTCGCTACATTATCATTATTATTATACGGCCTATCCGTACTAAATGTTAGGCAGCGGTCTTCTCCTTGCATGTGAGAACCAAGCAAACGCACAACATCAGCATGTAGCCTGAGGACGTATTTATTGATCATGACAGCCTGCAACTATGAACATCACATCACCATTCATCCATCCATCTTCTTCCGCTTATTCGAGGTAGATTCGCGGGTGCAGCAGCTTAAGCAAAGAAGTCCAGACTTCCCTCGCTCCGGATACTTCATCCAATATTATATTCAATATTAACCTGTGTCCACCTATAGTTTTGAGGCCGGATTATATGGAAGTTGTGTGTAGAAGCTAGCCGCTGTAGCGACACAAACAGGGCACCGCCAACTTGCACTGGCGTCACGTCTTCATGCTGTATCTACGCAGTACATTTAACACGTTGTTATCACATGTTTCTAAATTGTTTCCGACTTGGGGTGAGTGAGATGTGTTTTCTGCGGGGAAACAAAACCATTTTCAGAGAAAAAAAACATTGAAATGAAAAAAATGTACAAATTCATTTTTGGGTTAGGTTTTGGGTTGGGAATGCTGAATGTGGAGATTCATTGTACTAGTATTACTAGTATAATGTACTAGTATTTCCCCATAAAACTATCAATAATAATACTAGATTTGCTCCTTCGTGTAATTTTCCAAAACACAATAATAAACACGATACATAACAAATAGTACATTGTTTTGTTTGCCATGCTCTGATCCTGTCACACTTGCTAATTTTGTGGATCTGCTTTCCACAAAGATAGAATTTTATGGTGGATAAAAAAAAGTCTTCATCCATTGCCTAAAGCTATTAAAGCTTTTTTCACACATGGCAGCCAGGAAAATAGTGATGCTTCTTACATGTGTCATGATGCACTGTTATTAGAAACTGCAAATTAAAGCCACAAAAAAAAAAAATGTAATACCATTAATATTCAGATACAACTCTGCTGTGGTATGGTACGTAATGCACTGTCCATGTGAAAACGTGTGTGTGGAGGTGGGAATCTCTGGCCACCTCACGAGTCAATACGATTACGATTAAGAGGCCTGCGATGCGATGATAAAACAATTATCGATGCATCTTTTTTTGTGATCATTTTTGTGTCATTTTTGTGATTACTCACTGTGTGCTGCTAAAACAAAGCATATTTGTAACGATCCACAATTAAAATAAACATGAAACAGATTCATTTACTTCCATTATCTTTTAATGATTGGAATGGAGTATTTCCCATTGTAGAGAACCAGCAGGAAAAGCAAAGTGCACCAATAGCAGCATGTACTGTATAAACACAACAAACTTCAGTAAGTAAACCAACATAAAAAATCTGCCATTATTCACAAATAAATAATTGACTTCTGAATTCACACTATGTAAAATCCCGAGCATAGAACCTCTGACAAAACAATATTTTTGCAAAAACAGCTTTCATACAATACATCGATTTCTGTACCAGTGGCTGTCATACAAGAATGATGCTTGCAGACGTCAGTATATTATGAATAACCAAAAAAACTAGGCTGCCCTTATTCACATTTGCAATGTCAGTGAAATAACGTTGTATCTGAGGTCCTAAGTGCACAACAAAGCACGAAAGCCCTGGTTCTCAACAACCGAATATGGCCACAAATCCTTCACAATAAAAGTTGCAATCGGCTTTGCGATTGGCTTTGCCTTTTCTGAGTTGGCTGGAAAATTAGTAAATTATCACCTTCTCGGTGGTTCTCTGGTTTGCAGCGACTTTAGCGGGCTGTTCTTCCTCCTGTTTTGGGTGGAAACATGCTATGTTTCTCATAGTTGTCGTGTTCCCAAACTATATTAAGCTTGTATGACAAAGCCTGCATATTGTCTGGATCTTGTCCAGCTCATTTTTTACCTTCAACTGCGTGAAAGCCAAAGTCCAGGCTGTGCGGGTCGGAGTTTACGCTCATCCGTTCTGGTAGCGTCTTACACTTAAGTGCACCACCATAAATTGTCCGGGCAGCACTTCCGCTTTCCGTGTTTTTGTTCAGTTTCGATTGTTGACATTTAATTAATAATCGTCAACGTCTGCATCGCGATGCATCTAAGAATCTATTATTTCCCCTATCTCTAGTGCATATATCTTACAACTTGCGCAAACTAAGCTTTAAGCACGTTTTTTTCTTAGCATATTCGTTTTAAAAAGCATGCATAAACACCTGCTTTTGCTTTGACTCCTGTGTGTCCGTGAAGGGCATCCCTGAGCAATGGGCGCGCCTCCTACAGACCTCCAACATCACCAAACTGGAGCAGAAGAAGAACCCACAGGCCGTATTGGACGTCCTCAAGTTCTATGACTCCAAAGAGACCGTCAACAACCAGAAGTACATGAGCTTCACCTCAGGAGGTATACATAGCCCCCATATGCTCTATTGAAGAAACATGTCCTTGTTTTTCATTTGATTTTAATGAGAGCATGTTTCTGTTGCAGACAAGTCAGCACATGGGTACATAGCAGCAAACACTCTGGTGAGTTGTGTTATAATTCAATAGTTTCTTCTTTAAAAGCCCATTAATTATTTTTTTTTTTAGTTCCACGCTATTTTTACTATTGATTAAGAAAGGTAGGGGGGTTGTAACACACCTTATTTTGATTATACAGTACTATAAGACATTTAGACTTCCTAAATAGAGGGAATCATATTACATTTGATTTGTGCTACAAAAGTCAGACAGGTAAGTTTGAATGTTTTGCGCATGTTTCATTGTGTTGCTCTAAGTACACGAGCTTCCCTTTAATGGGCAAATTGTGGACGTTCCACTCAAGAAACCTTTACTGTAATTCCCCCAAACTGTGCAGCCATTCCAGTCATTTTTGTGCTCAGAAACAGAGCCTGCTGTTTATTTTTCCAGTCTTACTTAACAAGATTTTGTAGTACAAACAATAGATGAGCCTCAGTGGAGGCTCAACTGCATGGAGGAGGACTCCCGCTATGCTGACCTCATTCCTGGCTTTGGCCGGAGTAATCTATGCTTTTAATGCCTTGCCCTGCACACACGCTCAGCCGGGTGAAGAAGTGCAATCCCGAGTCTGGCGAGGAGGGGATTCTCCGCCGCAGGCCAACCACACTGGGATCATGCAGGGTTTCTGCTTGGACAGTGCGAGTGAAGGGCCAGCAAGGGTGGCAGTGAGGCGAAAAGGTTGCGTGTGAGAGAGTATTTGAGGGCGTCTCAGACTGTCATAGTGATTCTGAGCCCTGCCGAGGGGGCTCTGCTATTAACTTGTGCCATCGCCTGTCTGTGACCTCAGTGTGCCCAGCAGGCTGAACTATCAACCAGTGTTGTTTTACTTTAAAAACTTACTTTTGTCTTCCATTTTACACCCGCTGCCATTGTGTGTTGTCATGCTCAATAAGACCACTTGCACACACGCAATTGTGATCAGAGCTGCCCGACGCAAAGTGGCGCCCCGGGCGAGATTTTATATGCCACCCCCTTTCATTGGCGATTTACATATGCGTACAAAAGAAATTGAATAGCATCGTTTTTACCATTTGTCAGATAACGTGTCACCCAATTTACATGCTTAAAAAAATAAATAAATAAATACAAACACAATATACATTGTGTAATAACTACAGGTATATGCAAAAAAAGATTTAGATAGACTGTAACGTTTATCTAAAATTATTTACAAAAATGACAAACACAGAATTATTGTTACCATTTGTAGTAATAATAATTGGGCATTGCTTTACATTTGAATCAATGTGAACTTTTCCATTTTAAGAGTTAATAGTAATAGCTTCTTTAAAAATATATATATATATTTATATATTATATTATATAGCATATTATATAGCATGCTGGAGTGCTTCCGGGTACCCAGCATGCATTGCAGCGCTTGTTGTAAATTGCTAGAATGACATGTTTAGCGCTACATTATGTTGTTTATCATTCCCTGTAGCATTAGTAGTTGCCTTGTGTGTGTTACTTACCTGTTGTGTATTTATCCCTTGAATCTTTTACCTTGCACTGTGACTGTAGGTAGTGTCTGCTTAGTGACCCTCCTTGTTCATTTCGTTGTTTGTTAAACTCGTCCGAGTTCAGTTCCGCTACTGCTTTGCTCGATAAAAGAGTAGCATCCTGTTCAATGAGTTGAAACCGCAAACCACAATGTTAAGGGCGACTTTGTACCCAATTTTTTGGCACCCCCTGGAGGCCACAGCAGCATTTGGACCAGCCGGGTCTGGTTGTGATACGCACTCAGCAGTAACAACACCGGCAGTATCCAGCAACATGTAGTACAATAACCGTATCACGTGTGTGTTAATTACGTCGTGAAAATGCATCATTTGATATATTATTTGTGTCATGAATGAGAGAGTCCAGATATTAGAACCAGCTCCTAGTGTGGTATACTAGAGTGCAGTACTACACCATTGTAAACTAGTCCTGTCAAACTAATCTTGAATTAATACCCCTCCAATCCCAAAGTTATTATCATTATAAAGGCAGAAATGAGAATTTAATTAGGACTGACAGAAGTGGTAGGAATATAATAATAGAAGTTGATTATGTTTGATTGAAGTTTTGGATGACAGAAAACATAACAATGTTTTTGTAAATAATCTTAGCTAGATTTGCATTTGAAGGGTTTGCTGAGATTTAGGACTTACAAGTGTAATACATTAGAAGCAAGTGTAGAATTTGATGACGTATTAATGTCATGTGATTGATGTTGACAGGCAAACGGGTATCGTTTGGACATTCGGTCATACATATTTGTGTAGATTTGGATTTTTTTTGTTAAAATGCATCTATTATCACTTGCAGACAGGACAAACAAAGTATGACCCCGCATTGTCATCATAGTACAGTTTTTAAATGTATTCATTTGCGCGTCCAAGCACAGTTAAAGTTAAAAAAATCATCAAACATTCCCCTTGAGAGACCCTCTATCACGCGTGCTCGCCTCATGTTGCGTCCGGAGCCAATCTTTTGGACCTGATGTCCGCCCCTCAGTAGCAAAACCCCTGCCCTCCCCCTCCCCCAGAAGTCCACTCACTCTTCAACACTGTGTGGGTTTGTTTTGAGTAAAATCCTCCCATTTTCAACCTTCACATTCAGAATCGACTGCTGTCATCTGGGCCTCCCGTCAGCCTTAGAACCTGCAGCGCATTATTTGACAAGGTAAATCCTCCATATTACTATTCCACATCTCTGCATTGGCTTTCAAGGTCAATTACTGGATCTCAATTACGCCCACTGCAAATACATTGTAGGAGATCTTTTATTTTCGAGGCATTTCCACTCTCTGTATTGAAATCTCCCAGGGCTAGTCTTCTGTTGAATGATGTCAAGGGTGTACTAGTTAGCATCTCCTGGTGGTGGTGGCAGGGCAGGGGCGCATGCCACAGAGGGTTGTGTTGACTTTGAAACTGCATGTATGAGCTCATGTTCTTTCCAGTCTGACTGAGAACTCTCCCTTATAACTTCATCGCCATTGACAGCATAACCGCATGGTAAAGAAAAAAACCAACATATGTCACGACTTGCAAATAGCCAGCCTCTCATCCATTGACTCAGTCCTTCTCGGAGCAGGTCACAGACCCATTAGGCCTGAACGAAAGGACTGGGTCTTTCTTTCTTGTTTAATCACCAGAACTAAGCTGCACTGCTTCATCTATGCATGACAAGACTGAAAATGGATGTTTCCATTCCATAAGAGGAAGACGATCCAAGGCAAACTGACTTTTGGATGTGGGAAACAAATCCTCAGTGTTCGGCATACTAAATATGTCTGCCTTCTGTGTCACAGTGTGGTGCAAACCCAGGATGGCTGCCGGTCATCTACGCATTGTATTTTACTGCAGTGTCGCAGCATGTTTGCTTCACTAAGCATACTCAAACACAGAACAGGGTGTTCCCTCTTAGAAAGTGCATTCTCATGGTTCTTGGCACATAGAACCAAACCCCTCTTCTCTGATAAAAGAAGTGCACCTTTTCCTTTTAGCTCGCACTCCACTGCAAACACTCTCCTCCATTGGTAGCGCAATTGTTCCTGACAGTTGTGCTGCCGCACATACGGTATGCTCATTTTCTGACCACATGTATCTCACGTTTCAGCAACCATTTTTATACAGTATTTTCAAGGGGCAATGCTGCAAAATGTGTATATAATAGTCAGTGTACAGCAATGTAGGTTTACTATCCGCACAGCCATTATTGTCTGAATATGTTCCAACACAAAGTACCAAGATAATTGTGTCTTGCCTCCAGTCAAGCATGGTAGCGTGTTGGTCTGGGGCTGCATGAGTGCTGCCGGCACTGGGGAGTTGCGGTTCATTTAGGGGAAACATGAATTCATATACTGTGACATTGTGAAGCAGAAACTGGGCCACATGGCAGTTTCCCAACATAAGGAGCCCGAGATGACCTTGCTAACGAAGGCGAAGGTGATGGAGTGGCCAACCTAATTGAGCCCCCGTGGGGCATCCTTAAGAGGAAGGAAGGTGGAGAGCAGCACAAGGTGACTGAACATCCACCAGCCAGTGTTGTCATCACAGAGGAGTGGAAGAGGATTCCAGTAGCAACCGGTGCAGCTCCAGTGAATTCCATGCCCAAGAGGATTAAGGCAATGCTAGATACCAATGGTGCTCACACTTAATATTCACAATTTGGACGTGTTTGTGCGGCTGTGTGAATAATGAGTTGAGTCATTTTCAGAGTATTGTAACTCTAAATTGCTTTCCAAGCTGTACATTGACTATTATTATATATAAATTATATCCTAATTTCACGTCCATAATAATGAGGGGTGTACTCACTTTGGTGAGATACTGTATGGTGATCTAACTAGCTTGTTAATGACTAACTTGTCATTTCCACTGAGTTTTTTAATGTTGGTGATATTCCAAAAACACGTGTTACACATGTGTCCATACTGTAGGGTGCCAAAACATCAACTTCAGAGCCCCCGATTGCTCCGCCTGTGTCAGAAGAGGAGGATGAAGAGGAGGAAGAAGAGGAGGAGGAGGAGGAAGATGATGACGACGACGACGACGAACTGCCGCCGGTCATTGCGCCTCGACCTGAGCACACCAAATCTGTGAGTAGTTTTTTTTTTTTAGCACAATAAAATGTTGCGGTGCAAATGTTATCGTCATGACTGCGACTCTCGTGCGCTCTTGCAGATCTACACGCGCTCAGTCATGGACCCCCCCAAGCCTCCCACTCCCATCAAAGAGGTTGTGACGCCACCCGAGTCGCAGGTCCAGCCCGACAACACATCGAACACAATGTATCGCAACACAGACCGCCAGAGGAAGAAGTCCAAAATGACGGATGAGGAGATCTTGGAGAGACTCAGTATGTGTCTTTATATGCATCTTTATTATATGCCTTCTTCCACTACACGTGTTTGCTAGCACTCTCTTATGTGTGTTTTGTATCACATTCACTAGCCACAGCATAAGGGAATGTACAGACATGCAAATTCCAACAGGATCTGGTACACCCGCAGAGAGAAGGCATTTGCATGAAGGCCGTGTTTATTTAATAGGTGGCCACTATTGAAAATGGCTTAAAAATGAATAAATATATAGAAATTTAGCATTTCTTTCCTTTATTATTGTGGTTGCAGTACTGCAAAATTGCAATGCATTATACTGAGAGGTATTTCTAATATTTACCGGTATGTTATAAGTGTTTTTGGGGAGGAAATGTTAAGAACACATCCTAGTGTGATGCAGTGCCCTTCTAAATGTGCAAACTACAACCAAACTACAACCAAATGAGTAAGATAAATGAGTACCCCAGTGTGCAGGAAGGTGTACCTAACGTTGTGATCGGTGAGTATGCAAACACTTTTGTGATCACTTTCAGTCACTGATGCTCTCCAAGCGATGCATTCTGAAAAAATTTCAGGCTCATTTATAAACATGAAGTGGCTGCCCTTAAAGGCAAAGTGCGGCTACTCTACACTCATGTATTTAAACCCTCTGTGCACTCTCCCTCCCACACACACACACAAACACAAATACATAAATACAAAACACGCACAATCATTATGCATGTGTTTTGTCTCTGACTCAGGGAGTATTGTGAGTGTCGGGGATCCCAAGAAGAAGTACACACGCTTTGAGAAAATAGGACAAGGGTAAGTCTGTCTATGAATGGAAACTATTGCGAGGAAGCGCCTTTGTTAAAGAGTAAATCGCGATGTCATTTTGTTTAATGGCTATAAAAATATCACTAAACCGACTGTGACAAGTGAATGAAGTAGGATTCCTTATTTATAAATGGAATATTTTTGTAGTTAGAGCATAGAAAATCAGTTTACAACCATCTAAATGGAGTTTTTAACATTATTAGAGCCCTCTAGACATGAACTAACACCCCTATAGTCACCGTCACACTCGTATTGCCCAGTATAGTAGACATAATAAGAGTAAATAACTCGTGCTCATCTGTGTTACTATAAATGTGTTCTCCTCACGGGAGCTGAGTGGCGGGCGGACAGGAAGTGATATCGGTGTTCAGAGTTGTGTTTTATCTTGGTGTGGATTACTTTTATATACCTATTTTAGTTCATTTCCTCATTTTTATGCACAAAAATGCTTAACATAAGCAAAACATATGTACATTTTGTTTTTGTTTTGTTGTAAAAACCGATACTAATATGAACCAGTATGAACCAACCTGATTTAAATGTATTTCAACATTGTGTCGTGGGCCAATAAAAAACAAGCTGCGAGCCACAAATGCCTCCCAGGTCGCACTTTGGACACTACTGCTCTCTGATGATAGGCACACTCTGCTGTTTTAAAGTATAAAATAGGCAAAGGTCTTCTATATGACGGGGGCGTTTTGCTGGTTTTAAGTACCTATTGCAGTCACTTAAAAGCTTTGAACAGATCTCGTAGGTAAGTGTGAGGCCGCCGGTTGAATACTCTGTTTCATGTGTTAATACTTTTCCTCCAAAAGTATGTTTCAAAGAATTGTAACCCCCAAAGCTTCTCGCATTTTCACTTCACTGTGGTCATCGATCATTTTATATTTAGAACTGGGCTTCATAAAAAAAACTTAAGAATGGACATCCCCATCTACCATTGTTAGCTGGCATTGTTAAGAATTCTTTGGAAAAGAGTACCAGTATATTGTATAATAGGCCCATGTGTCTCCAGTGTGGTTATTAACTAGGAAATATGACGCTGCGGCTATGTTGTAGATCATTGTTATCATGTGGCAAATGCAAATTCATTTTGCTCCGAAGCAGATTCATATGAATTAAATTGGGTCAAAGCATCTTCACATTTCCCGCTACCCTAATGACGACAAGCGGCGTAGAAAATGAATGATTGAATGAATGAACCTTCACATTTCCTGTGACGGCATCACTAAAGTATGATGATGAATTCCTGATCATTTCAATCCATATTGAAGCATATAAAAGTTTAAAATGAACTAATAAGTTATTGATGTATTTTGGCTCTTCTTTTGTTTCTAGAGCTTCTGGCACTGTGTATACCGCCATCGACATAGCAACAGGCCAAGAGGTAAAGAAAAATCATGGCCTTAACGATTCAAATGTTGCCTGTCCATTGCTTGTTGTTGTCCATTCAACCATATATTGTCCTTTTCTCCTCAGGTGGCCATCAAGCAGATGAACCTGCAGCAGCAACCCAAGAAGGAGCTGATCATCAATGAGATCTTAGTGATGAGGGAAAACAAAAACTCTAATATAGTCAACTACCTGGACAGGTCAGTTTCATGGCATCAGTTCAGTATATTTCATTGACAACATTCAAAATAGGGGGCAGCATCTTATTGCTGGTTAAGTTACATGACTGCCTGCTGCTGTTAAACTATTGCAGGCCAAACAGGTCATAATTGACTCCCCTCTTGTCACTGAAGGTCCATTTTTCTTTTATATTTGTCTTTTATAGTTACTTGGTAGGAGATGAACTCTGGGTGGTGATGGAGTATTTGGCTGGTGGTTCGTTGACAGATGTTGTGACCGAGACCTGCATGGATGAGGGCCAAATAGCAGCAGTTTGCAGAGAGGTAACATATACATTGAAAGCATTTTTTTTAACTTAGTTGCACCAGTGACTTTGTAACATTTATTCATGTTCAAAAGAAATGAAACAATTAACATTGCTATAGGGTTGTACTATAACCCTTCGTTCCAACTGAATCTTCATTATTTGTAACCCTATGTTTTCCCTTTTATGGTAGGATTGGATGAGTTTGGTGTGGATTTTGGTCCGTAAACGCGACACTCAATTGTGAACTAGTTATAGCAGAAGAATGCACACTGTGCGGCTCACACACACCCACACTAGTGTCAACACTCGGCGGTTGCGTCCATCATTAAGGCTAAAAATGTGATTGTAACGTGTACCCAGACGTTATAAGGATGACAAGGACATGGTCCATCAACAATCCAAAACAGCATCAGCCGTCATCCCCCGCACACATTGATCATATTTCAGTACATATTAGTTGGTAAGAAACTTGTATTGTTAGTCAAAAGGATTATTTTGTATATTTAAGCTTGCTTATACTTTTGCAGAGTAAAACAGAGATCCAACATTAGTAAAGCGGGACTTACACCCCGACGTACTTGCTGGCTACGTGCAAAAATGGGGAACAGACAGGCACACTGCCTGCCCGGATTTTCCAACCCGCAGACAGCACGCAAAGCCCGTAGGAAGAAAATTGGGATGCAAATTATTTTCTGCATGCACAAAGGAAAACCTTGCACTCAGCCTGGTCGCAAGGCGGAGGAGGAGTGCGTGTGTCGCAAGTTTGAAAGTACATTGTGTACATTGCTCAAGCACGGCAGCGGCTCCTCCCGTGGTGGGCGACTCCTCCAGCTGTACACTCTGGTTCTCCCGACCTCCGTGGACGCACAGCGGCTGCTCACATAGTGTACCCGACATTAATGCGCCTTGCCCGGCCACGGCAGGCGGCTTCTCCCAGCCAACACTCTGGTTTTCCCGACCTCGGTGGACTCTCGGTCGCTGCTCACATAGCTTATCTGACATTAACGTACCTTAACCGGCCACGGCGGGCGGTTCTTCCCGCAGTACACTCTGATCACGATGGCCGTAGGTGCCGTAGGAAGCCAATACGCCCATGTTGCAATCGAAGTGAGACACACGGAACATCCACAGTGAGTGAAACGTACGACAGCCTTACATGAAGCACAGCCCCTACTTCCTCTACGTGCCGGCTACAGCCAACAAATTTCCCCAAAATTGCAGCGCGTCGGTCCCGTGTAACCTCTGATCTCTGACACACAGTTTCCAAAAGTCTTCTCAGAAGTTGGAAGCTGATAGTAACTCCCATTTTTACTTGTCCCAATATTTTTGCCTCTTAGGTGTATCATGCATTGATTGAATTCCTGTTTCTCTGCAGTGTCTTCAAGCGCTGGATTTCCTCCACTCCAACCAGGTGATCCACAGAGACATAAAAAGTGACAACATCCTTTTGGGTATGGATGGATCTGTCAAGCTGAGTAAGTTATTTGTTCTTTTATCTCAGAATGATTCGATCATGCGTTCAGTTATTGAGTTTCCCCTGCGTGTCCCTCTGCAGCCGACTTTGGCTTCTGCGCCCAGATAACTCCAGAGCAGAACAAGCGCAGCACGATGGTGGGAACGCCCTACTGGATGGCACCAGAGGTGGTGACCCGAAAGGCGTACGGCCCAAAAGTGGATATCTGGTCTTTGGGAATCATGGCCATAGAAATGGTGGAGGGGGAACCCCCATACCTGAATGAGAATCCACTCAGAGTAAGAGATAAACAAGCCTCGTGAAAGATGATCAAGTATTTACATTTTCTTGTTCCAGCTTGACCAAATCTATCTATACAGGCCTTGTATCTGATAGCTACCAACGGGACACCAGAGCTCCAGAACCCGGAAAGACTGTCCTCCGTTTTCAGAGACTTTCTCAATCGCTGCCTGGAGATGGACGTGGACCGCAGGGGTTCTGCCAAGGAGCTGCTTCAGGTAATAGCGGGATGAAAAAGTCCTTAGATCTACTTTTAAGTCGAAAGAAAGACGAAGTGGACACCTTAGTCCTTTTAAAGGCAGCGGACTAGCTAACTACATAACTAAACAGTTACCTATGGACAATTTAGAGTCTCCAATTAACCTAACTGTGTTTTTGGAATGTGGGAGGAAACCGGAGTACCCGGAGAAAATTTACTGCATTTACTGCCATCTTGTGGCGGAAATAAAAACTACATCAGGAGGTCGTGTATACTCACAGTTGGTATTGCCAAAGTTTTTTGATGTGGCACTAATTAGAGGGTTGGGGTCGGGGGTAGGGACCCCACTATGCCTGACCGCTATTGGAGACTCTAGGGTTGTGTGGTGGATTTCAATAATAATAGCCTGACCCCTCTAGGTTAACGCTTGCCACTTCATCTTTGTATTTATCCTATTCTTTCCTCCTCCGTGCAGCATTCATTCCTCAAGCTGGCCAAGCCTCTGTCCAGCCTGACGCCTCTGATTGTAGCTGCCAAGGAAGCCATAAAGAACAGCAGTCGCTAGGGGGCACCCTCTGTCCTCACCCAAGGCTGGACCCCTGCCCGATGCGGGCTTCTTGTGTCTTTGCAGGCTGGGTGATGTGACGGCACAAAGCGATTGGGGGGCCAAGTGGAGCTCCGAGACTCCCCTTCACGACCCCCTTCACCCTCCCCACTCACATAAGTAGGACGGACGTCGGCCTTGCAGCCTCCCTGTGCTGCTAAAAAAGACACATTTGTGTACGTCTGCAGCACTCATGTACGTGTTGGGCAGTCCATCACTAGAGCGTGTACAAGTATGCGTGTGTGGGTGTGTGTGAGTGTCTGCGAGTATGCACATCTGTCTAGTTTCTGTGGGGGGGGGATAGTTGCTTCCAAACCAAAAAAGGAGGAAAATAAACACCCTCAAAGAAGAGCTTTTGATGGACTTTCCTCTTGTGACAGTGTTGTGCTCGAACAGGCCACGCCCACACCTGGAGTCACTGTGCTCACATGACTCTGTGTGTGTGTGTGTGTGCGTGTGCGCGCGCGTGTCTGTGTGTGTGTGTGTGTGTGTGTGTGTGTGTGTGTGTTGGTGCAGTTACAGCAGGAAAACCAGGGTTAATTTAACCTAATTATTCGTCCTGCTTCGTTTTAGAGTTGATCTTAGTCGCTTGTTTAGCGCATCAGGCCAGAATTTGGTTCCCATTTCCAACAACGCACACACAAATATTTAATATTGAATATTGCCAAAAGATTTTATTTATGGCCGTCAAAACGTTGCATTAACAGCGGTGACTAATTTATTTAATTAGTGACAAGGCGCATTCACAGACACTCCAAACATGCTGGACGTCGATGAGTAACAAGCACTAGTCGGCTCATTCAAGCAATCTTCTATATTCTACACAAAAAAGCAATTTAATTGCGTAGGATAACATTTTATTGTTACGGTACTGCGTTTGGAAATTGCACTGCTGTTCTAACTACCTGCAACTCCAGCTTCTAGCGTAGTTCAGAGGAATCGCAGAGAGGCATTGCAAAGAGGCGGGCGGATGATATCATGGTGTGTAGTATGTTTTAGCATGATTTCAATTTTCAGTTCGTTTGGAGCTGTTCATAAACATACAGTATTGTAAACATATATAATCCTGTTCTGTCATGATCTCAGTGAAAATGGGCATGTCTCTGAAATAGTTACAAATGGTTAATGACTTAATTTATATGCCGTGATTAATCTGATTAAAAATCGTAATCATTTGATACCCCTAATTGCTGTATATCGTGTTTCCTCTTTCTCTGACATTCTTCTTAAACATTAACATTGAATACTAAACCCTCCCTAACAGCATACGTCATTTATTTTAAAATACAGTGTGTACACATGACATGAGCAGCAGCATTGTTATTGTGCTTTTGAGAATTCCTTGTTAATATTCCTTAAAAATGTACATCAAAGTCATTATTACATTGGAACATGCTTTTAAAATCAAACGTCTTGTCTTTTTCAGGCTTTATATAGTTTGGTGAATATCCCTGCTAATACTGTCCGTCTGCGGATTTCATTGCATTGGTAGCTTTTCCCCATGTAACTACACCAACAAGTGTGTGTGTGTGTGTGTGTGTGTGTGTGTTGTTGTCTTCCAACCCATGACGTCCCACCTTAGAAAAAGCCTTTCGCCCTATTGGTTGTGTGCGCGTGTGTGTGAGGGCTACCTCAGTCCGCAGGCGTCCAATCCTCGACCCTGACAACAGAGGTGCAGGGTAGCTGCTCACTCCCATTTTTGTACGTCCACTGTACAGGTCCGCCAGACGAAGGAGTGATGCGACACACAGGTCATGCATGTGAATCAACCAACAACACTGTATCTCATCATTCACATAGGCTAAGATTGCTAGGATATGTATGTATGTATGTAAATATATTCACCAACCCCCACCTTTTTATGATTTTTTTGCAATTTTATGTAACTTAAAGTAATATTCAGGTTGCTTTCTGGTATGTATCAGTAAATGTTTTTGCACCCTGCAAACGGAACAAGAGAAGATCACACACACTTCAGTCTTTGGGACACTCTTCTTTATGTGGACCGATGAGTGCTGCACTGACTAACACTGTGAGAGTGTTAGTTGTTCGTGTGTTTGCGCGTGCCTGAGAGGACGCTTTGAGCAAAAAGGCGCCAGCCCCGTGGGAACTCATGTACAGGTGCAGACTGTGAGCACAAAAAGGTGAAGTTGGGGAACCAAGTGGCACTTCCCATGTGTCCTGACCGCCACCACCCCCCTTTTCTGTGGTTGCTCCTGTACATTCCTGTCCTCTGAATGTGTCAATCTGTACACGTGGTGTGAAAATTCCTCTATTAATGTGTATCAAGAGAATGGAACAAAGACAAAAAATGTTACTTTTTAAATTATTATCATTATTACTCTGACTCTTATTATTGTCTAGCTTTGTAAAACTGCTGATCCATGCGGCGTACGTCAGCAGGCTGCCCCCCCCAACCCCCACCCCCACCCTCCTCCACCTGCCCCGCCTTTGAAAAAGGACAAAATGAGCGATGGGGAAATGAGGTTTTGGATAAACTATTTTTAATTGTGGTTGAAGCAATAGACTTTTTGAACTTTGAATTGTGCATGGCTGTGTCTTGAGTGTAAAAAAAAAATATTGCAATTTGGGAACTGGACTGAAATAAAAAGAGGAAACAAGATTTGCTGTAATGCGTCACGGTTACCTGTTTAAACTACAGATGCTCCGATCGGGTTTTATGTTCCCGATTCCGATCATCCATGAGTGAGAACGGCCGATACCAATCGCATGGATTAACTGTACATTTTTCTATTATGAGTGGTATTGGCCAGCGGTGCTGTTAAGCACCGTTAGACAATTCCAAGGCCCCCTGGCAAGTAGTCATGATTAAAAAATGTCTTTTTGCCTTTATTTGTGCGAAACAATTTTTGTGCTATTTGACACAAACCTGAATTTAATTAATGTGATGCCATCATTTTCTATGCCGCTTATCCTAATTAGGGCCGCAGGGGTATGCTGGAGCCTATCCCAGCTGACTTCGGGCGAGAGGTGGTGTACTGTACGCCATGGACCGCTCGCCCGCCAATCGCAGGGGCACATATAGACATTCACACTCACATTCATACCTGTGGACAATTTAGAGTCGCCAATGAACCTAACATGCATGTTTTTGGAACGTGGGAGGAAACCGGAGTACCCGGAGAACAACCACGCACGGGGAGAACATGCAAACTCCACACAGAGATGTCCAAGCTGAGATTGGAACCCAGGTCTTCCCGATCTCCTGACTGTGTGGCCAACATGCTAACCGTGCGGCCCTTAATTTGCGTGTTTATAATACCGTTATGAATACCTTCAGATGCCTTTTGTAAATTCAGTGTCCCATGTTGCGGGGGTATCCCACTTTAATCACTATTTGAGCTGTCAAGTCTGTTTTATTTATGACTGTTACTATAACATTTAAATTGTACACTATTTACCGAGCTTTATACTATTTTGTGGTCATTTGTCATTACATAAACGCATTAAGTCTGAATTCAACAGTCATAATAAAAACAACTACTAAGAGTTGAAGCATATATTCTTCGACCCTTTGGTGACTCAGAGGAGCATTTCACTGCTCAAAGCTTGCTCTTTTGCAAAAGACAATTTTGACATTCTCATCTCAGCCTCATTTTAGTTTCTCTTTTGTCTGAAAATGTTTCTCATTCATTCATTTCTCCTACAAATGCCTTTCGGAGAAATAAAGTGAGACACGCTTGAGCTACTGAAAATCAGCTGGTGAGCTAGGAGACCCCTGTGATAGCGTCACCATCATAAGGCTGGACACACTCCTGTGTTTATGTTCATTAAACAACCACACACAAATAGTGTTTTGAGGACAAGATATAATTAGTATAATAGTATGTATCCCATAATCGTGATATCCACTTGTGGCTTTCCCGTCGGACAAAAACAAGCTCCAAACTAACTGCATTGCTTGTTTGTTTTAAAAACAAAATGTCACTGTGGTAAAAAGTCACATTTGGAGTCCGAAGACCAGACCCTAGGCGGATAACTAGCTAACGAGCTAGCTGCCGCCAATGTAAAGCACAGCCAGTGACAGCTAGGCAAAGCGTGTAAACAAAGACGCAAGATCGAACACGCTGGCATCGATTGGCGTAGCCTGTGGCAAGCTCAATACAAGACGCATCGTTTTGTTGGCATCCCTGTGTGACACAGCAGACGTAGGAGTTGCTACCGCGCGCCGATGGTTTTTGTGATCGACTTTGAAAGGCGTTCATCGGCATATGCAGATCGCATGTTTTTTATGGAAATCAGCCGATGTTGATTGGTGGTCGATGGAGCAGAGCGTCCCTATTTTAAACTGTATAGCTGCAGGATATACACTCAGGTACGCTTCATTAGGCACACCTGCAAATGTAATGACAATAAAAGCTCTGTATAAAAAATTGTAAGGTAACAATGCTTGGTTTTGAGGTATTCAATATAATTGTGGGAACAAATATTAGCTCTCAGTATGACGCAGTGCACTTGCACACCGCTGCAAACTACAAACTACAAAATTGTTAAAAATAGGAAGCAATAATTCAGTATCTATTGGATGCAGGTGTACCTAATGTTGTCTGGCGAGTGTAAATGACTTTGACTACATCATAATGTAGCCTTACTCACGTTATATTTGTGTAATACATTTGCCAGCCACATTACTATAAAAAATGTCATAAGTTACTCATGATAGACGATGTAAAGAAGGATAAAACGTGTGCAATATTGGCTACTTTACAAATCATTGTCTTTAGATGATGGCACGTTGTCGTCACATAGTTTCACAGTTGAGCTTGTTTGGCGAGCCTCACATGGCGGTGAGCTGAGAGGAGGTAACGATCCTCAGAGTGACGCTCCCCGGCATCTCGTCGGCCATGTTGCGGCCTTGTTTCCTCAGCTGGAGCCTCTGAGGATCGGCAGTGTCCTTCACTGAAGCAGACAGCATCACTTGGCCCATGAACTGGTCCTGCACTGCGTTACTGTTCCAGATCTGAGGGCAACCAAGCCAAGATGAAACTACTCAGCAAACTTGTGTGCTTGGCGAAGTATACACACTACAAAAACAGCCATACTTGAAAGAAGAATCATATTAAAACGAGACAACTTTTCTTTTTTCAAGCAAAAAATTCTGGCAATGGGGTAAGCAAAATTTGCTTGGTTTGATTTCTTATTTTTCTTGTGACTTTTAAGAATATAATGAGTCCTAGAATAAGCAGGTTGTTCTTAATCACTTAGTAGATTTAAGTAAAAATGTTCTTATTACAAGGTAAGAAGTACGGTAAGCCAAATGCTCTTATAAAATTCCTAATTTGAGATCAAATTTGCTTTTTGAGGTTAGATTTAAGCAAAATGTTTTTACATATCCTAATTTTAGGAGTGTTATGCTTGGATTTTTCTATAGACAAACAACCTTTCATAAATAAAGACAATTTTTAGAGTCTCTACTGAACCTAGCATGCCTATTGTTGGAATGAGGAATAAATCTTGGTACGCTCTATGAAATTTTCGGTGCAGCCTTCACATTGGTCCGAAATCAGCAAATCTTTAAGTAATAGTTGCTTAAAATGGGACTTTTTTTGCAGCATATATTTTCTGTGTGTGAGTCCGTTCTCAATTTTAAAAAGTTTAGAAACCAATTTTATTCTTAATTTAAGACAACTATATATTAATCTGTTGTTGAAGAATAATGCAAATAAGGTTTTTAGCTTGTTATTCATATTCATTGGTGCTCAGCGCTCATTTGCTCATCAGGTTAGGATATGGGTGTCAGACGGACGCACTGATGAAACCAAACCAAGCGGGGAGGGAGATGAGTTCACTGCTGAGCCTCAGCCCTCAAGTTAATTAGAAGTTTAAAAAGTAAATTGCTGAAAATAAAACATGTTATTCCATAAGTCTCATATGTTATTTCACTGCAAAAATGTTAAATAGGCATCAACGGTGGGGGACGATGATTAAGAGCCTGTTCATGCAACGGAGTTCTGGGCTCCTTGAAACCGTATTTTTTGAAAGCGGCTATCGGAGTGGGAATATCTGATAACCCCGCCTTGTAGTTGCCGGGCGTGGACAAGCTAAACACTACTTTCTGGGAACAAAAGGTTGTGTAATGCTTCCAAAAAGCCAACATAATATCTCATATTTCAATTGACGTGACTCCCAGTTGACATTCATGTTTTTTTGTCTTTTACTGTAATCCCTGGTGTATCACGGTTAATTGGCTCCCGACCGTGATGGGTGCATTTCCGCAAAGTACGACTCCTTATTTCTAAATCAAAGATTTTTGTGATTTATTAGTGGTTAGAAAACCTGTTTACGGCCTTGTAAATTGGTTCTACTGGCTCATAGTGAGGCATGCAAACGCCCACTGCAGTAATCAAATACATAGTGAACACTTTCTAATACAGTGTTCACAGATTTTTTATTTATTACAACGTATGAACGCTGTTACGGGCCGAGCCTGGTCCTTTAAGAAGAATTGCATTGTGGGAAGTTGAGTGTCTCTTTCTTCCCTCTTTCTTCTGTCTGAACCGCCCATTGATTTCTGTGTCCTGATTGGCTGCAGAACATTGTCAGTCAATCTCCTTCATGCCGCCCTGCCATGTTTCCTGTGTCATTGCTAGCTTGCTTGTTGTTGCTTGACCGCAACAGGAGGAATACAGCGGCAATGTGTTTTAACAAGGATAGAAAAACGCTACAGCACAGCGGAACGGCGCCAGGACAAAAAGGCACGGTCACCGGAGTGAAATACGTGTGAGTGACTTAATAATTTCTTGTGTCCGACCTGTAGGTTGATCATTAAAATTCAAACAAAGGTTTGAACTTTTTTGAGAGTGTTTAAACAAGAGAGAAATGTCTGTCTGATAAAAGTGTATAAAATGTATGGTGAGGGGTTTTACAGCCTTAAAACATAATAATTGTCAAAAAATAAAGTTGGTTACTTCGCGGATTTCACTTATTGCGGGCTTTTTTGGGAACCTATCCCCCGCGATAAACGAGGGAACACTCTAATGTAGTTGAAATGACATCTTACCTGCACAGTTATAGGCTTCCTTGGCTTCTTCCTGTAGAAAATACCACTGGTTGCAAACTCTGGTGTTAAAGTCTCCTTCTGGACGGTGGACTTCACGGAGCGGCCCTCGCAGCTGATGATCACATAAGGGTCTGCGCCTGCATGGGGAACAAAGAGCAAAACCCCATCAAGTAACACAGCTGGTGGGATGCATAGCTGTCTTAGTTTGGAATTAAAAGCAATAAACTAACTGCCTGTACTGTCCTGGTTCTGCAAGCCCTCAGCAGCATGGACGTACACGTGGCTCACGGCTTGTGGATATCCAAAAAAGGAACTCCAGCATCTTACCCTGGGTTTATCCTCGATCAGCTCCCTGGAAGCACCAAGCATTGATACTTACAAGCATCATTTAACAATCCTAACACAGAGTAACAAATGACAGTGACAGCGTACCTACAGTCCGAGTCCAAGTCGGTGAAGACCCGGATCATGTAGTCCCCCAGAGTGTGAGGCTTGAAGGTGGTGGGCAGGATGACATAGCGGCCCTGCTGCAGCATGCAACGCATGAAGACCGTGCGGGCGTTTATGTACGTGGACGTCTCCACGCACCTCTGGGTCAGGATGTCGTGTAGCCTGTACTTCCTGTTCAGTTCCACCTGTTCAAAGGAAATAGCGATTAGGTGATTGATTAGTGTCGTGTCTTTATGTTGCTCATCATTCAATGCAGTGGTGAGCAGATAAGAGAGGACAAACGGTTCACTGAGCGAGAATGAGATAAGTGTTTTTCTGCCCCCTGGTGTGTGCGCACGTATGTGCGTGCGTGTGTGCATGCAACTTCCTCTCTATAATTTTTGATATTTGTATTTTTTCCTGAAGGGTCCAAATAGATCTGGGTGGCATTCCACACACTGCTGGCTATGCTGCTACTTTAGTTATTTTATTTGTAAATACTTATATTTACGAATAAATACGTATACATTAAATTGTCTATTATTATTAGTAGTAGTAGTAGTAGTAATATTAACATATACAAATATATTTTATAGTAAAATTCTCCTATATTATATAAGAGGAATTCTTAAAAAATAAAAAAGCTCTCTCAAAACATTTCTGAACAAAATTGATTGTAATGTTAAACCAAGTTAAGTTCATATCTGATCCAATTAGCTGTAATTAATTAATATTTATTTATTTAATTGATTATTTTTTAAGATGTTCAGATGTTCACTCACTCTTATCATGGGTTTTCAAACATTAATTAATTAGTAAATCATCGCTGTTTGGTAGTTGACTGCAGTCTAGTATTAGTCAGAAAATATGTATATTTAACTTGTACGTATTTTTTTTGCCCAAATTAAGCATTTTCAAGTAAGAAATGGCGAAATGAGTGTTAAACGCCATTAAGACCACTAACTTGTGAATTCTAGTATTCTACATTGGTCACTCGATGTCAGTAATTGTTCGGTGAGACCACCACCGCTTTCATTACAGGTTTAAATTATCTCACAACAGGCACAGTAATAATAACATAATAATAATGATAGTCATAATAATAACACGGGTCAACTCTGAACCCCTGATGTCACTTCCTGTCCGCCATCGATTCTGCTCTCCTACAAGGTAAACAGTCTTAAATGGCTTATTTTCTGTAATTATACATACAGTCATGGAAAAAATTATTAGTCCACCGTTGTTTCTTCAGTTTCTTGTTCATTTTAATGCCTGATACAACGATAGGTACCTTTATTTGGACAACTATAACAATGACAACAAAAAATAACTCGTAATAGTTACATTTTTTGGCAATACAATGCTATCGCTATTCACGTAGGAACCTAAGTGATTTTGGTTATTATCAACAAAACCATGGAAGTAGATATCAGCTCTTATGAGCTATATTTGTTTTCATAATTATATGTGTCCAAACAAATGTACCTTTAGTTGTACCAGGCATTAAAATGGATCAATAAACAGAAGAAACAAGGGTGGTGGTCTAATCATTTTTCCATGACTGTACTATATTGGGCAATACGAATGTAAAGGTGAACGTATGGGTGTTATTTCATATCTATTTGGCTCTAATATTGTGAAAAAAAGTATTTAGAAGATAGTAAACAGGTTTCCAATGCCATAACAAAAATATTCTATGTATGACGAAGGAATCCTATTTTGCGGAAATTGACTTTACGTTATAAAGGAGGCATTACTGTACTATTATTATAAGCTTGTTCGTTTTTTTTCCTGTTCCATTCAAATCTGGATGATATTTAACTTCCATTTGTCAATTGATATTATATGGCGATGGCAGACCTTCACTCATTGATTACACAGGTAACTTATGTCCTAATTGGCTGTTATGTAAAGACCAAAAAGTGTTATTTAACAAAATCCGCAAGCAGTGCCTTCATCCACAAGTAATTCATGACCAGTTGTATTGCTGACATGCACATTCTCATTAAAACATCACTCACCATTTTTTCCCACCATCTGCATTGTATCACATGAAGGAGGGGGATATTAACATGATGAGATAATAAGGGTTGCAGTTCCAGCTGGCCATGTGCTGCTTCTGAACATGACATGTTGATTGTGGCACTAGCTTGAAAAGCTGTCCAGAAAAGTGTCAGCATGATAAGAGCATAAAAAATGTGGGTTTGACCATTGCCAGATGTCACGTCAACTGCATTACATGAAACAGTTCGGTACAAACATGCGGAAAGCTAAACATGAGTGTGAAAATATAACGCTATAAAATGCTGCATCCTTAGATGGTGCATGTATAGTAGCTGGTGTCTGTTTTGCCTTTTCAGTCCATTGGGATGAATGCTAAAATTGTCATGCAATGCCAAAGAGAACATGTGGGAATGCATGTGTTGCTGGTTATGTGTCCTGTACGGTTTCTTCAGCCTGAAGCAATCAAAGCTTGATTGACTGCGTTCTTTGGTTATGATTTAGCGTCTAGCTGAAAAGGTCACTTTTGAGCTGATAACCGAATTAGGTGTCATGAAAACTATTCTGTGTCTGCATGACAAACACCAAAAATGTGAAGAAAAGTCCTTGCTTCCTTCCCAAAATAATAGTCTTTTGGCTCATGTCCACACATCCCAGACTATTCCCATTTCCCTCTTTGTGATCCCAACGGTGCACCCATGACCTTTAAGTCATTTGTGTGGCCAAAATCTGAATTCTTATACAAGTTAAGCGGTGGGTGAATCGATCCAAATATCCATAGTAACGATACTAAGGTTAGTATCAGTGTTGGACTCATAGACATATATAGAGACCGCATCGAGCGCTGAGCCGTCACGTCAACGTCGCCGCCGTCCTCTCGCTTATACATTCACACACTCACTAATATACTTGGGAAACAGTTAGGCTTATTTTCTCTTATGTCGACTATATTGAGTAAGACGAATGTAAAGGTGACTGATTCTATGGATGTTATTTCATGTCTAGAGGGCTCTAATAATGTTCAAAGATAGTAAACAGGTTTTTTGCCATAACTACAAAAATATTCAATTTAGAAATACGGAATGCTACTTCGCTAAAATTCACTTATCACAGGCTGGTCTGGAACCAGTTAACCGCAGTTAATTAACGCTCCACAAATGTGCAGTTTTTGGTCTTGGTCAAAAAAATGATTATTTTTAATTTTTATAATTTTTTGAAATGACAGAATGATAAGGAAACACATTTTATTCAGTCTAAATCAGTAATAATTGATAAATACATGACAATACAGGTAAAATGTACAGCCATTTAAAAAAAAAAAAAGCCCATCATTTGTACATGTTTGTCTTGATATCCATCCATTTTTTATACCGCTTCTCCTCATTAGGGTCGCAGGGGCATGCTGGAGCCTATCCCAGCTGACTTCGGGCGACAGGCGGGGTATTTTCTCGTCAAGCATTTAGATTTTGCACTTTGTTTTGCAGTCCTTGAATGCACAATAGTTGCTGTGAGATTTCACCTGTTTATCAATCAGCTTACATAATCATTCATTAGTGGTGCATATCTATACATTTTGATTGTGAAATGTGTTTCATACTGTAAGTGTGTGAGGCATATTGAAGAGACAAGGGGAGCATTCTGGAGCTGAAACTAATCTAATAATTACAACGCTTGTTGCAAATGTTGATCTAAAATCGGAGGAGAAGGTCAGCTTCAAGCTAGCGGGAGGGTTTTGGAGGGGGAGGAGCGAGCCGTGTGTCGAAATTAGGCATTTTTATGGGTGTATCAATTACTTGCAGATTTTCGCCACTATTGTACAAAACTACTGCATTGTGCTCAACAGTGTTTACCTGCTACTTTTACTGACCCTTCACCTCTGCTATATCAGCCGTCTTGGATCAGGAATGCTATTTTTCTTTGTTTACAAGGGAAAAAAAATATTTCAACATCGCAGAGTTTTTTTTCTCTCACATTCTTGTGGTCAAATGTAATACCCAGGCAAATTATTAACTTTTTTTCTTACCTTGAAGACGCTGAAGCCAATTGTGAGATTTTCCCCTTGTCCGATTTTCCTGTGGATCTTCATATCTCGCTGTTGTAAGGAGATGAGGACCTCATCGGTCTCCTTTGTGACATCAAACATGTACTAGACAGAATTTTGAAAGGAAGTCAACGACATGCATGGTAATAGTGTGAAGTTACAAATGTGACAAAGAGCTCTCAGTCTGAAGCAGTGCCAACCACAGGAATAAATACTTCCCATCTCACAGGTGTCAAGGTGTACTGTTGTTCAGTAGTACCTGTGGGTTCTGCAGGAAGGTCTGCTTATGGTTAGCGCAGCCGCCACAGCGGTTCAAGAGAGGCTCCGCTTGCTTGGTCCAGCTCCCAAAGTGCATGACCTCATGCCAGGTCTTATGGAAGCTCATCACGGACGTATTGATGAGACGGCACACGTCGGCATCTGTAAAATACTTGCACCAGTCTGTGAAAGACATCCTGTGGACGTCCAGTCAGAAAATGATTAGAGTACAGCAGTTTCTAATGGATTGTTTTGGATGCGTCGTGTGTGATCTCTCACCAGAACTCGCCATCATCCTCTACTGTGATGCCAAGGTTGCCCCTTTCTGTGTCGCCAACCTTTGACCATTCCTCAGAACTGACAGAATGATAAGTGAGATTATTGCACAGTGGATATGGAAAGTCAAAGAGACACACTCTAAGATGAATACAGTGTTCCCTCGCTACATCGCTGTTCACCTTTTGCTGTTTCGCTGAAGCGCAATTAAGCGTATTTTTTTTAACGATGTATGAACGCGCATTGTGTTCTGCTTCCTTGCGGTGTATTCGAGCGATCTATCGGTGCTCTATTGTATGTGTCTGTTATTGCATTTACTACAGCTACCAGTAGAGGGTGTTGTATGCTAATGTTGAAGGTGTGCAGCTCCACCTCGTCTCAGTATGTGTTATGTGCCAGCACGATTAGGATTCCACACTATACAATAGCCAGCTAGATATAGAGCCACAGCAGTCCTTATTGGCTATGGGAGAACCTGCACATTGTGTTCTGTGTCTTGATTGGCTGTAGACCATTGTCAATCAGTCTCCTTTGTGGCGTTTCCTGTTGTGGTCAAGAGTCGCTACCAAAGTTGGAACAAATTACACACAACCAAGGTGCCACTATATTGTGCTTTTTTGTTTTCTTTTTTGTATTTTTTTGTGACGTTACCACAGAAGGGCACCAGTGATGGCAAAGAAGAAAAGTTCGCAAGCAAACATAGAACAGGAAATGGAACTTTTTGCAACATATGAAAGGGCCTGTCTGCTCAGTCATAGCAGTCATACTGGATTGACACATCTATGTAAACAGCATGTAGTTGTAATGGCTAATGAGTGGCATGAAAAAAACCATGGAAGCTTGCTAACAAATGCCACATTTTTGCCACACTGAAAATGTGGATTGTTTCTATTTCACAAGTGCCTCTCAAGAGAGCAGTTGATTTGTCGAGTGGTATGCTTGGGCTCATGCTGAGAGATGGATTTCCTTTCCTCACCTGTCACTCCAGGCTCCATTCCACTCAGTCTTTCCCCAGGGATTCCTCATGCGGATCATAGGGATGGTTTCGTTCTTGAAGTAGGCTATCAACCCGTGACCCAGGCGCACCCTCTTCACCGCCGTCACAGAGTACGCATGACCTTTCACCAGCCCGTTAGCCATCTTGAACTCAATTTCGTGAGCTTGTGCCTAAGGAAAAGGCAAACATCTCACATTTTGTGAAGCCACTTTGTCTTCATTTCAGATCACGCCACGGCAAGGACACAGCACAGACCTTAATGGAGCAACTTATGATGCCACCTCGGTCGTACACCTTCAGTAGGTCTTCAAAGAGATGGTCTAGCTTCTTCTGGTCCTTGTAGTAAGCCTCTGCCTCCAGGTTGATGGCCTCAGACACAGCGCCACTGAAATCCACCACAGCGTCTCCAGTGTTGCCCCCCTCCAGTGACTCATAGCAGCCAGAGAGCCTGAATTAGGATGCAGAGGACAGCTTCCTACTACGATACTGCATTTTCACAATCAGTCACATTTTTTTAATGAAACATTTGTTACAGTAGTCTATTTATACGTCATAATTTTGCAATTGAATCGCTCTTCTGCATTAGATAAAATAATAATTATCAGTGGAAATATTGTAATTTATTTATTTATATATTTTCTTATTTGAATCATTATGATTAAAAATAATACAAATACTACTATAGAAATAATAAAAATAACGATGTCATGTCAGTAATTACAGTGTATTATAACAAGCTATTTAAATTAATATTATTGTAATATTATTATCATTGTAATTGCGATTTAACATTTGGTATCAGGTTTTTTTATTGATTATTATTATTATTATTTTACATGTACTTCTTATATCTGTTTGATATTTAATACGGGGGTGATTCAGCCTATTTCTCTATAATAGATACTAATTGATAATATTAGTAGTAGTAGCACCTTAAAAATATTATAGCAATTTATATTTAATAATAATAATAATAATACATTGCATTATTATTTGTAAATTATTCATATTAATGATCATTTTTTACATTTAAAATAATACTAATACTATAATCATAATAACAATAATGACATAACAATAATGTGGAATTATAATAAGCATTTTAAATGCGTATCATTACTATTCTTGTCATCATTATTATTATTTATATTTACTTTTATATTGGGCCGCACGGTGGCCTAGTGGTTAGCATGTTGGGTTTGAATCTCCGTTGGGCATCTCTGTGTGGAGTTTGCTTGTTGCTTGTTAGGCTAATTGGCCACTCTAAATTGCCCATCGGTATGAATGTGAGCGTGAATGGTTGTTTGTCTATATGTGGCCTGCGATTGGCTGGCGACCAGTCCAGGGTGTACCCCGCCTCTCACGCAAAGTCAGCTGGGATAGGCTCCAGCATACCCTCGCGTCCGAGTAAGGATAAGCGGCATAGAAGATGGTTGGATGGCTACTTTTAGGTTTATTTTAGATTCAATACAGAATGGTGATTCAGCATATTCTAAAGAAAGAAAAACAACACCGATCTCCTTAGGCACTAAAAAAGGCACACACACACACACACTCTGCACACAGTAAATTACAATAGTTTTAAATACAATTAGAATATGTTGAATTTTAACTGATGTACTCACTTGGCGTAGGCTTTCTCCAGCAGAGCACTCCAATATTCGTTGTTGTCTTTGGAGTGGCAGTAGATGAGTTCTCCATTGATTGTAGGAAGGCGGTCATCCACCACCACATCCACCCACTCACCAAACACCCAAAACTGAAAGTGAAAGATTCCGGCGTAGTCCTCTGGGTGTTTGGAGTCCCACTCCTGCTCCTTCCAGTCTGGAATTACCTGGAAACACCATCGAAACCTTTTGATTGCACAAATATTTTGAAATTGTAAGCACTTTCATTTAAAGTCTGGTACTTTATTAGAGCAAGGAAGCCTGCTTTGAGTTAGTTAATACTCAGGGACAGTCGGAGTTGTGCCTAAATACGACAAAGAAACTTGAGATTTGCTTGAATGAGTGACACCGCCTCAGGTGAGTTCCTGCTGTCAGGTAAGTTGTGTGTATCTTAACACGCCCATCATCTCACCAATAAATCCAGTAAGCTCACCTTCTTCCACAGGTTAGGCTTCAGGGCCAGACATGAGCAGGCGGCCACAAACCAGCAGTTCCCCACTGAGCCTTGGTTCAAGTCATGCGAGCTGACACCCTCCACAAACAGGTGAGGATCAGAGCTGATCTCCTGTAGCACCATAGTAACATTATTACATTACATGACATAAGTGACACGCAAACATCTTCATCATCTTCCACTGTAATTCCCTCTTGAATCACATGTGAGAGCATGAGAGATGCTGTCTAAGTCCCCATATTCACCACCGTTCTAAATAAATGTAGAATATTTAATTATATATTTGCTCTAAATACATTTAAAAAGTAACTATTTTCATTATATAATAAAATATCATATATATTATATAATTCTGCAATTTATAAAATAATCTAAAATATACGTAACAAATGTATTAGACCACCACCCGATATAAGGTTTGTTCTGGGCAAAATCCAAAATTCTAAATATCTTTTCGGGTTTCTGTAATGGTTAATAGACCAGTGAGTTATTAGGTCTTAACTGAAATGATATTTTTGATGTTAAAATATAATTACTATCATTATTGAATTATTTTTTAATTGTCAAATTTACAGTTTTACGCACAAAAAATGGATCACACATAACTCATAATTTCATGTTTAAGGTGTCAAATTATACTTTAAGTTTGCTATTTTCCAAATAAATAACAATGCAATTTTTTACGTTTAAATGAATAGTTTGTGAAAAATTTCTAAAATTTTTAAAATGAAAAAACTGCTAAAAATGTATTTTAAAAAAATTAAATTTCTCTAAATCTGCTATATATATATATATATATATATATATTACATACGATGGAGCATTAGCGCCACATTGAAAAAAAAATCTGAAATTTTGAGAATAAAGTTGTAAATTTACGAGAATAAAGTTCTACATTTCAGAGAAAAAATGTATAGTATTACCTTTGCCTAAGGCCAAAGGTCACACAGTTCCCCATTTTTATAGCTGTCTCAGGCAATGCCTGTTATGACGGAGTATTAACATAATCTTGAGATTTTAAATTAAGTTGTAAATTTATGACTTTATTGTCATAAAAACTCATACTATTACAAGAATAAAGTCATACATTTAGAAGAAAAAACTTGTGACTTTATGTTACAGGCATTGCCTGAGATAGCTATGAAAAGGGGGGCTTATGTGACCATTGGCCTCGGGCATGTGGAGTGGGCAGGGTAAGGTAGTAGGTGGAAGTGAGAAGGGCTAGCCGTGCTAATCTGTTTGTGCTAAACTGCTCTGTTTTGCCCCCACGTTATAAATAAAATCTCGCCTGAAGCAAGAGGGAAGTTTCCTTCCTTCCTGAAGAGCTATGCTCTATTTTCCCTGTGACACGTATGACACCATGACACGTAATATTATGACTTTTTTCTTGTAAATTTACGACTTTGTTCTCAAAATACTGTATTTATTATATTTGTAATTTCTTGTGTTTCGAAAAGGTGTCTATGAATAAAATACAGTATATTATTGGTAGTAGTAGTAGTAGTTGTAGTAGTAGTGTCTTTATCATTATTATTGTCATCATAATTTATCATCATCATCATAAATTCGATGACGTCTCCTAGTGGTTATGAGCAGTATTAGTGACCACATCAAAGCCACAGTATGTGATTGTATGTATGTATGTATGTATGTACTTTATTTATCCCACAGCGGGGAAATTTACTTGTTACAGCAGCAAGACAAGTAAAGAGAACAGTGTAAAGAAAGCATAGTGTCTACAACATGGTTCAGGTGGTGCAGGTGTTGTAGAGCCTGACAGCGGTCGGTATGAAGGACCTGCGGAACCTCTCCTTCTTACACCGTGGGTCTAACAGTCTGGTGCTGAAGGAGCTGCCCAGGGAAACAACAGTGTCATGTAGCGGGTGAGAGGTGTTGTTCATGATGGATGTCAGCTTAGCCAACAATTGGATGCTAAGTGCTATGATCTTCTGGCAAGCCACGCTATTATTGCTGCCTTATTACATTTGGGTCCATGATTGTGCTTTAGAGCTCCTTATAAAAAAAAAAAAGTCTGCTACGGTATTTTACAACAGCTAAGTATCCCAAATTAGTCACTTATTTTGTTATTTGTTTTTATTGCAATTGCGAAAGTGATGATATTGCCAAAGAATACAAAAGCTGGCACACAAAAGCTTCGCAATTAGAGCAATCTCATCAAACGAGATAAGAAGCTTTGGTGCCGCTGCCTGCTCCACATTAATTTAGCTTCCTTCAGTGAAAAATGTGTTTATCTTGCTCTTTGTTTACAATGTGGAGTGGCGCACATTCTGTCTGTGAGCCTTTAAAAATGATTTGTATTGTCAGATACATGAGTTGTCCATTTGATCAAATTGTGAACTCTGGATTACTCCTTATTGACTTCCGGAAATCTCCTAACGCAAAGTGCCACAAATACAGCCACTCGTTCACTCACCCCAGGACGTTTCCATTGTACAATACCAGGTGGTGCTTTCCGAAAATACAGGGATGAATCTGTGGCTGGAAACTCTGAATCCTCAAAGAGTTTTTTACTCTTGATGCAGTCCTTCTTGAGCTCAGCGTAATGCTGGTTCTTGTAGGGGGTCGCAGAGGAGAACATGGTCCACTGCTAGAAGACTCGCAACTGCAAAGATGGGCGATGGACACGTTTGCGTTTATTTGGAATGCATTTCCACGTGAGTTTCTCACTTTTTTTTGGAAAATTCCTTCCAGTAAATCTTTCAGGAGGGTCTAGCTCTGGAAAGTAAGAGTCATCACATGTGTATTACATTTCTACTATGAAGATGTGCACTCAAATAGCAAGAAGCATTAACAAGAAGTGGTGACCAGCAGTCCAAAAGTGTACATAGATCAGGGGTGTCTAAAGTGCAGCCCGGGGGCCATTAAGGGTTGTTTTTTTATTGGCCTGCAGCTCATTCTAAAAATATGATTTAACAAGAGCAAAAATAGAAACCTCAGCTCTAATTTTACAAGAATTTAGTTGGAATTTTATGAAAATAACGTAAAAATAAAGCCATTTTAGTAGCATTATGTTGAAATATTAAAGAAAAAAGATGTTATTTTTTAAAGTCGGAACGTTACAAAAACAAAGCATTGAATAAAATTGTAATTTTTGGAAAATTAGGTTGCGGAAAAAGTTATGTTACGACAAAAAAGTCCAAATATTATAGGAATAAAGTCATTATTCCAAGAAAAAAAAATTACAAGAAGAAAGTTTAAATAGTTGGAAAATTAGGAAAAAAAAACAGCACTGGAAAGCAGTGTAATGGAAAAGACAGTTGTAATTTTACAAGAATAAAGTCAGAATATGAAGAGAAAAAAGTTGTAATTTTATGAGAATAATGTGACATTATGAGGAAAAATAATGTCATTTTAGTGGCATAAAGTTGACATATGAAAGAAAAAAGATGTTATTTTTGTCAAGTCGTAATATTATCAGAAAGAAAACATCAAATGAAGTTGTAATTTTTGGAAAATTAGTTTGCAGAAAAAGTTATAATGTTATGAACATGAAGTCAAAGTATTCATAATTCCCCTAAAAAATATTCCAAGATAAAAGTTGAAATAGTTAATAAAAATATATAAATAAAAAAATTCAAAACATTTTAACAAACAACAACAGCATAAATGTAAAAAAAGCTTTAATTTTACGATAATACACTCATAATATTAGGAGGGAACTAATGTCATTTTAAAGAAAAAACAACTTTATTTCTATTTATATATTGAGAGAAACAAAGAAACAAAGAATACATTTTTGAATAATTAGGTTGGGGAAAAAGTCATAACATTACCGGAATAAAGACCAAATATTATGTGAGTAAAGCCATAATTACAAGAAAAAAAATATATTAGAAGAAAGTGTAATAATTGGAAATGAAAAAAAACCCAGCAAAAATGGGGAAGAGGGGGACAAGAACCAAAGTTCATACCAATAATAGGCTTTTTCACTTATATCACAAAGCCAAAATGCAGTTGTTTTGTTTTTTAAATATACCCTTGCGTCCTTTCATTCGTCACTTTTTCATGTGGCCCTCGCTGGGAAACGTTTGAACACCCCTTGACTTAAATCATGTAGCACGTGGCTAAAAGCAGCTGTGTCCTTATAGGGATGAAGATATTTAAACGTTGAGTCCTTCACTATGAATTTACGAGCCAAAAAGAAAAGCACAAAAGTAATCCGATACTAAACATCGAACGACAAAATATGCTTGCATTTAATCAACAGGCTCTCTGTTTGGATATATTTCACATCGAGTGGGCACACTCTTGCAACGATAGGTACACACCTGCACTATCAAGATCAATTCCAAGAGGCTAAAGGCTGAAAGAATAGGTTAAAACAGGCCTTACCTTTCTCACAGGGACGTATATCTTCTTGCTCCACAATGAGGAAGCTCTTGAGTGTTTTTACCTGCCTGTGTTTCCCCTCCCACACGGCGGCACTGCATTGTTGAAGCCACACCCTGCCTGTTTTCCAAACTATATCCTCCTCCTCTTATACGTAGCCTTCCTCTCATATTGTTTTAATCTACAGCATTTATGGGAAACCACTCACTCAGACGACCCAGATGATAATGGTTTCATAATGGACACAATCCCAGGGGAGGGGGAGGGGGGCACTTGTGTGGCACAGGACACCGTGTGTGTTTGCGTGCCAAGTGTGTGTGTTATCGCGTTTGGAGTTCCAGGGTAGTGTGATCATGCAGGTTATTTTTGAGAAGGTGTTCACAGAGGGCCGTAAATGCATCATTGTTGTTCTGTGCACGTGTAAAAGTGATAGAAACAGATTTCCAAAAACGCATTCTCAACTACTTCTTTAGGTACACGTGAAACATTAAATATGTTGTTCGAATTTTACCCTTAAGATGTCATTTATCCCTAACGACAAAAAAATGTCTGCTTCTCGAAAACAAATGTAAAATGCTTAAATTATAATTAGGGCTGTCAAAAATAACACGTAAACGGCGGTACCTAATTTATTTAATTGATTACGTTACATTTTTTTTGTGTAATTAACGCTTGCGCACCAGAGGAAGCACACCCCTCTGTTATGACGGCAGACGGAAGCACAGTGGAGCGTCCCTACACAGTCACACACAGTCTGACGCTCTTTTATAACTTCATTATGACCTGAACACATCAACAGCATATGCTGTACTGTTTGTATGTCCAACTCACTCACGTCTCTAGTCCGTTCATCTTGGGAACGACACTTCCTCATTCTCATTACAAGAATGCGAGATGCATTCAGGGACACTCCAAACATCACAAAAACGTGTGTGTGTGTCAGTAAACAGGAAGATAAAGAAAAGCATGAAATGGATATTCTTATCACTCACTTCGGAACTCTTAATTTGGATGTACAATTTGGTACATTTAAGTATGCTGGAAAATACACTGAAAACAACTACATTTACGTTAAATTACGTGATTCTTTGAACGCAACCCCACATTGCTCATAATAACACTGTTTAAAGTGTGATACTAATGTTCTGCTACTATTAAAGAGACTAGTGTTAGACAAATGTGTAGACTTGTGTGGTATCTTTTAGCTTGATTGACATATTCAGTTCATTTGGAGCTGTTAAAACATGCAAATATATATAATCCTGTCCTGTCATTTACCTTTTTGTTAATTACTGTAAAAAAATGGGCATATTTAAGACATGGTTGCTAATGGTGATTAATCATGATTAATTAATTTAAAAACTGTGATTAAAATGATTACTTTTTAAAATCATTTGACAGTTCTAATAATAATATGCTTGTACTGTATAGAAAATACATTTGCCCTGAGATTGGTCAGTGATTTGGTGCAAGATTGACTTTTATTCATTGTTACAGTGGAACCTTGGTTAGCGTCATGAAGTCGTTTCCTGCTTTTATGAAGTAGCAAGCTAATAGGATTTTGGTGATGAAGAACATCGTTCCGCTTAATGCTGGGGACAATTAAGTAAAGACTTTGGCTTCTCAAAACAATATGTTTTCAAAAGATGAATCCACAAAATGCTCGGCGTTATATTTTTCTCCCGTCGTGTCCGTCGTGTTCCGTATTCCGGCGCACTGTCACCTGTGCATTCATGTGCATGTGATGAAGACACCCACGGTAATGCCACGTTTCTTCCGCGACGGAGCACGTGTGTGTTGCACGGCGGAAGAAGATGCAAGTGTCTTCATCACATGCACATGAATGCAGAGGTGACAGTGCGCCGGAATACGGAACACGACGGACACGACGGGAGAAAAATATAACGCCGAGCATTTTGTGGATTCATCTTTTGAAAACATATTGTTTTGCGCCGGAATACGGCGGGATGATTTTTTTTTAGAAGACATTTTTGTGATGCAAATGTATTACTCTTTTGAACACATATTGTTGTGAGAAGCCAAACTCTTTACTTAAATGTCCAGAAGCGGATCTATGTTCTTCATCACCAAAATCCGACCAGAACTGGACTAAGGAGACCAAGTGGGGGGTAAGTCACTGTTGCTGGACTACACTGATGGAGATCTCATACAACTTCATGTCAAAAAATCCGAACTATCCCTTTAACATCAAAAATATACACCAAAATTTGGCCTCATTTTGCATACATTTTCCGGTTAGCGTACAATATGGCGCATGTCCCCGTGTGTTATTAACACACTGCTTTAGTCCAACTGTGTTCTTAATCTGTTTCCATCACAAAATGTCCTTGTTAGCATCCTATTGGCTTGCTACTATATAAAAATGGGATACGGAAGTCAGCCCCGTCGTCCGTCTATGACGTCATCAGACGTTGACTCAAAAATGTGAGCACAAAACACTTTTCTATACTTTTGCAGTTAGAGTTTTACAGGCATAAAACAATTCTCAATGCACACTAAAGATGAATGAAAGGGATAATAAACCCATACCAGTGTAGTCTCGGTACTGGATCCATTTTTCAGTTCAGATAGATACCAAAATTTGTAGTATCGCCCACGTCTAATGACTTACTTAAGTAAAGGCAACGCTCACTCACCTATGATGTGGTGTCCTTGTTGCGTTGTATCAATACCTCCTGAAGGATTTACAACACATCCAGCTTTTGCGGCCAAAAGTCAGTTCCATTAAGGAAAACAAGCAGCAGTGCAGGTTGTAAACTGTGCAAACCTCCTAAAGCCAATGCAGGGATTAGGCCACAGTTAAAACTGGTCTGACTGGTCAGCAGTGGGCTGCAGCAATCATGCTAAAAAGGCTGCAGAGAAGAAAGAGGAGGTTAAACTGAAACTGAACACCAGCCAGCGATTTACACTGGAGGCGAAACAAGCCAAAACCTGTTGGTGTTTGATTTGTATGACTCCCTTAAAGCATCAGTGTGCTGAGTATGGAATCAGCTGAAGCTTTTATACAGACACTGGGTTGTTGTGCAGCACCTAGAAAGAGGCCAGAGGTCAGTCAGAGTTAAATGCTAGTGAATAAACAGGAGTAACAAGCCATGCACATGAAATCAACAGTAGTAAACCAGACACACTGGCAGGAAGTCTGCTTTCAGGTCCAAAGTTTGGAAGGAGAACAAGAAGCTCTTTGACTTTCTGAGACAAAAAAAAAAAACACAAGAGCTTCTTTTCGGGCATAATCGTCAACCGTGAAGGCTAAGGAGGGGGCAAGAGGAGAAGAATGTTTCCACGCAGCCAAAAGAAATACGGCAAATCTGTTCAGGAGATGAATGGACTGGCTCGAGAAGAAAACATCTAAATTAAAAGTCAAGCTCATGGATCACTTCTGAGCTGAGAAAGAGACGGATGTCATATTTCACATGCAAAGTTCATGAGAAAAAGATGCAGGAGAAAGAGAAGAGACAGCTTATAAATATACATACTCCACCCTTGTGGTAGTTTCATTGTAGTAATAATTGTTTCTGTGATGGACACACTGTCCATGGCACTGATGCCTCACAGTAAGAAGGCGGTGGGTTTGAATCTAACCCGTAAATCTCAGCCCAAACAAGATTATTCTTATTCTCATGTGCTGCACTACCATCCATCCATCCATTTCCGACGCCGCTTGTCCTCACTAGGGTCGCGGGGGTATGCTGGAGCCTATCCCAGCTGACTTCGGGCAAGAGGCGGGGTACACCCTGGACTGGTCACCAGCCAATCAAACAACCTTTCACGCTCACATTCATTTGTAGCCAGTCATAAAATAAATACATACATGCAATTAAAACAGCATTAGTATCAGTAATATTATTATTAATTATACATTGTTATTATTATGAATTAAATATTATATTTGTCTTCACAAACACAGTCAGAAATGCGAGGTAGAGGTAGCATAACGTGGTCTAGGATACATTTTTGCAAACTAACACTTAATTTTGCAACCCTCATGGAGTCTAAATGAGGTAGAAATGTTAGTTGCAAATTAGCAACAAAATGAGAAAGCCCTCTTTCAACAATAATCATATCGTTGAATGAATACCTTCATTCAAAATGGAGCATTATTATCGTTTTTGACACAGCTTTGGTATTGGATTGTGCAGCTGTACCTAATGAAGTGGCCAAGGATCCCAATCTAAATGCAAAACATCCCACACTGATAAGAATCATGATTACACTTCTGATATTTGTATAAGAAAAGTCATGAAAGAGCAAACACGTTCCCCAATTAGTCTCCTGTGTTTAAATGTGATGGAAAACAGGCCGATCAGTCAAATATGTGTCACACAAGGTCACAGACAGTCCCGCCAATGTTTGTGAAACATGAAAACCATTTGTCTCTGGGGCAGACGCCAGGAGACTTTTCACCTTACTTGTATACAATGCTTCTTTCATCTCACGGAAGTGGGCTTCGCCTGCGAAGCACACAATAACACTAATGCAGAAAACACATCACTTGTAATGTTCCACACATTCTTCTTTCCATCCACCACCAGTAAGACACTGATTGTTTTAAACACCGGACAGTGACTGATAAGACTTTTTTTTACAGCTTCTGTTTCCCTTAAATGATTTTGGGCACAGGGACAATTTAGGAGTCTGTTTTTAGATGGACTCAAGTGTTTATCTTTTCTTGTTAAACTGAGACGTGACCCCCAACAAGGACACCACCACCACACACATGCGCACACGTTTCCATACTTCTTACCACCAGCAGATGGCAGCAGATTACCATCGTAGACTTTAGTGGCGGCACACTTCCTAAAACAAAATAAAAATAAAATAAGGTTATTATGAGGAATGTAAAGCATCACATTACAAACATTACAAACAATAACATTGGTGCAGTTTGCAAATACTGTCAAGCTACCAGACTCACTCCTCCTCACGCGCAGAATAGGCGCTATGCGTAGGGCCCCATGATCCACGGGGACCCCATTTTGCACAAGGGGGTGCATTCTCTGCAAATGCACTAAGGATGAGCCTCGCAATTCATCCCCCCACCTGGCAGTCCCTGGTGGTGGTGGTTCGACCCAAAACCCAGACACTTTTTGAAAATTCTGCTAATTTGTGATTTTGCACTTGTATTACTCCAAAACATGCATCTAACTTGAAGTTCAAGTCAAATAGTATAAAAATTAGATTTTTTTTCAAAGAATTTGTCATGTTGGGGTGGGGAGGGTGGTTACAAAATAAACCTGCTTACGGCCCCAATTTGGCCGGGGGCAACCCGGAGATCTACATACAGTCGTCCCTTTTTTTCCACAGTTAGTTGGTTCCAGACACGACCGTGATAAGTGAATACCCGCGTAGTGGGATTCAATATTAATAAACAAAATATTTTTATAGTTACAGCATAGAAAACCTGTTCATGACTTTCCAAATACGGGTTTTAGACATGAAATAACAGCCCAATAGTCACTTTTACACTCCTAGTATTCTTTGTTTACATCACATTGAGCAGGCTACTACAGGATCACTGCAGGGACATAACAGACAGTCACCGCTGGCATAGCAAGCTACCGAGCTAATTAGGTAGCCTCGCCAATTTACTTATTCTAACAAAGTGTTTCAAATGGAGTGGGGAAGAAGGACAAAGGTGCCAAAAACATACCACTTCCACACAAAATGAGAGAAGAACCTTTTTTTATCACTCGATCTTAACCGTGGCGTGTCGGCTTGGCATGCAGTGTGAAAGGTAATGTAATCTAACGTCATGTCTCATGACATTACTGATGCCTAGTGACCAGAATACTACATAAAACTTGTCTTTCAATATTTTTTCACTAATAGTAGGGATAGTCAACCACAAAACAGCGATCATTTACCGTATTTATTTATTTTTTTAACCGATAGAGTGACGGAGCGATATTCAAACTGCAATATTGGGAGGGACGACTGTATAGCACACAGTGGGACTGTTGCTGCAAATACGTGTGCTTTACATCGATAATTTTACGTTACAACGATAATATTGCTCTTTATTGATTGACACTCTTAGCATTGATGTGTGTATTTCATGTTGTGGTTGGCTTTTTACAAGACTGCATCATGCCAACATACAGCAGATAGTGCAGATAGTTGTATTTATGTAATTAAGAGCTCATAGACACTGACGTGAGTGGGCACTTCATCGTATCGTAGCCATACAGCATTGCTTTCTTGCAGGATTTTAATTACTATTTTGCTAAGGACTAATTTAAACGTTACAACACCGTTATCGTTACAGGCAGTGAAATGTGGAGTGTTACTATGCACTGATATCCATATCAACAATCTGGATGTTGCTTCAGTTGCACTGTTCACTACTGTCTACTACACAGGAAGCTAAAAAGATAGTAAACTAGAGTTGTGGTTGCAGACACTGCTCCCTAGCGTTTTGGTAGAGATTTACAAGCCGTGAGCTCAGCCATCGGCCATAATCATGGAACATCTCTAAAGCTGAGGTCACAACCGGTTTTACGGGCTCCTACGGCCGGTCTACGTGCAAAAAGACAAAACGCACGGAGTGCACGTGTGTGATGTGCTGATTTTCAAGCTGTAGACTGGTCGCAGAGGTTCTCTGTCATGTCAAACTCACCCTACGGACGCTTACGTTTTTTTTCAGGCTGCAAGACAAACTTACGCACTTCGTACATCTTTGTGCGTTCATTTTGTCCGTCCCACATGTGTGTCGAGCTCTTAGTCCTTCAGGGGTACCACAACTATGTTTGCCATGAACAAAAAAAAACAAACCCCACAGTGTTTTGGGGAATGCCAAAAATCATACATCCAAAAAAAATGGTACGACCAATTGTGACCTCGGCTTAAAGGGCACACACTGCAAAGCTAAATACAAATTATTTTACGTATTTGTAGATAGGAAGGAAATAGTTTCCCTGGTAAGAAAAATAATTAATTCTACCAATTCCATTACTTTTTTGGGAAAGTAACTAGTATCTATAATTACTTCTTTTAAAAAGTAATTTGCAACACTACGATTCCCTTTTTAGAAAATATGGATATCCATGACTCCACTGTAGATTTTAACAGTACTACCATTAATAGTTGCCTCTAATTAGGCCAGCCTGTGATCCAGAATAGTTTCTAGTTATTTCTAAACCCAGATTTCTGGTTGCCATGGTAATGAAATAGCCTTTTGACCTCAATATGTACAAAACGCCATTTCAAACACAATTTTTTTTCATTTAGTATGGATTGATAGTGATTCATACATATTTTGGAATCAGCACTGGGAATTTAACATAAGATTTGATGTGCTTCTTGTCTTTGAATAAATGAAAAACACACAGGTGAAGTAAAACTGTTTTAATTGCAAAAAAGATACCAGTTAATACATTGAATGGAGCACTGAAACAAGCCACTGTGACATAGCAAAATACCACTAAAAATATTGTAAATTCCAGAGGAAAAAAAAAAAGTTATTCAAGGGGAAAAAGGCATAGGTGGAATATAAAAAGGGGGCAGGAAGGAGGGTATTTACACTGATCAAGTGTCTCTACAAAACAAAGTGTGTTTGGAGGGTTCGTTTAAGAAAACACGATGTTACAAAGTGGTTAAAAAAAGCGCATACCTTGCATTTCTTATTTTTAAAGCAAAAATAGTAGTCAAAAAAGGCACCACTGTAGCCATCTAATATGGTGGTGGCCAGTTTACACAAGACACATTGTTGTATATGCTGAAGAAACAAAACGGTAGGAAAACCAACATATGGACCTATACAGAACTCTTGCAGAAAATGGTGGGCGAAGACTTGCGCGACAGCGCCCTCTTTTGGACAGAAAGTTGCAATGACAACACGAGCAGTTTAGCGATGGCGATGGAGCTTGTCGACAGTTTGGACACACTTCTCATGACAAATTGCAAGGACATTTCTTCACTATCCTTCCATCTAAATGCATAGATGCTCAATTGAAAAGAAAATATGCCACACAAGCAGCACGAATTGTGGTCACGCATTGTAATTGCGGTACGTGCTAACATTCAAAGTGCCTGCAGCCGTTTGTGCTTCAGTGTCATCCAATTAGAAGAGGCTCAGGCTTCGTTGCCTGCAAAACCTGAGAACTCTTCAGTAGAATATATTTAAAAAAAAAAAAACATTCCCACTGTAATACAGTATTTTTAATAAGAGCTGCACAGGGAGCATTGGAAAAAGTATACAAAAAAATTAAAGACCCCTTACAAATAAAATTAAACTTTATAAAATATTAAAAGCCAGGCAAGCCACAGAAGGTACATACTTCAGGTGTTCCTTCTATGGAATATTTTCACAATTAAAGTCCCTTTTCAATAAATCCTGCAAAGCATTGCAACCTTAGTTATTTATTTCTTATTATTTATTCATCTGTGGTTTGTTAAATTGTAAAAATGTGACTAAAACACTGCCGTGTACTGATTGGCCTAATTAAGAGTTGAACTTTGGTCAGTCTTATGCACCGTTAGGTCCTTCAAAAATCAGCTTTTTTTTATATGCACCTAAAGCCCTAAAATGATGTATCATGCACTGCTTTATGTACAACACTGAGGGTATATGATGTAACAACCATGTATAGCCTGCTACTGTATATATGGAGTCAAAGAGGAATCAGCTGTAAAGATTGTTATGACGACGTTACGGAAGCACAGCAATGGCAACCGGAAAAACCAGAGAAGGATGTGAGAACTATGCACAGTATTTACAGCAAGTTAGGAAGGATTCATCTGAAAAAAGGGGATACCTTTCGGACCAGGGACACGACAGATAAAGTCGTAAAAACGTTTAGCCAGATTTGTCTGCTAAAATCACCCATTTGCTGCTTGGAATTGTGTACTTGGAGTGCAAAGAGTGCATCCAGTAAATAGTTTTTTTTAACAGTGCATCATCAGTTAAACATTTGTGCCATTGTGTGATGAGTTTGGTGATAAATTGGCTTTCTAAAAAAGAAAAAGAAATGGTGTGTGTTCTCAACCAGCAAATGGCATCAGTGCATTGCCTCGACCACAAGGTGGCGCTCTTACAGGATGCGCACAGGTCTTTATTAAAAAAAAAAAAAAAAAAAACAACAACAGAAAAGGGCTTAATGCTGCTGGAGAAGAGTCTACATGGACTCCCCGATGGAATCGTCGTCATCCAGAGATAAGGGCAGGTAGAGGTCCTGGAAACGAATTCAAATGATGCATTCAGTGTCCAAACGAAGGCATTAAGAGGATGTTTCGAGGGTGTGTTGGTACCTTTTGTTTGTTGTTGGGCCCAGGACTGGTGGGAGTGGAAATGGGGGAGTGTTTGGAGATGGGGGTGGACATCTGGCTGCTGGAGCCTGTCCCATTGGCTGCGGACGAGAGGAGGAAGACGGCAAAAAGACATCAGTAAGGGCGGGACATAATACGGATATGACAATATATTATATTAGTTATTTCTTCCAGTACAGCATGGAAATGGCAGCACTGACTAAGGAAGTGCAGATTCACACTTGTATAATAGGATGTACTGCAAATGCATTCTTCCTGTATACTGTCAATACAGTATCTAAATGACCACAGCAAACATGGCATCTTACAATGTCTTAACAATAGGAAGGCCTACTGAATAAACTGACCATTAAACCATGAATTATTCAGATTTCAGAAGTAAAAATCAAAAAGCACTGTGCTGATATTTACATAGCGGTATATTGCTATATTTAAAGCGGCGGCCTTCTCGTCACTTCAGAGATCCTGTAGCCTGGGTATAAGCGTTGCGCAAATGTGATGTAAACAATGATAGCAGGACTGTTTGAGTGTACGTCCGTATGTCAGACTGGCCTGAACATATCAATTAAGTGACAAACGTCACAGTGAAGATGGATGATAGGCTGCTGTTCAACTTTTTTGTTAATGCCATGCGCGATCGATCCACATTACACGTTGGAGATACAAGGAACTTTCCCAATACCAACGGTCTGTTATGTCGTCATATTGCTTATGGTGTCTACTACATTGACTGGCGACCAGTCCAGGATGTACCCCCGCCCCTCGGCCGAAGTCAGCTGGGATAGGCTCCAGCACACCCGCGATCCTAGTCGCATAGAAGATGGATGTCTACAATATTCGCAATACGAGTGTAACGGTGACTATAGGGGTGTTATTTAATGTTTACAGGGCTCTATTAAGGTTAAACATTTAGGTTTTCAAAAACGTAGTTATACGTTTTTATAAATGTGAACCTCCAATCCCAACGATTTTTTTTGTTTTATAAAACACGCGAGAGGCGGAAAAGGCGGTGCTGAGGCAACTCCTTACCAGTGGATGGAGCGTGAGAGCAATTTTAAATGCCATAAAAATGGCAAAAGTGCATTTGGTAAAAGCTTGGTAGGGATCACGAGAGGAAGGAGAAACAAAATAGTTCATGGGGTTATATACAGTATTTTTAAAATTGTTATTTTGATGTTAAAAACTGTGTTGTGTTGTCACAAAAGCAAAACATTTCTGTCAAAGTGAAAGTTATGCTTCAAATGCATCTTTTCACAAAAAGGCTTTTTTCCCTCCCTTTTCTAGTCGGCAACTGTCCTGAAACTTACCTGCGTTCTACTGCTGATTACTAAAGAACGGAAAAAGGTAGAAAAACTTTTTTTTCCCCCTTCCACTGATGAAAGATTCTAATCATCTACATTTAAAGGTTTCATAATGGCGACAGTTTCTATTACTGTATTGACCCAAATATAAGATGCCCTTTCCAGTTTTAGATTTATACAGTAGATTTATACAGTACTTGCAAGCCAACAGGTGGCACCAAATGCCTTCTCCCCAAGCGAGCAGAGTTTTTCTTCCTGTCGCACACATGCACGCACAATGGTGATCACGTGAAACTATAATTATACTCCAAAATGTATTTTTTGTTCATATTTTTGGGTGTCCGGAACAGAATAATTGGATTTACATTGTTTTGTATGGGGGAAAACGACCTCGGTTTTTTCAACGTTTCGGTTTTCGTCGAACCTTCCGAAACACTTAACGCAATCAGAGGTACCACTGTATTCAGATTTGTCTTATATTCAGGTCAGTATGGTATTCCCTGTGTGAGAAAAGAAAGTTTCATATCTGATCATACATTAGAATGCTTCATTTTACTTTAAAGGATCTTTTGGATGCACTTTTCTATATTGTGAGCCACCAAACAAAATCAACTGTTGCAAAAGAGGCCTCGCTGCAGAAAAAAAAATACAAACATTCCAAGTGAAACCGTTAAATCGGGGTAGTCGTCGGGTCCTCTTGTGCCACGCTAGGATTCACATTCATGTTTACATCTAAAAAGAGCAGCAGAAGAGTTTGTAAGTGGTTAAAAGGAAGCCCTTTTTTTGTGTCTACATGTGCTAAAAAGAGCCAGGTGGCCACTAGAGTCTTTTAAACACAACTTGGACAAAGCTTCATTGTTAATACTGCATGCAAGCTTCATTTAACCACTGTTATACACACTAAAAGTGTCATTAAGAAGACGACCTCCCTCAAACCACTTATGTCTGCTGCAATTCAGTCTAAAAATCCCCAAAAAGTATCCCACACTGTCTAGCTTTGGATTTCTTAGGATTCTTTAATATTCCATGGAAAATTTAATCCGGCATGGGGGATATTTGAGACACTGTCTCACACTCCGCCAAACCAATATTTTTAGTCTTTTTACTGGGGAAAACTACAGTGTCTATGTAGTAATCATATTTTTACATGCACACGCCAACTACAGGTAATGTTAAACAGCTGGCCGGCCATCTGCATGACACTCCCATTCAACGCCGATCAATAAAGCAATCAAGTCAGCTAAAGGAGTGAACCCCCCCAAACATCTTCATTTCAAGTCACCCGCCCCCCCACTTCAACATCGCCTCCATTGTGTGCACGTGGGGGATCGAACACACACACCTGCTTTGTGGCTTTTGACAGCAAAGAAGGGAAGATGAAATTTGCGGCATGTTGGGGAAAATGCCAGAAATGAACACATGATTGCATTTTCAGGTGTTCATTTTCTGGCAACAGTTTCCTCTGGTGGTTTTCCTCCAAATAAAAAGATTCCAGCCGTCATCTCCTCTTGCCGCTTGGATATTATGAAATGTTTAAATACCTCAGTCAAACAGCAAGAGGTTGTTTACACTCTTGTTTTAATGATGGAATGTGATTTTAGTAATATCTCCTATTCTTCTCAATGACACAAAGACAAGGAGGTATTGTGTTGAGATTGAATTCAGTGGTGTTTCTCACCTTCTTTATCCAAGTGCTGGGACCCGCAACTTTCCCTGGCCCCGTGGCGGGTTATTTAGCAGACGGACTCAATTTTTAAAAAATGCACGGACAGCGAGTCAGCAACGTGTAGGGTGCTTTGTTTGGGCACTCGATTTCACGGGCCGATACAGTACAGGGCAAATGGATTAGGTTGATACAAGCAATATTGCACAGATACCAAAACCGTGTACAAAAACGGAGGCGGAACTTTGCGGAAAATGTTCATCCGAAAACTGCCATACACCTTTAATATACAGACTTTAACAAAACAGATTACAATCTGACTACTTTCCAGCCAGTCGCTAAAAATAATCTGCTTTGCAACAGCTTTATTTTGTCATAATGACCTTAAAATCATCCAAATAAACTAAATCCAATCCAAAGCAAATTAAATGGCATTTATTTGCAAATGCTTTAACATGTTTAACACGTGAGAGGCACTGAAAAAAAAAAAAGCCAAAAGAATAAAACAATAACAGCGCAGAATGGTGAAACACAAGTCAACATCAACAGGAGTAACATAAGCTAACTGCGAAAGACCAAATGCCAAACGGCTTCCTAACTTGACGACGTTGACTATGGAGGCATCCATGTGACCTTTACGAGGATGTGGACTCCAGAACAGAAGCACGACATTATGTTGGGATGTCACCGAATCTAAGGAGCTAATAGTGTCACTCTTCCCTCACGTTCTTACCGAGTTCATTACCCAGGCTACAAATGGCCTAGTTTTCATTTCCATCAGGACCCTTTGTGTTATTTTCTATAACATTTTCTGCATTTGATGATTATGAAATATATATTTATAAAATAATAGTTTATTGTGGTTAATTGGTTCTACACCTGACCGTGATAAGTGAATTTCTGCAAAAGCAGTATTCCTTATTTATAGGGGTGTCACAAGATCTTGCCAGATTAAAACATGACAAGATTTCTCGTTCAGAGAAAAAAAAAAAAAAAAAAAAAAAAAAAAAAAAAAAAAAACTTGCGGGCACTAGACCTGGGATGATAATAAATCACAATTAATGAAAATTAACTCATTTTGCCAGCATTCAAATATTACCATGTGCATGTGTGTCTGTTTTCCTTGTCTCCCGCCTCCAAACAGAATGGAAGAGAGTTCACTCTGTGCATTGGTTTCGGCACCTTGGCGCGTTTGTTCCATAGAACAACGGCATCGACGGAGTGAGCCATTTTGTCAGTCAAACAGTCTCTGTCACGGTGGGTGGAGGCGGGGGCCGCGAGCTTACATACAGAGTGCAACGTACTTGAAATGAAATCACTAGACTGCAATGTATTGTCATACGTTTTCCTTGTACTTTTCTTAAAAAAGTACAAATCCCGTAGACTCAATCTCGTTAGCGTCTTGTGACACCCCTACTTATTTCTCAAATATTTTCATAGACAACCTGTTTATGAGCTTCTAAATACATTTTTTTTTAATTAGAGCACTCTATACATGAACTTACACCCTTATATTTTTGAAAAACGCGACGAGTAAAGCTGCAAAATTTGAACCTCAAAGTGGTGAGGAATGGACGGTACTACCACTTAACTCTCCATAAACCACCACAATCTATCCCATCAGACTGAATCATCAAGCTTGAGAAAATCCACACAGTCACAAAGTAAAAAGACAAACTAATAAAAAAAAATAGAAACATTGTAAATAAATACATTAAAAAAAATAATAGAAGTAACTTGGAATATTACAAAGAAAAAAGCTTACTTGATTCTGCAGGAGACTTGCAGCGTTGGAAGGATAGAGGACTCTTGATTGAACCACGGTGTACTACTTTATGACTCTTCATCACTCTGCACTCTGCAAAACACAAGCACACGTTCATGAAACGCAAGCTAAATATTTCAATGACTTGACTGGCAGTTCTGCAACATCTGCCATCTACGCAATGCTTTTTTTTTTTGCCTGAAGAAGCAGAAAATGCTTCAAATAAGTTGCGTGACCCAACAGAAGAAAATGACCTTGCACGATTAAATCCAACACAGCTTTTCAGGGTATTTTTGAAATGGGAGTTTAAAAATGTTAATATGATATTGCCCAGGGCTACTGGCTGCACACTCCATTGATGGTTGCCTGGCAACCTCATAGTGTGGACCATGAAGCATGACCGGCGCTGATCATGCTTTTGTTTAGCAACATGCAGACAAAGAATGACTCCCGTATGTCACAAAGAGGTGATTAAAAGACGTCAGAATTGTCACTTTGACACTGTAGGAAAACTCAACCAAAAAACCCTTCTTCTCTAGCTGCTAATTATAATATCTATACTCCTTCAATCTCACAGGGACCCTAGCATGTCTCTCCTCCATCGTAACCTTCCTATTTACCCGAGGCACCATTTTTGATACAGCACTTGCATTGGAGCCCTACCAATATTTGGAGGTGATTTGCTTAGAAAAACAAGAAAAAGAAAAAAGGGAGTTTAGGGACTAAGAGGATTGGTTTAACATTTCTCTGCAGTATCAGCAGCGACACATCAGCTGGCCTAAACCTGTCGCTGTGCAGATTAATGGTTTTTCTTCTACCTTGTTTCTTATTCCTGCTGGCGCCTGCAGATAACAGACTCCCTTCTGTCTAGCTCCTTATTGGCCTCCTTCTGACACCTCATCTTTTCCTTACATTCACAAGCAAAGAGCTCCATAGGCAATAATGATCCTATTTAGAGGGAAAAAATTAGAAAAGATGCAGGGCAGTTATACACCACTGCAAACTACAATGCTAAACATATTTTTTAATATACCTCTGATAGCGCCAATCCAAAGTGAGCATTATACTTTGTTACATGTAGTTGTGCAATAAAAATTGTTTAAACACAATTATAGTACCGTTTTCATCCAGAGAGAAGTCGTCTTGTGCGTAGCGGAATTTCTCAGGTCCACATGCAATAAAGACATCATCATCTCCAAAGAAATCTTGAAGGCAAGTGACCTGTGAGGTTCAAAGACAAAAACACACAAATAAAGCAAAGGGGAACAACAACAATGCCAGTGCATGTCCAAAACATTACAGTAATATTTTTTGTGTGACTAATTTAATGGGAAGGTTAGCAATATTTAAAGTTTGACCGCATCCAACACATTTTTTAAAATTTAAAACAGTACTTCAGTTAACTTTTTAAAAAGTGCAAGATAAATGGAATGAAAAAAAATGTTGCCTGCAGGCTAAAAACACAAAATATGACATTTGTATACAATCTGATTATACTGCAGCGTTTTTTTTTTTATATTAACATTTGACAATTGAGTTTATTCCTCAAAATTTTAATATGTTCCACTTCCCATTTATTTACAATCGACATGTTCAACATTCAACAAGTCCTGAAAATTTTGCAACCTTAGTGGGCATCCCCCCCCGACACATCGGTCTCCTGTGACTGTGATAATTGAGCCATTTGAACTCTACCTGATAAGTGGCAGAGCAAATGTGTTACATAACAGGAAAAAGAATCCAAGCAATCCCTTTCATGGAGGTGCTCATAAATTAACTGCATGTCTGTGTTTAGTACATTGCTATTGGAATATAAACACAATCGCCAGAACAAGAGTTGTGTAGTTTTCCTGGTATGTAGCCCACTTCGGCCGCCATCCGGCCTCATAAAAACACCACTGGAACCAACAAACGCTACAGAACTTCAATTTGTAGACTCAACAAATCCACATAATGGACATGTGGCATGATGAATGACACCGTAGTGTCATATTTGGGGATGGGGTAGATGCATCAGGGCACATATGGCGATACACATCCGAACTATGAGCTGCAGATACTTTGGGAAGGTCCCACCCCAGCAGCTGTCTTGGCCAACACGTTACAAGTGTGTAGTGGTGACTTAGTGGCGTGGCATCCAACAGCTGTAACCACCTCTCTACAGCTGATAGTGCACATCAGAACGGCCTCCACCAACCAGAATAAAAGCCTGGTTGATCCACTTAACTGGTGCTTTGACTCCAGGGATTAAATGTTAATTAGCTAGCTAGGCTAATTTAATGGGTAAGGTGTTGACAAGAAGAGCAACAGACCTTTTACCATAAAATAGAAGCACGCGTTTTCCTCCAGAGTGCAGCCACTGGAGGAGAAATGTGCTGAAATGGGCCTGAAGGGAAGGATGGATTGTTTTAATAGCTTTAAGAGCGGAGCTGATTAAAGAGATCAAATGGTTATCCTAAAGGCTGCCACCTTAAGCTCTCAGCAGGACTATGCTGGAGAGATAAAGGCTGTGTCCTCTGTGTCTCGGACCCATTTATTTCTTCTTTTAACATTTGTGTTCTTACCTTTTATGAAGTACATGCAGCCTTTCCTTCTCCAGGAAAAGTTCTGATACTTTTTTTTGTAAAAGTCTGATCACCCGCAGGTGAGTTTGGGTGTATAGTGTTCTATCTTGGCAGTCAAATTCATTCATTCAGCAGAGCATAAAAATATATTTAATGTATTTGACTAGTGTTGGCAGGAAAAAAAAAAAAAACGCTGACTTTTACTGTGTGGAAGCACCTCCTTCCAGCTCATGCACGACCCCACCCCTTCAGGTTGCAGCGGAACTGCAAGTGCCTCGTGTATGTATTGTATTGTCTGATTAGCACGAATAATGACATCACACTTGCATTAAAGACATTACACAGGCTGAAGAAACTCATGGTGTATAATAAATGTTTCTGCAACATTATACAAGTATTACTGGCGACTTGCTGATAAACAGTAGGGGGGCTTGCGCACTAAAGCGAGAAGTCATGTTGACGGTGGCCTCACCCTAGGTTTCTTCCCAGCATTTGATCAGGAAATCTGCAGGTTCAGCATTTTTTACTTTAAAAAAAATATATTTAAAATGAGTGGAATCGTACATCCATCCGTCTTCTGTGCCGCTTATCCTCACCCTGGACTGGTCGCCAGTCAATCGCAGAGCACATATAGACAAGCATTCACACTCACATTCATACCTATGGACAATTTAGAGATGGCAATTAACTGCAAGGTGGCCTAGTGGTTAGCATGTTGGCCACACGGTCAGATCTGTCAGATCTTGTTTCGAATCCCCGTTGGGCATTTCTGTGTGGCGTTTCCATTTTCTCCCCATGCATGCATGGGTTTTGTCTGGGTACTCCGGCTTCCTCCCACATTCAACAAACATGCATGCTAGGTTAATTGGAATCAAAGGACAAATATTAATATTTAGTTATTAGTTTTTTGTATGAGGCTGTGCCTCATCTGACTCTCCTGACTGCAAGTCACTGGATACGACCGACAATTAACATAATCCACTGGTTGTCAAAAAAACAAGGTGCACAGCCAAAAAGAAAGTCCTCCTGAAAAGTACAAAGAAAAAAAAAGGTATGGATGTGTGAAAAATATCCACATCTTCATTTAAATTGAAATCATTTACAGTATCATTGTCCTCTTCTGTTAATTCATCCATTGTGTTCTTTTAGACTCCAAGCTAAAGTAATTGAGTGGCTCAACACCACCTCTGCTGTTTGCAGCCAACTACTGCACTCCATTTTGCCTCAATTGTTTACACACAAATGACCAATCAATTCCTCACACAGTCCTTTGTAATGCCCATCCCCAACTATGACTCAATCATTCTATATATACAGTGGTACCTTGGTTAATGTCTGCCCCAGTTAGCGTGTTTTTTTTGGTTAACATCCAAAAGTTTTGCTAAAATTTTGCCTTGGCTTGCATTCGCCCGCTTGATTAGCATCCAGATACCGTTTGGTTTGTTTATGCTACCATCTAGGATCAAGCGACCAAGACGAAATCCCTTGATGCATTGTGGGCCGTGGCCGGAAGCACATTGTTCCCGCATGGATATGCACTGTCACCACCTCTTCCCTCATCTGTGAAGCAGTCGTGGCATTATTCAGTCCCACGTGATGCTACACAATTACCCCTAGCTTCAGCATTGTTTGCACATGGGTTGCGGTGGTTTTATGGATTTTACATTAGGCAAATTTAACAGCATTGTTTTCTTGGTGAACAGTGTTCTGTTATGTGGTTGTGGTATATGTGAATGTTTTTTTTTTTGTTTTTGTCCAAGGGTAAAATGTTCACTTCTCTCTTTCATGTCATCTTTGTAGCATTGTTTTTTTTTTAAATGTTAAACTGTGCATGTTAAAAAGCCTTTAACAGACCTCTCTGCATAGATTTGTGGCATGAGTGCAGAAACAGTTGACCTCCAAGCATAATCTCCTCTCCTCCCCCTCCATCTTTGCAAAACTAGGTAAAGTGTACAGTTGTCATTGGTAATTATGCTTGCATTATTGTGTGCATGTAAAACTATAACTATTGTCTATAAAATGCGTTGTGTGTTAACATTTGTTTGTCTGGAACGGATTAACTGGATTTACATTATTTTCTATGGGAAAATTTGCTTTGGTTAGAGTCCGTTTTGGTTTGAGTTGGACCTTCTGGAACTGATTGACGCTAACCAAGGCACCACTGTATTATAATATTAAAAGTTTAAAACAATTTCCTCCAAACATAGCATAGACAAGAAATACCTGGCAATTAAAATCAATCAGGAATGTGGATTAATTTGTCATCTTACCAAGACAGCCTAGATAATTCTATGCGTCAAACTTTGTGGGAACACCTTTGGGATGAACTAGAATAGAGATAGCCAGTCGGCAGGCCCTCTATTGCACTTCCTGTAGGTGTGTCAAACCTCAAAAAGTACTAAAAAGTAAGTTCAGGAGGAAGAAGATGACTCAGTAAAGAGCATCTACAAAGCCTAAAATAACCTGCGTTTATCTGCATGACAACATTGAAGCATTCTAAAGCAAAGCACTCAGACTAATCCCATTTGCCACCAGAGATCATAAACTGTAAGCTGCACATTATCTGTCCAGTTGCCGTGCAGATTGCCCTTACAATTCATCTTATATATAAATGCTCATATAAATAATGTATCCGCTGTGCGTAGGCCTGGCAGCCGGCTACAGTTGCTGCAATTGTTATGGAAAACATTTCTGCTTGCTCTCAAAATGTCAAGAGTCGCTTTGAAACATGACATGGGAAACCGGCTTGGAAAGTATCTTCTGTCCACGTGGAAAAAGGTCAAATAAACCTGACAACAGTGCGGAGGTGAGGGACATATGAGAACATGTGACGCCACTCAACACTGTCAGTATAGCTTCAGTCGGGTTTTTTGTAATCTATTCATTTTAAACAACGTAACTTGTGTGCAGATTTGATAGTATGCGAATGAATGTGTATGGACTGAGAAGGAGGGAGTCTTAACTGGCTCCTTACAGACTCCAACCAGAATCCGCTCCACACTCTTGTGCCATCCAGCCCATCCCCTAATCTCTGCCTCACCAGCTGTCGGGACCACATGACCTCCCGAAAATCACGACTGAATTATTCAGCCCAACTGACCAGTGACTCAGACTGCCTAAATGGGGGTCAATTTGTAGCCAAGTGAGAAGAAAAAGAGATGCATTTCCTGCATTTAGAGTTAGAAAGCATGTTTCCCCAATCATCCCTCTGACACCATAAATTGTAAAGTTACAGTATGTGCCCATTAGATTGCCCATCTGCAGGACATTTAGACAGTGATGTGCGGCCTGGGGAGGCAGGTGAGGCAGAGCCCCCAAAAACAAAACAATAAAATATTAATATTTGTCCACTGAACTATTATAAATGTATTTTGCGTATTACTCCAAATCCTTTAAAAATGTTCTTTAAACTGCTTTTTTGGAATTTTGCCCATCATCCACAATCCTTATGAGAGACATGAACACACATTTTTTTCCTGTGCGTTCTAAAGATATAAAAACAGCTAAAAAGAGGCAACTAAGAATGCACGTAACGGGACGAACCTATTCCGCCGCCTTCTGGGAAAAAAAACCTCCAAAACCGCCAACAACGCTCCATTTACAGAATGTAACGTGTATTAATCAAACTTATTGTTATTAACATTGTTGCTCCTAAGAACTACATTACTGGCATATTGACACCTCTACGCACCACATCGACTAGCTACTGAGTTCACAACACACTCGCCTGCAATTCGTCAACGCCGCACTCACAATGCCTTAGAACACGGAAGCGTTATCTAAAAAGGGTGCTTGTCAGAGACAGGAAAAGCGAGCATTTGTTCCCCTCGTCCCCCTTTGCTAGCACTAGCTAGCGGAAAATCAAATGCATTCAATATATTTTATGCTCTGCTGAATTAATGAATTTGACTGCCAAGATGGAGGATTATACAGGTATACCCGAACTCACCAGAAGGTGATCAGACTTTTACAACAAAGTATTTCCTGGAGAAGGAAAGGCTGCATGTACTTCAATTACAAAAGACAAATTTGTTTGTGCTTGTAAAAATAAATAAATAAAATGGGTTTAAGAAGTAACTGACATTTAGAATTTTTTTTTTTTTTTTTTTTTTTTAAACCAAAAATTCTAAACCAAACCCATTTTTTTTTTCTTTTTTTTCTTTTCTCCCAAATTTTTTTTAAAATGTCAAATTGCTCCTGGAAATCTGACGCGGCAAGTATGATTTTTTTTTCCTCCTCCATGTTTACCTTAGAGAGTGTTGAGTAGCATCCTGTCTGTTCACTGGTCTGTCAATGAAACTCCCGCTGATTATCGCGCACATGACGACCAGTGATGGAAAGTAGAACAGTTTTCAACTTTTTCTGGGATCGCGTCGCAAGCCAGCGTGTGCACAATGACGTGCACAAAATTTAACATGCACGACTTTTGTGTCGCTTGGTTGGTGACCTGCGATAAATCGCTCTGTTGCGTCGGTTCCATTGAAAATGAATGGACTAGAGGCGACGTCACCGTGTTTAGAGCCCATTAGCGCTGTAATGCTCATTTCAAACTTTATTGTAAAGTTCAGCAGGGGGTACAATCATCACACACCCAGCTCGCTATCTGTCATGGGTCTCCCTTAAAACATTCCCCCCGTAACCTGTAGATTGCAATCCTATTGTAATGGATGTTACCTTTGTACTTTGCTACGAGTTCTTTCTTGACGTCAATAGTGTTTCTCACCTTCTTTATCAAACTTCTGCCACTTTTCCTGAAGCTGCCCTCAACAAACAAACAAAAACAAAGCACAGATTCCTCCAACACTCAGAAATATGCAGTAAACTTGAACGCCTCATCAACAAAGAGTGCACTTAGTAGGAGGAAGAAAAGAGACATATGGCGTTCATCGTTCTGTGTGCGTTCTATGAGCAAAACCCAACCGCACACACGATTAAAAAGGATTCCCTGGCCGGAATCTGCCGATTGTGTCCCAACTGTAAAAGAACCACCAGATTCACCAACATGAGGATACTTTGGTTGGGCACTGCCACTGCAGAATGATACTTGGGAAAACTGACCAGTTTGTTAGGCGCACTGTTTGGCAATACGATAACCAAGCTATTTTTTGGCAAGAATTTACAAAAAATGTGTCCAAAAATTGAGATAGCATTGTAATAACGTCATGGGCACTGAGTACTCAGTGACATAAGTTTATTTTGCAACATCCAAATGACAAAAACAGAAAAAGTTGCAAACAGACCGTCATTCAATTTCTTATTTAGCCCATCTGTCATTGCTCGGCAAAGTTTCATGGAAATCTGCTCTGTGTTTGCACCACCCTTACGACAACAACAACAACAAAAAAAAACATTAAGAAAATAGGGGAATAAAACTGTCTAAAAATGAAATTATCCCCTCCTGTACAAACCTCTGTGGCCTGTATGTGACCTTGGCGCACCAGCATGCAGCATCAGCAAGTTAACCAATCAGCGCCCATTTGAAGCGGCGGATGAGTGAGTCAGGCAGCGATATATCTGCACAGTCATGGGGGCCAGCTGGTGTCTGATCTTTTCAGTCCCTCCCCTCCCTAACATCTAGGAAGCAGGGCTCATTAAATTGTGCTTTTCTCCCCCCCTCAGGTCACATTCACCAGTTGATGCCATAACATGAGGATACATGAGGACCACGCCCCATACAAGCCTACATTGAATTGTGGGTGAAATGAAATGAGCAAAGACTGCAGGTAAGACCCAATGCAAAGAACAAAAAGGCACACTCAGCGTATTCCGCCCTTTGTCACAAGCCGAATCCATCTTGGCAGAGCTTATCGCCATGACAACAGCTTCTGCAGCATGGCCAAGAGCAGGTAGTCTTCCCCCCCATCCCCTGCCCTTACCAGATGTATTTAGCCATTAAGAAGACATGAACACATGTACCCATCTTGCCTTGCAAATCATTTCTTATAATTAACTTTAAAAACAAATGGAAATCTTTTGTTCTCCTGCAATAAGCGTGTGACCTTCCACCTTGTGTGTCGCTTCCCTCACGCCTCCATTGCTGCTCTTCACCGGCTCTTATGTAAAATCATTTGCAGGAAAAAAAAAAAAAAAAAAGGTCTGTATTCAAAGCAGGGTCACACTGATGGACACTCACTTGAAGACGACCTCACAAATACCATTTGGCATTTATTAAATAAAAGCCATCCTTTGATGCATTTAAGCACTAGACGCAAAAGCAGACAAAGATGATTTAATACAAAAGGTCTGCAGGCAATTAGATAAAGATTGATTAGTGTACTTGTTAAAGGCAAATAATAAAAATACATACTTTGAGGCAATGGGGAATAATTAAACCTCCCCCCATCAGTTTAAAGGAGAGAAAAAAAAAAAAAAGTGATCGCCATTGGCTCTAACGGTGGAAAATTACTCCTGAATCCATCGGCCCCACCCGTCTGGATGAAGTGAAAAGCAGCAGTGTTTGAGGAGAAAATGGGAGCAATTTCCTCAAAGTGAGGACGACAGGGTGTCTTTCACGTCTGCACAGCATTTTAGGAAAAAGAAAAATCAATTAACTACCGATATCAAAACTGTAACCTTGTGTCCGACGCAAAAAGGTCATCCTTTAAAAACCGAGCTCACACCCAATGATGGAATGCGCGTGTTAAAAATAGATTTGTTTGTTTTTTAAGCCAAAATTCAGCATCGATTGTAAACTTTCACACCCACTACACAGGATGTGGTACCCAGCTGGGCTCTCTTTGTGCCTGGGATGTGGTCTCCTAGCAACCAGACCGAGCAGCGATCGCTATGCAATGGTAGGAGGAGAAGGACGATCGGCAGAGAGTCAGGGAGGGGCAGGCACTGCATCAATAACGCTTCTCTACCAGACCACCTCAAACACACCGCTGCTACAATCTAGCGCCGCACACAAAATGAGAAATTGTGCAAGCTCTGCATTAAAATGAGCCTGCAGCCAGCCATCTCATCACAGCAATGGATTCAATAGGTATTCATTCATTCCTCCAATGAGGAGCACACAATATACTCTTACTAGGCTACATAGTTCAACATCCCTTTAAAACAAATCTTAAAACATATGCATACACACGAAAGTATGCATAGTGCAGAAATGCACAATATCGTATAAGGATTGCAGTAACATAACGCACATCTGTTCTGCTGCAACCTAAACACCTGGGGGCTCACAGAGGGCACCCCTGGGAGAATACATTCAAATCAAATTCCTCCATCTATCATTAGACAACGTCCCCGCCCCACTCCCACCCCCCACCCCACCCGGCAAGCCACCATTTTACACAGAAAGCGAGCGAGCACAACCAAGGAAGCTGTGATGGACCATCTGTCTTTAATAATATCAGAAAGATGAAGATTAGTGCATGTATTCCTTCAAAAGAAACATGTTCATAACATGCGCTTTGTTTCTTTCTGGTGATAATTTGATGATCAATGCAATGGAACGTTGATAGGATTAGACCAACGTTTTTTGGGCAACAGAAGGCCTGTAAAAAAATAAATACACCGGAAGGGTCACCGTTTTACACTGGTTAATTTATTTTTACACTTATACATTAAAATACGTATTTATTTTATCACCCGTGGTTACCTAGTTTTTACTAGGGCTGTCAAAAATAGCGCATTAATAGTGGTAACAAATTGAGTTCATGAATTATGAAATTATGAATTATTTTTTGCGTAATTAACGCGTAGGCATCCTGGCAAGCCACGCCTCTCTGACGACAGACGAAGGCACATTGTAGCGTCCCCAGACAGTCACAAAAGAGTCTGATGCTCTTTTCAAACTTTATTCTGACCTGAACACAACAGCAACGCAATTTCAACACCATAAATGTATCTCCAACTCACAAACACGTTTCTAGTCCGTTCATCCTGGGAACAACACTTCACTAGACGACCGCCATACTGTATGCGTTCTTGGGCACTCCGAACGTCACAACAAAGTCTTTATTGTGCATGAATGTGTAATCTAAATACAAACAAAAACGATAAGTGGATATTCTTATCACTCACTTTGTAACTCTTAATAAGGAAGTCCAATTTGCTGCATTTAAATATGCTTGGAAATCCCAGAACACACACTTAAAGCGTGAATTCAGCTTAAATGACGTGGTGTCTTTGAACGCAACCATTCTTTGCTCATAACACGGTTAAAGTACATAATCTATCCTGTCATTTATCTTTCTTTCAATAAAATACAGTAAAAATGGGCATATTTCAGACAATTTAGTTGCAAATGGTGATTAATCATTCATTTGAAAAACTATTAATCTGATTAAAAACTGTAATCATTTAACAGCCCTAGCTTTAATCACATGTATGACAATTAAGAATGTTGCTTAAAACATTTCCTGTATTCTACAGTTGCATTTTACGACTGGTTTACAGTTGGAACAGGTTCTTTCTCAAGGGAAAATTTGAATGAAAACAAACTTGAGGTTGATCGACGTCCTTGATGGAGTTCAACCTTTCGCTGTAGTGCGGTGTGTTAGGCTTCAGAGAAGGAAGTGTGGGAAGCCTTTGAGGTCGTTCTAACACGCCAATGTGCATCCACCCATTAAGATCAAACGGTAGCATACAAAATCAAAAATGCATCAACAGTCAGTGGTTTCAGCGGTCGTGACCATCAAAGTAGTTATGTAAGGTAGAGGACAAAGTATGTTTGTGATCCATGACACAGAAGGTCCAAGCTGTACAATGACCATTAGCTTTCATTGTCGTTCGTCTGTGGTCACCTGCCTTATGGTTCGGATCATTACTGTCATTTTGGTCTCTGTAGGCCACTGGTAGTTCTGACTGAGAAGGTATAAAGTCCTGGGAACTTCCATCCGCTCTGCAAAAAGCAGGGCTCCAGAATAAATGGTCGCATTTTGCGACAAAAATATGAGACATTGCGACTGAAGTTTATCTACTGTACTCGCGCATATGCAACCAGATAAAGGTACGTGTTCCGTATTGACCAGGGACGTCCCTTATTAATGTGAGACTGAAAAATCTGTTGAAATGTGTCGTTCATTGACGACAGCTTGTCACAGTCTAAGCCTATCGATGCCAGCGTGTGATCGCTCACGTTTGACTTGTATTGAAGTTTGACTATTCTACCATCGTTGTTTACACAGTTTGCCTGGCTCCACTGTCTCTCTGTGGGCAGCTAGCTAGCTACAGTTATCCACCTTGTCTCTGGTCCACAGACTCCAAATGTGACTTTTTTTGTTTTTTAACCACAGCGACGTTTTCTCTTTAAAACAAGCAATGAGGTTTGTTCAGGAAATTATGATGGCTGTCACGTTCATGGTATATGTGCCAACTTACTTTTTTTTTTTTTTTTTAAGTGTCACTTAACCTGGCTCTCGTTACCATTATAATAATAATAATAATAATAATAATAATAATAATAATAATGTTAGTTGTGTGTCCAAGTTGTTCAACATAAACACATAGTGTGTCCAGCTTTAAAACAGTGACGCTATCACGGGATCTTAACAGGTAGCTCCTGAACTACAAGTAGCTTGCCACTGATCAGTTGAGTAGCTCACCAAAGAATATTTGCTTTGACTCTTAGTATTTACCGTAACTGTTAAATTCAGACATTATGCCTGTATCTAATGACAAATGACCACAAAGTGGCATAAAGACAATGAGCAGACTGTTTTGAGTGGAGATGTGCTTTGTAAATAAAGTAAAATTGGGTTGGTTGGCCCTGCCAACAAGGTGACACTTATTTTTCCAGAAGCTGGCAACTTTCAGTTAATTTGCCGATTTTATTTTATTGAATATTTTTTGTTGACATACTTCAGGACACACTTCAGCCCAGTAGTATTTGACAGTAATGCGCAGACGAGCAGGTTTGCCAACCCACATCAACTTCCTAAACTGGAAGTTTTAAAAAAAAATCATATTGGTATATTTCTTAGCTACCTTTTGAGTGTTAAGTTGCTGTGTGATGATTTTAGCATTCCAAGACGACACCGTGAGTCAGACTGTTGTATTGAGTAATAACCTCCTGCAGTTTCTGACGGGTTGACAAGCTCTGCTTAGAGTTCCCTTAAAGCTTGCGATTGGCTCCTACCAAAGAGAGCTACCGTTTCCTCACTGACTAGCAAGCGGCACAGCATTTAAAGGATTAATCGTACCATAAATTCCCGAGTATAAGCCGTTACTTTCCATCTCAAACTTTGAACCCTGCAGCTTATACACCGGTGCAACCAATATGTAGCTAAGAACTACATTTCCCATGGTGCTTGGTGTGGTCATGTTCTAATCTTGTGACATCTCCTATACTTCAGAACTACTTCTAATCGTTTAAATATGTCATTTGGAACACACCATTACTAAGATACTCCATAAGGGCAAAAAAAAGTTCAGGAAACAACCAAAACACACTGAGTATGGTGGCTCCTCGGCGTGTTTTGCCAACCCTGCTGTCGCTGTCGTTGCACACACTTGAGTGAGCAACATCAATCACAGTTTATACTATAACCAAATGTAAAAAAACTGTTGGATTTGGAATTATTCAATAAACATAAATATACCGCCAAGATTGCAATGTATGTTATGATGAATGAAACAAAAGAAAATGTAACATTAAAAGCCGAGAAGTACCTGGATCCAGGAGAATCCACGCAGGGATCCACGCGCTATGATGACTCAAAGGTGGCCACAAAGGTGCCACTGTACCGTGGTTCTTATGAAGTCCAGAGGATAAACACAGCAGAAATAATGGGTAATAAAGCAATTTCACAAGTGACCCTATGTAAACCTTACGTACGGTAATGTACTTAGCTCCACAGGCGTACATGTCATATCCGCTGACGTAATTAAACAGAAATACAGATACATTAAATATACTGTAGATATAAAATACAAAACATAAAAATGCTGTGTTCTCTTGGAGATGAATAAAGTATCCATCTCAATTTCACAAGTGACCCTACGTAAACGGCTATGATGCTGCTTTCAGGTTAAGGCAATGGATTTGAGGTTAAGCGGCATAGAAGATGGATGGCAATGGATTTGGCTGTCAAGACAAGGAGACATGGCTGCTTAGAGTAGGACTACTGCCACTGAAGGACACAGCTCACCGAAAGAGAGAGAGCCGACGTTTTAACGGAATTAGGATGCTGTTCAATTCTGATACGGATTCACAGAGCGTTGGATTGTTCACCCACTAATAGGGAACGTGAGCTGGGATTAGACCGTCGTGACACAGGTTAGTTTCACCCTGTTGATGTGATGTGTGAAACTTTTTTTTGTTGTGGTTTTAAAATCTGTGTAACGTCTTTCTGTGCACCAAATTTTTACATTTTTCTATATTTCTGAGATATGAGCATGGTTGCTGTGTGATAAGTTTAATGTTGGCAAGATGACACCGTGAGTCAAACGGTTATATTGAGTGATGACCTCCTGCAATTTCCAATGGGTTGACAAGCTCCTCAGTTTATTCATAGCTAATGATTGGCTCCTGTCAAAAAGCTGCCTGGTCCTCATGGACTTGTGCGCGCCACAATATGCCATCTTATGACATGGATATGGGCGGCTTATACATCGGAAATTACGGTACTTCTGAAGTAAAGGAGACGTCACGAGATTACAACATGGCCATAAGTTAGTCGCCACGCTGTATAAGCCGCAGGGTTCAAAGTGTAAGAAAAAAGTCGCGGCTTATACACCAGAAATTACAGTAAGTAAGACTCGCTCAAGAAGTAGTTATAGCTCGTCTGCGTGTGCCTGTGCAGCCATACTGAGGATGAATATCGCTTATTAGTTAACTTTTTGGACTTCATTATGTCTCCAAAGCGTCAGTGTGCCAAAGAAAAGTAAAGCCATCACCATGGACGTGAAAATGATCATGAAAAGTCAACACGCCCACCAATGTAATCACGTGAGCAGCAAAACCACAAAGGTAGGCACAGCAATAACATACCTGCTTCCCATCCAGCGTGTAGATTCTTTTTACCACTCCGCTTTCCAGCTTAATGGCCTCCGTGATGTCTGTGAGCACCTGCTCGAAGGAGTGCGCCGTCTTCTTGTTGAGCAGGATGCGCACGGCCTTGCGTGGTTTGACACCGCTGCGCATCACTGTCACCAGTTTGGGTCGCACAAAGTCCTTGCTCTCTCGGGGCTCGCTGGCGGCTTTGGCGGCCAGCGACTGAATGTTCTTCTGACTGGCAGAGGCCTTCACATTCACCGACCAGTTGGGGTTGACGTTCTTCGTGTAGTCGACCTTCTTGAAGAGGTTCTCTGAAGCACAAACGTAGCTCTCCCCTGAGATGGAAGCGAGTATTAGGTTAGTGTGTTGTGAGCACATTGTGGACACCGGAGAGTCCCAGTGGTGTCCTCTCTCCAACACACACAGCCGATGATTAAATCTTTAGATCTAATTTGAAAGTTCCAGGGGGGGTTCCAAACCTTATTTTGGTCGAGAGAATTTCAAGGGCACGATTGTTTTCAAGAAAAGACCATTCAAGGGTACAAAATTTCTCATTACACTTGTTAAATTTTGTTTTCTTGTGCTCATGCTTGCATTTCTTTACATGAAAAAAAAAGGTTAAAAATATCAAGTATCTCCCATGCGCCCACAACATAAATGCCGACAAATATTTGTCTGCACAAAACTATAACGGCCACAACATTAGGTACAACTGCACAGTGGAATGTAGCGTTATTAAACAGTATTTTAGGACTGTATCTTGCCGTGTTTGTGTGAGATATGGTTACCCTTTTCAGCTTCACGAGACAAAATAAGAGTACCTCCTCACAATATGCAGTGCCAATCGACACCACTGCAAACTACAACAAAACATGTTAAACCTAAACTGAGCGTTATCTTTCGTAAAGGCAGAATTTATGATACGGTTCTTGGATTTCAGCTCATTAAATTGTTGCAGCCAGCAAGCATTGCAAGCCATTCAACTGCCATCTTGCAAATCTGCTTGACAAAACATTCGGTATATCCTCAACATAATCTCCCATTTTCAGTTAGTAACCATCATTCTTCTACAGCTTGGTGAAAGAAAAAAAAAAACGGGGGGGCCGGTGGAAACAAAAGGCAGCAAGAAAGAGAGGGACAAAAAAAAAAAAGGGACTCCAGAAGGCAACAATTAGTCCAAATGTGGGGAGATTACAGCAAAGACAAAAACCAGGATTACACAGTACTCGGGAAATTGAGCAATTAATTATACCCCACAAGAAACCCCTTCTTAAGTGTACTCGCCACACACTGCATATACGTACAGTCAAGACCAAGATTATTCATAACCTGGCAACATGAGTTTCATTATTTTTCACATAAAAAAAAAAAAATCATCCAATGTTCTAAATGTATAGTTGTTTTTTTTAACTGCTCTAGATCAGGGGCTGTCAAAGTGTGTGGCACGGCGAGCCGAAACTAGGATACTAGATTACAGTTAGGGTCCTCCCTACTCCTTGAAAAATTATTTTGTGCAGTTTACGGTTCACCCCGACTGTTTACTTGCTCACTGTAACAACTACAAGTCTATTCATTTTGCCTTTGCCATAACCAAAGTTGTTTTTCTGTGTTTTTCCTCAAGCTGCTGCACCTCCCACTGAAGTCTTCTGACGTTGAAAACTGCTTATGCAAGATATGAGCAGGATCCTTAGGATTTAGAATGGTAAAAAATATGTCCTTTTGTCAACATTATCATTCATATGCATAATTGGCAAAATGTAAAAAAAAAAAAAGATATTTAAATTATTTTTTTAATTAATATTTCAAACAAAAATTAAATTTCCAGCCAAAGATGCCCAATAAAAAAATTCTTAAAGATCTTTGCAGGTTTGGAGAACATGTGTTACGCTGATCATTTTTAAACTACCTTGTCTTGTGTAAAAAAAAAAACAAACACACAAAACAATTTAACGAAGTCTGATTGTTTAAACAAAAAGGGAAAAAGAAGGACTGCAAGACTTAAACAGCTATGCCATTAAAAGTAGGCAAGAATTTACATTTGCAGCCTTTTAACCTCATCATTGCCTCAATGTGGCAAATACTTCTTTGCCCAGACAGGCTAATATGCGATTATCCTGTCAAGCGGCGGCTTCATTTAATGCTTCATATAATGGATCGCAACTTATTATTGACTACTTTTCAACATCACAAGACATTCGGTGATGTAACTGATAACCTCTGGAATTTTCAATGTTTTTTTTTTTTTTTAAATCTTCTCTCCAGGGGGAGGAGTTTAAAAAATTAAAATTAAAAAAAAAAAAAGGCTTACCCTCCTCAAGTTCATCAAGGGCTGAGACCCTGCTTGAGCCATCAATGGTGAAGATAAAGCGGACGCCCTGAGGCAGGTTGATGTGGTCAGACAACGAGCGAGTCAGGTCGGCCAGCAGAGAATCGAAGGTGCGAAATCGGTCGTTGGCCACAGCGTACACGATGCCCTTGAAGTAGCGGTCCCCATTGCGGTAGAAACGCACCTTTTTGGCCTTCTTCTCGTTGGACAGGGCTTGCAGGGTGCGTGTACGGTAGAAGCTGCAGTGGGCGCTGTGGGTCGGGCTGGGGAGTCCATTCATGCGGCCGCTCCGCGGGGTGCGAGCCGCCTTGTCTCGCTCGTCAAAGTGCCCAAAATCTAGCTCCATGGTGACCGAGTGGTGATGCTTGTGACAGATGAGTGGCGAAGGAGGAAGACGCTCCACAAGGTCTACAAACACAGGGAACACTTGCTATTGGTAGCAACCCATGAAAATAACACTTAAATCTGATTTAGTGTGCATACAATGGTTTAAACCAATTGTGGTAATAAAACAGCAAATGTTAGCTAACTCTCCATTCATACTTCTGTGTTACTTCGGCACAACACACCTCTTCCTCCAGAGTTCCCCTAGTGGCGAGGATGAACACAGCAACCTTGACCATTTATAAAGTTAAACCCATTTCCAGCACGAGTTGACAACATTTAGTAAAACAAAAAACGTTTAGATCGAAATTTACAGAAAAAAAGCACACCACTTTCAAAGACAGGCTAACAAAGCGGAAAAGAACGAGGGTCTCCGATATTTTTTTGGCGTGGTATTCAAGAGAAGACTTACGGCTAAGGACGTCCGATAATATCGGCCCACCGACGTTATCACACTATTCTGTCAGGGTTAATTGACTGCATACAAACGTAGCCATTGAGCACGTCGCGCCTCGCTACATTATGCCTATTGTCGATAAAACCTTACACGGATACATCAAGAAGTAAATGGGTCAGTTTATCTCATACCTACTGTTACTGACTACTATTCTCTAACCTGTGCTGATATCTGATTGATATCTGCCTCGGCCTATATTCAAGGCTGCAATATTGGAATCGGAAGTAAAAAAGTTCTACCGGGACACCCCAAAGAAACACTATGAAGTCCATCTCGCCAGGATGTATGGGAAGTCCGGATCAACAATAAGCTCCATCTACTCGTCATTTATAATTATTTCACATCTTTTTCTGGATGTAAAACTATATTATTCTCTATAAAATACAAGTTTAATATTTTTCAGTGTCTGGAACGACTTAACTGGATTTACTCCAAGGTTTTTGTCGGACGTTTTGGAACATATTAATGACGAAAACAGAGGTTCCACTGTACCTAGCCTCTGGTCTATCTAAATGGGTGCTTGTCTAATGCTTGTCCTGTGTTTGACCACCATTTTGAATTAAACAACTCTGTAGAGGTGGACAGTGTGTGCTATCAGTGGACGTCCCAAACAGAGAGGCATGCATTTAAATGAGAATCAATGCACCCAGCCCTCTTCAGGCTTTATGCAAATGATTGTCCAAACAATAACCAAGCTGTGTTTTGAGGACCATCTACATGTCTTTCAGGCTTGAACAGTTACATTAAAGCAAGGTACCTTTTCCACTCAACATCAAGTATGCTTGAAGCACTTTCAAGCAGGAATGACCGGTAGAAATGAATCCAAAGCCAATAAGCACTACATTAACACTGTGTTTCCTCAAGGTTAGCAGGTCTGTTAGTGTCTTTATTCATGCTTGAATGATGCTGGTGCCAGCAACTCATACAGTGGTTTGTACAGACCAATCTCAGGTTTTTATTTCAAATTGGGGGGGTGAAAAAAATGCCTGTCTCCTAGGGGAAGCATGACAAAATAATTGAGAACCACTGGTCTAGCTCAACCTTTGATTAATTCAGCCAAGGTTGTCCAAAGTGTGGCTCCGGGGCCATTATTGGCCCGCAGGTAAAAAAACAAAAAAACAAAAACAGCAGAACTTAAAAACAAAAACACGAAAGAGTAAAAGATACGAACTGTAACGAGAAAAAATTTAAATATTAGCACTAATCTCTTAGTATACTTGGTTAATGTCTTTCTTTTGTTAATGACATAGCTTCTGAAATGTTTATTGTTTAGTCTAATATACACTCCTGGATGTTTGAATTACAGTCCAGATTAAAGTGTCTATTAATACTAATTCAGTTAATAATAATAAACTTTGGCACCCACAACACAAAGCTGACATGCAGGCTGCTTTACCTTTAAATACAGAACATAACTTCTTAGCATATTTTAGCATAGCATATCTAAATGGGTTGGTTTTAGCTTGGTTGAAAAATGAAAACTATCAAAATGGCCCCTGCTTCCTTACACGTTTCAGTATGCGGCGCTCAGTGGAAAATGTTTGGATACCCTTGGAGGTCTGGATTTTCACTTTTGCTTTGAGATAATCTACTGTACTACTGACTTTTAGGTCACCACTCAAAATGACTTCCAAAATGCAACCAAAAAGGCTTCCAACGTCACATTTGTCAGCTTTAACGCGACTTCACTAGTTTGGGGTCATCGAGTTCATACACGATAGCAAAGAAAGAGCATTGTTTCAAATGGGCCAAAAATTATAGCCAAGATTTAAAAAAAAAAAAAAAAAATCACATGTCAATTGAAACTCAAATTTATTGTGTCTTAAGCAAAGACGCACCCCTTGCAGTGATGATCACAGCCACATAAAGACTGCTTGGTTTTATGAGCGGCATGCTGACAGGGGTGGGACCAGGGGTGCTCCTCAGCTGACAAAGAGCAGGTTTCAAGCCCATCTGCTGCTCAAATAGGCAGAGCCAACAGAGAAGTGACCCTTCTCCTGCAGAGCGTTAACTGGAAGGATGGTCCATTGTCTAGTTGAGGGTTACTGCATTTAGTGTGACATCACTACCATGCTGCATGCTTCCTGGAGGAGCACCTCCATAAAAGTCCTAAAATCAATTGAAACAATCCTCATTCATTCACACCTTGTCAGAAGATAATATGATAATATATGCCAATGGTTTGCTGACAGGATCACCAGACATACATCATTTTTGGCTCAGGATGTGTGACACTGCCCCAACGCAAAACAGTAAGTTTTACAAACAGGATTACAAAAAGGTGACGTTGAATTAATGACACTTCTTGTTAAGGAGGGAAAGGCACATGGCATCAGATGACGCAATTTTTTCTTTCATTTCTATGTCTACTAACCAACTCAATCGCACACGCGCGCGCGTCAAAATGAGTGCAGTCGTCTCCTGTAAAGTCTGGAAACTATTCTAAACAAATTCCAGGTGCCTAATTTCAAATTAAGTGCGCCCATAATCACACCCAAAAGTGGACTCACCTGCGTGGCTGCTTGCACCAGTGAAGAGAGCGGATATGTGCAGGGGGAGTGCGTAAGGGAGTATGTCAGAGTGCGTGCGCGTGTATGTGTGTGCGTGTCGATGCTGCTGCAGGAAAAGCTCCACGCCGCTTCTCTGCTCCCTTTGTCTGCCAGTCGCTGCCTGCCTGCCTCACCGGGGCAGCCGCCGGGTCCTAAAACCGGACATTCCAGCCACGCCCACTTTGGACCATGAAATGAGTGCCAGAAAAAAGTGGGTCATTAGCTTCACACGTTGTATGAAACACATTTGAGACAATTAAGATTGGGCGGGTGATGTTTACTGTAATGACGTCTCATTCTATGACTTTAGGACAACTACTTTCATTCAATTACATTCATTACAGATTTAATTGATTGACTGTGTGGAATTGATTACTGATTAAAAGCATCTTGAATCAGCTGACACTAAATGGAGTGCACTACTTGCCTACAACTAGAAGAGTTGCTGTTGGTTCAGTTTCATCTGAAGAAGAAAGCAATGTCAGCTCATAATTCAAAGGCACGGTGAGGCAGTAAGATCGACACGGATACCACATTCCTGTTTTGCTGTGAGTCATTTCTTGAATTCAGTAGCGTTTCTCAACTTCTTTAAATGTGGGCACTTGCAACTTTGTTTGGCTCCATTTCGGGTTATTTTGCAGCCGTGATCAGAGAGACTTGAGGTGAGAAACACTACTGAATTCAAGAAATGACTCATAGCAAAATATGGTGGCGGTGACTGTGTTAATCTCACTCTCTCATGTCTTCAATGGAAGTAAAGGTGATGTTAAATGTTCATTTATCCCTTTCATTCATAATTTATATGTATTTATATACATTTTGAATAGTTTTCTGCATGTAAAACAATAAAAATGTGTTTTGTGTTGATGCAGCTTGTAGAAACGCTTTCTCTAGCCTGCTAGCCTCCAGCACTGGCCTGACGACCAGGTTAAAGGCCACACCGTGACTCCTATTTCATCTGTCGATGGATCATCTTTTGTGGTGAGTACCTGTATATTTCATACTTGAAATGTGTTTAATAAGTGTGTGAGAGTGTTTTTGTTTTTTTGCCATTCACTGGTAATCCTATCAAACAGGTACAAACAGTCACACTGGAGCCCAATAATAAGGGTCAATTTTGTATTGGGTCAATTTGAATTAAATACTTTCTTGGCCTCGGGCTTTTTGATTTATTTTATAGCAGCAAATTAATGTCTCTTTTGTGTTCTTTATATTCAGTTCAGCTTTATGTGTCAGTGTTATTAGAACACATTATTACAGGATATTTGAGTATGTTTGCTGCATGAGACGCATATTCAGCCACTTCAGTACGAAGAACTGTCTTGTGTATTTGTTTAGCAAAAAGCTCAACAGCACGATCCAGGTGAAGACAAGGTGTGATGCGGGACTGGCCACACGATACTCCCGACCGGCCATCAACATCCGAGGAGAAAACACAAACGTAAGAAAAGTTACTCAAATGTCGGTATGCAAATGTCTGAGGTATCTTGAGGTTGGTCATTACTTTGTGACCTTGAACCTCATCTTTGGTATACTGATGTCCGTACTTTAATTAAAAAAAATAAGTCTAAGATCAGGCTACCAATCATGAACTACAGGACGAGTTTCTTATCATTGAGTGATCCACTGGCGTAAATAAGACAAAAAAGCCATTTTTAAAGCTCCTCTTCGTCGCCTGTTCCTCCGAGCTTCACTTTTCAACTCAGCTGTCATCACATTGTGCTGCCTCTCCTTAGCATGTCACACATAGCTCTAATGCACTGTGATCGTCGCCCTCAGTGCTGCCCCGCCCGACCGCCTTCAGTGTGACAGAGGGGCAGGCAACACAAGAATATCAATACAAGATGGAGGAGGGCTGAGGGCGCGGAGCTTTGTCACGAGCAGTACCTCTGGCCATAAGTAAACATGAAGGACACAGAGGAGCCGAATGTGCTCTAATTTCCTGCTCTACTATAAAATATTTGTTTTAAATAGAGCGCAGGAAAGACTTCCTTAGTTTATCACACAATGCATTTACATGCATTCATTCTAGACTAGCATCTAGAGGAAAATACTGATATGTCATGCAGTGAATACCAAGTCTTTCTTTTCTTCAAGTTTAAAGTGCCACAGCAGTCTGAAGGCTTTTTCAATTTGCGGGAAGTTTACTGATCACAGATGAATCAAGAAAAAACAAAATGTGAACCATTTAAAGCTGCACAATGAGGAATTGAAGGGGCTGTGCTGTATGAAAACGTTGTTGTATTTCTGCTCACGACCGCACAACATAAAGCAACAGGTCATAAAATTCTAATCATCCCCAAGAGGTGAAGAACATGATGTCAGAATCTGATGCTCGTCCCAGCTGGCCGACAAAAGTTGTAAAGTGATACTTATAATGGAAGCATTCAGAATTCCATTTGAATATCCAACCACATGAACCAATTTGTGGATAGAAACCCAAATTGACACACAGCCAGCTTCCCTCAGTGTGTGTGTGTAGGACGTGATGACTTGAAGTGTGGTAGCTAACCCAGCAGCAGGAGAGGACAGCGATAACTTCAGCGCTGCATGCTTGACTGCATGATAAGCATAAGTGGCTCACAGCTGGTGTCTGCAGAGAGGGGTGGGGTCAGCCGGAGATGGCCGGGGCTGGGGGTTGCAACCATGGCGACGGATGGAGGAGGAAGTAAACAGATGTCCACAAGCTGGCAAGACAGGCCGAGGGTGGTGAGGCCACCAAGAGCCAGTTGGACATCCAGGAACACAAGCAGGGCTTCACATGTTGGACACTGGATGCTCGTCTAATAAGCGTGTTTGAACGCGTTAGCTGTGTATGATAAGCATGGTGGCACCACACCAATACATCTCAATCATCACCATGATCCTAATTGCCGGTCCCTTCTTGTTTGCTCCAAGCCGACTTCATGAAATGCTGCGACATTGAGGATGATGCACTGGGAAAGCTTCCATCTCAGCAGTCCCAACGCATTTATCATCATCTCCCTTAAAGCCTGTTTCAGCGTTCTTGCAGACTCAACGGCAGTCTCGAGGAAACAGACCAAAGCGTTGCCGCCTGTTTGAATCCTGCAGCTCACTGCCACGAACTGGCACGAAAAAGGGGAGGAACGAGATGGCGGTGTCGTTGCATCCATCAACACTCGGTGTCAGCGCGACCTTGAGGAAAGCTCTCAAAAGCCAGCTGTTGGGAGGTTCACTTACATGCCGGCACTCGCTTGAAACATACAAAAACAAGTTGCATACTTTAAAAAAGGTGTTTTGTGTAGTGGCACCTCACAGTTTATTGAAAGGAGAAATGACCACATTTGGTTTGGTCAAGTAGTTCTGCCACAACTCTTCTTACTAACACACTTAAACCTAAAAACCCCAAAACCAACCTAAAACATCTACCAAGGCCGTACGACCCTAATTTCCAACAGCACCTTTAAAGACGCCCACTTCCTGTGTATGCTTTAATTTTTTGGTCTTTTAGCTTTGTGTGTATGTATTATTGTTACATTCCACGTTTTTCTGGTTTTCAGAGGTCCTTGCTTCGGCTGCTATTGATTGACAGAGATGCTCTCACTTGAACTTCTTCTGGTTTTTGGACATTTGTTGCGTCTTGTATGCCCAGGTGTTTCCCTGCCATCCAACCTGGCCCTAGGTTTTTCTTTGTTTTATCACGGTAAGTTGTTACACACCATTGCATGTGGTTTCTGCTCCCTCCTTTGTTGGCTTTGCTGTACTTTGTGTGACTCTCATGAAAAATATAGAACTACAACTGCTTTTCAGCCTCACACCTCTGCACCTGGGGTCCAGACCTACACAGCACATAACATATTAGACTATTTTCCAACAATTCTAATGAAGTCTCAGGTGTCCCACAATAGTGTATTTGAAGCATGCTGGAATTCAAACAGTCAGACGGTAACGTGCCGATTTGTATGTCTGTTTAACGCTGTCCATGGTGTATGCCTCCAAGAAGCACCATATTTGCAGAGTGGGACAGGAAGACACAAATGTTTGCAACACTAGCATAACTACCTGTATGTAAACTACAGTGCTAAGATTACAGTCACATATTAACAGCAACACAATGCTAGGTTAGCCTATGTGCTGAAGAAAAACAAAATCATCAAACTTACAGGTCCAACGTTCGTAGCTCACTGAAGGACAGTTGGTGGAGCTTTATTTTAAAATGTGTAGTGAAGCCTGCTTTTTGACAGAGCTGCCCTCCGTGAAGTGGTGGGTGTACACACAGGGTGTACTCATTGAGCTAGGGGCTGCTCATAATGTCCATGAGGAGCGAGGTTCTTCTTTCATGGTGTCATGAATTTTAAAAGTGAGCGTTTGAGTGCTTCTTGTCTCAACAGTGGAGCAAACAAGTGAGGGAGATGGTCGATTATAAACAGGCACATATAACTGACTGACAGGCACATATAACTAAAATAGTGGTTTAAAAAGCAGCATTATTAAATACTATACTGTATGTCCTTGCCCACTGGCAATGAAAAGATAAGATTACAGAAAATGGCTGTGATACAGCTTGGTTCATAATATCAGGTAAGAGATGCTCAGGTTGGGTTTGCACTGTAAGGACAGCAGTAAATAAAGCCTCATCGGTTACCATGGGAGCTCATTCACAGCCAGCCTTGAGAGGATTATTGAGAGCCTAATCATCGGCAGGAAAAGCAGGAAAAGATGGAGGCAACAAAAGGATGAGGTCATACGATGAGTAGTTTGTCAGGAAGCTTCCTGCATGATAACCTTGGGCAGCATCATTCACACTCTTGCTGAATCACAAGAGTGTGTCACCCTCTTTTTTTTTTTTTTTTTTTTTTACATTGTTTTCCTTTCCCAGAATGCTTAGTGAATCACCCTGACTGTGTTAGCATGCGGGAGGCTTTTAAAACATGGCGGATGAGAGCTATAACAGGAGGATTGTAGAGGGTAGTGGAGACTTAAGCAGAGGATCACAAAAAAAAGTAAATCATGACCAGACTTTTCTCTGTCTGCTCTTTTAAATCACCATGTGGGGAGTCACTACTGTGCCATCGCAAGAAGCTTTGTCTGCCTGGAGGATTTTCTAATGAGGGGCTTTTTGGAGGAGGATGACAGGCCACTTTGCCTGTCCTGTCGACGAGGAGGAGTATTTCAAGGAAATGAGCAATGTGCTCGCTCTCTATGGATATGCCTAATACTACACCACCACCCCCTCCTCTGATGCCCTGCTGGCATACTGGCAGCACCATTAAGACGTACTAGTCCAAAACTCTCATTATGTCAAAGATACTGAAACGCTCTAATTTAGGCTCCAAAATGAGAGGGGGTGAAATGAAACCAAACTGTGCCAAAAGCATGTTGTGCTCATGACTAAAAACACCTTCATTGGTGGAGCAAATGCTTTGTATTGGTATGAGCAATAACATTAGGATCACCCGCTAAATCTAATGCAGAGTAAATGTTCAGCTTTTAAAAAGACACTTAAAAATGAATGATCATAGACAACCACACACACATTTTTCAGTGGACAGTGGATCTATACTGCTATACAAGTTGTACACTGACTACTCTAAAGTGTATCCCAGTTTCATTTCTACATTTTCTTTTGAGTAGTTGTAATAAAATGGTCGCTGCATTGCGAGAGCTGAACTTTTGTGAGATACTGCATTTTATTGGTGCTGCACCTGAAGCAATCAAGATAAATATTATAGGAAAAAACCCACTGTCACAAGGGTTAGGTTTATATTCTAAAGGTAACACGACAACAGTGATACTAAAGAAAAATACAATTGACTGTCGTCATGTTAAAAAAAGAAAAGTTGTATAATACTCATATATCATGCCGACGTTTTCTGTCTGTGTTGTGTTTTGATTTGTTGACAGGATCACGCAAATACGGTGAAAAGGGATCAACACAACCTAAGTTTTATTTGTGCGCGCGATGACAACGATTGAACACTGTCATCTGCTGGAGCGTTAGCACATTACAACAACATCAAGTCTTCTCACGTGCCGTTCTTAAAGGGAAAGTTCATATTTTTCCAAACTTTCCCAAGGGCTCTGTACCCATGCCGACGATGTGAAATGTCAAATCACCTAAGACCATCGTATATTGAGATCCAATTTGAAAAACTACATGATATTTAAAAGTGAATACAGTATCTATTTTCGTCACAGTGTTATGGGTTGTCTTTGACTCCATTGGACCCTTTTAGCTCAATCTGAGCGCTAACTTTTTTTCAAAATAAAAGAAGTGACTACGATTCAGTAGATGGGTATAGCTGTTTAAGGATAATAAATTTACCATAATGAAGCATTTAAAATATTTCATACCTCGTCTAGATAATACTCTGCTCTAAAGTTAAGTTGAACATAGACAAAAAAAGCAGTCGTGTATTTTTCACACAACTCTTAATTTTTAAATTCTCTTTTACCGGATGTGTTGAATCGAGCTTTCCAAGCGTGACACTCACTAAAGCAGGGGCTGTGTATTAATTGTGTGTTACGGTAGCAGACAGCACACAGGCACGGTCAACCTCTGGTTCTTGTCCCACTACTGACGGCCCCGCGGCGGTGTATGAACAGGCAATCATGTCCGTGGACGACGTGTACGTGCTGCGCCCCTTCAAGCTGATCGCTCTGCTGTGTGTCTTCTTGGCTCTGTGTCTGGACCTGGTGGCTCTGCTTAGTCCAGCCTGGGTCACCGCCGACCACTTTTCCCTGTCTTTGTGGGAGTCTTGCTCCCAGTCCGAGGCGAGGCAGCCGGACGAGGACGCTTCGTGGAGCTGCTTCTCCACCCTCACATCTGGTCAGAAACATTTTCCTATTGTTTTACTTATTTGCTTATTGTTATGTGTCATATGTGGTGTCTTTGCTACCGGGATGCAGTTTGCAGAGTATTTAGAGGCAACTATGTTGACATATTGAATAGTTCACCGTAGTTATCAAACTTTGCTTTTTCTTCAGCTAGTTAGCATCCTAAATATGCCAATGTAGCTTTAGTAAGAAGTACATTTACGTTTGTATGTGTAACTTAGTTTTCTCTCCATTATTTGCATTTTAGCTTATAGGGCAAGTTACCTGTATAATAAAACAACTTAATTATGTGAATGTTCTTTTTTGTTATTGTTATTATTGTCACTTTGTTTTACATGTTATGTGTTGCGTATAGCCAATTGTTAAATTTCATCCCCATAATAAAAAATCATAATTATGTTAAGATTTCTACAATAAAAAATATATATTTGAATTATTTTTTATAACTTTTTTTATTGTTATGCTCCAAACAGGTATAACATTGATGTTAATCAAAAGTCAAGTTGAAATCAGAATTTTTATACACTTGGTAATGAATCCTGATTTCATGTCAACTCAAGTTTCCTCCCCTTAATAGGACCCCCCCCCCCCCCCCCCCCCCCCCCAGTTATGTCAGTATTCCAAATATGGAATTATGTCTTTTCAATATCAGTAAAAAAATATCTCTTACATTTTCATGTGCCAGTTTTTGATGAAGAACGTGCCTCAATTCTGTCAATATCACGCAAAAAATGCATTTTTGCAATTCCTTGTACAAGAGGTCCACGTGTTTTTCACGCAGTGAATCCTGACATCATCAACAAAGGAGTTTTGTGTGTGGGCTTGTTGCATTGCATATTATGACACAAAAACGTCACAGTATTGCCAACAACGTACTTGAAATCACACTGTTATATGCACAAATGTATTGTGTTTATCATTTCGGTTGGTTTTATAGACCCAGGGTGTGATGACTTATCATCAGACAGTAGTTAAAAAGTCATGTCAGTGTGTCTTTTGTTATTACAGGCTTCACACACAGTAGCAGTGAGGTGTATGACAAACAAGTACAGTATGCTGATTCATGAGCAGCCAGGGCATGAATAGAATCAATGATGATATTGGACTAACAGCCAACAAGGTAGTCACCATGTGACTCATGTGAGCAGCAATATTAATATTTGTTTTTATGTCTTCTGTGGGACACAAGCCATCCTTTGTGTGTTTGCGGCCTTTTTAATCTCCCCATGCGACACACACGCACGCGCGCGCGCGGGACCCACGGGGAAGGCTTTCATAGGTTTTGTCGGGACACGTGCACGTCTCCAGCAAGGCGCGAGCCCGGCAGGTTGGATGTTGTCAAGCAGAAAGGCCACATGACTGCCGTGTTTACATTCCGTTAGGTGTCATATGGTCAACCGTGTAGCATCATCACCAAGACTTTTATTAGTCGTGTTGGACCAGGAAGGTCATTTATGGAGTTTTAATGGAATTTGAATAAAATAGAACACTGTGTCTTTAATCTGTGAGATGTTTGGTCCTCCCCCCCCACACATACACACACACGTCACAAAGAATGTAGAGGAAACAAGGCTTTGGCCCACACTCTCATGTTGTGGAATGTGTGGGGTTGAATGGGAGGTGGGTTTGTCGCTTTTGAGTGTCTGCAGATCCCGTTAAAGCAACATTGGAGGGGTGGGGTTAAAGGGCCAGTTGACCAAAAGGCAGGAGCGCGAGGTGCACACCCCACTCTTAACTCCCAAAGTCCCTGAATTTCACTTCCATCTTTGGGCTTGGTTCCTCTCTGGCAGACACAAAAGACTGAAATGCATGTCAACGATGTTGTATTATGACCTCAGAAATATGAGTTGCTGGTGAGAGGGTGTGGATCAAAATTCAAACCATGTGATGGGAAGCAAAAGTACCTCTTGAAGGATTAGCCTTCTGCTGAGTGTGCCTTATTATTCAAATGCTGTGTTATCAGGGGTGCCTTTCTCTCTGCCTGATGACAAATGAAGCTCTCTGAGAAGAATCCCGATTGTTCAGCTCGTCCAATGCAAATGTGTCTTTCGAGCTTCTCCTTTCCCCTGACAATGACAAGTGGGCTGACACACACACACACACACACACACACACAAAAGAAACAGGAGCGAGAAGGAATACTAGTCTGACTTCCGCTGCTATCTAAAACTAGACTCAATATTTTAGAAGCTTTAAGTCAGGCTGTTCCTTCCGGTAAAGTACACTTTATAGCAGTGGTTCTCAATTATTTTCTGTCAGGAGATTTTTTCTTTTTGAATCCCTGATTTGAAGTATTGATTGAGAGCCTATGGTGTTAATGTATCTGTACAAACCACTGTATGCTTAGAAGCAGTATAGACTAGCCCCTAAATGATCTAGAATGTATGTCAACACACAACCATTGTTGTAAATAGCTGGCAAGTTGCAACACAACTGAACATGTCCAAAGTGTGACTATCTAGTGTGAGCGCCATTGTTATCTAGCACTGCCTTGGGCATTGAATTCACCAGAGGGGCACAGGTTGTTGCTGGGTTGTTGCTTCCACTCTCCCATGGTGGAGCTGGTGGATGTTAGACACTTTGCGCTCCTCCACCGTCCTTCCACTTGAGGATGCCCCACATGCGCACAGTTGTGTTGAGGTCTGGAAACGTCCCTCACCTTCAGCTTCCTCAACTAGGCACTTGTCATCTTGGGGGTGTGTTTGGGATCATCATCGCATTGGAAAACTGCCTTGCATTGCACTTTTCCAAAGGAGAGAATCATGGTCTGCTTCAGAATGTCACAGTACAAGTTGGAATTCGTGTTTGCCCTCCATGAACTGCAGCTCTGCATTGCTGGTAGCACTCGTGCAGACCCAGACCACGACGCTACCGCTGCTGTGCTTGACTGTAGGCAAGACACAATTACTGTGGCGTGGAAAGGTGGTTGCCCCCTTCCTGATTTCTTATTTTTGTTTAAGAGATCTCCAAATGGAGATTCAAACCCAGATCTGTGTTATTATGATGGTGATGATGATGAGTACTATGTTATTATTACCGTGCCTGCTGCAAGATCATTTAAACCTGCAATAAAGCCTGTTGTTCCGGTGATCTAGTCTGGTGCTTGTCTCACAATTACTGACGCTAGTGACCAATGTAGAATACTAGAGTCACAATTAGAACGTGTCTTCTGCCTAATATTGGTATTTTAGTTCAGTTCATTAATTAATTTAGCCATTTTTATTCTTGAAAATGCTTCATTAATGCAAAAACTGCGTACAATTTGATTAAATATGCTTTTTTTTTTTACTGATGGGGCATGTTTAACCACACAACAGCACAATGTATTAATTATGTTTGAAAAATTGTGATAGAGTGAAGCCTTGAAATTCGAACCGCGATGCGGTGAGGGTCAACTTTATTGGGCAAAATTGTCCAATGATGTGTCGCATCGGGAAATGTAAGGATTTTTGCTTTTAATGAACAGACGTTTTATTTACTAACCCAAAAAGCGTACACTCTATGGTTTAAAAAAAAAAATGGAATTATAAAAATAATCGGGGGGGAAAAACAGAATTTGGAAAAAAAAATTCGGAATGGAATTTGTGAAGCGAGAAAACGGATTTCATAGGGCCTTATTTGTGTTTGTTAGCACGTCGGCAATGTATAATGTTGAAAAAGATGTCAGCAGGTGACAGTGTGGCTGTGCAAACACCTTCCTGTTTCCTCTTCATGATGTGCATTTGAATCATTTGACTTTATTTTAGTTTAGCTATGCAGCGGTTCACTTGTGTTTACACTTGTTTGTCTTAATATGTCGACTGTCAAGTTGTTAAAGGCTTTGGCGCTAATTAATGAACATGATATGTTATGGAAAAAAATCATTTTGAAATTGGAACAACCTGGAAGTCATCTAGCGGCTTGTGTTTAACTTCGGCGATCGCAGACATGTTTGAAGTAAAAGTTTTGTATCAGTCAGTGTGGCTGCAAAATGACTTCAGAAACCACAAACCACAAGGAGTTAGCATTATGTAATATTTATTTAAACATGGAAAAACACCAAAGAAATGATCAGAAGGCTTATTCTAAAGTCACCTCCATGACGGCCACAGTAGCGGTGCAGGTTGTGTAGATGAGCTAACGTTATTCCACGTGTGTCGTCCTGCAGACTGGCAGATCGCCACCTTGGTGCTGCTCCTGACCGGCGCCGTGGCAACCTTGGTGGCCTTCTTGGTGGGGCTCATTTCTCTGTGCCACGGGACGCAGAGAAAACACTACCGCACAGTGGCCGTGTTCCTCTTCACTGCAGGTCAGTCTCGTCTCCTTCCTGTCGGTCACATTCTTTCTTTTCTGATTATGGATCGCAAGTTGCACAAAAAGCAGAAAGGCGGCAAGTCCACCCTCACCCGAACCGCAAGCCTTTCCACGCAGACGGGCTTTGATTTGTTCCAGAGCTCATAAGAAATGAAGGCTGTTGAAGGAAAGAAGCAGCAGTGCGTTGCTTGAGCTCATTTCTTCTGTGGTGAGCAGCCCAGGGGCCCCCTTGGCCCACGGGCCAAGAAAAAGGCAGCCGCAGAATTTGCAGCAATACCGACAAAATGAAGTCACGTAAGGAAAGCAACAGCAGACAGAGAGAAATGGTGACAGCAGTGTCCGTTTTTTAAAACCTAGCATTAAAAGAAATGGTTTAGTTTTTCGACACTATTTGGGAAGGTTGGTATAATAAACACACTCAGGCTTTGTGCCTTTTTGACTTGAGCTGGTGTTGGAACACCAACCACTTACAGCCACTTGACTTGTGCCAGTTTCCATGATGGAACTCTATTATGTAAGCATGCACATGTGCAGCCGAATAAACAGCTTTTGACCCTTTTTATTACCACAATAATATATTAAATACACACTGATGGTGTGTTTAAAGACTTGTGGACGTTCTGAAACCCATAAATATTGAAGGAACTTGGCCTTCAAACACATCCATCCATCCGCTTATCCTCACTAGGGTCGTGGGGGTATGCTGGAGCCTATCCCAGCTGACTTCAGGCGAAAGGCGGGGTACATCCCAGACTGGTCGCCAGCCAATGGCAGGGCACATATAGACAAACAGTCATTCACTTTCACATTCATACCTATGGACAATTTAGAGTCGCCAATCAACCTAACATGCATGTTTTTGGAATGTGGGAGGAAACCGGAGTACCCGGAGAAAACCCACGCACGCACGGGGAGAACATGCGAACTCCACACAGAGATGCCCAACGGAGATTCCAACCCAGATCTCCTGACGGTGTGGCCGACATGCTAACCACTCGTTAGCATGTTCAAACACAATTTGTTTAAAATGTTCATTTTGCTGAAAGAAATGGAGATAAATATAGAATTACTTGGATTGGAAATACTTGGCAGTAATCCCTCATTTATTGCGGTGAATTGGTTCCACACCCGACCATGATAAGTGAATTGCGATGTAGGATTCCTTGTTTATAATGGAATGTGTTTGTAGTTATGCCATACAAAGGCTGTTTATGATCTTCTAAATAGGGTTAACATTATTAGAGCCTGATTGCATTCGTATTACCCAATATAGTAGATATAATCAGAGAAAATAAGACATTTAAGACATAAATAAAACGTGCAAAATTGGAACCACAATGTGGTGAGGGACGGCTGTGCAGTATTTTCCAGTGGTACCTCGGCTTTTGTCATTCATTTGTTCCAAAACGTCAGATGAAAATCGAAACGAACATACAAAAATATGAACAAAAACTACATTTTGTAGAGAATAATTCATAAAAACGCAGAATAATTCTAAATAACAACTGGATGGAAGTTATTGTTGATGCGGACTTCCCGTACATTCTGGCGAGATTGAACTCAATCGTGCTTCTCACCTTCTGTATCAAATTCCTGGCTTTCGCAACTTTCTTTGGTGAGTTATTTAGCGCTCAGACGCAATTTAAAAAAAAATGCACGGACAGTGAGCGAGCCATGCGTAGGGTGCTTTGTTTGGGCACTAGTGAAGTGTATCAATGTGACACGGATGTAGCGAAGGTCCAGCGGAAACATGTTTCATGCAAGGAATCGTTTTTAGTGTAAGTTTTGGGGGGATTGTGAGGGATCTTTGTCCTTTCTGGCCCTATGAAAACATGAGGCATAAAGGCCCAGTGTGTGCAGTGGACTTAATGGCTGTACCGCTGCCTGCTAGCCATTTACTGAAAAGCATGGCAAGCCACTGTTATCCTTTCCTGTGTGTAATTGCTCTAAGAGCCCGGCAAGAATAAGGACTCCTTTACAGGCGCACGGTGCACAGGCGGAGCAGGAGCGGAGCATTTTGGACCCCCGTTCAATGCCCCTTGGCAGGCTTGTGTGGTATTTATTTTCTGTGCAGAAATATGACCTCAGCTCGGTCTGGGCTGCATCGACACGGCCGCATTCTTGTGGGCCGCCGCTCCATGTGGGAGGAAGGAAAGGCGGGGAAGAAGTCACACTAAAGTCCTCCAGAGCCGCAAAGCCTTTACTGAAGGAAAATGACTCACAATGATGGAAGCTTCCGTTTGTGTCAAGGTCAAGACAGTATGTACCCTGACTGGGCTCGTCATGCAAAACATGCAAATATGTTTTTAACGGCTCTATTCCCTCCAAAATTAATAGTTTCACCCTTAATTGTTTGCTAGCAACAAGTGTGGAATGCAGATAAGGGAAATGCATTTTTTTTCTTTGTTTCCCAAATAGAAATGGATTTGATGTCGTTATCCAGGGTGATTAATCAAGCGGAGAGTAGGGATGAGTATTGGTTACATCAGGGGTGTCCAAACTTTTTCTCGTGAGGGTCACGTACGGTAAAATTAAAAGATACGGGGTCCACTTTGATATTTCACATGTTCTCATGTAGATATGCTAGCAAGTTATATATACAGTATACAGTGGAACCTTGCTTAGCGTCATTAAGTCCTTCCAGAAGGTCCAACTCTAACTGAATCCATTTTTTCCCATAAGAAATAATGTCAATCCAATCAATCTGTTCCAGACAGCCAACGCACGATTCTATAGTTTGTTTGTTTGTTTTTTTTTTTACCTTCACTGAAGTTCTTTGACGTGACTCTTCCCAAAGACACGATGTGGCTGCGAGATCAACCACCACCACCTTCCTTTTTTGCCATTAGTTATTTTTGGAATTCAGTGGTGCCACACGGTGGTCTACTGGTTAGCATGTTGGCCAACACAGTAACAGCCTGGAGATCGGGAAGACCTTGCAGTTGCAGACCTTGCGTTGCAGTGGTGTACAAATGGAATAGTGGGATTTCATCAAGTTTACCCAAATATCTGTAAAAGTCCTATTAAAATAATATACTGTTTTTAATGTACTGTATTTGTGTGTGTTTTGGCTTTGGAATGTAGAGTATTTAAAAATCTGATTTTCCCCCAGTTGTGCTGCAGGCCTGCGCTCTAGTCTTGTACCCCATCAAGTTCATCGACGGGACGGTCCTGCAGACGTACCACGAGTTCAACTGGGGCTACGGCCTCGGCTGGGGAGCCACCATCTTCATGCTGGGCGGAGGAGTCCTCTTCTGCCTGCGGACTGACATATATGAGGACGCCATGTACTGATACAGCCCTCTCCCTCACCACACACAACTATAACTCTGTACATAAACCTTTCCCGGCCCTCTTGGTTATTTTTAGTTCGGTTGTGAAGACCCAAACTAGGCCAGGGCTGTTTGAATAGACCCCCCCTCTTCGGTCAGGGTGAGCTTTCTGGATGAGCACGAGTTGCTGGACATTTCCACTGCATGGTGACCTGCACTGCTGTCCATTGTTGGACAAGCGGGACGGTCTGCTGAACATTTAAAGGCACCGGTGTGCGGCCATGTGTCATTCTTGTAGGGTTTCACAAGTAGGGGCTCGTTTTTTCATGTATTCATGGCACCACTTTCCTCAAACATATCATAATTAGTATGGCAGCTTTTATATATGCTGGATATTTATATACTGTAGGTCGTTTGTCTCACGTTATGATCATGTAAATGTGTACAAAGTGTTTCTACATGAAGGAAGTTCTTCAATTAAAAAAAAAAAAGTGTAGTTTTTACGAGTGCCGAGTTATTGTATACTGACACCAGAGGTTGACCCGCATGTAAAAAAAGCATGGGGGGGGAGGTGCCCCACCTTTTAGACTGTTTATTATTGACTGGTACACATTCCACACTGGTTGCAAATTAATCACAATAACCATTTTGTCCCGCATTTCACTTTTAAAGCATCTACATTTGTACAGCGGCACCTCGGTTTTATTCATTCGTTTCGAAAGGTCAGACAAAAACCCGCAGGGAATAACATACAGCCAACTAATCCGCTCCCAAAAAATACAATTCATAGATAATAATTGTCGTTTCACATGCAGAAAACAATACGAGATAATTCTAAATGACAAACGGGTGGAACTTACTGTTTATGCGGAATTCCTGCACGTCTTGGCGACATCAATTCCAATCGTGTTTCTCACCTTCTTGATCAGAGTGCTGGTACTTGCCCCCATGGTGGGTTATTTAGTGGTCGCACCCAATAAAAAAATGCACGTACGGTGAGTCGGTAGGGTGCTTTGTTTGGGCACTCGATTTTGCAGAACAATACAGTACAGGACAAACGGACTCGTTTGTTACGTGCAATATTGTATGAAACCGGAAGCTAAATTTTCGACGTAAACTGAATTATTTGAAAACCAGGGCATTCGACACCAAAGCTTAGTTATACAGTATTTATTGTGTTTATGTTAACTAGGCTGGATGTTAAGTGTGAAACAGAAGGCAAAGTCGCACGTTGACAGCCTGGTGAGAAGCTTTCACCCCTGCAGCAGCTGCTCGAAGAAACTCCGCAGCTGTGAAAAGTGACCACATTCTCTACAAGATTCTCACACGAGAACACACACACACACACACACACTGGGAAAATCCCAAATATCTTCATCTATGCAGTGATGCTGCATTTGAGTTTTTTTAGTGGTTTTCTTATAATAGCAACCTGAAACCTGAGCTGGTTGGAGGACTGGTGGTTGCATAACAGGCGCAGTTGCCAGGCAATCATTTGGGAATAAGGAAAATAGAAGTACAGTACACCAGCATTACCATAACTTCATGTTTAGTATTTGAATCGTGTAGAACTGCGTAAACCGCACACATCATACCGACTGCTGTCCCAAACGCGCAGGTGCAGCTCAGTGTTTTTTTTAGTATCTTTGAAAAGCTGATTTAGTTTGGTAGTTCACTTCCAATGTGAAACTCTTATATCGTCCAAATTCACTACACACGGAGTACATTTCATATCGTTTTGATGATACAGCTAATAAAACCACAAATTCAGTCATAAAATGAGAAAAATTGTCCAAAAGTTCCATATGGTAAATCTAATCTCTAATCAGCAGATGAGATGCAAAAAGACGCACCTGTACTGGTTGCTTTAATACTGGGGTGTCCAAACTTTTTCCACCGAGGGCCACATACTGAAAAATCAAAGAATTCTGAGGCCAATTTTACATTTTGTAAACCAACCCGTGTAGATATGCAAAGATGTTGTTCATATTTAAAGAAAAAAAACAGCTTGCATCTCAGCTTCGAGTTACTGTTAGTATGAACTCTTTCTCCTTACATTACACTTTTTTGCTCGTTTTTCTTCTTTTTTTTTTGGACAAATATTTCAACTTCCTTCTTGCACCTTTTTTTGGTAATATAATGTCTTTATTTTCAAAATATTTTGGATTTATTATGGTAATATTATAACTTTTACCCAACCTAATTTTCCTAAAATTGCAACCTTATTGTTTTGTTAGTTTCTCATATTTTGACTTTTTGAAAGATTTACATATTTTAGTTTTTAATATTTAAACTTTATGCTATTTCTCTCTTGATATTCTGACGTTATTTGTAATATTTTGTCTTTTATTGTCATAAAATCACTTTACTTAAAAAAAATGTTTACCCCATTTTTGCTGTTTGTTTTTTTACATTTTCTTTTTTAATTGTATTTGTGCCAAGGACTGTAAATGTCCGCCGGGCTGCATTTTGGACACCCGTGCCTTAAAATATGAAGACTTAACTGCATGACAGAATGACACAAAAGGTAACAATTTTAGATTAGAATGGAAAAATACTGTATAGATGTTGGAAAAAAATAAGATGAATGTAAATACATCTTGTAAACACACACCAATTACTATCAAGACTGCTATAGGACCATATTGCATACATTATGTGCATTTTTTTGTATTTTGAACAAAAAGGTGAAAAATCTACTATTTGTTATTATAATATAAGTATACATTTTATTTCTTAATTTCACACCACTGCAAACTACAACCGCATTAATAAACATAATGTCTAACAAAATAAGAGAATTGCTAATATGCCATGAATGTCACCCATTCATACTGTAAAATGGCACGTGATTCTCTTGTGCCCTCTATTGGTCAGTATTCATATTGCGTCGTGCTTCCGAGTGCTCCAAAAATATAAGCTAATGCTTCATTTGTTGGGTATTTTTTAAACTTTTATTTTTCAGACAGGAAGATGAAACGTGTTTTTAACAATATTTAACTGAGTAATATCAATAAGTAATCGTTCATACATTAATCGAATCTCAATGCATTTGTAGTAATACACTATTTGTCCAAAGGACTACTACTTCATTCTCGCGATACTACGACTTTTCCTCGTCATTTTAACATTTTTTCTTCATACTAATAGGCTTTCATAGCAAGAAACGTCAAGGTTTTGATTATGTACGGTACTTAGCATATATACTGTATTATTAGACCCTTAAATCGCTAACACTGTTAGTATATTTTAAAAAACATGGATAATAATTCTCATAAAACATATATGATCCGTCAGAGAGCTTTTACATAGTGGTGTATTAACCATTATAGAAATTTACAAAATGATATGCATGCACTTGTGGCATAAACCTTACATTGGGTTTTGGTCAATTACATTTATATATATATATATATATATATATATATATATATATATATATATTTTAGCTAAAATGAAGCAGAAACAGCTAATTAAAAATGTCTAGTAATGTTCTAATTGAATGTGTTTATGGTTATTTCAACACACACACACACACACACATTCATAGCAGCTGTGAGTACTTTGACCACAGCATCCGTCAATAGCACGCCACACAATCATTGCAATGTACTGTACGGTTGGCTCCAGCTATCAGCTTTCAAATAAAGAGCTCTTCTTCCACGGTGCAGTCAATCTCGGGTAGAGCAGTCCAGCCCCTGGGGACAGTAACCAGCCGTGCCCTGCAACCTTTCACCCTGCAGGGACAGATTCCAGTTACTGAGCCTGGGGGACGGAGATAAACTCCTTATGAACTCTGAGGAGGAAAATAAATACACCCAATAAATCTAACAGGCGTCAATAAACATAGATGACGTCCGGTGGGATACGTGGTGGTGTCTTTGAGCATGCCTCACTAGTTGGCGAAGCTGACCTTTGTGCATTATTACCGTAACAATCACAGGCAGGGAGTATCCTGCATTTCCACCCTGAACGGGAAAAAATATGGATGATAATGATGTTGATACAGAGCGAGACATCATGCGTGCAAACCTGAAGTGCTGCAGATCACCTTGCGGTCGTTACTAGCAGGAGCCCTCTCGTCCGCGTCAGCATGCAGCAAAGTGAAGTGAATAGTAACACCTGAGCTACACATTACCACCGCTCCTTCTATCTTCCATCAAGCGTGGCTCCACCAAAATTACACATTAACCTGAAACATGTCCCTTCTCCCTCGCTATCGTGCGGCGTTTTTTGTTTTGTTTTTTGTTTTGCAGTCTTGCAATCTTCACAGTCTCCCACATTCCACATGGATTAAGAAAAACAAGCCACGTCGTAAAACGCAGCAATGGTGCCATTGTACTTGACTGAAACCGAGTCTTGTTATAGTCTTATAATGATAAACAAGTGAAAAACAACACATGCATGCATGCGTATTGACATTTATGCACTGATAAAGTTACGGTGGGAAGCAGACATGTGGTTACATGGGCAACCTTGGTCCAAGGGCTCAAACATCCTGCATCCAGATGTACGCATTCCCAAGCTGAAAGCAGTATAAAAAACACAAAAACATCATTGTTGAGCTTTAGTACTCGTTCGTTTTTTTCCTCTTTTGAGGCAAACTCTATCATAAAACACTACCAAGATTGATTTTAAAATATGAATACCGCTAGAGATGCTCAATATCGTCTTCCTTACAATATCTCATACATTGATATTGTCCAGGAATTGTACCATTGTACCGATATCGACTGATACCGATATTGGGAGCAGCCCTTCCCCGAAACTAATGTCATTTAATGGATGAACACAAGTTGCTTCTTTTACTGTGATACTGTTAATTTGGCTACTTCGCAGATTTAATTAATAAATCATACTGTTTTGTGGTTGAATGCGGCCTATTATTAGTGAAAACATGCATATTTAAGCAAATGTTACATATTTATTTGCTTAAATTAAGCATTTGCAAGCAAAAAAGTGACTAAATGAACTAAAATACAAACATAAGGCATTCAAAAGACACATTCAAAGACATTGCTGACAGGTAGTATTCAACACTGGTCACTAGGTGTCAGTAATGTTACTGTAATGTTTGCTGAGACACACAAGCGCCAGACTTGATCACTGGAACAACAGGCCTTTATTGCAGGTTTGAATGATCTCACAACAGGCACAATAATCCATAATAAAAATCTTTCATAAAAACACGGGCAACTTTTGTGGCCCTAACCCACGAAAAGGTGAAACTCAACTGTGAACACTCACAGTCACTTCCTGTCCACCACCAACTCTGCTCCTCCAGGGAACACATTTATAGCAACACACACAAGCACAAGACTTATTTATGTCTTAAATGGCTTATTTACTTTTATTATGTCTAGTATATATCGGGTAATACGAGTGTTAAGTTCACTATAGGTGTGTTAGTTCAGGTCCCGCTCGTATTTTCGCCACAAACTGTGGTCTGACAAGCGCGTCTGTAAATTTTGAGCAAGATTGGTTCAGAAACATGGCCGCCACCAAGCAAAACGTCTTTGCAGGGACAACTAATTGGCCATAAGAATTCAGAGATTAGAATGAAATAAAGGGGGCCCTGACTGGGATCCCTGTGGGCCCCCTTCGTGAAAGAGTCTCATGGTGTTTGATTAGAAATTGCATTATTTGCATGCTGATAATCCCTGACAATGCAGATCGTCCGAGTCCTCAGTGCTCAGTCACGGATGTGTGAACTGCCTGGAAAGAAAAATGACAAAGGACTAATTGTTAACTCATCATCAGAAGCGTGTGGCGTTGCAAACTTATGGAAAACACTCCACGTAACACTTCATTTGTGTCCTTCCAATTCCTATACCTCATATGAACTCTCAGTGGCATGTTTGGAGACTCCAGGCGCTCCAGAAGCTTCCTGCCGCACAATATTTGTTCATCCTGGAGCGAACCTTGAAGCAGTTTCTGTCGTCGTTGCCAGCAGGAGGAAAAGTGTGGCTCGTGAGCAAGGTGGAAATCCGCCGCTATTGGAGAGAAAAAAGAAAAGAATGATAATTATGTTCAGGCCAGCTTGATTAGATAGATGGGTAGATTATTGGCATTATTTGTTATGGTGCTTTATGTTTTTTTCTCATTCAACACGATTATATTTTATCAGATTAATTAGATTAATTAGTTAAATCAATATTAACCTAATATATTTGTGTTTAATTGATCAAGTTGTGTGGATTCATTCTTTGGAACGTTGCTGCTCGTTACTTGATTTAGTCGACCAGCCCAGGGCGTACCCCGCCTCTCGCTCGAAGTCAGCTGGGATAGGCTCTGGCGTACCCCCGCGACCCTCGTGAGGATAAGCGGCATAGAAGATGGGTGTGCTTTATTTAGTTTAGTTTTATTTTGGATCATTTAAGAAAAAATAACAAAACTATTTTGTAATGGGAGCCTATCCCAGAATAAAATAGTCTTCTCAGCTTGTGCGACGCTGTCTTCTGTTTTGAGATGTAATCCCATTCAAAAGAAGGGTTGGGTCAGGGTTGTACTTTGGACGTTACGTTACACACCGATTCAAGCTTCCCATCAGGAGTCGCTCGAGTGTGTTCCACCTCATATTCCAGGCAGGGTCCAGGAACTTTTCCTGGAGGTTTCATCCAGTGCAGCTTGAGCGGAGCATCTGTAAAGGTCTGCAGATGCGGCTTGTCTGCACGTGCAGGCTTCACTGGGTTAAAACAAAGAGACGTACTGTATTTGAATGGGGGATTTGCAGGGGCTGCGATGGAGCACATGCACATGATAGCGAAACAAGAGCAGAAGAAAAGACGCGCGTGTGCTCTACTTCGTGCGTTACCATAGTTTTGGATTTGTATTGAAGCATACGTAGGCTTCAGGGGCCCTTCGGGAGAGGAGCCGTTTACACAGAAGTTGACATCAGTAAAATCAGGGAGAGGTTTTCCTGTGAAGTTGCATCCACTCCTAACTCCATTTTTAGTGATGTAGTCAGGGCACTCCTCCGTTTTCTCCAGGTCTATGTGCCTGTGGAGGAAAGCAGCAGCGTTTAAGTTGATGTCTACACGCGCCCAAATGGTATCAAGTACAACAATAGGTTGGTTCCATCATTACAGTAGACTGCAAAAAGAATGGAATCATGTCACAATAAAATGTAATAATAAACATATTATCAATGAATGTTTTTGTCTTGATTTGAAGTCAGGTATATAGCATTTTAATACTTTGTATATACTGTATTATGCATCAAACTTATCATCTCTGATCACCTTCGTTCTCTCTGTGTCACAAATGTTGTTTCATGTATTTTTAAATCACAACATTTCAGATTTGTTGTTGTTGTTTTAATTCACAAGTAATTAAGCCATTAGGGAAACAACCATTTGGTATTTCCTACCCTCGTTGTTGTACATGAGGTGCAAAAAATGATAATATACCTGAATTTAAGATGATGATATTTGGAAAAAATATTTTTAAGGTAAAATCAAAGACAAAAAAGGCCAAACTAATTCAAAAAAAATATATAATAGTCTTATATTAGGGTAAATTCAGTCTATAGTTTATATAGAAAAAATACTATTCACTATTTGCTTTTTGATGTTTTATGAATTTGTTATTATAATAAAATAAAATAATAAATACAATAATACATAAAATAATCCAGCATTCACGCGACCCTAATTAGGATAAGCGGCATAGAAAATGGATGGATGGATAAAAAAATACTATTCACTATTAACTTTTTTTCTGTTTGATTAATTTGTGATTATTAATCCTACAAAGTGTAAGAGTCTTATATTTGAGTCAATGCCGTATATATTGCATTTTACAAAATATTTACCATTAACTTTTTTTCTTTTCTTATTCATTTGTTATCGTAATAAAGTCATCTTTAAAAACACAATAACAGTCTTATATTTAGGTCCACATGGTACGTATGTGTAGAAATAATAGTCTTCGCTATTAACTTTACGTTTTCTTATTTTTTCATCACGTTAAAGTCATCTTCAAATAAAATTATTTACCATTGCATTTTAAGCAAAATTTAGTATTATTCATTTCTATAATTGTGGTTGTGTTAATGTAATTAGGCCATTAGGAAATGACTGGTGTAATCACTGTGCAGTAAATATATACTATAAGTGGTGGTTGGAAGGTGCGCCTATTTATGAAAGACAATGGGCCTCATTCACGAACATCTTCTTAAAAGTCTTCTTAAGAAGTGTACTTAAGAAGGTGCGGCTTGGAAACTGCGCCACATTCACAACACGTTCTTAAGTAGGGATAATCGTTCGCATCGGTGTTCTTAGGTTGATGAATGCCAACCGGGATGCCCGTGCATGTGAGGCCTAATTTGCATAGGTCACCGCCTATTATTTCCTACATAAGGTCAAAAATGTGCCGTGCGCAACAGGCAGCTGGAGGCGGAGATGGCAACGCGCAAGGGCAAGACTGAGGAGCAGCTGGACAACAAACGAAAGAAAAACTTCAATTCTACTGAAATAGAGGTGCTTTTACAAGGAGTGAGCGAACACAAGACCACCTTATTTTCACGTGTATCCACCGGTCATCAGGCCATCCATAAAGAGTCGGCATGGAGCACCATTGCAGGAAACATAAATGCCGTTTCCACGGAGAAACGCACCACCGCAGAGGTTAAAAAGAAGTGTTTTGACTTAAAATAGACTAAAAAAAAAAAAAGATTGGACTGCACCGGAGGGATCTGGAGGAAACGGGGGGTGGGTCATCAATCAGAAACCAAACCATTTCGGAAACTCTAGAAAATATTTACACAATCATGATGGAAAAATAAAGTCAAAATACATAGTTTGTGTGTGACAATTAATTTTTTCTGTGGTTACATTTGATAAGACGCTGCCTAATTAATACAGCAGCCCCGTGCTCTGGCTCAAGACGTGGCTGGGGGCGCATGTCGTTATCTGGGGGTGCTACGTGCGCAATAGGCACACCACGTTTCATTGCGATGTTATTCTGATGATCCTGCACACCTGCAAGAACAGAGAGGGAAGCCTGAAGCCTGAAGCGGGACATCAAATATTCGTGGCTTTCAGCAAATAAATCTACATGGTCCCTGTACATTCTCTCTCTGCTATTTTATTTGCACTACATTTTTTGGGATCAGGTTGCAAAATCCATCATGAGGGCGATTGCGCATTGAAAGTGCAAGCTTTGTTTGTGCGTAAGAGTCCTCCTGAGCGTTCGTAGAATTTGTTCTTAGATCTAAGAACTGTGAGTTAAGAACACGTTTCGTGAATGCCAAAAATATTCGTAAGAAGGCTTTAAGAACACATTTGTGCGTAAGAACGTTTCTTGAATGAGGCCCAATATTCTCAGTCATACTAACTGCTGAAATCCTGTTGCAAAACAGTGGGAAGCTGCAGCATCTTTACTATTGGTTAACAAATACAAGCAAGTAGAATTTACATCAGGATTAATCAACAGGAAGTGGCTACCGCTAAGGATGTAAATGGTGTACATACGTAAATAGGAAGCTGCATATCTGACTCACCAGTAATGGAGATATAGCTGTGAGCTGGTTGGAGATTTTGGGCTTTTTTTCCACTCACAGATGGTTTTCTCCATGTTATGGAACACACACCCAAAATCCTCCACTCCGTTGTCCTCTAGACCTGTAAAGAAACAGTAAAAAAAATAAAAATTGTAAACGTCTCAGCCTTTTCTGCAAGCGGAGGATCAACCTGACCTGCGCTAGGAGGATTCTGCACCACTTCTGTGTAGTTTGCGCTCCTGATCCAAGTGTTATTAGTGCAGGGTCCAGTCAGCAAAGTGTACACTCTCACCCGGACGTCCTTCATCAGATCAAACTGGTCGCTGTATGTCCTGTGGAGTGTCTTAATAACCTGAAAAAAAAAGAAACGCTCAGAGAAACATGACATGCAACAAGACCTCCATACTTTGGGGGTTGTTGGCACTCACTGTCCAACTCTGACTATATGTGTTGTAGTATTTCAACTGGTAACGTATCAGGCAGTCCTGCATATGAATGAAGCTAGCTGGGGGAGTCCATGTAATCTCCAGACAGCCAAGATGGCCAGGATCTATGATTTTAATCTCCTCAGGGGGATCGACTGCAAAAGAAAGGACATTATGTCACATGTGATGAAAGCTTTAGATGCTCACAGAAGGAACAAGCTGACCAACCTTGAATCCCATTGCACCCCATCTCCGTCATGAAGATTATGAAGAGCAGCACCTCTTTGCTTACCATCATTTTTAACCTTCACAAGCTTAAAGCGTGTCTGAAAAACACAAAAACAACATACGCTAAGGATTTAACGGGTGAACATTCCCTAAAAAGGAAAGGCACTGAGAGAAATGAAACAAATAGAGACTGGTATCTTGCAGCCCACAGGCGAAATGCTTACATGAGTGTGTTCCAAGGCGGTGTCAAGCGAGTGAATGAGATTTAAGCCTGTTGGGTGGAGTTTTTGACTTCTTGGTAAAAGGCAAGAGGAGGAGTGAATCCACATCAAAACTGCAGGAGACACTTTAAACAAAAAGAGAGCGCCTGTTATTACTAAGGGAACCTTCCCTCCATCCTTCTGTTTTCTATGCCGCTGAATCCCCACTAGTGTCACGGGGCTATGCTGGAGCCAATCCTCGCTGACTCTGGGCGAGAGGCAGGGTACACCCTGGAATGGCTGCCAGCCAATCGCAGGGCCTAAGGGAACTACTTCTAAGCAATTCCATTCATTCCATTGCTATCTAGCACTGCCTTAATCCTCTTGGGCATGGACTTCACCACTGGAATCCTCTTTCACTCCCCCATGATGACATGACTGGTGGGACCAGTGGATGTTACACAACTTGCACTCCTCCACCTTCCTTCTGCTTGAGCGTACCGGTGCTCCATTGGGTTCAGGTCTGGAGGAGACACACTTGGCCGTTCCATCACCTTTACCTTCCTCAGCAAGGCACTCGTCATCTCGGAGGTGTGCTTGGGTTCCTGATCGTGTCGGAAAACTGCCTGCAGCTCATTTCCCCAAGGGAGGGGTGATCCTCTGCTTCAGAGCGTCACAGTACATGTTGGAATAGGACTTGTTTTGGTTTAGTGTGGCGCTCCATGAACTGTGTAAGGACTAATGTGGCCCTCAAGCAACGGTCTCAAACTCGCAACCCACTTTGTGACCCCCTTTTTGACACAGTGTTAACATGCTCCCTGATCTTGAGTCCTACATGCGATAGTCAGACACTCTTTAACCGGGTTAGCAATAGCCAACACTGAACTTGTAGTGATGTTTTGGGGAATAATTGTGGCCCGGACTCTACGTCAAACGGCTCCATGGATCTTGCTTGCTTGCTGGGCCACCTTAAACTGTTCCCACGAAGCTGCCAGCATAGAATCATCCAAAAGGTCTTGGTTAAAAGAAGAACAGAGCTTAAGACAGGGGTAGGGAACCTATGGCTCGGGAGCCAGATGAGGCTCTTCTGATGGTTTCATCTGGCTCTCTGGTTTTAACACAATAAAATGTTTTCCTTGTGATTTTATGTGACAGAAATCGCAGTGTTAAAAATAACATTAAAAATATGCACTTAAATCCATCCATCCATTTTCTACCGCAAACACAGAAGTCACATTAATGGTAAGAAGTATTTTACAGTATTTATTATTGGTTAGCAATATAACAACGTTATTAAAAAGAATAAATTGTTGGTCATGCTTAATAATGCACGCATTTAGTTGTACAGTACCTCGCATAACGTAGACCTCCTTTTACGTAAATTCCACTGAACGTAAAGAATTTATGTAAAGTCTTTGCATCGTATTACGTAAGAAACTCCATGTAACGTAAAGCGTCTTTTTTTTCAATCAACTTTATTAATGCCTTACAAATTACACTAACATTGCATCAAACCATGGGCATTGAAAAATAACAGTTGGATGACAAAAACACAGAAAATAAATCACACAGAAATCGAGATTAAAGAAATAAAAACGCAACAGAAAAGTGATAAAAAAAACAAACAAAAAACAAAACAAAACAAAACACAGACTGAGCAAAGAATTTATTTTGTATGTTTTTTCGTAAGAAACAGCCGGGATTTATACAGATCATATGTACAGAGCATTCATTATTCTCACGTGCATTTGACTGACATTTTTAAAAAAAGTATATACTGTATACACAATTTTAGCTTCCTGGCAGTATCTGTCTGTTACTGTTTGTCTCTCATCAAGGCGTGATGAGCGTACGAGTCTCACGTGGCACACGAATTCGTGCACGTGATCCAGTGGACACGCTCATTGTACGCCATCACTGCCACACTGGGCACCGTTCACATGTGCAAGTACGTTCAAGCAAAGCAAGCCACGATGAGGCAACTGAATGATGATCGAGATGTAGACGCTAACGCAGAAAATCCAATCAACCAATCAAACCTTCGCCTGCTGAAGAAGTTCCACAATTTAACAGCGTGTTTTCGTCTTTGTGAGCTTCCCTGCTTTGTAAGCATTTAGTAGCATTCAATTACAGCAGTGCAGAATAACATCAAATAACATCAGAACAGCACAGAATAATATGTCAATTAAAATCCTCAATAAACATCTGTAAAATAAACAAAGTCAAATAAAATGAGCATTTCTCATGGTATTCTTTTCAATATTATTACTTTCATTTTGTAATATTTATGCACTTTACACTTGAGACACATTGTTGGGCATGTTTGGGGTCATATAACTGGATGTGTATCGCTATATAAGTCAGGTATAAGTAAAACAACACAAGAAAGTCACATTTGACCATTTATGCCTTATTCAGGGGTGTCCAACTTTCCATTGAAGCGTGTGTGTGTGTGTGTGTGTGTGTGTTTTAAATATACACTCCCCCCCCAAAATAAAGGGAACACTCAATTCACACTCAGTCAAAACTGCTGCGTTATTCAAACTGTCCACTTTGGAAGCAACACAATGGAATAGACAACAGGTGGTGTCTTTTTCCACTTTAATTTTGAGTGCGACTCCAAATCCAGACCTGCACGGGTGAATAAATGTGATTTCAGTTGCTAATTTTTGTGTGAATTTGTTGTCAGCACATTAAACTATGTAAAGACCAAAATATTCAATAAGAATATTTCACTAATTTAGATCTTGGATGTGATATTTTAGTGTTCCCTTTGAGCAGTATATTTAAAACAGCACACATCTCCGCAAATATTAGTACAGTATCGCTATTAGGTGGATGCATTCAACATTTCAACTTTTGTCTCGCAACCTTTTATTTTTTTCATTTGAGTCTGAGCCTTTCTGTCAGATGTGTTTAACTTTATTTGTAGAACACGCTGCAGGCCAATAAGCAGACATGTGCGGGGCCTGACTTTATCGACTTCCAAATATCCATTAGAAAATAAGGGCGAAATGTGAAGACTTGTGGTCTAGTTTCCGTAATTTAGTCTCAAATTGAGCGAAGATTAGTGTGGAAGGAGGCGAGAGGTCTTGGCACAAACACAAACACTTCTCATGGAAATTCCAGCACAGTGAAAATGGAATATTCACAGCCGAGGATGCTCACATGCGCACAGGCGGCCCAATTCAAGCGTCACTAAGAGTGACTCGAGAAGTGTGACGTGTCATATGATGCTTGATGCGTCAGCATGAGTCAGAACACGCAATGTACTGAACACAGTTTGATGGGCAGACGGTGTTAAAAAATGAAGAAACCAGTCAGTTCCCATCTCAGCCGAGCAGTGTTTGGTATCACACACGGTGTCAACTGTATCGGCAACACTGGGATGTGCGGGCAGAGTCGAGGTCAAAGCATGTGACACCTGAGGTAGTCTGCACATTGGTTTCATTTCTGTTTTCCTCTTCACTAACATTGCTAACAATGCTAACAATGCAACAATGAATGCATCCTTTGATTGTTGAATAAGCACATATTTAAACACTGATGAACTCAGTAAAAACACATCAATTAAAATTACAAGTTACACTAAATTACATCATGTTCATTTATTCCCATGAATTAGTGAAATAATTACAGGCAGCAGACGTCATAAGGAACAAAGTAGGACATCTAAATCCAATATTTATGTTTAAACATTTTGTAAAAATAAATAAAACGCATACTTACAAAAACGAAAGGTTCATTGCAAAAAATATAATAACATTAATTTAAAAAAATTAGTTTCTAGTGAGAAAAAGACAAAATCACACTTCAAATGGCACACGATAACAAATCAGTTTGCAAAGAGATAATTATCATTTCCATGGAAATAAATGATCAGCATTTTCTTAATGAAGTGTTTTTTTGGGAGTAGTACTTTACTTGAGTGCTTGCGGTCTGGAAGAATATTCCCTAACCTGTGTAACCTGCAATTGTGCAACTTAACTTTATTCACATAAATTCCCATGAAGAGTTTCCAACTTTGAAATGCCCCAGCTTTTGCAATCCACACCCTGCACTGGTCACATGGTCACAAGGTCACATATTTCCAAACAATCCTACGGACAATTTAGAGTTTCCATGTAACTTAACATGCATGATTTTGGGACGTGGGAGGAAGACACCCGCATTTCCTGACTGTGAGGCCAACATGCTAACCACTCGGCCGCCGTGCAGCCCATTTTCCAATCCTAATCACAAATAAATTGGATAAATCTTCTTTCAGCCGCAGCACCAAAGGTATCTTAACCACGAAAGGAAGCAAGTGAGGAAGTCAGAGCCTTTAAAAATAAAATGAAGTGACATCTGTTGGCATATTACAAAACATAGCATAAAATCACTCAGGTTGAGTCAGAACATCACAAGAGTGTGTTCAGTCACAAGCTACTGCGTAAGCCGTGTATTTCAAATGAATGACACAACTGTATCCTTATATTCATTATCTCAGAAAAACAAACGCACCCCTCACATTCCAGCGTTCTATTATGTCTTCTCAGTGGACGATACTAGGGTTGGACATCGCTCGTATTTGAACAAATCCGGTTCCGATTCCTGAATTTGGTTCCTAACGATTTTCGATTCCGATGCTTTTAAAAGGCAGGGTCATAAAGGCTTGAGTGGTTTAAATGAGGGCACTGACCAGAGGATGAAATGTATGATTTTCTACATTAATTTTTTCATGATACAAATTAGGGATGTCCGATATTGGCTTTTCCCCCCCCGATAAGCCGATATTGTCCAACTCTCAGTTTCTGATTCTGATATCAGAGTGGACTTCTTACTTTATTATGCATTATTATCACTATGTATTATTATTTATTATGTATTATTACACTACAAATTTGACGCAATTTGTTCCGTATTTATTTCTTCCTATTCTATTTTCTGATTTTTCGTATCTCTCAAGTCTTGGTTCTTTTATTTTCTGATTAAGTGATTGACTGCTGGAAATGCGAATTTCTCTTGGAGATTAATAAACTATCTATCTGTCCGTCCATCCATCCATCCATCCATCTATCTATCTATCGATATTGTCTCACTCTCAATTAACAATATCTCCTGTCATGGAATTAACACCGCCGCCACGAGTGGCTGCCTTTTAAGCAGAAAGTCAAGCGGCGAGCAAGGAAGTTGAAATTCAAGCCCTCGGTACCTTCTATTAGCACAGGAAAGGTGAATTCACTGACGAGCAAGATCAACGCGCCGGCAAGAACATGAAGACCTTCAGCTTATCTGTGCTTCACTGAGTGGCTAACAGCTAGCGTCCCAGATGCTAACATGGAGTTAGCCGACTTCAGGACAGTCAGAGCGGACAGGAACACAAGAGCCTGTGGAAAGCGCAAAGGAGGTGGGCTTGCACTGTATTGTATTGTATTGTATTGGACAAACTGTGGTGTCATCGTGGCCATGTGAACATTAAAATGTCAGCATTATCGGGGGAAAAATGCTATTGGGCACGGAGCTTCACAAGTTGTCTATAAAAGCTGGACACTGACTTATGTACTGTCGCTTGAGAAGATATAATAGATGTGTACTCACGTTTGTGAGATACTCTAACTATGAAGGGAGTTCTGTCAATTGCAGACAATATAAAAAATAGGCAGTAAAAGTAAAAAAAAATGGCAGTAAAAGTCATCCCTAAAAAGAAACAGAGCTTCAGTAAATGTTATAAGAAAAAGGAGCTAATGATCAATTCAAAACTGCATTATGGCAACAGTCATGACCGCAGTCGACCAAATAAAGAAAACAGGCAACTACAAAGAAAAAAATGCTTCAATTCACTCCGCTGACGTGCTTCAGTGTATGAGATGGCGCTTGCACCACAGCCTTGCGGGAAGACCAAATTGTGCTTTTTGGAGACTTTACAGGAATGTAGGCATCCACAGAAAAAAATACAAGCTGATTTGTGTCAAGCGCAGCCAAAGTATAAAAAGTGTAGAAAATGTAAAAATGTCATTAAAAAAAAACAGAAATGCTGTTAAACCACAGTGGGCTACATGTCATCACAGTGGATTTGTACACTAGTTTACAGAACGTTTGCAATGGCACGACTTCAACAACAAATGCGGTCGTCATGCATTTGAAAGGCAAAGTTTTATAACAGTAGAGCGCTCAAATTGGCAGATAAGTTAGCTGTGTTGAGTAGAAAGGATGTACAGTCGTCGGGACCTGATGCAAAACAACAGAGAGCTGCTTATGGGCCGGCACTTGTAGGAGCTCAATATTCACTGAGCATTGAAAGAGGGACCCACTGACTTGTCCAAACAGTCCCAGTGGGAGACATCCTCTCATATTCAGCACATAATGGCCCCACAAAGTAGGGAAAAGTCTAAAATTGTGATGGACAGGACGCGTCTGACATCATACACAGAGACTTTCACCTTCTCCTGCACTGTTTCAGTCAGGCACAAGCAGACGCCAAAAGACCCACAAGCCACAGAGTCCTCGCCCTCCGAGGTGGGTGGGGAGAGGGGTTCTCTGGTCCCTGACGAGGGTGAAGGTGTGGGTTCAGATGGGTTAAGCAGCTGACAGTTGCGTGGGCTTCATGGCGGGAAGATCCAGCAGAGCCTGCACGGTCTCGCCCACCTTCACCAGGCCGCGCTCTTCCAGGATGTGATGGGGAAGACACAGCTTGTCCTGTGGGACAGAAGACGACAAGGACATTTGGAATGTGAACCCAAAGCAACAGTGCTTGTTTTTGACCCGAAATATTCCAAAATGTGCTGCAAAATGAAGTCATTATGCTAACAAGTTGGTTGGCTGCAACTGGTCGTGATGGGAATGGTTTGGAAAATCAAGATTGCTTATTGATTTGACCCAAAAGTAAAGTACATGTTTTTGCACCAAGGTTTGAAAGATGTGCTAAAGCTGGCAGTGACGGACTTATTCGGTGCCACCTCTGACCAAACTGGGGGGCTAAGTATAATTTTATTTGTCTAAGACAGTCTTTATAGACATGCATTTGATTACCTGTGGGACTCCCATTTTTTTACAGGCATCCAAGAAGTTCTCCACATTCCTACGGCATTTAGCCATGCTGAGCTTTGGCTGGTTGGTGGAGGAAACAGAAACAGGATCACCCCAAAATGCAATGAGCATTATTATTAAGGCGATAATAAAGCTTCTTACCACTGCAGGTGATGGTACGTGGATGCTGGACACAGAGCGAGGACAAATGTGATTGGCTAAATGACAAAGGACCACTCCATCCATCAGGGCTGCTCCCACATCGTCGGGAAGCAACACCTTCAGTCTGGACTCAATGTTCTGAAAACATGTAAAGAGTGAAAGCATATTACAGACAATTTGCCAGTAATTACTGTATAATTGTACACTTTCACAATATAAGAACCGTGTCAAGAATGTGCCTACTGCTAATATTGTGTCCTTATTTCTGTACGTATGCAGCTAAATAAGCCACAAAGGTTGAATCGAGGCTACCGGACTCGTCTTGCTTGCTTGACGTTTTACCTTTAATCCAAAAGGCTTGTTCAATTCTCAGTAAGTATCGAGTCAACTAGTTATGTCTTCCCATTCACAGTCATAATGTTGTTGTTGTTGTTGCCAGGTCTGGCTAGTGAACAACCTGGATGACTGAGAATCTACACAGACGTAGCTGAATAAGATAAACACCAGTGCTTCAGCCACAAAAATAAGCGTATGGTTTAATGAATTCCCATCTGGCAGTTTGAACTGCATGTGCTTTTTGTCTGTGGAAATAGACTTTAATAAGAATATTGTGTTCAAACTGTGCCATTGTGGCGTTGTGCAGTGTAACACACAACAACAAAAAATACGCTACTGCAACACACTTGGAAAAAGTCAAATTTCCCCACCAAAACGCTTAATTTTACCATAATTTCATTTAAAAAATTTTTTAAAAACATTTTAATTGAATTGAATTACAGTGCTCTAGATTTTTTTTTGCAAAATCCTACCATAGCGATCCCTCGTTTATCACGGTTAATTGGTTGCAGACCCAACCGTGACAAGTGAATTTCCCCAAAGTAGGATTTCCTTTTTATAAATGGAATATTGTTGTTGTTACAGCATAGAAAACCTGTTTACAGCCTTGTAAATATGATTTTAACATTATTAGAGCCCTCTGGGCCCATTTAGTCACCTTTACACTTATATTACGCAATATAGTAGATCTAATCAAAGAAAATAAGCCATTTTCGACATAAGTAAAACTCGTTTCTCGTGTGTGTTGCACTAAATGTTGACAGGAAGCGGTGTCGCTTCAGAATTTAGTTTTAGCTGGATTACGGCTGCAACAGTTGCCCGCGTTTCGGGATGTAACGATGGCCGCTGTTAATGATTAACCGCGGTAATCATGATAAAGAATGATAAAGAAACAAAGAACTTTGACAAATGACATGCTGTCTTTTGGCACATGTGATATGCGTCAAAATGCCGAATATCCGTGGTCGACCAGTAATCTGTACGTTCAATTTTTTTTTACGCTCAATCAGATTTCAGCTTCTACGTGTTGCCACGTCAATCCAATCTGCCCAGGACCTTTAGAATCGATAGTGCTGGCCCATGTCACTTGAACACTATTAACAATGGGTCTGTTTCTTTAACCAATCAGATTTCAGACTCACCTCAAAGGGCCAGCTCGCAGGCCTACAGTAACGCCAGCGTTTTTCCCGTCCTCTGATCATTTGCAGAGCAAGACTATTCAACAAGACAAGTTACGCGTACAACGGAGGAGGAGGATAAATTGACATCTCTGGTGAGCAGATGTATTTTATTAAAAAGTTTTATGTTTTTGTCACGTCATTAGATAAATATTGATTCTGAACAGCTGCATATGATGTCGTAGTGTAGAGGTTTGGAGTGGTCTAAACCCTTTATCACCATCGCTACCTTTTTAAGGGGCAGGATAGCCTGGTCAAGGTAAATGGCAATATAAAGTATTATCTTTTATTTTGTTTGTTTGTTTTAACTATACTGGCCGGTTCAGTCCCCACTGAAGGCCCAGGTACCAAATGCACAACTTCAAAAATAAAACAGATAATCACTTTGCAATGAAAAATTGTTATGAGACAACCTGTCGTAAGAGTCCTATCTGCTCAATTTCCTCCCTTAAATGCTCCATTTTTCTTCTCATGGTGAAGCTGGGCTCCGTTGAGCTGAACTCTTGATGACTTCCTCGGGTGAAGGCTGGGGTATTAATAAAGGGACGTTGTTAATAGTTCCAAGTAATCACAATCATTACATAAAAGAAAAAACACTCCGCTTTATGAGAGAGTTTTTCTCTCAAACAAACACTTTCAAACAAATAGTCCTAGTGATGAACATGCTGAAGTGAAGCCCACTGCTTCACAGTTAATCAAGCATACAGAACCCGACTGTGGTTAACTGGGAGGTGCTGTACTTTATTGTGTTTCTTCAGAAACCTCATCACTTCCACAGAACTCCACCTTAGCCTGACTTCATGACGCATGCATGTGGAGGAAAACAATATATTCCCGAATAACATGTTATTTTCAAATGAGTTATAGTACAGTGGTATCTCGGTTTTTGTTAGTAATCTGCTCCAAAGGGTCAGTCTGTATGGAGATGAAAAACAAATGAAAAACAAACACCGGTCATTGTGGAGAAAGTTGCATTCATATAAAACAGACTGCGTCGCAGGTTTTCAGTTTCAGCTTCCTTGTTTTTAGCTTCAGTTGTACTTTTTTCAGTTTCAACTTTCTGGCAGTGTTTTGACCTGGAGGGTATACTTGTATTTTATTATTCAAGTCACTATTTGACAAAGCCAATACGCAGTGTATTAGTAACACGACAAGACTGGGCCACCAATATTGTTTGGGCACTCTCCTTACATTACTTTTTTTTTTTACAAGTATATCAAAATTCTACATTCCACGTTTTTTTCTCATACTAATATGACTTATTCTCTTAATATTTTCACTTTATTATCATAACATTTTCCTAAAATTTCAACTTAATTGCTTGTTTGTTTTGTTCCTTATATTACAAGTTTTTTCCTATAGCATTTTAACTTTATGCTGTTTTTTTCTGTTAATATAATGACTTTACTCCCTTCATGTTTTGTCTTTATTCTTGTAAAATGAATGCTTTTTTCCCCCCATTTTTGCCGTTGTTTTTGAAATGTTGTTTAATCGTATTTTTAGAATGTGCCGAGGGCCAGTAAAAAAAGCAGTCGTGGGCTGTAAATGGCCCCCGGGCTGCACTTTGGACACCCCTGGTCTACATCTTTATTAATATCACAAGATTCTATGTGGCAAAGGTCAAATAAAATGCACAATATTGCATGATATACAAGAGAGTGTACAAGAACGAAGGCAAAATTTCGGCTAAAATTGAAATTGAAGCCCAAATCCTACAAAAACCAAGGGGTTTGAAAACCGAGGTTTGGCTGTATTTCATTAAAAAAACAACAGTCTGACATTTTATGTAGACTGGAAGAGATGAATGAAAGTGTTTTGCATGCTTTCCTGTACAGATGACAACATAAAAGAAGTAAATGTTTGTTGTAATCGTGCACACATTCATACATCAGGTTTGCACACGTTACCTGATCTCGGCTTGAGTCCAAACACAGTCAGAGTGGTGCTAAAATCAGAGTTACGCAAGCTCTCCTGTAAACACATCATTCAGGCTCTGATTACAGTTTCAGAGTAACGAATGACAAGCTTAAAGTAGAATTTTATGACGAACACAGGATATCCCTCACACACATGCAAACACACCTCACAGTCGTCATTCCCGCTGCAGCTTTTCCGAGCACTCTGGCATTTGTACTGTCAAGACAGAGGGAAAAACATTAGTCACATGTTGGACATGAGAATATCTAACATACTAGCCTTTACCCTGTTTAATGTGGGTGGGACATAACGTCCTTTTTTCCACTTTTGTTGACATTAATTTGTCAGTTTCCTTAACTTCGCAGTGAATAATACTTGAATCATGATGACAATTTAAGTGCACGCCTCACATTTCAGTGACAATTTTTGTTAAAGAATATCTTCTCAAGGGACAATGCTATAGAAATGAATGTTAGCTATACTTTAGAGTAGTCAGTGTACAGCTTGCATAGCAGTATAGCTTTACTAGCCACTGAAAATGAACACACAGTCATTATTGTCTAAATAGCTGGCAACACAAGTGAGTACCAAGATAATGTGTTTTGCCAACAGTCAAGCATGGTGGTGGTAGTGTAGTGGTCTGGGCTGCATGAGTGCTGCCGGCACCGAGAGAAACATGAATTTCTACATGTACTGTGACATTGTGAAGAAAAGGTTCCCCCTCCCTTGGGAAAGTGGGCCACATGGCAGTTTTCCAACATGATAATGATTCCAAACAAACTTTTTTATTTAACTGAGTCACAAAACAATGCAGGTGTATTGTAATCAATATTTATTGTCCCACAAATTGACGCAAATGGGATATTATTGCAGTTTTTAGACCAAAAAACCCACTAATCTTATGATAATATCTAATAATAAGTGTTTATAATAATTATGGCTGTCAAATGATGAACAATTTTAATCAAATTAATTAGTTTTCAACTTAATTAATCATGGTTAATCACCATTTCCAACTATATCTGAAATATGCCAATTTTGCTGTATTTTATTATATTTATCTGTATTTTTTTGGACAGGATGATGAATGACAGGAAAAAATTATACATATTTGTATGTATTAACAGCTCCAAATGAACTGAAAATTTGAATCAAGCTAAAAGATAGCGCACGTCTGAAAATGTATTTGCCTAACACTAGTCTGCATTAACTGCATTAAAGAGTAGAATTTCTTTTGCAATGTATTAAACTGCAATCTCTGTGAATGCACACCATTTTTGTCTCTGTGCTAAAACCAGTTCACAGAGTGAACTCTCTCGCCTCTTGGAAGTGAAAGACAAGGAAAGCACAAACACAAACATGTGTTACCGGCACCAGACCTAGGGGAATCAGGACCAGTTGCAAAGGTTCCACAAGCTAGGCATCACCGTGTACCCAATAAAAATGTGAAACAACAAAGAAAGAGCCAAAGTTTATGTCTTCACATGACTGAGCTTGTTTATTAGTCTGCGGAGCTAACCGCTCTAGTCTCCCTACTGAGTCAGTCAGCACCATGACACACTCTATGCTGGCATAAACATATCATTACACTGAAATACCGTAAGGTACACAAAAGATAGTTTGTAAGGCTAAATTATTAACAAAAATTGTGTGAGGGTGCCTGTTTTACAGTTCTGCATGTAGTACTTCCAACCGCCTACACATGAACATGGCAATGTACAGTATGTAGGCCGGCAAAACTGTCCATTTTCGTTTGTGATTAATTCATTTATTTACCATCATTGCAAGCTGTAAACTGACTACTCTAAGTTATATTCAAGTTAAACTTCTGGTGTTGTCCCCTTGGATAACACAATCAAATGTTCACCGAAAGGTGAGATACAAGATGTAGCTTGTACTGTGGATGAGAAGCAGATAAGATAAGAAAGAGGATATATTTATAGAGATGCTTTCATCCTTTGTTCCTCAGTGGTATTATGTTGAAACAACTCCACAAATTCCCATGTAACGGTGTGGCATAAGTTTTAGGACACACATGGAAACCTACTGATGTTCATCATAAAATAGATTGCTGATGAGCTAAGAGAGAAACGAAGTACAGCAACATGTTTACTATCTATTTTATTCAGAAGAAATGTCCTGAAGCACCTTGAGATAATCTTTTCTCAGGTATTTGTTCCTCTTACGATCTTCATTTTGATTGAGAACAGGCGGGACCTCTGGCCATTTGGACTCTGAATCTAACTGATCTGACTTCAGGCTGCCATCGAAGGAGCAGGACGACGAAGGCTATGTAAGAAAAGAGGACAAGTGAGGAAGGAGACACATGCACGAGTAGGTAGCTTGCAAAAGAAAGAATTTTGTACCTGTCCACTGAGCACTGATGCACCACTGCTTCCCTCATCCAAGGAAGCACTGTGGTAGGAAGACAAGTGGTTGTGCCATCAGTCAACTGCACATGCACTTTAATATCCCGAAGCAACTGAAATAAAGCTGCCTGCCTGCGCCAGAGATCCGATTAGGAGCAAAATATACTCAACTAAAAGTTTGTCTATGCTGGCCATGCAAGAACTGGGATGTTTTCAGCTTCCAGGAATTGTGCACAGAGCCTTGTAGCCTTGAGCCCTCATGTAGCCGTGCACATGAGGTAATGGTTGTGGATGAATGGCACAACAATGGGTCTCGGGATCTTGTCCCGGATCGGCGCATATGCCATTTGAGGCAAATGGTGGTCAGTTTTTGGATCCCCTCTAATACAATTACACTTCATAGTTTAGAGTCACCTTCTATTGTGGCCAACCTAAGGCATACCAGTGCAATAATCGTGCTTATAATGTGTGTTTCTCCAAGCAGGTAGAATTAGAATAAAAACCTCAACATCGACTAAGTGAAGACAGCCACACTACAGTGGGTGTCATCAGTTAGCTGAGCACAATGTATTCAGTAGCCTAACACAACCATACGTCATCCCTGAGCCTTAAACATAAACATGTCGTACAGCAACACACCTACGAGGCTGAGGAGAAGGTCTGGCTTTGCTGCCGGAGCTCCCAGAGTGACTTAGGAATCTGCACACACGACCAAATACAAGTACACTTACATGAATGTATAACAACAACACGTTGTTACTGCTTATGCATTTCAATCATGCACAATAGTAAACAAACACGTATGTGCATGTACATGTCAGATTCAGAAGCAAATACATTTGTTAACTTTTAATTCCAATTGTAAAAAAAAAAAAAAGGCTCTTTGTCTACCTGTGAGCTCGACCTGTCACTCTGCGACGATGAATGAGACTTTCAGCTCTGCATATTAATGACCGCCGTCTAGAGGCCATTTATCACACGGCCAGCAAAGGAGAAAGGGGGAGAGATAGGGCAGAAAGAGAAGATGAAGGGCAAACGGATGTGAAGTGACGTAAAACTGATAAGAATTTGATTTGTTAGTGCTCAGCTGAGGTGAAAGAGGACAGGGAGGGAAAATGTGCATCAGTCGCGTTGCTACAGTATGCATGACAATATGTCATGCAGGAGCCACATATTGCACCTGTTCTGCTGCTCCTGCTGCAAAAGCTGAACGGCGATCTTCCTCAGATCCAGCACCTCCTTCAGCTCGTCATCCTCCTCCTCAAGGAGCTGCTCCTTGTCGGAGCTGTAACACGGCCGAAAAAGACGTTTAGACAAACAGCATTTTAGGCCTTACTTTAACTTGATATGACACTTATTCAACACCATCATCAATATGAGCACCAGCACAAACTGCAAAATCTACTAAGTACAAATACCTTCCAAATAGAGTGTTTCTCAAGTTTTGATTACCTTATTAAGTTAAATCAGAAGCAAAATACTAGAAACACATTAAAGTATAATACAGTGCAGTTCTACATCAGGTACCATCACAATAACCGCCATTTAATCACATAGTGTCAATCAAAACTTGACAAAAGACTGCACTTTTGCATAGGAGGTGTACTTAATGAAGTGCCCGCGATGTGTAAACTGCAAGTGCTCACATTAACGCCTCTCTTCAATAAGCTCCTATATCGATAGGTGCTTGGTCGACAAAAGCTTGAAGGTCAAAATGGCATTAACTGCAGTGGCTTTATGCAACCTGATGGTGATTTTTTTGTTAACTCCACCAGATGGCAGTAGCTGCATTTGAAGTATTGTGAGTAGTCAGCACCCGGCGGCGTTAGCTACCACTGCGTGTGCTTTAAAATGTTGGTTACCATTGATAAAAAAAAAAAAATCTTTCTGTGTAACATCTTTCTGTGTACCAAATATCCCATGTTACGACGTGGACACCTTATAGACCTGTGCGGCCTATATACAGGATGTACAAACCTTTTTTCTCTTTAAATTTTGTGAGTGGGGGGTATACTGTATATTCTCCATAGTCCAGAAATTATGGGATTTCAGTGAGTGCAAATTTTTTTTTGCCACTATTTTTGATAAACTCAACATTGTACAGTTACCCGTTTATATGTTTTTTATGACGTGGAAGTGATGGAACACTGCAAAAAAAAATAAGCTTTAAGTTTGGAGTGCACCTCAACTTTAAACTTTGACTCCCTTTGCAGGTTTTTCATCAGTGGGTTTCGGAGAACGTGTCATATCGCAAATTTTGGAAATAACAGCCCGTCTCCAGTTATCGCCTGCTTCCAATTAATGCCGAGTCCTCTTGCAGTTCAGGTAAATAAACATCCCAGGTGACAATACACTAGCCGGGGTTTAAATTCCGTAACAGTTTACACATTTCTTACCCTGACTCCTCTTTCCAGCTCTCTTTGTCTTTGCTTTGGTGAGATAAGTTAAGAACTTTTTCCAGTTCCTGAAACACACAATGGAAACAACTACCGTAACAACAGAACCAGTGTACTGTAGAAGAATATTATGGGATATTTTGTGCAGGTTCTTACCTTAATACACGACACATGGCAGCTCTGCTGTCCATCACACTCTGACAGAGCAGGATCCTCATCCGGGTTGGGTTCTATAAAGTCATACAGATCCTGATCTGATAGAGGGAGGAAGCATCCGCGATGATCACATTAACGATCACATGTATTTTTTTTAGGCACTTCATTCAATAATCCCCTTGTCTCGGTTATTGCATTCAAGGGGGGGGTAATCGGATACTTATTGTTGGTAACCTTTGCAAGAGTCCATTTTGGAAAGGAGTGAAAGGGCGTCGGCACGAGCTGTCTCAGACACCTGAGAATGGAGGCTGACGGTGTCGTCGTCTGAAGGCTACAGGGGGAGAGATGGTCTGTGAGCCGACATGCCATGTGAGTACGGTACAAATACTGACTGACTTAAAATGTTGGGACTAATTTGTGTATACGTTGATGGAATGTATACATTCACTGGACACAACCTTTGGTACGATCTAATGGAATTCAACACAACAGCTGTATCAAAAACTCCTTTACAAAGATAATATTTTAACTGTCAACTAGCATGTTTATTATTGTTTTCCTGTTACACACTGTTATGTGTTCCCCTTAAACCGTTCCCACAGCAACCTGTGTTAAGTAAGGAACCTTTACATTACGATCCTATTGTAACAAACACTACCTGGCTCCTTTTCTAGTTCTTTCTTGAATTCAATAGTGTTTCTCACCTTCTTTATCAACGTACTGGCACTCGCACTTGTTGTTTATCATTCTGTGCGCTGGAAGTCGTCTCTAGTGTTCCAACTCTAAAAGAACCACTATCCATTCTTCACAGAGACTGAGTCACCAACGTGTGGATGCTTTGCTTGGAAATGTTTTTTTTACAATAACCGAGACATATTTTTGGTAATAGTCGTTGAAAACTGAATCATACAAAAACCGGGACGTACGAAAATCGAGGTTCCGATGCAAAGCTTTCCTGTGATCATCCTGTAACTGTGGCAGGCCAAAGAATTGCATGTGTTTGTGTCAAAACACTCCACTGATGTATACAGTATACAGTATGAGGCCAGACATGACAGAAGAACTGAGAAATTTTTTTGTAATTCATATCGAGAATCTAAGTTGTTACTACAAAAATGACATGGAAGGCCTTTGCTGGTTCTTTTATTGAACCTCACAGTAAATAAAGTGGATGGCTGATGAATGGAAGAGCAGAATGTGCCATTAAATGTGCCGGTATGGTTAATTAATATAAAACTGAACCCATGATAAGGCAATACAGGAATAAGATATCACATCTGTTTGATGATACATAAATTCATGACGAAACATTTTAAGACATTTTTTTCACAAATTGAGCAAAATCTATGCACTACACACTAAACCTGGACAAAATTACACTTTCTCTCAAAAATTGAGCAAAAGCTATGCACTGCATTTTTGAGAGAAAGTGTAATTTTGTCCAATTTTAGCGTGTTGTACACACTAAAACTGGACAACATTACACTGTTGCTTATATCTTACTAACTGAATGACATGCTATAGAATGATAAAGGATTTCCTGGCCAGAATCTGTCTATAGTGTCCCAACTCTCAAAGAACCACTATCCATTCTTCACAGAGACTGCGTCGCCAAAGCACGCATGCTTTGTTCGGGCACTTGACGAGTTTGATATTGTATTGTATGTACTTTATTTATCCCACAGCGGGGAAATTTACTTGTTACAGCAGGTAGGTGATAGGCGTACTGCTTGGCCTTACGATAACCAAGGAAGTGTGTGAAAACTGAGACGTGTTTTTATTCAGTTGAAAATAGAATCCTCTGTGTTATAAACACCTGACAATAAACATATACTGTACATACCTACAGTATTTGACAGTGTCTGTCAATATTAGCTTATAGTAAAATCAGAATTTATGATACAGCTCTTGTTGTGGAGTTTGACAGAGTACCTAATGAATTGTCTCGGGTGTATACTGTATTTTTAACTGAATTCTACTTACTTATACTTGAAATGTATTGGAATCACACACTCTGGTATGACTCCATAGAATGTAAAACGAATGATCCACTACGAGATTCTAAGTATGTATTTACTTGACCTCTGACCTCTGTTGTAGACAGCCTCTTGTCACCATTGTCACTCCCAATTCCAGAGTCGGGCCCATGGTTTTTACTTGGATAAAAGTCTTCCATGCTGAAGACATACAGGAGAAAAATGACTCATTTGATGGAGTGGGTGGAGATATTCTATGTCATGAATTTGCAGTACTGCTTTTTTTTTTTTTTTAGAATTCTGTTGCAGTACCTGTCTGTGAGTGGCTGTGGAAGGCAACGTTTGCCAAGTGAGGGGAGGTCCAGGGTGTCTGGCTTCTTATCCAACCTGCACGCTTGGATGTTCAGGTACTTAAAAATGTGTACTTTTCCCTTGAGACAAATCTGGAACAAGATATGCAGTCATCCGTCCACTAGAAGGAGATGTGATACTAGATTGGTGTACGGTCGCTTGGACCAATGCGGACTTACCTGTGCTGGAGGAGACTGCATAGGATTGTTGTCTAGAATGATGTGCTGCAGTTGCCTGAGTTTCCTGTAGGCTGCTGGAATCTCTGTGATCTTATTGCAGGAGAAGTCAAGTCGAATGAGAGGCAGGTCAGCCAGCTCTGTAAGCACAAAGGAAAGGTCCTTTTGTTTTGTTTGTTTCACTGGGCATTTATTTAGGTACGCCGACAGCCATACCTCCCACTGTAAATCAGGTTTTCAACTCGTAATGCGTTTTGGAAGGCTGACAAGTCAACAAAGTTTGCAAAAAAAAAAGAACTGACACTCACTGTAGAATGTGTTAAAGTGCATCAAAGCAACAACAGTGAGCATTAACACACAGTCAGGAGCGATGCACTGACCTTCAGGTAGCATCTGCAGGCAATTTTTCCTAATGTTCAGTTCTCGTAAGGCTTGGAGACGCCCCACCTGAGCAGGCAGCACCTGGATCTCATTGCAGCTCACATCCTGCAGGGGGAGACAGAGTGAAACGTTAACGCAAACAAACACAGTATTCGCTTATGAAGCAGAGAGACAAAAAAAAATCTTGCTTACTAGTTCCATCAGTTCTTTGGCTTTGCCGATCTCTTCCGGGATGGACACGAGCTTATTGTTGCTCACCAGTAGAACTTTGAGGGGGAGGTTGAACAGGTGCTTGGGCAAAATGGAAATGAGATTCCGGCTGAAGAGAAACACCATACTTAGTGTATATACTCCACTTCGCCCACTTTCGGTATAAAGCAGACCATGTTTATAAACAAGATCGTAATTGTTTTGTCCAAGGTGTACAAGTGTGGCGTGAGCACCTGATGTCAAGGTAAGTCAGCATCTGCAGGTTGATGACAGCTTCCGGGATGCATTTGATACAATTGTGATAGAGATTGAGGGATTCGAGCGGGGCAAAGAGACACACTTCTGGAGGGACTTCCGAAAGACGATTCTTGGACAGATCTGCAAAGAAGAACAAAACATCCAATGGGGTAGCCGGTCAGGGCACATTTAAAAAGTGAAAATGGGAAACTTATACAGGTGGCTTCAACACTGGTGGCTTTTTGGAATGTGTGACATTTTTTTTGTCTGTTCAACCGGAAGATAAGATGGCCCCTCTTTTGAAATACAACTGGTAGATTTCTACAAAGAAGGCTGAATTTCTCAGCTGCACGACAGTTGTTTGATGTCTGCTTCATTGATCACCATTGGGAGGGACTGTATGCAGTGGATTTCTCCAGAAGCCTAGAGGGCGCCAACATTCCAACATACTAATTCCTTCTTCCTGCTTTGAGTACATAAGACGTAACACACGCACGTGTGTTGTATTAGTTATATTTGTTGTCAGCTAATAATAGCAATTTGGCAAAGTTTAGCTACTAATCGAATGTATAGCCTATCATGACCACACAGTGACGCCAAATGTCTCGCTTCTCTGAGACAAGTTATTTAATTTATGCCAAACAAAAATGCTTTTATGCAGTTTAATTCGTAATAGTGAAAAATGTAACATTTTTTGGAACAATCTCTTCTTTTAAACCACTATTTGTAACATATGCTTATTTTTAACAATATTCTCAAATTTGGCTTATTTGAAAACAAATTGTTATAAAAAAAAAAAACATCACATGACTGTGCATGTATTCATCAATTAACCCAACATGTATGTTTTTGGAATGTGGGAGGAAACCGGAGTACCCGGAGAAAACTCCACACAGAAATGCCCAAAGAATCGAACCCACATCTTCCCGATCTCCAGACTGTGACTGTGTGGCCAACATGCTAACCACTTGACCAGAGACGGGCAAACTACAGCCCGTTGTTCTTTTTAATCCGGCCCGCCGAAGATCGCCGAAGGTTTGATGTGAATGATTGCATTCATTTCATTTTGACTTGTAACGACGGCATTTCAACACCAGGTGGCGCCGTAGCCGCAGTGACTTGAGAGCGCCATTTCCATTTACCGCTCTTCTTCTACTCGCTTGCCAACGTTACCACAGATGGATCTGCAAATCTGACAGGAAAAAACGTCGGGATGCTCAAGAGAATTCAGGACAGGGTGAAAGAGGACAACCCTGAGCAGGAGGTCATTTTTAAACACTGCATAATTCACCAGGAAGCGCTGTGTAAATCCGTGTTGCAGCTTGACCACGTAATGAAGCCTGTTGTGAAACTCGTTAACTTTATTCGAGCGAGGGGACTTCACCATCGTCGGTTTATTCATTTTCTTGAAGAAACTGACGCGGATCACACGGACTTACTTTACCATTCTAATGTCCGCTGGTGAAGTTAGGGGAAAGTATGTCAACGTGTGTGGGAGCTCAAACGGGAGATGATTTGGTTTTTGGAGCTACTTGAGAATATTGACACATTTCCTGAGCTGAATGACACAGTTTCAATACAATACTTTTGTTCATGTGGAACGTGAACATACAGGTGACATCCAAATAGATCCAGACATTGCCTCTGTGGTCGTCAAAGGCCATAGACGAGATAGACAGATCAATACATTCCTCTTCAATGAGAGAGGCTTGAGCACCAGTCTAATATTACACTCGTCTTTTGCCACAGAATGGTACCGTATCAGCATTCCCTTTATTGACCCAGATGGACGTGGCATTAATGGCTTAAAGCAGGGGTGTCCAAAGTGCGGCCCTGGGGGCATTTGCAGCCCGCGGCTGTTTCTCATTGGCCTGCGGGACATTCAAAAAAAGAAAACAACAACAAAAAACAAATGCAGCAAAATGTAAAAATCAGCAATAATTTCACAAGGACTGTCAAAACATTAAGAAAAAAAAGTTGTCATCTAAAAAGTAATAATTTTACAGGATTATGAGGAAAAATCTCAAATCTCTGTTGGGCATCTCTGTGTGGAGTTTGCATGTTCTCCCGTGCGTGTGTGGGTTTTCTCCGGGTACTCCGGTTTCCTCCCACGTTCCAAAAACATGCATGTTAGGTTAATTGGCGACTCTAAATTGTCCATAGGTATGAATGTGAACGTGAATGGTTGTTTGTCTATATGTGCCCTGCGATTGGCTGGTGACCAGTCCAGGGTGTACACTGCTTCTCGCTCGAAGTCAGCTGGGATAGGCTCCAGCATGCTCCCGCGACCCTAATGAGGATAAGCGGCATAGAAGATGGATGGATGGATGGAATTCGAGTACCTCGATTACAACAAATAATTAATAATAACGCCACCAACGAGATTATGTCACCCACGCACGGACGAAGAAGGAAGCAAATGTTTGATATTGCAGAGGCGAGAGAAAGGCAACAAAAGAGAAGGAAAACAAAATGTAAAAAAACAGACAGAAAATGTGGCTAAACAGCAAGTTGAAGACCGTGGCGTGTATCCGTTGTAACGCGGCACTTACCGGTACATACCACAACAGCACATCTTATGTCTTGCATCATCTCCTCCCGAATGGAGCGGAAGATCCGTGACAAAGTCAAATTAACGTAGCGCAAATCAGTGAGGTTAAGGTTAATGTACCTTACTAAAATCACGCCGGCCATGTGGAGGGTTAGCTTTCTCTTAATCATGACTACTGTCGAATGTGTGGCAGTTTATTACGATGGTGACGTGACTTCATTCAGGGTTTATTTCATCTGCAAAAACACAGTGCCGTGAGTTAATGGAAAATAAAGCTCACTAATCAGTAGCTAATCAGTAGCTGCTTATTTCTAGCAGACAGTACCGTGTACTAGACAGGAAGTGCGTGTCTCACTCACTTACTTGAGAGCAATGTGGTCCACGACAGAAGGTGTCTTCATTTGACACTGCAAAAAAATATCTATATCTCATAAAGATCATTTGTTTTCTTTCTAGTCAGCCTGTCTAAGTTTAGGATTTATAAATACACAGCCATCAACATAATGTAATATGTAATGTAGTCTTAGGAATGTCTTAGTAAAGTCATTATTATTTCTCTCCTTTTCCAGTAAAAAGTTACAGTCTGGCATGGATAAATTTATCTACAAAAGCACCATCAGGGTAATCCATCAGACCCAAGAAAATAATTTTTTTAAAGAAATAAAATGGTTCATTACATCAAAAATGAAACCAATTGGTCGCTCATTATCTAGTGAAATGTTTTATTTATAATTTTATTTATAATTTCTCTTTAACCAAGAAAAAATCATTTTTTTCCATTTTCAGTAGAATAATCAATTACAAAAATATTCAATAGTGCCGAGCCCTAATCTTTATACTGTACAAATATTACATGTGTCCACCATAGTGTCCTAACAATCTACAGGTGTGCATCTTAAAATGTGTGTAAACGTATCGTGAGTACGGGATGTGTTACTTTATTCCTCAGCGCTGTTAAATCACTCCCTGAAAGATATTTGCATCTCTGCATCTTTCTTTCTCTTTCGCTTCCACTAATAAACACAAACATTATCTTTCTGAGCCATAGAGGACACAAGGGGACACGGCAGGGTGACGTATGTGGGGCCTACCTTTGGATACCTATTGATCGTGTACATGAGCGTGTGAGTGTGTGCGTAGCTGATCCCATCACCCACCCTATCTCTGGCTGACACGTTAATTAGAGGCGTGCGTGAGGAGCTGCACAGACGCAGATAAACATGCGGTAAAAGTCAACATCAATGCACCTCCATCCCCGAATGCATGCGGTTACTTGTAGCGACCGTGACTTTTTTAAACAATTGGCCCTGATGGAATAGGTCTAAAAATAGGCTGGCGCTTTTAGGATTGAAGAAGAAAAAGTCTATATGTCAAATGTACAACGTCGGAGAGTTATTCGTTTAACGATACACTCCAGATGAAAAGCAGGGCTTCAAAATGCAAAAAGAAGAAATGGGAGAGAAATTTGCATGAGCAACTTAATTGCAAACAACCATTAAACTGAAATAGGCTCTTCATAAACTGATCAAAATTGTGATAGTGATATGACAGCAATTACGTTGTGCTCCGCACAGCAACAAGCTTGCTAGCTCAGTATGTCTGCGGCCTGGAATTATTTCCAAGTTCGGCTTTTCGATTGTAAATATGCAATTTGCAACGAAAGCGCTGGCTATGCGAGGGGGGGAGTAAGGCGTCTTCCTTTATTACTTCTAATCTAATATGTTTTGTTCATGCTGCGTGAAGTGCTGAATTAGCCCAGTTTATACTTCCACCGACTGTAATAGGCCAGATATTTGTGCCACACAGAAATGTGCAGCTTTCCAAATTGTATCGGCACCAGCATTGTTTAAAAGGACTCTTATTTGTGCATTTATTAAGACGAACCTGTCTTACTTATTGATAGTAGGAGAACATGTTATTTTAGTTGACTATTGGTCATGATTTCTTTCATGACTTTTGTTGAGTCAAAATGTGTAAAACAAATATGGCACTTTTTCGATAGCTTACATTGCATACTGCAGTATTGGTCTTATTTTAACAGTGTTTATCTGTGTAATGCATCACGTGAGATCACAGTAAGACAAAGCATAACGTGTTCATTAATTATACAAGACGTGACCTCATATTAGTGTGTGGAAAGAGCTGCTGTCTTTATTGGCACCAGTAATTATGCACTGGACAATATCGGTATATCGGATATCGGTAAGAATGTGAATATCGAGCGTCTCTGGTTGCATGTAGAAGTGCACTGGGAACTAATATTTCTTGTGTATCTAAATAAGGTAACCAAAAAAAATCATAAACTTCTTAGTATGACAGTGCAGTGCTACATACGTACTACTGGAACTATCATTCATATTAGGGATGAGGATAAGAACTGCTTATTGCTTGCAAAAATCCATCCTCTAATGCTCTCGGCTGTCATGATCTGCGATGCTGCTCTGCTGCCGCCTGTCTGCATTCTGTTGCAGCACACTGCAGACGGGCCTGGGAGGGGTTACCTGTTCACACCTGCATCCAATTAGTGTCTGGACTACTTTAGCGAACTTTAGCGAAACCTTTGCCAGATTGTTCCCTGCTCCTCGCCTGACTCCTGCTTCCCCCTGCCTCGTGTCACCTCTCGTTCTGTGCATTCTGGTCCGCTATTGTCACTTTTTGTGAGTCCATTGCTCCCTGCTTGGCTTCTCCAGCAGCGGCGTAATTATTGTATTTTTGCTCTAAGCCGTGCCTGCTTGCTTTTCAGCAGTGAACCATTAATACATTTTTCCTGCTCAGTTTTTTCAGTAGCGTTTTTCGTTAGTTAGCATTTTTCCCCGTGGCTCGGCCCGGTTGTTTTTGGCTGAACATTCCATTTTTGTGTTTTGTATTTTTCCACTTGTGGATACCTTTTTGTTCATAAACTTTTGTTTCACGGAGTGACTCGGCTCTGCATTCTGGGATTCTGTACTACGACCTTGGGCACCCGTGACACAGGCAGCATTATTCTTGTCAGTACCACACGGGCATGGAAACAAAAGCTCAGAACATATTCTTCAATCCCTTAAGAATAATAATACAGTAGTTGAACTTACTTACTTGTTAAATTTCCCATTTTTATGAAATCCCGAATAAACATATTGTTCAATTAATACACTTCTCATCGTCATAACTGAAATTTGTAAAGGCAGATTTTGGATAGAGTTAATGTCATTGAATGTCATTACACTGTGCATGAGAAGCTAATGAAGTATCGAGTGACTGTAAGGGGTGTCCGGCTCATTTTTTTATTGTACTGCAAAAAAAATATCAGCAAAAATGGGAAAAATTGATTGAAAAGGCACAATGTCAAGTGAAAGTGAACATGCTGAAATGTTCGCACTAAAAACTAATAATGACACAATGCAGTTCTCAATGGAAAAGCTGGAGCGCAGCCGGTGTAAAGTCTTTGCATAGCAGACATAGTCAACGCTAGAAAGCAGAAGTGAGAAGACCACACGTGACAATCAGCAATCCGCAGGCATCAGCCGTTGAGAGGTGCAAGGGATCGCATATTATTGCCTTGGAAAGACCTAAGATGAGTTCAAAGGGTGTAATCGCTTTCCATTAAGAGCAAATGTTCAAGGCTTGATGCTGTAACCCAGCTGTATTTGGGCAAAACTCCCACCCAGAACCCTCACAACTGGGGATTCCTCTTTAGGTTGATGGGGGTGGAGGAAGGAGGCGTGGCCGTCTCCTGTCTCCCTCCTCCGACCTAGACCGTACGCCATCTGGGACCCACAGTGGGCCTTTTTTTCCCCAGCAGCTCCCAGCAAGGCTCCACACTGCTGCACCTTAATGCCAAGATCGGCAATCCATTCATTTGTGTTGGGGGAGCAGATGCTGTCTGATGGCTACGTGTGCTAGTGACACAGCAAACCCTAAAATAGTCCTGCTGGGCGCCCTTTCTCTCATTGCTAAAAGGACTTAACACAAGAAATATCCGTTTACTGAGGTTTCATCTACTTAAAGGGTGCCAATTATACTTATTTTACACTTTTCTGTGACGCTGCGCCTCAGTTTTCATCATTCCAGTATTCTGATCCAAAAACCGAAGCATAAAAAAACGAAGAAGAAATCATGTCAATTCAATGAATCCTCTCCAGACACCCAAAAATATTAATGAAAAATACATTTTATAGAGAATAATTATACAGTAGAAAACAAAGCAAAATACATATCAATTACATATATATATGGACATTTAACACCTTGGAGACACAACAAGCACAAAGATGAGTGGAGGGGAGGGGACGGAAGAGCCGCGTGGACCATGTTTCCTTCTAGTCCGTTACTAACAAATAGAGCTGTATGCTTGATCACTTCAACTTTACTGTGAACTTCAGCAGCAGCTACAATCATCATTACACACACTGGCCCAGATCACTATCTGTTATGTGTCTCTGTTAGACCATTCCCCCTGCAACAAGTGTGAACTAAGGAACTTACATTATAATCCTCTTGGAACCGATGCTGCCTTCATACATTGTGAACATTTCTTTCTTGAACTCAGTGGTGTTTCTCACCTTCTTTATCAAAGTTTTGGCACTTGCAATTTTTTTTGCAATCGTCCTAAAAAAAAAAATAAATAAAAAAAAGCACAGAGACCTCTAACACTCAGATTACGCAGTGCGCTTGAAAGCCTCATCATCACACGGTGCAGGATGATGAGTTGTTCATCATCCTGTGTGCGAACAACTTAACCACACACACACACAAAGATGATTAAAGCATTTCTTCAACGGAATCTATTTATACTGTCCCAACTCTAAAAAAAACACTATTCATTCTTCACGGAGACTGAGTCACCAGCGCGTGGATGCTTTGTTTGGGCACTTGACTAGTTTGTTAAGCGCACTATTTGGCCATACAATCAATTACATTGGATTCCATTTTATTCATATAGCACCAAATCACAGCAATCATTATCTCAAGGCAGTTTAAACATGAAGTAGGTCTATGACCACCAACTGAAACCCCACATGAGCAAGCATTTGGCTACAAACCCAAAGAAAAACTCCCTCTGGGGAAGAAACCTTGAACAGAACACAGTCTCTATGGGGTGGCCGTCTGTCTGGACCGCTTGGGTTAAGATAGACAGACGGAGGAGAGGGACAGTTGGTAGATCAAGTGAGAAAACTGTACAAAAAACAGAGAGGATCAACTTATCAGAAGAAAGGGGTCAGCTCTAACTATATGCTTTAGAAAAATGAGTTTTGAGTTTACTTTTAAATAAAGAGAGGGTGTATGCACCCCCGGATTGCGTCAGGGATATGGTTCCATAACAGAGGAGCCTGATAACTAAAGGTTCTACCTGCCATTCTACTAGTAAGTGTAAATTCTTGGACCGCAGTGTTCTACTGGGTTCTACTCAAAGATCTTTTACGATATGGTGGTTCCTAACTGTGTAGTGCTTTATATGTAAGAAGGAGAATTTTGCACTCAATTCTAAATTTCACAGGTAACCATAAAAGAGACAGCGTATGACAGAGTGCGAAAACCGAGACGTATTTGTAACTTCCTGAAAAACTGAATCTTATAAAACACGGAGCGTACGAAAACCGAGGTTCCATTATGTGCGGGTAAAATATAACACCTATTGTTTTGCATGTTTACCCAATTATTTGAAATGTTGGCTCAGTTAATATTTAATGCTTGCAGGGTGAAGCATATTTTGGTGCCATAGGGCAGACGTGGTGTATTGGAAACTGTATAAATTGTGAATTCACTACATTCCATTCAGATATCTAACTGTGGCATCACTAATGTGATATGGCTTTGTTTTCTGTGTTGACAAGTATGTGTTGTCTCGACAGGAACATCTAGAACCAGCCCCGGAGGCAGAAAATCACTGTGCAGGAATTCAAATTTTCAGGCTACTCTCACATGGCTGTGATGACGCCACCAGTGTAGTTAGAATGTGAGCCAACCGGTAGTTTACTTGGACTCAGATGTGTCCCGTATTGTGGGAGTCAGCCTGCGTTGTGCTCGGACAACAAACAGCATTTCCAGAGGTTGATGATTAAATGCAAGAATGTTAAGACGTATGTCTCAGCGCAGAATATCCTTCATGTGGCGTCTTGGAGAACCGAGCACATGCAGGAATGTGATAACACATGACTTAGATGGGCTTTGCAGGTCACATACAAGCAAATAAAGCATTTTTTTTTGTTATGCAAGCCGTGTAAACCAAACAGAGACATGCTTTTTAACCCGTGTTGGCCAAGTAACCATTAACCATGGTAACTTGAATGGGTATTCAGGCAGAAAAATCACATGATTCCACCAAAAAACATCTATGGGTCAGTCTCATGACTGGGGTACCAAAAGCGTGACATAGCAAGCAAAACTGAAAGATATTTTCTAACCTATCCATCCATTTTCTATGCCACTTATCCTCACTAGGGTCGCGTGTATGCTGAAGTCTATCCCAGCTGACTTCGGGCGAGAGGCGGGGTACATCCTGGACATCACATTCATACCTATGGACAATTTAGAGTCACCAATTAACCTAACATGCATGTTTTTGGAATGTGGGAGGAAACCGGAGTACCCGGAAAAAACCCACGCACGGAGAACAGGCAAACGCCCCACGGAGATGCCCAACGGAGATTCGAACCCAGATCTTCCCAATCTCCTGACTGTGTGGCCAACATGCTAACCACTATTTTCTAACCAATTTGCATATTAATTGCCAATTACCATTTTAATAATTGCATATTATTAAGTATCACGTTAACATGTATTGCTATATCATCTATATCACTATGAATACTTTAAACTTGTCTTAAATTGCCACAAACATGCTCCAAAATGGCGACGTACTTGTATCTTGCACGTAAGTTACTGCACAGAGCTAGTGGATGCACCCCATGTTAAATTCCATGCTACACTCAACACTGTTTTTCAAAGTAAAGTGACCACAACACATTGTTAGAAGTCAGCCCATTTGCACACAGTTTTCTGCAACTCAATTTTAGTTACATTGTGTGCGGACAATGCTGGTTACGTTTCGTCAAAGCACATGTTTTCGATGCAGCAAAATGCTACGGACATCACAGCAGCTGAAACATAAGTTCCACCGTTTTGTATAATCTGTTGCATCGTCTTTGTGACACACGTTTGCATGTCACGATACGGCAATGCGCAAACGGGCTGACGCTGACATCAGATCGTGTTTTATACCCAACAGACCCGAAGGAAATATTCAAGTTTCCCCTGTTTACTCAACATGTTTGTAGTATTTTTATATGGTTTTGGCTGCAAATCAATGGAGTCTGTGATGTCCCTCGAAGTAACAGCCCCCTTTATCTTCACGATGACCTGAGTTTGGTTGTAAAATAGAAGCCCTTCTTTCTTTGTGACAACAGAAGAACTCAAATGAATGCAAATCAACCACAACCTATATCGTCGAGCTTTTTATTTTTACTATTTAGAGACAGGTCCTTTGCAGTTGAGAGCAGTTGATGCTCCTGCTGTGACTTGAGAACACTGCACACAACTCAGCAGGCCTTTGTGGGTCCCCTGTGGGGTGAGCTCATGCTGGCATATGAACCTGAACATCTGCCCAGGTTCCCCCCCACACCCTCTCCAAGGTCAGGCCAGCATTCCCATGGGAAAACACACTGAGTGGAGACAAAGTGCCAGTGGCACACTGCAAACAAACACCCTTGTGTGAGTAGCCTTCTTTGCTCTCTTCACACAAGACCACTCATTAGTCAGATGACAGTCCATAATCTGTGTAGAAAGAGCAACGGCACAACAACACCTCGCCTTTTATTCAGCTCTTAAAGCTCACTGGAATACAATCCATCCTGTATAAGTTGTTGGCGGGATTGAGAAGCTGTTTCCTTTCACTGCAGCAAGTTTCACATGGAGAGATTAGTGCAATTGCATTTTAAAGTTCTAAAGTACTGTGTCGGACTCTTTAGCCACCATTAGACTTATTGTAATGCTCTGATGACCTAATGGAATTTGAATTTTACAGTGCAGACCTCCACCAAGGCCAAACTGTGAATAAAAGTAGGAACAAAATGATAGTGTCTCGTATACTTCCTGGGTCATTGTGGATTATGAACAGATGAGTGATACCATTACGATTCTGGATGGGTGGACAGTTCCATTGATGCCAATGGAGAAAATAAAGTCATGTATTTGCACCTACACCTATATGCGCCCTCTGATTGACTGGTGACTACTCCAGGTTGTAACCCACCTTTTGCCTGAAATCAGCTGGGATTGGCTTCAGCTCACCCATGACCCTAGATGGATGGAAGGGTTATACACATAGAAAAAAGCAAACAATTGCACCCTGAGGGGTACAATAGTTTCTCACTACCTTTAGTAGTACTGCATTTGTACACTTTTTACACTGCAATGCCTTTAAGTCAGTCTATTATCGGAGGACAGATACGATGTACAGTGTGCATGAGCCAGGGAAAGAACTTAATACTAGTGAGGGTCTGGATACACGTGCATATGACACAATCTCCTAACCTGCTGACTGAAAGCCTGCCAAGGAGGTAACAATTTAAAATTGAAGTGCACTCAAAACTTGCTTATTTTTTGCAGTGTTCAGGGGCATCACGATACACTCAGCTGACGAGACAAGAAAACTACAATGGCAAAATATAGGACTGCACAAACAGACTTTTTCATTTAGTCACAAAACAATGCAGGTATGTTTTGAAATTTGTCATAACTTTGCATGCATGACCTATGCATGATGCTTTTAACTGTTGAACGTTTTTCCACATTTTGAAACAAAAACTAAAAATTATATAAGTGTAAATACTGACGGCAGTTGTAGCTGTTACTGCTAATCATGTGTGTTGGTGTGTGGGTATGTCAAGATGCATGTAAAATAGATTGCAGTAGATTTGCTTTATGTTTAGCGCTGAAAGAACTACAGTTCCCATGATGCTTAGAGTGCCATTCAAGGAAATAGTGAATTAGTTGCGTCTACGTTGGACTATCACATGTTGTGATAGAAGTCATATGCAGCGACCGTGTTTTCATCTGACAAATCTTATGTGACTTTCATCAAATGTGGAATTACTGCAGCTTCTGCTTAGACATTTGTACAGCTGTTAACCTCTGATGGGGAAAAAAAAAACCAGCAGCCACATGTTGGGACGTAGTGTAGCTGGGAACACAGAGTACATGTAGGATTGCAAGGTTAATACTGTGTGTAAAGAACTTAATGTGAAGTTCCAATCCTGCCACTTCCGTATTATTATTATGGATTGCCATTCACAACAGCGATGCCATAGCTCACAGTCTGATTGGCTTCTGGCTGGCCTGTTCCCATGAGACAGCTCTTCTCTAAATGAGGAATATCGTCACGTTTTAGTCTTTCGAGATCTTGTGACACCCCTAGTGTTCAATCACCGCCACATCATAAAAAACATGTAAAAAGATAACTGTAAAATGTTAAATTCATGAAAAACAGTGGCACATAAAACATTCATTTCAGTGAAAACAATCGGGATGTTTGGACACCACCTGAATTTTAGATATCAATACATAATTCAGTTAATAAATGTTTAGTCATGTGGAGTCATTTGGGCCCTTAACTATAGCCTAGCTTCTTGCTTTGCAGCTGGTGTGTGCTGGAAGCAAAACAGAAGGCATTCAGGGCGCTTCCTGTGCGAATTAACGCGTGTGATGGTGGTGGACACAAAAGGTAACAATTCTTATTGAATTTCCAAAGTTCCTGTACTTTATCAATAGTATCTGTAGCAGAAATCGTGTGTGTATTTGGCAAACACTGCAAATCATTCTACAGGATGTAATTACAATTCAGATGAGAGTCACTCAATAAAACCACGATATTCCTGTTAGGTGTCTTTTTTTGCCCCGATATCCTGGATTACATCATCGATCAAGTAAAGACTAAACGTTATCCAAGATTCAGTTCATCATCAAGATACCTCAATAAAGTAAAAATTACAACTATGGAATTCCCGCTTCACCTACGACTAACAGTTTCAAAATACAAATAAAATAGAAGATCCTTGTTGAGATCTCTGCAGGTTCAGAGAATGTGTCATATACAGGAATTTATCATCATAATGGCACCGCATCATTCATGAACCAGGAAGTAGCCTGCTTTTTTTTTTTTTTTACAACTTGGCCTTGACAGAGGTCTGTGTTCTACTAAATGACTTTGTAGTTAGCCGATATATTGTCTGTATGGCATTGCTACAACAACAAATCGAAAGCACTTATAGCATACTGCAGTACCATGCACGTAGTCTTTCAACCAATAAACCTATACAGTCATCGTTGATCCAATCATTGCTTTTATTCCACCTCTAATTCTGGCATTGTAGGCATATTATCTATGATCCAACTCTGTGGTATCTTTAGAAAAACTATTGGAAATATGACAAGATATCAAGATGAATCCCTGGGGTGCAGACCATTAAAAAATATGTCACTGTCCTGCTATGAGATGCACATGTATTGTGTGTGGACATATGAGTGAAGAAGACAATCATTCTGAGCCCGAAGATAATGACTCAGACTCAAACAGCTCCATCCCCACTCTTAGGCTGTCTACAGGATCAGACTCCTTGAAATATAATTGAATCATTACAGACTGGTGTGTCCTTCATGTACAACAAGCAATACAATTACAGTATGGATGAGATAGGATTCTAGAACAGCAGCAAATAACAATAAGAGGTAGGAAATGACTCTGCAAAGCTCACCAAAAGCAGACTATAGTATCTTCCTCCTTCCTGCATGCTCATGTTAAGCATAAAGCACGCTTGCATGCAGAGGGGGTGAGGCTGCAAGGACCATGAACGCATCTTTTGTCTGCATGTGATCAAATGAATGCACCACAGTGAAACATATTTCTACATTTCTTAGCAATTGGTTCATTCATATAGTCTTCCAGCAAGATTGCATCGATACCTACACTGCCCACTGGCTGACTAGGGTGCGCCTGCTGCCGTCTCATTCATGCATCTCACGGGGGTGGGCTTGGAGGGGAGCTGCTGGCTTTGCCCGAAAGAACTAAGCAGTAACCAAGCCCCTTTCATCGTGATCCCTGGTCGACACCTTTATGTGCATAAATGGAGGCTGCATAACCGAACATTCAGACCATATTTTACAAATAACATGTAGCGACCCACCTGCTTGTGTTGTATCCGTGAGGTCGTAGCTCACCCCCGGGTACTCCCTCAGCTTCCTCCCGCTCAGGTTGAGAATCCCCGAGCACACGGCATCCTCCAGAGCCCTTTCCAGGCTGCGGGCCGTGTGGTGCTGCTGCTGCTGCTGTTGGTGTTGCTGGTACTGGTGCTGCTGCTGCTGCTGGTGGTGGTACTGGCTGTTCCCCGGGCTCCAGTGAGGTGAGCAATGATGGTTTTGGAGAGCCGTGACAGCTCCCACACCTCCTTGACTGGACGCCATTTTCGTTTAAAAACACAAAAAACAACAAAAAAGAGGAATTTAGAGCCAGAGTAGTAACGGCAGCCGCAGCGAACAGCGGCAATATCCTCCGCCCATGCGCGCACAGGAGGTTTGCAGTCACAGGGCAGACGCGAGGGGGTGGGCCTCCGAGGTGGAGGTGCTGATGGCGATACTGAAGGGGTGAGGATGGTGGTGGGCTTGGTGGCCATTTTAGGCATTAACCCCCCCTCAGCTCTAATGATTAATAGTCGATTCCTAACAGACAGCAGGGGCCCTTTAAGAAGTCTTATTTATGGTGCCCCAAATCCTGGAGACTGACAATACAGTACATCAAAACAAGGTACCAAATTCAGATTACTATTGTAAAAATAAAACTAAATGTATAATGCAAAATGGTCTGGAATTACATGATTCACAAGCGTCCCTGTATTTTGTGTGTCGTGTGTCTCTAACTGGTAGGGATGGGCAGACTGATCCAAATATCGTATCAATACCAAGGGTAGTATCAGTATTGTCTCAATACTAGCATGATGAGATCAATATTTTTTCAGCTGTCTTTTATGTTTATTTTCACAAATGTCTGTTTGTTGCTGTATTCTGTATTTACTCTGTGTTGGACAGAGACCAAAATTCACTTCACGGTTCGAACATGACGCCATCACTCTATATCGTTTTTTTTTAAATTAATAAATGAACTCTGTTTGTGGTTGACTACGGCCTATTATTAGTAAAAATAGATGCATATTAAGCCAATTTTACATATTCTTGACCTAATTTAAGCATTTCAAGCATAAAAATGACGAAATGAACTGAAACACAAATAGAGTTTAAGGCATTAAAGGATGTTGATAAATGGTCATCGACACTGGCCACTAGGTGTCACTAGCAACAAACGCGCCACACTTGATCGCTGTCACCTGTCAATTTATTGCAGGTTTGAATGATCTCCACATACACAATAATAACAATAATAATGATCACAATCACAATAATAACACCGGCTACTGTTGTGGCCGCGCTCCAGCTGAAATTCAACTCTGAATCCCCAACGTCACTTCCTGTCCACATGTCCGGAAGTTAGTTCACGACTCGCCGAAATCTACTGTGTTGTAGTACTGAACAATGTTGACTGAAGCCACGTCCATGCGGTTGATATAGATATCAGATATCCGTGCATAATAATGAGACACATTTCACTGTCAGTAACTGTAACAGTGTTGTAACTTACAGCGCACTTAAATTGCATCACACCGTTATTTTTAACACAGTTACTACCACGATTGATTATGTCATTGTACTGTATATAATTTTAACCTTCCCACTGGTCTGCCACATTTTAATCAGCATATTATATGAAATGTATGATTATGTCTATAGTATTTCTTCATGTGGTCTATAACTAGGAAATAAAGATGAGGAAATCCATAATTTGTTGGTGTGTTTTGTCCACCAATTGTTTTCCGCTTTGAAGCGTAATTTTTTTAAAAGTGCAATGTCGGTGGGAGGACGACGGAGAGAAATAAAGCGAAGTGAAATAGCCGCCTCATTAATGCATAGAAGACCTCAATGGTCATTACTGAACCGCAGTTGTCTGGTGTGTACCCCGCTATGTGTTAGCAAGTGGTTGTCATAGTTATCAGGTTATCGTCGCTGCCGGAATGGTGAAGCACTAACATTAAACACATTGTAAGTTGCACTTTCAGGTAAAAAGTGATATTCTTGCTGCGCGTGCATGCATTATGGTTTTAAACCGTCTATCGATGTTTGCTAGGCGTTGCTAAAGAGCACTGCACATACCGATGTGTTAGCTTGCTACTGCTCTTTCGGTTTTCTTTTTAGTTAAGACCGACATTTTGTTAGCGGTAAGTTATCTTTGTAGCACGATTGTTTTTATTTTCTCCATGTCTGTCGAGCTAAGCTAACTGTTATTGTTAGCTTAGTGACGCTAGCAAAGTGAAGCGTCTGGAAGGAGGCAGGCCCTTTTAAATGACTGTGTTTGTGCTAACAGTGGAGTTTGTTTGTTTCCGTTTCACCTTGGATATTCGTAAATTTGAGTGTTTGAAACCAGCACAGGTATGTGTCATCCATGTTTGGGCTTTTTGGAGGTACGATTATACATTGCTCTGATGTGTTTGTTTCCCTCCCACACTGTAATTTAGTACACATATGTCTCACATACCAAATGTGACAAGTGTACGCTGCAATTTAGTGGTGGGGTCTGCTAGTTAGTGTTGCGTTCATGTAATGGGTCGTTTACACAAGGGGAGATGATGATTACGGGAAAAGGTGCAGGGAAGGACAAAGGACATGGATTCAGGTGAAGGAAGCATGGAAAGATACAGGCAGCCTAGCTACGTGGAAGCATACGGGCTAGGATGCATGGGAGGACACAGGCGAGGGGACATAGAAACCTAACAGGATTTAGAGTCATTTGAATCCCAAATTGGTGCAACAGTTCACGGGGAAGGCTGTAACATGTGGGATTACATGCAATTAGGTTAATAAAGCATCAAACTTCTTGATAATACTGATTTGTGACTGCAAGAGATGAGCTGTTTGGTTAGAACGTCAGAATCTTCTCTCTTTTTGCAGTTCAAGAATGGCTGACAGGAAGGGAAGCACTGTCACCCCTGTGAAAACACTGACAAGGAAGGAAAAAGAAGTCCTCAAGAAGAAGGTAGCAATGTTGTAGTCCTGTAAAAGGCCGTTTGAAGTTGCTGTTAGTATCTGTATTCATAGATTGCATTTATGTTCCAGGAGCAAGAAAAGGCAGCAGTTGTCTTTGAAGAATTTTTAGCATCTTTTGAGCCCAGCCAGAAAAGTGGAGTGAAAACCTTTGTCCGCGGAGGCATTGTGAATGCAACAAAAGGTCAGGTGCCAAGATTGAAAACCTGTGAATTTGTTTTTTAAAGCAAATATTGTATGCCTTTTGAATGATAACTAAACAAAATATGACATCAAATTCATTCATTCATTGCGACGTAACTGGTTGAGTCACTAGGTGTCTGTAATTAACTTTAAGATGACTGACGCCTCCATGTGTTGGCAGTCGACGTAGCCTGCAGAGCCAGACATGTCTTCTGTAAAGCCAGCGTTTACTGCCATGTGCAGCATGGAACCTTCCGGACCAAAACTTGCAGAAAAGAATGCAGGATTGGAAAGAAAATAACAGAACAATCACGTTGGACGAGATGAGCGCATGCCTCACTGGACGAACATAACATTAAGTGTTTCCCACAGGACTGCAATCTATTTGTGGTAGGGGATCAGCAGTGGGCGATGTCATGTCTTTTTCAGTTCCGATATGATACCGATATTGCAGCCATAAATATTGGCCGATACGATCCAATATCATCATAAAACATACTTACTGTTATTACTTATTACATACTGTGTGTGTTTGTGTATGTATATGTACTGTGTGTATATGTATGTGTGTTGTTAACAACACACGCTGTTGTTGTGACCACGTGTGCTCTATCTGGCCGCTGCTGGATTGTAGTGCTGGGGTGGAGTCTGGAATCAACTGCTTGTATCGGAGTGCCAATGTCGGAGATTTTAAATGCAGGCAAATATAATCGGATATTAGTTTTTTGCTAATAACGGCCCAATATCCGATATTGCAGATATCCCAAAGTACTACAAATAAACTTTCTGTTGTTTTTTTTATGTCACATAGAGAACTGAGCTGCCTGTGAGTGCTTTTTAGCACTCACTGCTCGTTTGCCAAAAGACTCATTTGATTTATCATTAGTTTTCTTGAAAAAGAGTATCTAGAGGGGTCTGATTACTTGCTAAATATAGCGACAAAAGCCATGAAGTTGGCCACACCAATCCGTCCTGCTCCGCTCTTTTCTTCTCTGGCAGGCCAGGTGCGTTATAATATGTTTATGAGCGAGGATGAACAGATAACACCAATATATATTTGTGGCATGCTGCCATATTTAATATTACTGCAAAATGTGGTCTCCTTTTTCATTAACGGCTTCCCCTTAAGAGCCCTGTACTGTCTGCACACGAGTAAACAATTCTCTTCATGCAGAAGAGGAAGCAGCAGAAGTCACAAAAAGTAAACTTTATCGACCTGCCACAAAGTTTGTCCCTCCTCCTGAAGATGTCCCACCGTCGTCTGCAGAGAGCAAAAAGTCTGTAAGTGTGGGCTCAAATATATGCCATAATCACCCCCCTCCCCATTGTATTGTAAAATGTGCACGTTTCACAGATTGCTTCTCTGATTCACAGGCTTTTAAAAGGAAGGCCGAGGAAAAGAAGAAGAGTAACCTGGAGCTCTTCAAAGAGGAACTGAAGCTGTGAGTCTGCACACGTTCCTCATAGGGCTTCACTTCAATCCTTTGTTGTTTACAATACTTCTCATATGGGGCAATGTAGAATACAGGAGGAGCGTGAGGAAAGACACAAAAGGAAGCAAAATGAACCTGGTGGTGGTGGTGGAGGAGGATACGGAGGTGTGGACTCCCCATTATTAGGACGACCAAGTAAGAGGCCTATTGTGCACCATATGGACATAAGTGTTGTGACATCAGACGTACAAGAAGTGAAAATGGAAGAACACTTGGAAATCCCCCAAGCAGCCCAGTCATTTCATTTCAAATGTGTCTAAATACATTTATCCATAACATTGTAGCTTGTATTAAAAAGACCCTTGCCCCTTATTCTGTTCTCTAGCATTTTACGATGACCCAACAGTGCCAACCACCACTAACCTCTACATCAGCTGCATCAGTCCAAAGGTAGGCCACGCAGTTGGCTTTGAACAGCGTTTCAGCACACATGCACTCTGAATGTTGTTCTTCCAGATGAACGAGGAGATCCTTTGCAAAGAGTTTGGTAAGTATGGTCCGCTGGCCAGTGTGAAGATAATGTGGCCACGCACAGACGAGGAGCGCTGCAGGACGTCCAACAGAGCCTTTGTGGCTTTCATGACCCGGAAAGACGCAGAGCGAGCTTTGGCGGCACTTGATGGTATTTCTCCTTTCCTCCGTTCTTCTCATCTTCCACATGGTGATGTCCTATACTGATGGCTTAATTTGGGCTTGTAGGTAAAGTGATTATGGGCTTTGAAATGAAGCTGGGATGGGGCAAACCAGCTAGAATTCCACCTCAGCCTCTCTACACGCCGTCAGGGGTGAGGGCTGCACCACCACCCCAGTCTGGTCTTCCTTTTAACGCCCAGCCAAGGGATCGCTTCCGAAATGACTTCACCAAACCACTGGCCATGTCCAAAGTAGATCTTGACAAGGTAACATTTTGCTTTATGGGCTTTTTGCATTGGCATATTTACTATTAAATGCATATTTACAGTATTATAAAGCATCCTGTCACCAGGCACTTCATTAGGCATGCCTGCACAAGATAATGACATCTAACACAACAACTGTATAAAAAAGAAAGTTAAAAAAAAAAGTGTTAAATGTTGATGCTGTTCATGCTGTAGAGGCAAAACTGTCTTGGTCATCTCAGTGTGGACAGTTGCATTAATTAAAATGCCTGCAGCACCATATTACATAATCAGAGGGGAATATGAAGCACATATTATATGATGATAGAACTACCTAAAGTGTTCCTTTTAATTGTAATGTCGTACAGTAATAATCTGTGTTGCCCCCTCGACCCCAGAATTCCCCTACCTATGAATGCTGTCATGCTTTTTTATGTTGTGTGTATCCTGCAGTGTTTAATCTGTACAAATACTCACGTTTGTCATATTTTCACTATTTGGTTTGACTTCACAAACAGACTCTGTCCGAAGCCGTAGTCAAAGTGGTTATCCCGACCGAAAGGTACACACACTCTTCCTCCTATGACTGACCAGCTGTTAGAACACAAGTGATAGGAGCGAGGCAGGTGCTCTCACATATTTATAGAGTTCAATTATGTAAGATGGAAGTCTCAAAAACTAACCAGTCGTAGGACATACAGCAACATTCAGTCTACTGTAGGTTTTTTAGATACCGTACTGTATTTCCTCAAATAATGACCTCCGCTCAAATAGATGGTTGCCTATAACTAAGGTGTTGCCAGTAGGTGGCTTAAATAACCTTTACTTTGACTAGTAGACGTCTTGGCCATAACACACACTGCCTGCACAGCAGACATGGCATCTGTAAAGCTGAAGGTGGAGTTTAGAGAAAGTGGTGCTGAATGCAGCGTGGAGAGTTATCTTCTGGTACATAACAAAAAATTACTTCATGTCTGTTGACAAGAACATGGCGCACACAAGCAAGTAGTGTCTACAAAAGTGACAAAAAAGTGACAGAGGTTGTATTACTATATAAATACATATATTTATCACAATGCATATTATATCTAATATTTTGAAAAATGATTAAAAGTGTGTATAAACATACACTACCAGTCAAAAGTTGAGACAGACTTTTTCATTCAGTAGTATGAGGAAGTGTGTCCACACTTGACTGGTAGTGTACAATGTTAAGTGGTACGTTGTTTTTTGTTATTAATCTGTTCCAAAAGGTCAGATGAAAATCAAAATGTACGAAAACCGAGACAATGTTTTACCATAGGAAATGATGTAAATCCAGTTAATCCGTTCCAGATACCCAAAAATATTAACAAAAAATATCTTGCAGAATATATTTAGTTTTACATGAAGAAAATAATGCGAAATACAGTGGAACCTTGGTTAGTGTCATTAATTCCAGAAGGTCTGACTCTAACCGAAACGTACTCTAACCAAATCACTTTTCCCATAAGAAATAATGTCAATCCAATGAATCTGAAAGCAACAAATGTTATCACAAAGCAGCATGTTTTGATAGTTTTACAATTATAGTTTTACATTTTACAACAATTCGAAATGCATGTAAATACACACAAATGAGGAATGAAAGGGATAAATGTACATTTAAGGTTACTTTTACCTTCATTGAAGACGTGGCTCTTCCCAAAGGCATGATGTGACAGTGAGGTTAACACGGACACCACCTTTTGTATTTTGCCATGAGTTAAAATGGTAATTGTAATACTATAAAAATGTTGGGTGAACATTTTTGAGATTTGTGGCATAACTGTTAGCACAGAACTACAGAGTTAACCGCTGCGGACATCATAGATGGGTGACTGAGCTGACTTCCGTTTTTTTTTTCCACGTATTAACAAGCTAATAAGATGCTAACAAGGACATTCAATATTAATAAATGTAATATTTTCATAGTCAGATCATAGAAAACCTGTTAATGACCTTCTAAATACGTTTTTTACCATTAGTAGAGCCCTCTAGCCATGAAATCACTGTTAGGCTTGTATTAGCCAATATAATAGACATAATTGAAAATAGGCTATCTTAGACTCACACATTAGCATTGACAGCGTACTTCCCGGTGGCCATTGTCTCTTCAAAGTAATGATGCACTTCAATCACGTTATTAACAAGCAGAGAACACATACAGTGAACATTCACACAGGAGCTGCTGTCAGACACTCTCTAAAGTGCGAACCTGCTGCTAGCACTCAGTAACAGTCAACTCTAGCCAACTTTCCAGGCCCCGCTTCTTAAAAGGCACACTAAGTCAGATACTGTATTACACTTCATATCATGTCTTTTGAATGCCTTATATTTGTACTTTTGTTCATTTAGCCGTTTTATGCTTGAAAATGCTTAATTTAGGCCATCAATATGTACAATTTGCTCAAATACGCATTTTTTGTTTTACCAATAATAGACCGTATTCAACCACAAAACAGCGATGATTTATTAATGAATGAATTTTTGAAAAACCATGATAGCGTGAGGGTGCGACGTTTGAACCACAATGTAGCAAGAGATGAAAACCGAGGCAAACTTTTGGCAGAATTTTTTGACGAAAACCAAATCGTACGAAACCGAAGTGTACAATAAAACGAGATTTGACTGTTGGTATACTTTTTTAAAATCTTAATATTAATATCCCCCTAACAGAAGCCTGGTACTCTCTCTAGTTGAGTAAATAAATGATCCCCTGACACTATATAAAGAAATACAGTATTAGTTTTTTACTCTTTTGGGTTTGTGAGATAGTAACATTGATGTTTCCATCACAAGGCAGAGTCATTGAAATTTGCATTAAACATTAAAATGAAGATATTTGAGACGCCGCAATACCACTGCTGCTGGAAGGCAGTAGATTACAACATAGACACCAATGGAAGTAATGCAATGCAAAAGGCTGTTTCACGCTAGTGCTACATATCAGCTCCTTAGAAATGTCCTGGTAAGATAGCGTCAAGATTGCCCAAACCTTGACTGGTGTCTCAATACGTTTGTCCTTATAGTTTGAATTAAAAGAATGACTTGCTCTTTCAGGGATTCTTTTGACCTCTTTTACGCAGCTAAGAATATAAGAGGACGGTGCCTGGGCATGTTTTAAGAAACGGTGTGTCCTTTTAGACTGGCAAATATTTACATTCCTCGTTTTCAGACAGTAAATGCTTTGGCAAGGACTGATGCTGTTAGAGCAAAGAGCTGCGCTGCAGTTTGCACGGGTCACTAACTTGGTGTAAAGAGGTTTTAAGAGATCTCCCCCTCAACCAAACATTGGAACTGAGACAGAGAGAACATTGAGGCTTTGACATAAATAAATCCTCATCTGATGGTCTCAATTTTGCCCTTTGCCCACAGAACTGTATTGGTCCTCATCCATCGAATGATAGAGTTTGTGGTGCGTGAAGGTCCTATGTTTGAAGCCGTAATAATGAACAAAGAAAAAAGCAACCCGGATTACAGGTACAAATCACTGTTAGTATGTTTTATGTGCCACGTATCTTCCCTGAAAGCTACTTCACTTTGGTTTGGTTTTGTCTCAGGTTCCTTTTCGACAATAAGAGTCAAAATCACGTTTACTATCGCTGGAAACTATTTTCCATCCTTCAGGTATGTATGGAACAGTTCATCCCTCCTTAACAATGATTATTGTGGCTGTTCATTTCTATTGGATGCGGTCAGTTGCTGCCATCAGTAATGCTGTTATTTTACTGTCACTGCCTCTATTCGATATTAACTGCTGGGTCTGATATAGCCGTGCAGGTGTGTTGTCTACAAACACCTACTGTAACCACTGTGGTCTCTGTTCAGCCCCCATGTCAAGAAACATTGGCTTGAGTAGCCTCCTGATTTTTTTTTTTTATGAACGCCACAAGATGGCAGTAGCTGCATTTTAAAGTATGATGAGTGGTCAGCATCCAGCAGCTTTATCTACCTCTGCATGTGCTTTAAGATGTTGGTTGCTACTCAGCTGTGGGTGTGAAACTCATGCGTGGTTACAGCGAGCTCATCAGCCATATTGAATAATTAATTGGCGCTCCATTACACCCCCATACAAAATGAGTGCCTCAGGAAATGCCAGTCAAAACAAGAGGAGACTCAACTTGTTTTAAATGTGCCCCCCCCTGTGCCCTCTGCCTTTAAAAGGTAGCGGTGTGTAGGAAAGGGCAAGGAAGAAGATTGTGGTAAAATTCATATAAAGCGCCCTCTTTCCTTTTTTTGAAAACCAGATTTTATTTTAGTACTAGGCAGCAGTGTAGCGCTTTGACACGACTACTGACTGCTACTAAGCACCGGCAGCAGTGGTGAGTGCACATGTAGGGGGGTGGCCGGTTAACATTTACTTTTTGGTCAATGTGGACATTGAAGTTTGAGAAACGAGTAAAAACAAAGAGATTGTAGATTTGAAAAAAAATATTCTCAACCCAGATAGCAACATTTTATTTGTACCTTTTTTTTGGGAGCCCGACGGTCAGGGGATCTTGGAATTGTGGAAAAAAAAAAAAAAAAAAAAAAAGAAGCTATAAATACAGAATGAGATTCCAAATATCTGGAAATAACACAATTATCACCTGCATCTATTTAACGTCCCGGCTATAAATACAGCGTTGGTATGGTAGATTCTTCCTACGCTAAACTGAAAGCGTTGTGGTGTTTTGGCGAGTCTGCATATTTGACCTTCACTTCTTCAGGGAGAGCCTCTGACCAAGTGGAGGACCTCTGATTTCCGTATGTTCCGTGGAGGCTCGCTTTGGAGGCCGCCTATCCTGAACAGCTACATGCACAGGGATGAGGAGGAGGCCACGGCTCCCGAGGAGGAGGTGAAGAAAGGTCACCTCAGAGCCGAGTGAGTATGCCAAGCAGGCATGCTGTTCACATTCAGGCCTGTGCATGTAAACTTGGAGAGCGTGCTGGTTATTCTTCCGCTAAAAAAAACAAAAAACCCTCAGGCACAGGCAGAGGCTGGAGGCTCTGCTTCAGGAGCTCACTCCCAGCAGAGGAGACGTTGCCGATGCCATGCTTTTCTGTCTGGAGCGGGCCGACGCAGCGGAGGAAGTAGTGACCCACATCACTGAATCGTTCTCCTTGTCTCAGACTTCTCTCCAGAAGAAGGTGAGCTTCCCTCCATGAATGCTATGTGTTTGTGTTTATTTCCCTTGACGGACTTGTGCTCCAGCAGATCGCAAGCTTGTATCTCGTATCGGACATTTTGTACAACTCCTGTGCCAAAGTCGCTGGGGCATCGTATTATCGTAAACAGTAAGACACTCCTTCTGTTCATCTTGTTTGGTGATTTTTTTTTTTTTTCCCATCTGTAATTTGTTTTTTCCTCTTTTTGTTTTTAGTTTTGAATCAAAGCTAACACGGATATTTGGAGAACTTCATGATGCGTACAAAAACATACAAGCCAGGCTGCAAGCTGAACAGTTTAAGGTAACCACGTCTCACACAGGTGAGGGTGTTTTATCAAAAAAATAAAACATAACATTATCATTCTTTGTATAGCAAAAGGTGACGAGTTGTTGTCGAGCTTGGGAGGACTGGGCCATATACCCTCAGCCTTATCTGATCCACCTCCAAAACATCTTCCTGGGGTTTGCCAAAGCTGGAGAGGAGATAAATGAGGTGGCAGAGGTGACCACAAAATGTCCTTTCTACAGTATTTCAACAGATGTGTGCGTAGGATCCAAATGTATTTACTCTTCTTACAGGAAGCTTCCTTGGACGTTGATGGCGCTCCCCTGGACAGCACTCTCATAGACAGGCTACATTTGCACAAAGGACAAGCAGATGACCTTGACGGCTGTCCCCTGGGCTGGGACCCTCTGGATGGAGTGCCCGTTGATGACATAGACGGCGTTCCCTTGGGAAGTGCTGTCGATGACATTGATGGAATGCCATGTGAGCCAAGCCGGGCTGTTATGTATGCGTGGTGTGGTGTGTGACGCCAAGCATGTCAGTGTCCTGACCTAGCTCCCTTTTGTTCTCAGTGGATGACAGCAAAGTTCCTCTCTCCAAAGCGCCTTTGTCCAAGTGGGAGAAGACGGCAGATGATGGGGCTTTTTCTCAAGGTAACACGAGTCACAATGTCCTCAGAGTTTTTAACACCCACTTCCCTCCTTTCTCTTTCAGGCTTGCTTGAATCCAAGTGGAGTAGCGCATCAAGCAGGGACAATGACCTGAATGTCACGTAAGTGATTGCCATTGTTTGCATCTTCAGTCTGTGTGCACATTTCCAAAGACCTCACAGACTCTGTTGCCTTTTCTGTCCTCAAAAGTGTCAACTCACTGGATGAAGACAACTCAGACAGCGACAGCAGCGATGACTCCAGCAGTTCCCCCAAAATTGACAGTGCACATTTCCAAAGCTCACTCAGAAGTTTTCAGATGACTGAGAGCAAAAGAAAAAGACTGCGGGAGCTGGAAGTAAGTGTCTATATTAGCCGGATATTCCTGTTTTAAAAATCACAAGTCCATGTTTCTCTGAGGTTTACAGCTTTAGTGGGGTTAAAGTGGGACAAACACTGACAGGTGCACAGCATAGTAGAGTCATAGAATGACTGTAATGCTCCTTGCCAGTCGCATGATTAAGTCACATTTTATAAAAGGAAACAGCAGACCTCATAATAATCCAGAAAGTCAATACTAGAAATGCTCAATATTGGCTTTTTATAGATATCCAACACTGTTTGCGCAAAATTAAACAAATACTCCAATGTAAGTTATAGAAAAAGTGCTGTACTTAACATTTTGTCTCAATGAGTCATTTAAAAAAAGAATACGCCTTACTTCCCCCTTCCATAATCAGCGCTTTGCTTGTCAATTGAAGCTATTTTTGTGAGAACCTTTTTTGGGGGGTTTTTTTAGATGCCATCTGACAGGATATAACACGCAGCATTTTTATAGTAGATGCTGGAAGTGTCCAAAATTGTCTTTGGGCTCTTGACTGCGTGGGGCGGGGTGACCGGTGAGATTAGACTGCGTTTAAATAGTGTCTCCCAATCTCCATGGTTGCCATCCTTTCGTGTTGAGCTTGCACAAGATCAGCGGACATTTTAAGACCCTCGCTTACACATATTTACAATCCAAAGGCCAAACCTGGAAATAATTCTAGACCAAAGACACACTGACCTAGCGAGCTTGTTGCTGTGTGGGCGACATGATGACTCGTGCGCGGATGTCTTCAGCAGAAAAAAAAACAATATAAATGTAATGCGATATCTAATGTAATGCCAATGTTGGCCATCCCCAGTTTAAAACCCGAGGCAAAATAAGAAACAGAAATGACACGCCAATTGTCTAATGACGATGTCCACCATCATATGCTGTAGGACTTGCAAATAGAATTTTTGTGTAATAACTAGCATGAAAGGAAACCAAATATTACACACATGCACTATGAACTCTTATCAATTAATAGTGAGCGTTATCGTCTTTATAAAAGGGAGATTTTTGTATTGGATTGTGAAGATGTACAGGGTGGGTGAAAATTAACTAGGCATTGAAAATTGGCAGTAAAATCCATATTCCTATTACAAATGTATTGGAAAAACATTTTTAATTACATGGGGAAATGGAGGTACACCTTCGTATTTCAACAGCAGCCCCGGACAGACAGTTTAACTGAACCTGTTTAATCCAGTTGAAGGTTATGAAGGTCCAAGATGAGTTGGAAAGTGGCAAGAGAGAGAGGAAACCTGGAATGAGCATCCAACAGCATGTGGAGCAATACCGGAATAAACTTCTACAGAAGGTATTTGGATCATGCTGTGAAGCAAGAAAAGCAGTGGCCACTCTGTAAGATAAATATTTCTTTAATGACAAATTTTGCATTGGCCGCACTGACAAGTGTGTGCATCAGTATAATTAGGAGCACAAAAAAACAGTGTAGCTTGGTGTGATTATATATAAATATATAATGAACAAACTGGTCCCAGAGAACCAACACGAGTGAGTTTTTTTTATACCTTTTTAGACTCTTTTACTGTCTCCTGTAGGAGTTTGAAACAGATGATGAAGCAAAGCCAGAGAGATCATCATCCAAATCTAAAGAGAGATCAACGGAGGACAGAAAGGACAAAAAGAAGAGCAAAAGAAGCGAAGATGGAGACAGACAACGGAGCCGAGATTCTGATAAGCACACCCAGAAATCCAATAGCATCACTCCTTTAAAGCAAGTGCCATGAGATGTCTGGAGTGTGCAAAGAATATATTAATCATGACCGCTGTTCTTAAAGTTAATTCTATCCTCTCCCCCCCCCACCTCAGGTGTCCCAGACAGTCCAAACGGTCCCGATCTCCATCTCCAGACTGGAGGGGACGGAGGTCCAGGTCACAGTCTCCACATCGCTCCCATAAGAAGACAAAGAAGAGTAAACATTGACTCTGGACTCCAGGCCTGCGTCAGCCAGCAGGTGTCCACCACTTACAGTGCTCCGTTGTCTTGGTCCCAAACACATATCCCCTGCAAGCGTTCTGCTCTCTTTTGTATCATATTTGGACACTAATTCTATTTTTGTTTTGTTTGTTTACAAAATAACTTGATATGTGCAATGTTGAGACATTAAATCACTCAGTGATTATATGCATTTGTGTGCGAGTTCTTCTCAGGAGGTGCTAGGGCCAGGTATCAACACTGCTTAAAAATATTAAGCATTTTTATTGAGGACATCAACAGAGCGTTAAGTTGCTTACAAAAGCATTAATGTGCAATGTTACATTGTAAATCTACAGTCTTTTCTAAATAGTGAAATGTATCAAATGTAGAGCCAGTAGTGTTTCTCAAAAAAGTATATTTTAAAGATACCTGGCCCTGTTTAACAATAATAAATGTACAGATTTCCTGTATTGTCAGCAGACGAAATGTTGAGAGGCTTAAACACCTATAAAAGCGATCTAGATTTTTTTTTTTTTTTTAGGCACAAATAATTGGTTGGTGACTCAACATTTGTACAATCACCACAATTTCAAGACACGTTGAAATGTGTGACCCAGGAGATGGTGTCTTGCAAGAGTTAGAAATGATCTGTATGGATCCCCACACAGCTGTCAGTGAACACCACCTGGACACATTTGTTTCTGCTGAAACCACAATTTGCACTACGATGGCAATTACAGTGTTTTATAAATGCAACACTACACGCAGTTGCTTGGTATTGAAGATGAAATAAACTGACACCCCCTCTCACATTTCTAGTTTTGCTCTGCTCGTAAGCCCAGAGCCATAACCGTTACGCATCTGGGTGCGTGAAAATGGTCACCTGACGGGCCCAAACATATGTTTAGTATTTCTTCACATTGATGAACACCTTGATGGCTCCAGTGAAGTCAGCAGACAGCAAAACCTCAGTGTGATCTGTCTTAAGGGCACCTGCAACACAACTTTCCTTAGCATCTAAACATTCATTTTATTCCCATATTGAAGCAAACATACCTGAGGGAATCATTTCAGACTCTGTGGAGTCCAGGCTCTTGCACTCTGCTTCTGGTTTTTCTGCACAACTCTCTTGTGGGACAATGAGACCGGGGTGAGGCGCAAAAATGGCTGATGTGACCACAGCATTGTGTGCTGCCAGAAAAGAAATACAAATGTGCAATTAACTAAGTGCTGGCATTAAAATGCTGTTTTTTCTCATATGAAACATAACACAATTACCTTTAATCCCTTCCCAGAAGTCATTGCGGTCCCGCCGTACAGATGTGAACTTACTCAGGTCATGGTAAGTGCTCCAGATGTACACGTATTTATCCTCTGAGCCACTGACGATAAAAGAGTAGTCGTGGCTGCGGGACGGCAGTTGCATTATAAAGACATTTGGGTTTAAGGTAGCGTGTAAAAGACAAAACTAGTGCAGTGACTGGGGGGTCTCTAAAAGCTTAATAAGAGTCAAGAGTCCCTTGCCCACACTTTTCTACAGGCAACAAGCATGCTTTTAAACAGAGTTGTGAAAAGCTTTATTCGTGAGCTCACCTGAAGCTGGCCTTAATCTGACTGCTGCTGTTGACGTAACCCTTGTATTTCATGGATAGAGACAAGTCCCGCAGGTCGTAGAGGCGGATACGGGAATCATTTGAGGTCACCAAAATCTATGAAAGTACAACGCAATTGGTAAAATATTGCAAATTAGCAAATATCATACAAAATGGACTATTAAATGATGTTCTAACTGTAGTGTGTGGCCCCAGAGCCCGTTTATGAGCACCGAACATCAGAAAAATGTATCATCTCCCTCACACAGTCGCTTTTGAAGTCAGAGGTTTCCATGTTTTCAAGGGGGGGCCACACGGTGGCCTAGTGGTTTGCATGTTCTCCCCGTGCATGCGTGGGTTTTGTCCGGGTACTCCGGCTTCCCCCCACATTCCAAAAACATGCATGTTAGGTTAATTGGAGACTCTAAATTAGGTAAGCGTATGAATGGTTGTCTACATGTGCCCTGCGATTGACTGGTGACCAGTCCAGGGTGTACCCCGCCTCTCGCCCGAAGTCTGCTGAGATAGGCTCCAGCATACCCGCGACCCTAGTGAGGATAAGCAGCACAGAAGATGGATGGATGGATGGATGGAGGTTTTCAAGGGAAAACATCATTAAACCACCTCTGACCCAGGGGCTACATGAGTCCACCCCACATATATGCCACTTCAAGGAGGACAGCTTTGTTAAAAAAAAAAAAAAAACTAATAAAAAAACTAAAAACATCTTAAAATAAAGCCAGGGGCTTGTGGGATTGTGTCTTTCTCCAGCAAACAGGCTAACCTAGTGTGCTGTTAAAATGTAGCTCACATAGCTATGCTAGTGTTGCTACTAGTGTTGTTTGTGTCCTCCTGTCCCACGCCTTATTATTACATTGTTGGCTTGCGTAGTTTTAGTGTAACGTGGTACCTTGATTTTCGTACGCAGATGAAAACTATTAGCTAAAATATGTCTCTATTTTCGTACGTTTCGGCTATTGTACAGCCAAAAGTGCACATAACCTAGTCCATTTGCCTGCATATCATTCCACAGAATCGAGTGTCCAATCAGAGAATCCCACGCAGTGGTGACTCAGTCTTGTTGTGTTAATACGCTGCGAGTCCAACTGTGTTCGCAGCGTGTCTTTATTACAAAATGTGCTCTCCGCTCCCACCAGGAAGTCTTTGCCCCCCAGCTCTGTCGGTCCTCTTTAATGTCATCAATGCTTCACTCTGTAGTTCTTTGCTAGCTACCATTGTTATTTTTTTGGGTATCTGGAATGGATTAATTGGATTTACATTATTTCTAATTAGAAAAATTTATACAGTTTTTGACTGACCCTTCGGATCGGATTAATAGTAAAAACTGAGGTACCGCTGTATATGTAAACAGTGCATAATAGCACATCTTGGAGACACACTATCGGGGAGAGACGTGGATAAACACAGCTCATTAGCATTAAAACCACAGACACACAAAACAGGTTTCCTAAAATCATTTTTAAACTCACTAAATTCCAGCATCAAGGCTACACACTTCAAATCTGTGGGACCTCGGACACTTGAAAAATAGTAATAATATGAGAATTGTATACAGTATGTCATGTTATACTATACATGTTATACTTGTATAATTACCTTATTCTCTCCAGGTAAAATAGTAATGATATGAGAATTGTATACAGTATGTCATGTTATACTATACATGTTATACTTGTATAATTACCTTATTCTCTCCAGGTAACGGTTCAATTCCTGTGATTTTGCGTCCGACTTTATTCCTGCCTCTGGTGGATCTGACGTGTATTTGGGTATGATATTTCAAACGCTGCGGAATAGACAAAGAGCATGTTTCTTTTCATGATGTTTCCAAGGCAACCAGAAATGTTCTAAGCACAAATGTACTAATGGAAACAGTTGGGTACCTCTGTGTCATAGAAGATGCATCTTCCATCATAGGTTCCAATGACTGCATACTTCCCATTTTGACAGAAGTTGGCAGCAGTGATGAGGCGCGTTTGACCGTCCACCTCGTTCCACAGTGCCACCTTTTTGTCTGGAATGTTCCACAGCCGCAGCTTTCCATCCAGTGAGCCACTTAAAAAGTACCTGTCATCCTGGGAGGAAACAAAACTACAGAGAGTCAATAATGTGTGAATTGTGGGAATTAGTTGCTTTGGTGTCATCTTACTCTGGGATGGAAAGTGATGGCGGTGACAAAATCAATGTGCTGAAAGCAGCAGAGACACTCTCTCCTGGATATGTGCCATAATCGGACCGTTTTGTCCATGGACGACGAGAGCAGGAAGAAGTTCTAGAATGACGCAACGATTGCACCGTGTCAGGGGCATTTAAAAAGGATGATGGAAAAAGAGCGTGGATGTCACCTTTGACCAGGACAAATCCAATAGATCTGCGGTGTGGCCTTTGTACTTGCAGAAGGGGACTTGACGAAAAGGAGCATTCCTGTCTTCGGTGTCTGGGTCCTCCGGGGCACAACATGCCTAAAACAAAACCTGTTATCAGTCTGGGAACAACAGAGCCATATTTTCTAGTGACAATAAACAAGAAAACTGGAAACTCTGGTTTCATCAATAATCTTTCCAAAAGGTTGGATGGAAACTGAAACACAGAAAAAACGAAGCACTGTTTTCCATTGGAAATCATGGAAATCCAATGAGCCCCTCCCAGATACCCAGAAATAGGAACAAAAATACACGTTATAGAGAATAGTTATAGTTTTACATGCAGAAAACGTAATACACATTAATGAAGGATGACATGGATAAATGAACATGTAACATTACTTCTACTGTTTACTGGTTGGTGAACACGGTGATGGGGGGAGGAGGGGTGGGGACATAATAGCCATGCGGACGCTGTTTCACTTTAGTCTGTTACAAGCTTAACTTACCACTGAAAGCCGTATACTTCCTCACTTGAACTTTATTTCAGCAGCAGGTACAATCATCATTACACACACTGGCCCGCCTCACTATTTGAAATGTGTCTCCCTTAAACCGTTCCCCCTGCAACATGTGTTAAAGGTTTCTACCTTTACGTTACAATCATTCTGTAACAGATACTACCTTCATACTTCCCTACCAGTTTCTCATCTTCTCTATCAGAGTTCTGGCACTTGCAACTTGCTTTGACGTCACAGTGGCTTCATTTGGTGGCTTAATAAAAGTTACCAGTTATTGTAATTTTTGGCCGTACGATAACTGAGGCATATTTTTGGCAATAATTGTCATCAACAAACAAATCCTACAAAAACAGAGGTTCCACTGTAAATACAAACCAACTAACCCCAGGATCAGTGTCAGATTTGGAGGAGCATAAGCTTTCCTGAGATGGAGAAGGTGACACTCGACCTGAGCAGACAAGCGCAAACCGTCACATCTACAATTGGCATTAAAGTCATCGTCAGAGTGGCTGACAGGGATACCTTCCGTGTTGTATTTCAACCTCATGTTATTGAAATAGTCAAAGGCTGTCTTTAAGACCCAGATGCGAACCACGTTGTCTTGGCCAGCCGTTGCCAGAAGCCGACCACAGTGAGAGAACTTCATTGTCCATACGGCCCCCTGAGCACAAAACCAAACGCTGTTGTCAGACTATTTTCATTTTGAGAGAGAGGAAGTTAAGTAGGAATTGTCCTACCATGTGCTCTCCACTCAAATCCTGCACAACCTTGATTTGATCAAAGTCAAAAGGACCCTTAAAGCTGTGTGCTGCCTTAAACTTGGCAGGCCTGGTGTAAGGCATCCCCTCGTCATCACTGGAGGATGGATCGTCCTGATCTGTGTGGAAAACTTAAACGGCCACATTATGACAATGCATGTTCAGGACATTCAGTGAACAACTGATCAGTGCATCGCTATCTTTTACCTTCATCGCGAACACTTTTTACTTTGTTTACTGCTTTCTCTCCATATTCCTCAGCGAGATGCTTGGCCTTCTTCACGGACTTGCCCAGGAATTTCTTTAACTGAGTTCTGTAAATCAGGACAAATCAAGATAAACAGTGACTCACGTGATAAAAAAAAGGGCAAAGGAAAATAAAATACAGATCCTTACGTTCTCTGTTTTAGTTTTCCACCATCTGTGTCTGCCAGCTGAGCCTGAGACTTGTCATCATCATCTGATTGAGCTGCATCATTCCTGCAAAGGAACAGCCATCAACTTCCCTCCCTTTAAAAACACTTTTAGAACAGTTTTTCAGAAGAAACTTTTAAGAGTGCTCTGACTGAAACCAGGTGTTATTTCGGTGATGATCAAGAGCTTGCAGTCGCCACTGAATTGTCACTGCTGATCTTGGCCTTCGACGGCTCGCTGCTTATGAACGTTTACGAAAGTACATTTTTCAGTGTTGTATTCGATCACAAGCTTTGCTGGAAACCTCACATAAAATCTGTGTGGTAAAACAGCAAAAGGCATTGGACTTTTAGGTACTACAAAGCACATCCTGAACCACAAAATTATGCGCACTCTGTATTGAGCATTTCTATTGCCATATCTGAATTACAGAATTGCGGACGTCTGGGGTAACAACCAACACCTTACAAAAGGTATGCACACTACAAAAGAGCACTGACGACAATAAATAATGTTGGGTACAGGGAACACAGAAATGCACTATGAAAATAAGTCACAAGTTTTATGTCTCTGGTGAAATTTTAAACTGGGCAGATGACAATTAAAGCAAGAAATGACTTACTGCCACTGAATAACCAAAAATTGTTCAAAAGACCGAGTGGCCTTACTTTAAAACAGCCGAGCGTAAACAATACTCTCAAAAAATATGTGCATGGTGTGAGCGGTTTGTGGGGTGACACTGTGGAATCAATTAGATCAGGAGATCAAACAGGGCAATAAGATATATAAAAATATATTTTTGCTAGATATAAAACTTTGAGGGAAACATCAAAAGTTTTGATTGTGTAATGTATTAATCCTGCTTTAATTAGTGTAATTATGTATTCTGTAGCTATATATTGTTGAATGAATCAGGTAAGTGCATATTAAGCATTATGTAAATATTTTTTGTAGCTAGAAAAAGGTAGCTTTTGCTTCTTCCTGCTCCTTTTCGGACACATTGTGTGACTCTTCTGGGTTTTGTTTTTTTTCTTTGAAATTAGCTTAATGAAACTATTTTATAATATTATTATTGTGTTAAAAAAAATGTTTTTAAACGCTTCATTTGGTTTAAGGGATAAATCTATTGCACAGTATATTAAACACCAGAAAAGCAAACGTAATTTGAGAAGGTTCTACTTACGTGATATATTCCTTGGTTCTCCTCATGATGTGCAAAGTGAGGGGGTTGATACCAGCAGGAAGCTTCTCCTCTGCCTGTATTAGTGGGATCTCTTCTCCAGTGTCCAGGTTCTTTATCATCACGCTGGCCAGGATTTCCTGTTTTGAGGGAGTATGTTTGGCCTAGCAAATGTTGTGCAAGGAACGTGCTCAGACATGGATAAGCAGACCTGCCAACCTTGAAGAAACAAGTAAAGCAATCGTTCGCACTATTGCAGTTCGATTATCGCTCCTTCACTATATTGTGGTTTTTCAGAAATGAATTAATGGCCGCTGTTTCGTGGTAGACATGGTCAATTATTGGTCAAAACATATTGAAATACAGGTGATATGTAGTATTCTGGTCACTATGCGGCAGTAACGACACAAAACACTGAGAATTTACCATATATTACATTACCTTAATGAAGTCATTAAGTCAGCAATGGCATGTCCAACATGATAAGTTTTTGGCTTCTTACGTTTAGAAGAAATAAATTTGAGGTTAACTGGTTAGCTCGATAGCTTGCTATCACGCCAACTCGCTAGCTTGAGAGTTGGGTAATGTGTTGTAAACAAGAAATACGAGTGTAAAGGTGACAATGGGGTGTTATTTCACGTCTACAGGGCTCTAATAATGTAAAAAAAAAAAACATCTTTAGAAAGTCATAAACAGGTTTTCTATGCTGTAACTATGAAAATATTCCACTTATTAACACTGAATCCGATATCGTGAAAATTCATTTATGGCTGTCGGGTCTGGAACCAATTAACTGCTATAAATGAGGGATTACTGTACTATTACTGTACTACTTTTAAAGACAAAGCCTTCAAGACAAATACACTTTAAAGACACTTTACAGCCAAAACTTTGTGTTATTAGTTATTTACCCTTAACATTTCAGGTTGTTACATTATATCTTTTGCTGTATTTCTCCCCTTTTTTAAAATGTATTTTACTTCTACAATATGCTGTGAAATAATATAGTCACTTTTACACTCCTATTATTCTTTGTTTACACATTGCAGGCTACGGGGATCACTGCAGGAACACAAGAGACGGCCACGACTAAGCACAGCATGCTAGCGAGCCAACTAGTCAGCCTTCGATTTATTTATTGTAAAAAAAAAAAAAAAAAAAAATGGGGGGGGGTTCAAACAGAGTGGGGAAGAAGGACAAATAACAAAATGTAAACATGTAAAATGTAAAAAATGTACCACTTCCCCACAGAATGGGAGAACCTTTAACAATCTATCGTGTCGGACATGCCATGGCTGACTCCATGCAGTGTGAAGGTAATGTAATGTAATGTCATGTCTCATCAATGTTTTGTGTCATTACTAACACCTAATGACCAGAATACTATATATGACTTGTCTTTCAATATTCTTTAGTGAGGGAGTGATGTTCCAACTGCAATGTAGCGAAGGACGACTCATGTAGAGAGGCTCGAGGTGCTCAATGAAGCTTTTAAACCCGACATTACTACTTGCAAATGTTTCAAACAGCGGTGGATGTTTCAGGAAGCCGTGGCGTTGCGAAAATCCTACTTCACATGCGTGATGAGATTGGTCGTATCAAACTTCTCTGGTTCTGTGGCACCACGGGAAACTTGTGCATGACAAGTTTTGTACTCGACTGCAACATCTGTTTCGACATCACACCTACTCCTTGCTAAACACGCTAGCACAATCTGTTGTTGTGATCACGTGGGTTCTGCATGCTGAATAGAAGGTCTGCTGCTGTACGGAAGTGCTGGCGCGGACCCTGGAAGGGACTGCTTGCATTGGAGTACCAAAATCGGAGATTTTAGGTGCAGGCCGATATAATCTGATATTTCCTGATATTGGACCAATAACGGTCGTATCGATCGGGACAACCCTAGCTTGAACTAGTCAATGTCAATTGTCTGCATTGTGCATATTTTGGTTTATTTAAGAAATGTACTTGTTTATAGTTGAATGTTCAACATGTCCTATTAACGAACATTATTGTTTATAGACCTTTTGGTATATTGTGAGTAAGTCATGTGACAGACATAAATCAGAAATCAAAAAACTATGTAAAAGTGAGTGAGTGAGTAATGTTCAGTTGTCCATTCATTTGTCATTTTGTAATTGTTTTTCCATCATTTTCTGCATGTAAAACCATAATTTTTGTCTATAAAATGTGTTTGGTGTTAATTTTTGTGGGTGTCTGGAATGGATTAATTGGATTTACATAATTTTCTTTGGGAAAATTTGCTTTGGTTAGAGTCCGTTTTGGTTTGAGTTGGACCTTCTAGAACGGATTAATGACGTTAACCAAGGCACCACTGTACATGCTGGCAGATCTGAATATAATATAAACAAATTCCATAAAGACAAACACACTTACTTCGTCAGTGAGTTCTCTACCCGAATTGGAGCGTGGCCGCTGGGGGCCTGGAGTTTGTCCTTCACCCTGAGATGATACTTCTTCACCCTCATTCTCCTAAAACACACAAGACAATTTTTTTTTTTTTGGGTCAAATACACATCAATCATGTATGCGATGATTAGCACCAAAACCCGACTGACCTGAGCGGTCACCACCTTGTCCCCACTGGTGGCACTGGCCAGATCCAAGGAGTGCTGCAGCTCTCTGGTCAAACTCCTCACAGTGCTACTTGGAGACATCAGACCAGATGGTTCCAGAGGGTCGCCGCTAACTGGACTCACTCCAGATACTGTAGAAACAAAACGATTAAGTCAATGCCTGCATAGAGCATTTTGTGTTCAATCTCCAGTATAAGCACTTGAGATAAATATTATTACATGTATAGAAAATTAATTGACAGATACACAGGATCATAAAAATATTCCCCCCATTAATGCATAGTGGCCAGAAAAGTCTGTCCGTGTATGATTAACCCGGAACACTGCAGGCTGTCACTCATTTACTCAAGAACTTTGCATAACTTAGGTGTAAGTAAACAATCCCTGTACTATTGGATTTTCCTCAAGGTTGCAATCAAACACAAACATGTAACATACTACGGACAAAAAGTATTGAGACACAACTCCTCTATAAAAACATCACAGACGGGTGATGAAACTTCCGGTCGCCATTTTGTTTCGCTAACTAATAGGATGCTAACAAGGCAGGACATTTTGTGATCAAAATACATTAAGAACACAGTTGGACTCATGCAGCATATTAACAACACGCTAACCGGAAAATGCACGCAAACAGACGCAAAATTGTGGCGTAAATTGTCGACGTTAACCAAAATACATACTAACCGAAGCAGATGCCAACCAAGGTTCCACTGTATTGGTGTATTTCATGTTGCTTTTATGCCCTGCATCCTGCATGTGCATTCACAAGTTTGTGCAGTGTTTACCTTCAAGCCCACTGGGTCTGAGACACTCCTGAGACTTCTTGGAAGGGAGACCCTGCCAAGACGGAGGTGGCGGTCTAGGTGGAGGACCTCCACTGGGAGGCGGTGGTCTCGAGGGTGGAGGCTTCTTGGTGCTGGCTACAATGTCTGGTTCTACCGTGAACTGCCGTGGGGGTTTAGTAGGCCCAGATGTGTCTAAAGAGTCTGTTGGCCTGTCTGTGAACGCAACCCGCTCTAAAATGTCAGCGGGCCTCTGCTCCTGCTCCCCTTCTGCAACCGCAAGCTCCCCATCTGGCTGAATCTGTCCTATTGTGCTGGTGATGTCCGGGGGTTGAACACTTTCTTGTGTTCCAACTGAAGGTCCCGGAAGGTCAGCGGGATCGGGGACAGATAAAGAACACACTCCGTTTGACGCCACACATTCCGGTTGCTCCTCAGCTGCTGGTCTCTCAAGAGGTTGAGATTCATCAGCTGACGGCTCCACAGGAATTTCCTGAGCGTTGTCGCTCTCTTCCTTTGACTCTGCTTCCACAGTCACGTCGACATGGAGTTGATCCAACAGCTCAGCGACAGCAGCAGAACCATTTTCCTTTTGGCTCTCCTCAATGATGCTATCAATAATCTATGACAGAGTCAAAATTACATACAATCAAGTCTACTAGCAAAAAGTCAAAAATTAAAGAGATCATGTAGAAAACAACACCTGTAGGGAATCATCTTGAGTAGCATCGGCGGCAGCTCCTTCACGACACATGTCATCAGATCTTCGGGAGAGCTGTTCATAACAATAAAATTGTGAAAATACAAAATAATGGTAATTTTTTTGGTGTTACTGTTCATTTGAACTATAACTTTATGAATCAATATCAATATATTGTTCAATTAACCAGAGTCTGCTAAAGTCACCGGGTGCATGGTCAAGAAGTATTGGCATTAACCGTCGTCCTCGCCAAAAGATGACAGTAGCTGCATTTGAAGTATGAGTGGTCAGCATCCAGTTGCTGCATGCGCTTTAAAATGTTGGTTGGCTCCTCAGATGTTTGTGTGAAACTCGTGCGTGTTACACTTGCTGTACTGGTCTTTACAATGAACTCATCTGCGCCATTACTGCTGGTTGAGCAGCTTGCTCCTCAAAAGGTATTACAACATCTGTTCTGTTGCTGCCGTGTAGTGCAATATATCTATCCATCCATCCATTTTCTATGCTTTATCCTCATTAGGGTTGCAGGGGTATGCTGGAGCCTATCCAAGCTAACTTTGGACGAGGTACACCCTGGACTAGTCGCCAGCACATATAGACAAACAATCATTCACACCCACTCTCATACCTGTGGACAATTTAGAGTCGTCAATTAACCTAACATGCATGTTTTTGGATTGTGGGAAGCAACTTGAGTACCCAGAGAAAACCCACCCACGCACGCACGGGGACAACACGCAAACTCCACACAGCGATGACCAAGCGGAGATTCATATTGTCACATGTAATCACAATCAATGTCTAGGTATATTTGGTCTACCTGAATATCTCTTTATTTTAACGAGCCAAGTGCAATGATATCATTTGATATATGTACAGTATAATAATATATTAAATATGAGAAATGTTACTGTTGCATCTAAACTGACACCACCACATTTTAAGTATGCAGTTTTAAATAAACATACCTTTGGGGAAGGAATGGCAAACTTTGCAGGAGACCTACAAGGCATAGACATAGTTAACAAAAAAAAAAAAAAAAGATAACCATACCAGCCATTCCAAACGATAAGAGCATGAAAAGAAAAATGCCAAAACACTGGTCCAGCCACATTTACAACTAGTTAGCCTTTAGCTGACAATATTCCTACTCTTTGTTTTTTGACCATGTTGAATTGTGCAGGTGTAAACATATGATGTACTTTCATGTAACTTCGTCTAAATAGATATAGAGCAAATAGATTTATGTAGGAAAATTAAGTGTACAAGAACCCGCATTTTTTCCCAGATTTCAAATACAAATACCATTACCAAGTTAGCAGCGGTTTGAAACTTTTCAATGACCTTACAGTTAAGAAAATTTCAACATATTGTGTTTAATGGTTGTAGACAACTCCCCCCAATACAGTCCAGGGATCAGGTGACTTGTAACTTGCTGAAGTACCTTGCCTTGGAACATGGACAAAATAACACAATAAAAATAAATTAGGTATACATAGAAAACATGTTCCCTTACACTTTAGGAGATGGGCTGAAATGTACGTCCTCTGGAGCATCGTAGAACTCCTCCGTGTCACTTGTGTCTGACGCCATGCTAACATGAATTTAGCTCTTTCGCTAAGCTTGCCCACTTTACCGAAAAGCCTAGCTTGCAAACGAGTTAAGCGCGCTGACACATCTGTATTTTGCGCCTCTTCGACCTTAAGGCTGTTAAGAAAAGGGCTTGGTCGGCTTGAAAACACTTTCCTGTCAACGTCACATCATTACGATAGCTATAATGTGCTGACTAGCTAGCCAGATACATTGCGACTACAATTCTAGCTACCTGAGCACCACTTATAGCCAAGTGGCCTCTGTCACTTAATATTTTGTTGTGCAGGGCAAAGCATCGTCCATGAATGCAAAAGCAAAAGCAAAAATCAGCTCCCTACTAACAGTACACGTCTATTGGCAAGCTGCTCGCAGGCACTGAACACTACAGCCGTATAAACAAACCAGAATCTTAAAAAAAAAAATGTCAGCCACTACCCGGAGGGCGGGGCAGAGGCCTGAAATGCTTCTTCTTCTTTGGTTTTATTGGAAGGTTGCAAAATAGTGCATATCGCCACCTACATAGGAGCAGTGTTGCCAATTTGGCGATTTTGTCGCTAAATCTGGAGACTTTCCAAATTCCATATTTTCTCAAACGTGACTAGCAACAATTCTAGTGACTTTTTCTGGCGTCGTTGGAGATTTTTAGGATATTTTGGATGTCATTTTTTACATTATATTACATTAGATTTATTACAAATCAAAATGTTACAGCAGCAGAAAGATACAAAAAGCAAAATATACCATGTACAGAAAAGATCAACAATCTACTATACATATTAACAATATACATCCATCCATTTTCTATACCGCTTATCCTCACTAGGGTCGCGGGTCATGCTGGAGCCTATCCCAGCTGATTTCGGGCGACAGGCGGGGTACACCCTGGACTGGTCGCCAGCCAATGGCAGGGCACATATAGACAAACAATCATTCACACTCACATTTTTAGAGTCACCAATTAACCTAACATGCATGTTTTTGGAATGTGGGAGGAAACTGGGGGCCGCACGGTGGTCTAGTGGTTAGCACGTTGGCCAATACAGGAACAGCCTGGAGATTGGGAAGACCTGGGTTTGATTCTGGGCATTTCTGTGTGGAGTTTGCATGTTCTCCCCGTGTGCGCGTGGGTTTTCTCCGGGTACTCCGGCTTCCTCCCACATTCCCAAAAACATGCAGGTGAGGTTAATTGGCGACTCTAAATTGTCACATTGTGTGAATGTGAGTGTGAATGGTTGTTTGTCTATATGTGCGACCAGTCCAGGGTGTACCCCGCCTGTCGCCCGAAGTCAGCTGGGATAGGCTCCAGCATGCCCCGCGACCCTAATGAGGATGAAGCGGTATAGAAAATGGATGGATGGATGGGAGGAAACTGGACGGGGGAGAACATGCAAACTCCACACAGGGGAGAATCGAACCCAGGCCTTCCCGATCTCCAGGCTGTTACTGTTTTGGCCCTAACAATATACAATATAACCTAGCCTAACCTAGCCTAACCTAGCCAAGTAAAATGTGAGATGAAGTATCAAGTATGTAAGAAAATACAATAAAATGTGGGCACTGAAGGTATTTAACAGTAAAGTGATGTTGTAAATGAATGAATAATATTGCACATGTTGAGAGAGGTGTTGTCCATGATGGATGTTAGCTTGTCTAACATCCTCCTCTCACCCACCTCCTGTATGGAGCACAGTGGACAGTTCAAGACAGAGCTGGCGGTCCTAATCACCCTGTTGAATCTCGTCCTGTCCCTGTCAGGCTGCCTCCTTTCCAGCAGACCACAGTGTAGAAGATAACCAAAGCTACCACAGAGTCATAGAAAGTCCTGAGTAGGGCCCTGCACACTCCAAAACACCACTTCACTGCAATCTCCTGCATTGAAAAAATTACTACTTATTTAACTCCAGCCTCACTCAGACTCGGGCACTTACCTGTCAGTGTGTTAAAACATGTGATGGGAGAACACTGTGTGATAAATTAAACAAGTAGGCCAAACTGCAAGATAAGAAGTGGAAGCTGGAGGAGAGACCGGATGTAAATATTTCGCTGTCTAGACTTTGAGAGGCGCTGGCCCAGATAAAATATTTAAGTTATTTTATTTTGATGACGTGATGGCCAATTGTAAATTAACAAACCAAATCAAGTTTATTTGTAGTTCTAAACATACTTAATGTGTTTTTACTCACTTTTTTGCCTCTCTTGTGAGGTTATGTTTTTTTTCCTAGAGCATGTTACAACATCATATGCAAATGATATGCAAATCAGTTGATGATGTCATGTAGCACTGTAGGACAGTGGACAGGTTTCATACTGAGGAGTTGGCAACAGTGCATAGACGCGTTAAGTCTAATACTCAAGCTTCATAGTTCCAGCGGAGTTAATACACAAATAATCATAAAGCATCATTGGAAGTCACACTTGATTATCAAATATGTAAGTATCCTATAACAACAGGCCCTTTTTTATTGACAGGGCTAGTTGATAAATTGGGCTGGTTTGTTTTTTTGGTTCTTCATTCTCCATTGTTGAAGATGTTTCCTGTAGTCTGACTAAACAAATAGGTGGGGCAAAGCACAACAACAGCACTTCCTTGGGAAACTGTGTCAGGCCTACCTACTAAAAACTTCTAATAATCACTGACTATTCGCCTTGTGTATTATAGGTTTTGGTGCTTTGATTTGTTTGTACTTATATGTATGCATGATGCTGAATATAGAGCACTTCAACTGCTTTTCATTGTTTCCATAACAATGACGATAAAATATATTCTATTCAATTCTATCTTGAAGAGAAGGGCAAAGATTCAGACCAAGCACTTACAGATTTATCATTTTTGGCATACAATGACCCTGGTGAACAAGAGTGTCATTGAAACACAAGCGCCGGTCAGATAGGATTAAGATTATTTCAGTAGAAGATTTATATTTCATAAAAAAATCAATAACCAACGTGTGATTTGAGTGGAAGTAGTATGGACACGTGAAGTTATAGGGAGTCATCTTTTAGCTAGCAGACAGATGTTTGACGGTGTGATTTTCAAAGTAAAAGTCACCATGTGTTCCTGAGCTACAGACTATTTTATACTACATTGGAGTGACTGGACTTGGACAGCACGTTTGAGTCATAAGTGTTATTTTATCAGTTTTTGTACAACTCTAAAATTGCAAGATAAAAAGATGTAAACACAAACATTCGTCAGTAAATGGGTGAGAACGCCTCATGAGAAATACTGTATTTAGTAACGGAAGTTTTGGGCCAATAAGAAAAGGTTGCCATACTATTCAGCCAATGAAAAGTTTGGATGATTGAGCTATGCAGGCAAGTGAAAAGAGGATTGGATAAAACAAAGTAGGCGGGCACAGAGCTGTAAGTGGATTTGTGGGCTTGGAAGGAAAACAAGGACACCAGTCAGCTCTATCTCGTCGTTGAAGGTATGGAATTTAACATTTAAAGTTTACAGAATGTTGTTAACACACACGCTTTGATCGAAATATTATATTGGACATGTTACAGTCAACAAACAACAGGTTGACAGCCAGTATGTCTATTCATGGCAAACCAACCAGAGACAACTAAACCAAGTAGCAACTAACTATGCGACCAACTAACTCATGTTAAGACCCTAGTTGCTTACCTTATCGACCGTTCTAAACTATTTAAATACGATTTATAAAGTATCTACTACTAAAACCAACTGACAAGCTCACTGTCGATAGTTGTTAATGAATTTTGAGCTGGCTAATAGTAAACCTAGACGGTTAGCTTAGCTATGCTGTTAGCATTAGCATGCTTCCACTGGTGGCAACGTTCATGTTAAATGGCCAGAAAATGAGCCTTATTGTAATCCGACTTTGTTGAATAATACATCGTTGTATGGTTTTGATAGACTAGTAGACACTGTTCAGCTCAAACGACAGTATTCTTTGTACGTGAATAAGTTGGCTAACTCATTACACAGTTTCCCGTTTCGCGTGTCACACACAGCCACTTCCCTTGCATTCCTTCCTGTACGTTACAATTTTATTGCGCTACTGAAAGGTAGAAGTCATTGGATTATGTTTTGATTCACTGCAACGTATTCTAACAACATGATTCAATAAGTAACCTTTTATTTCCACTGATGATGCATATTTCATTAAGGAAATATACCAGATAGATATTTTTAGCTTCAATTAGCCTACATCTAGGTTTAAGAAAAAAAAATCACATGGCATATTTCAGTGTGTGATATCATAATAGACCTGCTTGGAAATGTAAAATTATCACAAGAGAATGAATCACCTGGATTTTAATCTGTCACACTTTTTTTGTTTTTGTTTTTATTGTTGTGTTGTGTTTATGTTCCCACTTAAATGTTAAAAGCCCTTATCTTCATTGGACTATTTGTTGGCCAAGGCCGAATATGGAGTTTGTAATGTGATATTTAGAGCACTTTTTTTTCATTTCAAAGGTGTGGCCTGGCGAGGGTATGGAGCACCCTGTGCACAGAGGGGACACAATGCCCATTGGACTTCAGGACAGGTAATGTGCAGTTTTACCATCATTAGGAAGAACATTTTATTGAGAAGAACATTTAAGTTCAGTACAGTGCCAGGCAAGCCGTGGGCAAGCGCCTTTTGATGCAGTGTAGTACAGTGTAGTTATCTGGCCTGACTTAACCTGGCAGTGTATCCTTGCATACCATCTGGGGAAAAGCTTGGCTTCCATGTGGAATCACAGGCGTTAATCAGGTAATACCTGATTAGGAGTTAGGCCGCTATATTTGAGGACCACGCTTCAGGAGCAAGGGGCCAACAATGCAACTAGAGTTTGATGAAGAGTTGGTTGTTTTGTTTTCTTATGGTGTCCTTTCCGGCCTGAATATATTGTTGCGTTTGCAAATGAGGAATCTCTTCATGAGTTCTCATCTACTCTTAAAGGTCCTTTTTATTGTACTAAGTCAATCGCAAAGGAAGGATACACCCAGGATTTGTGGCCGTATTCGGTTGTCGAGAAGCAGGGCTTTCGTGCTTTGTTGCGCACTTTGGAAGTCAGATACAACGTCCCATCACAAGGTTACTTCACCGACACTGCATTTGTGAATAAGCGCAGCCTAGTTTTTTTTTGTTTATTCATAATATACCGACGTCTGCAAGCATTGTTCTTGTATGGAGAGCCGCTGGTGCAGAAATCTGTATTGTGTATGAAAGCTTGTTTCTGACTTTGCTATACAGCAAAGATATTATTTGATCAGAGATTCTATGCTCAGAATTTTAGTTTGAATTCAGAAGTCTATTATTTATTTGTGAATAATGGCAGATTTTTTTTTATGTTGGTTACTCAGAATATGCTGGTTTGTTTATTTTATACATGCTGCTACTGGTGCACTTTACTTTTCCTGCTGGTTCTGTGCAATGGCAAATATATTGGTAGATGTAACCTTCCAATTATTAAAAGATAACGGAAATAAATTAATCTGTTTCATGTTTATTTTAATTGTGGATCATTACAAATATGCTTTGTTTTAGTAGTACACAGTGAGTAAAAAGAAATTATATCTAGAAAAAAATTGACAAACTATTGATCACAAAAAAAGATGCATCAAGATGCGTCGATAATTATTTTATCATCGCATCGCAGGCCTCTGAATCCTAACCACATCAAATCGTCAGGTGGCCAGAGATTCCCACCTCTACTAGGTTAGCCTATTCTCTGGGAAAAAAAATATCATGATTAAACTTACAGCTCTCACTTCTGTGGCTGGCTGAAGGACAATTGGCAAAGCTGTCGGCTATTATTTTAAAATGTGTAGTGAAGCCTGCTGTCCTGTCATGAGCGCCTCTTCTGCAAAGTGGCGCAAACATGTGAGGGAGATGATAGATTTTTCTTTTTTTGAAAGTCATCTTTGCATAATAGGGGACCTTTTTAAGAATTAAAAGTTATGACTGTGTCTGCGATTGGCTGGCGACTCGTACGGGGTGTACCCTGCCTCTTGCTTGAAGTCAGCTGGGATAGGCTCCAGCATACCCTTGACACTATTAGGACTCTGTTCACTTCGAGAGGCTAAAGATGATGCAATAGAAAGTATTACTGAAAGAGCCTTTGCAGTTAAAGTTGTTGTGGATCATATATTATGTTTCCTAAGTTACAGAAAATATCAGCAATATTTACTGGGTTCATTGAGTTACTGCAGCATAATGGTGTCTTTGCTAAGTACGGGCTCTTCTAAAGCAGTCTTGCAATATTTGACCTCACTTTAAAAATATTGGAACACCTGACCATTCATTACGCTCTGTGCATTTTTTTTGTCCTTTCATTCAGAAAAATATTTGTGAGGTCACGGATGTTGGACCAGAGAAAGGGCCTACTCTGTCCATGTTAATCCCAAAGGTGTTTGATGGGGTTGAGTTCAAGGCTCTTCAGTTCTTCCACACAACATTTTACAGAAAAGGGCCTTTCCCAAATGCATACCATTTGTTGTTAATATGATGGCAGTCTCGTGTTCCTTTGTTCCTTTTTCACAAACAAGTAGAATGTTGATGCTGTTGTTATACTATATGACAGACATTTTAATTTAAACACTAGTCTTCTGAGCAAAGTGTTTTTAATGTTCAATTGTTGTGCAACCTTTCAGTCAACACGATTCTAAAAGGCATTCAAAGGTTGTATGTGAAAAGTTCAGAGCTTTGTAGTATTACCGCAGCTATATTTAGTTAATAGTCAGCGTATGACTCGCAGTATGAGAGAGGGGATGACAGATGGGGCGGCAAAGTTTTTCTTGACCTGGCGACAGCGAAATATTTGTAGACCTCCAATGTGCTGCATTCAGCTATATACATTTGGTTTATTTCAAACACAACGTAGCATGTGTGAGTATCTCATATTTAATACACATTTGCTTTGTGTTCATATGGTAGTTTAGCAGCATTTTGTGTATAACAGAACAGGCCATGTGGCTGTTGCAATGGCTACGTTATGGCCCACTGGAAAAAATATATCAAGTCTAAATAAAAGATGCAATCAGCGTGCATTTGCTGATTCAATTTAAATATGAATTATTACATTTTTGTTTAGTAAATTGTTGTCACATTTCCACCTTAACATCCTTGAATTTTGTCAAGCAGATATTGTGAGTATCTGCTCATAAGTGGTTGCCAAACTTTTAAGTCTCGTACCCCTTCAGACATTTGACTTGACGACATGTATCCCTACTACTGCACACTTTAAGCACATAAACCAGTCAGTGTCTGTAAGCACACATAAAACATCTTCCTCTGAATTCAGTCTCACCTGTTTGATATATTTATTTAATTATTATGTGTTTCGATTTTTTTTGTGGAAAGGGAATCTTTACAGACGAGCATGCCCTTCGTAATTGTCTCTTCACGAATGTTCGCACATACACCAGGACATGTGCCGGGCTGGCAATATCTGTTGACTCATCCAGCTATAGCGCGCAATATTCACTGGCTCGTATGCGCTGTAGTAGCTTTTCAAAAACATCCTTCGCCATGTCATGCGCCAAGAAATTGTTTTTTGATGAAGACGTAGTCCTCATAGTTTTTCTAGCCTTAATTGCATCCAGTCAAGAGAAACAAATGACAGGCACATAGCTCGGAAAATGCACAAATTGGTCACAGCACCTCATAATAAGACCAGCTCTCATTTAGCACACAATAGAAATGAAATATTCAAGTCCAAACACTCTTAATACACAGCATAATCACGTATATAACGTATATATTTGTCCATGTAACACACAAAGAACAATGAACAACTTTGTGCTCCGTCTCCTTTCTTTTGCGGTGTCTGTTCTCCTTGCACTGTTCGGATGCTGTTCACATGATGAGGCAGTCAAGCGCACTGCGTAACTTACTTTTGCTTGTTTCTCATAATATTACTTTTAAAATAAACATATTTTTTCTTTAATTTCTATGCCACTAAAATGACATGATTTTTCCTCATATTATTCTTCTTGTAAGATTATAACTTTTTCTCGTTGGATTACAACTGTTTCTCAACATTTGACTTGGATTGTAACATTGAGTCCTAGCAAGTCAAAAGAAAGTTGTGTCGTATCATGATTCGTGGTTGCCAATACGATTGAAGGATTGGTTCAGTAACTTTTTTAGTCCAAAATTCAACCAGTGTGACTGTGAAATAAATACCTGGATACTGGACAGTGCAAGTGAAGTTTCCTAGATTCCCGTTGTTTTTTGTAAGGGAATCAGGTATAAATTAATTATGGCTATAAACAAACAAGTAAACAACAATTCATGGCAAACGTAATCACTTTTTATTTGAATAAACTTGGCAATTGTTGCTGTGATGTTTTTTGCCCGAACTTAGTTTTGGCCTCGTCTCTGCCTAAACATGCTGGCGGGGCCTGAGGCTTCTGCAGAGCTGACGTTACCTTGCGCTGCTGCTGCAAGAGGTGCCTGGACGGTCAGCCTTTTATGAAATCCCATGGCGCCTTAGTAGGTGGTTGGAGAGATTTGTTGTGTTGCCGTGGTATTTTACTTGGCCTTTACATATGCTACAAACAGCAAACGACTTATTTAGACATCTCCCTCTTTGCAAAAGCCAGTGTTTCCACAGGCTGGACCGCAATGGTGGCTTGTCCTCTCCTACTGTATACGGCATGCTACGTTTTGTTGTCTGCTGGCACGGTTATCATTAAAAGTGCTAAAAAACACATCCATATAAAGCCCGCCGTGCTTCAATCCAATGCTTTATTTCCTGATTGATTGATTACCTAAAATTATGTTAGATCGATATATATCGTCCGGTATGGCAACTTGCCGAACTCAGATCGATGTAGTTGGATCATAGGACTATAAATCGACACATTGATGTAGTGGATGAATCGTTACACCACTACTTGTATAAAGTGCACTTCGGGCACCCCTGATGTAGATGAACAGAATTGTCCCTCAGATGGATTATCAACATCATTATCAATCATTAATCACCAGTAATCGGTCGTAATTTTTATTTTCTTTTATTTGGTGGCCACATTTTCACCCTGGAACAGTTTTGTTTTAATATATTTTAAACATGCATACACAGTTCCATTGGGGTACATCTCATGTTTACAGTTTCATAATTCAACATGTCTGAAAAAGAGTAGGAAGAAGCAAAGTATTAGTCCTACTCCAGATTCTTTCTATTCCCAAAAATAGTTTTGAAATCCAAACAAATCAATGTTTGGCAAGCTTCCTGACACCAATGGTTTTACCTCATGGGTTTCAGTCTATCGACGCCTTCATTTCTGTCCACTACCTGTGCTTCCATAGCGTGGCCATAGCTGTAGTCACAACTCTTGTTAACAAGGTGGCACTGTTGCTTAGCTACAAGTGATGAACCCTGAGAGGGTGATGGGAAGGCAGGGCTCCTTCCCCCCTCCTACCATGAGACAGCCGCGTATGCAGCGAGACGAACAGTCGCGGTGGATGCAATCTATTGGCTTCTCGGCGCTGCTGCTAATGTCACAACCCCGCATGTAGCCCGCACTGCCTCCACCCGTGTATTTCTGTCGCCGCGGCCCGCTCTCCCTCCCCCTTAAATGGTGTGGGCAGGAGTGGTATGGAAGACTGCATTGGGAAGCTTCACATGGAAATGGTCTTTGCTGTTGGCATTGCTCTAGCACCATTCTGGTGACAACAACATGCCGTTGAAATGGAAAAGCGGTTCTCCTGTCAGCTGGAAATTCCCAGTGCCGGTCCTTAAGACATCCCGGTCCTCGCCGCTTTCACCTGCCTACATGTGAGTAAGAGCTCAACAGCATTTATTCTATCCTACTGTGGAGATTTATTTGGCGATGTTTGCGTATGTTTTTCACTTTTGGAGAATTGAAATTCATTTTTTAACTCTTAGCACCGTCATTCTTGGTTCCACAAATGCGATTGAACGTTGTACGCCTTGAAGAGATTAGGCTTGTCCAGCATGCTTTTGGTCCTTCTCTGGCACAGTGCTTTGCTCTTGGACAAGACATGATTTCGCCGCTTGTCTGGACACGGCAAACACCACATCTCCGACTCTTGCCCTCTGCCTCTGCCTGTGGCTGTGTTTGTTTGGAAACGGGGACTGGGCGGCTTGGGAGGAGCCTGCCTTTGTCAGGATGTCTGGCTTGCCCTGGTTTACAAGCTATTGTCATCTGCTACTGTTCTGGAGGAGGGGGAAGGGTAGGCTAGAAGGTCTTCACACTAGCTCTCGCCATCCTCTCCCTTTGGCCTTTTTTTGCATCAGCTCTCCTTTTAGTAGTCCTGTTCACCATGGCTTTAGGTTGAAAAGTGTAAAAATAAAAAGTTGTGTGCGTGGAGGGGAAAATAAAACATTTCAAGACGTAATTTCCTTGGTAATTTCATTAGATTTTTTTTGCAGAAGTGGATTTATGCAATCTTCAATTATTGTGCAGATTTACTTTGGAGCTACTTAAGAGCTTAATTTTGGTAGCTTAAAGAAATGCTGCACAGCAAGAGAATCATGCTTCTAATGGCAGTTTTTCTCTCACACATATTTTGCTAACTGTCACCAGTGGAACATCTTAAGGGATGTAAGATATGTGCCTGTTCCCTGTTGAGACTTGAGTCTTGATTACATGTTGGTGCGTTATGAATGCTTTAAAAACTTTAAGTAATAACACAATTGACTTGTCCTTTCCAATCTTTACTGTGACCCCCCACGCACACACACACACACACACACACACACACACTGTAGATGAAAGCAGGTCATGATAACCTCAGTCTTTGGAGCAGTTTGTGTAAATGGCCGTGCCCAAGCATGCCACAGTAGTTGTGGCGATGAGGCATCCGCCCTCACATCCCCACCTACATTCATCCCAGCAATCTGTGGATCAACCATCCAGCCACACAAGCAAGATTTGTAGTATGTGGTTTTATATAAATAATAATACTTTATATAAATAAATAATAAATATGTGGTTTTCTTTACATGCATAGATGTTATATTCACTTTATCACTAAACTACGCATGATGAGTGACTGTTTTTGTTGCTGATCTTTCTACAACAATCTCGATTCAGTTCGTTCAGACGTTCATTAAAATTAAAGTCTGCGAAATAATTTCAGTGGTTGTCCCATCAAAATCTTTCGCCCCATGAAAGCCCAATGACGACTCAAGCGTGCGCTTGTGAATTGGGATGGCATTTGCGTGTCTTGTCAAAGATGTTGTGCGTGCACACTGGCGATTGAAGCATGTCAAGCCTCGAGGCTCCACCTAACTCCGCCCCACCAGACCACTTACTATATTTGAAATGTTTCTATTGTAAGCTGTGTTTTTGGGCAGGTTGATATCGGGCCCCCAATTATAGGTTGCTCTGTGGTCAGGGAAACGTCCCTCTTTTGTAGGTCTTTTACTGGAGCCCTTGAGGCTTTCGTGATATTTTTAAATGCACAGGCTGCTAGGGTAAAGGTTGTATCAACAGCAGAGGTTTTGGATAAGTATAAGGTCTGTAAACATTTGATGTGTGACCAGATCAAATTGTTATAGTCTATGTTGTACAGTATATGGTAAATTGAAAGATGTGAAAGTTGCAGTAGATTTAGGCCAGGGATCACCAACGTTTCTCCTTGTGAGAGCTACTTTTACAAAATGAAAATGGCCAAGAGCTACTCATTTTTGTAACATTTATTTTCAGAGCTTATTTTAAACCCAAACAAAGCGAATATGCTTGTTTTACCAGAACATTAACAAAATGCTGGTGTCCACAACTCACATTTTGTATTTCAGAATGAATTTCTTTCTACTGTTCTTTCATTATTAACTCAAAACCTGAATGAAAAGCAGGTTTGTGGGCACCTCATGTGGTCGTGGGGGGCTACCTGGTGCCCGCGGGCACCACTTTGGTGACCCCTGATTTAGGCTATGTTCACACTGCATGGCAATTATGTTTTTGCTCGTATATGACCTGCATCTGATATTTTTTTTTTTATGTCAATGTGAACAGTACAATTTTGATTTTCTTCAAATGTGACTCAGGCTTATATACAGTAAATTCGATATGAATGCAATGCAAATGCAGTATGAAGGGTCAGGTCGACATCAAACAAAGAGACAAACAACCATTCACTTTCACATTCATACATATGGACAATTCAGAGTCATGCATGCATGTTTTTGGAACCCACGCACGGGGAGAACATGCAAACTCCACACAGAGATGCCCAACGGAGATTCGAACCCAGATCTTGAAGATGTAGCACACAGCACTTTTATTTTGAATGTTGGAAATGTGTTGCGTGCCTCTCATCTTTTTTTCACTCAGAACCTGCATGACAGCGGGCATCCTAAAACACCCGCTTACACTAAAGCGGTAAAACACATCAGTGTAAACACTCATCCAGCCTGAGTCACACACACACACTAGCATGCAAACACTAGTTTAGCACAGCACTAGCATGCTCTGCTAAACTAAGCTAACGCAGCTAGCTTCCTTTCATGCTCCGTAAGAGCAGAGTTTCCAAGTTTTTCGTCAACTTTCACCGGTGTTTTAAGCCGCCATTTTCGCATGTTTAGTTCAATAGGGGTCGGGTTAATGTTTGTGATGAGATTCCGCCACGATTGAACGGTTCGCTGCGCTTCCGTTCTGTTAATGTGGAAATCATAGAGCCCTATTAATACATGATTGTAAGTTGTTTTAGAATTGTATCAGGCAAGCAGTATGGATTATGTAGACGCGGCGGTCCCACAACTGATGCAAGCAAAGTTGTAGGGCTAGCCTCATGACCATGCTAAAGGCTAGATAAGGACTTCGATGTCATCTGTTCTTATCATTCGTTAATGGTGAGTACCTACAAATTTTACAATTTGAAATGCATTTAAGTGTGTGAAGCATATTTAGGGCTTAAAGCTGGATTGTGCCTTTACCATTTAGCTTGTTAGCATCCGGCGTGAGTGAACAATGACAATTGAAGAGAGAAGGGGAGTGTTATGGAGGTGAATCTATTTACTAGTAATTACAACAGTCACTTTTTGTTGCAAATGTTGATTACAAATCTGAGGAAAATGTCAACATCAAGCCAGCAGGAGGATTTGGAAGGAGTGGAGCGAGCCGTGTGTGAAAATTAAATCAAATATTTAAATATGTAAATAAAATAATTTTTTTATGGTGGGAATCTCAATTGTGGTCTTGTGGTGTTTTTTTTTTGCCATTCACGGGTGGTCTGAGAAAGTACTATAATCCCCACAAATACCGATCTACTGTATTTCTCACGTGGCCCTCCTGCAGCTGAGTCTTTTGATAACATGAACATTTTGGCAGTCTCCACCAGATGGCTGTTTGAGTCACTCAGTTTGTAAAAAAACGTGCTTTGTTACCAACCTAGGTTCATTTGATCCATCAATCAAACCCTATCTGTGTTCCAAAAATAATCAAAATCCCTTCGGTTTGACAGCAGACATCAGACCTCAATAAGAATTGAATAATTTTTTTTTTTTTTATCACTTTCACTTTGAATCTCACTTCCACTGAATAAATAAAATACCTTTTCATGGTTAAAAATAGTCAGATGAATACATTGTCAGCCAAGGCAGGAGATAATGAAAAAAAAAAAAACCTTCATAAAATAGTTTACGGCCGCAGAGACTGCAGTGCTTCCATATGTAAACGCGAGGCCGTCAGATGCTCTATGGCCTTAACTCGATGACTACCTATTCTTGTGCTTGAAATACTTGAAAAGCCATGAATGTTAAAAATAGCTGGGATCTGCCTGCATCACTCATTAGAATTAGAGAAATACAGTAAAACAACAGTACGAAAGTCTCCTATAATTTATGGTAGCGGTACAATGAAAAATATATTTTTTTGAGTGAGGGTGACCTGAAAAGGGCTGTGCACAGCAGAGGCCCTCATACTCTCATAGATTTGGAGCACTTTGCAAGGAAGAGTGGGCAACCATCACCAACATCTGAATGCTGTAATTAAAACAGCGGGTGCTTCAAGCAAGTATTTGTTTTAGAGCCTGTTGTACTGTACGTTATTATTTTGGTATCCTCAGCCACTAGTTCTGTCGACCAGGTGGAAGAAGCATATCGGCTTTTTTTTTGCATTTAACGTGACGTGAACATATGATGTTCCTATACACAGTACGGGTAATATAAAGAAAATCGTATTCAGTCACAGTAGTTGTCTTTTGCAAGGTATATGAAGTCCTTTCTCGTTTGTGGTCTACACAAAAGTAGGCGAAAGAGGTGTTTTGTCAGGCCCAGCATCACATTCACTCATCACACTGTATTCACAAGTCACTTGTCACCTTACTTACTGGATTGCATTCACACATTATTGTTATGCTTTTTTTTATTGAGATGTACAGAATGTCAAGAGATCTCGCATGTCAGGAAGCCTTTGTTGATATAGAACTGGCCAGAATTTTCTATAATGCTCCATGCAGTAATTCTTAAAAACAAGGCAGTGAAACACAACCCTTCCCAACCCTGTAACACACGCTGATTATTTACTGGCATTCACCTCTACACTGCTGCTCTGCACCGCTAAAATTCAGTTTTTAGTATCGCATCATTGTGAAAATCCTTTTTTGCTGGTGTTGTGGCACAGTGACAACTTAGTACACATCTGTTCCTAAAAATGTAAAATATCTCTAAGCAAGTACTATTTTGGTCCTGTTTGTCCTTTTTAGTTGTACACATCCTGTGCTGGGTTGTCTGCCTTCTGCAGCATCCTTCAGGTTGATTTAGCATTTTGTGCATGTTGACAGATTGTCTACACCACCCACACTGAAGCTTTTTTCTCCTGTTAACTATTTGTGGTGCAGGTTGGAACCTTTTACATTTGAGGTAATTACACATTTTAATAATACACAGCTCTTTACATTTTAACATGCCAGCCAGTTACAAACTCATTCAGCATACCATGGCCAAATCTAGATTTTTCTGCTGATTAACTCTGATTAATCCAAACAATGTGGCAATCATGGGTTGTTTGACCTGAGCATAGTGAACTGAACAGTAAGTAGTTGGCTGGAAATGTTAAAATAGTTGTGTTGCCTTGAGTTACAACCTTGATTTTGATGCTACAATATCAATTTGAGGCATAATTTCCAGCTTGTGTTTGTTCATCTGGTTAATATGGTTTTGTTGGGAGTTCATCAGAATTGTTTGAGGAAATGACACACTGGGCACAAGATGTTACAAATGCTCAGTAATATGATTGCTTCTTTTCCGTTTCAATCGGAGATTGTTTCTTTAAATAAATTGTGCTTTTTATTTTGGTCCTCTGTGGACTAAATGGTCCGATTTCATGATGATGATGATAGATAACATCTTCACGGTTTCAGCGCGTCCTTCGCCTACTTGCACATCATCTGCCTTGTAAAAGCCTGTTTTATACAATGAGAAGTGTGACACAAGATTCTTAACACTGCGTGGCTGTCTCCTGTTCTGCCTAACTGCCTCCAACTGCGCGGCAAACACAAACAAACAGTTGTTGTCGAAAAAACTGCAATTTCACTGAGCTTTTCTGCTCGTGTTTTGACTTATCAGTTGATCAGAAGGAAGAACTGTGCTGTTGCCTTCTAAGCAGGTGGAAGCTTGGTGAAAACAAGTGTCTTGCTGAGCTCAACTGTGTTTTGTACGCAGACTTATTAACGTTTGTTATTCATGAGGCCCTACATGTGACACCTGAAGTATGATGTCACTGTTTGAGATTCTAATAATTAGAAAAAAAAAATCCACCTCACTGCATTGAACAAGTCTGGTTTACACTGTGATGAATGTGAGGAAGTACTGCTTATGCTGCATTATCCTGCTGCCTTTGCATTGCTGTTATTCCGAGCCTGCAGTGATGTAGGATGAGTTCCTGTATGATGGAGCATATGTCTCAAATTGCTGAATGAAGGTTTTAGGGGCTATCCACACGGAAACGTTTTCAGGTCAAAAAGTGTTTTCATTGTTTCAGCCTCTCATCCACACGGAAACAGCTTTCTGGGTGCACTGAAATGATATTTTTTGAAAACGGCTTCCAGAGTGGGAAAATCGGAAAACGCCGGCTTTCCGTATAGACGAGCGATCCACTGCCGTTTTAAAACGATGACCTCGGTGACCCGTCGCCGTCACGTGACCAGAAGTGAGCTTTGACGACCAACATAATGTCTGAATATTTCGAGTGTCATGACTAACCGCAGTTGACATTCTCCCGGTATTTTCTTGTCTTCCCAAAATGACGCACATGTAAGCACGTGCATTTTTTTTCTACCCCGCCCCCAAAAAAATCTTAGGAGCGTTCCCACGCGGACAGGGCCTTAAGTTGTGTAAAACTGATTCAGTGAATCCCCACATCCAGAATAAAAGCATTGTAGATTTGAATTTGACATGACAAACACTTAAAATATATTGCACGGCCATTGTATTGATTGTGTTACATTACTGTGATGGTTCCATTTCTTTTCTATCCTTTCTGTTTCTCTAGTTTAGATGCCATATTCCATACTAACACTGACTACATTGATTTTATCACTAACCTCAATCCACAAATCATGTTATTTTAAGGAAATGTCATGCCTTATCACTGCAGTCTTGTCAGTAGACATAAGTAGTGTTTGCACACGCCCTTGAAAAACGTGAACCATTCATCAAAAGCACTTTCAATTACATTCTACCACACACGTCCCCAGGGGGGGGGTTAAGTTTTACGGACCACAGCATTGTCTGTCAGATGCTCACAACTCTGAAATAAATGATTTCATGACGTTTCTATCGGTTCACAACTGAGACTAAGACTGCAAAGCTATTCTTATAAATCTTTCAAGAGCCACTGTCATCTCGAGGAAAAGCCAAGTTGACTTTAGCTTCTTAAACTGTCAGTGGTAGAAGGATGTTTTTAAGCTTTCCACTGACATGAAGGGATTTGATAGACTGCCACTTTCATTGCCTCCTTACTCATTTCTTCATTTCCCCTGGCACTTTTTAATGGTTTCTTTAACCCTTTGGGCAGCCCATTCTTAAAACCAAGATTGGTAAATAAAGGTCATGCTCTGTCCTTGCAGTCTGACTTACAGATAGTAGGCAAATGTATTATTTGTAACTCAACTTAAAAAATGTATTTAACAGGCAAGTAGTATTCTACAATGAATGCCAGGGTCCGTAATTGTTTTCTCCTAATTGTACAAATATTACTCTTTGGGTTCACCTGCTTGCTAGAGTTTCCGTCCATCTCTTGTGGGATGCTGTAGATCCTGTCTTCTTTGTCTCATTCCGGCAGCCACCAACACTCCTTTGTGGTGTGGACAACCCACTCTCTGCTCGCTGCCTGTTCGACTTACCACCTGACAGGGTAAATGTAGCTGTACCGTGCCTGTGGTGTGTCCTTTCTGTGATTGTGACCAGCGTGCATTTAGAATTTGATGGTGTTGTCATATTCCTGATAGTTGTTAAGTGCCATCCTGTGAGAAATAAACCATTCACCTCTTTGACTTTCATTTAAATACATGGTACCTCGGTTTTTCTTAATTCCTTCCAAAAGGTCCGACCAAAATGAAACATACGGAAACCGGAGCAGTTTTTCCCATTGGAAACAATTGAATTTGTTCCAGACACCCAAAATATCAACCAAAAAATACATGTTATCAAGAATAATTGTAGTTTTACATGTAGAAAACAATGGAAAATCATTATCATTAACAATGTATTTTAAAAACAGAACGGTTTGATACGATTCGATGCAGTGTGCGAATGATACGATTCAATTCGATTCTACGGTTAATGTTTGTTGTAGACATTTATCTTACATTAGAAAGTAAAGAAGCCAATTAAATGAAAGTGGCATTCTTACAGTATTTTCAAATGTATAAAAGTCATATCTTCAAGCATGCTGTAAGGTACTGGCAAAAATAAAGTCAACAGAATAACATTTTTTTCTTGGATATTTTTGTCTATTTCTAAATTATGGAACGTTTACAGTCGTGTGTCTTAATCATATTGTTTTGCATAAAATTGGGATATTTCAATCACTTTAAGAGCTTTGCGTGAAAGAAAGAATATTGCCATTGGATTTCTTGTCCTTGTATACTGTATGTTGAGGATGTTGGTTCATTGTTAAGTATGCAGCTCTAGCCCTTTGTAGGTTGGTAAGTGGTTATCTGGTGCCATGACCTCACCTTTTAAGTCCACACACTCACCGCTGCATTAAATAGAAATGCCAAAAAACGCATTGTCCTGTTTTTTTTTTGTATGCTTCTGAAATGGCAAGAGCTTTAAATACGCTATCTTCTGCTTTTGTTCCAATATTGTATGTATTTTATCAGCCTAAATGTCCTAACAGAACAGGTTGATCTATATTGTGTGGACACATCTTGTAGAATATTTTAATAGCCTGCAGAGGCTTTCTAGTATAAAAAAAATCTTAAATACAGTTTGCACAAAGCACAGGGGAATGCACTTGCAAAATTGTCCCCATTCACTAAGAGACTGAGAATTACCTCATTGTGTAAATAGTCCCTTTCCAAAAAAAAAAAAAATGGTAGTGTGCTACATCTGACGAGCTCTGCCCACTCACAGGCCTTTTTGAAGACTGAGATTTACGGCTATGTTGAGCCAGACGTTTTTGTAAAACAATATTTTTTTTTTTATCAAAATCAGGCCAACCAATCTGAAAACGAAGGCTTTTAAAGTCTGGGATGCCTCTAACAATTCTATCATCCTATCCGATGGAGAATAACCGCAATCATTTTTCAGCCTTGTATTCACTGAAGCTGTGAATAAATCTCCACTCTGTGGTCCGTCATAAAGAATTCCTTCTGGTGTTAAACGGACTTCATCATTGCCTCCTTGCTTAAAAATATTGCCTGTGTATATATGTGCCATCTACCAGTATCATCCACATTGCTGTTTGAGACTCAATAACAGACAGATGCTTATCTTACTGATGTAATTATTGGTCTACATAACAGCGCTCCCTAGCGTCATTTTTATCAGTACAAATGAATGCACATGCTAATGTAACTGATTGCCATCTTTAAACGTTTCTTCTGAGACATAATTACAACCTTGATAAATCACTAGTGTATATCCCACTTTGAGCACGTTTTTACACATTTTAGATATGTGTGTGTGATTGTAGAATAATTTATCTTTATAATAATTTTCACTTTTGTCTCCTCTCAATAATGTCTCTAGGAACAACTTTTTAAAATTCTAATGTTTAATAGTGTTGTGCAGCCCAGTTGTGTAATTAAATTTCTTCATCTGAGAGATGATGCGTCACGCAGCTCTGCACTTTGCACTCATTAGTGTCTTGCCCAAGTCTAGACACAAAAATGTCACTCTGTGTTAAAAGAGAGCCCAATCAGGGAGCCTCTGGAGAGCAGCTCCTGAGCTAAGCAAGCCACATAGATCATTCAAACATCTTCTTTCTAGTTTGTTTTTTGTTATTGTAGCTATTTTTGGAAAGGCTTTCTGTTCACGGCCTTAAGTACCACACCGTTTATTACAACCTGCAATGCAGATGTCTTGGATGGTGCAAACAACATGGAAAAACTGTAAGACTGGTTCTGGTTTAGACACCAAACAAGAGGCCACAGGGGCCATTCAAGCCTACAGCTTCTCCATTTAAGGGCAGGAATACGCTTTGCACTTTTTCCAAATGGAAATGTTTAATTATCTAAGAATTATAAATAAGTTAAATATTTTTATTAGTCTCATTTTGTCTTTTTTCCATCATCTCTTATGTCCAAGTAGAAAGGTCAGCTAAAGGTTAGGAATCCGATTCGGTTTACAACGAACCACAAATCTCAGAGGTAATTGCTTTTTGACCTTTGATGGGGACGGGATTAAATGTTGAAGAGTTATTGGTCAAAGCCATCTCATTTACCAGAAATGCCAAATTTCACATCCTAACGTCCAGCCAGTTGTTGGTGGGACTTTCTGTGGATATACTGAACAACCTGTCAATGCCCACTTTATATTTTGCAACTTGTCGCCAATATGTACCATTTCAGGGTTGCCTTTAGTCAAGTTAATTATATTTCCCTGATGAATGATCAGGGAAGATTTAACTCGTCACAATTGTCACAGATGGTTCATAGTTTCCAAACATTCCAGTCTCAATATCAAGTGAACCACCAATGAAATAGGCTTTGAAAACTGCAGAAATGATTGCCAAAAATATATCTGTTTTTGTACACCGTCTTTGTTATTATACGGCCAAACGGTGCAACTAACAAACCGTTTGCTCACAAATCATTCCGTGGAATCAGGTGCCCAAACAATGTGTTGGTGACGCTGTAAAGCGCACTACGTGTTCTTTGGGCCAAAGAAAGTTGTTCAAGAAGACAACAAGCAAACTTCAATAAAGATGTCAACAAACATTGAATTGAAGAAAGAACTTGTAGCAAAGTACAAAGGTAGTATCTATTATAATGGGATTGTAATATAAAGGTTCCAAGTAATCGTAGGTTGCAGGGGGAACATTTTAAGGGAGAGACATTACAGAAAGCGAGCCAGTACCTAAGTGTGTGTAATGATGATTTTATCTGCTGCAAAATGTGTTCTAGTGTTAATATTTGTGGGTGTCTAAAATTGATTAACTGGATTTGCATTATTTTGTATGGGAAAAAATTGCTTCCGTTTTCCCAAGTTTCGGTTTTTGTTCGACGTTTTAGAACAGATTGATAACGAAAAGTGAGGTTCCACTGTAGGTGTGCAAGACACCAAGTAGCTAATCTTTAACCGTTCCATTTTTTGGTAACCTTCCTTCAGAGCTTGACCCAGTTCAGATCATTTGTTGGTCGATAAAAAATCCATCCATCCATCTTCTATGCCGCTTATCCTCACTAGGGTCACGGGTATGCTGGAGCCTATTCCAGCTGACTTCGGGCAAGAGGTGGGGTACACCCTGGACTGGTCTTGATAAAGAATCATTGACAATTTTTCCATTGTGTTTCCATTTATAGCATCTGCACTTATCATGTTGATTCTTTTTTCTTCTTTTTCCTTTAAAGTACAGCTATCGGCATCCGGTGGAAACACAAGCGAAATAATGGTTTACTATCCCAAACTGAACTAGACTGTGAAAGAAATGTGAAACAAATGGAAGCATATTCTCTTTTTCTTCATAGATCCCTCGTAGAGGACGACGACGCTCACATGAAAGTTGCTCTGGGCTACGGTGATATGGGCATCTGTGCTCACCTGCAGGCATCAAAGACTGGAAACACGCGATTTTTCACAAGCAACACACACAGCTCAGTGGTTCTTCAGGTGAGAATATGATTCATTTCTACCATTAAAGGGTCTTATACTATGCAACACTTGATGCTGCACGGGAATAGGTCTATTGACATAGTGAATACTTTTCTGTCATAGGGATTCGACCAGCTGAGGATAGAAGGATTGCTATGTGATGTCACATTGGTGGCTGGGGATGGCGATGAAGCTTTCCCCGTACACCGAGCCATGATGGCATCCTCCTCCGACTATTTCAAAGCCATGTTCACAGGTGGGTTTTAAAAGCCTCAGACGGCCCAGAACACTTCCTCCTCCTTGTCTTTCTGGTATAATTTGTGTGTGGGTTGTGCAGCTATGATTCATTAAATAGCTTTCTCAAGTAAAGCATTATATTTGAAGTAATTATTCATGAACACATCCATGCTTTTGTCCCATTTATGGCACTATTATTTGTTCTACCAAGAATGACCTCATGCTTATATCCTCTCAGTATTGGGAGAACCTGGTTAGAACCAGTTAGCAGTGATAACATTATTGCTGTAGTATTCTTATTAACATATTCACACCATGCTAGCAGATGAAATGATTACTTTGTACTAGGTCTGTAGTGGTATACCATAATCACGGTCTGGTGCCTATATCTATTTTAAGGTCACGGTTTGGTTCATTTTTGGGGCACAGTACGGAATAAAAAAACAGACGATTTTTAAAAAGAAACAAAAAAATCAAATGGCTCAAATAAAATGAAATATTTGGTATACAGAAATTGTGAAGGATGTGTGTGTGTGTGTGTGGGGGGGGGGGGGGGGGGGGGGCAACTCTCTTACATTTTGTGCATTTAAGATGCTAAAACGAATCCAATGTATATAATCCAGTCCAATCTTAATGTTATGAACAGGGTTCCCATGCGTCCTGGAAAACATGGAGTTTTTTAGTGTCCTGGAGAGGGTGAAGGTATCCTGGAAAAGTATAGCTTATAAGTTTATCTTCCCCCCGTCCTCATGAGCAAATGCAAACTGATTGGAGGTTATGCACATGCATGTCTGTTGTCACCTTACCTTTCATTTATTTAATTTATTACTAAGTTATCATTTTAATTATATTATGGAAGTATTTAAATTACTATTCTTTTCAACTTGCATGCCGCAAAATTCCATAAAAGTAAAAAGGCATAGTTTTGGGCAAAATTTATATTTCCTTTCCAGTTTCAGAAGTACAGATTTGGCACCGGTATCCAATTTAAAATGGAAACAATACCCATCAATAGCCATGGCTCCTGCTAACCAAAGGCTGGGCTGCACTGTTTTCATCCACTTTTAGGCACACTCACCTGTCCTGTGGAGGTGCACTACAAAACTAAATCTACACTTTCTGTCCATCACTTTTAATGTGCAGCATGTGAGAAATCAGTATGCCTCTGTACCAAACCATACCAAAAAACCCGATGACTGATACGTACCGTTACACCCCTACTTTGTACAAATTTCTTTACACATTATAGAGCCACTGGCAACAATATTTTGTGCAGCTTGCAGTGGTGTAAAACTGCACAGCATCATACTGAAAGATGCATTTAATATATTGTTTATCTTATTTAGCTGCATGATATGTACAAAAACACACCTCGGTATTGCAAAGCATTGAAACAAGATTACCTTGAAGTTATAGAAATGAGGAATGTTAAGGGAGGATGTTATAAACACAATGATGATATAGATACGAACAAAAAAATCACATTTTTTGGAATTGAATTTGTTCAAGTCGTAATGCAGTTTTCATCCTCTAAGCTAAAATATCAAATGGATACAGCTGCTCACAGACATGTCAATCAAATAAGATTATGTATTAGTTCTACCCATTGAGAAGCATTACGTTTTTCCCCTCATCTCCCTGCTTTCCCCTGATGCAGGTGGAATGAAAGAACAGGATTTAATGTGCATCAAGCTCCACGGAGTTAACCGAATAGGCCTGAAGAAGATCATCGACTTCATCTACACGGCCAAGTTGTCGCTCAACATGGAGAATCTACAAGACACACTCGAGGCAGCCAGCTTCTTACAAATCCTTCCTGTGTTGGATTTCTGCAAGGTCTTTCTAATATCTGGGGTAAGGTGACGCACATACACGCAGAGTGCATGATTACGGCACACCCATTTTCACCAATTGTACAGGATAGTACAGAGACCAGTGGTTTACGTTTGCAGTATCTATATCTAACTGGGATGAAATGACTTCATTATTCTAGTTTGAAAATAAATCAAAACATTTTTACTTGATCTGAATTCCAAAATAGCACTTTATGTTCTTGTGAAAAGTGTAGGCTGAATTTTATTTATTCCAAATAACGGATCCTAATACTTTAGCGCCAACCTTGGTTGAGGTTTAAGAAGGTCTTTTCTTCCCCATCCTTGCAGGTTTCCCTTGACAACTGTGTCGAGGTGGGCCGTATTGCGAACACGTATAACCTCACAGAGGTGGACAAATATGTCAACAATTTCATACTGAAAAACTTCCCCTCGCTTTTGGGCACTGGCGAGTTTGTCAAGCTGCCGTTTGAACGCTTAGCTTTTGTGCTGTCCAGCAACAGCTTGAAACACTGCACTGAGTTGGACCTTTTCAAGGCCGCTTGCCGCTGGCTACGCTACGAAGACAGTCGCATGGACTATGCCTCAAAGCTCATGAAGAACATCCGCTTCCCCCTCATGAACCCGCAGGAGCTCATCAATCACGTACAGACAGTTGACTTCATGCGCACTGACAACACGTGCGTCAACCTTCTCCTGGAAGCGAGCAACTACCAAATGATGCCCTACATGCAGCCAGTCATGCAGTCAGAACGGACAGCCATCCGCTCAGACAGCGCCCACCTGGTCACCCTGGGTGGCGTCCTGCGGCAACAGCTCGTTGTGAGCAAGGAGCTGCGTCTGTTTGACGAGAAAGCTCACGAATGGAAAGCGTTGGCACCTATGGACGCGCCTCGCTACCAGCATGGCATTGCGGTCATTGGCAACTTCCTCTATGTGGTGGGGGGCCAGAGCAACTATGACACCAAAGGCAAGACAGCAGTGGACACGGTGTTCCGCTACGACCCTCGCTACAACAAGTGGATGCAGGTGGCGTGCCTTAATGAGAAGCGTACCTTCTTCCACCTCAGTGCGCTCAAGGGACACCTCTATGCTGTCGGTGGAAGGAACGCGGCTGGGGAGCTTGGTGAGTTTGTTCTTTTCTCCTTGCTTTCCTCCCATCTATCAAGCAGTAACAAAGGATCTGATTAATATTGCATAAGATTAGGCTCTTGAATATGAAGGAGTTGTCTGGGAAGGAACATGTAGTTTAATAAGATCCACTGATGTGGTAATCACGTTTTGTTGTGTCAACATGTCCCTTGTTGAATTTTATACAATATGGTCATTATCATGGCTGCATGTACCATGTACCAAGAGCATTGCAGCATTTCATATTTTTGAGATTTGTTTTAACTGGACTGCTTTTGTGTCTGCATTGTGGGCTGTTGTGAGTTCATTAATAAGGGAACAATCTGTTCTCAACTAGAGATACAATACCGATAACTTATTGAGAGCTATTTTAATTTTTTTTTAGATTTAACTGTAATTTTTGCCCACCTGGAAGTAAGAGACTCAAAGGTGGATTAGACAAACTATCTGTAGATTTGTCCTAATCAAATATGGCGTCACTACTATTAAACAAAATATAACAATAACAAAAATGGAGAACAGTTCTGTTTCTAGAAATGTATTTTCATAATAATTTATTTTTGTGCAAACAAACAAAAGTGTGTAGTCTGAAGTCCTTATCCAGCCACTGCGTTGCCAGACCTAGCAAGCTAACAGGGCTAACATCACACGTCCATAAGTCAGTAGTGAAGCTTATGTCCATATTTCCAACTATCAGGACTGCAAATGGCTGGCGACCAGTCCAGGGTGTACCCCGCCTCTCGCCCGAAGTCAGCTGGGATAGGCTCCAGCATATCCCCACGACCCTAGTGAGGCTAGGCGGAATAGAAAACGGATGGATGGATGGTACATACCATGGTTCTCAGTGGTTTACTAGAGGCCAAAGCCTGTATCTTCAATGATAGTAAAGGGCTGGTAATCCAATGCGGCTAGCTTTGTGGGCGCTTCTTTCTTTATGGCATTTTCGTCTGCTTTTAAAACACCATCGTCGCTGACGTTTCAAGTAAGTATACTGTTGTATCGTCCAGCCTGACCGTAAAAGATCTGCTTCTATGAAAGCGACAGTAATAACCAAGCAGCATAGAGGTCTTATTAGTTATTATTATTAAAATTATATTTTGTTTCTTCTTTACAGTTTCATTTATTGTTGTATTTTGTGTTTTATTACTGTATTTTATGTCCTTCCGCTTATACCAAAACTAAACTTACATCACAGCCTAGGAACGGAACTCATACGTAACCCAAGGACCACCTGTAGTACTTATTTTTAGATTTGATATAATGATCTTTCGGTGACTACTGATACTCTATGAGACTATGCTAGCACATGCTAATTAGGTTTTCATAACGAATGTATGTATTATTTTATGTTAAGCCTAATTGCAGAACATAACTGGACCACCATACGGTGCTTGAATTGAGTTTTTTTTTTAACAGTAGTGAACAGAAAATGGCCACCAAGCAAGCAGTCATCTTTTGTAGGGTTATAATTAGACCAAAGAGCAGTGCCTCAACTCACTGGCTGTCCACCTCGTGGCCATTTCCTGCTTTAATGTTCCATTGGCCTTTAAGGACACGTCACAACAGCATACTAACCCCTCTGACGCTCCCACCTCAGCGAGCTGAAATGGAACCAAAAGCATGACGATGTGATGGAAGCAGATCCAGTTCTTATAATAAGATGTTCTTCTGAACCACACTTGTGGGTTTAGGCAAAGTAATTACAGCACTGGAAGGCCCAGTGACACCAATGACAGAGTGTTCATCTTGTAACTGGTTGCCACTGTAGTCTTTTAAGGTCAATGGGGGCAATGCGTTGGAATATGTCAACCTGTTTTTAATGGTCTTTTAGGCTCAAATTAGGGCGGGGCGATATGGACCAAAAGTCATATCCCGATATATTTATGTTGAATATTGATATATGATACATATCCTGAATTTTTTTTCACAAAGTGAGTTTTCACAAAGTCACAAAGTTGTTTCATTAAAATTTTTAAAAAATCTTATAGAAAAATAGCTGTTAAAATAGGCTTTTTGTTGGTTTAATGCCCGATTAATCGTGTCTAACACAGCACTAAGGGAACAATTATCTCATTGTCTCCATTTTCCAGAGGAAACGATGACGCACTGTCATTTACATGAACCGGGTTTGTAGTTTTCTTAGGTTTACCTTTCGGTGACATGTCGAATGTTGTTGGTCAGTTAAATGTGGCTTAAATGTGGACAGTCCTCGGCCCGGTGTTTGCCGCAGGTGGGGCTTGGTGAGAGGTGTAGCTTCTCCGGAGCACCGTGCTATCTGCTGCAGGTCGTAGCTTCTCTGGAGCCCGTTACTAGCTAGTCACAGCCACTCCTGGTGGGAGGCGTAGTTGCTCCGAAGCCTGGTGTGAGGCGCAAGCACTCCGAGGCCCGGTGCCGGCTGCAGATGGTGCTTAAGGCGAGGGGAAGCTGTTCCGGGGCTCGGTGTTAGCCTCTGCTTCCAAAGGCCGGTTCTAGTGGGAGATGAAGCCTGTAGTGAAGTGTAGCTTATATCGTGCTTAAAGGAAATATCAGTATTGAAAGAATATGGATATATTGCCCTGCCCTAGCTAAAATCATTTCTGTCTATGACGTTCTCTTAGTTTTTCGTTAGGCGGAATGTTCCAAGTCAGCAAGGTTCTCATCAGTCAGACCTTCTTTTTGCCTTGTGGTCTTTTCCAACAAAGCAATCTCTAAAGCTAAGCTTTGTGCTTTTTTCCCCTTCGTCTTCTCCCCTCTTCTCTTAATCCTATGAGATTATTGGGACTAATCAGACTCCGCAGAACACTAGTCGCTTTTCTATCCAATTACCGGGTTCTGTCCCCTGTGTTTTGGGCCAAATCTGAAGGTCACAAAAATACCACGGCTACCCTCACAAAGACCAGTTGTCCCTCTGCTGCCCGCTGGCTCCATTAAGATTTGAGAGGGAAAAAAACTGCAGGCTAGTAAGGTCATGCTTATCACAATGGTTTTTTTCCATCTGATAATAGGACAACATGACAGCAAAAATAATATTATAGTAAATCCCAAACATTTGTGTTTGATCTTCTAATATGTTTCTGCTTCTCCACTTAAGCGGGTACAATTACATGCACAAGTCAAGGTCACTTTCATAATGAATGATGAGTGGGCAAAGTATTCCCTCATCCCACCCACTGAGATTCCCTCTGCTGACCTCGAGGAGGGATTAGACTTGCCACAAAATCTTCTGACTAATTTCATTCATTTGCAAGGCTTTGTTGTCACTAATTTAACACAAGCATTAAAGGATACACCACTGAATTTTATTGTGATAGTACTGGTCCGTATTAAGTTTGAGAACATAAAAAGAATCGAGTGCCTTATCCTGCCGTGCTGCTAACAGTGTGTTTAGTTATGTAGATGACACATCGCCAGGTAATATGGCCAAATGACAACTTAGCTGCCTCTTGATGACGAGCGCCTCCTCATGTTGTGAAACCTGCAGTAATCCTTATTAAAATGTTCCCTGCCACCCATGCTTCCGTGTCAAATGCACTAAGGCTACCTTCACGCTGCCAAGTATGACGCCCCATATTTGTTAAAATGGTTTTTTTTGTGGTCATTCACATAACCAAAAAAATTGCGGCTTGTCAATGTACCTGCACAGTGTCCGGGAAGAGACGCAGCAACGTCGCAAGCTGCTTCAGTGACACTTATTTGAAATAATGTTCAGATGACAAGAATAACTTTGGCCTAAATCTGTGAATACCTTTTATCCATCCATTCATTTTCTATGTCGTTTGTCCTCACTAGGGTCGCGGGGGTATGCTGGAACCTATCCCAGTTGACTTACACCCTGGACTGGTCGCCAGCCAATTGCAGGGCACATATAGACAAACAACCACTCACACTCACATTCATACATATGGCCAATTTAGAGTCTCCAATTAACCTAACATGCATACTTTTGGAATGTGGGAGGAAGCCGGAGTACCCGGAGAAAACCCACAGAACCTCCACACAGAGATTCGAACCCATGTCTTCCCAATTTCTTGACTGTGTGGCCAAAATGCTAACCGCTAGGCCACCGCGCGGCCCTGTACCTTTATCCAAGTCTCGGTAAGCACGGCAAAACATGCCTTTCAGTGAAGTATAGGACGGAGACGGATTTATATCCGTTCGGATACATGTCAGATCTATATCTACACACGAAAGAGGCCTGAGTCTCTTTTGAAAAAATCAGAATTGCACTGACATGAAAAAATTGGATACAGGTCAAACGTGCAAAAAAATTGGAATTAACCTGCAGTGTGAACGTAGCCTAAATTACCAAAACACCGTTCCCTCAATCCCAGTGGGTTTTTTTTAGAATCCCTGTCAAACAAAATATCCTCTGGGACATTGACAGAAATTCTTTTACAATCTCAGAATCTCCCAATTTCCTGTTCACTCGGTGCTGACGGGGTTTTCGGATTGCATCGCCCGCATTTTAAAGCTGTGTTACGGCTCCCACGCTGAGACCCTCCAAGGCCTCATTTACTGCTGTTTGTCCTCCTTAGTTGTGTCTTGCCCTACTTTCGACTAATATGTTTTCTCCCCCGCCCCAATCTTCTTTAAGCTACTGTGGAGTGCTACAACCCAAGGACGAACGAATGGACGTATGTTGCTAAAATGAATGAGCCACACTATGGCCATGCCGGGACAGTGTATGGAGGCTACATGTATATTTCAGGTAAGTTCCCACCATGTATTGATTGACTTTACGTATAATGACATGTTTCACTGTCATGATTGCACGTGATTACTTTCAATAACACTAATGTAAAATCAGTATACAGTGGTACTTCCTTCCAAAAGGTCAGACAAAAGCTGAATAATTTTTCCTATAGGAAATTATGTAAATTCAATTAATTTGTTCCAGACACTCCAAAATATAAAAAAAAAATCCACACTTTTTTATAAAGAATAATTATAGTTGTACATAAAGAAAACAATACAAAATAATAATAAATGGAATTGACAAATGAACATTTAATTTTTACCTTTAGTGAAGACTCTCCTTGGCGAAGATGATGACGAGTGGAGAGGGAGGTTGGGAGGGGACACAATCTTTGTACTTTGTGATGAGTTTTTTTTTCTTTCTTGAAATCAATAGTGTTTCTCCCCCCTTCTTTATCAAAGTGCTGGCACTCGCAACTTTCTTGGGCCCAATGGCCACTTAGTAAAAAAAATACACGGGCAGTGAGTCAGCAACGTGTAGGGTGCTTTGTTTGGCTACTCGATTCTGCAAAACGATATAGGGTATAGGGTAGACGGACTAGTTTGTCATGCGTGATATTTTTCAATAACCGAGACAGTACACGAAAACAACTTTTTGTGAAATGTTCTTCAAAAACTAGGGAATTTGAAAACAGTTTTACTGTAGTAAGTTTATTATAGTACAGGGGTTTTCAAATTAGGAGGCGCAACAGTTTGACAACCTTATTCAAAGCTGCTAATCTAACTTTAGTCACAGTGTTGATTTTGATTGTTGATTTCTTTCATTCTACAGTGAGAGAGTGAGCATGAAAGTCCACAAAATGTGCCCCAGAAAATCTGTATTTCGGGAACCAGGGGATGCCCTATCCTTTGGTTCTCTCATGGGAGGCTCATTGTGCCACATTTTGAAAACTCCTGGGATAGTCTTCACTATTATTTTGCAAGTGAAATGACCGTTATTCATCAATATTTTCTATTCCAATTTAGTATTTAATCGTTCTTTGTTAATTTATCGATGGAGACGTTGCGTTTTTTTATTGAAATGGTGCTTTCACACTTCGCACCCTTTGGTTCATTTTAATCAAAGCCTTTTGTTTCCCCCTGTTGGTGTGGTTTCCCCAGTATACCCCAGTAGCTCATCTTGTTTTCTGTTATTTACTGTACTTGGCACGTAGTCTGATAACAGCATGGCTTCTTTTTAGTGTGCTCAAGAATTCCACTAGCTTCAAGAAACACCATATCCTCACAGATTGTCTGCATAATTCTTATCCATATTACATTCATTTGCCGTTTCACTCATTCTGCCGTACCACACGAGCCTTCTTCTTGTTTACATTTGCTCTCTTGTGCTTAAGTGCTTGACTCATTTTGGGGGGCGGTAATGGTGGAGACTGGACATTGACATCAGGTCTTAAGCTTGCTGCGCTTTGAGTGTCACCTCCTTACTTGTTCACTTCATCGGCTTGAAAAGAACAAATCCTGCGCTATGGAGATGAGTCCCAGTTTCTCGGTGTAACTAATCCTGAGCCTTTTTTTAAATACAAAGGAAGGAGGGGTGTATGGATGGGGAAATTTGGAAGTGTTTGTCGCAAAGTGGAGGATTGAAGCATGTGTGGGAGGTCACACAGAAGAGCATGTGTGTTAATCCATCCTGGCTGTGGGCACCGTGTTTTTACCACAACACAGAGTACATGATGAGCCTGACATTTTGCAGCGGTGTTTCTTTTGTGGGAGTACATTTTTGGTTCCACTCGGATTTAGTGAGATGAGTGTCAGAGAGGATCATCATTGATGTGGAATACACACTAGTAGTTTGAGCCTACCTGGATTATTATTATTATTATTATTTAGATTAGACTTATATTAACTGCCTGAATTCAAATTATTACATTTTATATTATTGTAGTTTGTTATCATCTTTAATTGTATACAGTTTATTATATTGTGCCGGTAATACAACAGTTATGCAGTTAATAGCGCAGTGGTCACAGGAGCACTAATCTGATGTTCGTAAAATGCTTCTCATTGGCTGAAGCCTGCAGGGTTTCATTGCTCACACATCCAAAGATGAATATAGACTCACCAGACACAACAGTACGTACCAGGGCTGTACAAAATGTAGAATTGAATTGAGAATGACTTCTAAATTCCAATTCGATTGTTGAATTTGAATTTGAATTTGAATTGCGGTTGCAAGCAGGAAGCAGAATTGCAATTAAAATTTGAATTGCAGGAAGTAGAACTGAAATTACATTAAATTCACGATGCATAATTAAGGTGTATGTAACTATGAAGCTTTACAGTATATGTTTAAAACATGAATTTTATAAAAAACAATGTTGAATAGACTTAATGTGCACAATATAGTAATAGTTTTTTTAAATCACAAATTAACATTGAAAACCTACTCAGATAAAACAGGTCATTTAAATTGTAAAAACTTTCAAATTGTTGGGTAGGTGGATAGAACAGCACTTTATCTAGTCCTGGGACAATAATTGCTGTATCCAAGCCTTTAAAATGCCTGTCCACAAATTTGGAGTACACTAGTGAAATCAATTGATGATAATTCTAAATAATTGAAGGCCAAAGCTGGTTGATACTCTGACTTCTCTTAAATTGCTAAACTTTCCAACCTTAAGGAGTGTGCTTAATGTTAGTGTCTGTTAGTGTCAATTAAGAGAAAAATGTATGTTAAAAGTATCTCATTCTCACGGATATGTGGTGAGAATGAATTTCTCTGAATTGCATTGAATTCAATTCCACTTCCTGTAATTCAAATTCAATTCAATTGGAGTTGATTCTTTTTCAACTTCAAATGCATCCATTGAATTGAACTGAATTCAGAATTTTGCAAAGGCCTGGTAGGTACACCTGCCAAATGAGACTGAATGTTTCTGCCATTATTGAAATGGTGGTGGTTTGCTTTGCTTTCAAACAGCTCACACTGAGGGGTACATTGGTTTCATTTTTGCCCAAAATATTAGGGGGATCTGTCAGTATTATGCAGTGCATCTTCTCATCTCATTAGATAGTGCAAGCGTACCAAAGGTAAGTGTTTGGAGCGGATCCAAGAGTCTTAAATAAAACTCACATATCTTAGATTTCAAGTAGTACTTGTGGGAAAAAAATCTTTAAAAATAATGCAGTACTTAAAATGCTCAAGGCTAAGTAAATGGCCAATTAGAGGATTTTTGTTGCACTGAGGGCCCTGCAGCACCCTCGGGTCTCGGGGGATTAGAACCGCTGTGCAAGGTGACCCACGCTGAAGTGCACTTCTGTGTCGGTCTGTCACAGCGGATCAGCACGCGTTGTGCGCCCGTGCCGCTCCGCTGTCTGAAGGTATTCTGTCAGCTGGATGAACCTGACACATGCACTCAGCCCACGGACCGTCACAGCTCAAGTGGCGTGGCATGGTTCAAGACGCGAGTAGAGAGCTGCGGCGCCTCTGGACCGCAGTGTGAGCATCCCGCAGTCCAGCGGTTTAAGCCATTTTTCACTTATAGTCATCCACATGAGTACTGCGCGATTAGAGTGATTTGGGCTAGAGTGGAGAAGCTCCTCAGGTGACCGGTGTGTTATCTAAAGTACTATTTATGGTTATTTCATGCTAAGAGTTCAATTAGTGCCAGAACACATCTTCAGTGTACTGTATGTCAGGTTACATGAGGTTAATGTTCTGCCTGTCAGCATGCCTGCAAAACGGTCTGAAGGATGGTTGTACAGTACTTTTACATATCAGCAGGAATTCTACCATTCTGCTGCAGAATATATGGCAATGTGCCTCACCAGTGAAGTGCAAGATCTTGTATGTTCTGGACTGAAGGCTCAGACATGAACCTGACAATGTGAAAGGGTGCCCTACATTTCAGGGGAATCACAGGTGAACGATGAGTTCATCTAAAGGGGAAAGATAAAAATGAATATTGTAGATTAATAGAACTTAACTAGAAATGTTTTTTTTTGTTGATGTTGGTTCACGTTGTTCCACAGGTTCTTACTCACATTTCTAACTAGAAAGGTGCACACCAGAGTGCAGACATGCTCTTGTGTCCTGCAGGTGGCAATAACATCCACTGAATTCTTTAGGTCAGTTTTTCACACAAGGTACACCTGAAAATTCAATTAAAGAAAAAAAAATCTAATTCAAAATGGAGGGGTTTTTTTTGTTGAAAATGGCTCAGCAGTTTGGTTGTTAATGTACAAACGAAATGCATCATTTTTTCCACTTGGCTAAAATAATGATGAAGCATTAATCATTTTAGTGGGATTCTTCAAAGGTAAGACACTTGAAGAAGCTTCATTTGTAGATGTTAATGAAGTTAATGAATACATGTGATGAAAATAATGCACCTTAATCAGTGCTTCTCACAGGCTTGCAATCTATTTGTGGCGGCAAATGAACTTTTATTGTAGTTTTTTTTATTCCTCCAATGTCACAAACAAGACGGAGCCACTTGAGTGACTTTGGATGGGTGAGGGGCCCACAGCAGCACTTACATGTCATTGACTGTCTCAAACAGTCTCTTTGACTAGATTTGTCACTAGTCAATTAAAAAAAAAAAAAAAAAAAAGACTATTTAGAGCAGGGGTGGGCAAACTGGCTCGCGGGCAGCATTGAGTTAACAAAATTGCCTGGGGGGGCAGACTGTATATTTGATAGTCCACCTGAGATGATTTGTCTTCATTTATCTGTAAACGTGTCATACAATCTGCCATATGTGCTTGTGTCCCTTTTTTCAGTAGCATGTTAACATCACACTACATCAAATTACAAAATTTTATTTTACAAGGGTTTTTGTTTTTTTTTAACTGAATAAGACACCCGGAATGTACATGAGTAAAGGATGTGTGATATACAATATGAACTATGAAGGATAAAACATTGGCTATTAAAGAGCATGTGAACATCCCTCCTATTTTACTTCCCAGACAGTGCAGTGGGTAGGTTAAGTTGTGTCACATATTTAACTTGTGTTTGTTTGGCACCATGGGTGCGGTAGTTGTCAGGATGGCTGCATGTGAAAAGCTACTTTAACCAGCAAAAGGCTGTCTTCGATTGACTCTGACTACTTGCAAGTCATGTTGCCAGCTTGTATGTTAAAAGTTGAAATTAAATACTTTGGAAGCACCTGGCGGGCCGGCTTCAAACGCTTGGTGGGCAGGATATGGCCCCGGGCCGTAGTTTGCCCACCCGTGATCTAAAGGGTTGTGATTACTCGGCAAATATAACGACAAAGTCGGTAAGTTAGCAACACCGATCTCTCATGCTGGATGGTTCTTTGACTCCGGCAGACCAGGTGCGTTTCAATGTTTTTATGCGCAAGGGCGAACAGGTAGCACCAAATCCATCTGTGGCGGTCCATATTTGTGGCGAGCCTTAGTCCGTGTCTTCAGCAATTGTATCAAGTACAATGTACTAGGTTACCATTTTCTGAAAGGGGGTGGGGGAAGGATAAGAATGTGTAATAATAAAGTGAACAGAGTTTAAAAGATGTGCAAAGTACAAAAAACATGCACTAAAATGCAGTGAGTTGATGTAGTTTTGGAATATGCGTTGCTGCCTCCCCTGCTGTGTCTCTATGTAGCAACTTTTTAAAAGTGTTTTTGAGAGGGCAGTTGGACGTTTTTGATTGTGTGGTATGTCAACACGCAGTGAAATAATAAATGATGTTAGTGCTTGACGGACACATACTGTATGGCCTCTCAATGTCTTGCTGATTAATGGGACATTTGGACTTCGGAGTACCCTTGATGGCGGGCACAGCTCCTTCCCAGTGTCTTAATTGTGGATTTGCTGTGTCGAGCGAGCAGTTGCATAAAGAAAGTCAGACTTGATGATGAGTGGGTGCATGTATTACAAGTCCAAAAAGGCAGGCTCCTACAGTGAAGCTCGCACGCAATCGCCGGGTAGCATCCGAAGCGAAGGACTCTGTTTCTGCTTGGCATTCACCGCAAATCTTTGCTGCTCTCGCTCCTAGTCTTCTGCCTGGGGGGGTGCGAGCGGGGCGGGGATGGGCTGGCTTCCACCCAAATGCATGCTGGGATTGTGTTCCTCTTTATTTTAAGCCTTCCCTGTAGACATGTCCTGTTTTTTTTTTCCTTTCCTCCCCACTTTGCCTCAGCTTTGTGTGTCTCGACGTCTACAGTCTGTTTGTGCACGTTTGCGTGAGCACATTGTGCCGTTCTTCTTTTGTAGTCAGTTCGCCATTGAGTGAGTATTAATGTCATTCCTATTGCAAATGCGTGGAGTTTTTTTCAAATCCTTAATGACACCGCTGAATGTGAGCATGTTTGTCATCCCCCCACACAACATGTTGGAGGATGCATGAGTTACTGATTGGTCTGATCGCATCACACTTTCCTCCCCCAGTGGTTGGCGTGCAGGCTAATTAGCCCTCTCTTCTCATTGCAGGGGGCATCACTCACGACACCTTTCAGAAGGAGCTGATGTGCTTTGACCCAGATTCTGACAAATGGACTCAGAAGGCGCCCATGACCACCGTGCGCGGCCTCCACTGCATGTGCACAGTGGGAGACCGCCTCTACGTGATCGGTGGGAACCACTTCCGGGGCACGAGCGACTACGATGATGTGCTCAGCTGTGAGTACTACTCCCCCGCCCTGGACTTGTGGACTCCTATCTCCCCCATGTTGCGGGGCCAGAGCGACGTGGGAGTGGCTGTGTTTGAGAATAAGATCTATGTGGTGGGCGGATACTCGTGGAACAATCGCTGCATGGTGGAAATAGTTCAGAAGTATGACCCCGAGAAAGATGAGTGGCACAAAGTGTTTGACTTACCCGAGTCGCTGGGCGGAATTCGAGCCTGCACGCTCACAGTGTTCCCCCCTGAAGATATCTCAGGCTCGCCGTCCAGGGAGTCGCCCCTTTCAGCACCTTGATGAGTGAAGGGGGGCGCCCTATTTTGGTCATACCCCCTCAACCCCCTTAACTCCCCAACAAACACGTATAGACATTGTTTGCACTTCTTGGGACTAAGTGTGTACTGCTACCCTCAGTCCTACAAACGTGGTTCAACCAACATACCGTACAGTCATGGCAACCGATTTACACCTTAATGTTGCACACTCGGTTTATATTTTGTCAGGAAAGTACCTTGACCTGTAAAGGGACTTTGCAAATCAACTTTTCTACCTGATGTCGCCACTAGTCATACGCCGTCGTGCGGAGCAGGGTGACTCCGGGGCAAACTCAGGGCTCGGCCCAGGCCCGTCTAAACAGCTCTCCTTCAGTTTCACTTCTTTCCTGCGATTGCTACGAAACTGTTAAAGTGGTGTTTTCTAAATTTAATAAACATGGTTTTTAAAGTACGTAGACCTTCATGGCATCATTACTGCTTGAGGACATTCCCAGTCTTCCCTGTGATTGATTCCCAGTCGCACCTGTCCGTTACGGACTTTTGTTTACTGCTGGTATAAACAATCTGCTGACTGGCGTTACCTGGAAACTGGTGCTTTCTCCCCGTGCTGGCATCATGACAGACGGCGGTGTCGCCCACAGTCTGCCCACCTGCTCTCGGCCAATTAAATCCTTAGTAGCGGCATATGGTGTCCGAGATGAGTGCTTCCCGCTGTTACTGGGAACAAAAGGTTTGTGTAATCATTAGGTGAGTTTGGTCCATAGTGTTATATCCTCATTATGCTCTCATTACAGCACATTACTGTGGTGCCTCTGATTATCCATGTATTTTTGATCACATCAGATAGGAGCAGAATATAATTATTTGCCAGCAAATAATTACACCTGTACCAGCTACAGCTCGGGAAAAATCTAAGGCACCACAAATTTTGACAGGTGGAGATCATGCCACAATACGCATGAAAGCTGCGATTAAACATTAGGATTACCATAATTTCCGGACTGCAGAGGGCGCAGGTATGTAAGCCGTACCCACCATATAAAGAGGTATATAAATAAATAAATAATATTTTATTATTATAATATATAAATAAAGAGGTGGGAAAAAAGATTTGTACATATATAGGCCACACCTGTCTATAAGCCGCAGGTGTCCACGTCATAACATGGGATGTTTAGGACACAGAAAGATGTTACACAGAAATAATTTTTTTTTGAACTTTTGATTAAATATATGTTTTTTTCCAAACAGTGCCAAGCAGTGCATCGTAATATGGCCAGTCAAAGAGTGAATGTAAGATGGCTAGTTAAACAGTAGCCTACCAGAAAAGTCATTCATCTCGTCCTCGTCGTCCTCCTGGGAACTAAAACCATTCAAGTCGTCTTGACAAGCATCACAATTGAACAGCCTCATAATTCCTTCGTCACACACTTTGTCAGTCTCTCTCTCTCTCTCTGGTTCTCTTTCCCTCTTTGTCTTTCAAAACCCGTTGGTGATAGTGGAAGGTTGGCAGTTCGAGTAGTCCAAACAGAGGCTGCAGTAATTCTTCACTTGATCAAACTTACTTAAGATGTGTCAGAGATCACTGCATGAGACTTGAAAATGTGATATTAGTCACTTGTCCACATCACTACTTCCTGAAGCTGCATTCTAAGCATCATGGGAAATGTAGTTATTAGCCACTGAACACGCTGCAGGGTTCAAAGCATGACAATATAGGCCTCAAATATTGGTTTCTGAACTCTTTAAGTGAAAACATGACAACATTTTTAAAAAAACCATTTATCATTTTCTCTAAATTCCATCTATCCATCCATTTTCTATGCCGCTTGTCCATACTTGGGTCGCAGGGGTACGCTGGAGCCTATCCCAGCTGACTTCAGGCAAGCGGTGGGGTACACCCTGGACTGGTCGCCAGCCAATCGCAGGGCACGTATAGACAAACAACCATTCACACTCTCATTCATACCTATGGACAATTTAGAGTCGCCAATTAACCTAACATGCATGTTTTTGGAATGTGGAAGGAAACCAGAGTACCCGAAAACAACCCATGTACGCACGGGGAGATCATGCACACACCACACAAAGATGCCCAAGTGGATATTCCAACCCAGATCTTCCCGGATTTTCTCTTTCTTTATAGAATAAAAAACATGTTCATTGCTTCTCAAACACATACTGTAGTAAAATCAGAGATCATCATTTAGCAGTGGTCTCTGATTTCCCGGAGCTATATTTACAGCCGTGTACAAACAGAGTTAGAATCAGTTTTTCATCCATTTAATTATAAGTCATTTCCAAGTACCAATTATAAGACAAACTCCTCTTTTTCAAGACCAGTTTTGGAAAATTACTGTATAGTATTGAGTTTGCTTCCCAGGGACTGACTGCTTTCAGCACTTAGATGAGTGAGGCGGAGGGTTGGGGGTGCATATGCACCCCATGACGCCCCACTCTTCAGATCCGTTGACAAACAAGCTTAGCAAAGTTCCACGTTTGAATGTTTATTGTTGTCGTGTGCAGTGGCGGTGCATTATAGTGTCGTTGCTAAAGACTCTGCCGTTTAGCGATTCAGTCTGAATATTTACGTCAGATGATGTCATATGGTGGCAAATTCAAATGTTTTGGCCATGGATTGTAGCTAGAACAGCACGAGAAGCATCCAAAGGTGTCTCGGAAACGTTTGCTTAAGTATGAATAACATCTTCATTGAGCCGAGCATACGAACCATCGAACGCCAGAGTAACATCATCTTAAGTATAAGCAATATTAATGAAATGGCAGAAAAAACGTGTCAGCATCCACTTAGGCTAAGCTCCGCCCACCGCCTCATCAAAACACTGGTAGCTCCTGGATTGTCCACATTGCTCTTTTTGAAATATTTGGATCACTATTCTCTTAGAATACTATTATTTTGGATCACACTATGAGGTCCTGGGCAAGGAAATTGCTGAGTCCCATAAGCCACTTACTTACCTGCAGGAGAGAGAGCGTCATGACTACGAGCAGGCCGCCTACATGAAATATGTGAGTATATAACATGGCATGGCTGCGGAAAAGTTCATTTTTTTACCCTGTTTTTGTGTAAATGTTGCGTATGGTGAGTTCCGTGGCTGGAGGCGAGGACAAGCTGTCTGCCTGCCCAACAGCCATAGAACTCTCAAAAACGGTAAGATTCCACCCAAGTAACATTTGAGAACTGCCAAGTGTCAAAGTCTATAAGCCACGTTCTCCTGCTGACTGAAAACCTGACAAAGGAGTCAGAATTTAAAGTTGAGGTGCACTCAAAATTGCGTATTTTTTGCAGCGTTGAATCGCCGCTACGTGATTTAAAAACATGTAAAAAGATGTGGCAAATAAAACCTTGCACTCACCAAAATATGTCAGTGATCACAATCGCGATGATTTGACACCACATTATTTTTAGGCATCAATATAAAGTAATTAAGCCCTATACTTTTTTCTTCTTCTTCGTCCAAACTTCCTGTGCATGGTCAATATTATCTGCGTAGCAAAAATTGTGTGTGTATTTAGCAAACAATAATAGCATCAATAATGACTTCCACCGTAAATCATTTTACAGGGTGCTATTACAATTAATATCAGAGCCACTCACTAAAACCATGATATTCCTGTCAGGTTTTTCCCAATAAATAAATTAAATCATCAACATAGAAAAGCCCAAACATAATTCAAGATTCATTTTGTCATCACTATACGTCAATAATGTAACATCTACAAGCAAGGAATTTCCCTTTCACCTCCAACTAACAATTTCAAAATATACATAGAAGATCCTCGTCACGATCTCTGCAGGTTTGGAGAGCGTGTCATATATGCCCATAAACGCCTTCCATTTTCACACAGAACCGTGAAACGGCGCAGTGGGACAGCACCTTAAATAAGGTAAGCAAAATATGAGAAACACCTCCGTGTTAGCGACGCTAGCACCTCCCAGCTTCATACTGTTCGCCGTGTGACATCGCGCTCTCACTAAGGGTGGCAAAACACAATCTTGTTTTTACTATCTCACCATCCAGACCCAGTGAGGCGTGATCCGCTGTCTCTATTCATCTTTGAGGGAGTGCGCTTTCAAAACAAACCTCTTTTATGAAGTCTGAAGACTTCATCCTCCGTGTAGTCGGGCTCCAAGGCTGCTACTCTTGAATGCTAAAGTTTGTGTAAGCCAGTGTCAATATTACATGATGGCGCTTGTGTTTTAATGAACAATGCATCCCTTTGAGACAAAGCAAAGGAAAAAAGATGACAAACGTCCTCCTTCATATTCTTCTCCTTTCATCATCTTCACTACCTGTGCTTCTTGGTGGATTGCATCACCGCTGGTGGCCTTATTTACCATGTGATAAGGTGCGTGCGCTCGCGTGTGCGTACAGTCGAGCACACATCTGGGTCGCCATGTCTTCTCCTCAAAAGGCAAGAAGTTGACCCCCATGTTGCCCAGGCTCATGCACATACAATATCGATTCAGAATATTCAAAATATGTCTATTTAAATAGTAAATGTCGTTAATGATTAAAATTAAATCATTTAAAAACAATTGAAATTTGAATTAAATTTAAGGAGGGGAATGCGCTTACAGTAACTAAAGCGTCGATCCTCACCCCACCCCCGCCCCTATTCATGATGAAACACCCCGTAGAGATGCAGAACCTCACCGTCTTCTGACTGCATGCACAATGGCGTTAATGGCTATTGATCCCAGCAGCTGGCACACGCCCAAAGTATCTAAAATAACTTCTCCTCGTTGCATAATCGTATTCATCTCATTGCTGCACTGAATCAAAAGCAAAAGGTGCTTCAGAAAGGTTTACATCTCTTTATGAAATGTCTCTAGTGAATATTCATAGGTCAAGTTTTGGTGCGCCCTGTCCCATGCGAGCGTGTCGTCCCTGATTCCCCTCTTCTTCCAGCACCAGACGTGTATGAGGGATTATGGCGGTGGTGGGAGGGGTAATTAAGGGCTTTGTTTTTCTTGAACATCTGGCCATGTCGCAGGCCTAGATTTTATTGTACGCATCGCTTGTTTACCCAAATTGCAAAGTCTGTGTTCTGCCGCCAAACTGGAGCATCTCTTTCCACAGATAATTCTTTTCATGCACCCTTGCCTATGAAAAAGATAAATAGGCAAAAGATAACTTTTGTGACATACTGTATATATACTGTATATATATATGTGTGTGTGTGTGTGTATATATATATATATGTGTGTATGTATGTATGTACAGTATGTGTAATATATATATGTGTGTGTGTGTGTGTATATATATATATATGTGTGTATGTATGTATGTACAGTATGTGTAATATATATATATATATATATATATATATATATATATATATATATATAAAATGTGTGTATATGTATATATGTATATGTGTATATATATATATATATATATATATATATATGTATATATGTATATGTATATATGTATATATGTATATATGTATGTATGTATATATGTCAATTTTTGTAAACTTCCCTTGCCATCCATCCCCAAATGTTCTCAATTTGATTTAGGTCAGGGGATGATCCAAAAGAGTGAGACAGGCATTGTGATCTGCAGCGTTGTCCTGTTGGAAAAAAACAGTCATTACCACACAGATGAGGACCTTCAGTCACGAGGGATGCCCCCCCCCCGCAACATCTCAACATTGCCAGCCGCCATTTGACGCCCCTGCACAACCTGAAGCACCCCAGATCATGATGGCTCCCCCTCCACTGTGCCTTGTGGAAAACATCTCAGGTGGGATGTCCTTGTCATGCCAGTGAAGGTTACATTTTTTCTCATCAAGGAATAAAACTTTCTTCCACCTTTCAATGTCCAATGTTTGGTGCTCTTGTGCTTTAACTTTTCATCAACTGATGAACAGCCTATTTCACGTTAATGCTTGTTTGCAATAAATTGCTTACTCATAGCATTTCTTGTCTCACTCCCATTTCTTCTTTTTGCAGTTTGAAGCTCTACTTAGAGCCTCCTTAAGATCAAACAGTGCAAAATGGAATTTCTGTTTTCGTCAAGAGTCGTTCACTTTGCCAATTTTATGCTTTAAAATGCTGGATTTAGGCTAAGAATATGTACAATTTTCTTAAATAAGCATATTTTTGGACTAATAGGCCGTAGTCAACTATGAAACGACGATAATCGCAAAATTCAAGCCACAAAGTCTCAAGTAACGACAGTAGTCCAATTTGAAATCCTAACAAAGCATTGCATAAGTTTATGTTAGGATAAATCCATTTTTTTATGGCATTTTCAATGGGCATTTTTTGTTATTTTCAAAAATGCTTTTGCCTTTCATAGCAGAGGTCTTCATAGCAGCCTGGGCTGCATCAGGAAGCGCATCCGGTGTAAAAAGTGGGGGGAAAAAAATGTATGTGTATTGTTTTGGTGCTGTTTTCTAAGGTGACTCAAAGTAGAGCCAGTGAAACACTGTGGGTACTCTGCTCAGAGATCCTTATCAAGGTTCAATACAGCTCTGGCTTCATGTCACTGCAGGTTGTTGGAAATCCGGAAGCCCTCCAAATGAATTATGTTGCACCTTTTAAAAAGAGCGCTGTTTGGAATCATTTGCATTGTTTCAAATTTCACTGTTGACGAGTATCCTTACGACAGAATATTTCTCTTTTACCGGATTCTCAATATTTTCTTCAGCGAGGACCTCACCTGGTCTCACAACACCCAACAAGTTATCAAGAAGTCCCAAAAGAGACTGTACTTCCTGAAAAGACTGAGGAAATTTGGCATGTCCACCAAAATCCTCAGTTGCTTCTATAGATGCACTATGGAAAGTGTCTTATTTATTTATTCATTCATTCATTCATTGGTATTCATGTCTCTTCTGTTCTTGTTGCTTAACTTATTGGTATTAATGTTTCTTATGTTCTTATTCATTTTCTTGTGTTTTCCTTTTGGGAGAACGAACAGAACAAGAATTTCATTGCATAGCCAAACTACCTGTTTTACTGTGCTTATGACAATAAAACTCTTGAATCTTTTTGTTTTTGCTGCCATTTTTTTCAGATTTGAGAAAAATTGGCCTTTTGTGTACATAGAAAAAGTTTCTCTCTGAGTTCAGCTCATGAAAAATCGTAGCAAAAATAAAAGCGTTGAGTTTATTATATTTATTATAGCACATCATTTAGATCCTTTTAATTGTTTATGTGGGGAAAATGCATGTTTACAAGTACAGTCTTCCCCGTTTAATAAACGCCTTACCACTAATGGATGCCAGGTACTTTCAGCATTTGAATAAATAAACGTCCCCAACCGCAATATGAGCAAATACGGTAAGTAGTGAAAACATAAACAACGTGCTGTGATTTATTGACTGCCCAGTTGATTTTTTCCCCATCAGCGCCTGGCAACAGCATCCCTCACCATTTCCCACACAACTGCTGAATGAAGTTCAATATGTAGCTGACGGCGTGACTTTCTCACCAAGATGAAATGTCCGTCCGCCATTGTGTGACGTCGCTCTAAAGCGTGAATGAGTGCCGTCTGGCCCTGAGGGGTCACGTTTGATTGTTTGCGAGTTGAAGGTCCTGACTGATACCTCTTTGCCTCCTCAGCCTCTGTGCCCTGCACAATGCCAGGTTGCCGTGGTTACTGGAATTCCTCAGCAGATGAAATGAAAAAGCACTTGACGCCTCGCTCGCTTGTGGAGTCGAGAGGAAGCCGCTTACTCGTCTGGTGAGCAGTGAATGGGGAAAGTAAAGCAAACATGTTAACTTTGGAGAAGCTGATTTGTGACCACTGCAAAGTCATCGCGTTGATTCCCCTTTAGAGCCACCCATTTCAATTTCCATTTCATTAGCGCTGATCCTCAGGTGCTCTTTACAGCCATGACCTCTAGTGGTCTTCACGGGAACAAGACAGTGCGTTGATTCACGTATGTACGGTGGAACCTTGGTTAGCGTCATTAATTCGTTCCAGAAGGTCCAACTCTTAACCAAAACGGACTTTAACGGAATCAGTCTGTCCCACAAGAAATGATGTAAATCCGATTAATTGTTCCAGTAAGCCAAAAATGTTAAAACAAACGTTTTTTTTTGTTTTTTTTTAATAGTTCTACAATTATAGTTCTATATGCAGAAAACAATTTGAAATCTATATAAATGATGAATAAAAGGGATAAATGAACAATTTAAGGTTACTTTTACGTTTCACTGAAGACGTGATTTTTAATGTGACTGAAACGGGAAGGTGGTGGTGGTTGATCTTCCTGCCACATCTTGTCTTTGGGAACAGTCACGTCTTCAGTGAAGGGAAACGTAAGCTTCAATGTTCATTTGTCCCTTTCACTCATCATTTATATATATTTCGATGTATTTAAAATTCTTTTCTGCATATAAAACTCTCATGACAAAAGTATAAAAACAAGTGTTTTGTGTTTTTGAGCATCAACCGCTGATGACATCATTGATAGGCGATGTAGCCTACACACACACGCACACATACAGTAATGCCACGCAACATGCTGACACATTTACATAAGCCCTCATCATCCGTCCATTGACACACACGTACAAGTTCATCCTTTTCATGTACACCCGCGTGCTTTGAGCAGAAGCATCCATTTCTTTCTTGAACCTATTTATTCTGCATTCGCTGCATGTTTTCTATCATTAAAAGAAGACGGGATGGCATTGAGCTTACAGGTCGACCTCATTGCCCCAAAGGACCGCGATTGGATGCTGACCTACTTAAAACATTTCATGCTCTATAAAAGCTGCAGAAAAGCATTGCTTAAAAGAAACAAACATAACTAGTAATATTATTTTCTGAGAGAAAATTAGATCTATAATAATAATTGTAATGCAATTAATTAATTATGGGTTGGTACCACTTTACAACAAGGATAATTATAATAACAAATAATACATTATGATTTTTTTTAAATTGCTTGTTAAAACTTCTTTAATAAATGAACCTCAATGTGTGATTAAATAAGAGGGGCAGTCCGCTAGCTAAACGGTGAACAAAGGTTAACAAAAAAGTTTTTTTTTTACATGTTTTTATTTATTTTGTATGCTTATTGTACGTAAATAATTGTATAATAATACATATATGGGTATGTCTATATATATATATATATATATATATATATATATATAATTATTTACAGAGTGTTTTTTTACATTATTTATAACAAATATCCATCCATCTGTCCATTTTCCTCCGCTTATCCGGGTCCAGGTGGTGGGGGCAGCAGTCTCAGGAGGGAAGTCCAGAATTCCCGGTTTCCGGCCACCTCTTCCAGTTCCACCGGGAGGACACCAAGGTGTTCCCAGTCCAGCTGAGGGACATAATCCCCCCACCGTGTCCTAGGTCTTCCCCGGGGCTTTCTCCCGGCTGGGCATGCCCGCAACACCTCACCAGGGAGGTGTCCGGGATGCATCCAGACTAGATGCCCGAATCACCTCAACTGGCTCCTCTCGATGTGAAGGAGCAGCGGCTCTACTCTGAGCCCCTCCCGGATGGCTGAGCTCCTCACCCTATCTCTTAGGGTGAGTCCCGCTACCCTACGGAGGAAACAACCCAAAGCTCATGAGGGCGAGGGTGGGAACATAGATTGATCGGAAAATTGAGAGGTTTGCCTTGCAATCCACCCTTTTCCGGATTTGGAAGTGCTGAGTCTCATCCCAGAAGCTTCACACTCAGCTGCAAACCTTCCCAGTAAACGCTGGAGGTTACAGCCCGATGAGGCCATCAGGACCACATCGTCTGCAAATAGCAGAGACGAGATCCTAACGCCCCCGAACTGGACTCCCTCGACGCCTCGGCTGCGCCTAGAAATTCTGTCCATGAAAATTCTGAACAGAATTGGTGACAAAGGGCAGCCTTGGCGGAGGCCAACGTTCACCGGAAACGGGCTCTCCTTAAAAAGGGCTCACTCCGTTCATGCCGTTGCTCTATGGAACAAACACACCAAGGTGCTGAAACCAATTATTGAGTTCATTATCATTTACTGTGTGATTCGTTAATTCATTTATTATCGTCCAAGACCGAGTGCTCACGAAAAATCACATTTTAATCTTGCGAGATCTTGTGACACCCCTAATAAAGAGTAATATTTACTTCTTTTATATTTTTAGTTCAATGGTAAATGATCTTTCACTTGAATAGTACTTTTTACGACACTGCTAGCACATTTACCCTAACCCTAACCCATCAGGAGCAACTGAAGGTTAGGTATCTTGACCACTCTGCCACCTTAGCCATGCCCCCATATTTCTATTTTTTTGTTTAAAAAAAAAGTGATTTGAAAGTTATTTTGGTGCAAATATTATATCTGATTGCATAATATTAGAAACATTAACTTGGCTCTTATTTTAATATAATAATCACCCTCAATTGGGCATAAGAAACTACATTTTTTACTACTACATTTTAGGCTTTACATATTTATTCTTATTGGTTTTTATATTGTTTATTTGTTTTTGACTTGCTTTAAACTTTGGATTTAAACACGTCATTAATACTTTGCATGTATATGTTTAGTGTGTGTTTACCGTAGTAAAGTAAGTACAGCAAAAGCATAAATAGTTTTTGAAAACTCCCCCAGTTAACTCTTGCTTATTTTTACACACAGATACAGTATGTGACGTTTTTTGACAGCCTAGCTGACTGATACGCGTCTAATGGCTCGCTAATGTCACGTGCCTGCGTTGTGCATAACACAACCAGCAGAGGGCAGCAGCGATCTCTTCAAACGAGGAGTTGACTGCAGGGTGGAAGACACGGCATGCCTGCTCATCATCGTGTCTTCGTCATGGAGGACACAATGTACACTGTTGCTACGTGCTAAATGATAATGTGTTGAAGCATGAGGTCAGAGATGACACACATGGGGAAAAAACACTTGCATCACTGTGAGTCACCAAGTCACAGATGCAGCAGGAAGTGGGTGTCAGGTGGAGGCTAACAGCAAAGTACCTTCGGGTGTAATCCGAGTCCAAATTCAGCTAATTCACACTTGTGTACGAGAGACGCTAACATGAGTCACCTGTTTGCTGGGTCAAACGCTGGTAGATCAGATGCTGACAATGCTGAAAATGATAATCAGCTCTGTGACTCACTTGAGATGCGGAAATGACAAAGAGCTCACAAGAAAATGTGCTGGTTGACATCTTTGACCTACCATCTGGAGCTCATGACCTTCCAGGTGTTGTTCGATTTGACATCTGCTGGGAGGTACGCTAAAACGTCAAATGTACGGATCGATAAACTCTTGAAAAGAATTGGATCAGCAGCCTGCATCACGAAGCTCAACCTTCGCAGGGGTTATTAGCAAGCTCTTCAGACCTATGCTGCCTAGGCTGTTCCTGTTCCTGTTCCTGTTGTAGGAAGCACCAGCGACTTCCCAAAGTCCTTCTTGGTTGTGAGCAGTATAGTGCAGCGTGCCTCAATGTTGCTGTGATCTTCAGCAGAACCTGGGAGGAAAACGTCCAGGCCTGAAGCAAGTCCTTGGAGAGATCAAGGCAGCTGGACTGACTCGGGCGGGGGCGTAAGAGGAGACACGGTACCTTGGTTACCAGTTGGGAAGAGGTGAGGTCAAAATCTGATCCAGAACTGTCCTTGCCCTCACACCAAAGAGAAAGTGAGATCCTTCTCAGGGTTAGCTGGGTGATACTGAAGGTTTGTCCCTTCAGTAACCGTAACCGTAACCGTTGCTGCTCCGCTCAGAGCACTAACCTGCCTCTGCTCCTCTCCTTTTAACAGAAGGTTCCTTGTCCAAGTAGATGCCTCTGCTGTTGGTCTTGGTGCAGTTCTGGCTCAAGGAGACGCAGGTGAGGAGCAACCTATACAGCACTTTTACCTCTGCCACAAACTCCTGCCATGTGAGACCAGATATCAAATGATCAAAATGGGCCTTGTAAAGTCTTCAGTAGTACCTACTAGGCCTAGAATTTGATTTGGAGACGGACTCCAACTGGGATCAACTTCAAATCGGTCGTCTGAAGAGATGGTATCTGTCTCTGCAGCCCTACGAGTTTGTGGTCTGATACCGGTCAGGCAAATTGAATACGGTGGCTGACTATCTGTCCCGGTTACCAAACCGAAGCAAACCAATTCACTTCGGGGAGCACAATAACCAGCCTTTAAGTTCTTCTAACTTCTCCAGTGTTTTCCCAACTTGTTTGGAGGGGATTGCGGTGGGACCTTTTGACAGTTAGCAAACAGTCGTCTTATATTTGGGTCAATCCGGTACATTGCAGAATACTGTTGGAAAAAACAACAATTGTAAGTAAAGGATGCCAAGGGACACGCAGCAAAAGGGAACCACGTGGAAGTGAGACATGCAGATGGAAGTCCGCTGACAAAATAAAGCTTTGAAGATTTGGAATAGTGGACATTCTTCCTTATTAGTGGACATTCTTCCTTATCGCAGCTTCCTAGCTGCACAGTAGTGCATGACTGTGAAGTCTCTGTCGGAGGAAAAACAAGCCCCACATGAAATCCAAACCTACTGAAGAAAAAAAAAAAGATGTTTTATGACAGCTGGAAAAATAACGTCAGACACTTGAGCTCACGCTTCCGACATCATGATAGATGACGCTAGTAAATAACTCGGCAAGGGAAAGTCAGAAAGAGTTTAACCTAGTTTAATAGTCACAGTCTTTAAGAAATGCACAGTAGTTTGATTTAAGCCTTTTTTTTGTGCGTTTTTGTCAATTTCAAGAAGAAAGAGGATTCCTTCCAACCATGTAACCTCTCACAGAGGGAGAAAGCATAAAACACACATTGTCATGTACAAAATGCCATAAAAAGGACACCGTATATCTTCAGTTCCCTATTTAAGAAATGATGAGAGCAAGGTAGTAAAGACTAAATCTAAAGTTATTTTATTCTGAAAAAACGACCCTGTTATTTTTTATTTTTTTGGAATGATTCCAGGTTGGCTATTTACATTACTCAACCTGTCTCGGCCCAACATTGTGCAGAAACATGCAACAAAGCACTGGCTTACTTGTGAAATATTTAAAATCTCAAAGTACTCTCCTGCCTGCTCATTATCTGCGCATTCTGTCATCAGGGGCATTTATTTAGGAAAAACCGGCCTGCAGAAGGAAACGGCGTACTTCATAACTGACTCCTACGCATGTCTTTGAGTGGTTTCTCATCCCTTCTTCTGCAAGCCGCTAGAATACACATATTGGTACGTCAATACCCATCTGGCAGCATGTTTATCTTTGTAGCTCTTCTATTGCCTCTCATTGCATGTGCAGGTGTACCTAATATTGTGTATAAATGGGTATAATTTGCACTATAATTTGCAAAACATGCAAGGTTTGTCATAAGGCATAGGTTTTCGATTATTTGCTATCGAGAACCTATAGTATTTATTTATCTGTACAAACCACTGTATGGGTTGCTGGCACCAGCATCATTCAAGCATGAGTAAAGACACCAACAGGTCTGCCAACCATGAAGAAACGTAAGTATACTATATAAAGTAATATATAGTAGAGTGCCCCCTGCTTCTCACACCCCCACTCCCCAGACACCCCACCACGCACTCCCCAGGGGGACCCGCCCCACTATTTGAGAAGCATTGTCATCAGGCCTTTTGAAAACCTTTTTATACAGTACGGTTAAAAAGACTTTTTGCTAAATTTTTGTAGCACTCACAAAGCAAACAGTGACTTTCACAAACACTTTCCTTTTAGTGTTTGTATTTTTTTTAAATTACTTTTTATTTGCAGCCATCTATTTTCTGCTGCTTATCCTGTCATATAATATAATGTGACATAGTGTGATATAAATATATTGTATTATTCAATTAGATTATACATTGTTTTTGGTGTTTAACAATGTAATATCCAAAAATTTGTTGAAGATGCGTTTTTTTTTTTTTTTTTTTAAATATATTGAAGTATTTGAGGAACAATTGTCTCCCATGCCTGGCCTGGAGGAAGAGGTTCTATTTTTCTATCCTTACAGTATAAAGGAAAACTACAATGGTCACCACAGTGTGCTTTCACAAAAGTGAGAGTGTCCTGAGAAGGTTTGTTTTGTCATTTATGTCTCTGCTCTGTCTCTCATGGAGATGTTGGCCTGCAGCTTCCTTTGTCGTCGACGCCTCCAAAGCAGGACGGCCAGCAGGAGAAGCAGCAGGAGGCCCAGGGCGCCCCCTATCAGTCCTGCTTTGAGAGGCAGGCTGTGGTCCTTGGGCTGGTACATCATACACGAGGCCTTGCTGTCTCCGACGTCATTCAGCGCCACCACGCACACCTCAGAGACGTTTTCAATGGGGCCCACGCCGCCACTCCGCCACTCCCTCCCGAACCTCTGCCTCTCTTTCCCGCCGACCGTCACACTGTAGGCCGTTACGTAGGAGAAAGGAGCACACCAGCGGATGACCACGTCAGACCCGTTCCAAGCAACCGTTTTCAGGTAAGGAGCCTCCGGTGCCACGAGGTAAGAGGTAGAGCCCGGACACAAGCAGTGATAAGCGGAGGAGAGCTCAGAACAGGATGGTTGGTTCTCCTTGCAGGGGTTGTAGTCACATCTCCGCATGGCTCCTCTACTGTTTGGAGACGCACTCTGTGGTGAAACGGTGGTTGGTTCAGCCTCTGTGTCATAATATTCATCCGGGGGGAGCTCCAGGTCCTTGGAGGTGGGTGTATGGGGTCTGAGGGGTCCTGCGGGATTGGACCCTGGCTGGGTAATGGAACTTCTAATGAGAGCCAGACAGATGATTGTCAAGGGAAAGGTTCTGTTGGCAGCCATCACAGCCTGGAGGCGGTACAAAGAACATCCCATCAGTATCAACATGTACTTTCATTATATAGTCACTATATACACTGGCTAAATCATTATTTGACCCCCTTCTGATTTTGTAAGTTCCCCCTTATAGAAATAAAGCCTGTAAATTCATTTGAATTTGATCCACAAGCAAAAGGTGACTTAGTACAGTACGTCACGAGGGTTGTACACATCTCAGGAGGGATTTTGTTACAGATACTCTCCAAATCCTGAAGATTTCGAAGCTGTCACTTGGCAACTCAAAGTATCTAATTCTTCAGTGGGATCAAGTTCTGGAGACTGGCCGGGCCACTCCGGGATCTTAGGGGCTATCCACACAGGAAGGCTTTCAGGTCGAAAAGGCAAAGTATTTTAGCGTTTCAGCCTCTCATCCACATGGGAAGGGCGTTCTGGGTGACCTGAAACGGTCCATCCATCCATCCATCTTATGCTTATCTGAGATCGGGTCACGGGGCAGCAGCCTAAGCAGGGAAGCCCAGACTTCACTCTCCCCGGCTACTTTGTCCAACTCCTCCCAGCGGATCCCGAGGCTTTCCCAGGCCAGTTCAGAGACATAGTTTCTCCAACGTGTCCTGGGTCTTCCCCGAGGCCTCCTACCGGTCGGATGTGTCCTGAACACCTCCCCAAGGAGGCATCCTGGCTGGATGCCCGAGTCACCTCATCTGGCTCCGCTCAATGTGGAGGAGCAGTGGTTCTACTCCGAGTTTCTCCTGGATGACAGTGCTTCTCACCTTCTCACTAAGGGAGAGCCCAACCACCATACGGAGAAAACTCATTTCGGCCGCTTGCACCCGCGATCTTGTCCTATCGGTCACTACCCAAAGTTTTCATGACCATAGCCGGATTGGTGCGGCGTCTGCAGTGATGCGGACTCTGCATCGGCCCGTTGTGGTGAAGAGGAAGCTGAGCCAAAAGACAAAGCCATCTACGTTTCCACCCTCACCTATGGTCATGACCTGAAACAGTATTTTTTTAAAACGGCTTCAAGAGTGGGAAAATCTGAAAACGCCAGCTCGCCGTTTCCGTATGGACGTGCAAATCTGCTACAATTTAAAAACCGCCCCGTCGCCGTCATGTGACCAGAAGTGAGCTTTGACGACAAGCCAACATATCTGAACATTTCGAGTGTCACGACTCACCGCAGTCGACATTCTCCCCGTGTTTCTTGTCTTATACTCCCAAAATGTCTTATACTCTATGGGTTGGTGTGCCACGCGGTTCCGTCCGCGTATTTGTTCACAGTGCCACACGTAGGTGTGCCTTGTGTATTACATCGTTTTCACTCCCGTCTGGATGCAACTATTTACCAATTCGCCACAGCGTCGAGACTGTGGTCGGCCCAACCAAATGAAGGTTGTTATTGGTGCCAAACGCAGTCCAATAACCATCAGACGGCATCAGTGAGCGAAGGGGTTTAAGAAAAAAACGTCTTCTTTTTCAAAAACAAAATTGCCCATTTGGAATTTGCCCAAGATCACCAAACATGGGACATTGAAAGGTGGAAGAAAGTTTTATTCTCTGAAGAGGAAAGAATGAAACCTTGACGGTCCTGATGGCCTCAATCGTTTCTGGCATGACAAGGAGATCCCACCTGAGATCCACACGGCACAGTGGAGGGGCGCCATCATGATCTGGGTTGCTTTTGTGCAGGGGCGTCAAACGGTACAGTAGATGGCTATGTGGAGATGTTGCAGAGGAAATCCCTCATCACTGAAGGCCCTCGTCTTTGTGGTAATGACTGGGGTTTTCAACAGGACACAATGCCCGCCTGACAAAGGACTTCCTCCGGAGGAATAACATCACTCTTTTGGACCATCCTGCGTCTTCCCCTGATCTAAATCCAATTGACAACATTTGGGGATGGATGGCAAGGGAAGTTTACAAAAATGGGCACCAGTTCCAGACAGTGGATGCCCTCCGTGAAGCCACCTTCACCACCTGGAGAGTTTCTTCCTGGAAACACTGGCATCAAGCATGCCCAAACCAATTTTTGAGGTGATTAACAAGAATGGTGCATTTAGTCATTACCGAGTCCTATCTTAATTCTATTTTAGTTTGTTTTTTTTTTTAAGCTATGATCTTAAACTAATTAAACAGAGTTTGCTTCTTCCTACTCTTTTTCAGACATTGAATTGAATTGCGTAAGTGTAAACATATGATGTTCCTTCATGTAACTTGTAAAGCATTTTTGACACAGCCCTCGTATGGGCTCGCATTCCATTGTGCAGGTGTACCGAATCGAGGGATTGTGTACGTCTAAACAAATGTATTTAGTGCAAAATGCTTTTAAGGTGGTTGGCCATAACGTGACATTGATATTTACTTGATGATTTTAAAGTGATTTTAAAGTGAAGCTTTCGGAGGTGGCTCACACGAATCGAAACATTCCAGACAGTATTGCACAAGAGGCCCAGCAAACACACACCCATTCAGGACACAGTGCAGCCCAGTCAGCTGGATCCACTTACGGGAATGCTGCCCGGCTGTTCACAATGAATCTCACACAAAACATAACTGAAATATCTCAAAATCTCCTCACGTAAGTAGTCACATTTTTCTGCTTTTAGGAGGGTTTTTTTCTGCAAAAAAAGTTACAGTGAACTGAGTGAAATGTTGAAAAGAAAGCACTTACCTGTCGCTTGTACTGCAGATGTTTGCACTCTGATGAACTCTTTTGGAAGCGTCTCACCGCTATTCTGCCCTCCACTTGCCTGCTCCTCCTATTTATTTATCTGAATCGCCTCTCTTTAAAAAAAAAAAAAATCACCTCCTTTCTGCCCTCCCACTCTCTTCCCTGCTTTCTGGACCCCCTCCCTCCCTGTCAGAGTATAATGAGTGTGCATGCTATTATCAGAGGTTTCTATCATTAGTTTTATCATTGTTGTCTCATGTGTGATGAGGCCAGAATGCACATTATTGCAACATTGTGCACATATTTTCTCGTTAATGAGCTCCAGTTGGCCTTAAAGGGAGGATGGCTTTGTCATGGCTGATGACCAGCGGTGGCTCCAACCTGCTGCGCTCTCTCTCTCTCTCTCTCTCTCTCTCTCTCTCACCAAAATAAAATGCATGACTCTGCATGGAACATGACAACCATGTGTAAACTCAAGTTCACCTGCGCACCAAATTTGGGAAATAAACATGATCAGACTCGTCCGGTGCACAGTCTGCAAATTTGCCTCTTCTCTTTTCGGACGCCAAAAAGCTATAGCGGGGTAAAAGGAGGGATGTTGAGTAATTTGGGAGGATAAAATGCTCTCTGTTAACAGCAAGCATCATGAAAAACACTCACTTGGAACTAATAAAAGGGGCTTTGTTGACGTCGCTTCAACTATCACATCTGTCTTCTGTTACTTGGGACTTACTTGGGGCTGTTTTGTCGTGTACCAAATGCTCAACAAAAATACAAACACAACACTTTTGTTTTTGCTCCCATTTTTCACAAGCTGAACTCAAAGATCTAAATCTTTTTCTATGTACACAAAAGGCTTTTCAAATATTGTTCATAAATCTGTTAATGAGCACAAATACCGTATACCCTCGCAATATCACGGTTCGATTATCGCTCCCTCACTATATCGCAGAAATGACTTATACTATACTATATACTATTTTCAGAAATGAATGAATTAATAAATGATTGCTGTTTTGTGGTAGACTATGGTCTATTATTAGTCAAAACATATTGAAATGCAAGTGATATGTAGTTTTCTGGTCGCTTGGCGGCAGTAATGCCACAAAACATTGCGATATCACCTTACAGTACATTACCTTAACACTGTATGAAATCATGACTTCAGCCATGGCATATCCGACATGATAGAGTGAAAAAAGGTTGTAAGTTTTTGGTTTCTTAAGTTTAGAAGAAATAAATTCAAGGCTAAGTGGTTAGCTTGCTAGCTCGCTAGCTACAGCACAAGAGTTGAGCAATGTGTTGTAAACAATGGATAATGGGAGTGTAAATCAAGATTCAAGAGAGTTTTATTGTCATGTGCATGGTAAAACAGCAGTTATACTATGCAATGAAAATCTTATTCTGTTCATTCTCCCAAGAAAAGAAAGAAAAAACACAGAAAGAATAAGAACATAAGAAACATAAACATATATACCATGTGACCATAGGGGTGTTATTTCAGGTCTGCAGGGCTCTAATAATGTTATAAAACGTATTTAGAAAGTCAAAAGAAGGTTTTCTATGCTTTAAATACAAAAATATTATATTTATTAACATTGAATCCTATATCATGGAAATTCATTTATCGCGGTCGGGTCTGGAACCAATTAACCGCTATAAGCGAGGGATGAGTGATCCGGAGGATCCCAAACATGCTCAACGGGGTGACATGTTCGGAAAGTATGCTGGCCATGCAGGAACTGGGATTTTTTTCAGCTTCCGGGAATTGGATAAAGAGCCTTGCAACATTATCATGCTGCTCAATGAGGTGATGGTCATGGATGATGGTGGTGGTGGGGTTACGGTACGGGCATGGACATGTCAGCCATCGACTATGTTTGGGATGCTCTGAAGTGGCGTACAGTCATACCTTGCCACTTTCAAAGTAAATAAATTAAATTATCGCTGTTTTGTGGTTGACTGTGCCCTGTTATTACTCCAAAATATGCATTTCTAATCAAAGTTTACATATTCTTGGCCTAAATTAAGCATGTTCAACCATAAAAATGGCTAAATGGACGAAATACAAATATAAGGCATTCAGAAAACGCATTCGAAAAAGCGATATGTAGTATTGCATTGATGAGACAATAGCACGTTGTCCACAACAAAAACAAAGAACTCTCCCAATACTAATGTGTGAGTCTATGTTATGTCTTTTTGATGTCTACTACTGTATGTCTTATTTTGTGTTATTATGACTACTGTATTGAGTGAGTGTAAAGGTGACTATAGGGGTGTTATTTCATGTCTAGAGGGCTCTAATAATGTTAAAACCCGTATTTAAAAGGTCGTAAATGGGGTTTCTATACTCTAACTATGTAAATATTCCATTTATAAAGAAGGGTATCTATTTCTTGGACCAATTAACCGCTATAAACGAGGGACTACAGAATACGGTATTTGAGACAAATGGTGGCCACACCAGATACTGACTGGTTTTCAGCAAAGACAAGAGCCCAATGACCAAGACTGATTACTCGACTACTACTTCTGTAGTGAAACAGTAGGGCCACTCTCTGGCCATCCTACTGGCCATCTCGACATTTCAGGTATCACCTTATTGCCACCCCTATGTGACTAATGGTCTCACCTTGACCACCACTAAGAAAAATTTCTGGCTCCGCCACTGGTAGGCAGGATCCAGATACAGAAGCACTTTGAAGAAGTCCTCGGTACACAACTTAGCAATTAATTGCGCAAATAGACAGTCCAAAAAAACATATTTGTCATTTTTCAAGTTTCTCAAGAACAAAGACAAGTATGTGTCCTAAAAACGTTGTATAGTATAACACTGGTGGTTGTAAATAACCAGGACAGTGGCCAAAAATGTAAGGGTAGTCCCACACAAAGCTGCTATGTTTCTTCATATGACTATAATAAATTCTCAGTTATTTTCGTTCACTGTTTATTAGTGTCCAGAGTTTTCTTCTTTTAACAAACCCCTATCATAATTTGGCTAAATAGGAAGGACATGATAAAATATACACTTTAAACTTTAATGAAAGGACAGAAAAGTTATTGAATGTCATAGTTAAAATATGATTTTTTTCTGATGAACTCCAAGTTGTGAATAATGTGACACACTATATTGTAGCAGTTCTTATTTATGACTTACTATACAGTGGCGCCTTGGTTAGCGCCATTAATCCGTTCCAGAAGGTCCAACTCAAACCAAAACGGACTTTAACCAAGGCAAGTTTTTCCATAGAAAATAATGTAAATCCAATTAATGTGTTTCCAGACACCCAAACATTTGAACACTTAACACATTTTATAGACAATTAGTTTTACATGCAGAAAATGATGCATTCCCTTTGTTTTTCTTTTTCCTTCCATATACTGAAGAGCTATGTTTTATTTCCCTCCTGACACGTAATATTCCGACTTTATTCATGTAAATTTAAAGTTTTTTTTCCTCAAAATCTCCAATTGTTTTTTTCAATGTGGCCCTAATAGTCCGTCGCAAAAAACACATACAGACATCAATGTAAACAATTATGCCTCTAACACAGTATACAGTATGTCAGATACCAATATGTATCATATACACTGGTACAAAGCTTTTACAATATAGACAGGGATTAAGTCATTTTAAAGTCGATCAGAATCAGTGAGTAAGTCATATTTCTGTTCTGACATAAATTCAAGCAGATGGTAACCGTTAGTGGGTTGGTATCGGCACAAATCACTGTCACCGTCTCAATTTTTCCCCGACCACTGTGGATGGCAGCGATGGGCCTGCTGTCTTCATCCCAAGTGTGAATCATAAAGTGATGACTGGGATGTGCATTTGTGGCCTTTGTAAAGAACAAGCATTTCGCAGTCTTGTTTCAGATGCAAAACACTCCACAAGAATAAAACCTGTTGTGCTGGGGAGAGGACATAGCGCGCTTTCCAGTGATATGTCATTTGTTGAGGTTTGTCAGTGACGTAAAAGACAGGCTTTAAAAAAATGGGTGTCATACCGACCAGCATGTTTTATGGGCACGAGAGAAATAAGTTACCCAATTTGTCCAGTTATTGTCTTTTTAATTGTGTTTGTTGTGTTTCAACAATAGTTTGAGTCAGGGTAACTTACCGTCATTTATAAAATAGCGGATGCGGCACATTTTTCCACTGTCCTCTGTGGTGGAAATGAGGACTACTACTTATTCATACACTACTCACAAAAGTTAGGAATATTCACAACTGTTATGTTATAGAACAGCAAGTTGTGCGTTTAGTGCGTTAAGTACTGAACTGTGCATAAAATTAGCCATAATCACACGTTTACTGGCACCCGCAGAACAGATAACAGATTGCATGATATCTTTTTAAAATTAATGATCAAATGAATGTATCTGTACGAACTAGCTATTTCGTACTGTGTGTCTAGAGTGATACTTGCAAATGACCTCGTGCCAATCAAAAAATAAATATAAAAGCAAATCTTTAGTTTCTTCATTATTTGTATAAACATTTAAAAATATAATACAAATAAATAAAATAATACACAATAAAATAAAATACATTTCATTTAATTAAATTGCACAATTACATTTTTTTCTATTGACAAGACGCTTTGTCTAAGTACTGTACTGCAATTTCTGAGCAGCCAACGGCGCCCTCTACAGACCTTAAATGTGAATGACACCCCTTTATTCTGTCAAATGAAATGGATTTGTCTCGTTTGCTTGTCTTTGGGGAGGATATCAGTTAATTTTCTTGATGGATTGCTCTGGGGGCTGTTTGTCATCAGATAACACGCCATGGTCAGTCTTTAACAACATCCCTAATTAACAACATCCTTTGACCTAGTTTAATCCGACTGGGAGGTCGACGATGTCTAGGTCATTCTCCTAAACCTTGCATGTGTAATTTTAGAAATCAGATGTTAATTTATAATGTACATGCTTCTTAAAATGTATCTAATACATAAATAAATCATTATTTAGAATCATTATAAATTATGAGCACTACTTTTTGTGAGGATCTACCTGTTACTTTGTGCCTTCAAATACCTTGGTGCATTCAAATTTGTACATTTTATTTTTCTAATTCAATTAGCACGTCTGATTTTAAATACAGGTCCACTGAAACTTTCAGAAACATGAACTGACGTGAATTAATCTTTGCCAATTACTGTCAATCTATCACTTTTATTTTGTGGCATTTGTGTCTGTTGTCAATAAAATATATTATTTTTTTTAACACAAACTAACAAATATTAGAATAAAGTTATTGTTGCGCACGTTTTCTGCAAATGACGCTCTTGTCCAATCGGAGCGAGCATATACTGTGACGTCACATCGATGCGACGGTCGTTAATGAACAGTATAGTAGTGACAGAGTAGAAATGGGAGACTTAATACATGAAGCAATGTTTACGTCTTGTTGGAATAGGATAATATTCTACTGAGTAGTAGTACTTAGTACTACACGTCTGTTGTACAGAAACGGTGTTTTAAGGAATGTTTATTGAAACAGCGAGTGTTCGTAGGTAATGTTAGCTGGCTAATGCTAGCGTGCGGACCTGGGCCCCTGTTGTTTTGGTCATTGACGTCAGGCGAATGGAACAAACGTAAGTGGTGACATCGGACTCTTACCTTACTATCGGCTATACAAGCCTGTTTTGGTTGCCATATTAACACAGCTGTTTTTAATAAGGCTAACTCAGCTACAGCTATGACTACCAGGCGGGCAAGCTATACTAGTAGCATGGATTCAAATAGTGGAAACCGCAAGCAGAATATAAACAACATTCCTGACAGGACTGGGCAAGAATCCTGCTACGATCGCAAGCCAGTCAAGGCTGCATATGTCAGCATGAGTGTCACATCGCTGAAATCCCGCCTTGCCCCGACCATTCAAACTGCCATGTCGACTGTGGTTGATACTCTCCTGGGTGAAGTGGTACTTGTGCTCAACGAGACCCATCAAGAGTTACTGCACAAGGAAGAAGAGAACGAGAGACTCAAAGTGCGCCTGGAGGTGTCAGAAAGAGAGTTGAAGACTTTACAGGAGTGTCTTTGTAGCGCTCAGAAGCTAATAGACCAGCTTCAGATCTCATACACGGGCACTCAGAACATTGGCCAGTCAGTTTTTGCACCATCCCTGTCTTCCATGACGCCGGGTGTGGACCGAGACCATCAAAGCCCCCGTAATATGAATGGAGCTGGTGTTGACCTGGGTCTTGGTGGTTCTGTGGATGAATCACTTCATGGGTTTGAGCCAAGAGATGAATACAAAATGTGTCAGCTGTCTATTCAACCGGATGGCTCTGTGACCAACCATGCTCTGGATTCTTTTGCAACAGACACGTCTCACATGTGCACTGACACCAACAGACCAGGTAAATATGCCATGCAAAATTGTTAATTGTCTCTTTAAAGCTGTTGTTCATCATGCCAACATGTCTGCTTTAGATGACAGGCAGTCTCAGGGACCAGGTGGGACTACCAGCTTTGAAATTAAAGTGGAGCAGGGACCAGTTTCAAGCTCCAGTCAGACCAACAGAAAGGACTTACAGCGTGACAACAGAGTGGGCGATGGAGAGCAGTCATCCCACACCATGAGCTACGTTCAAGTTGGAGAGGAGGGAGCATCCCAGCATACCTTCACTCACCAGCTACGTCACCAAAGGCCCATTCGAGAATGCATTAGCGTTCTGCAGCAGGGTGTGCTGGATGGACCTAAGCCACTGGTGAGGACTTCTGGAACTGGGAGAGGTGATAGTGTTTCACCGGGCAGAGCTGAAACCTCTGCGGGACCCTCAACCACTGACACTGCAGTTGATCCCTCGAGCGATCGTCCACATCATTGCTTAGAATGTGGAAAGACCTTCCGTCTGATTTCCAGCTTGAAGAAGCACATCCGCATCCACACAGGAGAGAAGCCCTACCCTTGTAGTGTCTGTGGCCGCCGTTTCCGTGAGTCGGGCGCCCTCAAGACTCACCTGCGTATACACACCGGGGAGAAACCTTACTCGTGCTCAGAGTGCGGCAACTGCTTCCGCCACCTGGACGGCCTGCGCAAGCACAGGCGCACGCACACCGGAGAGAAGCCTTACGTGTGCGCCATCTGCGGGAAGCGTCTGAGCCGTCTGCAGCACCTCAAGCACCACCAGCTCATCCACACGGGCGAGAGGCCGTGCTGCTGCCCCTTCTGCAATCGTACCTTCAAGGAGCCCGCCGCGCTGCGCAAGCACATACGGACACACCGCGATGAGGGCGGGCACATGCCGATCACAGCCAGCGATGACCCAAACCCCGACCCAATTGATGACATTAACAATCTGCATCCGGCGGCTCCGTCTCCCCAGATGAGGTTTGGGGAGTGGGGAGCAGAAGAGGAAGACACCTCAGTTGTTGACTGTGTCTAGAAAAGTAAACATTGAAAAAATGTGCAGTGCTGCCGAGCAACAAAGGTAATCACTGTATAAATGAGGAATGTATATTTTAGCTTGACAAGCTTCGTTTAGGTTGTGTCCACATGGTAGGGTGCTTTTAAAATAACAAATCAGAAAAAGTGTCTTTCCTTATTAATATGTATAGGCAGGCGGTTGCGGCAAATTTGTGTTGGAAAGTCTTCACCCTGAATGGGAATCTTTACCGACATTTTTTGTTTTTATTTGTTTTTTAAAGGCATTTTCCTGTGTTCCATTCTTAGACGTTGTTATCTGCCCTCACGACGTTCATCTAGCAGCAGTTGTAGCAAGCAATTTGACAAAACAGTTAGAGGATATTCACAATTATAAAAGTGCCTTCACTCATTAAAATAATAATGAAATTCTTACCTGGACTTCCTAAGACTTGTACAAACCGTACCGAACTTAGGCTGATGTTTTTTTGTTTTAAATCACTTCACACAAGATGCCTTTGGATAGTCAATTAAATTTAATCATAATAAATAATAGACAAATAACATTCCAGGAGTTGAATTTTCATTGCCATAGACCTTCTTTAAAAAATGTAAGGAAAAAGTCTGCAGTTAATTATTATGGAAGTGTAAAGTTAAGCTATACAAGTATGAGTTGTAATAAGAAAAACATTAAAAGGTGTAGCAGACCTTCCCTTTTTAGATCTATCTCGTCATATTCATGTTAGTATCAGTAGTCAATCATACCATTATTACAGGCTACATACACGCAGAAATGCCATCTTTTGAACCATATTTTCCTTGTAACGTTCGCTCACATTCCGAGTTGTTAAAGCGCTGAACTGTTCAAGAGTTTAATACTCACTGTGTGTGTTTCCACAGAACTCATATCTGTTTCATGCTCTGTGATGTTATTTTTTTATCAATCATGTCTTTGTTCCATCCAGTTCCTTCTGTCACAAGAATGCTTTTGTTTTTGTTTCTACTAGCATATTGACACTGGCCAAAGAATTAGGTGCAATCTCATGATATCCAGTACAAAAATCAGCCTTTAAAAAGATTATAATTGCATATAAGTAAGTGGAAAACATGACACCAAGTGGTTTTTTTTTTGCTACTCTTTTATCTGTGTAAATATGACTGCAGTTATGTCATTTTCTCTAATGAGGGTTACGTATGATGTGGTGTTGCATACTTTTGAAAATATGAGTCTGCTAACTCATAGTGTAAATATCCACCTAATCCTGGCGTTTTCCCAAATATTTAACATGCTGTAACTTACAGAAGTAATATTGTGTGTCTTTGTCCACGTATGCTATACTATAATGAGCTCCTGCTACCTAAAATCTGTTCATGAAAAATGCTCCAAGTGTGAACTATATGTTGTCCTAAAGCCACGGTATGGTTTGCCAAGGTAGTGTCACTTCTCATAATACTGTACTCCTACCTTTATAAGAAGGCCTTTGCATGTAGCTGTAACTAAAAAAAAAAAAAATTGAAGTCCTTATTGTGAAATAACATTTTTATGCTTGTATGAATGTAGTGTACCCTCCCCCGCAACATTTTACATGTACATTAAGTCTACTGTAAATGTTTCTAAATTAAAGGGCCTTATTTATACTTGACCTTTATTGGAAGGACAACTTGTTGCTAGGATAAATTCAGGTGCCTCATGCCTAGCTGAGTCTAAAATTATCCTCTACCACTCATCTGTTTCCTTGAGCACCTGGAGCAAATGGCCCAAATGCCTCATACAATAGAGAAAGGACATGGGAAGTTGGTAGGTACAGTACTTACAGACACACTATGGAAACCAAGCAGGCAAATTGATATACATATCATTATATTCATTTTTGCTGTGAATGTAACAAGCTTTTTTGGCCACAGTGCCATCTGCTGGATCTAATGGCACTTGCCTCTGTGTAAAATGGCCACCTGCAAAGCGATACCCGTTGTGATCTTCCACAAGGTTCGTGTAGTGTTCAAATACACTTATCACTGTTATCAAGTGTGATTTTCTGTTGCCATTCTCCTCTAACCTTGTACAGCATGAAATCACAGCGTCTCTGATTGCACTCTCACATGATCCCGTTGCATCACCACCGCTACCACTGCCAGACAGATGGTGGCGGTCTGTGGACACGCCCACACACACAGATCCCAAATAACACTTAAGTAATGACAGCTGTGGTCTCATACACACACGCTGCTGATGTGTTCTTTGGTGTGATTACAAGCTTAGCACAAAAGACATGCTACATTTTTGTTTTGTAATCCAAACACAAGGTTTTACAGGACTTCTTGCATAAAGTGAGGACATCCCTCACATTTCCTCCAGGTCTGAAGGAGACACACTGGCCACTTCGTCATCTTCAGCTTCCTCAGCAAGGCACTTGTCATCTTGAAGGTGTGTTTGGGCTCTTTATCATGTTGGAAAACTGCCATGCAGCCCAGTTTCCCCAAGGAATGGCATCGTGCTCTTTTTCACAATGTCGCAGTCCCTGTTGGGATTCATGTTTCACTCAATGAACCGTAGCCGGCAGCACCCTTGCAGCCCTATACCCTGACGCTACCACCACCATGCTTTACTATGCTGGCAAGACACAATTATCTTTCTACCCTGTTGTGTTGACAGCTATTTAGACAATGCCGTAATGCAGACCTGCCAACATTGCGAATGATTTGCTGCGCTTCCAATACACATTTTGTTGCACTTTGCCGGTTTCAGTTTCGAGTTGAGCCGCTGCGCTCAGGGTGACTTGCACCTCCCAAAAAAAATAGAGTAAAAGCCATAATGCAACAAGAAAAAGCTTGAATGTTGATAACTAATAATAAATAAAGTTCGAGACACACAGTAAAACATAAGAGAGATATGGTTGCAAGGCTCCTCCAATGAGCTCACCACTCACGGGATAGACCAAAGGGGTCGGGTAAGGAGCGAGATGAGTGGTGGCCGAAGGCGGGAAACCTTGGCGGATCGATCCTTTGCTGCAGAAGCTAGCTCTTGGCATAGTCATCTGGTGGGGAAGGTGCGTGAGCTGGTGCACGAGGTGGAGAAGTTCTGCTTCGATATAGTCAGACTCACCTTGACGCACAGCAAGGGCTCTGGAAGCAGTCCTCTCGAGGGGGGCTGGACATTATTTCACTCTGGCTTTTCCAGCAGTGAGAGGCGATGGGTAAGGATGGCAGTTCTTGTTGCCCCCCCAGCTCAGGGCCTGGCGTTGTGGCTATAAGGTGGTCGGTGCCTGTTGTGGTGGTAATCCCAGAACCGGTTGGTGGACGCCATTAGTGAGGGATGCCGTCAAACTGAACAAGGGGTCCTGTGGGGTCTTTTTGGCCCATGAGACTCCGGAGGCTGCTGACAGGTGCCGGCAGGCCAAGTGGTTTGCGGCTGAGGCAAATACTCTGACATGGGAGGAGTTTGGGGAAGCCATGGAGAACGACTTCCGCACGGCTTCGAAGAGATTGTGGCCCATCGTCCGCCGTATCAGGAGGGGGAAGCAGTGCACAATCAACACAGTGTATGGCAGGGATGGGGGGCTGCTGACCTCGACTCGACATTGTTGTGGACTGGTGGAAGGATCCCACTGACACGTCTTCCAATGAGGAAGGAGTGCCTGGGGACTCCGCGGTGAGCTCTCCCATCTCTGGGGCTGGGGTTGCCAAGGTGGTCAGAAAGCTCCTTGGTGGCAGGGCCCTGGGGGTGGATGAGATCCACCCTGAGTTCCTTAAGGCCCTGGATGCTGTGGGTGTGTCTTGGTTGACACGCACGACTCTGCAGCATTGCGTGGACATTGGGGGTGGTGCCTCTGGATTGGCAGGAATTCTGTGGGGAGTACTCCGGGTATATGGGGTACGGGACCACCTAACTCAGGCTGATCATTCCCTGTGTGACCGGTGTCAGAGGTTGGTTTGCATTGCCGGCAGTAAGTCAGACCCGTTTCCAGTGACGGTTGCACTCAGGGTGTTGAGGGGCTCCGGTTTGGTGGCTGCAAGATTGGGTCTCTGTTTTTTGCAGCTGATGTGGTTCTGCTGGCTTCATCGAGCCGTGAGCTTCAACTCTCACTGGATTGGTTCGCAGTCGAGTGTGAAGCGGCTGGGATGAGAATCACCACCTCCAAGTCCGAATCCATGGTTCTCGCTTGGAAAAGGGTGGAGTGCCATCTCCAGGTGGGGGATGAAATCCTCTTCTTCACGAATGAGGGAAAGATGGACTGCGAGATCGATAGGCGGATAGGTGCAGCGTCTGCAGTGATGCGGACTCTTCATCGGTCCGTTGTGGTGAAGAATAAACTGAGCCGTAAGGCAAAGCTCTCAATTTACGTTCCCACCCTCACCTATGGTCATGAGCTGTGGGGGTAGTGACCGAAAGATTCGATAGTCCAAAACAATTTAAAGGGACCGTATGCAGCAGGCTTTTCCGCCTGCCTAGAGGAAGCCAACATTTGAACCAGTGACGTGCGGTGAGGTTCATGGCTGGTGAAGCACTGACTCCTTAGAAGTTTTTTTTTAATGTAGGACAACCAAAAAAAGAGGAGAATAATTCATTTGGGCTAAAAGAGTTGTTTTCAGATACTTCTTAGACCCATTTTTTAATAAAGTGTGTACATTTGCTTATAGTCCGTTTAAGCTGAAGGCGTGTCCTTCATTTTCGTTCTAACAAAGAACCATCCGTGCTGACTGAAAATGACACATAGGTATGCTCTGTGTCAACTACATTGTATTTATTTTGTGTCTCTGTGTGTTGGCAGTTAATGACGGCAAAAAGAAATGTAAGAGCAGCATGTGAACTCCATGCAGTCATTTCCTCAGCGCTTGGAAAGTAAACACTCTTTTGGGGGGGAGTGTATCTGTGTGTGTGTGTGTGGGGGGGGACTCAATTCCTTCTGCCTCTCTCTCTCCTCATTGTCTGACTATCCGTCTTGACCATGTGACCCTCAGCAAATACCGCCTTCCTCCCTCTGGGATGGCGGCGGACAGCTATACCAGACACACTTAACTTTTCCCAGGCACAAGAGTCACAATTAGAGTCACTTGCATAGTGGGGGGCGGGGAGGGGCTCTAGACTGGGTGTTATGTCATTAAACTAACTTACTCTCTTGAGTGTGTTCTATTTGCAGCGCATAGCTGCAGGTCTTGTTGTTAGGCCACGTACAGCATACTCATTGTAAAGACAGAAGACTGATTGTTTACAATTGCTGCTGGATAGGTATACAAAACATTATGTTTATTATTTATTATGGTTCTAATAACTTTGCTCTTCATTATACTCAGGGGAGTAACACCAAATTCTCTGCAAACATACATGCGCCTCCTGAAGGCTTCTTCTGGTAGTCACTGATTTTTTTCTTTCCAGGGGGCATGATGCTCGTTGCTCAGAGCACTGCGTACAAATAAAAACCCTTAAAGCTGCTGTATGTCACGGAGAGTGGCTGCTTACAGGGCACTAACTGCTTTGAGTACAAAAGCTAGACCCTACGTAACACACGCACCAGTTATATTATGTTATGTTGATAGCGATTCGACAAAGTTTAGCTACTAACGGTAGCAGTTATTGAATGTATAGCCTGACCGCAAATTGTTCATTGCCACTCCGAGGCCACTTTTGTGTGTGAACGTGTACACCAGACAACTGTGAGTGACACCCTGCAAGTCAAAAGGCGTACATTTTAAGAGAGTATGCTTTGTCTCATCTTCATCATTTGCAAACCTTTGGTAGGCATGGAAGGGCTCCCTGAAATGAAAACCACGAGTTGGTTCACGATGAACAAAAACTATGAGTAGTTCACATCTGTGGTTAAGTTATAGCTCGGACTACAGATTCTGTATGTTTTTATGACAAAAAGTAGGAATGCGTGCAAAGGACAGTGTGGTGATTTATGAGTGTACAGCTAGGACATATGTTGGTATTGTTAGACGCGTGATGTGCAGGATATAGTCTTTTTTTTGTATTTCCAGAGTGACACACGCAGCTGGAAAGCAACGAAGCCTGTGGTGCGTTTAAGGCTTGCAGAGGAGGTGGGGAAAGAAATGCACCAAGTGAAGTAACCAACAAGAAAAGCACTTTCAGCCTCGCTCCTGCTGCACCGCCTGCCTGGCCTGCAGCCAGGCTTTCTCCACAGAGGGTTGGCTCACTTCTCCTCCTCCTTTCCTCCCTTCTCCCCTTCTCTCCTTCTCCCCAAGCCGCATACGCACTCCCGGGAAGCAACAGGCGAAGAAAGAAGAGTTTTTGGGAACTTCCAAACATGCCACACGTTTTGGTTTTGCGGATGGACCAAGCAAGCACGCCTGAGGAGTGATTTTATTCCACCTCGAGGAGAATTCCACGGAGCTTATTCTCGTATGTGACGTTCCAGTCAGCGAAAGCAAAGCGGGCGCACCGGAGCTTGACGCGGATCGCCCCCGCTGGTGGTTTCATGCGTCCGGCTGCGTGAGAGGGGCACCGGAGGATGCCACGATGCCCTCGCTGATCTGCCGTGTGCTTCTCCTGTGGCTCAGCGTGTACAGGCTGGCGCGGTGCACGGAGCGCTTGTCCACACGTGAGCGCTTCAAGGTGGTCATCGCGCCGGTCATCTGCAAGCGGATTTGCCTGAAGGGTCAGTGTCAGGACCGCTGCGAGCAGGGCAACAACACCACGCTGATAGCGGAGAACGGCCAGGGGGCGGACACGCTCATTGGCCAGGGCTTCAGGGTCGGTGAGTAACCAACAAGCTTTTACTTCCATATCACATGGATAGACGATTGGCTTCATTGCTTTTCACTCCATCAAGCTGGGGAAAGGTACTTCAACTGGCTGTTTGTGCATCCATCGGTCATATACGTTGGCCGACAGGGGCAGAAGCTCGTTAACGTCCGAACGCTCCAAACACGGAAATGAAACACAAGCATAAACACACAAACACCATGAAGCAAATGCAACGGGAAAAGGTTGCAAATGAAAACTGCTGCAATCACATAAACATAAATGCAATAGAAAAAAATCTGCAAACAAACCCCAAAAACAACAGCACAAGAGAAATGCTCCACGTTTATGGGACAAAATGGAAGTTAGGCTACAGATGAACGACACCTGACCTTAAAGACATGAGCGGGATGCTCAGGAAAAAAAACTGACGGAAAGTGAGACGTAAAGAAAAATGGACCTTTCACTTCCGCCAACCATCCTCTTGGCATCCCGCTCGTGACTTTAAACATGGACGTCCTTCAGGTCAGGTGCCTCTGGTCGGCTGGCTAACTTGGATTTATCAACTGGCATTTCGCTCTTTCCCTTTTTCACTCCCAGATATTATTTTACTAGGCACTGACAGCATAGTTTCACTCTGCTCTGCCACAACTGCCAACTGACGGGCAACACGCTGCAGCTACGAAGCACGGGGAAGATATAGTGGACCAAAACATTGATTGTAGCTATAGGGGGGCGCTCAGTCAATATGTTTACTTCTGGTTCTTGTGGATATTTAACTGTTACGACCAAATACAAGAGATTTTTTAATTGTTTGATGACTATCTTAAAAAAAAATCACAACCAGATAGCAACATTATTTACCTTTTTACTGGGGTCCCTGCCTGCTCCGCTGCTGCGAGGTGCATGCCATGACACACAGCTGCAGATATCTGCTGGAGAGGAGCTTGCCATACAGAGAGTGTTGGTGGGTTCCACAGCCAAACCAGTCGAGAACCACTGATGATCCTGATGATATTCAATATAACAGGTCTATTATCAATCTCCAATTGTGTTACATCATACGGAGAGGTGGTTGTAATATTCTGGTTACATATTTATACTGTAAATGCTTTGTAACAAAGTGGTCCTTGTCTTCAGGCCACAAACTGGCTGAGACTGAATAAACAGTGCTTCTGCTGTTTGCAGCCAAGTAGTTTATTATGTTTTGCCCATATTGCTTCAAGTAAATCCCTCAATTCTTAAGGAAGAGCAGAAGTTCACTTATTTTCCCTCAATTTCCTTATTTCTCTGAAAAATGTCCGTTATTTTCAAATGTTGACAGGTACACAATAGACAGAGCTCTTAATGGTCAATTCATTGACTAATTGATTATTATGTCCATCCTTATGCACCACATTGTGATGCAGCATATGTATTAAATCAGTTAGGTCTATTACAAAGGCGGCTGAGGTTACGTGAACAACAAGGTTAAACAAAACCAAAAGGAGTTTCTAGGGATGAGCACAATGATTGAGTCATTGTGTGAGAATGATTGTTTATTAATAGCATCTAACACCGTGTAATACTTGGCTGTAATCTGCAGAGGTGCTGCTGATTCATCCATCCATCCATCCATCCATTTTCTATGCCGCTTATCCTAATTAGGGTCGCGGGGGTACGCCGGAGCCTATCCCAGCTGACTTCGGGCGTGGAGCGGGGTATATAGTATAGGGTATAGACAAACAGTTATTCACACTCACATTCATGGACTATTTACTTGGACAATTCATGGACAATTAACCTAACATTGGAATGTGGGAGGAAACTGGAGCACCTGGAGAAAACCCACTCACGCAACGGGGAGAACATGCAAACTACAAACAGAGGTGCCCAAGCGGAGATTCGCACCCAGATCTTCCTGATCTCCTGACCGTGTGGCCAACATGCTAACCACTCAGCCTTCCCTTCCCTGTCCTTCCCATATTTTACGGGTCAGACACCAAAACTTGGTGATTACTGGATAATGTGTTAGCCTACCTAGGTCATTGAGATCTGAAGACGTAAACTTTCCTCCTTTAATCTAAGAGTCAGCTAGCTAATTCTGCAGAGCAAACCCATTATAACAATGTTATGAAAATAATAAATTTAGAGACTTATTATATTCTAAAATTGTTGGTCTTGCTTAAAAATGCACACATTTAGTTGCATTCGATGTTAAAAAATGTATGGCTCTCATGAAAAAACATTTCAAATATGTGGCTTTCATGGCTCTCTTAACCAAAAAGGTTCTAGAACTAAATCGTATGGAAACGGAAACAATTTTTCCCTATAGAAAACAATGTAAATCCAATTAATCTATTCCAAACACCCAAAAATGTAAATACAATACACATATAATCTAGAACAATTATAGTTTTACATCCAGAAAGCAATGTGGAATGCATATAAATGACAAATGAAAGGGATAAATTCATATTTAACGTCACTATTACTTTGACTGACGACTTGTTGGCAAAGAGTGACAGCGATGATAGGCAAGGGAAGAGGGCAGGGGAGAGTCACATGTACATGTATGCCACCTCTGTACTTTTCTACGGCTTTCCTCTTGAATTCAACACTGTTTTTAATCTTATTCATCAAAGTGCTGCCACTGGTATTATATCCAAAACGCACGGACCACTGTGTGCTGACACAGCTTGGTTTACATCAACTCATGCAATAGCATCCATGCACAAGACAGCGCTTTGCAGTGCAACGCGTCACACTGTGGTGGCACCGCAACCCCACAGCAGTATGCTACAATTTACAATTTTCTTTGGCTTCATTGGGGATTTTTTTGCAGCCATAATTAATTTGAAAAAAAGTACCAAGACTGTCTGAAAGCCTATTCTAACACCTAGAGTTACGCAGTGCACTTGAACGCCTCGTCACGTGAGCCGCCACATTGACAGCGCTGGAGGCACAGTGTTTGATGGAGCCTGCTCCGACAGAAAGGAGACTGACATGGACTCATACACATAATAAAGATGATTAAAGGATTCACTGGCTGGGATCTATCTATAGTGTCCCGACTCTAAAACAACCGCCAGCCATTCTTCACAGAGACTGAATCACCAACGCGTAGATGTTTTTTTTGGTGGGGGCACTCGATACCTAGTTAGGACTAGTGTGTCAGGCGCAGACATATTTTTGGAAATCATTTTCGTCATAAACAGTTGTACGAAAACCGAGGCTCCACTGTGCATTTATTTTAACAAGCTCATTTATTTTAAGCAACCTCAACTCCTTTTAGTGCTACTTCGTATACAAACTGTTAGGTGGAAAGATGAGGTGGAGTTCCCTCCACTGTGACAAAATGTTCCCGTATCACACTTTAATTACACAGCCAAGGCTCATTACATAGCACATACTGTAAGTGCACTCTTAGATCTATACTTTTCCCTCCAGTGAGTTTAGCAAGCGTCTGGTTGGCGTGAGTGGAGTCTCCATCACATCAAGTGTGGCCAGGCACGGAGCCTTGCTGTCTACTTGTACTTGCCCAGCCCACAATGACTGCACTCCTCACTTATAGTCCATATGTATACTAAGCGTACATGAATCACAACTAGATCAGATAAAGGATTTTCTTTTTTCATCTCAATAGTGGATAGCGGGCTGGCCCCAGTAAGCAGATGTTAACCATCAGTCGCTGTGTTCTTTTATTCCGTCATGGTAATGAAGTATAGTCTAATATTGTAGTAAAACAAACACTAGTTTGGCATATCAAATGACAAATGAAAGTACCCTGAGTATATGACTCTGTATGTACAGCAAATCCATTCTCTCCATCTGTGGAAGTCATTACGGAGTGAACCTACCTAACTACACTTTTTCCATCATGTGCTGCTGAAGATTGTTAGCATCTCCGACAAGCAGTGTGTGTTCAGGGTCACGTTTCAGATACATGAGACATCATTTTCCCTCCCACAAGTCTGTTTCATTTCCTTCGGAGTTTGAACTGTTTTCAGGGAAGAAAAGTCGAATTGTTATTATTTATTTATTTTGTCTCCCTTTTTTTTTCCCCTCACATGAATCAAGTCTCTTGTCGATTGATAACGGGGCATCAACAATCGCAGCTGTCACCATAATAACATGCTGCTTACACTGGGAATACATCAAAACCTTTTCAGATAAGAGTCAAAACTTTTAATATTTATGTAATCGAATGGTTCACATTTCAAAACGTACACTGGAAACTAAAGTAGTTTGTTCCGGGGTCAAGCTGTGGTCATAACACCTTTATTAACCATAACATCTAACCACTGTTAACTGTCATACAAGTGCAAAAGAAAAGACAACTTAGCCAATTCTGTACCCAGACGTGAGGTCCCAGGGAGGCCAATCTCTTCACGACAACACCGAACACTGACTGTCTATTCTTATATTTATATTGTCACTTTAGCCTGATTGGACTGAGTGGGCACATGTACCGATTTCAAGTTCCATTTGCTGTTTTTTGGTTATCGTTAAGGATATTATCGTCTGATATAGCCGTAAAAATTAGATATTGGGTCTTATCTGTATAGGTTTTTCCTATGCTGTACATCATTGATATCGTTGCGTGAGTGACGACGTCATGCTCCACACAGCAACAAGCTTGCTAGCTTAGTATGTCCTCGGTCTGGAATTATTTCCAAGTGGCTTTCTTAACTATAGCCGCTACACTGATATTGTCCAGCACTCCATTACTGATACTGATACCTCTTCCCTGAAAATATTGTCATCTAATGAAATGAACACATGATACTTCTTTTACTGTGATGCTGCTGGATGCATCTCACAAATCAATACTGTTTGTGCAAAATAAGACGGGTACCACAATACACAATACAACAGTGGTCCCCAAACTTTTATAGTCCTCGAATCGGTTGGTATTAGTAATGGAAGTAATGTAATGTACAGTGTTCCCTCGTTTAACGTGGGGGATAGGTTCCCAAAATAGCCTGCAATAAGTGAAATCCGCAAAGTGGCCAACTATATTTTTGTACAATTATTGTATATTTTTTAAGACTGTAAAACCCTTCACCATACACTTTATACACTTTTCTCGGCCAGGCATTAACATTTGATCACATTTCTCTCTTGTTTCAACACTCTGAAAGTTCAAAGTTGGTTTGAATTTTAATGATCAATTCACGAGATTGGACACAAGAAATTAAGTGAATCACGCATATTCCGTCCTCTGATTGTGGCTTGTCCTGGGGTCGGTGGACTGTAGCGTTTTTGTATCCTTGTTAAAACGTATTCCTCCTCGTCATCCTCCATGAACCGAAGATTCATTTACAGTATTCCAGGCACCCTACAGCCGTGGAACTTCTGCCTTCATTCAGCATGTATGATCACAGGAAACAGGCAGTCCTGCTGGAAGGAGATTGATTGACAATGATCTACAGCCAATCAGAACGCAGAACACAATGGGCGAGTTCTCGCTTAGCCAGTCAGGACTGTTGTGGCTCTATATTTACTGAGACGACACGTCTTCAACTCTCAGATGAGTATACAACACCCTCTACTGGTAGCAGTAGTAAATACAACAACAGACACATGCAACAGAGCGCCGATAGATCACTCTAATACATCACAAGGACGCAGAACACAATGTGCATTCATACGCTATAAAAAAAAGTGCAAAATTGAATTAAAAAAATCAGCAAAAGGTGAACCGCGATGTAGTAAGGGAACACTGTAATGCTATTTATTTATGTGTTTTGTATAAAACAAAGACAAGCACAATATATAATCGAGGGTCTTCTTAACATGACTAGTGACGCTGTGAAACTGTGAAAGCTTAACATGAAGGAAGGACTACCAAGTATCGGAGGAAGTTACATTGTGTCTCGAGCACATAACTATGGTGCATTCAAGGACTGACGAACAAAGTGGGAATAAACGCTCGGCGAGACATAATGAAACAAAAGGACAAAAATAAACGACGTGCTTTCCAGCAGTCGTAACAACTGTCATGTTTTTCCAATAAATTAAAATCCCTTACGACCAACATCGATATGCATTTATGAAAAATTTTATGTAGTTATTTAGGAAACTATTTTGGTGGGCCCAGTTCGGGCCCCACCCACGAACCAGTCGTGGGCCATGGCCCAGTGGTTGGAGACCTCTGCGATACAAGTTATAGAAAAAGTGCTATATTTGTTGTAAAAGTCATCTAAAAGTCATTTAAAAAAACGTGTTCTCCTAAAAGGAACAAGTAAGACAAAAAGACTTATTAAATTCACAAAGAAGAATTCGATTAAATAATGCAATTGGGTCGATACTATTGGACAGTCTTACTTAAGAACTACATTTCTCTCTTTATGACTGGACTGGTACTTGGAAGAATGTAAATATTTGTATTTCATGACATCACGTGCAGGGTTCGTGGTGTTGTTTCCATGTATAGATATGGAAGGTAGACGGTTCATCTTTCTGCCACTGTCACCATCAGCTCAGGAAAAGAAAACACGACAATTCCTTGCGTGCATGTACTGGCCTGACGTGGCGTTTAACTTGTAGACAAGTCTGATCGTTTCATACATCTCCTGCTGGCTCCTCTCCTCACAATTCGTTTGTGTCACATTTTGGAGCTTCTGTGTCAAATAATTCAAGAGTTGCATCTTAAATTCCTGGAATTACTGGTGCTTCTTATACCTTCGGTCTCGGCGAGGTGGAAAGTGTAAAAGCACCTGCGTGCTGCGTTTGTCATCCAAAAAAAAGAAAGAGAAATGTCTCCTTGCCGAGTTGCTCTTGTGGCAGCAGAGAAATATTTTGTCTTCATGCGGCACATGAGATGTGTGTTGTTCTGTGCGAGGGGCTGGAATGTGTGCGTGAGTGGACGAGTGGAAATTTCTCTCCCTTGTGTTAAATCGGCTGTGGCTATAGAGGCAACAATATGAAGACTTTCCCATATTTGTGATGTGAGCTCAGTCAAACCTGTTTGAGTGTGCAGGAATAGCATGCAGCGTGTACAGTGAGGATTTGGGCTGATTCATGCAGGCCAGGTCTCAAATATTGTCCTGTTCATTTGTGTTTTAGAGGTCTGTCAGCAGGTGAATATTACTTCATGGCCATAACTTGAAATGGTGTAGGAGTCAAAATGCTTGCTGTATATATTCGTTACTTTGAATTTAGCTTTAAACTTTTTGTATGTATTTTTTAGAGTCATAAAGGTAGAAACCTACTAAGCCGCGACTTTGTTGGGTGTCTTCTTTTGCGATATTCCCTAAAGGCAAGGTGTTCTGTACGCCGTGCATTGCCGTCGAGTTGTGCATTCCGTAGCACGAGTTGTTCAAGTGTTAAATTGTAATAGCGTGGATTTCACCTGACTATGCAGCTGTCTAACAATTGTCGGGAAGAAATGCATGATGGGAAACCGTTAAAATAGAAATCGGTTAAAATATTTGCATCGATACTTGTATTGTATACTGTATTTCTTAGCTACCTTTTGAGTGTTAAGTTACCGTGTGATGATTTTAGCATTCTATGGCGACACCATGAGTCAGACTGTTATATTGAGTAATGACCTGTGATTTTCTTATAGCTCGTGATTCGTTTCTGTCAAATAAAGAGCTACCGTGTCCTCACAGACTCCTGTGCACCACAATGTGCCATTTTATGACTTGGACATTTGACATGATTCAGTAATGTCTAATTTTCACAGGAAATCTGAAATGACACTAAATGTGGGCCAATTTTGAAAAGTCTGAATAGATAGCCACCGTGTCCACCGTGAGCTGAACATTTTGACGTTGGATTGGTTTGAATTGGATGAGAAGGGAAGTAGGAGTTAGCGGACTATAAAATGGGGCGGAAGAAGACGAAGAGGAAAGATAAAAAATGGTGCACAATTTTAAATGTGTGAATGTACTGTGAATGTACTGCTTTAATGGGTTGGAGTGTAAAAAATGTACCCAATATTACATGACAAAATGCACTGGTACAGTAATCCCTCAAAACTTGGCGGTTTGAATTTTGCAGCTTCACTCTATCAAGGGTTAGCAAAAGTATATTCATTAAAAATCCTGCTGTTTCGTGATTGAATTGAATATTTAACCAAATGTTACGTGTTTTTTTTGCCTAATTTAAGCATTTTCAAGCATAAAAATGTCTAAATGAGCAAAATACCAATATAAGGCATTCAGAAGACTCATTCAAAGACATGATGATGTGTAGTATTCTACGCTGGTCACCTGGTGTCAGTAATGTTACTGTAATGTTTGGTGAGACACAGAAGACAACAGGCTTTTATTGCAGGTTTGAATTATCACACAACGGGCACAATAATTCAAATCCCTAATAAAAACACAGATGTCACTTCCTGTCAAAGACATGCTCAGCTTCTCTAGCAACGGAACACGTTTCAACACGAGCGCGAGTCTTATTTACTCTTACGTCTACTGTACTGTATTGGGTAACAAGTGTAAAGGTGACTATGGAGGTGTTATTTCATGTCTGGAGCGCTCTAATAATGTTAAAAACCATATTTGGAAGGTTGTAAACAGATTTTCTATGCTCTAACTGCAAAAATAATCTATTTATACGTTATTTATAAGGAATCCTACCGTCTGGTTTGGAGGCAATTAACCATGATAACCAAGGGATTACTGTATAGTCTTAGTTAGTCAACAGACTGTACTCACGTCAAGATTCCTTCAAAAGGGATGCACATCTACATTTGAAACAGGTTATCTTGTTATACAGTAAGCATACTCAATAGCTCTAGGTAGCATAACTCGATGAGGGTTCACGTTTTGAGGCTGGATTCACTGTCGAAGTTAGTGCTTCCATAGCCCAAAATTTTGCATCGCACAGAACAGAACTATGGTGCATCGAAGGAGCGCCGAACAAAGTGCAAAATCTCAACACTTGATGAAAAAACATTATCAGTGCAGCATAATGACATGAACTTGTAAGAACTTCGGGCTTTCTAACATTGGTGCTTGTATGCTGTCCAAAAAAGCTTGGCCATATACAATACCTTCATTGCACCAGCCAATCATTCCAGGTTGCAATGTACACTTCCCAAGTCAGTGAGGAATCAGAGATTTTGCAGCAATATATTTCCTCTTTGTATGTCGTCATCCCTCTCCACAGGAGCAAAGGGACTGAAAGAATAACCCCATACTGTTCTGCTAAGTCTACCTGTCAAAAGTATTTCTGAGCATATTATTCAAACAGTGAGGAGGTACTGTAGCTGGAAGACTTGGCTTGCAAAACACATTTCGGAAAAACCCTGAATGAGGCTTGGCGTTGTGAGTTTGTTGCGTGCTATCGTTCACACTAACAGACTTGTGTTTGGCTGACAAAGTATCCACCATTCATTGGCTTCACTTTTTTTTGTCTTTTTGGTATGTTTTGTTTGGTTCGACCTAACATTTTTTTAAATGAAACTTTGTAGAGGGTTGGGGAATGGTCCAAGAACCCAGTGCATTTTGTTGCAAATCACATTAACTTATTCATTTATAAGTTTCAGGGTTTTCCCTCGGATTCTTTGAAGCTGTGGTGGTGGGCTGCATGGGAGGGCAGACTGCCACCGCTGTGTCATGCCGCTGCTGCGTTTGCAATTTTTTATTATGACAAATAACAATTTTTATGACTTATTTATTTATTAAATTATTTTAATTGAGCTTTTTTCAGCAACCAGCAGGACATGAACCCAGAACATTGCAAAACTGTTCATTTAATGTCAAAGCTGCTGAGAGCACTTAAAGCGAGAGTCTAAAATGTCGAGCCTCCTTTTGTTACCTGGCCTATTTCGTCCAATATTACTACTCGACGAGTACAAACATACACAATTTGGTACTATTTGACACAAACCTAAATTTAATTTGATGCCTGTTTTAGAGTAATACAAATACACGGGAAATTAATTGTTTATTGGTATATTTTTAGTTCAAAATAATACAATTAACAAAATAACAATTAAAATATTTTTGTTATAGAAATCTGTCCAGCATGTTATGATAGCACAGGTGTATCCAACTTGCAGCACTATTAAAGCTACTTTGACAAAAAGCAAGGAGGGGGGAGGTCTTTGTGTTTTATGTGATTGCCAACATTGAAATTGTACTTTACTTACAAAGCACATCTCCACTCAGTGTGCTCATTTGTCATTAAACACAGGCGTCATGTTCGAATAGAACATATAAAAATACTAACAGGTGAAGCAAATATTCTTTGGTGAACTACTCAACATCAGCTGGTGAGCTACTGCTAGCTTATGAGCTACGTAATAGCATGACTATCTTTAAGCTGGACACACTACGTGTTTATTAAACTTAGACATACAACTAGTGTTTTGAAGATAAGCCATAAGTATTATAATGATGACAAGAGAACATGATTGTTAAGTGCCACATTAAAAAAACATGATAGCCACTTGTAGCTTGCCCATGGGACAAAAACGAGCTAGCTAGCTGCTGCCAGAGAGACAGTGAAAGCCATGCAAAATGCGTTCACAAAGATGCCAGAAATTCGAATGACATTGAAACGTGAGCGATCACACACGCTGGCACGGAAGGGCTGAGCATACGAGACAAGCTGTCATCAATTGACTACACATTTTACTGACTATATTTCATTCTCTCAATAATAAGAAACAAAGTGAACGTTTATCTGGTCACACATGAGCCATAAGTGCCAACAGGGCAGACAAGAGATTCCGATTCATGTTTATCAAAAGAAATGCAGTGAAACATTGTTATAGTATTTTAGATTGTTTTCATTTTCCCTACCTTCTCAGTACAAGTCATTGTGTCATTCTACTGTACTTCTACCCTACCGCTGAATCGGACTTCTATTTGTAGTGCCAAAGAAATGGTGTCATTAACTAGAATGGATGTCTTGAAGGAACTGGGACAATAATGGAGTGCAGTACTTGGCTCCAACCAGTAGAGGAGCTCTTGATTCAGTCTCGGCTAGTAGTTTAAAAAGAACAACGTGATGCCAGCTATGGGAAGCATCAAAACAGGACTTCAGAACATACTGAGAGACAAAAATTTTAAACACACTGAACTGATTAGTTTAATACATTTTCCGCGTAGTTGAACAAGGTTATTTAGTCAAATGCCCATCCCTAGAATCTACCAAAAGTGTTCCCAAATATTTTTGTTTGCCCAGAGGCATACCATCCATCAACCACTTTTCTCCTTCAAGCACTACTTTTTTTTTATATATAGCTCCACAATCTGATGAAGTGTGTTGATGTTGACCTGTTATGTCACGTCTGGGCTGGTCTTGCTGAAAATGGACCTCATCATCATTAGCAGATACTGTACGGCTATTCTGGGATTTCCCATGTGGTTCTCTCGGCTGAGTGAATGACAGTAGTAACTGTGCGGTTTGTTTTGCTTCCCCCCACCTCGACACAGGTCAGAGGTCCATGGGAGTCTGAAAACGAAGACAAGTCCGTTAAATACAGTTGGGTTTTGCTCCCTGCCTATTTAGAGGGTTAGTTTATTTTACCTTGAAGCCACCCCACACACGCTCCTCGCTCTCTTTTGGTTTGGAAAAAGCACTCCCACACTCACACAGACGACCAAGATCTGAAGCAAAACAAGCACTTGTTTTTTCAATGGCAGTGAAATAACTGGTAGATTATAACAAAACAAGATATCGTATTTCTTAGCGGCTCGACGGTTGTTTCATTGATCACCATTACAGTCAAACCTCAGTTTTCATACGCCTCACTTGTTATGATTCGTTTTTTGTCAACACTGTCTTGGTTTAAATACAATATTGCACGTGACAAACTAGTGCATTTGCCCTGTGCTGTATCATTCCACGTTGCTGCCTCCGTGTCCGTGCATTTTTTTTTATTGAGTGTTTATTGAGACTGTTAAATAACCCGCCATGGGGCCAAAAAAAAGTTGAGAGTGCCAGCAATTTGACAAAAAAAAAAAAACAGGTGAGAAGCACTATTGAATTTGATCGAGCCAAGACGTACGTGAAGTCTGCATCAACAATAAGTGCCATCCATTTTGGTATTTATAATTATTTCATATTGTTTTCTGCAGGTAAAACTACAATTATTTTCTGTAAAATGTATTTCGAAAATATTTTTGGGTTCCTGGAACGCATTGCATTTCCATTATTTCCCATCTGCCTTGTTTTTTTTTATGTTTCAGTTTTTGTCTGACTTTTTGGAACACATTAATCACAAAAACCGAGGCACCACTGTATGTTAAAAATAGCATGATAACTCTTCCTCTGTTGTTTGCCACATTAAACACCGACAAACTTGGCGGAAAAACTTTGATACTCATCTCTTACTCTTCACCGAGCGTGAATGGAAGCTGGCTTGGTTAACTTAATTTTGCAGAGCATGCATGCCTGAGTTTAGCTGGAGAAAGTTGTTTTGCATCCACTCACTGATCTATTTGATGCAGTGACAAAGCAAACCTGCAAGACCATGTTCACTTGCCTTCAGTGACACGTAGATCTTGAGTGTCGTCTGCATAGTTGTGGTAGGACACAATGCAGCTGCGTATTAGCTGGCCTAAAGGAAGCTTGTTCAGATGGAACAAAAGGAGTCCCAGGATTAACCCCTGGGGAACCCCACAGGTCATAGCCATTTGGTTTGAGACACCGTTACCAATTCTAACAAAGTACTTCCTGTCCTTCAGATAGGACTAGAACCAGTTTAGAGCAGTGCTAGAGATTCCCACCCACATTTCTAATAAGATCACATTGTCAACTGTGTCAAAGGCAATGCTCAGGTCTAGCAGAACTAAAACTGAGACTTTGCCTGCATCTGTGTTCAAACTGATATCATTTGTCACCGTAATCAGAGCTGTCTCAGTGCTGTGGTGGGGCCTAAACCCTAATTGGAAAGTATCAAACACATTGTTTGAGAGGAGAAAGTCAGTAAGCTGCTGTTATCCCTTTTCTAAGACTTTTCCCAAGAATGGCAGGTTTGACATGGGCTGATAGTTGTTCATCACTGCGGCATCAAGACTGCTCTTCTTCAGAAGTGGCTTAATGACAGCAGTTTTTACGGCCTTTGGAAACATTCCAGTCTGAAGTGAGATGTTAACTAAGTGAGTGAGTTGTGGTAGAAAACTGCTCAGCACAGAAAAAGAAATCTAGTGGGTAACTCATAAAGGGTTAGGGTTAGGATGATTTTTTGTTTGTGTGTGTGTTTTGTGCTTAAAAAAAGTTTGTAACTACTTCAGTGTTGTTTTCCTGCAGATGTAAATGCTACCACATGTTTTGCTGCAATCTCGCTCCTTTATCCAGCCTGAGTTTGATCAACCGCATCCTCTGATGGTTTCTATCGGTATTCCATTTTTCCTGACAACAGGACCTAATGATGGTTTGCAATAGCCACATCTACGTTTTTTTTTTTTTTTTTTAGCACTGCTTCACCTGTTAATTGGTGGAGAAGACCATGTTGACTTGCTACCTTGGTAGTGGTTCTGTCTCCACCGGGATAGAAGTTGGGACTTCCTCGTTCCCAAATCACCCTCTATGTGTACAGCGCCTGTCGTTCTATGTCAATGGGTGTTCATCTCAGTGTACATGTATGTACATACGGTCTTGCTCATTCTAAGTTAGTACATTTTAATCAGGATGTGCATAGAATTCCCCCTGAGGCAGTCTATTAAAAGGCTGCTATATAGCATTCTATTGCTTCCACGCAAGGTAATAGTCATGTTGTTACTCAGGGAGACCACCCCTGCAAGTCAAATCAAATTCCTCCTTGTCAACGCTTTCTGCAGAAAAGAAGGAAAAAGGGCCAGTCAGTTGCACAAGCTGCAAAGAAAGCATCGCAGTAAAATAATGTTTGGAAAACAAAGCAGCAATTAGGGTTGTTTTTGGGGAATGTCAAAAGGGAACAGTTTGCATGTTTGCATGAGCAAGTGTGCTTGGTGTTCAAGAGCAGTTTAGCGACCTGCAGCTCAAACAAACAGCCTTCTTTACCATCTTTAACACTCTCCTCCCATATGGGTTGGGGTTGTGGGGGAGAATGGGAGCAGTTATTTAAAGCCACTTGGAGGAATGCAAGCTCCTGGGACTGCCGCCATAGCACGCGGGACCCTGTAGCTGTAGCGATTAGCCTGGGTAAACAGAATAACACGGCCGGTGCCAGAGCTGCCACCATTGCCTCAGACTGTGCTGCCTTCAGAGAGCTGTCACACTCACCATCACTGAACGTTATCTTTACTGTAATTTCACACCTCTTCCTCAGTGGTTCTCAAGTGGTTTGGCTGTGGGACCCACCATCACCCCTCAATGAGAAGCAGCGACTCAAATTGCTGAATTACGAGGAAAACAGACGCATGCACATGGCAATATATTGAGGCCGACAACCGTTTGGGCATCTCTGTGTGGAGTCTTCATGTTCTCCCCATGCGTGGGTTTCCTCCAGGTATACTCCGGTTTCCTCCCATGTTCCAAAAATATGAATGTTAGGTGAATTCAGTGGTTCTCAATTATTTTATGTTGTTTTGCAGCACTATTAAAGCTACTTTGACAAAAAGAAAGGAGAAGTGAGCTATTTATATTGTATGTCAACATTTAAATTGCACTTTATGTACAAAGCACATCTCCACAAAGTTGCACATTCTTAATGGCAGTAGCAGCATTAGCAACGAAGAAACGTTGTTGGTCTTCTTCTGTGGCGGCCGGTTTCAAACAGCACTGCAGAGTGTTGTCACCACATATACTGTAAGAGTACAGTAATCTCTTGCTTATTGCGCTTAATTGGTTCCAGATCCGAGCTTTTTAAGCACAATTCCGTGAAGTAGGGTTTATTTTTCATAAATGGAATGTTTTTGTAGTTATAGCATAAAAAATCAATTTACGACCTTCTAAATATGTTTTGTTTTTAATGATTAGAGTCCTCTAGACATTCAATAACACCCCTATAGTCACCTTTACATTGGTATTACCCAATATAGTAGATATAATCAGAGAAGATAAGCCATTTAAGACATAAATAAAACTTGTGCTCATGTTTGTTGCAGTAAATGTGTATGTAAATGTGTTAGTAGTTTAGCTGAATGGGTGACAGACAGGAAGCTGACCTCGGGGGTTCAGAGTTGAGGTATAGTTTGTCGTGGGTTATGGCCGCAACAGTAGCCCATGTTATTATGATTATTATTATTATTGTATCATTATTGTTCCTGCTGTGAGATAATTTAAACATGCAACCTGTTGTTCCGGTGATCAAGTCTGGTACCTGTCTCACCGAACAATTACTGACATCTCGTGACAAATCTAGAATAATACATTCACAATTTGAATCGTCTTCTTAATGGCTTATATTTGTATCTTAGTTCATTTAGCCATTTCATGCTTGAAAATGCTTATTTTACGCAAAAAATAAGTACAATTTGCTTAAATATGCATGTTTTTGTCCAATAATGGGCCGTCTTCAACCACAAAACAGCATGATTGATACAACAATTGATATATGTTCGAAAACCCGTAATGAGAGAATCCGCAAAATCCGAACTGTGATGTGGCGAGGTACATCTGTATTACTGGACGACACCGCAAATCATAAAAAATCCCCTTTAAAATAATAGTTTAAGATTAAGATTACCTGTGACCCACTGAAAACGGGTCCGCAACTCACTTTTGAGTTGTTGGGAATCACTGCTCTACCTGTGCTTATTAGCATTTTGAAGACATCTTTGAAAATGTCTGCCAAAATCATGTCCACCAAAAGGACCAGTTGGATTTTTCCCATTTGAGAGCTATGAAAACAGCATGTTTCTGTGACATGTCAATGTCACGTTTAAATTTGGATATTTACAAACCCTTTGAGACACAACTTTCTGACGAGAGGCTGGCAGCGGAGTAATATTTGCGTACTTGGTGAGCATCCGTAGCAGTGAATGCTGCTGGTGACAGTGGTCCACACTGGAGGAGTGTTGGTGTTTAGATAACGTAGGCTGAGGTCACTCAAACGGTCTGGGAAATGATGAGGCCCAGAGAGACCTGCGGTTTAAGGAGGGATGTGCACACAATTTAGAGTATTTAAAAGGCAGTGATTATGTCATTTTCTTCCAATGTCTGGCTCAGCCGTGCCAGTCTGACCTACTGCAAGAGGCTGAGTGGTGTGGTTTTGCGAAAGGAAAGACCATGCACTTTCTGGATAAAAGACCTACGCTCAAGTTCTTCTACGTAAAAATCATCCAAATATGTCCTTCATTGTGCAGAATTTGTGAAGAATTAAGATACAGGAGGAAGACGGGAACTATATTGTTGTGTCTCTGTGCTTTTTATGCACCCTGTCATCTAAAAGTGTCCAGTACGTCGTTCCAGCCAAGCCAGTCAGAGATAAAGCAGACAGATTACAGAGAGCAACAAGAGGCTGCAAGCCAACTAAGGGCTGTGGAGGGATGAGATGCTGACATGTGTTTCCAAAGTAAAAGTGATAGTTTGACGCCTTTGGACAGATGCTCATGTGTCTCTGGCTTAGAGGTTTAGGAGGATGGAGAGCACTTTCATGTCCAATAAAGACAGTTAGCTTAGCTTGTCCTGGTTCTGTGGCAAAATCCCCCTTCAAGCACTTTAAAAGCTCATTAGTCAGCATGTTATATCTGTTTTGTTTTAATCCATCCTGGGGTTTTGTGCCAAACTATTTCCTCCGAAGGGACAGTCGCATTGCACTGCGTGTGTATGAGTGTGTGTGTATACAAAAATAGCCAGCTGTTTGCTACTGTCCTGCATTGACCACAACAGTTAAGACAACTGCTATCAGGCTCATGTTTTCCCGGGTATGTCCCAGACAGTGATAACCAAATTTAAAAGTCCGCATGAGCAACAACTTGTACTCAGTGCCCAACCCCAAAGGTTCAGATTCAAAAGATTTCCAAAGCTTTTATTGTCACAGACAAAGGCTTAACATGTTTTAGCTTATAGGTTTTTGTATGAATGCTCACAAAATTCAATTAAATGTGCATGGATGGACATACAGATGTTAACATTATGAGTGTATGTAAATGGATTGACAGATGTTTACATTATGTGTACAGTTGTCCCTCGTTTGTGTGGTTCCAGACCCGGCCGTGATAAGTGAATTTCCACAAAGTAGGATTTTCGCGCAGTGCATTGAGCATAGGATCTTCTAAATACAGTTTTTAACATTATTAGAGCCCTCTAGAAGTAAAATACCACCCCTGTAGTCACCTTTACACTCATATTACACCATATGCTAGACATAATAAGAGAAAATAAGACATAATATCACATACAGTTTTGTTTCACTTGATACGCTTACTACACGCTTATACGGTAGTAGTACTTACATACTTGTACATGAAAATGACACACACAGATATTCAAATTATTGTATCTGAACGAACAGCGTGTCAGTGAATGGACTTACACAGTAGATATCCACATTGTGTGTGCATGTGAGTGGACAAACAGTTGTTTACCTTGTGTGTGTATGTGATTGGACAGATATTGACATTGATTTACTGTACATAAAACCTGTTGGAGTTATTTACTCTTTATGTATGTGAATGGACAGGGTTTGCGCTTCATGTTTTTGAATGGATGTACTGAGGCGTACATTATGCGTGTATGTGGATAGATTCACTGTTGTGTACATTGTATGTGCGAATGGACAGACTGAGGTTCACATGGTGTTTATATGTGAGTATACGTGTTAACATTATGCGTGAACATAAACGGACAGACAGATGTTTATATATGTGTGCATGTGCATGGAGATAGGGAAGTTTGCATTGTGAGTGTATGTAAATGGGGAGACTTTGTGTGTCTAAGTTATGCTTCCAGATGCCTGTGAAAAATCTAATCTGCCCACGGACCTCAAAGTAATGTCATGGTGAACTTTTTGTACAATTTTCTACTAAATTCTGAATACAACACATGGATTGATGCTATGTTGTGATTTATAGTGTAATGTTTGGCTGAATGTGTGTTTAGTCAGCATGGGCACAGTGCATCACAGTAACAACGATATGAAAAGTACACCACTGGAAACTTGCACGACTCAACTTGGAGAATGAGTGTGTGTGTGTGCAGAGTAGTAGACCAGAAAGAGTAACAGCCTCTATATTTAATCTGTGTGTGGGTAGGTTCAGACAGGCCTGTGAATCACAGAGAGTGTGACTCAGCTGGCTGGCATCATTATTTGCCAGTCTCAAGGCTTTGATTGGAGGCGTGGCTAATGTGGGACACATCGGGTCATTGTAACATGTGTGTATTACAGTATGTGCATGCTGCAGTCTGCTCTATGTGCCGCTTTTTTACTCACTCTGTGTTTTTGTGGCTTGTAATGTGTTGTTTTTGTGCGGGAAGGGTGCGGCTGTGGCTGGAGCGACGCTGTGGAGGGTGGTGGGTGGAGGAAGGGGGGGCGTTATGGTGATGCGTCATCTCCGTAGACACCATGGAGTGGGTGGTCGCGTCACAGGGCACTCTCAGGGCAAAGTTTTCGTTCTTTCCTTCGGTCGTTCTCACTCTCTTCCTCCTTTTTTGTTATTTTTCTTGCTTCTGTCTCTTTTCTCTCTTCCTTTTATTGTTGTTTTTCGCTGTTTGGCTCTTTTTCTTTATCCGCTGTCTGCCCTCCGTCCCTTCTTTGTGATCTTTCTCCATCCCGTTCTCTCGCTCTCCCTCTCCATGGCCTCCCCCCTGTTCATTCTTTCTTTTATTCCACCCCTTTTCATTCATCCTGCCTGTCTCAGATCTTTTTTTTTCCTTTTTCCCATATTTTCCACACTGTCATCATTCCGTTGTCTTTTTTTTTTTACATTTCTTTCTTCTGTTGTTCCTTGGCGCATGCACATGAAGGCTTTCTGTTTGAACTAGTATGTCTGAGGAATGTACAGTATTGCGGATATTGGGCAGATATCAGCAAAAAACGAGTATCGGATCTGCATCTAAACCCTTTGATATCGGCACGCCGATGCAAGAGGTCGATTCCAGACTCCACCCCAATCACATCTATCCAGCAGTGGCCGGATAGAGTCCACGTGATCACGACAACAGCATGTGCTAATGTGTTAACAGAGTAACAAGGAGTAGGAGTGATGTCAGCCGTGGGGCAGTATTTTTGTTTTAAGTCGGAAAAAGACGTTGCAGCTGAGTGCTAAACTTGTCATGCACAAGTTTCCAGTGGTGGCACAAAACTGGGGAAGTTTAATACTACCAGCCTCATCGTGCATTTCAAACACCATCACACAGGAAGCTTCAAAAAACGTCATTGGCTTTGACAGAAAAGAGCCAGCCCCTGTTGGTGGTGAGTAATATCGCTTTTAAACGCTTAATTGAGCACCTTGAGTCTCGTTATATGATGCCTAGCTGCCACTGGTTGATAAAACTATTCCCCAGTTGCATAAAGATACAAGAGAGTTTTATTGTCATGTGCAGAGTAAAACAGCAGTTATACCATGCAATGAAAATCTTATTCTGTTCATTCTCCCAAGAAAAGAAATAAAACAAATGAAAGAATAAGAACATAAGAAACATAAACACACAAACATATATACCAATAAATTAAGCAACAACAACAGAAGAGACATTAATACAAGCAAATAATACAAATAAATAAATAAATAAATAAATAAATAAAGTGCTATGAGTGTGTGCGTGCGGCGTGTGCGAGTGCTTCGTTGAGGAGCCTGATGGCCTGTGGGTAAAAGCTGTTTGCCAGCCTTGTGGTCCTGGACTTCAAACTCCTGTAGCGTCTGCCTGACGGTAGGAGTGTGAATAATGAGTGTTGTGGATGTGTGCTGTCCTTGATGAGGTTGTGTGTTCTGCGTAGGACTCTAGATTTATAAATGTCTTGCAGTGAGGGGAGGGCTGCCCCAACAATGTTCTGTGAGGTCTTGATCACCCGCTGGAGTGCCTTCCTATCACGTGTTGTACAGTTACCGTACCAAACAGTGATGGAGGCGGTAAGGACACTTTCCATAGTGCATCTGTAGAAGCAACTCAGGATTGTGGTGGACATGCCAAATTTCCTCAGTCTTCTCAGGAAGTACAGTCTCCTTTGGGACTTCTTCATAATTTGTTGGGTGTTGTGAGACCAGGTGAGGTCCTCGCTGATGTGTGTGCCAAGGAACTTGAAGGTTTTCACCCTCTCCACCTCAGTCTCATCAATAAACAGGGGTCTATGTGGCTCCTTTTCCCTTGTTCTTGGGTCGATGATCATCTCTTTAGTCTTATCTGTATTGAGAAGGAGATTGTTATCACGACACCAAGCTATGAGGTCCGCCACCTCTCTTCTGTATGATGTTTCAACACCACCAGTGATCAGTCCGATGACTGTAGTGTCATCCGCAAATTTAATGATGCTGGTGTTGTTCTGGGAGGCCACGCAATCGTAGGTGAAGAGCGTGTAGAGGAGTGGACTCAGCACACACCCCTGTGGGGTCCCAGTGCTCACAATTCTTGAGCTGGATGTGCGGTTGTGGACTCTGACTGACTGGGGTCTGCCTGTGAGAAAGTTAAACACCCAGTTACAGAGGGAGGGAGACAGGCCAAGTGTGAGGAGCTTATTAGTGAGTTTGTGGGGGCTGACTGTATTAAAAGCAGAGCTATAGTCTATAAATAGCATTCTGACGTATGTGTCCTGGCCCTGTAGGTGAGAAAGGGCTGTGTGGATGGCAGTGTTGACTGCATCATCCGTGGACCGGTTCTGGCGATACAGTTGCCGCCGGGATGCTCTTTTTGATGTGGGTCATGACTAGTCTTTCAAAGCACTTCATAACAATAGGAGTGAGTGCTATAGGGCGATAGTCATTCAAGCAGGTCACGTTGCTCTTCTTGGGTACGGGCACTATGGTGGTGGACTTAAAGCAGGTCGGTACAGATGCTTGTGCAAGCGACAGGTTAAATATGTCAGCAAGCACATCAGCTAGCTCTGATGAGCAAACCCGAAGTGCACGTCCTGAGATGTTGTCTGGCCCTGCTGCTTTTCGTGGGTTTGTTTTGTTTAGAACCCTGCGCACATCAGCTGATGTCACCATGAGAGGTGAGTCCTGTGTGCTCCCCAGGTTCAGCCACCCTCTCTGCTCATCAGGAGTTTGGGTGTCAAAGCGGGCATAGAACTCGTTCAGCTCATCTGGAAGTGTGGTTTGGCTGGACGTGGCTACGCTACTCTGCTGTCGATAGTCTGTGATGTGCTGGAGCCCCGCCCACATGCGCTGAGGGTCTGAGGTGGAATAGTAGCCCTCCAGCTTCTGTCTGTACTGTCTTTTGGCCTCCCGTATGGACCTCCTCAGGTCATATCTGGCCTTTTTGTAGTCATCAGCGGTGCCCATGACAAATGCAGTCGAACGAGCACGTAGCTTAGCCCTTACATCACAGTTCATCCACTGTTTTTGGTTAGGGTATTTTCTGTAATACTTGGTGGTGGTAACAGTCTCTATACATGTGCTAATGTAGCCAGTAACAGCAGAAGCATATTCATCCAAATCAACAGTACAATCTTCCCTCCCCGCTGCAGTTTTAAACACATCCCAGTTTGTGCAGCCAAAGCAGTCCTGAAGTACTTGATCAGTTTCTTCATTCCACACTTTAACTGCTGTACGTACAGGGGGAGCTTTTTTAAGAAGTTGTCTGTATGTTGGATAAAGGAATATAGAGATGTGGTCAGCCTTTCCAAAGTGGGGTCTTGGAACAGCCTTCAAAGCACCTTTCATGTTGCAGTAGACTTGGTCCAGGATGTTATTTTCCCTTGTGGGAAAGCTCACATGCTGGTAATATTTGGGGAGGACAGTCCTGAGGTTACAGTGGTTGAAATCGCCAGATATAATAAATACAGCGTCTGGGTGTTTGGTCTCGTGTTTATCAATGATGTCATGCAGGAGGCCTAGTGCATTAGCAGTGTTAGCTCGTGGTGGGATGTAAACAGCAGTTAAATACACAGCGCTAAACTCACGAGGCAAATAAAAAGGTCTGCATTTCACCATCAGCAGCTCAATGTCCTGCGAGCAGTGCTTTTCCATCGTCTGTACGTCTGTGCACCACCGTTTGTTTACATAAACACAGACGCCGCCACCTCTGTGTTTACCAGACGCTAAAGTCCGATCTCCCCGGTAAGCAGCAAATGATTCCAACTGGATCGCCGAGTCCGGTATATCCTCCGTCAGCCAGGTTTCTGTGAAGGTGAGGACACAGCATTCCCTGATCTCACGTTGAGCTGTAATCCTTGCTCGTAGTTCGTCCATCTTGTTTTCAAGAGAGCGGACGTTGGCTAGCAGCAGGCTTGGTAGCGGTGGCCTCGTCGCTCTAGCTTTTAGCCTAGCATGCAGGCCGGCTCGCTTGCCTCGTTTACGCCTTGGATGCTTTGCTCGCCGGGTATTCAGCTCACCGGGTCCGCAGGCTGCTGCGTTCTCCCGGCGCAGAAGAAAGGCAAAGTCTGAGAGGCTAAATGAAAGTTCATGGTGAACCCTGCCGATGTTCAAAAGTGTCTCTCTGTTGTAATGTACTGCGTGAGTGTGTTGAATGTCCAAAATGAACAATAAAATAGCAAAAAATAGAAAAACACGGGAGAGTGTCACAGAGACGTCTGCCACGGAGGGCGCCATCTTTGATCTTTCTGATCTTAAAGAAGTCAATGTGTCAGTTTTTCTCATGCCTACTGTTGTTGCCTATCATTCTCTGTTTGAGTAATACCACTTGATCAAAAACATTCCACACCATAAAATATGTAAGAAAAGTTTGTATAATTTGTGTTGGTATCAGATCGTAACTGAATTTAAGGCCACAGCATTTTGAGGACAACCCATAGGAGGCGCCACTGACATACACGCAATGGGGTGTTCACATTTTTTCACTTTTATTCTGTGAGTTGAGTGAAAATTCAACATTCCCTCTCTGTCTGTACACGGTACACCTACATGTTGACTCTCTAAATTGAATTAAGTTCCACAGCCATGACAGCAAAGAATTTAGTCAAACAATACGGATACATAAAAGTGGCAAAGCATTTGGAGTACTGTGTCCTAGGGATACGTACCGAAACTCCAGATCATGAAGGCACTGGTGCTGAAAAGCTGAAAGGTTTCAGCAAAGGGCGCATTTTCCAATTAATCATGAAATAATACTTTAAGAAACAGAATTGCAGAAAACACGCGTTTATATAGTGGCGTTCGGGACGCGCAGCAAAGCCATCAAACAATTAACTTTTTTTCTACATAACTAGCTTCTACAATTGATGGGAATAACTCCTGTTATCGATATAGGCATCTTACCGCTGAGTTACTTTATCCGTAATCGTTATAAAGCGTTATAAAGCGAGGGTCGGCATATGCCGATACCGTGCTTTTTCACGGAAATCGGCCGATACTGATCGGTGGCTGATCGATCAGAGCTCCCCTAATAAAAAGGCATTGTATTGAGACAACATTTGTGTTTTTCTTTTATTAAGGACTGGTTCAGGCACTGCCGTCGTTTCAAAAGTACCAATTTGGCACCGGTATCAGATAATCTGTCCCCACTGTCTCCAGTTCCATTGTCAACGATGTGTGAAAAATGAAATAATTGCTTGATCATCCCACTAGCACGCTATCCACCGAGCTCCCGCCATGCCTCCAGGTCATGCCTCCAACTCAAAGGAGCATTTGATTTTTAATAACACCCCGTCTCAGGAATGCTTTGGATCCATAAAGACAAAGGCGTGGTACGTACACAGGACGCCTGTCTTGCAGACTCCCAAGTTATGAGTTAATGAGCATGTGAGGATCATAAATTCTGTGGTGATGAAGGGAAAGTCCTCTGTGGAGTCGTCCAACTTTAATTAGTTGTTTGTTATTAGTACTGTACTGTCATGTGGTGCTCCCGCCCTTCATTTAATTGACAGACACACCAATTTAAACAAAACGAAAAAAAACTGGAAAAGGTTTTGGACTATATATCAACTTTGTAAGGAGAGAAGTCACTTTGATTTGACAACATATCAAACAAAAATGCTTCGGTTCTGAAGCCCTGGAGGCAAACAAGACAGAATCCAATCATCAGTGTAATACAAGCAAGATGTGCAACTTGGAAACTTCTCTCCTTAATAAAGATGCCGACACGAAACTGACTTTTACTGATTTATCGGATTGAAACCACAAGCGGTTGCTACCGTTGAATAATTGCCTGCTTTGATGCAAAGGAGGAACATGGGAAATTGAGTCATGTGACTAGATAGATAGATAGATAGATAGACTGATGTGACTGATGTGCACATGATGTTTGTATGTGAATGGAAATACCTTTATTACTGGAAAGGAGAGTTTGCCTCTCCTCAAATATTGTAGTTGTAGTTTTCAAACTGACGGGCTAATGTTTATTCGTATGTGAATAGACAGGCTGAGGATCACATGATCTTTGTATGTGAATGAACATATATACTTGGACAGGCTGAGGTTTATATGTTTGTATGTGAATGGACAGACTGAGGTTCATGTGTGTGTATGTGAATGGACAGATTAAGCCTTACGTTACTGTAAATGGACTGATGTTGAATTGAGCTCAGTCTGAAGGAGTGAAACAAAAATGGAAGTTTCCCTTCTTCGGGGGTGGCAGCCTCAGATAGCTCCATTCACACGAACCCCACCCCCTTTCACCGAGACTTCAGAAATACTACCCCAAAACTGCAATATAACTCCCCAAACTCCCTTTGGGTTTCATTAGTGTGGCATTGACTGTGCGACCTCAGAGTACTCCTCCCTCTTGTTCTGCTCCCTCCACTAGTGAGACTGGGCCTCAGCCTCCACACTCCCTGATCCAGCCTCTGTGGCTTTGCGTGGGATTGCGTGTCATTGTGTAACATTTGGAGGCAAAAGAAAAGGTTGGCTCTTTGGCTTGCACGACTGCGTCTGTTATCGTAATTTTCATCCCCCACATCTTTTCCAGTTTCCTGCTCTTCCCAATTCTGATGAAAAGTGAAGCCATGGCCAAGTTGTGATGTCAGAGGAGGTCTGGTAAACACTATTGAATGTGTGCTGCGTACCTACTTCCTGTCGGGCCCGATCTCCTCCGTGCTGCAAGTCGCTGCCTGCATGGAGTTTATGCACCGTCACTCTACGTTAGCGAGGCAAAACATCCAGTGCAGTGGCTCTTTTATACGAAAACGTTTGGTAGGCAACAAACTGTACCGGGGAAAATGGTAGTACTCGCACTTCCCGTCTTTTTTTAAAAGGCCAATTTCTCTTCCAATGGCAATGTTAGAACCCGTACAGATTACACAAGACAACTGAAAAACCCAACTGTCTAGCACACTCACTGCTAGCTGCCCATGTGACCACTTAGATTGTGTGTATGTGAATGGACAAACAGTACAACGATATGTGTGTGTGTGTGTGACACCTGACAGACGGAGGCTGAGAGTCACATAATGTTTGTATGTGAATAGACAAACCAATGTTTGTATCATGCATGTACTGTAGGCTGCAGTATGTGACTGGACATACAACATTCTTCATTATATGCGTGTGTAAGACCCAACAGATTGAGGCTTACATTATGTTTGTATGTGAATGAACTGACTGATGTCATACAGATATACCGCTGAGAGTTTGTCTGTGAGTAGACAAACCAATGTTTGTATCATGTATGGACAGTATGTGAATGGACATACAACAGTTTTCATTCTGTGTGTATGTGAACTGACAGAGGGAGGCTTACATTATACGTGCATATAAATGGATGGGCTGGTGTTTAAGTTGCATATGTGTTCACATGATGTTTGTATGTGAATGGACATATGGAGGCTTACATACACATTGTGTGTCTGTGTGTGCGTGCATATGTGTAAATGGACAGACTAAGGGTTACATTAGCTGTGTATATGAATGGACTGACTGATGTATGGTATTACCTGTTTCTGTTAGGTATTGTATCTATGTGAATGGGCATACAACTGTTTAAATTATCTGTGTATGTGAATGGACAGACTGAGGTTTACAGTATGTGTCTTTGTGAATGGACATAGTGATGTTTGCATTGTTTGCATGTTTGTGAATAGCATGGACATTTTCACTGTGCTAGCTTGCTGTTTCTGTGAAGGGCCTTTCATAGTTTTTGCCTTTTGTCTTTTACTTTTTGAGGATGTCCCCGCTGGGTGTAAAGTGATTCAGGCCCGTAATTTTGGCGCAGCCCAGACTAGCTGGCGGTCCGCCTCTAATCGCTTCCATGTGGGCGCTCTCCCTCCTCTTTTGTATTTTTTTTTCTATAAATCCAATTAGTTTAATACATATATAGAGGGGTCACGATGAGTACAAATTAAACTGCCATGTTGTTTTCTTACCTGAGAGTTCCCAAGACAATGGTGCATATGTACAAAATGGAAATTATACAGTACTTTATCAAATTGCAGCGAATGCTGGCCAAGTAATGAAGTTCTCCTTCCCGTACATAGACTGGGAGAGGATTCCCAGATTATGACTGTTAAACACATCAATGACATCACCAGTTTCCCCTTCCTAGAGGGAAGAATCTGCTGGGCCTGAAAAGGAATGTTTTTTCTTCTTTATCCATGTGCGACGTATACTGAAAATGGCGTTGCAAAGCATCTTTTTTTTCAATGTTGTCACCCACCAGCCACTTCATTGATACAGTAGTGTAGTGTTGATGAATAAAATGTCTCCTCCTGTGTTTCCACAGTTGTGTGTCCCCTCACCTGCATGAATGGCGGCGTGTGCAGCTCCAGGAAACATTGCCTTTGCCCGCCGGGTTTTACGGGCCGACTGTGCCAATTTCCTCTGCGACACACGCAGCGAGTTCAAGCGGCGCGAGGCAACAAGCAGCCTGTCTACCCCGTTTCTTTAAAGCCCGACAGCCAGAAACTTCTGGAGCAATCCAGCATGGGACGCACCCAGTTGACTCAGACCCACTCTGTTTTCTCCATACCACTGGCACAGCCAGGCCACCACTCTTCTGAAGGTACTGGTCCTTTGCCTATCATAATAATGCTCTCTTTTGAGGCATTAATTTAAGAAAATGTTTAGTATTGTATAGTGGTTGCAGTGATGTACAACAGCACTGCATCATATTTATTATAGTATACTCTTATATAGAATATCTATTATTATAGAAATAAAATATATATGATTATATATACATAATATATATTATACATGGCGCATGTATTATAATACTGTATATATTGTCCCTCTCATGTATTTAAACAAAGTTATCAAAATATGCTAACACCTTTGTCTTACATTGTGCAGGTGTACCTAATGTTGTGGCCAGTATGTATTAATTATACCTCCTTCAATGCCATTCCTCTGTTTTTAGTGAAGATAAACGTGCGTGTTCACCACACGCCAGACACATCTGTGGTCATCCAGCCTGTCAGCCAAGCAGACAGCAAACCTCCCCAGAAGACGAGTCCGCGGCCCACGCCCGCGCGACACAAGCCCAAGGGACGTTGCTTCCAGGAGACCACCCCCAAACAAGCCGTGAGTTTAGTCACAGAGATGACGATACCTCCTCTCGCCTCAAGCGTTTTCTCATGTTATGTCTCACTACTGTAGTGCAACAGCACCCCACTTCCTGTTCTGACCAACCAAGAGGATTGCTGCGGCAGCGTGGGCAACTCGTGGGGACAAAACAAGTGTTACCCATGCCCCAAACTGCCAAGTAAGTATTTCTAAGACCTGGCGACCGCTCCAGAGTGTACCTTTCCTCACATCCTATGTCATCTGCGATAGGCTCCAGCTCACACATGACCCTGAGCAGCATATGCAGTAGAAAATGAATGAATATATTAACTTTTTCCATCTTTTTCCATCTCTCTTGTACAAGGTCTTAAAAATCCCAAGTATAATTGTGGTGGTTTCACACATATCCCTTTGTAGTACACTCAAAAATGTTAAAAATGTTATATATATATACAGTCAAACTTGTCTATAGCGGCCACTAGAGGGAGTCTGCAAAAGTGGCCGCTATAGACAGGTGGCCTCTATAGACAGGTTGGCGTCCAGTTTGAATGTTGACCAGTAGAGGAAAAAAAAGAAAAAAAAGGGAAAAAAATAATAATAATAATGTTGACCAGTAGATGGCACTGCGGGCTGCTGATAAAAGTTATACAGCACTACTAGGCTTGTTATTATCATGGTTCATGGTTTTAATCCTGAACATGCATGAGTCAAACAGTAGCACATCACATAGTACAATTCACAATTTTGCATGTCCAAAACGGAGTAGGAAGAAGCAAAGCTTTTTTAATCCTACCCCTCATCAGTTTCACATCAGTTGCAATACATTTATTCAGCTCTTGTTCTTCCAAGTGTACTTTGTAGGTCTACATGACAATGTAGTGCAATCATAGCCAAGGTTTTTACTTACTAAAAGGAAGCTAGAGGCTAAATAATAACTGATAACTGATAAAATACTTCAGTTAAGTACAACCAAACTCAGTTTTGCTCCCGCTGCCGCATGCATGCTAGCATATGTTTTTTTTTTATTGTAGCGTCGCTGGGAGCACCTCCTGTTCCCAGCCTACTTTGCGGTAATGTTTTGGTGCAAATGCTCTTAAAGTTACATGTTTGACCAGGAAATTGCAAGCTCAAAAGAAGACGGCTTTTTTATGTGGAACAACTGACAGTTTGTGTGGATCTTGTGAATGATTGTGACTGAGCTAGGACACAGTAATTAAAGTCTACACACGACGCCTTCATTGATTGAAAAACAAAACTTTTTCATGCATGAAGCTTCTACTTGAGTTGGTAATTTGGCTGCTATATGCAGTCAGATATTGACCAAGGGAGACAAAATGGGTGGCTGCTGGCTGCGTTGGACAGGTGACTGCTATACACAGGGTCTATAACATGTAAATTTGCTGGGGGGGATTTTTCAGTGGCTGCTATAGGCAAGTGGCCCTTCTATAAAGGTGGCTGCTAAGACAGGTTTGACTGTATATATATATATATATATATATATATATATATATATATATATATATATATATATATATATATATACAGGGCCGCACGGTGGACTAGTGGTTAGTTAGTGAGTGTGAATGGTTGTTTGTCTATATTGGCTGGCGACCAGTCCAGGGTGTACACTGCCTGTCGCCCGAAGTCAGCTGGGATAGGCGCAGGCATACCCCCGCGACCCTAACGAGGAGAAGCGGTATAGAAAATGGATGAATGGGATGGTATGCAAAGTTTTTTTTTAACCCAATGTGGCCCACAAGCAAAGACGTTTCCCCAGCCTTGACCTAAAGTCATCCTTCACAGCATCTTGTGTGTTCCTGGCAACAAATTATTGTTTATCCAGCCAAAAAATGTCTCACATCTCCGATGGTTTACACCTTCCAATTTTGAAATATGGGCCTAGATTCAAACAAGCTTCTTGATAGCTCAGTACATGAAAGTAAGGGAGGAGAAAGCGGAAGCAATTACAGGACTTGTGCTCAGACAGTGAGACAGAAGAGGAGAATGTGGAAAATAAGCCTCTTCTGCATCGATATGTTCCTATTGGTCTTCCCGGTGCAGGACTGTCATCACATCGGCAGAGAGGTTGAATTTCAAGAAACTCTTGGCTCCGTACATGTTTTCCACTCAACTATTATCCCAGCTCTCTGAGTCGCACAATGCAGCCCTTTGACAAAATCCAATACTATATGTCTGGTTAGAATTTAGACTTCAGCCCTGATTCCTGCCTGCTTTGTTACATTCATGTCCATTTTTGTTTATTACGCTCTTTTTTTCTTTAGTTTATATTCAAAATATTCCAGCCGAGTCAACCCACAGCTGTTTTGTAAAACTATAAATGTTTTTACTGCCTTGTTTTGCATAAAAAGTCATCCGGGATGGAAAGTCAAATTCATTTCAAGTAAGAGCAAAACTATTGCATTGTCTGAGACATATTAAAGATGTGTTGACTGCATTGTGAAACTGGATTTACTCCGCAGAAGACATCATAAAAAGTTATCGGGGAGGGGAGTCATTTCTTTAGCTGTACAATCTGCCCAAAAATCTTTCACTAGCTTTGACAGCTGCAATTTCTCAGGCAGTGCTGCTAAAAATACACACTGGCACTAAAAGGAACCTTGTTTTGTTTTTTTAAAGTGCTTCACCATTTAAAATTGAATTAGAAACTCAAATTTTATTGCAGCAATTTGATTATTTTGGGAAATAAACTTACGGTAATTGGTTTCTTGGTGCAAAGCAGTGCGTTTTTATGCTCTGTAAGTATACATATTAAAGTGAGAGGTGCTAATTAGTCAGTTAGAGGTGTTGTTAGGTGTATTATTGCAGGCCCATGCTCAGCTTACCCATGTGTGTTTTACTGTTTCCTCAGATGCTTCAGTCAAGCAGACCATTGTAGAAGATTTGGGCTCAACCTGTCCACAGGGTTATAAAAGATTCAACAGCACACACTGTCAAGGTAACAAGCTGGATTTATATGATTTTTATGGACAAGACATTGCTCACAGCTCCATTGCAGGCTCATTTTTATGATTTGAATTGTTAATGTACAGTGGAACCTCGAAAGTAGAACAACCCCGATGTTGTATGATTTGGAATTCAAACAAAATTTGTGCAACATGTTGCATGAGACTCGGGCCTTCAAACCACCATCATGCACGACTTGATGCGAGACTTCAGCTTACCTTAGCGTACACTAATTTAACTCACTTTTTTCAACTTTTGATGTTTTTTGGTGTTTATTTTTTGTACAATTTGCTGCAGGCCAATAAAAAAGACAAACTGCGGGCCCTAAATAGTCCTCAGGCACCGCTTTGGACGCCCTAGTTTTTGTGTAATCCCGCTAATTGTGTCTGTCCTTCTATTTACTTTGACTGTGTCAAAATGGTCCATTAAAACAATAAAATTACGTGAAAGTGTGAGCATTAGCAGTAGTCCTCCTATTTTTACCCCAAGCCTCCAGCATCACCGTATCCATTGTCATTGTTGAGTGTTTTCTTGTACAGTGGTTAACTTACGTTTACACTTGTGTGACAACTAAGAATGGGGTGAGGACGAGATGCGTACTAGTGTGGTCGATAAATCGATACTTACACGAGTATCGAATGAGTATCGATTACTCTAACTAACAAAAGAGCATGCGTCACTTCCGAATCTTTTAAGGCTTAGGTGTCCAAAGTGGGGTATGCCAATTGTCATAGGGAGTGCGTGAATAAAAATGTAAACCAATTAGCGCCTGACACTCACACTTTCGAGTGTGCCCGAATGCCTCACAGAGCCTGCACAGTGCAGAGAGCAGGAAAGAGACTGAGCATGAAGTTGTTCATTGCTCTGTGCGCATTGTATGAACAAATACGTAAGCTGGATGATTATGTCATGCATTAAGAGTGTCATGTCATGTCATGTGACCACTGACCAGAAGAGTGGTGACCCCATACTGGAGTCAACTAGCACAACAGCAACACATGTTAATGTGTTAATAGACTAACTACTGTAGTATTAAACAAATTGTGATATTTTGAGCATGGTTTTACTGTATTTTTATACTGTGCAACCTACTTTTATTATACATAAATATTTTAATCAATTTAAGTTTTGATCATGAATACTAGATATTTGATTGATAACCTTTTTAATCAAGGCTGAAGTTGATCAAAAGCTATGAATTATTATTATTATTATGATTTTTACAGTGGACATCTTTGTCCCTTAATGGCAGTGGTTACATTGTGTACAAATAAAATATTGTAATTTATTATGACTAATGTTATGAAAAATACACATTAAAGTTCTTAATACACATTAAAGTATGGCCAGTGCTTGTGATGTGTTTTATTTGGATTTTTAAAAAAAGTAATTGGTATCGTATCAAATCAAAAAATCTGATATCGCTCATCACTAATGCGTCAACATGGCTCACCGTGGCTTTAAGCTTTAGATTTTTTCCATTTTTAACCAGTAACAGGGGCTAATTTATTTTTGCTGTCACTTAAAAAAAGTGCCTGTGAAGTTTTATGGTGACAACAGTTTGAGCATAACACTGTATGTATTTCTATGATTTCTTATGGAAAATCCCAGCAAATCAGAGGCTGAAGTTTAGAGGTTTCACTGCACTGTGCCAACTGAATTTGCAGCTTCTATAGACCGAAGCACCCTCATCTCTCGCCTGTGAATAGAAAACAGACCCTCCAGTGTATCAAAAATAACATTTCCATGTTTTTGCTCCCCCGCTACATTCCCTTGAAGATATCAACGAGTGCTCCATGCAGGGTATCTGTCAGAATGGAGACTGTTTGAACACACTGGGAAGCTTCAAATGTTCCTGCAAGCCTGGCTTTGTACTGGAGAGGAATCGATGCATCGGTATGTTCGTACTGATACATACATTCCAAAATCAGTCCTCAGAATAAAAGTTTTGTGGTCTTCGCTAGAGTCTCCTGCCGAGTTGGCCCAGTGCTTTCTGATGGTGTCCGATGTCAGAGGGTGCGAGCATGCCCTGCCCAGTCATCTCACCAAGGAGATGTGCTGCTGCACAGTGGGCAAAGCATGGGGGCGTAACTGTGAGCGCTGTCCACAGGAGGGTACAGGTGAGTGATATGATGTTGTTTGTAGTGGGGTACAACTGGACTGCATCATACTTGAGTATTTTATCTACCTCATCAGAGCAAAATATTAAAAACACTAGGGATGTCCCCATCCACAGTTTTATGGCTTCCAATCCGATATTTAAAATATAGTCTTACCGATCTGATCCTGATCCTGTCTGCATTGTGGTGTTGCCTTTCCTCTTCTTGCGGGTGACGGGAGTCGAGTGGCAACTAGCTTTGAGGCGCATTATCGCACCTAGCATGTTGGAGTGTGGCCCAGAGCTACGAACGCTATACGGCGACCGGATCGGCCCGATCACGTGGCGGAAGCCAATATTATCTGATCTTCAAAATACAGAGGATCGTTAGCCCACGGGATATCCCCAAAAAACACCTCTCTTAATGTGCAGCTGCAAACTAATAAAGCTATTTTAATAGTGTGCGCTGAATAGCGCACCACATTGTGCTTTTTCACCTAATGTTGTTGTGTATCATGGAGACAGGAAATTGTAGCCAGTTTTTATTATTAAATTAGTCCAGTTCTTTCAAGAGTAGAGCAAGAATGAATAGTGCATGTGGTGATTTCTACACATTTCGTTTGCGCATTACATAATCTATTTAAAATCACATGAAAAGTATGAAATTGCCTTGCTAAATTTCTGCTGGCTGCATTTCATTGCATAACATGAGCCTGTAACCGAGTGACGTGTAAAGTACCAATTCATTTCTCTCTTTGTGAACACCCAGTGGCCTTTAGTAAGATCTGCCCTGCAGGCAAAGGCTGTGTTCTCCAAAATATAACTGAAACTGTGGCCATCCCTCCCATGCCTTACCCCTGGAACCCAGACAAGGAAGGTGAGTACCACCACACTTTGTCAACTAACTCACTGCAAAATCTCAATTCTAATCTGTCTTTATTTTCCCCCTCCTTTCAGAAACAAAGTGGCCGGTAAGATTATTTCTGTTTTTAATTGCAAGACTCTATTGCAAGACTTTTTTTTTTTTTTTTTTTTTTTTTTTTTTTTTTACAAGTTCTGATGGTCTCTTTAAACCAGCAGAGGCCACCAGAGACAACAACCGCTGTGCAGCAGGCCCCAACCAGTTCCCACAGTCCTCGTGTTCCTGGTAAAGTGCCCTGTTTAACACTTCAACAAAACGCTCCCTACTTCCAGTGACAAGAAAACATATTCATCCAATCCACACTGGCGTGCAGTGATCTGTATAGTGTGCATTGTGCAAGGATATTGCACTATGAACTTACACTTTATTAGACAGTAGTGTACAGTGGATCCCCACATGCTCACCATTCAGCAATTTGCTGATGTTTGGTCGAGAAAATAATATTTTTATTCCTATTTTTATTTTTTTCCGCAGAAAATACATCTCACTCATCCTAAATGGTTAACATTTTATAGAAATGATAATAAAGAAGCCCACAATTTTTACATGTTAATGTCTTTATGCTTCACCGATAGTGTTTTTTCTTCGAGCGTTGAGATTCCGCACTTTGTTCGGTGGTCCTTGAACGCATCATAGTTGCTGTGAAACTTGCCCTGGTCAGCATGTTTTTCGGTGAATGTTGAAAATGTTCGTATGCCAAGATTATGCCTGGGTTTTCAGACATTTTCTGTTTATCGTACAATATAGAAAAGAATCTTATTGTGTTATTAATACACTGCTGGAGTCCAACTGTGTATTTTTATACAAAATGTCCCTTTTATGGCCTATTAGTTTATTACTACATGGAGACAGGAACCAGAAGTCAGCTGCGCCGCAAGTCATTGATTTCATTAGCGTTTGACTCTATAGTTATTTGCTAAATAACACATTTCTGACACAAGTTTCAAAAATGTTACCACAAAACACGTTTTTATAGTTTTACACGCATTAAAACAATTCGAAACGCATTGACATGACCAATGAAAGGGATGAATTGACATTTAAGGTTACTTTTATTCCACTGAAGATGTGATTGTTGGCAAAGACATGATGAGACCTGAGGTGAGAAACTGTGAACTGTGTGATGTATTCCAATGTCATTTGTATGCATGTTTCAAATAAATTAAACCATTACCAATACTTCTTTTGGTCCGCAGTTGTCAAACCCACCCCTCCGACAATCATCAGAATGACCCCTGGCAATGACCCCTTTGAGACCCAAACAAAAGTCTCACGTAAGTTCCCTGCAAAGCTCAGACTGACTGAAACAATATCCACCATCCTTAAAGGCACTTAATTGCAGGCTTTTAAGGAAAACTGCACTTTTTTGGGAATTTGGCCCATCATCCACAATCCTTATGTGAAACATGACCACACATGTCTTTCTCTTTTCTGCGTGTTCTAAAGAGAGAAAAACAGCTAAAAAAACAGCTAGCTTGTGGGAGCTAACAATGCATGTAACAGGACACCCCTATTTCGACTATAAAATCTTAAAAAAAGCCCTCCAAAAAATGCCAATAATGTTCTATTTACATACAGTAACTGACCTGTATATAAACCAAGCTACAGCAACACTGTTATTGTTAGCTAACAGGAAGAACTATTTGTCTGGCATAGTGATGCAGCGCCTCATGCCACTACTGAGACGTAACGGGCCCACTCCTAAACAATGCGGTAGGACACCAGTCTGTACTGACTAGGAAACAAGAACAAACATGAACAACTATGACTAGACAACCAAATTATCTGTAAAGTATTAGCCCATGTTCCATGTTTTGCTCGTACACGGCTAGATGGACTGTGTTGTGATATCATGCGCTATGTGCTCCATGTGTCACAATCAACTCGACGTACTCGTTGGACAGTCGCCGTCTGGTGCATCTGGTCAGGGGCGCCTTTTCCAGTTTATTTTGGGTAGGTGGAAAAACGTTTCTATCACTGCAGGGTTTGTTAGCGCTAGCAATTCTTTGGCAATTCGGCGGCGGCTCTCACAAAGTCTGCCATGATTAGTAGTTGCTTTCTGTGCTGCTATTGGTGATGGAGGTAGCATTAGTTCTTATCAACGGGCTGAGTGAAATCAATGAGGCCAGGGAAGACGTTCCGGTCATGTTTAAACGGATCAAAATATGGCAAAATACTGTAAGTATTACATATTATGAATGTACCTGTAACTGCAGGGTCACAGAAATTGTATATAAAATGATAAAACGTTGTTGGAGGTTTTTTAGAGGGCTTTATAGTCAAAATAGGTGTGTCCCATGAGGTGCGTTGTTAGCTCCCTCATGCCAACTGTTTTTCTCTCTTTAGAATGCACAGAAAAGGGAAAGACGTGTGCTTGTGTTTTACATAAGGGAAAATTCCCCCCAAAAAGTGTAGTTTTTCTTTAAATGCAACAATACAACACTGGGTTCATGTCTCACAAATGTCAATCTAATTGTTCCTTAGGTGTTATTGTATTTCCTCTAATAGTAGGCCCTACCTTATACCAATTAGTCGGCGGGCGCATCATCCCCTAAAACGTTTTTCCTTTATGAAAAACTAATAGTAGCTGGAAATACCTCGGCTTCTGTTCACACACAGTTGTCCCCATAGCCAATATGAACTCTGTTGCGAATCAAAACAGCAGCACCTACTGAAACAAGCAAGCCATTTCTCAGATGGTACGCGCGTCCGTGGTTATGTTAAGTTCACATTAGTTCCACCTAGCCTGCCTTGGTTATTACTGTTGGTGTAAATGTAATACAATTAAAGTGTATACCTACTTTTGGCCCAGCCAGTCTATTATTAAAATCAAGCACTATAATAATAATTTTTTTTAAAAAACAGTTGGTATTGTCAAATATTATTCTAAAGACCCTAATGACACCTCTCCCCTTCTTCAGTTAAGGAAATAAACAGCCCCCAGCTACTATATGAGGAAATATGGTACACTTGTTGTGCATCAGCAAGCACATGAGTTCATTTTGTCTGCTCAATCTTAAAGCATTTGAACACTGTTTATCATATACATTTCACTATGACACATTAACCAACCTTCAGATCCTGTTGCTATTCTCCATGTTTCATAGAATGAAAGTGTTGCCTGAACTGCAAAGTCGTGCCGCATGCGTGTTGCACACTCTTTCCTGAAACGAATGCTTCTTCAGGCTTTCCTGCTGTCTATGCTTTATTTGTTCCGCTTGTGCTTCATTAGTTCACGTACAGTATGTCGTATGTCGGCTGCCGTATTATGAAAACCACAGGGGGAGTTTAAACACTGGACATGTATACACTCACTGGTTGCTTTATTTAGTTCGACAAAAGGCTTAGTTTGAAGATTTTGAAAACCTGAGCCGTAGTACTCGGGGAGAAAAAAAGAATGGCCAGACAGAAAGTTGAATGTTGGGTTATGTTAAAGCATTTCCTTAGTGTGTCAGTATATCAATCTGCTGATTGTGAGGAATATTTTCTTCTCCAACTGAGCATAATTTACCACCATGTCCATAACTGTTGGATATTAACTGTTAGTGAGATTAGAGTGAGCGTCAATGGCTTTCGCAAGTATGACTGCTCAGTAATGTATATACCTACTCTATATGTTTTATATATGTTTTATACACACATATTATACTGTATATATATCTGTACATACACATATATCGATATTATATACAGTATCATTATATATTTGATATATATTTTAGGGGTTGTTTTGTGGCTAGTGGATTATCATCATGAACTTGCACATGAATCAAATTGTCCTCCCAGAGTACTAACAAAGTGTGCCCAATAAGGCGCCCAGTGAGTGTACAGTTAAGCCCAAAATGATTCATACCCTGCCCAAATGTGGAGTTAAAGTGTTTTTTTTTGGTGTTGAATGGGTATCTGTGTCAAAAGACACAAGTCAGATTGTTAATATAGTTTTACAAATGTCATTGTTGATTTAAAACGCCCTCTATCAGGGATTTTCAAAGCCAACTCGGCTCCCCCAAAACCGTTTTCTGCTCACCCCAGACTCCGTTTACGCTCTCACTGTAGGGGCGGAAAATCTTTTCATTTCGCCATCGACATAACGGACGTTACCTTAGCAGGTTTGAAAAATAAGTTTTTGTTTATTTTTCTCATGCTGCTGCTGCACCTTCCCTGAAGTCACCCCAGACTTTGAAACCCTCTGCCGTGGATTATGCTATAGGCTAGGATCCTTTTAAAGGATGCAAAAGATGTCCTATCCCCAAAATTGTCCAATAAGATCAATGATATGAATCATTTTGAAAATGTAAAAAGTTGAAAACGGTCAATATTTTTTTGCCTGCTAAAAGATACCCATTCACCAAGTAAAAATTGCCTTCAATTCAGCACATTTGGGCCAGGCTATAACTAGTGTGGGGCTCAACTGTAAATGCATGTATCTGCTATCAGATGCTGGCCCACTGTAGAATGTTGTGTGTTCCCTCCCTGAAGCAGAGACAGATGATTGTAGGCTAAGCAGAAACATTTGTGGTCATGGAGAATGTGAGAACAGCCTGAACGGCCACATCTGTCACTGTCACCCTGGCTACCGTCTCAACCCGCAGAGGAACATCTGTGAGGGTAAGAGACCTCGGTGGTTGGAGCGAGGAGGTACAGACCCGGACCATTTCTTGGGATGGGATAGTCGAGGGACTCATGCATGCATGTCTCTTTGCTTCCAGGAGATGACACCCTGTTAATTTTTTTTCAAGCTGCATTTTCCCATCACATTTATAGTCTGTAGCTTATGAATTGATGAATGTTACCTTAAAAACAACCGTGGTGCCTTCAAAAAGATAATAATGTTCAGTTTAAGTGGTGCACAAAGTGGGTATGAACTACGGTAGGGGTGCTGCATTAGAGGGAGCACCGAAGCGATGGGGGGGAAATTATTTCTAGTCAGCATTTTCTGTGTTTAACAGCTGTTGTTGCGTGTATAAATGATATGATCAATAACAGAGGCACATCACTGATTAGGCGCTCCTTTTACTTTAATTTACTGGAGACTCTAAATCAGGGGTACCCAAAATTTTCCCTCAAGGGCCACATACAGAAAAATGGAAGGATCTGGTGCCCACATGGATGGGTTATGTACCTTAAATATGCTAAAAGCAGTCCAACATAGGTCAATATATGCTAAGCTATCTCAACAAAACATCCACATTTTAGCTTTGTGTTAGAAGTAACAAAGCTAATTAGTAGGGGCTATCGAGACGAAAGTTCACGATACAGTTCACGATACACAAGATTGGTTCTATGAAGACGAGACTAGGTTTTAAAATTACTTTTAAGAAAAGCACAATGAAACAATATAAACATTTTTGAAAATAAATCTCAATCTGCAAATTGGACTACACTGTTCTGCACTCTGTGTGTATGCTACCGGCCTTCCTCCACTTATCGAGACAAAGAGACTGCATGATTGACAAAAGGGCTCGCTCCGTTCATGCCATTGTTCTATGGCGCAAATACCAACGTGCTGGAACCAAATACACAGAGTGAATCCTCTTCCTGCCTGTTTGGAGGCGCGAGATGTTGAAAACTGACACACATGCACATGGCAATATATTAAGGCCGGCAAAGTGGTCAAGTTCATTTTAATTTATTGCGTGATTAATTAATTTAGTATCATCCCAGGCTTAATGCCCACGAGACGTTTTTTTTTTTCTGAACAAGGAATTTTTCACGTTTTAATCTTCCGAGCTGCTTGTGACACTCTGATATTTTAATTTTAGAATACAGAGGAACCTCGGTTAGCGTCATTAATCCGTTCTAGAACATCTGACTCAAACCAAAAGAAATAATGTAAATCCAATTACCATAATTCTGGATACCCAAAAATATTAGCACAAAACAAAAAAAAATAGTTTTACAATTATATATTTTTTTTCAGATTTCCATGCAGATTTTACATGCAATTTGAAATGCATATAAATACATATAAATGATGAACGAAAGAATCACTTTTACCTTGATTGTTGACAAAGACGGCCATGAGGCAGCGGCGAGGGACGAGCAGAAAACATTTTGCTATCACTTATTTATTGAAAGGCTGGGGTGAATGAAGAGGCTAGCCTAAGCTAACTGTCTGGCTAATTTGCTTCGAGACAATGAAGATCAACAACGAAAAAGAAAGAGAGAGACTGACAAAATGTGTGACAAAGAAATTATGAGGCTGTTCAATTGTGATGCTTGTCAGGACAACTTGAGTGGTTTTACTTCCCGGGAGGCGCTAAACTTTTCTTGTAGGCTACTGGTAAATTAGCCATCTTAAACTCACTGTTCTGCACTGTTTAATTAGCCATGTTACAATGCACTGTTTGACACAGTTTGTAGAAAAGCATTTATTTAATCTATATATATATATATATATATATATATATATATATATATATATATATATATACATACAAATCTTTTTTTCTATTTTTTTCTAGTCCGGAAATTACAGTATATTTGCACTCTGATTGACTGTGGCCAGTGTCAGCTCGGTAGACTCAGCTTACCCGTTACCCTTAACAAAATCTACTGTCCAGCAGTAGATAATGAATGAATGAATGAATGGAATGTACCCAAAATAAACTCTGCACGAAACCCCATTTTGATTCTTGATTATTGCCGTTCACTAGTTGACTTTCCAAATCACGATTGTAAAGATTCGGTGTGTCCTCTTGTTGGTTCTTGCCACATATTTGATGCAACTCAAAAAAACTAAATCTTCTTAGAAGGGCGGGTGTGCCTAATGCTGTGTCTGATGATTGTATCTTTGAATGTAATATGCGTCCGACGCGCCTTCCTTTTCAGATGATAATGAATGCGAGTCGGAGCCTTGCGGTCAGGGCAGAGGCCTTTGCATCAACACAGAGGGCGGCTACAAATGCTTCTGTCGCCAAGGTTATAAACACATGGTGCAGCATGGGAGACTTAAGTGCGTCGGTAAGTCCGGCTGATGACCCCATTTTTTCGGTCAAATCATGCATTTGGTATGTCCTGTCTGTCTTGCACTGTAGATGTGAATGAGTGCTCCAAGCATGACATCTGTGGCGCTGGAGGCCAGTGTGTCAACTTGCCAGGTTCTTATAAATGTGAATGTCACAGCGGTTTTAAGAGCAGGTCACACCGTCATCCAGTTTGTGAAGGTAAAACCAGCAAAACAAAGACAGCAAAACATTCAGCATGTATGCTTAACATGTTAACATGTTTGGGTCTGGACTTCTTTTAGATATAAATGAGTGTTTGAGTCCGGACACTTGTCCCAATGAGCAATGTGAGAACACGCCGGGCTCCTTTGAGTGTGTTCCTTGCTTGCCTGGTCATGAGGCCCGCGCTGGTATCTGCTATGGTGAGTAGAAAATACTAAAAATATGAAGTATGGCATCTTAACTGGAATATAAAAAAATATGGCTTTTTCAATTGTGAAAAATATTTTCAAGACAAAACTAAAGATATTTTTTTCAACCACTAATTGCAATAAATAAGATACAGTATATTTCTGATCTGCTCGACAGTTGTTTAATGGCTCATTGACCACCATTATCTTGAAATTTGCGTTGTAACTTTGTTTGCTAACTTGGGCCAACCTTTGAAACACGTTTTCCCAGTGGATCTCTGTAATGGGTGCATCACTCCAGGTCACTGGTGTATTTCTGAGTGACTGGAAGAAAAGCTTTCACGCACCTTACCTGACCCCGAATATAAGAGGACTCGTCGTCTTCTGCCTTTTTTGTAACGAAAACACTTTGTTTTATTTATTATTCAATTCATTTAATATGGTTGCCAATACAGTCTTATAATAGCCAGAAAAGGACATGTTCATACACTCCTGATCAAAATTTTAAGACCAGTTGAAAAACTGTAGCAATTTACATTTTGTACTGTTGGATCTTAAGGAGGTCTTCTGTAGAGCTTCAAAATGCCAAAAGAAGAATTGGGAGTGAGAAAAAAAAATGGAGTAAGCAATTTATTGCAAACAAGCATTAAAGTGAAATAGGCTGTTCTTCAGCTGATCAAACGTTTAAGACCAAAGCCTTTAAAAAAAGCCTTCTGTTAGGTATTCACACTGTCGTGATCTCTTGATGGCAAAGGCAAAACAGCTTTGTCTCTGTGAACACGGTCGAATTGTTGAGCTGCATAAGCGAGGCCTCTCAAGGCCTCTCAAGGCCTCTGCTGCCGAGGCTGAATTCAGTAAGACAGTCTTTTGAAACATCTTAAAAGATCCTGAGGGTTACGGAACAAAAAAATCAAGTGGTAGACCCTAAAAAAATTGGCCCTGAACCGGAGGATCCAAACCAAACCAATAGCATTTCTTTTTTTTTTGCTCTACAAGCTCTACCTAGAACCACCAAAAGATCCAAAAGTGCAAAATGTAAATTCTTGCCATTTTTGAACGGGTCTTAAAATTTTGATCAGAAATGTAAGTTCTATGGCATAAACTAAGCATCTTTGAGTGTCCTGTCAAGCGCTTTGTAAATACAAAGTATTATTATTATACAGTGATACCTTGGTTTTTGTTATTCATTCATTGGAAAAGATCCAACAAAAGACGAAATTTTCAATCCAATTAATCTGTTCCACTCAAACAAAAATAGGAACAAAAAATACGTTGTGTACTGTAGATAGGCTTATTTGATCAACTTACAGTTTGTGAAGCACAATATTGTACCATAACTGAGACAGCAAATTTGGGCGAAAATTTATGTCGAAAACCGAAAATCTGGGCGTTCAAAAACCGAGGTTTAACTATATATTATAACTTCACTTCCAATTGAAATTTGGAAAATTGCCAGACGTAAATGAACAGCCGATCTTCATGTGTTTCCACCAGACATAAATGAGTGCCAAAAACCTGGTATCTGTCCTAATGGGCGATGTGAGAACCTTCCAGGAATGTACCGCTGCGTATGCAATGAGGGCTTCCTACCGTCTGTTGACAGCAAGGACTGCAGTGGTTAGTAAACTGAGTGGAAGGCAACACACACACACACGTGTGCAGGTCCCCATAGTGTCATGTGTCTTCATGTGATAGCTGTACAGTTATACCATGCCATATGTATTTTTTTACAAGTAATGCATTATATTTGCAATTTTTGCAGTAAAACAGCATATTTTTGGGGCTAAGTTTGTTTATTTTCTATGAATAATGTTATCAAAATATAACCTAATGGAGAGTAGTCCAGCTCACTCACTCACCGCCGTTTAGAGTGCCCCACACATGTACTGTACAATTAAAAATAGCATAACTTTTTGTGTGAAGTTGACTTTCAACTGTGGAGAAAAAATATTGTTGCTTTTAAATTAAATTAACTTGGGGAAATTAACTTGTTCTTGCTTGCTTGCTGCTGTAACAAGTTAATTTCCCCGCTGTGGGATAAATAAAGTACGTACATTATAGCAGGGATGATACTACCATAACAAAGCTTTAATCAGGACAAGAGCTATGCGTTTTAAGTCTACATGTTTCTTTTATGGCATGCAGACATCAACGAGTGTGAGGATGTCAGGCTATGTGCGTACGGCCGCTGCATCAATACTGAGGGATCCTTCCAGTGTCAGTGTTACCCAGGTTACCAGCGCACGCAGGAAGGCAGCCACTGCGAAGGTATGAATTATTCACCTCTACTTTAAAGTTCACGTAAAAGTCCATCGTTTACTTGGGTCATCTCCATTTCTAGTGACAGGCTTTATGTCCCATTGTTGTCGCTTCAGATATCAACGAGTGCGAGAGGCCATCAAACTGCCAAAGGGGCCGCTGTATCAACAATATGGGCTCGTACAGCTGCGAGTGCCAGAAGGGTTACACTCTGATTGGAGGCCGGCGCTGCCAAGGTCGGTCCTCTTAAGTCCCAAGTGACCTGCACGATGCTTCACAGTTTATTGCTCATGATTAGTGATGAATGCAAATTTAGGATTGGAATGCATTGTAAAGGGATGCCTATACGTAAAATGTCTGAGCAAATACCACAACAAACCAATGTTTTCTTACTTTAATCTCGAAATAAACATTCTTTAGCAACTCAGATGGTGTTTGGGTAGGAATCGCAAACTGAGCTCTGGTGTTATTTCCCTTTCAGACATAGACGAATGCGCCGCCGACAGGAGTCTTTGCCAGCCATACGGCTCCTGTGAGAACAGGCCGGGCTCGTATATGTGTGTGTGCAATCACGGCTATGTCCTCTCAGAGGACAAACACAGCTGTGAGGGTAAGCTTTCTCTTATTCCCCCGTGCATTTCTTGAGGCCTGCGCTCATCCCAGAGCTTAACCAGGTCGGAACATTAGATTCCTCTCTATCCCAGACTTGGATCAAATAAAATCTGTAGGCTTGTATGCTTTTAAAGAACTAAAAATGCCAGTTCCCACATAAATTGTGTGTGAACTGGGGCTGTATGATTCTGCAAAAAATGTTAATCACGATTTTCTTCCTTCGAATTGAGATTGTGATTCTCTGGGACGATTATTTTTATATGCAGGAGCACATGCTTACGTCTGAAAGAAATTACACGGTTTTATCATTATTATCAGTCTCCTCGTTGCCTTATTCTCCTTTTAAGACACTGCCAATTAAATTTTGATGAGAGGTCCAGGCATAACAGTTGACAGGGGATTTTGTTGAGAGGAAAACAACCTTGACATGCTTGCTCACACACCAATACATTCATGCATGTAATAAAGGGAAATCAAAATAAAAGTTAGTTCATTAATCAGATCACTCCTCTCGGGAGCTGTTGAGTGATAGCCAGCAAGGCTCGCCACCGCTGTCAGCCATCAGCGTAGAGAACCAGGGCAGTGGAACCAACTTGCCCTGACCGGTGAGTCTCGCTTGAGGATGGGAAGAGCGAGGAGGAAATGCAGTGTCAATCTGTGAGTAAAATGGCAGTGTTTATAATGCAGCTTGTTAAGTTAAATGTAAAAAAAAAAAAAAATTGCCATAATTTAGAAATTAGATCACGTTAGTGTGAATCAAGATTGCAATTTTTGCGTTTTGCCCTAGTGTGAATGCTGAGGGATGTTGCTGAGGTGAAGAAATAAGTTAAGACACAGCAGTTCCCAGAAACCATGAGAATGTTTCTGGCCTACAAGAAGGGCCAGAGTCGCCTTCACCTGCTGAGGAGACTGAGGTCCTTTGGTGTGTGCGGGACTCTTTTACGGACCTTTTATGACTCTGTGGTGGCCTCAGCCATCTTCTATGCTGTGGGCTGCTGGAGAGGGGGCAGCACGGACAGGGACAGGAGCAGGATAAATAGACTGATCAGGCGAGCTAGCTCTGTCCTGGACGGTCCTCTGGACTCCGTGGAGGAAGTGGGGGAGAGAAGGATGTTGGCTAAGCTGACATCCATCATGAACAACACCTCTCACCCGCTACATGACACTGTTGTTTCCCTGGGCAGCTCCTTCAGCACCAGACTGTTACACCCACGGTGTAAGAAGGAGAGGTTCCGCAGGTCCTTCATACCGACCGCTGTCAGGCTCTACAACACCTGCACCACCTGAACCATGTTGTAGTCACTATGCATTCTTTACACTGTTCTCTTTACTTGTCTTGCTGCTGTAACAAGTAAATTTCCCTGCTGTGGGATAAATAAAGTACATACATACAATGTGCCTCCTAGAGTATGTTAAAAGCATAGGGGATGACCTTGAGCAATCGAATTACACTTTATGCTGAGTAATGTCTGTCCCAATATTTGCACATTAAATGCAACTATGATGTTCAGAATCTTGTCATTTGATTTGCACGTCAGATCCTAACCTCTTCACACATTTGGTCCTCCAGCAGTTCAAATGTTGTCAGATGAGAAGAAGGAGTGCTATCTGAACCTAGATGACACCGTGTTCTGCGACAGCGTCCTGGCCACCAACGTCACCAAGCAGGAGTGTTGCTGCTCCATTGGGGTAGGGTGGGGGGACCACTGTGAGATCTACCCATGTCCTGTTTCTCACTCAGGTACAGCCAAAGCCTGTTTCACAGCTAATGTATGTAATTTGTATTCTCATAGATTTATTGTCTTTCAAAAGTCAGTTAATTTGAGCTAATATTATTAGTGGACCCTGATTGTTTTTTTATGATACATATCCATGGTCGTAGCATAAATAATTGAAGGATGCCCGGTGGGATGCACTGTGACAGTGAATTACTACTTTATTAACCGTCTCTTAATGCATTTGGGCAAATGTGTCTCTATTGACTCTGTTAATCATCCTCTTTTGATGTCCAGCTGAATTCCACTTCCTGTGTCCAAACGGCCAAGGTCTATACTACAACGAAGGACTCATGTATAGCCGGCCTGCTTACCAGGGTATGTTTTACGTCATCTCTGTTGCGACATTTTCTGCCTAAGCTGTGATAAACTGTCCCTTATGACACTTGTACATTACGAGAGCTAATAACAAAAAAGTCACAGATGAATTGACTACACTAAAAAGATGGTTTGTTAAAAACAGACTATCCCTGAACCTAGGGCTGGGCGATATGGACCAAAACTCATATCCTCATATCCCGTTATTTTTTAAGCAAAGTGAGTTTGGACAAAATCAAAGCCAAATATGCAAGTTGTTTTATCAAAATAAATACTTAACGTGAGGATGTTTTTTGAAAATTGAAAGCTTCATGCAAGATGCAGCTGATGTTTACAAAGTACAAGGAAGAAGAGTCCTGAACCACTGTGTACATGCAATGCTGCACTTACGACTAACTCTTCATGTTTTTAGGACTTGCATATTCCATTGTTTGTACTCAATCATCATCCAACTATGTTTCTGTCAACTATTAACTTTTCATCAGTTATAATTCAATATTTATGATTATGTTATATAATTTGTTGTCATCGCCTCCCTCTTTTACAGATATCGACGAATGCTCTTTGTTCGCTGACGAAATCTGCAAGAAGGGCCGCTGTCAGAACACGCAGCCGGGTTATGAGTGCTACTGTCAACAGGGCTTCTACTATGACAGCAACCTTCTGGAGTGCATTGGTAGGTGTCAGTTCAGCTCACGACAGTACTTCATCTGCGTAAATAGTTTTTCAACATATCAGCGCGACACACAAAAAACATAAATTGGCATCATAAGTCTACTCTGTTGCTAACATGACGCCACCTTCTGGTTTGCATGTCCTGAATGCTGTGTATCTGTAGACCTGTAAACAGTGCTCCTAACACACTAGTCTGTTTGGACGCGTATCATTTCGCTGCATCGAGTGACCAAACAATGCATCTATGAGTTGTTGACTCAGTCTCTGTGAAGAATGGATAGTGGTTATTTTAGAGGCGGGACACTGCAGGCAGATTCCAGCCAGGGAATCCTTTAATCATCCTTATTGTGTGTGCTTGTGTGTGGTTTACTTGTTCATAGAATACACAGAACGATGAACAACTCAGTACATGTTTCCTTCCTTCCTCCTAATAAGCATTGTGCGCTTTGCGCTGATTAGACTTTCAAGCGCACTGCGTATTTTAGAGTGTCAAAAAGTCAGTTGTTTTCATTGAGTACAGCTGCAAAATAAGCAACCATGACACCAAAGAAAGCTTCAAGTGCCAGAACTTTGATAAAGAAGGTGAGTAACACTATTGAATTCAAGACAGAAGTAGAAAAGTACAAAGGTAGTGTCTGTTACAAAGCATTGTAATGTACAAGTAGGAACCTTTAACACAGGTTGCAGGGGGAACGGTTTTAGGCAGACTCATAACAGATAGTGAGATGGGGCAGTGTGTGTCGTGATGTTTGTACCTGCTGCTGAAATTTACAATAAAAAGTTCAAGCGAGCCTCTAACCGTCCACTCTTTAAAGTTAAATTTGTAATGGACTACGATGAAACAGCGTTCGCATGGCTCTTCCATCCCTTCCCCCCTCCTCCCTCCACTCATATGTGTTTACCAACATGAGTCTCGAATAAAGGTAAAGGTGATGTTAAATGTTCATTTATCCTTTTCATTCGTCATTAATACGCATTTTGCACTGTTTTCTGCATGTGAAACTATAATTATTCTCTATTCTCTATTGGATTTACATTATTTCCTATGGACAAAATTGCTTTGGTTTTCATACATTTCGGTTTTTGTTGGAACTTTTGGAGCAGATTAATGATGAAAACCAAGGTTCCACTGTATAATCATCTGTTTGTCTCTTCAGATGTGAATGAATGCCACGATGAGTCTCTTTGCACGAATGGTCGTTGCATCAACACCGAAGGGTCCTTCTATTGCAACTGTAAGCAACCCTGGACTCCAGACTCTAACAAGAAGAAATGTGTGCTAGCAGCAGTAGCTGGTGAGCGAGCTAGAATCTCCTCCCACCTTGTAGTGCCCATCTACCTGAATCTGCAATGTATCTTTATTGTGCAGATGTGAATGAGTGTGAGGACCCTGCCAACTGTAAGAATGGTCTCTGTGTGGACACTCCGGGGTCTTACTACTGCATCTGCTCCCCGCCACTGACTCTTGCTATTGACCGCAACAGATGTGTGACTCCTGAGGAGCAGGCCGGTGAGTGCAGACCTTCATTTTAGAAACCATCATCTTAGTGGTTACAAGGTAATCAGTATCTTAACACAGCAAAACAAATAAGTCAGTATTGGCTTTTATGTATTAGTGCATGCTTTGGATTCACGGTAAGAGAAAAAATGGGTGTTAAAAACGGTATGCATAGAAAGAACAGTTAACTTCTTATTCGTTGTTTCAGTCAGTGTGCCACACAGTAAACACTGCGGTGCTTACATTGCAGTTTATAGTCACACAAAGTTGATGGAAATTAAACAATTTGGCCATTTCCATTTTGTACACTAAACAATTTAAAACAATTTCTATCAATCTATCCAAAATAGTGTTGATCTCAGCTGCTTTCTGTTGGATGTTTTCCAGTACTCAGTTTACTGTCTCCTATATTACTGGTATGTGGTCTACAGTATGAAATCAAATAACCATCTGGGTTTCCACTTAGCGCCGGTGTCAGTGAACACTGACTTTAAACAGCTGTGGCTGTAAACAATCGTGCTTTTCTTAACTCTGCAAGATGGCAGTAGCTGCATTTGAAGTGTCATGAGTGGTGAACATCCAGCAGCTTTAGCTACCTTTGCATGCGCTTTAGAATGTTGGTTGCGCTACTCAGCTGTTGGTGTGAAAGTCATGCTTGTTCCACTTGCCGCACTGTTGCTGAGCAGTTTGCTTCTTATCGCTATTTCAGCATTGGTTCTGTTTCTGCTGTGTTGTACAGTATAATTGTGGTCTAAGACAGCTATGTTTTCCTTTTCACTTTCTTATGCACAAAATTTACAATTACATTGTTATGGATAATGAGTTTTTTATATTTCTGAAATAACATCCTCACTGTTATTATCACCTGCTTCCATTTAAGGCCCCAGTGATAATTAGTCCAAACGGCATACAGTGGAACCTTGGTTAGCATCATTAATTTGTTCCAGAAGGTCCGACTCTAACCGAAATGGACGCTAACCGAATACATTTTTCCCGTAAGAAATAATGTAAATCTCATTAATCCATTCTAGAAAGCTAAAAATGTTAACATAAAACACATTTTTAGAGTTTTACAATTATTATTTTAAAGGCAAAAAAACGCATATAAATACCTGATGAACTTAAGGGATACATGAACATTTAAGTTTACGTTTACCTTCATTGACGCTGTGATTCTTGACGTGACTGTTCCGAAAGACACGATGTGGCAGCGAGACACAACACAGACACCATCTTCCTTTTTTGCCATGAGTTATTTATTAAATTCAGTCGTTTCTCACCCCCAATAACCCAAAATGGAGCCAAAGAAAGTAATTTGCCAGCACACGATTGAATTCAATAAATAACTCATGGCAAACAGGGAAATGGTGTCCGTGTGGTGTCTGGCTGCCACATTGTGTCTTTGGGAACAGTCGCATCTTAAATGAAGGTAAAAGTAACCTTAAATCTTCATTTAAATATTTCATGCATCATTTGCACGCATTTGGAAACTATAAAAACGTGGTTTGCGTTAACGCTTTTCAGAGTCAATCGCTGACAACACCATAGATGGCCATTGTTGCCATTTTCTTAGCAAGCGAAAGATGCTCAAGGATGTTTTGTGATAAAAATACATTAAGAACACAGTTGGACTCACGCAGTATATAAAACGACAGGACACGTGCCATATTGTATGCTAAAACGTACGCAAACAGAGGCAAAACTTGGGCGTACATTTTTTACATTAACCGAAAAGCACTCGGGGGGGACGCTAACCAAGGTTCCATATTATAAAGATTTGGTATATCCACATAAAATTTGAATAGCAGCACTGCATTAAATCTAAAATACATATTATAAAGAAAACAACACCATCTGGTTAGGCAGCTACAGGCTGTTGCATCCAGAATAATGCAGGAGCCCGACATAACTGAATAAAACAATTGCTCTGTTGCCAAATTCCTGAGTTGGAATGTCTTTTGTGTTATGTTGCGTTGCCATCGTGTTGTATTTTGTGTTGCTACAAAGTGTTTTTCCTTGGACCAAGGCTAACATAAGTGAACACATTTGATCATAAGTTTGAGGTTTCAATTTAGCGAAAGTGACGCTTCATGGCTATTTATTGTGTCATTTTGTGATTGTTTACCACAGAAGTCAAGTCAGATGCTTTTCAACTGTACCAAAAGAAGCAATAGTTTCCAGCAGACGTACTTGTGTTGCTTTTCATGAACACCTGGAATGTTTGACTTTACTAGCATTCAGACATGTTGGTGATAACAGAGTAGGGGTTACTCGTGCTATTTTATTGGCGGCACACACACATCGCTCTGGCATCTACTGTTCCTGTCTATGCGGCATGTTGTTTCTTTCCAAAACTCGGGTACGGTCAGGTCAGTTGCCACTGTTTCATCATCAAGGATCCTTATTTGTGTCATGTTGACGTTCTCCAGCGTTACAGATTTAGACAATTACTTGAATGCAAAATAGACACACAGATAGGGGGTGCCCACTCACACTCGCTGGACACTTAATTAGGTACACATGCACAAGAAGAACTGAATTTTTTTTTTTTTAAACATGCCTTTGCAAAGTTTTGGTTGAGTGAAATTATATGAGATTTGCCTAATTAAGTGTCCAATGAGTGTATTATGCAATACATGCTATGAATACTTGCTGAAAAGCTTTTGTGTCGATTCAACCAAATCAGCATTTTTGATGCACCTGCCAACAAGAGCTGGCCCCAAACAGATGTTCATACTGTAACCAGTGTCTGTGGTGCCCTTTGCAGATGTGAATGAGTGCCAGGATCCCTCCTACTGTAGGAATGGGAGGTGTGAGAACACGCCCGGCTCCTTTCACTGTTTTTGTGACCCTCCTCGCACCTTCAGTGCGGAGCTGAAACAGTGCGTCTATGACGGTGGGTAAATTCAGCATCAGCTAGTTTCAAATCCCCATAGACACCTGGTTCTCCTTGTCATTCCTCTCAATTGTGTTGGCTTTGAGATTTTTGATTTGGTTGATTTATTTGGACCACTTTCTTATTGCGCAAATGACAATAGGAGGTGTGTTACACATTATTTGTGCTATATAGACACAGGCAGTGATTTTGTGGTAATATTGTGATAGTTGCTTGAGTATAATTTCTAATATTTTGCTTCTTATCACACAGCAAAAATATTAGAAACACGTCTATCTTATAATGCAACCTGCACATACAATAATAAACTAATATTAAAGTAACACCTCTCAAACCTGAGCATTATTATCTTTGCAAAGGCATGATTGCAGTGTATAGGTGTACCTAATGAAGTGTCCAATGAGTGTTTAACCAGTTATTGCCGTATTTAAAGTTCATAAACTGTATATGAAACATGCATGTGACAGATGTGAGTTGCTGTAATTGTGGCTGTTTATAAGTCATTTTAAGTCAAATACCGTAAATTCCGGTTCATAAGCCGCTACTTTTTTTGTTAAACTTTGAATCCTGCGTCTTATACAGCGGTGTGGCTAATTTATGGCTAAATTCTAATCTTGTGACATCTCCTTTACTTCAGAACTACTACTACTGCCGCTACTACTGCTGCTCGGGAGTCGCAGGAGGTCATTAGATATAACAGTACAACAGTCTGACTCACAGTGTCATCTTACTAAGAACACCAAAGTCATCAAACAGCAACTTAACACTCAAAAGGTATACCTGACAAATACACAAACATGCACCAATGCGAGTTTGAAATGAAAAAAAGCTGCTCTTTTAAAGTTTTCCCATAATGCATTGCGTCTGAGCAACGCATTCTTTGGGGCGTTGCAATGACGTCAGCCTCTCCTTGGCCTCAGGGCTCCTCTGGCTCCCTCTGGTGGACAGAGGCATCATTGCAGCGACATCCATCAATTTTCTATGCTGCTTGTCCTCCAATGAAAGGCTACGCTCAAACGAAATGCACTATGGGAAAACTTTTTTTTTAAATGTCATTTGAAAAACTTGTATTGGTACATGTTTGTATGTGTATAAGGTATACCTTTTGAGTGTTGAGTTGCTGTGTGATGTGTTTTGTAAGATGACACCATGAGTCAGACTGTTATATTGAGGAATGACCTCCTGTAATTTACAATGGGTTGACAAGCTTATTGTGAGATTTTTCATAGCTAGTGGTTGGCTCCTGTCAAATAAAAACCTGCCTGGTCCTCACGGACTCGTGATATATGCCATTTTATGACATGGACACGTCATACACCGGTGCGGCTTACATATGTACAAATCTGTTTTTTCCTCTAAAGTCAGTGGGTGCAGCTTATACACCGGAATTCACAGTACATGCTGTAAACACAGAAATGTGTCTGACCATTGCAAAATAATCTATACAGTCATCCCTCGTGTATCGTGTTTAATTGGTTCCAGACCCGACCATGATAAGTGAATTTTCGCGAAGTCGGATTTCTTATTTATAAATGGAATATTTTCATAATTAGAGCATAGAAAACCTGTTTATGACCTTCTAAATATGGTTTTAACATTATTACTTATGATTTATTGATTCATGTATTTAGAAAAACCATGATAGAGTGAATCCGCAAAATTCAGGGCGCAAAGTGGCGAGGGACGAGTCATGCAAAAACGAATACTTTTGTATTAACTATGTAATTTTGCTCCCTACTACTATTATGTTTGAACCACAGTTTTTCTTTTTTTTTTTTTTTTTTTTTTTTACCCAGATCGCACTGCAGCCTACAAGGACGTGTGTTTCCTGCAGGTCGATGAGGGCTTAATTTGCACTGAGCCCAGGAGCGTCATGCTGGTGACCTACTCAGAGTGCTGCTGCCACTACGGTCGCGGCTGGGGGCCCGAGTGCAACACCTGCCCGCCGAGAAATTCAGGTGAGCGATGCTGCGTCTTCACGCATTCGCTTCTCTGTTGATTTTCCTGAAGACGTTCATTATTTCTACGCAGAGATGTTCAACCATTTGTGTGAGATGCACCTGGAGACGGAGTCCGACGGGGAGCAGGATTTCCTGGCAGCTTTCACTAACTACAATCCAGGTTGAACCATACACCTGCTGCCATCTACAGTATGTCCTTTTTTTCCCCCCACTTTGTGTCACATTTTTTAAATGTTCTCTCACAGGTGACAGTTCAGAGGAGGACTCAGATGAATGCAGCTGTACGAATGGACACTGTGTGCGCTCCTATCTCAGCACCATGTGTGAATGTAACCAAGGATTTAGGCTGGACCACTCCCACACCCGCTGTATAGGTTTGTCTTTTTCTTACATTGATACCTCCATTTAACATTGCTCAAAAGTAAATAGATGCATGCAGTGCCAGTGATCGCTTGGTCACATTGCTTCTCCTATATTGCACACATTGGTCAGTTTATGTCAATCATTGCTTGAAGCATCAGTGATTGATCGGTCGGCTTGATCGGCCTTTCTGATCAAATATTATGTCAATTATTAAATGTATCCGAAGCATCAGTGATTGGTCAATTGATCAATCATTACATATAGGACCAGTGACTGGTTGAAAATGTTTTTTTAAGCAAACATCGGTCGGTCAATATGTTAATTCTTACACACAACACCATTGATTAGCTGATTCGCCAAGTGGTCTGATTGTCCGTTATCACATGCATCACCAGTGATTGGTCAATCACAACGCTTCACCTGTATTGCAAACATTGGTCAGTCTGTATATCACTCATTACGCATAGTACCGGTTATTGGTCTGTTGTGAGCGTCTATTATTTTTATTATTATTGGTTGTTCATGTTGCATCACTCTTTAAGCAAACATTGGTAGGTCTGCATGTCAAATATTACACGCAACACCAGTCATTGGTCGGTCATGTCACGTCATGTTTTAAGCAAACGTTGGTCAATCTTTTTGTAAATTATTATTTGCAATACTAATAACTGGTCGAATATGTCCCATCACGTCACGTCTTAAGGAAACACTAGTCAGTCTATGTGTCAATTACTCCACGCAGAACTTAGTGCATGCAACACCAGTCATTCGTCGGTAATGTCGCACCGTGTTTTAAGCAAACATTGTTAGGTCTACAATAGAGATGCTCCGATCGATCGACCACCGATCAATATTGGCCAGTTTCCGATTTCCGGCATATGCCAATAAATGCCGTTCAAAGCCAATCACAAAAACAGTCGGCATGTGGCGGAAAACTCTACATGCGTACTGTGTCACACAGGGTTGCCAACACCCATATTGAACCGACAACGGACGCACGCGAGTTACAGTTAGCCGCCTAGCGTCTTGTCTTCGGACTCCAAATGTGACTTTTTACCACAGTGACATTTTGTTTTTAAAACAAACAAGCAATGCCGTTAGTTCGGAGCTCGTTTTTTTCCCACAGGAGAGCTACAAATGGATATCACGTTTGCAGTGTACGTACTAAATTTTTCAAGCGTCGCTGAACAATTTTTCTCTCTTGTTGTCATTATATTATATGTAATTATGTCAAAACACGATTTGTGTGTGGTTGTTTAACGAACATAAACACAGAGTACATTATAATAATTACCTATTTGCCAGGGACCCTTGGAATTGTCTAACCACGGGCCAATACCACATAAATAAATTGAATTGTGTAAATATTGGTCAGTGTATATAAGTCGTTACATGCAGCACCAGCGATTGGTTAGTCGCATTGCATCTCTTATTGCATATTGCAAAAAAAAAACACAATTTGTTGGTCAGTTGTGTCTGTTTATATGCAAAGCTTGGTAGCTCTACATGTCAATGACATATGCAAACGTTCACTTGATGAAAACACAGCTTCAGTGTTTGTTTCTGTGTTTCCCCCCCAGACATCGACGAGTGTGCAGAACCAGGAATTCGCATGAATCCGTGCAAGAATGCTCGCTGTGTGAACACGGCGGGCTCATACAAGTGCTACTGCAAACACGGCTTCGTGGCCACGCGCAGGCCAAACATATGTGTCCGTCGCAGAACCCAATAACCATTCAGACTTTGCTCTTATTTATCCATTTGTACGCAACACACACTCAAGCACTGTGCGCATGCTGTACATATACGCCTTTGTCCTTTTAAATTACAACACACAACTGTGTATACACGGTCAACTTGGAAGATGTAAGCTCCTCCTCTGTGCCCGATTTTACATTCAAAAATGATAAATGTTTGTTTGTTAATTAAATGTTTTTGTAATTAATTATTTCAAACTATTTCTTGCTCTTTTTTGCTCAGCCCATTTGAGATTTGTACATTGTGCGGAGGCCAAACGTTCTGGTGTCCCTCTTTGATTTTTCGTCCACATTCATGAATATTTAAGTCTAAATTCCCTCCTTTGAATTGTGTTATTCCAACGCAGATTGTTGATTTTGTGTTCTTGTACAGTTTGTGGATTCAGAGTTGCTGTCCATTTTTTTCGTTGATGTAAAAATATGAGAGACGTGAAGTTTGTGTATTTGACACGTGCACCTAAGTAAACTTTAAGCTAGAAATAAAGACCATGCACTTAGCAACAAATGGGAATGTTTGCCAACTGTAGCCGACTTTGGAACGTCAAGAATGTTTTGCTGCATCGAACCATTTTGACAACTTGTTAAGATAAGAATTTAATAATAAAAAAATATTTCAGCCCATTTGTTTATTTGCTTGTCATGTGTTTCGATGGGTTTGAGGACATGCTTTGGCATTGGAGCCACTGGTAGGTATATTTATCAGTGCCACACTATTTTTCAACATTTGGCTCCCTTCGGCCTCCCCAATATGCTGAAAACTGATTTTCTGTAGTATATTTTGTGGCGTTTTCTGCTATATATGGTGTGTATATACAATATATGGTCAATAATAACTTAATAAATAATAACTTAGAATAAGAAAATAATGAATACATAAAAATAATCATAAAAACGATCGAAACATTGTAAAGTGAATAATTAAATACAGAAATATGATCAATAATTACTTATTAAGTAATAATAAATGAATTAATTCATGATCAATGATATTAGACACTGATTCTCAACATTCTTCTTCTTGCATGTACCTTGTTAACACGTTTTTAGTGATGTGCAGGTATACAGAAGTTTCACATTTTTTTATCCATCCATCCATCTTCTATGCCGCTTATCCTCACTAGGGTCGCGGGTATGCTGGAGCCTATCCCAGCTGACATCGGGCGAGAGGCGGGGAACACCCTGGACTGGTCGCCAGCCAATCACAGGGCACATTTTACATTTTTATTATAAAAAAATGTATGCGTATTTGTGATGTATAAACATGCATTTTTCCACCCTGAAACACCTCTCTGTGCAATGCAGTGCGTTTTCACATCACTGTGGATTAAACTTTTCCGACTTAGTGACGAAAGGTGGGTATCGTGTCGCACAAAGCCGTTTGCACCCATGCGGGCCCGGATGCGAAGATGATCCTGTGAGCTCACGAAGCCACGTTGCTATGGCACCATAGCCCCTCGTCCTGGTTTCATTCTGTCAAAGCGTTATGTCATTTAAATCTAGAACGGAAGAGTGACCTTGAGCAACCAGTTTAGGCAGATAAGAAAGAGGGTGTGAAAGAGAGAGAGAGAGAGAAGAAATGGCTGAGCAACAATTAGAACCGAAATAGCATATAGCTGGCCTTTTCAGATGACTCAAAAGGTGGCGAGAGGCTATAAATACATTTTAGTGGGTCAAACTGCCCGGAGAGTCACCCTCCATACTGCATCTGCTCAACTTAAGTAGGTGTTCTGCAGCTTTTGTGGAAGCTGGGGGACAAACATCGTGAGCAATGACATTGCAAAAGTGTTCTATCAGTCCTGTGCTGAAACATAAACTTCTGCTCTCACGGAAAAAGCAATTTTCCATGAACTCTGTCTTTGTTTCACTTATTTTAATGATGCTAATCACCTCATGTACCTCTTTTAAGACTAGTGGCGTGTCCAGGTCAAAACACATATGTAGGAATGTTGCAAATCCAATCCCCATATTTTAGCGATGTAAAAAACACTGTGCGGGCACGCTCGATTAGGCGAATCCGTGGGGACGTCCTTAAAAATGTTATTTTTTATATGATATCGGGTGTATTTTCATTCGTATACAGAAAAGTTAAGTCCAAATTTAAGCCTTTCAAACTCATGGGTCGGAGCTTGGGGACAAGATGAAAGGTATGTAGGATATAAATCCCCTTTAATATCTCTCGGAAGATGAAATTTCATTCAAATGAGAAATATGCTGATTTTGCTTCAGAACTACTGTGTCCATGCAATTAGTAGTGTGGCGTGGAAACCAATGCAGCGTGCAGCATTATGACACTTGATATCCTTTCCTGGATTTTTTGATGATCAAAAATATGTAAATACTGTTGACTTTTAAAACAAAAATCACAAAGTTATGATATGTTTTGTAGTATGGTTGTACTTGCCAAGGTCCATGGGCCGATCACAGCTTTTGTCTTGACTCCATGTTAAAGCGATGGAAACCAAAGGCGCTATTTTCCGGTATGAAATTTGATTTAACGTCTTTAATATTTGGTGTAGAGAAGTGAATGAGGTCTCAAATTAAAGTTCAAGTCATGTTTTATCAGACAGAATTAATCACAGACTTGATTTTACATATTTCAAAATTTTGCAACATTCCTAACATATGTGCACTGCAAAACTTCTGTCAGTATATTCTTGCTAGGTGATGCACGGTTCTTTCAAATGGCTGCTCTGTTCAGGAGGATTATCAACCCCAAAAAAGCTCCTGCTTCTATTGGCCCGTGCAAGTAAGACTCTTTCAACACCTAATAGAAGATACCATACCACATTCATTTGCTGAGGAATTTGTGCAGATTTGGATTGCACTATTTAAAGTAAATAATCATGGCAAGCTATACCACCCTCTGTTCATCCTGAGTTTGTATTGCATCTTTAACTCATTGTTTGCACTCATTGATCATTTATTATTATTATTAATAATCATTTATACCTGATTCCCTTCCAAAAAACAACAGGAATCCAGGAAACTTCATCTGCACCGTCCAGTATCCAGGTATTTATTTCACACTCACACTGGTTGAATTTTTGGCTAAAAAGTTCCTGTATGGATTGAAAGTTGCTGAATCGTTTCGGATTGTAGTGTTTTAAATGAACCAATCTTGTCCTTGAATCGTACCGGCAACTACAAATCGAATCGTTATTAAAACGAATGGTTACACCCCTAGTAGAACGTATACGTAAGTTTCACTTGTGGCAGCAACTATGGTTTGTTCAAGGACCACCGACCAACGTGTGAAACGCTTGATGGAAAAAACATTATACATTTATGCTGTAGATTTGACCAATATTGTCATGTATGTATAAATCATGACCAACTTAAAGTTTGGTGTGGTTTTATTTGAACATGCAGGTTACAATGGAATACATCTCATGAATCATCCTTTCACAGTTCCACATGGTGAATGCAAAACCGGGTGGAAAAAAAACCCAAACAAAACAATATTGTTGGTTCTATGGTTATCATCACACTTCCCCTTGATGATGGTTTGAACTCCAAGTTGTTATTTTTTTTAACTTTTGATGCATATTTCGTCAAATTTTGCGACTTTTAGCTGTAATTTCTTCCTCACATACATATAACATTCGCACTGTGGTACAATATATATTTGACCTCTCTGGTCTCCTATCCACTGTAATCTCTCTTATACTTCTTGTCAGATGACATTATTAAGGGCAGCCCAGAGCACCCCTCCCCCACCTCTCCTTGACTGGAGTCATATGATTCAGCTTTAAGGTTGGCAATATCAGTCCCGCACTGTGAAAAATAAGAACAGAGATCACGTTCAATCATGTGTAAAGCACAGTCACACCGACTTTGCCAAACGCATGCCTGCCCACCCCGACTCCTCCCTTGTTGCTGCACACACCAACGATGACCCCACCCGTCCAGGTCCAGTCTATAGAGAGCAGACAGAGGGGGGTTTAGCTCAAACTGCTGCAATCTGCAGAAAGCACTGTGCTGGACACACTCTGGCAGCCAGTGGCAACCTTATATTCTGCACTCAGCTCTTTCCCTTTGTCACGGCGGATTGGGGATGAGATCCCTGCATGTGGTGTGGGGTCTGGGCGCAGGGGTGGGGTCTGGGCTCAGGAGCGTAAACATGCTGGGTGTGTGCTAAAAATGTTGATACATATACTGATATGCCATTGTTTTTTGGTTTTTTTCTTACTGTTACCACTGAACTCGATGTGCTTTGGGCCATCCTGTACTGCTGGTATGTTTACGGCTATTGGGTTTAATTCATTTCATTTCATTTGAGATATTTTCCCATAAAGCATTTAATCTAAAGTAAATAAATTATTTCACTGAACCCTTTTTTTTTTACAGACATTAAATTGGATTAATTGGTTATCTATAATTTAATTTAATTTAATTTAATTTAATTTAATTTAATTTAATTTAATTGTCTTTTTTAAATTTCCTGTAGCACATTTTATCTGAAGTAAATTATACAGTATTGTAAACTGAACATTCCTTACAAATACTAAAATCTAAGCAATATAAAAAATCTGAAATCTAGGTCAAAATACTTATTTTAAACTAACAAGATATTTATTCATATTATGCTGGACCAATTAACTGATTTTAAATAACACGTGTTTAATAAGCAAATTGGTCTAACATAGACGGTGACTAGACAGGAAAAAAAATAATTTTCAGTTTAATCTTGTTTAATTTCAGTTTCAACATTGTCTAACCCCATTTTTGTGACCTTTATAGGCAAACCACTACAATAAAGAAATAATTGTATTGGAATTTACAGTATAATAATAATATATTTATTTATTTGTCATTACGGGAGTACTTACAACGGATATGAATGCTGGTGTTCAGTGCAATATAAACTATTTCAAATTAATATCCAGCTGTCAAGACCCATTTTATTTTCTGCTACAACAAACCATACACAACACCGCTACCCTTTCTCACTACCACAAATTACTTGTAATGAATAGGATGCTATTTTCCAAATTGTTCAGGCCTCCCAAGGAGACCCCACATCCCATAAAGTCCTCACCACTACCACTTTGTGGGTTTAGCTACACCCATGCATGCGCACATGTACCCACCCTCGAGTCAAGGGCTGCTTGACTACATAATGAAGAGGGCCACAGTTTGTGAGATGTAAAATGTAAGGGCCCAAGGGCTGGACATGCGTTGTCCGATGATGCTCACTTGACAGGATTAACCACGTTTTGAATGCTTTTATTTTCTATGACTTGAAAACATAGCATCCCACAAACGTTGGACTTGGGCCGCACTCTTGAGGGCCGAGATTCTACACTGTGCACAGACCCCAAAATAGGTTGCATGTTTGGAAGTTCTGTTCCCAGACCGTGGCGTAAGTCGAGCTTTGGTATAAGTTGGATCTTATACCTAAATTCTAGCAAGATGAACTTCTAAGTCTCGTACATTGTACACAGAACGCATGACGGACATAAAATACAGTAATAAAACACTTAATACAAGAATTAAATGAAAAGCCAAACCTCCAGAAACGTTTCCATTTCAGTAATGACACCACTACACTGCCTAGTTATTACTGTCGCTTTCTCAGGGTCAGCTCCTTTAACATGCCCAAGGATACTGTAGCCACCTGGCAGTTAAGTGTACTGTTGAAGAGTTTTGTGATTTCCTACTGCTTGTGAACGTATTATGATTCCTGACTGTGCATGTGTGGGTACGGGCTGAGGCGGACAGTTGACTTTGCTGATGTTGTTTTGGCGTGGTTGAGACCGACAGTAGCCTGTGTTGCTCGACCAGCTCCTTGTCAACCTCACAACGTACGGTTAGACGTTACAATCCCATCTTTACCCTTAATGATGGTTGCGTGTTATGGGCGCCACACGCGGGAGGCGCCATCACCTCTAGTCCATTCATTTTCAATGGAACCTGCTCGACAGAGCGACTATCGCGAGTCACCGTCCAGCCAAGTGACAAGCGGAATTTTTGGGTGTCAAATATTGCGCTCGTGCATGTCATCTTACACACGCTGGCTTCCGACGCAATCCCAGGAAGTTGAAAAATGTTCAACTTTTCATCGCTGTCACCCAGACGAGGACCAATCAGAGGGAGTTTCACTGATCGACCAATGAGCGGACAGGATGCTATTCCGTACGCTCTCGCAGATAAACATGGAGGAAAAAAAATAATAATTGCAGTGTGACATTTCTAAAAAGGAATATAGAGATATAAAGAAAAAAGCAGTGGCTTGGGAACTTGTTGACGACAGAGTAAACATACCAAGTAAGTTTACATTTGTGTAAGTTTATCTTGATTATGTAAGTTTATCTCGATCAACACCGGCCGCTTGTCCTCCTCTGAACTACTTTGATAGCCCCCAAATTCCCTCCAAATCTGACAGCTAATCAAAACCGTGGGAGTCTCGTAATTAACGTTGGGTGTGAGCACGTCGTTTACCGGTGTAACCGGCCACAGCCGCTCGTCGCCTCCCATGCGCAGGGTTCTCCAGGCGTTGATGATGAGTTTCGCCAATCGCAGTCGTTTGTCGCCTCCCGTGTGTGCCGCCCTTTATGAGGAATGTAGCTGGCACATTGTGTATTCTTCCGCTCTAACTAGTTCTTGAGCGAGTTTTGTGTTTAAGGCGCAAAATTAGATTTTTATTGAATTTATGATCATGCGTACGTAACCACAAAACACCCTAACACAGTACATTGTGAGCTGAGGACCGCCTTTAATAATTTTGTTGAGCGCCCTTCAGTAACAGGTTGAATTTTATTGTAGAAAATCTAACATTCAAAGCAAAAAAAACCTAAAACCAACACATTTTTTTCACTTTTCAGTTTGATGAAAGGCTTGTAGGTAATGCCACTTGGCAATTGGCAGTATTTACCCACTTGTATGCTTGTGAGGGCAGTTTCTGTGCACAAACATCTTTGGCTCACCCCATCATTTTAAAGGGACATCCAGTACTCGCTAATGTCACTGTTTCTCTGTTTGTTGTTGACAGTGTACCATAAAATACGGCGAGGACGCGTATTCAAACTTTTGACTGCTAATGTACACCCATGACCCTGTGTAACCTTCTCCTTTTAATATCAAGACCCATTTGATGCTCTTTGCCTTTTGCTGTTTTGCATGTTGCATGACAGAAGACTTACAAAATCATCCATTTGTCCACTAGAGAAGGGTTACAGGTGAGCTGGAGTCTATCCCAGCTGATTTTGGGTTAGAGGCAGTGCACACCCTGGACTGGTCACGGGTCAATCACAGGGCACATACAAACAATCATTCACCCTCACATTCATACCTTTTGACAATTTAGCCTCCAGTTAACCTATGCATGTTTTTGGGATGTGGGAGGAAGCCGGTGTACCGGGAGAAAACCCACACTGCACGGGAACAACAAGCTAGCTCAACAACTCAAACGTGGTTCTCCAGGCTGTGAGGCTAACATGCTAACAACTAGACCATTGCGTGGCGCTCATACAAAATCAATTAAACTTACTTACTACTACTTACTACTGTACTTCCTCCTCTCAATAAGTCACAGGGATAAAAGTAAGGAAATGTTATATCATTGTATTACTCTATTTTTAAATTCGACTGGCATTTTTTTAAACTCACATTTTATCTTAACATGAAAACTGGCATTTTAGGGGTGCTTGGAATTTAGCATAGCATAATTTTATTTAATAATAATTTTCTAACTCAAAAGTTGCATTTTTTATATACAGTTGATTGAGATGATTGTGTTTCATTGTGAATGAACGAACATACCACCTGGGTTTTAAGTGTTGTTTCAAGCCATGCAAAATAATGTCATAATTTCATAAATGAGTGTAGCATCTACAGGATTTAGGACTCCTGCGTCCTAAATTCGTGTCCTAAAATGAATAATGTAACAATATGGTTCCATGCTTTTGCTTTTAGCACCAGGGACAGCACCATACACTGCCATTGTGCTTCTTCTCTTCTGTCTACACAACACTGACCGAATAATATGTACACGCTGCTTTGCATGTGCCCAGGAAGGGTCAGCAGCACCCACCCACTCACACTCACACACACTCCCCCACTAGCAGGAGCACCTCGTCCACTTTTTCTTTCTTCCTATCACAGGAGTGCGTTGAGCAGGCAAGACAGGCAGCGGGAGTGTGAGTGAGGTTCCACCCGGGCGGAGCGTCGGATGCTCGGCCACTGCTGCTGCGGATATCCGCCTGGTACCTGCCTCTCATCGGCCGACTCGATTCCGAAAAGGCCATTTTTTTGCTGCTTTTGTAACACGGTGAATGGTTAGCAGAGGCGGGAGAGAAATGTTTTTTTTTTTTCGATGATGCGGATGTAACGGCGGAACATTATTAGCATCACCTGGAATTTTTTAACTCTTACCATTTGAATTAGCTTAATGGCACATTTTGATGTCGACTTAAATATTATATGTATTCGCTAGGGTTGAATTAATATCCTAACGGAAGGCAAAACAAAAGGTAAGTCCGGCTTTTTCTCTTCAGTTATCGCCACTGTCTTTCTGATTTAATCACCAATCACCAATAACAAAGCTAATAATAGAGGACAGTGATATCATTCAGGTGACTGATGTTAGCCGCTATTAGCATTCCAACCCAACGTATAGCTTCACTGTATCGTCGCTCATATGTATATGTTTTTACATTTTCGTGGACCTATTCTTGTCGTTATTTGTGATGGTAGTATGTTAGCTGCTTAGCAGAGAAGTGTGTGAATGTGTAGTTAGTGGTAGCCATCAATCAGGACGCCTTTGTTTGAATCCATGTCAATGCCTGCCACAGTACAAATGCATGCTGCGTTCACGTACAGCCTGTGGAGCACTGCAAACAGCACAAGGCACTAAAGCAATAGCTAGCTTATTGTTTGTCTCATATTCTGCTTCTATATGGTCTAAATTCCCACTCTGGCATGCTTTCTGTTTGCCTTTATGATAGGATAGGGATTTATGTAGCCTGGCCTACAACGAGAGTCCTGGCAGCGTGAGTACATCCCCTATCAATGAAATGTACAAATGCCAGGGCTCAGAGACAAACTATTGTCTCTGGTTCGGTAAACTTTACTGGACAAAACTACAGTGGTGATGTACGTGGAGGTGGTTGACCAACATAATATAAAGCGTATGCATATTGATGACTTTTGATGGCTTTTCTGGCCCACACCAGTTTGGTTCCCACATAATGAATAGTCTTTAATATTGTATGTTAGTGGTTTTTAATGCATCACCTCCACTCCTACGTATAATTTATGTTTTGATGCAAGCTGCATGCAATATATCACAGGCAGACGTAGTGCAAATAGGAAAATTCTGTTTGTGATTACATTTAATTCCCCCTTTCCACCTAGAAACGGATTCTTATATATGGCAAACACTTACCACTTGTCACTTGTCCCCTTTTCTCTGCATTGCTTATGAGTCATGTTACAGAACGTCACACTCTGTTCATTTACATTTCCTACAGTGGCTCCTTTTTATAGTAAGGGCTGTTTGCACTCTGCATTGGATTGTGCATCTGCTGATTATGAAGAAGTCTCAGTTCATTGCATGATTGCATGTAAAACATGTCCACCTAGACCAGGATAGAGCTTATACGGTGTCTGTAAACCATAATTTACATTTTTAAAAACCACAACCTATTGTATTCTGGATAATTCCTGGAATTGTATTAGTTGTTATAGTTATACATTTCCCATCATGCCCTCTTTCAGTCAAAACTGAAGATTGCCACCAGAGGGCGACATGGTCACCCCCGCTCCCTGTACAATAAATCAATGCTCATGCCGGAATTCTGACTTGAGGCATGCTTAGTTGCAAGATGGAAGACGGCCACATGTAGTGCGCTAAATAATTTACAAAGTCCCTCAGGATATGTGGCTGAAAAGGTGTGATACAACAAAAAGCTTTGGGAGTCTTTATTCATGTGCAATACTTGGGTTTTCCAGCCGCATGTAATTCCAAAAGCAACAAATATAGTCAAATATATTTGAAAGGAGCGTATATGGTATGCCTTTTCAGGCTTGACTCTATAAAAAAGCAATTATTGTACAGTTCAAAGGTAATGTTCAAGTCACATTTGTTTCCCATGTAATGGGGCATGTACAGTGCTATTATATTGTCATACTGAGAATAGCTGCTTTAGATTTGAGCTGTGTTTTTAAAGATGCTGCCTTATTTACTCTAATCTGGGATGTTAAGTACGAAAGAGAAATAACAGGAAGTACCTCATTTTAATGTGAGTGGGAACCAAATCTTCTTTTGAGAATGTATTTGTCAAATAGAACAGCAGATTGCGATTAAACCATCATGGGTCACGTCGAAAGCTTGAATTATTTAAGCTATTGATTGTTCCCCGGTAGTGCCACTTTTGTCACATTTCCTTTTTGCGCCGCATGATTTCACTGACGCAAAAGAGAAACTAATGATGTTTCTATTATTCCGTATACAAAGCTTGTTTTGTGGAAATCAAAGTGACATGTCTGTGTCTGCGTGCGGAGGGCACGCTCGCTTGAATGTTTGATGAATGTGATGCTACAGGTCAACAAAAGAGCCCGCTGTCCTATTCAGCAGTGCATTTAGACCAGGATCAGCAGCCTGTGGAGGGGCCTCTGATGCTTATATGCCTCTGGCTGCTTCATCGCTGCAAACAGGAAAGGCACCAAACAACTGTCCCAACTCTCTGCTGACTCCTTCATTGTATGGGGCCGTTTGTTGGCAGAGGCTTTTTGGTTTTAGGGAGACTTTTCATTGTGTGTGCAGGCAGGGAGAGTAGAAATGTGTATTTAAACTCTCTCTGCGTGCTGTCTTTGCAGTGCATAAATGAAAGATGAGGTTTGGTTTCCTATTTATTGTAGTCATGTTACGGTCTGACATTCTTACATGGAATTTAGAGGGGACCATTTGGCTACATTTGGGGTGGGAGAATCTCCTTTTGAGTGTTCCGAGCCTGTTCAGAGTGTTCAGAGCCCTGCTAGTGTTGTATTGTTCAAAGTACGAATCTCCAATCTGTAGCTTGTGAGCCACCAGTAGCTCGCCAGCTGTAGGAACCAAATGATCAAAGAATATTTACTTCAACGCCTCGTATTTTTATAACTGTTAAATTCAGACATTGGGCTTCTGTTTAATGACAAAATACCACAAAATAATAAAAAGACAATGACCACACTGACTGGAGACGTGCTTTGTAAATGTTTAAATGTTGTCAGTCATATAAATATAACAGAAACAGCACACCTCTCCTTTCTTATTGGTTTTTGTTATTGACTTGTTCTAAAAGGTCCAATGAAAACCGAAGCAATTTTTCCGCATAGAAAATAATGTCAATCCAATGAACGTGTTCCAGACAGCCAAACATATTTACATGCAGAAAACAATGCAAAATACTTGAACTTACTTGAACATTTATTTCCGTATTTATCTATTTAGCATCACCTTTACCTTTTATTGAAGACTCTTATAGTTTTACAGTCGTCCCTCGTTTATCGCGATTAATTGGTTCCAGCCACGACTGCAATAGTTGAATTTAGAGCGTAGAAAATTTGTTTATGACTTTCTAAAAACCTTTTTGACATTATTAGAGCCCTGTAGACATTAAATAACACCCTTAAGTCACCCCTATATTCGGATTACCTAATATAGTAGACATGATAAGCAATAATAAGACATAATAATACCGTTAACATTGGGACAGTTCCTTATTGTTGTAGTGTCTCAAATGTAATGTGGGTAAATGGCATGGCATAAAAAAAAATTGATATACAGGACAGCCAGTCTAAAATTAAACTGCCATACAAGACGTACATGCCGACAATACTGCTAGCTTTATTTACACCACTTTGCACACCGCTTATGTGCAGGCTACGGGATCTCTGAAGTGGCACAAGAGACAGCTGCTGCTTTAACAATAGCTATCTAGCGGGCTAACTGGTTAGCCTGCAATTTATTTATATCTAATAGTTTTGAAAGTGAGTGGGGAAGAAGGACAGTACAAAAACGTACCACTGCCACACGTAATGGGAGGAGAAATTCTTTTCATGATGTCATGTCGGACTCTTCATCTATGGCTGACTTAATGAAAGTAATGTCTCATCAATGTAACATTAGCGATGCCTAGTAGTGGCCAGAATACTACATATGGCTTGTCTCAATATTTTTTGACGAATAATATACCATAGTCAACCACGAAACGGTGATCATTTATTAATTAATACATTTAAAAAAAAATCGTAATATGTAGCGAGGGACGACTGTACAATTATATTTTCATACGCAGAAAACAATTAGAATTGCCTATCAGTGCTTCTAAATGATGAATGAAAGGGATAAATGAACACTTAACGTCGCTTCTACCTTGATTGAAGAGAGATCCACACGGATGACACCTTCATAAGGACATTTTGTAGTTTATCTGACGTATATGACGTTTATAGTACAATACAATAGGGCCATTTATGACAATATTCGCCTGCTCTTCTGTGCAAAATCTCTCCCAATCTTGCGCGAAGCCTTCATTAGGTCACCCCTCAGTTAGATTTAGGTCTAGGCTCTGTGTTACTTTTGGCCTTGGCGTCATTGTCATACTGAAAGATGCAACTCTAGAAAACGTCACGAAGATTGGGACATTTTTATTGGTATTTAAAACTGTGTACTGTATGTCCTTGATACTTAAGCAGAAGAAAAACAACCTCCTAAAAATGTAGTGCCTAACTCTGTTGTGTGGATGGTATTACACAGTGCCCTTTTCTCACTGAAATATACCAGGCTGCTTTGTGGTGATTTAGTGTACTATAGTCCACTGTTGGGCAGTGCCTGCATGGTTGGCCAATGTACACAGACCATGTAATTCCCTGCAGGCGACTGATTGGAGGCTCAATTTCTCATTTACTCTGGTCCCGATTAACGTAGTGCATTGACAAACAGACCAGCTGGACGTAGAGAACCAGCTCACAGAGAGGTGGGGGAGGTGGAGAAGGAGGGGGTGACAAAGAGGGAGACGGAAAGAATGGTGGCGCTGCCCGCCACGCCGCTGGCTCTGCTCAGCTTTCAGCTTGCGCCACCGCACAATAGGCTGACACGCGTCTGTCAGGTCAGAGGCTGAGGTTTAGCCCCTAGGCATCGCCTGATGGCCCACTTCCCCTTTGTAGAAGCACCATCTTTCATGTTGTCACTAACAGCATCAGATCTTTGTTGAAATAATAAAAGATCAAATCAAATATGTGTCTAATCCACATAGTATTATAAAAGCAGCGACTATTATAGTTGAATTAGTTGGGGTTTGCTGCAATTGACCGTGCAAAATTGATATATCACAGTCACATTCTGAACGTGTCTTTTGTCTTAAATTTGCAGCTTAATCCTCAAGGGGATTTTCTTTTATGAATCCTCTTTTATGCCCCCCTTTTTTATTGAGCATCTGCCTGTCTGACCATCCAGGCCTTTTTTTTACCTTTATAATAAAAATGAGCTGTATCGACATTAGCTTTAGGGTGTGCACCTGATACCTCCAGAAGGTTTTCATTTTGGAAAATATTGCCCTCCAGAGGATCCCGTAGGGGTGATTGTTACTATTTGCTGGATGTAGCATGGAGGCTTGTGTGATTGGCAGTGTTGAACTGATCCTCATTGTGTGCCAAATCACTCCAGTATACGGTGTCATGCTGAGTGGGTGGATTGGCTGTGGCTTTTCCAGGCAGTGTGTGGTAGTGGCGAATGTGGTGACAAGTGTTGTAGGTCAGTCCGGCGTGTGTGTGCGAGGGAGGATGAGCAATGGGTTGTATCATAATAGGTCAGAGGATTGTTTGTCTGATCCTTTGAGGAGAGATTAACGCAGACACTGAGTGAGCCCCCTTCATACTTGTAACAAGGACAGGATCGCCCTCTATTTGCCTCCCTTCACTTCATTGCTCCTCCAGATGCCCACCATTAGCCACATTTAATGGACTTGATCACTGTAATGCGTGTCCGGTTTCCTTTCACCTTTTCACACCTTTTTTGTTAGAACTCTTGTAATTGATAATATGTATGCTAACCATAAAGGCTATCTTGAATGAAATAGAATATATTGCATTCACTGGAGCTGTCTGACATTATTGTTGTATATTTATGGTGGCAGTCATGTTTTTTATGATTCATTTTTAGTGGTCACTGTAGCGTGTTCAGTAGAATGTGATTTGAAAAGTTAGGGGGGGTAATGTGGTGAAGGGGAGGTGCTGTTACGTCTTCTTCACTAATCCCTGCCTTTAGTTCCTATTCCCAGCCACTCCTTAATCTCCTGGTAATAAGATTTTCATGCTTTTGTTTTATTTTTTTATAGCTCGAATGTTTTACTTGGCTCTGCAATATTGAAGTTTACTTTAAGGGTCATACCACGCTCCCTGTTACTTCCCTTATAATACAATTAGGCATCTATGCTGTGTTTTGTAGCCTGGTGCAAGAGACAGACTAAAATAAACTTTAGCTTTTATTTTTCAGCCCCAACTCACTGGTCATTAGAAAAATGCATGCATCCTTTTTTAGGCTTCACTTTTTAAAAGTCCATAATTATGCCATCCCCGTCTACCCTCCCTTTTGTCCATCATGCAAAAATGAACCAGACTGATGACACTTCAATAGTTAATAAGTATCCTGACTGCAGTGTTTGTTTTTAACTATTAAAATTACCTTGAAATACATTGAAGTACAGTGGATCTCGATATTCACAATTCAGCGTTCATATCTGCACAAATTTGCGTGTTTTTAAACAAAATACTATTTTTCATTTGTAGGAAAACCCGCTATTTTGTGCATATGATCATTATAAACAGACATTATATTGATGGAAAAACCATCTCATATGCCCTACATTGGTAATCTTGCTTGAGCAGCTATGCTTTAAAGTGGATCACTGCACTTTATGAGCCCTTATTCACACATTACAAACCAAAAGGAGCTTATCAACTCAAATGCCTAGCTCACTCACAGTGCAACCAGCAGTAACACATGTGGAACACACAATGCAACTGTACCACACAGTCTATGCGGTTATCAAAAAAGATGCTTGCACGCTAATATGCGAAACAATACTATTTTGTACTAATTTATAACAATGCAAGGCATGCCAGGAAGCCCATGCGCACACTTCCCTAACAGGAAGTTAACCAGCATGCCTTGCGAGTTTTAGGTTAGTCAAAAATAGTATTGTTTTGCATGTCAAGTGGATAACATACTGAATGCATTAGCATTATTGGTATTTTTAAACAAATGATTGTATTTGAGTTACCATAACTATTCCCTCTGTCTGTCTGTCAAACTTAAAGCAGGAAAAAATGTCAACGCAGAATCAGCCAGTTATAATTGAACATGCATTATCTGTACATTTTCCAAACATCAAACAATACACAAATTGCTCTTGTATTATACTTTATTAATCCCACAGCAGGGAAATTCACTTGTTACAGCAGCAAGCAAGATACACAAGTAGTCTTTTGGTTATTTGTCAAAATATACTGGCATCTGTATGAAAAAGCTGATTTCTAACAACTCATTACATAAGTTCTGGTAGCTAGCTGTGCAGTGAAAGCAACTATCTAATGTAGAATATAACGCCAGAGTGCAGCTGTCAACCTCAGCTTTTCTACACTGTGCTCCACATCCCCAGTGTGCACTGACTTTTCTGTGTGTGCGTTTGAATTTTTTTACTTTAGGTTGGATGAGTTTTCCTCTTGCCTGGACACCATGAGCACCATCTCTCCGACAGACTTTGACAGCTTAGAGATCCAGCAGCAGTACAATGACATCAACAACCGCTGGGACCTGGCAGCAGAGACCGACTGGGACAACGAAAACAGTTCCGCACGCCTCTTTGAGCGCTCGCGCATCAAGGCTCTTGCAGGTATTGTCCAAAGTGCTGAATTTGCCTTTAGGCAGGTGCAGAATTGTGCAATAATGACTACAAGATACACAGGATGTTTTCTATGTCCATGCAAACGCCATCCTGGTCGCATCCTGACCTTATCTTCCTAGCCCCTACTGTCTGGATAGAATGCAATCCATCATGAACTAATGGTCTCTGATGGGGCTGCTGATTAGGTGGCCTTTTATCAACCACATTTGCCTTCACTCTGATAAACAATTATGCCTGCATGTGATTCAGCCCATCTCCAAATGCACGCTGAGTGACCAGTTCATAACTGTTCCGCCCTGCTCACACCTTCACTTAGGGTTATCCACTTGTGATCAGATCACTCAAGTCTGAGCAGGGCTTAAGTGTTGTCCTTAATAATTCACTCGATTTGGGTTCACCCTCACTTTAAAGTTGAACAGTTGAACAGTCTCATGTGCGGAGCGCATTCTGCACGTAGTGCAGAATTATTTATTACTCCTTCAATATTTACTGTAGACCAGAAACCACTAGCCTGTCATCACACCCAACAGTTTAATCATTGTCATCATTTGTTGAGTTCCAACATAGTTTCATTTTAAACAGTACCCCAGGTGGGGCCGAGCTGGCCCATGGAGAGCCTTCAGAAGCAATGATAAAAAAAATACATATAAAAAAAACTTTTCTAAATAACTACATCAATTAGTATGTAAATCAATCTGGAAATAAGGGCTGTTATTTTATTGGAAAATAAATAATTTTGAAAAGCCGATAGTTTTTGCATGTTTATTTTGTATTGTTTCATTACGTTTCGCTGAGTGTTTGCCAGCGGTCATTGAACGCATCATAGTTGTGCTTGAGACAAAGTGAGCGATTATGTTTGTGTTGAGCGCTCGCCATGCCAGTCCACTTGGGGCGTTTTCTCCTCTCTCTGAGCTTTTTATGATCATTTTCCTTTCCATGATGATGGCTTTCACTTTTATTCGGTGCTCTGCCACTAGAAGAGCCTGTGCACATAATGTATTCTCACAGAAAATCTGTTTGCACGAAAATCATACAGACGCACAGGTAGCTAGCCATTTTTGTTTGCACGTTCCATTTTAGGAGGATTTTGGCTGTTTTTGTTTCTTTTCTTTTTTTTCTGTGTAATATTCTAAAGCGGGTCATGTTCAATTGTGTCTGTAGCAGTGGCGATTGCTCAAAGACTGCAAGGGAAGATCAGATTCCCCTAAAATGTAAAAAAAAAAAACAAAAACTGGTGAAATATGTACTGCTGTGTGTCCATTTCATTGACTAAACATACGCTAGAATACCTTCATCTTTTGTTCAGAATCAGCTACTTATCACAGGTAACTGACACGACTTCCTTCTCATTCATTCCCGCAGCGCCACAGCGCTTTTACACAGTCGGATGCTGAGCGTCTATTGACGTTGATGGGGAAGCATTGAGTGGGTTGTTCCACTGTGCGAAACTGGACGGTCATTGGATAAATGCTGGGCTTTGTCCTTCCCATTGGACGCTCAGCGTCTCTGGGGTTCTATGGGGCAGTGGGCTGGCCCGGACGCTCGGCTTCTGCATGACGATTGGATGATCTGTCTGAGGTGGAATCCCTTGTTGATTGACAGTGAAATGAGCGAATCAGCGAGCTGTACATCATGGCAGATACTAAAATTTACACACATTTAAACACATTTATGATGTACTGTAGGCCGGGAAAAAATGAGCTTCCCCTCCTTGAATGACCAGCAGCCGCCACTGGTCTGTCGTAAGCCAGTAAAAATCAAGCTGCGGGCCCCGAGGTTGCATTTTGGACATCCCTGCCTTACACACTCTCTTTGACAAGCTTTTAACGCCAGTAGTTTGGTGCTACAAGAAATCAGTGACTATTGAAATTTTTGAATGATAACACGCTCAATAAATGAATAAAAAAAGACACTGGAAGGGAAATAAAATCAGAGACTAACAGTTATCTGAACAAATCTAATTAGGTTGTGTAGTTTTAGATACTCATGTAATTCCACATAACCCAAGAGATGCAATTTTGTCATTTTAGGACAAGACAGAAATAGATCCGAAAGGAGGGCAAATCGGGGTGCTGCACTGTCAATACACCACTGCACAAAAAATTGAGGTGGTGACACACTTTTTCCGACTGTTTTTCACTGCGGCAAAGTGATTAAAAATCACCCACTACATGTTTGATGGTAGGATGTTCTGATAATATAATACTGTATACATTTGTTAAGCGGGTGATTGCAAGTGCATCTCACTCTGCTGCTTATCCCTTTGAAAGCTTAAACTAAGTTGGCTCAGATAGAAATCCTCCTTGTTCTCTTAGCTGTTTAGTGTGTCTGTGTTTGTTCAACTGCCCTGTTTACCCCCCTTTTGAAATAGAATTCATGTTGTATGGGCATAACAAGTTGCAGTATTGCTGAGAACCCAGCAGAGGGAGCAACAAGCAATGGCGCACACAGTAGCATGTTTTACTATAAATCTAAAAAAAAAACCAAAAAACAACTTCTTGAGCTCTAAATACAATTAACAATGTGTAAAATCCGTTAATAATGTTCATATACACATCCAAGGAGATAAAGCACATCCATCAGGATCGCATAGCCTTCAGTTTTGACGGCAAGGCTTTATGTCATAACTGGCATAAAATACAACACAGCCACAGGAGTTATGGTCACCTGCCTGAATATCACCCAAACGTGTGCTCTCCAACATGAATAGTTGTGATACCATCTCCGTTAGACAAGTACAGGCTTGATGTCAACATTCTTTGACATGCCACAGTAGCTATTTCCCCCCTGGCCCAAGGTCCCGCCCCCATTTTACAAGTTACAAGACCTACATCCTGTATGTACTCTCATTCACACTCCCTGTATGACTGGGCTCTTTCCTGCATTCTACCTTTTTATAGACTGTACACAAGTCCTTTGCTGATTAGTGTTGGCCTTTGTAGTAGACGTAAATACCCAACTGAGTGATTGTAAATTCTCCTGAGAAATCAACTGTAGTTTCTTTAGGGGAATCCACTCACTGTTTGGAGTGTGTTTCTCGTTTGCACTGACTCAGCTCTGTTGAAGCAGCAGTGTTTTACAGTGGAGAACGTTGACATCTCAACTGCACTTGCTGCCAGATGCCCCTTGTCTTCTCCTGTGTTTCCATTCAGCAGGCTATGATGGATTCTTGTAGTTCAATGCAGGGGTTTCTCCCACATCCCTGTGCTTTTTCTCTTTTCCACCAGAAGCAAGCATGTTCTCTTTGGATCTCATTAGACACCCACCCCAAACTCCCACCATAAACACACAGACACATAAGGCCCAGGGCAGTTCATTTCCTAATGAGACCAAACCAGATGCTCCTTACTCATCAGGATATAGATAAAAAAAACAAACAAACAGTCCCTTTTAACTCTGCCCCCCCACCAGAGCAAAGGCCACCAGATGAAAAAAGGTCATGACCTTAAGTCCGCACACCCTTTATGAACTCATTTAATGTTTTGCACATGTCAACCTATAATTCACATATCTTGCGCATTGCATGATTTCCCATAAGTAAATTATAGTAATTATAGTAACAAATGCGGCATTGGTACACAATGTACAACAACTACTGTATTTCTATATTTGTTTTTATCTAGGAAGACATCAAATGTGTTAGTAATGTTTGAACTTTAATAGTTTTAGAAAGATAACACCCTTAAGAGCCATGATTTCCTACTTGAACAAGAAAGAGCTTGTTGTGTTGCCCTTGTATCTCAAGTGTTTTAAAAAAAGGAAGAATAAATGTCTCAGAGAATAATAATAGAGGAAGGAGGGAAGGAAGCACACAGTGAGACACCGGATAAGAACACACTTTCGTGATTGTGCCTTCTTGGCAGGCCACACCCTCTTTTGCTCCATGGAATTAAGGTGGCAGTGAGTAATCTGCCTTTGGTTACACGGCAAAGCACTCCTAATGGTTTAGTCCACCTCCACACCTCCCCCTCAGCCGTCCACCATTCTTCCATGGCTCCTCCCTCAGCACACCTTATGCAAATGAGCAGAGTAGGGCACAGCAGACTTTGTTTACACAGCAAGCCGACCACAGCCTGTTAGCCTTCTCTGCAGTGCTCTCCTCCAGCAAATGTGAGGGGGGAGAGTATGTCGGGAGGAATATTGAGCTAGCACCAAAAGCAATTGCATTTTTTTTTTACCTCCACAAGTGTGCTGAAATAGTTCGCTAGAGGTACAACAGAGAACATATTGTTCTTCAGTTTTCTTTTCTTTTTTTTTTTCTTTAAGTAAAGATCGCCCTCCTGTTTGGAAAAGGCATTTCATTGGACATTTCATTGGACAAGCCAGAGAATTCGAATTTTTCAAGCTTGTCTTGTTCCTTACTGATTTATCACATTGTGGGGATTTAGAGGAATTGGTAAACCAAGACGTTCTGGATATACAAAAGGTTGATATTCTTTAAAGCCCTTGAAAGGATTTGATGCGGTCTTAAGTGGGCAGGTTTTCCCTTTGCTGTGCTATGCTGGGGAACCCACGTTTATACAGTATCTAAGAGGAATATCTTGGAGAGAAACGCCATGGAGTGGGAGCACAGGGACAGGGAGCCCTGCTTGTCTCCTGCAGCATTTGTCAATCAGGTGCAATACTCCAACATCCTGGAAGGAAGGTTCAAACAGTTGCAAGGTAAGAGCCGTTACAACTTGTTAAGGTAACTTAGAGAAAATTTTTTAAAATGAGATTTGTACTGGTGGAGAAAAGGCATTATTAGGTTTCAGCTCTGTGTCTATAGCAGGCAGCATGAAGCACCTGATTAGCAGGCCACCTGTCCTTTTTAGAGCTTATTACAATGCATGGCTCTGTCTCTGGCCTGTCCTGCACAAACACCCTACTCTCCTTAAACTAACCCAAATTTATTTTAGTTTGGTATTAACTTTATTAAGATCGGTAAAGGACTTTTTCCTGTGTGAAGTTTCAACATAATGTGTCCATTTTAGCATTCTAGCATTATTACACGGACGGCTCTTTTAAGCTGTACACACCTTAATCACCGACCACAAGTTAGTATTCAAGTGAGTCTATGCGGCGATATTACAATGTACGCAACTGTCTTGTTAGTCGGTGGTGTGCATAAAGGTCTTAGTGTTTGCAAGCTTCCGGCTCCTCATTGGTTGGTCTCTTAAGAGGAGACACCTTTGGGGGTGAATCTACTCATGCTGCATGTTTGACATTACTCCATAGACTTAAAGATCCACTGTTGGAATTTGTTACAAGTCTGTAAAGATGTGTTAAGAACAGACTGTACATGTATGCGTACAGGGCAGAACTGTAAATATATACTTATACTGACACACAGAGTGGTATTAGTATCTCCTCCTTGTATTTCCAGTTTGACTGCACTTTGGGCTCATTCTTTGTGTCACTCCTTCATCCCTTGTGTTCACTCTTGATGACTAGATGTGCACATGTACATAGTTTAGTGTCTGAGCCTCAATACTTCACAGAAATGGACACATTCCCAACATTGTTCTGCATGCAGAGGTTCCCTCTGTTTCCAGCTGTTAAGTATTGTCTTGGATTAAGATTTCCCCATGGCAAAATAATGTATTGCCTCAGTGTAGTTTGGCTGGTAACAAAAGTGTTAAAACTCAGATCAGGTCATGACCAATTGACTATCTTGCATAATCTTCAGAAGTGGCAAAAGTCTATACAACGATACATCAGTATTCGCCGTCAATCCGTACCAAAAGGTCATACAAAAACCAAAACCTACGAAAACCGAATACATTTTTCCCATAAGAAATAATGTCAATATAATGAATCTGTTTCAGGCACCCCAAAATATTACTATAAAACACATCTTACAGAGAATAATTATAGTTTTACATGTAGAAAACAAAGTGAAATACATACAGTATGAATGACGATTGAAATGAATAAATTAACATTTGACATCACTTTTTCCTCTATTTATTGTTGGTGAACACTTTCAGCAGCAAGTACAATCATCATTACACACACTGGCCTTGCTCACTATCTGTCTGTGGCCCCCTTAAACCGCTCCCCCTGCAACCTGTGTTAGCTTTCCACATTTATGTTACAATCCTATTATAATACACGCCTTCGTACTTTGCTGCCTTTCTTTTTGAATTTGTTAGTGTTTCACAACTTCTTTATCAAAGTTCTGGCACTTGCAACAACTTTTTCCAGCCGTAGTTAATAAAAGAAAGCAAAATTTCATCTGACACTCAGAAATATACAGTGCTCTCGGATGCCTCACCAACATATGGCACACTGTGCAATTTGAGGAACGAAGGAGACCAATACTAGTTGTGTATTGTTCTGTGTGTGTTTTATGAACAAATAAACCACCCACACAAACATAAAAAACACTCTTCATAGAGACTGAGTCACCACCGCGTGCATACTTTGTTTGGGCACTCCATTCTGTGGATTAGTTTGTTAGAAGCACTGTTTGGTTGTACAATAACCAAGAAAAATTCTTAGCAATTATTTTCTTTGAAAACCGATCACTGTATATTGTTGGAGTTCTTTATTTATTTATTTATTCTTTATTTAGCAAGACAGAGATAAAAAGGTGATCTCCCCCATTTCATCAGCAAACAAAAATAATTTCTCAGGCCCAAATCAGTCTAAGGCTAAAGCACATAAAGCACGAGCTAACTACGTGGGAAAATAATATCTAGGATAAGGCAAGTAACTCATTAACCACAGTTAAAGTAGATAACTGGAAGGAAAGTGTGAGCCACACCGTTAAAGTTAAGTCTGTGGGAAGATATTTTTTTCATTGTTTATTTTAACCTGGAGATCATAAAGTTGAGATTCTGATTTACTATTTTAATATTCATTTTTCTCAGGATCGCAGTATGCATATTTTATTGTGGTTGTGTAATACAGTGTTCTGTAGTTTCATTTAGGAGTTGACATCCTATTCAAAGTGTTTTTTGGGTTTTTTTTTTACTTGCTCGCTTTATCCTCTGAGTTTGCGGACTTTTGGACTCTTTCTCATAGTGTGACCAAATTTGTAATTTGTGCACAGTGACATTTAGAAGTTGACTGTGTATTAAAAGAGAGATATGATAAACCACCCAAAAAATGGACTGATAGCACAAGTTTCAGACTTTTCCCTCAGTACGCCAAATGTTTTCAGCTCATTCAAAAGTACAGTACTGTATTATGAACTATTTTTCAGCTTTGCATCGTCATTCTATAGATTTTTGTGTAGATACTTGGAAGGTCAAGTTTCAAACCTACTGTGAGTGGAGTGTTGTAACTTCATATATTGAAAGCTCTTGCTCAAGAGCCCTGCAGCTGTATCTCAGAGTCACGTTACTTTTGTGAGGGTTCAACGCGCACAAGCACACAACTCAAATACAAAAAACCCCCACTCTTTTTGTTTGTACAGTTATGCTAACATTGACAGTTTGCTCTCGGCAGTGTGTCACATGAACGTGTCCAATTTGGAGGTTGGGGGACAGTTGCTGTGTTGTTGACGTTCTGCCCCCTTTTTTCGGTCCAGATGTTGTGGCTAAGAGGCTCCTGTTTCTGTCTCCTCTCCTGTGGGATTGGCCTTGGTCTGTCCCTGCCTCCCTTAACTTCCCCATTATCAACTGCAGCTGCAAATGGCAGAGAGTGAGACATTTATAACTTCACTGTCTTCCCAAAGGACATAAACGACCATTCTGTAACAGATGTCTCAATGTTGCAGTGGTCTGTCAGCCTTGTGTCATTCTATGAAGAAGAAACTTCTTGGTGTTTTCTATACGTGTGACCTCAAGCCGTTAAAAGTGTGAAGGAAAAAAAACTGTACATACCTCATGTTGCAAGGTGGCAGTTTTACCACAGCCCTGCTTTCAAAGCCAGAAGCTGAGCATCTGCGCTTCCGCTTTCACAGGCAGGGCAGTACAAATACGTGCATTATGTGCATCTATGATAGATGCACATCAAGTACAATTTTGCACACATAAACACAAATGATTGGTACAAATGATGCATCCATAGAGACATAAACAGTACTGTGCAAATGTCTGCAAAAACCTCCATTGTATTTGTTTTATTTTTCCAGTAATTTCGACAGATACCATTAGCAGGTTTATGCAAAAAAAAAAAAAAGAAATAAAGAACCTGTATAATTTTGGCGAGGATCTGGATGTATTTTTGTATGGTTTGAGTCACTATAGCATTAGTGGTACCGCCTACTCCCTGAATCATTATGGAATCCTCCATGAATTGGGAAGTAGCCTGCTAACTAATGGAAAGATAGATAGACTAACATAAATAGTGCACTGTAGTTTTATTTTTAATTTTTTTTTGCTGTTCTGTTCTGTCCTCTACTGGATGACATTGTAGTTATATTTATATATTGTTATTATAGAATTGCAGAAAAAAAATCTAATGGTGACAATAGACTTTTGCACAGTATGTACATTTGTGTAAATATGCAACACACTAGTTTAAGGTTGTTGTTTTTTTTAATAGTGTGGCACAGTGAGCCTCCCTTCAGAAATATATTACCACTGGGGCCTCCCTTCTTCCTGAAAAACTGCTCATCCGTTTCTCTGTTCAATCTCTGACTGTAGGTTATTTTGCCTTATAACTGACAGGTTGAAAATAAAATGTTTTTCTTTATTTTTGTCAAGCTTCTGTACCTCTGAAGGCTTCTGCTGACTCAAAGGGGAGGACTGCCTCACACTTTGAAAACTGCTGGATTAAATTACAGTGGTACCTCAGTTGTCATTTTTACTGTAAATTCTGGACTATAAGCCGCTACTTTTTTGACACACTTAGGGCCCTGCGTCTTAAACAATGGTGCAGCCAATCTATGGACTCAGTTCCAATGATGCTTAGAGTGCAGACTCAAGAAGTAATGAATTGGAGTAGTAAAGTGGATGCTAATATCACGTTTTGAATTTTTGATCTGACAAATCTTAAAGTAAGTTTGATCAAGTCTAGAATTACTACACCTTCTGGTTGGACCGTTTGGACCATGAACTCCATCAATTACATCAATCACATAAATTTTATATTCATATGATCCAACTACATCGATCTGTGTTCAACAACTTTACATTCTGGACGACATATGTCGCGCTAGCATCGTTTAAAAGGTAATCAATCAACTGAATCAATACTAGGAAATTAAAGCATTGCATTTAAGCACGGCAGGCTTTATATGGATATGTGATTTTTAGAACTTTTAATGATAATGATGTTAAACGTTACTCGTGTAACAGTTTGAGTTGGCGTTAGTTGATTAGTCATGCCTGTTGAGTGGGGCGCACGGATGACGTTATGTAAAGCTGACTGTTGTGGTTGCCAAGGGTTACAGTGTGGTTGGCACATGTGCAGTGGAATCAATGAAGCAGACACGTCCTCTCCAAAGAGCACAAGTTTGTGAGTTTTTATCTTGTAAAGAGTGACTCTAGACGCCCTACACCACCTCGCTACACGCTTTATACTGGATTTATACTTATATACAGTACTTTATATTTATATAGTGTTGGACCACATTGAGTCACATCGAATGTCAAGTCCAACTTTAAGCCCTTCAAACTCATGGATCGCAGCTTCAGGACAAGATAAAAGGAATGTAGGATAAAAATTCACTTTAATATCTATCTGCAGATGAAATTTCGTTAAAATCTGATGGTGCGAAATAATTTCGCCACGGAATTACTGTGTGGTGTGGCATGTGTAGTGGGGCCTACATGAAATGACACTTGATTTTCTTTCACTGAGTTTTTGATGATCAAAAAAATAATGTAATTCCTATTAATCCATTTCAGAGACCCACAAATATTACAAAAATACATAGTTCTAGTTAAAATGCAGAAAAAAACAAAAAAACACACAGAATCTCCACTTGGGCATCTCTGTGTGGTGTTTGCATGTTCTTCTCGTGCGTGCGTGGGTTATTTCCGGTTTCCTCCCACATTCCAAAAACATGTTAGGTTAATTGGCGACTCTAAATTGTCCATAGGTATGAATGTGAGTGTGAATGATTGTTTGTCTATATGTGCCCTGCGATTGGCTGATGACCAGTCCAGGGAGTACCCCGCCTCTCGCCCGAAGTCAGCTGGGATAGGCTCCAGCATACCCGCGCGACCCTAATGAGGATAAGCGGCAATAAGCGGCGTAGAAGATGGATGGATGGATGGATGGACTTCCTGTGCATCCCAGCGTGATGGAATTCAATGGCGCTTCTCACCTTCTTAATCAAATTGCTGGCACTTGCAATTTTGGTTAGCCCCACGAGTTATTTCGCAATCAATAAATAAGTAGTTAGGAAGTAATAGTTGACAGAAAGATTGTTGATGAGTATATTGTATAAAAGCCGAGATGGTGAACGAAAACTGAGGCAAAGCTGTGACGAAAATTATTGACGAAAACTGATCAAAACATCTGATCTGCAACAGAAGAGCTAGATTAAAGATGCCCGTCGATTACAAAATGAAATATATTTAGTAGGGCTGTCAAATGATTAAAAATTGTAATCAAATTAATCACAATTTTCAAATGAATTCATCATGATTAATCACGATTTGCCACTATCGGTGAAATATGCTCATTTTTGCTGTATTTTATGAGCAGAAAGATAAATGACAGGACACAATTGTATATATTTGTATGTATTAACAATTTCATGTCATGCTAAAGACACCACATCTTTGAAAATGTATTTTCCTAACGCTAGTCTTTTTAATAATAACAGAACATTTGAATCACACTTTAACCGTATTATGAGCCATGAAGGGTTGCATTCAAAGACATCACATACTGTAACTTAATTTGAATTCACATGTTTTGAGTGTAGATGTATTTTCTGGGACTTTCTTGCACTTTTTTTTTTCTTGCATACTTAAATGCGACAAATTGTACTCCCGCAGTGAGAGTTACATTAGTGAGAGATGAGAATATCCACTTACTGTTTTTCTTTGTCTTTCAGTTTATTCAGACCACACATAGACACATAATAAAGACGGTGTCGTGATTTTCGGAGTGTCTGGGAACATGCCTCGCTGTCGTCTAGTGACAATGAGAAAGTGTCGCTCCAAGGACGAGTTGACTAGAGACGTGTTTGTGAGTTGGAGATACATACTGTACGGTGTTGGAATTGCACTGCTGTTGATGTGCTCAGGTCAGAATAAAGTCATTAAAGAGCGGCAGACTCTGTGGGGACGCTATCATGCGCCGCCTGCAATCATAACAGAGAGACGGGGCTTGACATGATGCACATGCATTAATGATGCTAAAAATACTAAAACATAATAAAATATAAATAAATTAGTTACTGTCGTTAACAAGCTATTTTTGACAGCTCTAATATTTAGTTAAGGCAAATGTTTTATGTGTTGGTTGTGAAAACAACTTTTTGAGGTGTCATTTTTAGTTTGGATCATAAAATTAAAAAGTATTCGTCTTTAGGGCGGTGTGTATTGTTTGTACAATAGCATGAATCTGTTTTTCCTCAAATACAACTCCAACACTCTGTCCTTTGGCACAGAGGGAATGTCCAAGAGAAGGTCATTAAACAGATTAAAGCTGGTGTTTGTTTACCCATTCTGTCTGAGCACATGAAGCACCAGAAGCAATCATTATGCAAGTTCAGGGTGAGATGGCAAGTCAGAAGGGCATTACGTCCCCATACTAAGAGAACCAGGAATTATGCGGGAGAAAAATCATGAACTAGGTCTCTTGGTGTCTTTCATGATATCTCATCAGAGGAGTTCAGCATGCTTGACCATATCCGTCAGAGAGAAGAGAGAAAAAGAGTACAAAATCTGCAGTATGCATTTTCTTGACTTTCATGCCATGTGAAATGCTTACTGTGGTGAGCTATTTACAGATGGAGTCACTTCTTGCCCTCAGTGACGACACTGGAGCCCAAAGTGCAGTGTCACGCTTCACAGCAGAGTCATGCAGTGATCCATATAGTGATAATTTAAAGAACACTTCCGCCTTTTTCCTTTTCCCCCCCACTCATATATGCGCTTCTTTATCTTTTGTTTGACAACCAGACACTAGTCTATCATTGTGGAAAGAGTAATAGACTGTCTTAACTGCTTGTACTTGGCAACAACACAAAGCCTAGGCAGAACTCTAACATAGTAAACTTTGCCTGGGTTAATAAATCAAAAGCAGTGTAGGGTTGTGTGTTCTTTCAACCGAATATTTTATTTTTTTTTTGGAACACCAATACAGATTCTTGGTCCTGAGGGATGTTCATAGGTTCCTTTCAGAGAGATGCACTTCATTGTGTCATTAGTATAAACACTAAACATGATCCACGCCATTACAAAACAGATGACAGCCAGACAAGGGTAAGTCTGACAACATGTTCTCTTAGATTACATGGTGATTATTATCATGAAGACTTTGTTTGGGAGTGAAATGAGAAACACCTTAAACCACCTGTACAAAACAGAAAGGGCGCTGGCTTTCGAAAAAAAGACTCATACACACTCAATCCTTCATCTCTGACTGTTGATTGAAATACCTTTTCCAGTTATGTCCATCTCACCATGCACCCAACACAACCCACAAGCGCCACATTGTTGGGGAAAACAGCTGCACAAACTTTGTGTTTGCTTATTACAACCAGCAAACCCATCATTGATGTGTCTGGTGTCTGACCATCTTCCTGTTCAGTCGCCTTGTCATTAGGACCACTGTGTTGTGAACGGTTTTGGCATGTCAACTGCGAGACTGCTGTCCACTGCCCCATTATCTGCACCTCAACTTTAAGGGTTGTGTCATAACATGACCAAGCTTATGCAGGAATGTAGCCTCCTCCACTGCATTGCCACAATAATACACCTTTTCCATTGTACATTTTTGTGCATAGTACGGATGAGAAATGCACAAGATGAGGAAGGAAAAAAACAAATGTTGATTGTTGGGATCGTAGAAGAAAAATCTATAAACAAAAAAAAAAAAAAAGAAGAAAAATCTGCCTCACTCACAACCTATCTACCGTTCACACTTTGTACCTCTAGGCCATGAGTGAGGGGGATGGGTTTATAAAAAATTTAATTGCTTGTATTCACATATTTGTGTCTCGAGAGTGCCTGCCCAACCATGAAGTGTGAAATTACAGGACCAAGTCATTTTTATGCTTGTTGCCGAGGTCAGAAAATGTCTTTTAGCAAGCTAAGATTATCTGCGGCTTGTGACAGTCTGGCTAATTTACATAAAACCTCCTTCACACTTAGCTTTTCCACCAATACTTCCTGGGCAAAGATCTGCTTTTTTCTTTTCTCGCAAGGGACAACACCAAACCACGTGTCAAAGCCAAATGCTAAACAGAACTGCAGTCTTGTTGAATGCACAGATGCAGGTGCCATACATCAATATATGACCAGCCACATAGGACATCTGAGCAAAGTGGATACATTTTATTTATATACTTTCTCTGGCAGGGACAGTGTGAGCCGTGGCTTATTTGCATGAATCAGGAAAGCCTCCCCCCCAAACATGCTGCTCTGTTTATAGAGGGCTGTATAGACTATTTTAAGTGTACTGTAATCCCTCCTTTATCACGGTTAACTGGTTACAAATCCGACTGTGATAAGTGAATTTCTGCAAAGTAGGGTTCCTTCTTTAAAAATGTTGTTTTTGTAGAGTATAGAAAACCTGTTTATGACCTTCTAAATATGTTTTTTTTTTTTAGCTTTATTAGAGCCATCTAGACTTGAAATAACACCCCATACCCACTTTTACACGTGTATTACCTATTATACCCATGATAATTTGATTCTCCAAAAGCCTCTATTGCTAACTCAATGTGGGAAATTCCATCCCCATTCATTTTGGACAATAACGGCAAGGCATTATAATGGTATAATAATCCTGCTTTGAACAAGCTGTGCAAACAAAAAAGCCACACAGAATTTTTTTGCCTTTTCCATTCAGGAATCTGCTTCATTTTAGGTGCTTATATTGCAGAATAATTCATTGTTGCTTCCTCCATAACGTGCTGAGCTAGTCTTAGTGTTTATGTGCAGGTGATAATCCTGAAAATGAAAAATGTCCATAAGACTCAACAACTGGACTCCTTTGTTCAGTAACCAGGTAAAGGTATTACAATACAACATAATTTGTGCAAATATGATCATTTTCACTCTTAAATGTGAAAGTACTCAAAGAGGAAGGATGTTCAGCCTGCAATAGTGCAAGTGTTCAAGTTCCGTGGTATTACTCCACCATAGCAGGCTCAAGTACAATTTCAGAATCAGTTTTTTTGCAAGTGGTTGATAGTGTGGTTGGTTGATTGCACAATTGCTTATGTTTCCTCATGTCGTTCACTGAACTTTACCCTTTTGGACTTTATCTATTAATAAACTAGCAATGTGGCTGATTTTTATTTGATTATCTTTTAATATTTAAGCTCTTTAGTTTAAACACAATGGACTGTTTTCATGCATGTTTTATTTTATTTTATTTTTTTTTACATAACCTCACAATTCTTGCATTATGAATTGCATCAAGTGCCATACTAGAATGGTATTTTTAAAAAGAAAGGAGGCCTAATGTTCTTGAAATGAGGGCACCTTGTTAGCTGGTAGAGCAGGATTAGCTTCTTATTCCCCTGGTCCATATGTCTGAACTGCTGCTACACCTGAACTTGTTCACTTTTTATAGCATTATCTACTATAGCGACACACATTTATACACTTTATCAACTATACTCATATCACTTATGTAATCATCAAATTTGAATGAACAAAAATCTGGTTGATTTTTTAAAGATCCCATATTCTGCTATTTTTCAACAATTTTAAATTTGTCTCAGAGGTCCCACAATAGTGTATTGGTAGTGTGTTGCCCAAAATCTAGCCTTAGCCTTAGCCTTAGACAGTTAAATTTAAAATACTTTTAGTAAGCCCTACTCACATGTACACTGTAGGTTTGCACTTGTCCAACATAATATATGTCATAAATCAGATACAAAGTAACATTAAGGACTGGGGAGGACACAAGCATAGCTATATGAGCTAGGCTAGCCTATTTGCTGAAGAAAAACAAAATGATACAATTTATAGCTCCTTCGTCTGTAGCTGACAAATTGTCGGCAGAGCTGCACGCTTAATTTTAAGATGTTTAGTGAAGCTCTTTGTTTGTTTTGCAAAGCTGCCCTTTGTGAAGTGATGGGTGTACACACCTGGTGGTCTCATATAGCAAGGGGCGAGTCAGGGTCAGGGTTTTTTGATCATAATGTCATGAAGACACGGTGTTTCAAAACTGAGTGCCTCTTCTCTCAAAAGTGGAACGAACAAGTCGGGATGCATTGATCCGCATTTTTTTCACTTCCGATACGATCTCGCTACCTGAATTTGGATATCTTCCGATACCAAATTCTACTGTAATACCGTAGCTCTGTTTGCTTTAATGCAGCCACACCAAAAGCGGCAGCCTCACGTGTTGACAGCTTCAGAGGCAGTCGGAAAACACAGAACTGTTAACATCACACTTAACTTTCAGGTTGATACATTATCATTACTGTTGATTTTATAAGAAGCTGTAATAAACTCCTCTCTGCAGGCAGGTGTGATATTGTAACGACCCTGAGGCTCTGTGTAGTGTTTAGAGTTTATGATGTCCGACAGAAGGAGCGCTTGTTTGTGTGTGTGTGTGTGTGTGTGGCGTGAGTGAGGAGGACTGCTGCAGTGCATGTATGGACACAGCTACGTTCGCTTATATTCTTTTGGCTACATTTGCTGATATTCTTCTAGCTACGTTTGCTGACAACATTAAAGCACAGAGGTGGCTGATTGATCGGAAATCTCCACAGGTGATATTAGACATTTTTGATCCATGATTTACACTGATATTGAAACCCGATATCGATATTGGATCGGATCGGCCCCATTTTTACAAACAAGTGAGGGAGATTTTTCTCACATTTATTTGTCACAAACTAGCTGCAGTGGCTCTAGTGACTGAATATGTATACAGCGTAATCTTATCTGCGCTCTTGAGGCTTAAATTCTAGCTTTTGTTCATCCCGATTTATTCATTCCCTCTGCTGCAATAGTGGTAAATCTGGTGGATTGAATTAAATCCCTTCTCTCTCTCTCTCTCTCTCGCCCTCTCTCTCTCTCTCCTTATGCTTCCCTTTCAGATGAGCGTGAAGCGGTCCAGAAGAAGACCTTTACCAAATGGGTGAACTCTCACTTAGGCCGCGTAACTTGTCGCATTGGTGACTTATACACAGACCTGCGTGATGGCCGCATGCTTATCCGCCTGCTGGAAGTGCTCTCAGGAGAACAGCTGGTCAGTATCTCACAAAAAAAATCTCTTCCCCTCCTGGCATCAAATATAATCATTTTTAAGGGAGGCTTAAGATCTTTTTTGTTTTCGCCCCCTTATAGCCAAAGCCCACTAAGGGCCGCATGCGTATCCACTGCCTGGAGAATGTTGATAAAGCCTTGCAGTTCCTCAAAGAGCAAAAGGTCCATCTAGAAAACATGGGATCACATGACATTGTGGATGGGAACCATCGCCTCACACTGGGTCTCATCTGGACCATCATTCTTCGTTTCCAGGTAACCACAGATGCTAATTTCTCCTGATGTAATCCACTGTTGGGTTATATGGGCATTGTAACTAAAAAAAATGTTATGGTGACAGATTCAGGACATCAGCGTCGAGACAGAGGACAACAAAGAGAAGAAATCTGCTAAAGATGCCCTTCTCCTTTGGTGCCAAATGAAAACTGCTGGGTGAGAAATCACCTCTTGAGGATATATTAAGACATTTGTAGCATTACTTACTGCTGAATGCATGTGTCACATAAATGATTTATCACCTCTGTCCTGGCCTGTGCAGCTACCCCAATGTCAACATCCACAACTTCACTACCAGCTGGAGGGACGGCCTGGCGTTCAATGCCATCGTGCACAAACACAGGTCATTGACTTCTACTTCTACTTGACATTGCTTGCTGCATGTGTAATCAAACTAGCAATTTTTGCCCCTTTGAATAAAGTTCATTTCAAACGTTTTTTAGACCTTGAAAGCAAAAAAATGTCTAATATCTGTTGTATGACTTGTTGCAGTGCCATCACACTTCTCAGGGGTGTTTCTATTCAAGTCTTGTCAGTCTGCTGCATGGCTAAAAAGATAAAAATAAAACTGGGAGCAAGATGACCTAGATCACAGGAATAATAACCCACTTATTTTATACGTAGAGACATTCATGGTAACTCACTTGCACACCCTTTAGGTTCTAGTGCCGCTTGAATAGATTGACTCTGGAATGATACAATGATCAAATGTAAGTGAAGGTTAATATTGCTGTCAATGGAGTTAAAGTGTAGGACACTTGCAGTATATAAAACACTATTCTACCATTAGCATAACTACTATTCACTCTGCAGAGGAGGCAGCACATTGTATTGTATATAGTAAGTGCTTCCATGGTTATTTGTGTATAATCAGAGAGTAATCATGTTTGTAATTGGGTTTTATAATTTATTTCAAGCTTTAATTCTGCTTCCCCCTGCAGTTTGTAATTTAAAATAATAAGTGTCCCCGGTCCTTCCCTGCAGACCTGACCTGATTGAGTTTGACACCCTGAAAAGGTCGAATGCTCACTACAATCTCCAGAATGCTTTCAATGTGGCCGAGAAGGAGATGGGCCTTACTAAGCTCCTGGACCCAGAAGGTGAGTGGGTAAAGCTACTACAAACACACAAGGCCTTATGTAACTCGCACTGCGGCCATCTCTGTCCACTACATCACTAATCCGGTGGCCTGATTGATGGCTTACCAGGCTTAATTATAGCTCAGACAACACTACATCACATGTCAGCCGTACACTGATATCACACAGTTTACTTTTGAATATGAATGAAACACTGTTCTTCCCCACAGATGTTAATGTTGATCAACCAGATGAGAAGTCCATCATTACCTATGTGGCCACCTACTACCATTACTTCTCGAAGATGAAGGCCCTAGCAGTGGAAGGCAAGCGAATTGGCAAGGTGTGCATACAGACTATAGTGAATGCACAGGAAGTAAATGCTTGGCTAGTTGCCTTCATCCGCAGGCCTCTCTTGCAGGTTCTGGACTATGCCATTGAGGCTGATCAGCTGATTGACAAGTATGAGACCTTGGCCTCAGAGCTGCTGGAGTGGATTGAGCAGACCATAGTGACTCTGAATGATCGGCAGCTTGCTAACTCACTCAGTGCTGTGCAGAATCAGCTCCAGGCTTTTAATTCTTACCGGACTGTGGAGAAACCACCAAAGTGAGTAACTGAATAGAATAGAACTTTATTGTCACATTTACAGGAACAATGAAAATCAGTTTGGGGCATCTCTTCATAAAATTAAACAGTAGTCCACGGTGTTGTTTACATTTATTAATTATTATTATTTACATTTTGTGTGCACTTGTTGATCGTATTGTATTATGTATTATTGTAAGCTGTGTGGTAGAAGCTGTTTTGGAGTCTGGTGTTTCTAGTCTTTAATGTAATTAAGTTTTAATTTCATCATTTACATGTTAAAATAAATAGAACATGTGGCAACTTAAATATAATTTTTTAAAGTACTTTTTAATTAATGTAGTTTTATGAAGCCATCGTATTTAAATCAATATGACAGTGGTTAACCTGGTAGTGTTTGATTCATATGTCAAAGTTGAGAAGAACTTTTTAGAGCACAGATTGTGTATCTCCGCAGATTTACAGAGAAAGGAAACTTGGAGGTTCTTCTCTTTACCATCCAGAGCAAGATGAGAGCAAACAACCAGAAGGTTTACACGCCAAGAGACGGGAAATTAATCTCTGATATCAATAAGGTATTGTCTTATCTGTAGGAAATGGTCAGAAAATACACATCAGTTAGACCAAGTTACAAAGTGTTGCCAATTTGCTGTATTACTTGCATGTGTAGGCATGGGAACGACTTGAAAAGGCAGAGCACGAACGTGAGCTGGCCCTCAGAAATGAGCTGATCCGCCAAGAAAAGCTTGAGATGCTTGCGGCACGTTTTGACCGCAAAGCTGCTATGCGGGAAACGTGGTTGAGTGAGAATCAGCGCTTGGTGTCTCAGGTGAGTCAGTGAAATCCCTCTTCAGCCACATTTATACGTCATCATACTGGGAAAATATAATTTTTGTTCTGTCCACAGGACAATTTTGGAACTGACTTGGGCGCCGTGGAAGCTGCCACTCGTAAACATGAGGCAATTGAGACTGACATAGGTGCATACTGGGAGCGCGTGGCTGCTGTTGAAGCTGTTGCCAAAGAACTGGAGGCAGAAGGATACCATGATGTCCGGCGTGTGCTTGCAAGAAGAGATAATGTGCTTCGTCTTTGGGAATACCTCAAGGAGCTTCTAGCAGCACGCAGAGAGCGACTAAATGCCCATCGTGACCTGCAGAGGCTATTCCAAGAGATGCGATACATCATGGACTGGATGGCTGACATGAAGGTATTCCTCATCCAAAACAGATATTCTGTTGGCTTTGAAATGACATGGACAGGATTCTACACGCAGAGCCAATTACTGTACAGTGGAACCTCAGTTTTCGTCATTAAAAGGTCAGACGAAAACCAAAACGTATGAGAACTGAAGCAATATTTTCGGTAGTAAATAATGCCAATCCAATTAATCAGTCCCAGATACCCAGAAATCTGAACAAGAAACAATATTTTATCAAGAATAATTATAGGTTTACATGCAAAATACATATGAATGACAGATTGTATGTATAAATGAATATTTAACACCACGTTTACCATTATTATAGACTCTTGTTGGTGAACACAGAAGAGACAGAAAAGCGATGTGGCCGCTGTTTCATTCTAGTCCATTAGAAACCTAACTTTTAAGACTGGAAGTTTAGAGCTGCATTCTTGCATACTGCATACTTGAACTTTATTGTAAAGCAGCAGGTACAATCATTACACACACTGGCCCAGCTCACTATCTGTTATGTGTCTCCATTAAACCATTTCCACTGCAACTTGTGTTAACTAGGAACCTTTACATTACAATCGTATTGTAACAGAGGCTACCTTCATACTTTGCTACCACTTCTTTTTTTAATTCACTAGTGTCTCTCACATTTTTTTAAGCAAAGTTCTGGCACTTGCAACTATCTTTGGCATCTTAGTGGCCACTGCTTTTTTCAGAGATTCAGTCACCAACGCACAGATGCTTTGTTTGGGCACTGCAGCCGTCCATACATATTTTTGGCAATAATTTAACCGAATTTTACAAATACCAGCGTGTACGAAGACAGAAGTTCCACTGTACACTGCTTCTCATTTTCCCCCTTTGCCATGTTATAGTCTGTTGAATATACTGTATTGGGTCTGTATTTCTGTGTGTAGAGTCGTCTGCAGTCCCAAGACAGTGGCAAACATTTGCATGATGTTTTGGACCTAAATCAGAAACATACTCTAGTAGAGGCTGATATTTCAGCTCAGGCTGAGAGAATCAAAGCTGTGCAGGGAACTGCAAAACGCTTCACTTCCCATGATCAAGGTGATTTAAAAAAAAAAAAAAAGAAAAGAAAAATCACATTCTGTTTCCAATTCCTATTTATTAAGACATCTAAGCTCCTTGTGTTCTGCCCTTCTAATTTCCAGCGTACAAACCCTGTGAACCAGGACTTGTTAGTGAAAAAGTTGACCTGCTAGGCCAAGCCTATGAGGAGCTTGGTCAACTTGCAGCACAGCGCAGAGGACGCCTTGAGGACTCTCGTCGCCTGTGGCAGATCCTGTGGGACCTGGGAGAGGAGGCCGCCTGGATCAGAGAGCAAGAGCAGATTCTGACCAGTGGAGAGTGTGGGCGGGACCTCACTTCTGCCCTTCATCTACTCAGTAAACATGAGGCCTTCAGGGATGAGATGGCAGCCCGCTATGGCCCTCTGAGTAACAGCATTGCTGCAGGAGAAGCTTTGGTTAATGAGGGACACTTTGGAGCCCCAGAAGTCACAGAGAGTATTAAAGACATCCGTGCACAATGGACACATCTGGAGGAGGTGGGTGCTGATCAGTTATTTGAAAATGTTTGACAAAGTATGCCACTTACATAACAAGTAAGCAGTTTGTTTTTAAATTATTATTTTGCTCTTCCTATTTCTCAGACAACAAAGCTCAGAGAACAGAAGCTTAAAGACTCGGTGGCCCTGCATCAGTTTCTAACAGATGCTAATGATATGGAGGCATGGCTAATGGAAACGCTAAGACAGGTGTCCAGTCAGGACATTGGCCACGACGAGTTCTCCACCCAAACTTTAGCTCGCAAGCAGAGGGAAATAGATGAGGAGATTTATAGCCACCAACCCCTCATTGACTCCCTGCACGAGCAGGCCCAAGCACTGCCACAAGCCTATGTTCACTTTCCTCAGGTATGCGCGCATTGTTTTTACACACATCTTAAATGATGTCATGCTGTCTGTAGCCGTAAATGATTGTTTACTGTCAATGTACTGTAGGTGGAGGGACGACTACCTGCTATTGAGCAGCGGTACAAAGAGCTACAATCCCTCTCAGCAGCTCGGCGCCAGGCACTGGAAGGAGCCTTAGCACTGTATCGCATGTTCAGTGAGGCAGGCGCTTGCCAACTCTGGGTGGAAGAAAAAGAGAAGTGGTTACATGGCATGGAGATCCCAACCAAACTGGAAGACTTAGAAGTGGTGCAGCAAAGGTCAGTTCGGCAGGAAAGAATAGGAAAAAAAGTACAACAACTCATAAAAAACATGCACCAATATTACTTGTTCAATGTATATTATGTATGTCACAACTGAAAATGGAACTGTGAAGCAATTCTGCAACTGTACCTGTTTTCATAGTTCCCGCATTTGGTTTTGTTATTAAATTGCATCATGGAAAGGTCTGTCAATTGAGCTTCTGTGTGGCTGCAGATTTGAGACCCTCGAACCAGAGATGAACAACTTAGGGACTCGTGTCACTGATGTGAACCAGGTGGCTGAACAGCTGCTGACCTCTGACAATTGTAACAAAGACCAAATCCACCAGACACGCGACCATCTGAACAACAGGTCAGTAATGACACATGAAAAAGGCGATTTCATACAACATACGGTAAAATAAATAATTAGATTTGGTGTTATCCCTAGGTGGAAAGAATTCCAGAAACTGTCTGGTCAAAAGAAACAAGGACTTGAGTCAGCCCTTAACATCCAGAACTACCACCTGGAGTGTAATGAGATCCAAACATGGATGAAAGAAAAGACCAAAGTTATTGAATCCACTCAGAGCTTGGGAAATGACCTGACTGGAGTGATGGCACTACAGCGCAAACTTACTGGCATGGAGAGAGACCTGGAAGCTATTCAGGTATGAAGGTCACATGGAGGAATGTCTGTGTTGGGGATATGGAACAATGATAATGTTAAAACATTGATTATGTCTTTATAGGGAAAATTAAACGACCTGCGAGAGGAGGCACAAAAACTGGCCACTGAACATCCAGACCAAGCTGACGAGATTCAAGGCCGCCTGGCGGAAATACAGGAAGTGTGGGAGGAGTTGAACGCCACCATGAAACGACGTGAAGAGTCACTGGGCGAGGCCAGTAAACTACAAGGCTTTCTCAGGGATCTAGATGACTTCCAGTCATGGCTCTCCCGTACCCAGACAGCTGTGGCCTCAGAGGACATTCCCACCTCTCTACCCGAGGCTGAGAGTTTACTCACCCAGCATGAGAACATTAAGAATGAGGTGGATAACTATAAAGAGGACTACGAGAAGATGCGAGTGGTCGGTGAGGAAGTGACCCAAGGTCAGACGGATGTCCAGCACATGTTCTTGGCTCAGAGACTCCAGGCTTTGGATACCGGCTGGCATGAGTTGCGACAAATGTGGGAGAACAGACACAGTCTTTTGGCCCAAGCCTTTGACTTCCAGACTTTCTTGAGAGATGCAAAGCAGGCAGAGGCCTTCCTCAACAGCCAGGTTAGGAAAAACAACTTCACTATCTCGAGCACAAACCTACAACTACACTAACAGTAAAAATAAAAAAAAATAAAAATAAATAACACCACCACCAAAACATCAGTCTTCTATGTTGGTGGGCTGAGCAGACAGTGCAGTCATGGTGGAACTACAAAAGAACTGAAAATGAAACCTTTGCCTGTGGGCACAAGAAAACATATTACCTAACTGTTTTCATTTCACTGATAATTTTAAACATGCCTAAGGGCATCGCTGAAATCGGAGATCTTCCTTTGAAGGTTTTTCTTTTTCTTCTACATACTATTAATAATTTATGTGAAAGTAACAGAAGAGCTGCTTAGAACCACCACAGTCTTACTTTGAGGGACGGTAGAGTTATTTCACTTGTCAAACCTATAATAAACCTGCATATATATATTTTTTTTTTATTAAACTTTTTTTATTAATACATAACGATCATTGCCAAATGATTTCCCTAAGTAAGCTCTAATTTCTACTTGTTTTATACTAAAAGAAATCAGTTGAATTGCATTTGTTTATTTAGGAAATGCATTGAGAACATTCCTTTCCTCTCTTTGTAGGAGTATGTGTTGTCCCACACAGAGATGCCAACAAGTCTTCAGGGAGCAGACGAGGCCATTAAGAAATATGAGGATTTCCTCACCACCACAGAGGCCAGCGAGGAGAAGATAACTGGTGTTGTTGAAGCGGGTCGGCGCCTCATTAACGATGGCAACGCAAACTCTGATAAGATCCAAGAGAAAGTGGATTCTATTCAGGAAAGGTTAGGGCACAGTTGTATGAAACAAATATACAAATGTATGAAAATATATATTTTTTTTTTATATGTGAAGACATCACATTAAATGTTCTCATTGAATTTCACCAGGCATCTTAAGAATAAGAAGGCTGCCAATGAATTGCTGGCAAAACTTAAGGACAACCGTGAATTACAGCACTTCCTCCAAGATGGGCAGGAGGTAATAAAAATAAAATAAATGTTTCGTTTAGATTTGGCATGTTCGCCCTCGCTGACCAACGCATTATAACAGGAATGTCTGTGTAGCTGTCAACTCAGTCGTGTCAACTCAGTACAGTAGATGACGTTGTAACTGCTTCTTACCATCCTGCACCCTGTCCAGCGTTAGAAGCTGTGTAGGTCTGGACACCAAAAGCAGAGGCATGAGGCGGAAAAACAGTTATAGTCTGTCTTGAGCTGACAAAAGGCACCAAGAAAACTTACTGTTATAAATGATACAAAAGCAGCGGACCAGGCTGGATGGCAGGGGCAAGTGGGCATAATACTAGAAGACTTGACAACTACTTAATTTTCAAAAAGTAGAAGTCCAATTGTGGGAATTCTCTGAGCATGGAAGAAAGAACTGGCATCTCCCAGCTACAAACAATCAGTTTTAAGTAACTAGACAATCAGCAGAAGGGGCACCTCCAACAGGAGCGAGGACCTTTGAAAACAAGGACAACACAAACAGGCAGAGAAAGGAAGGAGGGGCAAACGTGAAACGTCTTACTCGGGCTCGATATAGTGTCCACTCATTTCCACTGACTGAAAGTTAAGTCGAGCAGTGCTAGCCTGTGAGTCAAAAGCCCCAGGCTGTCAGGGGAGTGAGGAGTAAGGTTTACACAACATACATGCTATCACACAGCCACACAAGCTGGCATCCGTTACACACATGCCATAGGTAACTTGGTCGTGCCTTATAACTTATGGAGCACAGGAAACATCAAGTTTTTTTTTTTTTAATCACCCGTGCGTGTTATGAGGCATACGTACATGCACCTACTGCTGCACAAAATTAAACCAACACCCCAGGTCAATAACTTCATGCTCTGTTTCTAAATACAGTTTAAAAACATGACATAATGTTGCACATTTCTTATGACACGAACCAAAAAGGCTCGTTATACCCATTCACCCACAACGAGTTTTGTGTCACAGCAAATTATGCAAATTAGATGATAACGTCATCTAGCAACCACAATCCAGCGCTGCAAACACATTCCAATACTGTGGGAAGCACTGAAAATAGCTACTTATGTTGCTTAATGAATACAGACTGCAAATGGAATTCTAAATACTTATGAAAATATAAAACAGTTACAGAAACACAATAACGTGTTCTCCTCTCTGTAGCTCACATTATGGATCAATGAGAAAATGCTGACTGCTCAGGACATGTCATATGACGAGGCCCGAAATCTTCACAGCAAGTGGCAGAAACACCAGGCCTTCATGGCAGAGCTGGCCTCTAACAAAGACTGGTTGGACAAAATTGACAAGGTGTTTTTACTGTCCTCTATAATGACACAGGGAAATGACATCACAAGTTATTTCATTAATGTTTGTATTGCGTGTGGTGGTAGTTGTTCTAGAGTAGCGACATGGTTATGCAGTGTGTTGACAGATTGTGTTTTCTATGCCCTTAACAGGAGGGCCAGGCTCTTGTGGCAGAGAAGCCAGAGTTGAAACCTGTTGTCCAACAAACCCTGGAGGACCTACAGCGCCAGTGGGAGGAGTTAGAGAGCACCACCCGGACCAAAGCTCAGTGCTTGTTTGATGCCAACCGGGCAGAGCTGTTTACACAGAGCTGCTCTGCTCTGGATGGCTGGGTGAAGAACCTTGATAGTCAGCTGCAAAGTGATGATTATGGCAAGGATTTGACCAGTGTCAATATCCTGTTGAAGAAGCATCAGGTAGACCACAGTGCAAGTGTACAGTGTGTCAAGTTTCATGTCATTATAAAACCTGGAATACATATGGTGGTCTGCTTAGCTGATATTGATTTTCTCACTTCTTTGTTTATTCACCTTGTAGATGCTGGAGCACCAAATGGAGGTCAGGGAGAAGGAGGTGCAGTCCCTGCAGTCCCAGGCTTTAGCTTTGTCTCAGGAAGATGCTGGATTATCTGAGGTAGATGGTCAACAAAGGCGTGTCACAGACAGTTTTTCCAGCCTTCAGGAGCCTCTTAAACAGAGGAGGCAGAGACTACTGGCATCCAAAGAGGCACACCAGTTCAACAGAGATCTGGAAGATGAAATAGTGAGTAACCGTAAATCGGATGACCAAGTACTATCTATTATGTTTTTTTTTAATTTTTCATAATTGACCCTTTTCTTTAATTTATAGTTGTGGGTGAAAGAGAGGATGCCCCTGGCAACTTCCACAGACCATGGGAAAGACCTTCCCACTGTACAGCTACTTATCAAGAAGAACCAGGTTCTTTTTTTTAACCTTTAAGAAAGAGTCCTATTAATACAGGAAGATGGAGGTTGAAAGAGGTGGCTCTTTAACTTCTTTTTTTCTGAATCAGACATTGCAAAAGGAAATCCAGGGACATCAGCCCCGCATTGATGACATCCATAAACGAGGCAAGACTCAAAGCCAGGTAGACGGGGAGCGACAGTGTGCTCTAGAGGAGCGTCTTGTTGAACTGAAGGACCTTTGGGATCAACTGATTGATGAGACGGACAAACGCCACGCTCGCCTAGTGGAGGCCAACCGAGCCCAGCAGTTCTACGCTGATGCAGCGGAGGCAGAGGCATGGATGGGAGAGCAGGAGTTGCACATGATGTCAGAAGAAAAGGCCAAGGTGAGCCAAGGCTAATGACTTTAGTTTTAATTATATAGCGCCAGAGGTTATCTCAAGGCACTGTACACATGGAGCAGATCTAGTACCACGCTCCCCATAGATTTTCCCTCTTGGGAAAAAACCTCGAACAGATTCCTGGCTCTGTGAGGCGGCCGTCTGTCACGACTGGTTGGGTTGAGATAGAGAGACAGCGTAGAGCGACAGATGGTAATTACAGGATAGAGGGGTTGAGCGACCGGGAAAGGGAGGAGAATGAGGCCTAGAAGTGACTTATTGTCACTCTGTTGTGTGAAAATGAATCATCATTATTACTCTTTGCCTCCCAGGATGAGCAAAGTGCTCTTGTGATGGTGAAAAAGCATGAGAGCTTGGAACAGGCACTGGAAGACTACGCCCAGACCATCCACCAGCTAGCCAACAGCAGCCGACTAATGGTCACCAGCGAGCACCCAGAGAGGTTAGAGAATATCACCTCTTCTGAGTAAAATGGTCAATTCTGAACAATCAACTTGAATGGTATATCAACTTGACAGTGACAGAATCACATTGCGTCAAGCACAAGTCGACAAGCTGTACGCTGGGTTGAAAGACCTCGCTGAGGAGCGCCGCGGACGTCTTCAGGAGCGACTTCGTCTGACCCAGTTAAAGCGGGAGGTGGATGACTTGGAGCAATGGATTGCAGAAAGGGAGGTGGTGGCTGGCTCGCATGAACTAGGACAGGACTACGAGCATGTCACAGTAGGCTTCTTTTTGCTCCATTTGCCATATTTAGTTGAGACAATACAGCTCAGGAAAATGTAGCTCAGTTTTTTCTGTTTTTCTGTCCACAGATGCTGAGAGACAAGTTCCGTGAGTTTGCCCGTGACACTAGCACAATCGGCCAAGAGCGCGTAGACGGCGTGAACGGCCTGGCTGATGACCTAATTGAATCCGGTCACCCGGAGAACGCCAGTGTGGCTGAGTGGAAGGATGGGTTAAACGAGGCCTGGGCTGACTTGCTGGAACTGATTGACACACGCACACAGATGTTGGCTGCCTCCTATGAGCTGCACCGCTTCCATCAGGATGCCATGGAGGTTCTTGGGCGCATTAAGGAGAAGCGGGAGGCGCTACCCTCTGACCTTGGCCGGGATCTGAACACTGTCCAGCATCTACACAGACAGCACAATACTTTTGAAAATGACATCCAGGCACTCAGTGGACAGGTAATCTGCTTAGCTACAGACCTTTTAAGTGGCATTTGTGAATGGAGGAATTATTGCCTCATCTTCCCTGTTTACCCCCAAGGTAAACCAAGTGCAAGATGATGCTGCACGGCTGCAGAAAGCTTACGCTGGAGAGAAAGCTGATGACATTAATCGGAGTGAGCATGCTGTGACATCTGCCTGGGAGGGTCTTCTGGAGGGTGGTGAAACGCGCAGGGTGCTCCTCCTGGATACGGTGGAAAAGTTTCGTTTCTTCAACATGGTGCGAGACCTCATGCTCTGGATGGATGGAGTGAACCTACAGATTGATGCACATGACAGCCCCAGGTTAGTGTAAAATTATATTGCAAAAACTGTGAGAACTACTCCAATCTCACCTCTCATCCTTTTGCTGCAGGGACGTATCTTCTGCAGGGCTGGTCATTGCCAATCATCAAGACATCAAGTCAGAGATTGAGACCAGAGCTGACAGCTTTACAGCCTGTTTTGACATGGGGAACACACTCATCAACAATAATCACTATGCCACTGATGAGGTCATTTTTTCTTACTATTGCATTTAAAATGACCACATCATTGCTCATGACTGTCTTTATTTTCAGATCCGGGAAAAGCTTGCTCAGCTACAAGAAAAGAGAGACAAGATCAACAAAAAGTGGCAGGACAAGATGGACCATTTACAAATTAGTATGCAACATCTGCTACTGTCCATCTATATGAGAGCACACTCATCGTGTGTAAAAAGTCACTGTCTTTTTTTTTGTTTTCCTCCCTGCTTCTCAGTGCTGGAAGTGTTGCAGTTTGGGCGTGATGCCTATGTGGCAGAGTCATGGTTGGCTGGTCAAGAACCTCTTGTGCGGGCAGCAGAGCTGGGTTCCAATGTAGATGAGGTGGAAAGTCTAATAAAGCGCCATGAGGCCTTTGAGAAACTTGCTGCTTCCTGGGAAGAGCGCTTTGTGATGCTGGAGAAACTGACTACAGTGCGTTATACTCGCCAATGTGAGACTCTTGAATTCCTCAATTTTGGCTTATGTTGAAATGTTTATTTGTTTTTCAGCTGGAGGAGCAGGATATTCAGAGGAGGCGAGAAGAAGAGGAGAGAGCACGGAGACCCCCCACACCTCCCTTGGCAGAAGTGGGACAGTCTGAGGTGGAAAGTCAAATGCACGACTCTGCAGCCAGGTAAACCAAAGGTTGATTTTCATACAGCATAAAATCGTAGGTCCACAGTGTCAGCTTTGTTTGTGATAACGTACATTATCTCCTCATTAAACACAGAACCAGTCTAGACCAGACAACACTCAATCAGTCGGTGTCAGTGAATGGAGTGCACAGCGACGATACCTCACAGGTGAGATTCCACATGGTAGTAGTTTATGTTCAACCGATTGCTTTATCATAATCATGAATCCATGTTTATAATGGTTTAAATTCAATGAAAAATATATCAATCATTTGCATTAATGAGATTGCTATCCAGTATTACTATCAGAAATATTTCTTGTAAATAAAGCCAGTTTCATAAGTATTCTAAAATAAGCCTGAATTCTAACTTCAAGCATATTTCAAAACTATAACTGCTGTGTTCTGACTTAACCTTGTCCCTTGCCAGATAGTGATATTGTTATTAAGGGGTATGGCACTTGCATCATCCTCATCCAAATTTAGCTACAGTGGGCCTCCATGGTGACTTGTTGTGGGAAGAGAAGTTGATACAATACAAGAAAGCAAGCATTGTTTTTCTTTGTGAAGGCAACACTTTATAGCTTAACACTTTAACAATGTCCTGTTGCGTTTTTACCAGCAGTCACTATCGCTATCATTGTCAGTGGGAAAGAAATCAGAGGCTAAACGTGTGTGTAAGCCAAAGCAGCCGGAGCGTGTGAGTACCAAGACTCGGTCAGCCTTGTTAGTAGCCTCCGCTCAGCTCCTGGTCAAAACTGCAGCGCCATTGCTCCCTGTCACAGATGCAACCATTGCTTTGTTTATTATTTATTCATGGACTCTTGTTTGGTGGCTGCTCTCAAAAGGCATGATGCAGACTCATGGCCAGATGGTGTTCATGGATCAAACATTTGCATTATGCTCTTGTATCTGTGCTCATATTGACCAGGACAGGAGTGACTGTAGAAATGTAAGTGTGGTGGTCATTGTTTAATTTATATGTAGCTTGTTAGTCCTCCCCTGTATGTGTACATTTGAAGACGATTCTGTAAATTTAGGGTTACTTAATATAATTAGAAGGCATCCTATAGTGAAAATACTGTTTTAGTGTTTGTCTGTGTTTGTGTAGTCCAGGGTAAATATTAGCCAACTACACATTTCCAAAATAATATTTAAAAGATTATTCTCGGGGTAATTTGAGGGGGATTTCTGTCTCCTCAATTTGGTACTTAAGATACTTAAGAATTTGTTTTTCTAAACATGCCCCCTTAAAGTATTTATCTACCTGCGTGGTTTTTATAGTAATTGTATATCCCACCTGTACACGTGACTGTAAATGTACTTTTAAATATGTACTGTACTGTGACAGTGTGCAATGAAATGGACCTTGTGACACTGACAATACCATATACTTCTGTCAAAGCAACTGTCATCCTGGCTTCCCATGTTTTGCCTGTGAATGGCTGCTTTGCTTCTCACTTCCTCCTTTCATACAGTGTGCTTCTCCGCCTATTCACTTCAACTCATATTCTGCTCTGGACCAAAGGGCTCTGAGTCTGAGTCGGCAAATGGACCAGGCAGAGACAGCGGATTGGCGTCTTCGCGCCTAGACCAGTCAGCCACATTACCGGGCCGGGGCGGAGCGGAGTCTGAGCCAGAAACCATGGAGGGCATGCTTTGTCGAAAGCAGGAAATGGAGTCTCACAGCAAGAAGGCAGCTACCAGGTAACACATTCGATAACATCTGCTTCTTAACCTGTATTTTCTTGATTATGTACTCTGTATATATACCTACTTCTTATTGTTTGTGTGTGTACTCTTAGGTCATGGCAGAATGTCTACTGTGTCCTAAGAAAAGGAAGTCTGGGGTTCTATAAAGACGGCAAGAGTGCTAGTAATGGCATCCCCTACCATGGAGAGGTCCCCATCAGCCTTGGAGAGGCTGTTTGTGAGGTTGCCCATGACTATAAAAAGAGGAAACATGTATTCAAGCTCAGGTCAGTGGGTAGCTCTAACTTTATTACTGAATTTCCTCAAATAGTACAAGGTTGCTATGTGCAATACTGTATGAAAACAGAGACAGTGTACGAAATCCGAGGCTAAATTTTTGACGAAAACCTAATGATACCAAAACTAGGGCATACGAAAACTCGGGTTTGACTTTATATAGATATAAATGGTAATTACCATAAATTCGGGACTGTTGAGCGCACCTGAACACACCCATCAAATTTAAGGCAAACATTTTTTGTACGTACAGTGGTGTGGAAAAGGGTTTGTCCCTTTCCTGATTTCTTATATTTTTGCATGTTTGTCACACTTAAATGTTTCAGATCATCAAACAACTTTAAATATTAGTCAATGACAACACAACTGAACACAAAATGCAGTTAAAAAAAAAACTTAATTATTAAGGGAGAAAAAAAAATCCAAACCTACATGGCTTCTGTGGAAAAAGTGATTGCTCCACTGCATTTTGTGTTCAGTTGTGCTGTCACTGACTAATATTGAAATTTCTTTGTTGATAATAAGAAATCAGGAAGGGGGCAAACACTTTTTCACACAACTTTATATAAGCCACACTTGTGTGTAAGTCACAGGTTTACATGTTGTAAACATGGTCTATTTGCACAGAAAGACACACTGTAAACCTTGCAATCCTACCTCCACTCGATGTTCCCAGCGACAAGATCTAGCTCCGGTGAGACCAGAGTCGCTTTTTCTTATCGTAATTGAACAGCTGCTGCGGTCCAAGCAGTCCAAACAAAAGCTGTAGTAAATCTACAATTGATCAAACTTACTTAAGATTTTTCAGATTAAAACACGATCGCTGCGTAAGACTTCAAAATCTAATATTAGCATCCATTTCACAAGTCCAATTCACTATTTCCGGAATCTGCACTCTAAGCATCATGTGAACTGTAGTTCTTTTATCCATAAATTAGCCGCATCATTGTTTAAGCCGCAGAATTCAAAGTGCGTGAAAAAAGTAGCGGCTTATTGTCCGGAATTTACAGTAATTCAATAAAATATTATTAAAAAATGATCAAAATCGTACGATATATTTGAAAGTTGAACTTGTTGTCCTTGTGAATGCTGTGCTTTCAGGCTAGGAGATGGAAAAGAGTACCTGTTCCAAGCAAAGGATGAGGTGAGATGCATTTAAGACTTCAAAGTGAAACATTAAATATCTTGTTTTTACGCTATGAACCTGAACCTATCTCAATCTATCTATAGTCGGAAATGAGCTCCTGGATCCGCTCCATCCTCAGTTCCATTCCATCGGGATCAGGAGACTCGCCCGGAGGTCCGCGGGTCCTCAGCCGCGCCATGACCATGCCCCCCATCTCCCCTGGCTCAACGGATGCCGGAGGTGTGACCATGCGCAACAAAGAGGGCAAAGATAAGGATCGTGAGAAGAGGTTCAGCTTCTTTGGCAAGAAGAAATAGGACTTTTGTCAAAATCATGGATGTCCCACAAACTGAAAGAGTCCAAACAACACATTGGTCTCAGTGCAGCCCTGAGCTGTTACTGTATGTCGACAGCTACAGAAAATGTACTTTGTTTTTTTTGCCCCTCGAGTTTTATCTGTCGCTTTCTTTTTGGGTCTCCGGTGTTTCCCATCTAAGTGCTTCTCAACCAAGGAGACCGTCACCCAGAGACAAAACACACAGTGACCATGTTGTTTGAGGAGATGCGGGTGGAATTAACGAGGTCCTGTTCATCTTCTGTCCACTAATTAGGTTCTCCTTCATTATGTGTGAGCTGCATTACTCGTGTGTGACTCACTGATTGACCATTTTTCTCCACTTTTAAGCTCTTCTCTTTTGAAGAAATCACCTCAGACCCTATTTCTGTTTTGGGCCTCAATGTTATTAACATGACCAATATTATTACTATTATGATTTATTATTTATCTTTTCTTATTGCTGGTTTGAAAAAAACGAATTAATTTGGTGATCTTAATCTGTGTTGTGGAGAGAAACCCAGTTGGTACAACTAGTGGAGAATGTTGGGCTTATTCTTGTATGTATTACTATTATAATATTATTATTGTTATTCTTATTATTATTATTATTATTATTATTATTATTAATTTCTTTTAGGAATGACAGTTCTTGAGGTGTTTTTGAAAAATAAAGCTCATCTGATTTTAGCAGTGTGTAGTAAGTGATCACAAGTTAAATTGGGAATTTGATATATATTTGATTTTTTTTTTATCGCTAAATTTGCCTGATTATATCATTGGAGTGGTATTTTCTGCTTGATTAATAATGGGTTTTTTGTCTGTACAAAGCAGAGAGAATTAGTTTTTCTAGTGTGCGTGCGTGAGCGTGCGTGTGTGTGTGTGTGAGTTGTGGTGATGTGAATTTTGCACGTCAATATTATTCCTCATCAAATATGGCCAGATGGATGCTACTTTTTGGTACTCAAACACATGAAAATGGGACACATACAAAATACTGAAATGCTTTTATGGGGAAAAATCCTCTTTTTTTTCTTGGTTCTGGTGTTATTATTTGTAAGCAAGGAGGTTTCTCTTTATGGTCTTTTTATTTCTGTTTCCATAATCTCTTCATGTGGTTGGTATAATGGAGTGAAGGCGTTTGGGGCAAGTGAGTAGCTTAAAAAAAAGTGAAGACCAGGGAATAGACAGGCAGCACAGATGTCCAATCATGGGTGGTATGATGTAGGGAGTCAAACTGCCTTACTTGAAAGGATACAACAACCACCTCCATTCAAATGTTTTTCAAAATAATCATTTTACGGTATAAAAATATGAATGTTCAAATGTAATGATCTGGCTGAGGATGATACATGCAGATCAGTATGCCCACATAAGACAAAATCCTCTAAAAATGACCTTTGTGCGTTGACATTTGTGGCATGATGATACTGTAGGTTTATATTTGTGCATCACCATCACCCCATCTGTGTCAGTTTATGCTGAGAACATGTGATTTGCTTCCTAATCAGGGTCAGAGAACTATAATATCGTAATATTATATGTAATCGGCATCTGTAATAACTAGAAACAAGGTAGCTCAGTTTCTGATAATGTATTAGATTCCTCCAAGTACTGTAAACGTACAGTATTTAGTGGGGCAGTAGTGCAGTTTTATATGAATATATTTATAACTATTGTCACTTTCATCCAAGTGTCAATTTGCCTTTTCTAACTGCCAAAATTCAATAAGAGGTCACTTGATAACAATTAAGAATGAAAGGATTTGAGCGGGTTAAGTTCCAGGTTCTTGGTTAATGACAATAATGTATTGCATCTTTTAAGTTGGCTGATCATCACAATGACACGTGAGAGGGAGTTGTGAACATACATCCAGCACTGGTTTGAACTGTATTGCTTGGCCTTATTTTCTAGTTCCAAATGAATGTGGAACGCAGTACAACCATCGCGCCAATCCAAAAACTGAGTTCATTAAGGTACTGAGATCAATAGAGAGCCGACATCGTTACGTTGAGCACAATTTTAAATGTCCCGGGTCTATGAGGTCTGACGTCAAAGGTCACACGGTGTATTTTCTTACTTTCTTCAGCTTGATTGAATGTAAATTCATGAAATCAGTTGGGCCAAATTGGTCATGTGAAGCAAAAACAAAGCTTCCAAGTGATCTTTTTCTTCCACACTCACATATGTACTGTTCTATATGCTTAGAGCACGGATGGCATTTTCCTCAACTGTGTTATTTTTTTTTAAAGAGGAGTGAAGACCTTTGGCAAGAACAAAAGAGTGACGTTTTTCATGAAGAACAGCTTTTTTTGATAGAAGTGAAAACAAAGGCTGGTGATAATTTCTTTTTGTAGAAGAAGGCAGGGTATTTGCAGTCTTAGTTGGAGCTGCTCATTTTTCATCCAGTAATCTGTCTTGCAGCATTTGATAAAAACCTTCATTTTCTCTTTGTTTTTTTCCCTCTGTAATTCAGAGCTGTTAATACCACTACTATTATTAATTGCTATTATGATCATTATTGCTACTGTTGTTACTCTTACTACTACTGTTACTAATTCAACTTGTTGCAAAAATTGTAATTGCTGTCCATTTTTTTCAGGTACGTGTCTGTAATACCAGACTTTTCCACATGGTGTCAGTGTGCCGTGGAGCATTTTCATTACAATTCAAGAAAAATGTTTGTTGACTTGTGTATCTACAACTACAATACTAGGAATAATAAAACATGGTTTAATCAAAAATTGAGTGTCCTTTGGGAGTTTAAATGTTTTGCTGGTGTATTTTTTAATTACTCAATAATAGATGTGCAGATGTACTTAATTTTGTGATTGCATGATGAGTGTATACTGATAAATATTTTGTATTCCTTCATAATGTTGCTTTTTTACATGGGTATATAGAAACAAATACTCGATTTGTAGCGGCAATGACCAAACGTTACCACAAGATGGTGCTAAGCGGTCACCTGTCAAAGGGGACAGATTATTACCCAGCAGCCACTTCGCCGTGTATTGAAGCAAGATGGCAGCTGTTGTCGAGAATGTTGTCAAACTGTAAGTGTTCCACTTTTTTTTTATATATATACTCCACTCGCTTTGTGACGACAGGCCGCTGTAACCACCTTATGGCTATCATTTTATTATACCACATCCCGCTGCGGTGTTTGCTAGCTTAGGCAACATTTCCACGGACTTGTGAAGGTTATCTAACGCAGTCCAGCGTCGTGTTAGTCATATCCTACGAATACTGTAGTTAGCAGGCACGCTGGTGACGATTTTTCATAAATGTGTGATTGGTATTATTGAGCATATATATATATATATATATATATATATATATACACACACACACACACATAGATATATACGTGGGTGTGGGTGGGTGTGTGTGTGTGCGTGCGCGCGAGTGTATGTATGTGTGAGCATAAGTGTTTTTGTGTGGTTATATTTTGAATCCTTTTTATTATTCAATTTTTGACAGCTATCGCACGTCGGTTAGTGCAACTGCCAGGTGGCTGTCAAGCTAATTAGCTGAAGTTAGCCAAAGTTTGCGTTTTTGGGGCAACTGGTTTAGTAGAAGTTAAAATTGATTTTTTTTCAGTTTAATACAACTAATTATGACACACATGCACAACGTATTACCGAATTGCTGTACTGAATAAGCGTCATAACTAAAGTTATTGACAACGACTGTGTTTCGGCGACATTACTCGGGTGCGCTTGGAGTCGACAGTTTACGGCAGGTGCTCGGGTCAGTTACCATGGTAACCCGAAACCGTCATTAAATCCAGTAACTATTTGTCTTCCTGTATCGTCCTGCGGCCCAGAAAAATAAGGTTGCATTTTTTTCCACCATTAAATAATTGTTTTGGGTGAAAACAATGCCACGATATTTATTTGCGTCAGAAAATGTATTTTTTTTAATAATATAATTTAATAAGATTCAAGATTCAAGATTCAAGAGAGTTTTATTGTCATGTGCATAGTACAACAGCAGTTATACCATGCAATGAAAATCTTATTCTGTTCATTCTCCCAAGAAAAGAAAGAAAACAAATGAAAGAATAAGAACATAAGAAACATAAACACATAAACATATATACCAATAAATTAAGCAACAACAACAGACGAGACATTAATACAAGTAAATAATACAAATAAATAAATAAATAAAGTGCTATGAGTGTGTGCGTGTGTTGCGTGCGGCGTGTGCGAGTGCTTCGTTGAGAAGCCTGATGGCCTGTGGGTAAAAGCTGTTTGCCAGCCTTGTGGTCCTGGACTTCAAACTCCTGTAGCGTCTGCCTGACGGTAGGAGTGTGAATAATGAGTGTTGTGGATGTGTGCTGTCCTTGATGAGGTTGTGTGTTCTGCGTAGGACTCTAGATTTATAAATGTCTTGCAGTGAGGGGAGGGCTGCCCCAACAGTGTTCTGTGAGGTCTTGATCACCCGCTGGAGTGCCTTCCTATCACGTGTTGTACAGTTACCGTACCAAACAGTGATGGAGGCGGTAAGGACACTTTCGATAGTGCATCTGTAGAAGCAACTCAGGATTGTGGTGGACATGCCAAATTTCCTCAGTCTTCTCAGGAAGTACAGTCTCCTTTGGGACTTCTTCATAATTTGTTGGGTGTTGTGAGACCAGGTAATAATTTCATAATAATATATAGAATATTTATAATTATATACAATTTAAATGTCTAGTGTCAAACTTTAATCAATCTGCTGTAGGAGAAACAATATATTTTTATCAAACAAATTCTTTACAATGTAAAGCAGATTACAGCTCTCCATTTTTACAGTTATATTAACATTTGATATTAAAAAACATTAAAATGTATGACACTTGTCATATTTTGGGTGATAACACAAGAAGAAGCTTTTCTTGGTTAGACATGCATTCATGCATCTTTATGCATTTGTTGCAGCAGTAGTAGTAGTAGGACTTTGAAAAAATGTGTTGTTTTTAGTATTTACAAGTTATGAGCTGAATGAATGAAGAGAGCACAACATGAAGTTGTCCTCAAAGCATTGTTCTGCTTGGCAGATGTAATGCCTCTTGGTGTTACTGTACTCCGCCCTGTCACCTGATCTCAGTGCTATGTCCTGGGGTCTGAGCAGCTCTTTCACATGGCTGTTGAACCAGAGCTTCTGGTTGGAGAACACTGTGATTTGTTTTTTCTGGGTCGCAGTGTCTGAGCAGAAGTCAGCGTTAGACGGAAACGGTGGTGGTATGTTGCTCAATCTGCTTGTTGTTTAAGCCTCCACCTGTTGTTTTTGAATCAGTCCTACAGTATTTAGGTGGTTTCTGTGCTCCAGATCTGCACAGTCTTGAGCTGAAGTTTAGTTTAGTAGTGATGATGGGTTTGTAGGCTGGGGTCAGGAGCAGGGAGAGGAGATAACACTGCCCAAGGTGAGGTGAAGACTGGGTTTTCGTCAGGTACTGTAGTTCAGCATTAGCTCAAGGGTGGACGTAGACAGCAGTAATGTAAACAGCTGAGAATTCTATGGGTAGGTAAAATGGTCTGTATTTCGGCAGAAGACATTCTTATTCCGTACAACAGTGTCTGTCAATGACAGTAGTATTCGTATACCAACTGCTTTGAATATACAGTATGTAGTCACGCCACCTCTTTTTGTCTTACCAGAGTCGGCTGTACGGTGTACATGTTAGACAGGTCAGGTCCTGACATCAAAAAGTCCTGATTTTTTTATCAATATGTTTTTGTTTTTTTTTGTCACCAGGTTGGGCGAGCAATACTACAGAGATGCCATGGAGCAATGTCATAACTACAATGCTCGTCTTTGCGCGGAGAGGAGTGTGCGCATGCCCTTCCTCGACTCTCAGACGGGTGTGGCTCAGAGCAACTGCTACATTTGGATGGAGAAGAGGCACAGGGGGCCTGGTAGGACTGTTATGAGACTACAGTCATCCATCGTCACATTATGCTTCAAAGTTCGCCGATTCACTTTATCACTTTTCATGAACGCACCTTGCTGTTAATGTTATTGGTGGATATGGAGTAAGTGTTATTGTTACATTAGCTACCACCAAGAAGTCTTGGAAGGCCAAAAAAAGAAACAACAAGGAACTCTTCCAATACTAACGGGTCTTTTCTATTATTATGTCTACGATATTGGGTAGTACGAGTGTAAAGGTGACTATAGGGGCGTTATTTCATCTCTAGAGGGCTCTAATAGTATTGAAAACATATTTAGAAGGTTGTAAATAGGCTTTATATGCTACGAACACATTCCATTTATAAATAAGGAATCCTACTTTGCGGAAATTCACTTATCACGGTCTGGTCTGGAACCAGTTAACCATGATAAATGTGGGTTGACTGTATTCTGCTTCTAACCAGACTTAATGAGGGTGCTTTCACGCTTGCAGTTCTCCTGTTCACATGGTAAAAATTCCAAATGTCCCCAAATCACAGCAAGCCACGTGACATTGCCGTCTTCTCTGATTGGTCAGTGGTGGCTGCAAAAATGTAAGCAGGAAGAAAGTTGTAGTAAATCAAGTAGTGCTAAAACACAACGTAGTGCAAAAATGGTTGTTGCTGATAACACGAATAATGAAATGGACAATCTTGCAAACCACAGTAATAGACACGTACGTTTTAAGAGGATGTGGCGAGAAAGTTATGTTCCTCCATATCATTAACCAGCCCCGTAGGCTCTTACTTATTGCTTCATTTGCCAGTTGGAGCAGATCAAGGGCGAATTGCTTTCACACCACAAATGAAACATGTCCTGGTCCTTTTGACCCGTGCCTGAGCACAGTACGGTTATGTTCACACTTACAAAATGAACCAGACTTTGGGGATCAAAGGACACAATTGTGAAAATGCTCTGACAAGATCTTGTATTGATGAAAGGACCATTGTGTCATCGTTTCCCAATGGGACTCTGGTCATGTCACATACCCTCTTTACTATTTTGTTGCTGCCTTTTAAATAATTGCCCAAGTCATTTTCCCCCCAAGCTTTTCAGAAAACACAAAAAACTGAGCCACATGCCTAAGTCCCACTCACAGGCCCCATACTGAAATTGTAGAATCACATGGTCTGTTAATCTGAGCATGGAGGCGATTCTACCAGAGGTGGGCAGCATCTGGAGTTGATTTAAGCAAATAATTATTTTTGTCAAATAATGACTCAATTATTTTAAGAAGGTGATGATTTGAGCTATTATGTAAGAAAAAATAAAATCAAAGGATGGAAAAACCTGCCTTTGAAGGAATTTGAGATTGTCAGCTGACCTTCCTGCTGAACCTCAGTTGCTATGTCAGCATGCACTCACTGGACCACATGCACCCTTTCCATTGTTCCACAGTCTGATCTTTATGCTCCTAGCAAATTGATGGCTTTCCCCCATTAGCTTCACTGATGATTGCTTTTCTTGAGGCAACACGGCTGTTTAGTCCCAATGTCTTCAGTTGACTTCTCAGTGTGTGTACGCCATTTCTATAGGGCTGGGTGATATGGCCTAAAATACATCTCAGATTTGTTTTCACAAAAAATTTGATTCATGATTTTTGAAAAAAATCCAAGTACAATGACTAGAAATAATTCAAAGCAAGTTTTGCTTTTGCTTTTATCAAAAACTTTTCAAAAGTAACCCTTATTTCCCTCCTGGAATTAAAGTGCCAGCTCTTTTGTTTTAAAAATATGCAGTGTGAATGGAGACATTGAAAGCCGCACCATTTTCAAAAACACGAAGAAAAATCCACAATGACATTTTTTATGATCTGTAGCTTCAAACAACGCCACTTCCAGGGCTACATCTGGTTGGCACGGTCTTGTTCCCCTCGTAAAGAGTGGCATTCCTCCCACTTGGCTGGTTGCCGCTTATTTAGATGCTGGAAGAAGTTGGTTGTGCTGCCTTTTGTTGCAGGGGGCTTTAGTCACATTTTGCAGCGTGAAATCACTTGTTCCACATTTGTTGTTGCAAACCCAAACCGGTTACAAACCACTGACTATTGCTGGGTTTCAACCATGTGACGTTGAGGCAGTTCCGGTGAGCAGCAGCATAAGCTACGGCCACATACACACTCAATATGTTTGAGAAATATTTTGGAGATTAAGGCAAATAACGGTGCATGTTGTTGAAATGATTTGCTCCAATTGTATGTGTGCATGGTGTGATGCATGAAGACCTAAAATAGAAGACAACAAGACAGTCGAAAATCAGTGAAAGCTTATCACAGCATCAGACATATAATGAAAATAATACTTGTAACATGTCATGTAGCATTGCATTCTTACACCCAATCAGAAATAAATACTTGGATGATGTACACGTGCAAGAACGTCGCATCTATGCATTTTTTTTGCTCTCATTTTACATGACTTCTCGTTACAAATAAGCTTGTTTGCCCGCATTGTTTTGAAGCAGGGCTGACGACAACTGGATGTGACGTCATGTGAAATCCAGCAATGCTATTCCTTTCTTGGGAACAAACTTCTCCCTCTCGTTAGTGGTCCCAATAAATCATTTGCACTTCCAATACAATACAGATATTGCAGCCTTGAATATCGGCCGATGCTGATATCAATCGGATATCATACATACTGTGTTGTATGCTAGAAAAGGCTTGGTCAAGTGATACTACTCAAACAGAGGATAATAGTCAGAAAACGCACTCTTTCTCACACTTTGCGGATGTTGTTTTTTGTGTCGCTGCGTCGGATTCGCGATGAGGTTGGTCGTGTTGAACTTCCTCAGTTCTGGGCCACCAGAGGGGGACTGGCATGGTGGGTTTTGTCGTCTGCTGCGATGTCTTTTTTTTTTTTTTTTTGGACTTCAACGTCCCTCCTGCTTCTTACGACTTTGTTAGCACGTTAGCATACGCTACTGTTGTGTTCTGATCTCCAGATAGAAGTGCTGGAGCAAAGTTTTTTTTTGCTGATATCAGACTGATGTCAATATTGGATAGGAACAGCCCCAGTGCTAGCCATGTTGTTGTATGAGTGGGAGGAGGTGATGGGGAATGCTATGGAAGCTCCTGGGGGCAAAACGTACGCAGTTGCAAAAAGAGAAATCAATCAATAAAATCAATATAGCCCCAGGCCCAATTTCTACTAATAAGAATGTTCTGATTGTATAATCATACTAAATCTCAAATCATTGCCATCCTGACTAACTTCTTTATGTTTTTGTTTTTCCACCAGCGCAACATATGGCTTCAAACATGGTGTTAGCTGTTACACATTGCTGCGCTATTTATCCAATGCACACTCCCTTTACTGTATAAAGGCATATCTGTTCACTTAACTGACCAACATGTTCCTCATTCTGTCCTGAGCGAATGCAGAGAAACATTGAAGATGGGCTTTGATAGAAGTTCTAATGTTCCTCAGGCATGGCTCCAGGCCAGCTCTACACATATCCTTCCAGGAGGTGGAGGAAGAAGCGGAGATCTCATCCTCCAGAGGACCCCCGACTCATGTTCCCCGCCGTGAAGTCAGGTAACTCATAGGCTTCTCCTAAAGGGAGTGTGATCAACTCCATTTCAGGAAGCATCTTTTGTACAAAATATGTGACAACTGGGTCATGCTCTTGTCTCGATGCACAGAGCTTGATTTTGGACTCAAAAAGGATACGCTCTTGTCATCGGATGGCAGCAGCCTGGAGGCCCTGCTGAAGGGCGAGTCCCTAGAGAAACGGACACCTGCAGATCCCAGAGCGTCTGAGGAAGACTCCAACCCCAGTGACTACACCCCTGGCCTGAACCCCGCCACACGCATCAGAAAGGTTCTTATTCTGTGTATGAGACATCAGTGTGACACAGTGAATACGTAGTTTAAAAACGTGTAGGAGTGTCCCGATACAACTATTTCAAGCGATAGCGATATTGCGGCTTTGAACAGCGGCAGATAAGATATCAATCAGATATTGGCGCGAATCGTACATACAGTGGTACCTCAGTTAACGTTCACCCTGGTTAGTGCATTTTTCGGTTAATATAAAATGTTTTTGCTAAAACTTTGCCTTTGTGTTCATCTGCCTAATGCAATACAAGCATTATCGCATCTCCCTCCCTCTGCAAAACTACGTAAAAGTGATTATTTTTGCATCATTTTCTGCATGTAAAATGATAATTATTGCCTATAAAATGTTTTTTGTGTTAAACATTTTTCGGTGTCTGGAACTGATGAATTGGATTTACATGACAGTATTTTATATGGCTAAACTGGTTAAAGTCTGTTTTGGTTTTAGACCTTCTGGACCGGATTAATTAGACTAACCAAGTCCTCTGCACTTTTATTAACAGAGAACAATAATCTGCAACAGTAGGTGTCAGGAAATATGGACCCATTTACTTCTTTAAGCATCTGAAGGCATTATATAACGAGGTTTGAGATGCTCAATTAAGCTTTTAAACCCGGCTTTACTCCCCACCAACAGGGGCTGGTCATCTTTTCTGTTATAGCTAATGACTTCTTGTCATCCCGTGGGAGTTTTCCATATAACGCTGCTTCAAATGCTCCTTCAAATTTGGTTGTGTTAAACTTCCCCCGTTCTGTGCCACCGCAGGAAACTTGTGCATGACAACTATTTCACTCAGCTGCAATGTCTTTTTCGGACTTCAACGAAATCTACAAACGGTTCACATCACTCCTACTTTATGCTTAACAAGTTATCACATGCTGTTGTTCTGATCAGGTGACCTCTATCTGACCGTTGCTGGAAATATGTGCTGGGGCGGAGTCTGGAATCGACTGCTTGTATTCAAGTGCCAATATTGGAGATTTTAGATGCAGGCCGATATAATCTGATACTACTTTTTTTGCTGGCATAGGCCCCCTAGCAGATATCAATATTGGATTAGGACACCCCTAGTAACATGTGCCTGTCTATACCACAGAGAATCCTCGAGCCTGACGACTACTTGGATGACCTGGACGACGAAGACTACGAGGAAGACACACCCAAGAGAAGAGGCAAAGGCAAGGGGAAGGTGACTAAATGCTGACACCAGAACACTCTTGTCTTTTTTTTGAGAAATCAGCATTTAAAGACATGCATGTGTTCAGGGTCGAGGAGTGGGCAGCAACAGGAAGAAGCTGGACACCGCAGCCATGGAGGACAGAGACAAGCCGTACGCTTGCGACAGTGAGTGTCGCTAAATGTTTGCAGCACTTTCTTGACTTCCATCTTTTTTTTCCCCTCTGCTCTCTCTAAGCCTGGCAGCTAGCGGAGTTACTTAGAACTCTTCATCGCTGTTATTTTCCACTTTGTTGACCACATTCTCCTGAGTGTCTCTGCTGTCGTCTTCTTTGTCCTCTCTTTCAGACACTATCAAACAAAAGCATATTTCCAAACCTTCTGAAAAAGGTACATCTCCTTCCTTCTTACATCTGTCTGCATGTCTCGTGCTGCTCTTTATCATCTTGTGTTCTTCACTTATTAGTTGTTTGGCTTTTCAACTTGAATCTAACTCAGAGGAGGAGAACAACCTGTGTGAACACACACACACACACACACACGCACGCGCTTCATGTGTGGCTCCCCACTATATGCCTCATGACATTTTTATAACCCTTGACAAAAACGTGTTCCATGTGCGTGTTTATCTATTTATTTGCTCTGTCGACAGCTGCTTCATGTATTAACTTTGATTTTGTTTGTTTTCTTTCTGATTGTCATTTTTAGGGATTCCATTTCATAAAAAAAAATATTTATATATATTTTATATTAACTCATTCAATGTCAAAGACGTTTTTTTTTTTAAACTGAACGCTCTCTCCCAAAGACCTGTGTGTCTATATATATATATATATATATATATGTATATACATTTTTTTTCATTTTTTTTGTACTGTTGGCTCTACTTAGAACAGAGGTTCTAAGTAGAGCTTCAAATGCAAAAAGAAGAAAAGGGAGTGAGATGAAAAAAAAATGTTTTGAATGAGCAGTTTATTGCAAACAAGCATTAAAGTGAAATAGGCTGTTCATCAGCTGATCAAAAGACCATAGCTAAAAAAAAAAAATAAGTGTGCGGCATTCTTGGCTTGGGCATGCTTGATGCCAGTGTTTCCAGGAGGCTAGTGGGAATGTTGCTCCAGGTGGTGAAGATGGCTTCACGGAGGGCATCCACAGTCTGGAACTGATTTTTGGAAACTTCCCTGCCATCCATCCCCAAATGTTCTCAGTTGGATTTAGATCAGGGGCGCACACAGGGTGGTCCAAAAGAGTGACGTTCTTCCTCTGGAAGAAGGCCTTTTTCAGGTGGGCATTGTCAACTGCAGCGTTGTCCTGTAAAAAAAAGCCAGTCATTACCACACAGACGAGGGCCTTCAGTCATGAGGGGATGCCCCCTGCAACATCTCCACATAGCCACCTGCCGTTTGACGCCCCTGCACAACTTGAAGCTCCATTGTTCCATTGAAGGAAAAAGCACCCCAGATACTGTTGGCGCCCCCCTACTGTGCCGTGTGGAAAACATCTCAGGTGGGATCTCCTTGTCATGCCAGGAACATTGGAAGCAATCAGGACGGTCAAGGTTATGATTTTTGTCATCAGAGAATAAAACTTTCTTCCACTTTTCAATTTGGTGCTCTTGTGCAAATTCTAAACAGGCAATTTTATGGCATTGAAGGAGACGAGGCCTTTGAAGACTGCAGCAATGGCACGCTGCGAGAGGCCTTACTTATGCAGCGTTCAAAGAAAGAAAGCTGTTTTGCCTTTGCTGTCAAGAGATCATGACAGTGTGAACACCTGACAGAAAATGACGTTCCACGTTGTTGCCAAGATTTTGGCTTCTAAAGGCTGTGGTCATCAGCTGATGAACAATGTAATTCTATTGTGTGCAAAAAATTGCTTACTGGAAATTTTTTTATCTCACTCCCAATTCTCCTTTTTACATTTTGAAGTTCTACTTAGAACCTCCTTGAGATCAAACAGTGAAAAATGTACATTCTCGAAATTTGTCAACTGTCTTTAAAATTTTGATCAGAAGTGTGTATAAATGTTTTTATTAATATCTATTCTTTCACTATAAATTCTTGGTGAAATCACTATTGATTATTTAATTGTTTTAAGCTGAAATTTTTAAAAAAAGTCCTATCTTTTATGATTGGTGATGTATATGCAGGGAAAGCAATAATTTATTTATAGACCAACTCAATTCATAACAGAAATAAAATACAACGGCTCAAAATGATCCAAAAGTTGGTATTCCACCAAATCATAGAAATTGTAGTACTACAGCAGAATATAACGTTTCATTTAATTAATGCGATCGCCCCTCCTGCAAGTAATAAATTGTGTGGTAGCCATGTGCAAAGTGAATAATCAGAATGACTCCAAATAAGACTGGAAACAGTTCACTCATCAGAGAAATTGCAGAAATACATCAGCATGCATTAATACACAGTGTGAGAGCAGGCCAGCTGGGGCCAGGGAAGGGAGGAGGAATCGTGGTGTAGTATGAGTCCGCCCTGAGAGCTCATGTCAGTCCTCATCTATACTCGTCTGCTTCTGATGCTTTGTTAAACGTGTTATTCATTGCCTCTCAGGCATATGTGGCCAACACCCGCCAAGACTAATCCCTCCTCATCATCATAGCAGGGTGGCCGTGAAAGAAGAACTTTGTCTTTTGGGTTTTGTCTTATGACACTCACATTCTCTCACCTGCCAGAGGCCTTTATCCTCACGTGTACATCACACGCACGCTCTATGAACGCACACCAAACTACACTGTTCTGTCTTTTGTGAATTGAATTCACCACCATTTGAAAATACTGCATTTTCTCAAATAGTGGCCTCTGCTTTAACAGATGCTGTGCCTCAATCGCCCAGAAATAAATGCCTCCTTTTTTCCCCTCAGTAAAAGAAGAAAAATACATACATCTGTGCTAACACAGTGGTGCTCTTTTAAATCTTAATTTATTGCACTCCAACATCACATTTATGTCATACTAGCATTGCTTTACCTGGTAATTTGTCACATTTGATTGCAGTATAATCTATAATGTATAATACAGTATAGGGATGTCCCATTCCACATTTTTTGGCTTCCGATCAGATTTTTTATTATTTTTAGTCTTGCCGATCTGATTTGGTAACATCCTTTTTTTTTCTAAAAAGCTTTTGTTACAAACATGAATTAAATATGGTGATAAAAATAGCTCTTCAAAGCATTAAAAATTATGCAACCAAAGTATTGCTGAGTTTACTTTTTTTGTTAAACAGCCTGAACAACAATATTGTTTGATTTTTGCAACTAACCTCTGTGAGTGAGGTTCCTAATCCAATAAAAGATCAAATAGGAAAAAATGGCCGTGCAAAATACTTTTAAGACCTGACTAATCATTTGATATGGTTATAGATCCATATGTGGTGTGATTTAAAATGTGACTTTTTTTAAACAAACAGTAGTAATTGTATAATAAATAGTAATTTATTGACGGTCCCTACCGTAAACAAGCAGCGGTTAGAGCAGCACTGGCCGTGCGAGCAGTAGCGGAGCCAGACACGTTTCACTGGGGTTGCCACGGTGAGACCATTGCTCACATAACGGTGGCAATAAGTTGATACCTGAAATGTCTAGATGGCCAGTGGGGGGGCCACGGCCACCACGTAACTCCACCACTGCGCGTGAGATCCCCGTGCTATGACACAGCAGTCCAGGCACAGTTAGGGGAAACTACCGCTGTAGCTACGGAGCCGAAATATTCGACGTCCAACGTGAAACTAACTTCACCACGGTACACCGCGGACACGTCTGCACGGTGGTGTTGTGTTTTCTATTTCTTGCGGGTGGCGGGAATCGAGTGGCAACCAGCTTTGAGGCGCATTACCGCACCTTCCATGTTGGAGTGTGGCCCACACACACAAATGTGATACGGCAACCAGATCGGTCCGATCTCGTGGCGGAAGCCGATATTATCTGATCTTCAAAATACAGCGGCTCGGCAGCCAATCCCCATCCTGAAGATGGGATCGGGACATCCCTAATACAGTAGGATGATACAGTATGTACTGTATATTGGTGTATATAGTAGTAGCGGTATTTTATTTTTATTCTAATATAATACAAATATTTATTATGACACATTCTTTTGTAAATCTGTATGTTTTAAATTAGCATTTATTTGTCCGAGGCCTCTATTTAGAGCAAATAGGGTCATTAGCTGTAGGGCTTGCAGTGTGTTGTGTTCCTGTAAGCTGCTATGAAATAGAATTGATGTGTGAAGCTTTTCCCTCCTCTTTCAGTGGTCATACGTGTCTTGTTTTCCTGTCTTGGTGTCAGTCTGTGGAAAGCGCTACAAGAACCGTCCAGGTCTGAGCTACCACTACACCCACTCACACCTGGCGGACGAAGAGGGCGAAGATACAGAGGAGATGGAGGCCAGTGAGCCTCCACCCCCGTTGCCGGAGCAGCCCAAAAGTAAGTGGTCAGTGGCGGTGGTCCTTTAGGTGCCCCTGACAGACTTTGGTTGAATCGAATGGCTCTGTCTGCTTCATCAGCTACGAAGAAAGGCCCAGATGGTATTGCCCTGCCGAATAACTACTGTGACTTCTGCCTGGGGGACTCCAAGACCAACCACAAGACGGGCCAATCCGAAGAGCTGGTGTCCTGCTCCGACTGCGGACGCTCAGGTTGGTTTCCACGCACCTGACGTTCCTGTTGAAAGTACGTGCTAAAACAAACGCCGTGACTGCAGGCCACCCCTCCTGCCTGCAATTCACGCCCGTCATGATGGCGGCCGTCAAGACGTATCGCTGGCAGTGCATCGAGTGCAAGTGCTGCAACAAGTGCGGCACCTCTGAGAACGACGTGAGTTCACACACACCTTTATAGGATGCACGACACCAGGTGGGATCTCAGTGTAGGTCACATGACACTCCCTTCCAGGATCAGCTGCTCTTCTGTGACGACTGCGATCGAGGTTACCACATGTACTGTCTCACCCCACCCATGTCTGAACCTCCAGAAGGTAGGTCTCCCGATGCTTTCGGCTTTGCAGTCCCCAATAAAGCTTCCTGTTAGAGGTTTAGTACTGATGGTACATTTTCATGGTTTGGATGACAATTCAGTGCTCGTAATGGCGTTCTCATTCCTTTGCTGTTAGATTGTAGCATAATACAATCTGTTCTAATGGCATCAAGTCAAATCACAGCCTGATCATGTGCCAAGGATTAGAATGACATTAGAAACAATATCACTACGAGAATAAAGTCCTAGAATGATGATGATGATGATGATGATGATGATGATTTTTTTCATGTCATTTTAGAAAAGTTGAACAGGAAAAAGTTGTAGTTTCACAAGAATTTCAAATTTTGCAAGAATGAAAGTATTACTTTATGAAAAAAAAGTTTAATTTTCTGAGAATAAAGACTTGACTGTACGAGAATCCACTCTTCATGTGATCCTAGGGAAACATTCAACTTAAAACACTTAGAGTGGTGGGAAAAAGTTCAGTTTCTCTAGCCACACCCAGGCCTGATTACTGACACACCTGTTGTCAATCAAGAAATCACTTAAATAGGACCTGTCTGACAAAGTGAAGTAGATCAAAAGATCCCCAAAAGCTAGACATCACGCCGAGATCTAAAGAAATTCAGGAAGAAAGTAATTGAGATCTGTCAGTCTGGAAAAGGTTATAAAGCCCTTTCTAAAGCGTTGGGACTCCACAAATAACAAATCCACAAATAACATGGCTCGGGGCCTGTGACGGGTTTTTTGGGTCTACCACTTTTTTGTTCCATAACCCTCAGGATGTTTTTAAGACGTTTCAAAATCCAACCCCAGCAGCAAGGGTGCGCTGTGAGAGGACTTGCTTCTGCAGCTCAACAATCCGACCGCGTTTAAAGAGAGAAAGCTTTTTTGCCTTTGCCATCAAGAGATCATGACAGTTTGGATTCCTGACAGAAAATAATCATCACAATAATAATGGATTGTATTTTACAGTATAGAGCACTTTTCAAGGTACACAAAGTGCTTCACATTGAAGTCAACCCATTGTTCATTCACTCCTCAGTCCCACACTGGTGGTGGTGATCACAGCTGCCCTGGGGCAGTGACTCCCGGACGCCTCCCTGGGGAGGTGTTCAGGACACATCCGACCAGTAGGAGGCCTCAGGGAAGACCCAGGACACGTTGGAGAGACTATGTCTCTCAACTGGCCTGGGAATGCCTCAGGATCTGCCAGGAGCTGTGTAATGTTTTGCGACTCCAGACTTTGTTTTTTTTTTTTTTTTTTACTGGGAGAGGAGGCAAAATGGCACTTTTGATGCTAAAGTTTGCCAACCCCAGCCCTAATAGATAATATAGCTGGACAACTTTAAAGCACGTGTAGTCGAGTTTGGTTTCTAAGTCTTTACAGTCGTGTGTGTGCGTGTGTGTGTAGACGTTGTAGGGTTTTTTTTGACACTTCTTTGCACTCTCGTGTTGTGGCCCCCAGGGAGCTGGAGCTGCCACCTGTGTCTGGACCTCCTCAAAGACAAAGCATCCATTTATCAGAGCCAGAATGCCCCGCCCTCGTGATGGCCACTCCTTCTGCGCACACTCGCCCCTCGCCCATTGTGCAGCATCAACACAGGTGTGACGCGAGGAGGACACGGGTGTGTCCAGAGGGAGGGTGCGATTGGTCCAAAGGGAAGTACACTTTACCACACTGGCCTCATCTCATGTCTTCAAATACGACTGTTACACATGGCAGACTACACCGTCAACCCAGTACCATGACGTTACCCAAACACACACTTCTTTCCTCCAATTTATATATTTCTAAAATACAAAGTACACTTTCACTCATCATGTCGTGCCAGTAGCCCAGCCACATACGCTCATAATAGATCTTATGAAAATGGCTCATTATTAAAATGGCTCCGAAAAGCTCATCTTAAATGAAGCATTGCTCAAGGGCAACGTTTCAAAAGGGACTCAAAACATGGCACCGTAAAGTACTACCGTGTACTTTTACAACCTTAACAGCAACGGCAAAATGATACCTACAATACAGTAGATATGATCATATACACATCTTTATACAGAAACAATGCAATATGTTCACACTTCAGTATGAAATTGAAAAGGGGAAATGAGCCATCCGTAAACACACACACAAACTACAATAACTACACAGAGACCTCCAACGCGCACTCCTGACATGTTTCATGCTGATTCTTCCTGCAACTAAACCCAAGCTGCTTGTCCACGTGCTGTATGTACAAGTATAAGACGTATGCATCAGGGCCTCAAGCTCTTCCTTGCTGTGTTCTAGCAGTTTGCTTCTCACACCCCTTCTTTCTTTCCCACCATCTTCTAAAAGATGCATTTGAGCAAGGCTTGTTGTATCTGGACCCGCCCAGCGATGCTTCTAGGTTATCTGGAGCCGCTTTGCCCAAAATGTGATGAATGAAGAGGCAGCATGACAGACAGTTGTGAGTTGTGGTACTGAGAGAGCAGATGACCTTATTGCAAAATTGGCTTGTGTGTGTGTGTGTGTGTGGGGTGGGGGGGGGGTGGGGGGGTTGTTGTTTTTTTTTTTTCTGGCCTTCAGCTTTGGGAGAGAACGTTGATGCCTACAAAGTGTAGTGACTGTTTTCCCAATTAAAAAAAAAAAAAATAAAAATCACTGTAGGTGACTGATGGAATGTCTCATTGTAGGAAAATACAAATAAAATACTAAAGCACTAAATCATGTTTTTTATGCGCCACACTGGTTTGCTACACAATGAACACTTTTGGGAAGGTTTGTAATTGCTCATCTGACAGTGTAGTAGCTGGCAAAGTGAAACAAACCCTACTAAAAAAGCAACATGGTACAGTCAATAGCTGCAATCTTTTGGTACCAGTGCAGTTTTGACAATGATGACCATTTGTGTGTGCGTGTGTGCGTGTATATGTTGACACCAGGGGGTGGACTTACCATTAGGCAAACACAAGCAATGCCAGGGGCCCCCAAACGTCTCATAAAAACTGATTTATTCTTTTTTTTTTTTTTTTTAAAGTTCTCAATCGCCGTGTGATGGGAGAACTTTAAGAGGCGCTGGCCGAGATTAAATATTTTATTTTAATGACATGGACAATTTTAAATTAACAAACGAATAATCGAGTTTATTTGTAGTTCTAAACGTAATTGAGGTGTTTTTACTCACTTTTTTGTCTCTCCTACGAGATTTTACTTTTTTCCCTGCAGCATTTTAAAACATGAGATGCAAAATACGATGACGTCATCTAGCGACAAGAACCCAGCCAACACTGGAATGCGTCAAGAGGCGAGATGACTGCTGCGTGTTTTTTTTTCTGTCTTTCGAATAAATGAATAACTGTCCAGGAGAAGAGCCTCTTCTGGTTGCAGGTGTGTGGCTGGCTTTCTCCGCTAGATGGCAGCAGTGACCAAATTGGATTGCGCTTTTCACCGTCCGTAGAAAAAGGTAAAACCAGAAGCGTTCTTCAACAAATTTATTGCACTCAAGATATAACAGTCTATAATCTGATGCCTAATGTGAACTGTAAAATATACTGTATCCCAGCATCACATTGCAATAATAAACATGTTTACCACGGAACATAGAAATGAGGCTGTTAAGCTAAAGAAACATTCTGTCTGCAGCGATTCATTTGAATGCATCGTGTTTCTTTGCTAATTGTGTTCCCGTTCACAAAATCATCACGAGTGTGTAAAACATCCAAAAGATACTCCTCTACACGCTGAAAAGTATGCAAAACAATTATTCACATGATCTAGTTTAAATGTTAAAAACACCACAAAACTACTAAGTCAGCGCTTCAGAATTGTAAATCTATAATCGATCATTGAACATTTATAAAAAGTCGAAAGTCTGGTCCAAGCAGACGAGTAGTGATTATACGACCACTTTGCCTTTGGTGGAACATTTCATATCAGTACCAAAATCTGGCATCTTATTTTCCTCATAGCAAACTATGCTATGCTATGTATTCTTAAAATGTGTTTTTGTATCAGGAAAGGAGCAGCAGTGTGCAGCATTACTGCTCACATGTATAATAAATACCAGTGAAGGTTTGTGCTTCATTAAAATGTTCCACCAAAGTGAAATCATAAAAGAAAACATCCACTGTCTTATCAATGAGTGAAAATGAAACCAAACCTAAACTCATCAAAGTTTGAGACAATTGTACCATTCTATATCATCATAACGCTTAGGTCACGTACACAAAGCTGTACAAATACGAGTGGTGAGGCTAATCGTGCATTTCATCATATAAATGTTTCTAGGCTAAAAATGCCGACACGTTCAAAGTGTCCCTTTTTATTGTAGGACATCAGAGCCTCAGACAGACCGCTTGGAGGCTGTCATTCTATCGACTGCTACATTTGTAACTGTAAATATTACACTCACACATAGACAAGGGTAAACGCAAACAGACAATATGCTAAATGTGGTACAGCAGAATAAAGTACTGTTAGGAACAACATTGAACCAATAGCTGGTGTTTTTTTGTTGTTGTTTTTTAAATAATTACCCAGGGCGAACATGTACAACATTCTGAACTAGATTACTCCTTCATGTCATACATTGTCATCAAATACTGTAAGAACCAAACTAACAAAGTGCATCACTGTGAGAGAACCTACACATGGCTAAGAAAGCAAACGCCGTGTCACCCTTTTTTGGCTTCAGCAAAGAGGAGCGGCAGTAGGTAGAAAAGGTAAGGTTTGACCTTAGGCGAGGCCTCACATCTGGCCAAAGAGGATGGAGCAGAGCAGGAAGATGGAGTAGAGGAACAACAGGCCAAGTCCCAAGCGGCGATCCAGCCTCCAGCGATTTAGATGAACGCTCGTCACCTGAAAGAAATGGTACCCAAAGATGCGGCTTAGTCCACCTCATTTGAGAGTACCTCGCGGAAGCAGTTGTTGTGTGGACTCACTGTGAGGAACACAGAAGCCAGCAGCAGGATGACTGAATACACCAGTCCTTTGTTATTGATGGACACCTGTGGGAAAGGAGGAGCATACAAGCGTTGTTGGGGAACACCACGTGTATGAGGAATAAAATAAAAAAAGTCTTGTATGCATACTGATGATCCATGATCCACCACAAGTGTGCGCAAAGCCCAGGGGAAACCCAAACCCAGCAGGATGTCAAAGATATTGCTGCCTATGGAGTTAGACACGGCCATGTCCCCCATGCCTAACAAACAATAACAGCCACATGCCAGACTCAAGCAGCAGCAGAGAGAGAGCAAAGGATCCTCACTGCACAATTGGGACTTTTTTTTTTTTTTTTTTTTTTTTTTTTTTACCTTGTCGGGCAACTATCAGGCTGGCCATGCAGTCGGGGACGCTGGTCCCTGCAGCCAGGAAGGTGATACCCATGATGTAGTCTGGGATGTCTAAGGTGAAGCTCACAATGGTGACCTACATGGGAGGTTAGCACAGCCAGGTCAATAAATGTCAGCTTGTAGGTGTAGAACATCATACTGACGTCTGTTCCAAATATTTTGCCCCTCTCTCAGGATGTTGCTGTGAATGAAAAGTGTGGTGCTTACCATCCACACCATGAGGTAGGAGAAGACAGCAATCCACAATGTGGAGGCCACAAAGGTGACCATGAACCAGCGGTGCCAGCGTGGTAGAACACAGTTGGGCACAGTGCAGTAGAGCAGGAGGCCCAGAGGCCACGTGATGACCCACTTGACCCGTGCAGAGCAGCCAGCTGAGGCACACACAAGCTCACGTCAGTTTACTCCAGCAAATCAGTCACACATGACACTTTCTCACCTGGGATGTGCAAGGGGTGAAAGATCCAATCGTCGTCTTCCTCCATCCCTGGCTTGGCTTGGGATTCCGTGTCTCCTGTCCTGCCTCCGTTTTCCAGACTGCAGGAGCCCGTCCGCTTCAGACTGTTGGTGGTAGATCCCCGTCCGGATCCGACACCAGACCCACTGCCCCGTGGGTTCTTGGAGCTCCGGATCAGCCTCTGTCTCTGAAAGCGTATGTATTTATTAAAACAAATATTTTAACTCTACAGTATTTTATGTAATGTATTGTATTATACCTTTTTATTATTCATTTTTTTTGCTGAGATTTCTAGATTTATTCATTTTAATTACCATATTGACTCCAATATAAGATGACCCCTCTTTTTCAAGACCGGAACAATACCTAAGACAAAAAAATGTGAGTTTTTCTATGTAAGTATAATATTTAATTGATCCTATTTTATGAATTTAAAAAATGTTTTCAAATGTGATATCGTGTTGTACTATTTTATTTATTTTGCCCAGAGATGACTTTGTGTTCCAAAATGTATTTATGTTATTATTTAATGACCACATGGAGTTAAAAAGAAGATACAAAATTTTACCATTTTGTTCCCCGAGTAAGTAAAATAATCTTTCATCCTATTTTATGAATTGCATTTCTTAGCTACTTGACAGTTCTCTGAGGGCTCTGCTTCGTTGATCACCATTATTGTAATGTTTGCGGCTCTGTGTGTCACGCCTACATCGCTATACGTCGCTGGTGTGAGAGTGACGAGAAGAAAAGACTCTTTCAGACTTTTATTGATTTCTATTTTTAAGGTAAAAATATTTGGGTCAATACGCTATTTCCTGTTTGTTTTAGCCTTTGGAAAATATGCAATAAACATGTTGCTTTGCCAAGTGTGCGTGTGTGTGTGTGTGTGTGTGTGCGTATGGGTTACCTCGCTGATGAGCACGCGTCCAGCCATGGAGAGCCTGGTGCGAGGTGAGAAGTGGGGGGTGATCATGATGCGCAGGCCGGCCTCAGAGAAGGAGAGTTTGTGGGGGCTGACGATGAGAAGTTCGTCTACCATGATGACGGGAGTCGTCTCCTGATTGTGAGCTTGAGCTAAAAGGCACATGGAGAGGAAACGGTGAAGGAAACCACATGGTCACACACAGCGAGCTTGCTGTGGAACGCTTCTCCAGGTTGTGAAAAACACACCACAAATCCAAATGATTATTTTACCTAAAGATGGTATTTTACGAGAACTATGCAACATGGTAGCACCCATGGGAGCTCAGAATAACACTGTTTGACCTTTGTTGAGGAGCACCAAGGAGGTGTGGCAGGCCGAGGCATCTTCTGCCATCTTGTCGTCTCTGCCGTCCGCTGATGCAACGCAACACGGCCAAGCGCTCCGGAACTGACGTGTCACTACGATCATAATCTGAGCGTTGAACCTGCAAAACACAAACGACACATCATTTAAGACGCATGAATGTCACCCGCGTGGAAACAGGGTGCTGGACCAATGAGGGGAGGTGGTGCCTCTTACTTCATGATGATAATGTAGATGGCATACATGCTCATGAGGAGCAGAGATTCCCACCTGCAGAGAAAACTTCAGTGTCATCAATCTGACTCATATCAAAGATGCAAGAGAACAGGAAGTGGTAAGGATGCTTTCTGCAATTCTTTTTACTAACTGATTTGGTGGTTTATAATTATCATCATTTCCGTGCACGAATGCGCCAGAGAAGCAATCACATATTTAACAGTACATTTCTTATTATTAGCAATATCTTTTATTTGAACAATATGGGTCACGTGACTCACGTGCACTCTTCACAGTATGTGGTCGTATTAGATTGTGCACGCAGGACTAAATGACTTTACGTTTGATCGCGTCTGCTGAAAGTGAGCACGTTGACGTATGAAATGAAGGTGCCGTGAAATATGGCAACATGACCTTAAAGTCTCCATACGTCACTTGCGATTCCATGAAGTCTTGCGTTCCATAAATCTGCAGTTTCATTAAAGCGCAGCGTGCTTCTGGACTATAAAACACCGCAACCCATACATTTTCCCAGACAATGACTCCTAAAGCTGATTTCCACGTGAAGCACTCATGGCCTGATGAGGTTAAAATGAGGCTCTTGAAGAGCTCTAATCAGTACGACAACCTGCTGATGCTTGACTGATTGTTGACCTGACTGACGCTTGCGTACTGCGGTGGAAAGAACAGCTAATCAAGAGTTCAGGCAGCATCGTACCACAGAGAAGATCTATACATGACCGACTCACCAAACGACCACAGCATCATAAATAACCTTAAGAGAGGAGAAAGACATGATTAGAATGGGGACAAAAAGGTCACCACAGATGTGAGACTTGCAACTCACCACGATGAGGGTCAGCACGGACAGGATGTAGTAGGAGGAGTCTCGAAATAAGGACCACCATGTGAGCGTCACGGTCTGCGGTTGAGGCACAGCATCAGTTCTGCCATCTTGCCACAACTGGACTTCAATGTGAACTTGTTCTGACCTGGCCTGCAAAGATGCCGCTCAGGCCGATGATGACCAGGATGTTGAAGACGGCCGAGCCGACGATCGTACCCACCCCGACGTCCCCTTTAGTGATGAAGACCCCTGACAGGCACAACAGTAAATAAAAGACATGCAACATCAAAGCATTTTTGGTGCTTTTTGAAAATATGCTACTGGCATCTACTGGACGCTCTGGGCACTGCAGTACCCGGATATGCGATTCTGTTGTGTTTCTATTTTTAAATGACAAACTAGTCACCGATGAGAGAGGTGAAGAGCTCTGGAGCGGAGCTTCCCGCTGCCATGAAGGTTGCCCCGGCAACATCCTCACTCAGGTGTAGATTCTGAGAGGGGGGGGTGAAACAACAGGACATTGTATGATCATTAAAACATTACAACTGCAACGTGGAGGCATGCCAGCGCTGCCTCTCTCACCTCAGATATTTTCTCAAGGGAAGGGACAAAGTAGTCATCACAGACGATGGCCAGAGCGTAGAACATGTAGATGGCCTGAAGAGACACAAGCTGCCATGTTAGATACTCAATAGATAACATAATACTAATAACACACCAAAAAATAACTAGTAATACCCACACAGAGTACATGCAGTAAAACTGCTCCATTCTTCCTCTGCTCCTTGGTGAAGATGTCCTCTGGGAACTCATGGATAGCTGCAAGGGACACACATGATGCCTACACAAATATCCTGTATATTTTTAACACTGGAAAATAGATAACGTGTTGCTCCGCCACATACTCAATAAGTTATTTCATATTAAAAATACAGTCTTTGCTCAATGAGGTTTAATGGCTGTTGTGCTGTAAAATCTTTACCTCCAACACAAAACCTTTGCAATAGGAAGACTGAGAGGGCCACTCACGGACATCCCTGGACTGGTTGGATGTTGCACAACAAAGCTTGAGAGCGGAAGTGGCGTTGGTTTCTCTCAAAATGGCTTCAATCAGTGATTCTCAACTGGTCATTTTCAGTGGCTTAATCTTCTGCTTTTATTCTGAAGGGGACTTTTTTGTCATCTATTAATACTCCTGACAACGCTCTGCAGTGCCATTTGAAAGGCGCTATCATAGAAGATCAACAATAATTATGTGCCAATCCTGCGTCTTGTTGAGCCGTAGAACGTGTTTGCCTGTTAGCATTTAAACTCATTATTGGGGCTGTCAAATGATTACAAATTTTCATCAAATTCATCACCGTCTTCAAATGAATTAATCATAATTAATCACCATTTGCAATTGTCTGAAATATGCACATTTGTACAAGCAGGCTGAAAAGCTGCATGCGGCTCAGGTTGCCGACCCCTGAGCTAGCTAATAGGATGCTAGCAAGATTAAAAAAAAAAACCCATTAAGATCATAGTTGGACTCACGCAGTGTATTAACAACACGACAGGACGAGCGCCAGGCTGTACGCTAACTGGCGAATGCACGCAAACTGAGGAAAAGTTGCGGTGAAAATATTCGACATTAACCAAAAAACACGATAACCGGGCGGATGCTAATCGAGGTTCCACTGTCATTAGGAATAGGGAAAAAGTGTGTTCATCATTTATTAAACTACTCCTTTAAGGCACTCAGACATCTCTAAGTACACTGTGTTCCAAATGATTATGCAAATGGTATTTTTCTCTGATTTTGCTAAATAGTCAATATAAATTACAGTCATTTGTTCAATTTGCAACGCTATTTCAATCACTAACATTTAGCAGGCCAAGTTACATGTTAACATAAGATCCCTTCTTTGATATAACCGTCACCATTCTTACATGGAACTTCTGAGTTTTTGGAGCATTTCTGCTCAAATTTCTTTGCAAGATGTTAGAATAGCCTCCCACAGCTGCTGTTCTGTTGTGATCTGCCTCCCACCCTCATAGATTTTTTGCTTGACGATGCTCCATAGGTTCTCATTTGAGGTTGAGGCCAAACCATGAGTTTCTCTCCTTTTATGCCAATAACAGCCAATGACAGAGAGGTAGGTATTCTTTGCATCATCAGATGGTGCATTGTCATGCAGGAAGGTCATTTTGCTACAGAAGGTACGGTTCTTCATATTTGTACCATGGAATACTTTGCTGAGGTCATTTTCACACCTGTAATGACCATAAAGGGCCTACCCGCTCTCTTCCAATGATTCCGATCCAAAACGTGACCTCCTTGCTGACATCACAGCTTTGTTGAGATGTGCTGGCCGTACTTCAACCATCCAGACCATCCAAGGTTGCACGGCCCTCATCAGTAAACAGGATTGTTTGAAAATGAATCTTCATGTATCTGTCGGCCCATTGCAACTGTTTCTACTTGTGAGTATTGTTTAGGGTGGCCAAATAGTAGGTTGATGCATAACTGCAAGTCTCTGGAGGATCGTACACCTTGAGCTTCATAGGACTTCAGAGGTACCAGCGGCTTCAAATACCTGTTCGCTGCTTTTTTTTTAGCAGGTGCTCTGTTGATTACATACATTTGTTGGGCAGAAACCGTTCTCATTATGCCTTTATTAGCACAATCCCAGCTGTCATCTGAATCAGCCACAAATTTCTTCACCGTACGAAGGTTTTTGTGAATTATTGAACGTTTTCATGCCTGTTTTTCATTGAAAAACAAAAGATTTTATGTTTATGAAATCCTATTCGCGTAATAATTTCGAAGACAGTGTAGATGTAAACCCTGTTATACACGGAGGCGTCACACAGGAAGTGAAACTAACAGCTGTTTCCTGTTTGTCCTTAAGTGGCAAAAAAATCAAATCAAATAAAAAATAATGACAGCTTTGCTTCCCCCTCCAACCTGACAAAGACAGCCTCCAGACAACAGTACTCTAACTCCAATTTACAACTGTGATCCAAGCGGCATGAATTTAAACTACTGGGGGTGGAGGAGGGGGCTGCGTGCTAAAAATAGCTGGTGTCCTGCGCGCCCGTGGAGGCTTCACAAGCTCACAATAAGTAGAGCACACCAACACAGAGACGCAATCCTTTGTGATTGGAGATGCTAGAGGTGATCTTTGACAATGCCGTGTCAGCACAGGGAGAGCATTAAGCCGAAGGCCTGCCCCCCACCCCCACCAAAAGGAGTTGACATTTGGCCATGTGGAGTTAGAAAACGTAAATGTTTGCACAGTTATGTTTAGACATGTGCGCCTGTGCGGCCTGCCTCCATCATTACTGCAGCATTAGCTGCCTCCACGGTATTTTCTCTTTTTTTTTTTTAACTGAGTGTCAAGTTGGTCCTCCATGAAGGATCAGGAAGGAAGAAAAAAAGAGATTCCTTTGGTAACAGCTGTTGCGCTAAATCACGGCGGCTTAGCATATAACCTGGCATGTCATCACAGGAGAGAAGGCTGTGCTGCATCTTCTCAAGCAGCCTGTCTGGGCACGTGCGTTATGTTGGACATCTGTGTTCCTTCTCTAGCGTCATCTTTTTCCCCCAGCATCCTCTCTTATTATACACACTGGAAGCTGTCCAGGCTCCTTGAGACGCACCCACTCAGGTGTTGCTGTCAGCGGAAACACCAGGCCGCAACATGGACCTCTCATGGACGCTTTGAGGAATTGCTCTGATGAAGGCAGTTGCCATGGCAACCTTCTCCCCGGGGGGCTTTTTTTGATGGGTGGCAGTAGGACGCCAAAGGCAAAGGGGATTGCAGGAGAGGGGGTGGATATGTGCTTTTCCCATGGTTTATGAAAAATGAAAAAAGAGCGAAGTGACAGCAGCAGCGATGTCTAAAAATATTTATTTTTCCTTTACCAACTCTCAGGAGAGGTCTGAGAGAGAGCGAGAGAGAGAGAGCCAGAGTGAGCGAGTGCAGGGAGAAGGACGGAAAACAGACACAAACGACAGTGGTTTAATGATGGCGTGTTTGCACTAAACCACACACAGAGGCCCCCGGTGAAGTGTGTCCATGTTACTCTGACAACACATGCATCCTCACTGCACACCACTTGAGCATCTCCTTGCTTGATGTCCGTTTACTGCTAAACAACAGATGGCAACCAGAACACTAAACACTTACATGCATTGCCCAAACGGCTCAAGTCAAAAACAATGATGAATGCTCCGACAATCATACAATTTGGACTTTTGTTTGTTAAAATGGAACTTAAAACACTGACCTGTACAGGTCATGGTTTTATGATGGTGACAGATTGAGTCCAGATAATTTTGTCACAGGATTTTTTGTTTCTCTTAATTTAACAAATTTGAGGCACACAGTGGCCTAGTGGTTAGCATGTTGGCCTCATAGTCAGGAGCCCTCCCCATTTGTACGTGGGGCTTCTGTCTTCCTTCCACATTCCAAAGCCATTCAAGATTCAAGATTCAAGAGAGTTTTATTGTCATGTCAAGCCATGCGTGTTGGGTTAATTGGAGACTTGATTTAATTGGAGACAGACGTGACTTGTCCACAGGCATGACTATGATATACAGTACAGTCAACAGGGCTGTCAGAAGATCTCGCAAGATTAAAACGTGACAAGATTTCTTGTTCAGAAAACAATCATTTTGCCAGCAGTAATATACTTCCATGTGCGTGTGTGTCTGTTTTCCTCGTCTCCCGCCACCAAACAAGCAGGAAGAGAATTCACTCTGTGCATTGGTTTTAGCACCTTGGCACGTTTGTTCCTTAGAACAACGACATGAGCGGAATGAGCCCTTTTGTCAATCACGCAGTCCGTTTGTCTTGGTGGGTGGAGGCGGGGCTGGTTAGCATAACACACACAGAGGTCAGAAGAGTGTAACGCAGTCAAAATAAAATTAGTAGATTGCAATATATTTTCTTTTTTTGCTTTTCGTACAATATTGCACGAAACAAACTAGTCCGTGTGCCCTGGACTGTATCGTTCCACGAAATCAAACAAAGCAAACAAAGCACCCAATGTGTTTCTGACTCACTGTCCGTGCATTTTTTATTGAGTGCCACTGCTAAATACAAAAGTTGTGAGTGCCAGCAAATTGATAACCACTATTACAGTTGATCAGGATGCGAGGAAAGTCCACATGAACAAGTTCCATTCTTTCGTCATTTCACATTGTTTTCCGTAAAATATAATTATTCTCTATAAATATTTTTGGGTGTCTGAAACATATTGATTAGCTTTACATTATTTTCTATGGGAAAAATTGCCTTGGTTTTCACACGAGTGGGTGGGGCAGAGTAAAGGGATCGATCATAAAGTCGGCAGGGTGTCGATGCGTCCAGCCAAGCTATCGGCCAGCGCGCTGAGTAAAGTGGTAGCAGGCGTCGACACATGCATACACACACGCACATGCACACACACGCGCTCACGCTTACACAAACAGTGCATTTTTATGAGGAATCAAAAAATGAATATTTCATTCCTGGTGTGTAATGTAAATTCAATTATGCATTTGGTCTTTGATTTTGCAATCCTTTGAGGCAGTTTGAATACAACACAGATGAATAGGGAGGTGGGCTTTAAACTGCGACCTCAGCTGTCAATGAAAACGCGACATCATCGTGTTGTCACTTTCAGTGTGCTTTGCCTAAAGCGATGAGCAAAAGTCCATCTATTTTCTATAGCTTACGTATTAAGAAAAAGATCAAACTACTGAGGCTGTAGTCTTTTTCAGTGCTGATTGTCACTTACTAGAATAAACAACCTTAAGCCTTGATGACACAATAATTATGAGAGGTTTGCTTCATTTACATAATTGGAATTCACAGCCGCCCCCTACTTATGGCCTATTTTAGTTCAGCAGCATCATCTGGGCTTCAGAACTTAGCATTTAGCTGCCTAGCAACAAGCCTGGTGAGGAATCGTCAGCTGAAGTAGGACCACGTTAAGGAGGGGAGGGATGAAAAGAGGAGAGAACCGAGCCTGGTGCTAGACGTCACCTTGCAATCCCCGAGATAATATCCCTCTGGCTATGACCGCTGCTTTTTTAATCACAACCACATACTGTATGATGTAATAGTAATGGCTGTCAAGCCACATGCTGAGGGAGATGGTGGCTACCTGGGCCTGCTGGGTCTTATAGGATCATTCGAGACTTTTGCTCGCACGTCAGATTAAAGCTTCTAAAAAAAGATTAGGTTTGTTAGGCCCGTCAAAAGTCAAACAGTCTCTTCACAAACAAAATAAATCCTTAATGCAATCATCAACCATGGTTTATGTTTACATCTGACTGGAACACTGGGAGGTTGGACCTTGTAGGCTCCTTGTGGGATATTTCCCAACACGTTTGAAAGCAGAGGTGTCCAAATAACTATAGCTGTTTAGTAATAAGGCCACTAATTTGACACTGGGGGCATCTGAATGCAGGTTGCACTGAAATGAGCTTATAAAGGTTGAAAATGATCCATGTGCATATAACTTACTTGAGGATGTGCCCTCAGCATGCAGCGTACCCAAAAGGTGATATTTAATTTGCATACATTTATAGAGAGTGGGCTGTACTAATAAAGAAGCACAGGACACAATAGAACATGTCAAGCTGGCCATTAATTTTACCATGCACATGACAATAAAACTCTCTTGAATCTTGAATCTTGAATAACACAGCCAGAGTGATGCAAATGACAAAAAGATGAGGAAGTTGTGCATTTGTCCTGTCATTCATTGCGTTACCATGAGACTTCTTGGGTATGCAGGAATGATAGTCAAACTGTGATCTGTGAGGAATGAGGCTCACATCAGCTAGCCAGCTAATCAGCTTGACATCATCATCACCATCATCATCACACTGTCCAAACAAATCAGCAGAACTCCAAAAGGTTAATGATTTGTGCGACTGCATGCTGACGTTCTCCCTGGCAACCTGCTTGAAACTTTACAATGACATCACAACCCTAAACAACCTTTCACGTCACCTCATGGAGAGAATGACCTCTGCCTTTCCTTTGTTGTGGTGGCAAAATCACATTACACAGTTAATTTGGTCATTAACTGTCATTTAACGTTACGGGGAGGCCTTTAAAGTGTCCAGTGAGCGTATAATAGAGTCACCAAGTCGTAATCCATGCATGCTTAGGCATGATTCAGTATGTGGACTCATAGTCATGCTGAAGTCCAGAGAGACTCACCAGCTCGGTGCTGATCCACACTCTGGTTGTCAGATATTTGCATGAGCGTGCGCGTCCATCGCAGTGTGCCTCCATCCACGCTAGGCCGAGACCCAGAAGTCTCTGTTGCAAAACAATGCAGGATCAGTCAGTGTAGCACAAAGCAAGTTCATGAAATAGGCAGCACATCTATCCCAAAACAACTCTTTCTCCAATTAAATGACACTGCTGTACGCACGTCTGGGTGTTTAAGTGAAGAAAGAAAATAATGCTGCTCCTGAGATTGTAATTTGTTGTTTTTGTTGTTATCAGGGCAGGAGAATAAGGAAACCATGTGAGGCCGCAGTGAGCTCAGCATTCGTTCTCAGTCATCATCTGTCGTGAGATCTTTATTGCATGTACTTTAACTCTGTGTTCCATTCCTTGACAGCTTATCTCTGCAGCGGCTGCGGTTATTGCAGCGTTACTGGGGCGACAGTTGAAGAGCCCCCCTCCCACTCCCCACCACCACCACCACACACTTGCACAGATGATATTTCTCATTATCTTCCCCGCAAGAAAGATATAGATGGATCTTGCCACTGATGATAGTGAGACACTGTCGCTTTAACGGTGCATTTACTGGCTGCCAGGCACTCTGTGTACCTTTGTACCTTACAGCTCAATGAGCCCATTTCACAAGCGCCGCCACCAAGGCCTTTATGCCACAGCATCAAGAGCAGCTCCACTTGTGTGAAATTCAAATGGGTTTGTGCAACTGACGACCTGGTGCAATTTTCACACAAAATGCATCTTCCTCAACACAGTCCTGTTTTTTAGTCACAGGACATTAGATACTGTAAATTATGCTACGATCCATTCATTCTATTTAGATACATGGCAGTAGCAAAAAAAGTGCTATATACACAATAATCAAAAAATATAGTGGTCCCTCACCACATCGTAGTTCGAATTTGGCGGCTTCGCTCTGTCATCACGGGTTTTCAAAAATATATGAATTAATAAATCATGCTGTTTTGTGGTTGAATATGGCCTGATAGTAAAACAAAAAAAGTATACAAATTATATGTATTTTCTGCCTAGTATTTTCAAGCATAAAAATGGCTAAATGAACTAAAATACAAATATAAAGCATTAATCAAAGACGCATTCAAATTGTGATATGCAGTGTCTGGTCTCTAGGTGTCAGTAGGTGACACATACAAGTGCCAGACATGATCACTGCAACAGCAGGCTTTTATTGCAGGTGTGAATTATTTCACAACAGGCACAGTAATAATAACATAATAATCCTAATAATAATAATCATAATGACCATAACGCTGCGCTCCGACCTCAGGCATCCATGGTGAGGTCGCACGATAGACGCTCTGCTCTTCAGCATCTAGGGTGCGGTCTCCCGGACAATGGTGTAAAGCTGTTAGCAGCTTTTGGAGCCCGAACACTAAATGTTTCCTTTCCACCGTATACTTCGTCATACCGGGATATCATCGTCATTGTCAAAAGTTTGTCGAGATCAAATTAAACACTAATGTAATTAAATTTATCATAAAAATGCATGTACACCCTTTTAAATGCAATCTACTTTTATTTCTCATGAATATTTCTTTTACCATTGTGTTTGGAATACCAAGATGTGTATTATCGTTTGGTAGACATAACATATGACATCCTACAAATCAGAGCAGGGTCCCGTCTTCATCATAGATAACTCATTTATTGAAATCTGACTCGTGGACCTGCTTATAAACACTTCATAGTGCGGCACAGCCCAAATCTGATGGCAAAGTTATCATCGGCCATCTGTCTAGTATCCACGGTTCCAATTTGGGCTCATTTTGTTAAAGTCTGTAAGGTGAATTTGTCAGAAAACAAGCCCTGGTCTGTGGCCGGTTCTATCCCGAATAGCCGGATTCCTTCCTCTTGGAGATGAATAAAGTATCTATCTGTCTGTGTTTGTCTGTCTGTCTGTCTATCTATCTATTTATCTACCTATATCTAGGTCAAGAAAGTCATTACATGAGCGGAAGAGGGGAGTTATAAAGTCCTTCCATGATAGGCTTACTGTGCCGCAGTAATTATGACAAGGCTAAGCGGTTATGACATGAATACGCAGGAAGAGTGCAAGAAATGTTTGTATGAGACTATATCACAATCCAGTTGCTACAATGAACAAGAACAATCTGTTGTTCTGTGTTACATTCTGTCACACACAATTACACATCTGCAACTGCAAACAAAAGGAACCAAACTGACAAACTTGCTGACAAACCAAATCATGCCAGGCCTAAAAAAACCATTACGGTAAATGGGACCTATATACAGTAACTATTTCAAACATGACATTCCAACACGCCCCTCTGTTCCTTCAAACAACTGTTGCCTGACTCAGTAGCAGAAACTCCACATTTGATCCTGTCAATCACTGTGTGGACAGAACAGCTTCCTAAAGTCTCACTAAACATCTCCCACTAACAATGTTGCCAGCTAGATCGGCTAGCTAGCCAAGAAGCTCCTCTATTAGCCAGCTGTTAGCTTACATGCTAACATCAAAAGCATGTTATTGACATACGATACCCTAAACGTGAAACTGAAAGCTTGTTTAAAGCCAACAATCTTGACAAAAATGATTAACATGTGACTATGGTCAGCAAGAAAAGCAAAAAAAACCACAACTGTAATGCATTCAATGTAAGCATCACTTTTTTCCAAGATGGTGGCTGGGTCTTCCATTTTTGTTGGGCCAAAAAAAGACAATAATGTTTCATCGCCACACAGCTGGATGAGCACATCCATAAATGGTGCGACTTGGGATGCTAGAACATGCGTTAACATTATCCAGGTATGGCAAAAGTAACCTAGCTGTCAGCGCTACAAACAACAGAGCACATGTTTCGTCCAGGGCTTTTAAGCTTGAACAGCCTTTGGTCTGGGATCAAAAATCCTCTCCTGGTTGCGAGACACAATTCAAAGGTGAAGTTTAAATAAAAATGATACAGCTCTTTTGCTAAGACACCAATGGAAGACAAATGCACATGATGGAACAAAAGCCAAGTTCACTTGCATGCAGGGCTCCAGACTAACTTATTTTACTAGAAGCACAGAGGCCCCTGAATTAACATTTTAGGAGCACAAGCGGAAAATTTTGCGGTGTACACCGAAAACGACTTGCAAAGTAAACGTTCACATTTCCTCTCATTTTCACTGTATTACTAATAAATACTCAAAATAATAAATGACAATTGTCTTCTCTATCCACCCTGTTTTTGTCCACAGCTTCTGGAAGGCCTTATTGGTGACATCATATACATTATAAGGCCAATATCGCCCTCGTTCCTTCTTCTTTGGCGTTTGTCTCCTTTCTTCCTCTTTAGGAAGGTAATGTGGGTTGGCAAACCACCTCATTCATGCGTTACTTTAAACTACCGGGCTGAAGTGTGGACCACAAGTTTATCAGCATCAAAAAATATTAAATAATAATAAAACAAAACGGTCAAATTAACTGGTAAGGTTGCCAACTTTTGGAAAAATAAATAAGGGACACCTTGTTGGGAGGGCCAACCAACGCAACTGTTTTTTTTTTTTGCCTTTAATTGTGTGAAACAAATGTTGTACCATTTGACACAAACCCGAATTTAATTTGGGGCCTGTTTTACACTAATACTAATACATGCGGCGTTCATTGTTCAATAATACATTTTTTCGTGAAAAATAACAGAATTAACAGAAAATAACAATTTAAAATCTGTCCTGCTTAATATAAAACAGTATAAATTTAGTGCCCAGGTTTATGATAGCGCAGGTGAATCCAACTTCCAGTACAATTAAAGCTACTTTGACAAAAAAGAAAGTAGAGGTGAGCTATTTGTGTTTTATGTGACTGCCAACATTTCAGTGGTACTTTATTTACAAAGCACATCTCCACTCAGACACTGTGCTCATTGCCTTTATGCTATGTTGTGCTCATTTGTCATTAGATGCAGGCATCATGTCTGAAGTGAACATAATAAATACCAAAAGTTGAAGCAAATACTGACCAGCGGTGAGCTACTGGTAGTTCAGGAGCTACCTGTTAAGATCCTGTGGTAGCGTCACTGTTTTAAAGCTGGACACACTACGTGTTTATTTTGAACAACTTAAGACACACAACTAAAATCATTACTATAATGGTGACATGAGAGCAAGGTTGTGAAGTGCCACTTGAAAAATGTAAGTTAGGACGTACCCCGTGAACGTGACAGCCATCATACAGTCACTTTGGGACAACAACGAGCTCTGAACGAACCGCATTGCTTGTTTGTTTCAAACACAAAATGTCACTGTGATAAGAAAAAAAATAGTCACATTTGGAGTCCGTGGACCAGAGAATAGGCAGATTAACTATAGCTAGTTAGCTACTGTAGCTAGCTGCTGCCAGAGAGACAGTGGAGCCAGGCAAAATGTGTAAACAAAGGTGGTAAAATAGTCAAACTTCAATGAGAGTGAAGCGTGAGCGATCACACACGCAGGCATCGATTGGCTCAGACTGTGACAAGTTGTTGACATTTCGCAGACTATTTTTCATTGTCACCTTAATAAGGCTCGTCCCTGGTCAACTCAATACGGAACACGCACTTTTATCCGGGCGCACATGCGCGAGCAGATGAAAAATTCACTCGCAATGTCTCATATTTTAGTCGCAGTCTGGAGCCCTGCATTATATGGTTATGACACACACACACACACAGTCACACACCACACAGGTGCTGATACTGCTGGTGAGTGTGTAGCAGAGTGTGAAAGGTGATGGGAGGATAATGCACAAGGCTTAGACATCATCTAACTCACAATCATTTGTGAATCTACACCAATATATATGCCTTAAAGGGATAGCTGATTTGTTTACATGTAGATGTATGACATCCCCATCACCGGTGTAGTGCATCAACAATGACTTTTCCCCTACTTTTTCCCGTGAGCGAGTTTCTGGTCAGTTTTTGGAGTTGAAGAAAGTAGTTCCGGCTCGTTGGTGGGATCACAAAAGTAAAGCGATTTGCTTCTCAAAATAAGATGCGTTCAAAAGAGCAATACTTTTGCCGTTTTTTTGGGTTTTTTTTTACCGTTTTTCAAAGTCAGACTTCACAATCAATCACCATTATTTTCCCTCTACATTGTACCTTTTTGCTCTATTTGTGCTGTTTTTTTTTTAAACAACAAACTACTTTGAACACCCCTGCACTAGATAAATGCAGGTGTACCTAATGGAAACGATTTTTTTAGGTTGTGCCATATTTTACACTTCTTTGACTGTAAAGAAATAATTTACAGAAACATAATCATTAAAGTGATGCATTTACACGGTGTGTGTCATTAGAGGTCTCACCTGGTGTGTAGATGACCTGAGATAGCCATAAGACGGCGAGCAGCCCGACTCCGCAGCAGCAGAACCGCTGGAAGGGCCGCCGGTGCCTCGCTGCTGCTCTCATTCCTCCACCGCCCGCATATCCGCTACATAAACATCTGTTGCGCCCTGTCTTGACTTCTATCCCACTTGGACAGCCCCTGTCACGGAACAAACCACCACCATCTACTATACGACTACCACCTCCTGCAATAAGTTGCTGAACAGCGTGGAAAAAACCCATAAAACCCTCCCACTTTGGTTTTCCCCGTCCACTCTCAAAGCATTGGTCAGGCCGCTCCAGTTCCACCACCCTCCGGCCAACTCATGGCGAGTCACGGCGTAAGAAGTAGAGGCTGCCTGTGCTCATGTGAGCAGGCTGAAAGGTCGACAGCAGCACCCACAGTGAGGGGCAGCAACAGGAGGCGACATGCTGGAAGCGCCCCCTTTCTTCTTCCCTCCTCTCCTCTCTCACCTGCACTTCCAGTAAGTGACCATCAGTCGGCGACAGACCCCTTAATATACAACAGATGCTGACCCCCTCTACTGATAAAGCATTACTTACTGCTGCCCTACCGCTACGTCTAATATATAACCTAACCACCACCTTATCCCAATGATCGTAGATAGTGCCGTCAATGTACTGTACGCGAATGCATTACAGAAAGTCATTTAATGTTGAATACACTAAAAATGACCCTCACACAAAATTCAACTTAAATATGAAGCATTATTGCTGAGCATCTGTCTTCAAAATCCATTATTCTTTGCTTCGATTGAATGGTTTTGCTTGAAGCGGTGCTTGTCGTTACCATTGTGTAGCAGCTAACAGTTGAGTTCAACTAGTTGTATTAATGTTGTAAGCTTTCATTAACTTACCATTTCTCTTAGTGAAGTATTTAATTGAGAAATAAAATCAAAACAAACTTTAATTTCAAGCAAACTCGTCCAAGCTGTCTTGTTAGCAACAGATACGTTTGCTTGCTAGCCTTGACCATGCAATGAAAGAATAGAGGAAAATACCGACATTATGTTAAACACACCTGCTAGCCAAACTCCGAAGTTGATTGGTTAATGGAGCTGTCAGTCATAGCTTCAAAGGCGGTGTTTTTTTTTAACTTGGCAACGCTGGACAGGAATATGATTGGATAAGAGCTATTTAAAAAATACTATACAGGAAATTATATACAATAAATTAACAGACAGAGCACAAGTATTATATATAATAATATAATATTAATGGAACACGTATTTTATCAGTGGTTATTATTAATTTGTGTGTGTGCCAAGCAGGAAAGACGTTGTCTACTCCTATTAGGCCACATTAGGGAATGCTTGCAAAAGACTAACGTCACTCGTAAGTCACTCTTATGTGACCAATATAACAACCATCTGTAGATGACAGATGTCAAAAATGCACATTAAAAAAAATCATACCAGTCATATTCAACTCTTCCATATTATGGGTGCCGCCAAAAATTCTGGGCCCCATGAAAACAAAACGCATTGGACCTCCCTTGGCAGCTGTTGTCACCACATGTCTATTTGGGGGGGCACTCAGTCAGGGGTCTTTGGAATTGGCCTTACTTTGGACGCCCCTTGTATTCATAAATACAGGAGTCCTGATGTTTGTAATTAAAGTGCCCCCTAGTGGTCAAATGGCAACAGTCACTTTAACAACCCTGCACGTACCCTCTTTCTTGCAAATCAGGCAAAAAGTGCATTTGCTCCAAATGAAATACAACGTACAAGGCTGTGAGCCTAAACACACACAAGACTTGTATTTACAGTTGAGTCAAAGTAGTGTTAAGCCCTAGATGTGTGTGTATGACACACCCAGCGAAGACTCCATCCTGTGCTTCAACCCCAAATAAAGACATAGGCCGGTAGGCCAGCACATTGTTGTCATACGTCCTCCCGATGTCAGTGCAGGGATGAGAAAGCGTTCTTCTTTGGCTGGTGTTTAGGAAAAGTCTGCCAAAGGACAGTCCTGGGAAATGTTTGTACAGTTGTCATACTGTGAACAAGATACAGTAACTTGTATCGTCACCATGCACAACTACTGATTTATAATGCAGGTTTATATACCACATTGTTTTCCTCCAGAGCAAGGGCATTCATTTCTCTTGCTCCATTCAAAAGTTGTCTAAGAGTAATTGAAAGTTAATAATCCAACTTCAGTTGTGCAGCATTTCTGACACAGCAAGATACAGTCATGGACAAAATGATTAGACCACCCTTGTTTCTTCAGTTTCTTGTTCATTTCAATGCCTAATAAAAACTAAGGTACTTTTATTTGGCCAAATATAATAATGACAACAAAAATAGCTCAGAAGAGTTAAATTTGTTGGCAGTACAATGCGCAATTCATGTAAGAACTTAAGTGAACTTAAGTTTTGGTTATTATCAAGAAAACCATTGAAGTTGATAGATATCAGCTCTTAAATTCAACTCTTATGAGCTATAGATCTGTTATCATTATATATTATATATTATTGTCCAAACAAATGTACCTTTAGTTGTACCAGGCATTAAAAATGGACCAATAAACTGAAGAAACAAGGGTGGTCCAATGATTTTTTCCATGACTGCAAGTTAGTACCATTTTAAACATTAAACGTGCTAGTTGTATCATATATACGTTCATACAATGCAGTCATTGATATCTTGCCCTAAATACAGTGACGTGCGGTGCGGTTCGTCAACTCCTCTTATTTTTTTAATGTTAATACAGGTTGTTCGTTAAGAGGATAACAAGAAAAAGAGAATTCACTTTCGTTAAAAATTTTTTGAAATACTTTAGTCGCATTTATCTATCTTACCTTTTGTATATGACATACAGGTTTGCATCCTATCCTTCTCCAGGAAAAGTCTGGTCACATTTTGTTGAGCTTGGCTATACTTGTATAATCCCCCATTTTCACAGTCAAACTCATGTATTCATTCAGCAGAGCATAAAAATATCTTTAATGCATTTGACTTGCTGCTCTGCAACTGGTGCTGGTGTCAAACCCCCTCCTCCAAAAAACACTGGCTTTTCTCCTCTATGGAAGGACGGCAGTGACCGGCACTTCCCAGCTAACGCATATCCCTACCCCTTCAGGATGAGAAGAGCATTGCAAGCGCCTCCGGTATGATATTTCTGTGTATGTTACGGTCTCTCGTAAACTCCGACAGTAGGCTGGGCTTGCACATTAAGCCTTGAAGAGACGCTTGCGGCAGCCTCATCTTGGGTTTCTGCCCTGTATTTATTTGACCAGGAAATGTGCAAATTCAGCGATTTTTTATTTAAGAAAATGTTTAAAATGATTAGTATCATACAGACAATACATTTATGTTATAGCACAACTCAACGGACAATTTTTATTATTTATTTTGCCTGTTATTGTTCCTTTTTATTATTATTTTGAGGCTCGGCCTCACCTGCCTCCCCTGACAGCACGTCACTGGCTCAATGCAAGCAATTTTAAATCGTAGCATTAATAGGCTATAACATGTTCCACAAATAAATATATAAGGCGACTATGTTGCAAAATTTGACATTGGAAGAAATATAACATTTTTCTCCCATCTTGTCATCGAAACTGACCTTTAGTTTTTTTTTCATTTGAAATACTGAAATATACAAAGATAATTAATTGTCCAATATTTAAATACCAGTACAGTTTTCTTCAGGAGAAACAAAGGACATTCAGGTCTGTAATCCAACAAATCATCAGTCACATTAAGCACCCTTTTTCCTCTTTAATTGTGGTTTAAAACCATGTATTAGTCTGATTGCTTCACTTACAACTCGAGCTGCAAAGCCTCAGCTGAGAGCAACAACAACAGACCTTATCTTCATCTCAGGTCTCCATTCTGGTCAGACAGCAGATGTTCTGTTCATCTGCCGTGGAAACCTCAGTCAGTGCAACCATGAGACAAAGTTGAGAAGAGTGAGCTGGGTTTACGTACATTACATTTTCAGGTAGGCACAAAGTCAAGAGAAATCACACTTTGACCATCCTGCCAGGATCTCGTTCATTAAGGCGTACCTAATGGTGTTTTAAGACCTTATGAAAGCTAGAACGCAAGCTTTACAGATATGATTCTATCACTGCTGGCTTTCTGTAATAAAACAAAGTCTCCCGCCTTTCCACTCTGCTCTATTTCACATTTCCCTCCATTTTCAACAGCTACAAGAATATCCACATTTGCATGATAAATAACTTACACATACGCACACGCACACACACAGAGGGGATGTTTGGGTAGTTGCTTGGCACATTCTCATGCTTGACCGACCTCCTACCATCTAAACAACAATACAAGACACAGTAAAACAGGTCTTCTCACACCAACAGTTCAGTCTGGAGGCTTCAGCATGTCCAGGAGATAATATCTGATTGATAATCATCTGCCCAAATAACAGGAGCTGTACAGAGTATCTTCACATACTGATAATAAAGATGATCATTTCATCTGTATATACTGTATCTTAATATGCTGGTACCAAGTATTCACAGTGACTCTAAAATAACATTACAAGAGGAAGTTTGTACACCAAACAAGAGCGTTGAGAGTCTTGGATGTGTGAAATCCACTGTAAAGAAGGTCTTGATTTGGGTGGAACTCTTAAGAGCTGCCTGGGCGTTCGTTGGCACTGAGGAGAAGCAGTCCATCTCTTTTTAAATTTTAAACACACCTTGTCAGCGGTGCCTTTAGCAGTGGGCACAAAAAAGGCGAGGTAAGGTAGTGAGTAGAGCATGGGCAGGGTAAATAAAAATGCAATACTTGCCTCTGTCCAGTGCTGATTTAACCAAAAAAGTGCAAGACAAACACAGAAAAACACACATCAAGTTAGGAAGATTTCCTCTCGCTGCTACCACTCAGGAGCCATAAAATATTACCTCCAGTGGTCACAAAACAGTTCACTACAATATTCTAACTAGATATTATGTTTTCCACTTTGAGGTGTTTCACTTCGACACCTTTAAAAGCTGCCGTGAGGCCTGCAGGAGGACTTCTACAGTATGGCTGCTACAATATTGAGTGAGGTTAGAGGAAAGTTGCGGAAGGAAGCGGTTCTTTTCCTGTCATTGTGTGTCTTCCAGGGAAGTATAACCCCTTTTTCAGTGCAAGCGCCCAGACACACCCGCACGCACACACACAAGCTCACTTTGATAGCTTTTCCTTCCCCTCTTTTCGTTTAATGAAGGGATCATTAAGAGGATCCCTCCCTAGAAACTTGAGTACAGTACTACTGAGAAGCAAAGAGATTGTTGCCTAAAGGCCTCCTTTTTCTTTGTATTTAACAAGTTTTCTATTTTAAATGACCTTCCACACTACCTGTGCAGGACAGAGCATAGCAACGCTACTTCACATTTAAGTGTTGATATACAGTATAAACACACACACACTTAGTATGCATGTGATTCTACAAACTGTGTGTGTACACTTTTGGTCATTTTTCAGATAAACATGCTATTGGGTGTACACACTCTGTCTTAACTGCCACTTAATATGCAAGTGCTGTTGGGCCCAGCTTGTCAAGTATTTGAAGCAAAGTACAGTAAGAGATGCACACGCATGCGGCTAACACACACATGTATCACATACACACATACACACGCACGCACACACACACCAAGAGAAGCACTCTGGCAACAATAACCAGAAGTGCAGACTTGTTAGGGAATGTCATTACGTTTTAAGGAGTCAAATTGCATACACCTTCACCAGCAGGCAGGGTCACTATTCACTGTTCATCGAGGATATGTTTGAGGACGGCGCACACATTTTGCATCATTCTGCTGCTGGAGGGAGCGTGCAGCCGGCAGGCGGACGCTAACAGGGCTTGTTGACGTTGCACAGCAGCTCAGTGACTTTGATGAGGCGCGCCACCGTGCTCTGCGATTCCTCCTGCAGCCGCTGGTTGTTCTGCCGCAGGCTCTGCACCTCGGCCTGTAGCACCGCCTTGTCCTCCTTCTCCTGAAAAACACGGGCACACAAACAAAAACAAAAGGCTGTCTCTCAGATCGCTGCATGTGGCAGGAACGGAAAGGGAAGAAAGGAGCGAGAGGTGCAGGTTGAGTGCATTTGGGGACCCGTAAAAAAGCCTCAACTACTCAAACGACATGAAGAGTGAAGCAGTGAATTGCATATTAGGGTCAAAACAAAACAGTGCTGAAACAAGACACATACTGTCATTTATCAGGTTGGACTGCTATTGTTTTCTTTCTGCTTTTATCCATTCAATGCAGGGTCATAGATGACCACAACGTATCCCACCAGGCCTTGTGATTATATAAAAGACTTAATAGTCTTAGTCTTAATAAGCACATTAGAACCTCGGTTTTCATACACCCTTGTTTTCAACAAAAAATACTGCAAAAAATATGAACCCATGCATTGATGATTTAGTCTATGTGAAGAATGGATAGTGATTCTTTTGGAGTTGGGGAGTTAAGACATATTCCGACCAGTCCTTCAATCATCTTTATTATGTGTGTATGTGGTTTATTTGTTCACAGAAAGCACACAGAACAATAAACACCTCCGCATCGGTCTCCTTCCTTCCTGGTTCAAGCACTGCATGCTAGATGAATCTGTGCTTTTCTTATTTTTATACGGCTACAAAAAGTTGCTAGTGCCCAAACTTTCATAACTCCATCCATCCATATTCTATACCGCTTGTCCTCAATAGGATCACGGGTATACTGGAGCCTATCCCAGCTGTCTTCAGGAGAGAGGCGGGGTACACCCTGGACTGGTTGCCAGCCAATTGCACGGCACATATACCTTGTAGACAAAAAATCATGCACACCTGTGGACAACTAAGAGTGTCTAATTAACCTTGAGTGCATTTTTTTGGAATGTGGGAGTAAGCCAGAGTGCCCAGAAAGAACCAGTGCCCGCATGGGGAGAACATGCAAACTCCACACAGAGATGGTGTAGATGTAGATAGGAACCCACGATCTCCTGACTGTGAGGCCAACAGTGGGTGACAGTGGCTCAGGAGGTAGAGCAGATTGCCCAGAAACTGGCAGGTTGGTGGTTCAATCCTCACTCCCTGAACCCAGTTACTGTTGTTGTGTCCCTGGGCAAGACACTTCACCCAACTTACCTCCAGTGCTACCCCCACTACGAATATATGTGTGGTAGTTTGTGTAATATTTTTGGTTCTCTGGAACAAATTAATTGGATTTACATGACTTCTTACAACCAATCCAGGGTGTACCCTGCCCCCTCGCCCGAACACATCTGGGATAAGCTCCAGCATACCTGCGACCCTACTGAGGATGAGCAGTACAGAAAATGGATGGATGGATTTCTTCAGGGAAAGATTGATTCATTTTTCGTCTGACCTTCTGGAACGGATTCATGACGAAAACCGAGGTTCCACGGTATTGTACATTGTGTTCAATAAAGCAACCAGGTTCCAATAATAAGGTCATCTCAAATTAAACTGTTAACTGTCCATGTACAATCATCTGACAACTATATTGAATGGACAGCAGCTTCAATTCAACAGTGAGCATTGTTAGTAAACAGGTTAATCAATGGATTGGAAAAGCACCCATTAGGTGAGTCAAAATTCAAGAGTCACAGCATGTGGTCCCAGTTAAGCACTTTTATAAATAAGTTTCCATATAAATTATAGGTAGGGATAAAAGTTTTGTGCACACACACACACACACACACACATATAAGACACATTCTGTACATTATTGACAATTCTCATTGCAAGGCAACTTTGTGTTGAGAGTATTTTTGTCAAGCAGCATTTTGCAGAAAAAAAAAGTCCAGAGCTCAACACATACAATGTTCTTTTGACATCTACATGAACATAACATGGACTACTTCAATAGAAATGTAAAATAGTAATTACAGCTTTCAGTGGTGTGAAAATGACAACAGGAGTGGCAGCAGATTCACTAAAATGAACAACATATTACAATACTTGAATCTATAGGGGTTTTATATCTGAGTTGGCTGCCACTATAAAAGATTGCATCTGGTGGGACTTGAACACGTAAACAAGACACAAAAAACACCTGGCTCCCGTAACACAGGCCGAACCACTAAAAATTGTTGGGTTTCTACCTGCTGACTCTCCTGTGCAATTCACTAAAAATACAAATACAGCAACAAAGTTTGAAGCATTCATGAGAGTCAAAGCACCTTTTGCAGGTCATCCTGCAGCTTCTTCAGCATGGCCTCCAGCTGTGACACCTTCTCTTCCAGGTGGCCTGGAGAGTCACTTCAGCGCAAGAAAAAAAAAGTGACACTTCAGCAAAACGTTAATACATCAGTCTCAAACTCACGGTGCGTACCATATTTTGTGGCCCCTTACTTGACATCAAAGTTTAGTCTTGGGCATTTTACATGAATGCTGTATATCTTGTGGCAACTGAACTCACAGTAGGCTTGTCACACAGTGAAATGAACATGGGGATTACTGAACAGAACACTACAATCAATATGCAAACACAAAAATGACAGCATAACATGTAACAGGTAAGTAAACGCACCTAGGTCAACTACTACTACTACTATTGGGAATAATAAACAACAACTATGTTAACTGTCAACATGCAAATTTAGCAACTTTTTACAAAACAAATGCTGTAAGGCATGCTGGGAAGCCAGAGGCACTCCCAGCGACGCCGTGTAAAGGGAACCGTTGCCACGTCTCTGGCAGCAAGGACAAGTGCACAACAAGCCTATGTTCTGAAGAACCGTTCATGTTCTGAAGAACCCGGTCATGTTCTAAACTGTTTGCCCACAGGCAAGTTGACTTTAAGACCCCTAGCTCTAAATGAATATAGCTTATACATCTTTTTTTGTTGTGTTGTGTTGTGTTTACATCTGAGCTACATACAGTATGCACTCTACTAGAGCTGTTACTGCATTTGAACGAGATGTTTATTTGCAGTCTTGCTGTGTTACATTCTAGCTGACCTCCATGTTGGCCCGTGGGTGAACCTTAACTGTGCCCTGAATAGTTCAATCAGAGGAAATGTCTCCTGATATTTTTCTGTGTGGAGGAAACACAGACATCGGCAGTGAGTTAGACATGCTGTTGTGTAAGTGTGTATGTGTTTGCTCTCTCCAGGAGGGCTCTCCCGCTGATTCAGGAAAATCTAAGAGGCTGTCTGTCTACAGAGATAGTAGAGATGCTATAATGACAGTATTTGTTGCATAGCAACTCTGTGACCTACCTCTCTTTTGTGTTCAGCTTGCCGTCCGTCTGCTCAGCTCCCGATTGGTCTGCAGCTTTACGATCTATCAGAAGAGACACAAACGTTACGGCGAATTATTAGAAACACCTTTGAATTAATACCTGTCTTAATCCATGTTAGCCATTTAAAACTGAGCGTTGTGCAGGTGTACCTAACATTATGGCCGGTGGCTGTGCACATTTGCAATTCTCATAGTGATTTCACCAACCCGACATGGGTATGAAGTCAGTGGACTATATGATGTTATTAGCTTTCTCCTGATGTGCCTTTGACATTTACATCATTCCACAGTTAAACAGCTGCTCACCCTCGCGTGACAAAGCCTCAAGGATGCTGCGGCAGGCTGTGGCCAGGTCAGCGATGGACTGCCACTCTTCTTCTGTGGAATCTGTTGTCTCTGAGAGAACTGAGAGCAAGATTTAAGAATCAGTTCAGCCGCAGTGTGAAACACACTTTTTAATATAATGCATCTGGGGCAGCAGGAAGACTGCGACAGCACATTTTGAGAGATGTTCTCAATGAGGCTCAACAGTAACAATAAGCAACCACAAGGGGGTGCTGCGGCGTTAAGTCCACATTTTACACTTGGGCAGATGTTTTGGCCACGTCGTAAGCATATTACATTGGCGGTTGTGCAAAATTACAATGGGTTATCAAATACTGATATTAACTTGACAAAAACACACCTAAGTTTCCATATCTGATGATTTTTTGTTTTTCTTTTCTTTTTTTTTTTACATAAGATTTGGCACATTCTGAAAGTGTAAACAATAGTATACAACAATACAACACACACATTATCATAAATCTGACAAGATGATGTGTCCACTCATGGCTGCTAAATGATGAGGCTGATCTCAGTGGAGGTACAGCAGATGGTATTAAGAGCAGTGTTTTGATCTAAAACTCCACCCCTCCCACTGCCCATCTGTCCCCCATTTTATCCCAGCCCTGGCAGGGGGTGGTAGGAGAGCAGGGGTGATATTAGATTAGCGTAAAGCAGGGGTAGCATGGATGGGAGAAGGACAAAAGAAGATGTGGCGGGGAGCAGAGGGAGGATAATGAAGAGAGCAGTTTAACACAGAAAGGATTTTGGGGGTGAAAAAAGGCATCCGAGGCTCAAATCAGGCAGGGATGATTTGCAAACATGTGCAATTGTTCCATTTTGACATAATTAATGCAGCTTTGTTGTTAATGTTACATCTGCTGTTCATGTTACATCATGACTTTTGTTTTTAAAGCATGAATCACTGTTAAATAATATCTTCTAAGCTTCTAACATTGTTCAAAGGAGGCCCTGCTCGCAAGACTGAAGTTGAAATGCAAACAAAAAGTTTCATGAGAGCTGTTTGGTTTGCAAACAAAACCAGTATTTTTAAAATTTTGGTAAAATTTGTTTTGTTTGCATTTTTTTTCCAAATCCATTATCTTAAAATTTAAAATCTATTTTTGTTTGACTAAAAAGGAACAAATTTCTCTGCATAAAATAACACCAGGCTGAAACATTATGTACATGTGTATCTAACCTACTGAGAACAAATACAAGAGAGAGGCATAAACAACTATTGTGTATGATTATTTTTGTAGTTGTAATTTGCAGCAGTGTGGTGCAGTTTTACAACATTGGAAATTACAACCACAATAGCAAACACCTCTCTGATGAAAAATGAGCTTTAATACTGTTGTAAAAGTTTTACAACATTAGTAATACAGGTAAGAAGATACCGCAGGTGTACCTAATTCTGTAATAAGTGATGTGTTCTATTGATTACAACGTCAGTCTCTTACTCTTGGTGATGGAGTTGTGAAGACTTAAGGCTCGTGAATTCCTCTCAGCACGGTCCACACACGACAACCGTAAGGAGGAGAGGGACGAGTCGCTTGCCGAAGCTTTGTCCTCACTGAAGTCGGCTGCCATGAACTACATATGGAGACAAAGGTAGAAATAAAAAACGGGGCAGAGTATTGAGAAAAAATAGCACACCCTTTCGTCTGGTGTGGTTACCTGTTCGTCCTCGAGTGGAACTTTGGGTTTGACTGCCAGTATTAGATCAGGTGTGGCATCTCTAAGCTCTCCTACATTCTCATACATGTGGCGGTCCTCCTTTAAACCCACGTTGCCGTACACATGACTGGAAGATACAAAGGTAGAGATGGGAGGAGCAAAACACCAAACAAATCTGCCGTTGAAGCTTTATGACATTTTCATCCACTGCAGAAGTCACAGGTCAACAGAATATGAAGCACCTGGGCATATAATCTGCAGGATTGCGTTGGTTCTTGTCTGTTTTGCCTCCCGCTCTGTTAAAATGATCCTCTGTAATTGCACATTTGAGTGCACTTGTGTTTTGTACTCCACTGAATTATTTGCCAACATGCTGATTGTTTGGAGCATCGCGCTTACATGCGTGACCTACTTCTTTTGCATTTGTATTTACTCATTTTCAATGCAATCATGGAATTGTAGTGATTTCATCATTTCAGGTCTCACATTAAATTTACACACCCACATTCCGGTGTCCTTTCACTTGTCCTTTGCAGGAAAATGAAGTACAGGATTAAATTATAGTGCATCACTTGCAGTGTGAGGTTACTTTTTAAAGCCTTGCTGTATATGATTTATACTGGATGCCACTAAATCAAATGGATCTCCCTTATAAAGCTGGTTTTGCAATGTGAAGCACTTCTCTGGAAGTGTCTCTTACTAATTTGAATTTGAGACCTTATGGTTTTGGTGAGACTCACCCCTCACAAGTATCTCCATAAGAGATGCTGCGTGTAAGCTGTGAGCTCTCCTGGTCCTGATCAGACCTCTGGTCCTGCAGAGAAGTGGCCCGCAGCAAAGGTAAACTTGGCAGTGCCAGGAGCGAGTCCTCTCTTTCACTTTGTCGTTGAAGCTTGGCTGCCTCGTCGCTCTCCCCCTGGACCTCTGTGATGTCCATCTCGGTGACACCATGCACCTCCCTCTCCTCCTCCTCCTCTTCTTCCTCCTCCTCCCTCTCATCCAGCACCCAGGCCTCACTGGACTGATCCTCACCCGGCTTACACTCTGCATCCTTGATTGCTTTCTGGTAAAGTTCAGAGAAGCTCCTGAAGAACAAGAAAAAACAGCTATCAAACCTTCTTTAATCTTACTTGATGCTTCACTTTGAAATTGTTATTCTCCCAGAAATTGCATGAATGATGCAAGTGCAGACAATAATGCTGGTTAATACATTACAGCCTAGGCTCCTGAAGTGGGATATGTACACCATTTGTCCTTGGGGGTCCGTGAATACAAATTGAAAACAGCAAGACTACACCAGCTCCTAACACTTGAGAGTTACGCAGTGCCCTTGAAAGCCTCATGATGTGAACAGTGCAAGGACTACAGAGTGAATTATGACGGGTTAATCTTGAAGATCTAATTTATATTAATTAATTTTCTATGCTGGTTCGCCATTAGGGTCGCAGGGGTATTCTGGAGCCTATTCAGCTGACTTTGGGTGAGAGGCGGGGACACCCTGGACTGGCCGGCAGCCAACCGCAAGGCACAGAAAGACAAACAACCTCTCACACTAACATTCATACCTATTGACAATTTTGAGTTGCCAATTAACCTAACATGCATCTTTTTGAAATGTGGGAGGAAGCCGGAGCACCAGGAGAAAACTCACGCATGCAGGAGGATGACCGAAGCATGATGCTTTTAACTATTGAACTTTTTTCGACAAATTGAAACAAAATAAAAATGATACATGTTTAAATAATGTCGGCAGGTGTACCTGCCACTACTAATCATTTATGTTATGTGTGGTTATGTAAAGACACCTGTAAAATAGATGGCAAATTGCAGTAAATTAGCATTATGCTTACGTTCAAAGAACTACAGCTCCCATGATGCTTAGGGTGCCATACCAGGAAGCAGGTCCGAAGACTCAGTATGATATGTTCTGATAATTTGAAGACATACGCGATCATGTTGTCATCTGGCAAATCTTAAGTCAGTTTGATCAAATGTAGAATTACCTACAGCTTCTGCTTGGACATTAACGTTAAATGCTGCATATTACCTGTATGTCTAGACAACATTCACAATTTTTTTATGTGCTCTAAACATTTATATGCTTGCTATTTATAACCATCATGTTTACTCTACTTTATATAAATGATGTTAATACAAGTATGTCAGTTATTGCTGCAAATATTTAGTTCTCCATTCCAGTGCCAAAAGGCAGATTATCCATTATTGCTACACATCCAGCTTTTCACCACTACAATGTACATAGAGTAGGAGGGGGAGAGTTGCAACTTGCAGGGGTGTCCACTTTAAAAGCATTCTGCCTCAACAATGCTCTACTCATTGATATCTTGCTGTTGCTGCCTTTTCTCCACCTGAATGCAAATTGGTATTGATTAGTCATAAGCCAGCTGGTTCTCACACTGAATGTGTGCCGTTTCCCATGACAGCATCCCACCTAGCTCTTTCAAGATCTCATTCCTCATTTTCCTCTTTGTTACGAGGCATTATAATCATCAATATATTCTCAGAACATTTTCGCCTCTTCCTATGTAGCACTCATCCCACGACCATCACCTCCCCCCGTGTACTCTGCAGCCTGACCCACCTGCGGGGCTTCCCGTTCTCGTCCGGCGGGATGACGGTGATGTGAATCTTGTGTGCCGTGCGGAGCAGCCTGGTCCTCTCCTCTGTACTGAGGTGGACCAGGGAATGCCCGCACAGGCGAACCACACGAGCCCACAGCTGTAGGCCACCGCTCTCTGCATAGCAGAATCGCTGCAGCTCTGTCACAAAGCCCTCCTCGTTCATCAGAAAGCCGGGCTGGCCCACGCCGTCACGTAGGGGAGTGACCTCCAGAGCCTCGCACCCCCGGGTAACCAACTATGGGGTAAAATGATTTACTTCAGTGATTTACTTTGGTTTAAAATAGTGAGTTGTGCAGGGTCCATTCTGAACACCCAATTAAGGCACCACTTATGATTCCTTGCCCGATAAAGTGCTTCAGGCTGCAAACTTTTAAGTAATTAATGAGTCATAATGTGATAATCACCCACCTCAAGCCTCTGCACCACTTCTTTCAAATCTTCAGCCTGGTTCTCCATCACACTAATCAACACCGACTCGCCACGCTCATAGAAGATGTCCAAACAGGGTCCCCCTTCTTTTGTTTCGGTCACCGCCTTCCATCCGATGACATCCCTGCAGGAGCAGTTAAACACCACCCTGCGTGTGCACCTCTCAATGAGCACCACCGACTCGGCTGAGACACCCAGCAGACATGGAAGCTTGTGCTCTTCCTCGCTTTCATCAGCGCCATCGACCAGCACAGCCCACACCAGCGCCCCGGCACTGTGCAGCTCCGCCCCCTTTGCTCCCTTCAGCTTGTCTTTGCGCTTGCCTCCCAAGGAGAGCAGCGGGAACTTAGTAGAGGAGTCGATGGGCGTTGTGGTCACATAGTTTTCAGCCAGGTCCTTCAGGTATTCCTGTCGCGTGCGGGTAGCCATGGAGCGGAACTTCTCAGACTTTTCTGCTGCATTCTCCGCATTGACTGCCTTGGCCAGGAGGAAGTCTCTGAACGCAGGCGAGCGAGGGAAGCGAGCACCCTTAGGGAACAGCGGGCCAAATAATGGGATGTCTTTAGAGCGTGTTACGGCCACCCTAGGAGGGAAAGAGAGGAATGACAGATTACATAAGAGGAAGTGTTCAGTCTTTGTCCTGTTTGTTCTGGAGATATTTGTGTGCAACTTCAGGTTTACAAACATTTTACTGGGTTTGCTACCACAAATGCAGTACAGCATACACAGTGGATCCCCACAAAAAAGACATGCCATTCCATCTGTTCATGGATCATCTTACGTTATCATTTATTAATGGTGAGTACATACACATTTTATTCTTCAATGTGTTTAATAAGTGTGTGAGGATTCATCCTCGACTCATCCCTTACACCTGGATTGTGTCAAGAGTGAACAATTGCAATTGAAGAGAGAAGGGAGGGTTCTGGAGCTGCATCTAATCTAATAATTACAAGAAGCACTTTTATTGGGTTTGGAGGGTTGATAGGCATTTCAATTACAAGCGGTTTTGTCACCATTCGCTAGTGGTCCAAGAAAAGCGGGTCTCTACTGTATATATGTGCAAGTTTTTACCTCGTGAGCATTTAAAGCAGATGTACAGCGGTGTGACAAAGTCTTTGCCCCCTTCCTGATTTCTTATTTTTTTGTTTGTCACACTTAAATGTTTCAGCTCATCAAACAAATTTAAATATTAGTCAATATTGCACAACACAACTGAACACAAAATGCAGCTTTTATATGAAACTTGTTATTATTAAGGAAGAAAAAAAAAATCCAAACCTACATGGGCCGGTGTGAAAAAGTGATTGCCCCCCCCTGTTAAAACATAACTGAGATTAATTGAAATCTATCAATCTGGAAAAGGTTATAAAGCCATTTCTAAAGCTTTGGGACTTCAGCGAGCAAATGGTGAAAACATGGAACAGTGGTGAACCTTCAAAG